>NC_136689.1:124340287-125712787 GCF_903797595.1 Erithacus rubecula
TTTATAAATAATTTCTGCTTGACTTCACATTGGATAAATTGATGTGCTAGCATGTGCATCACCACTCTTCACATTAGAGAGTACATTAGTTGCTCTTCACATTAGAGTGTACTTCATCACTCCTTGTGCTAAGTTTTCTGTACTATTAATTTCACACATGCCATTTGATTACATTCATGTCTGGAAATCCAAAGAGCATTGCATTTTGTTAAATAATACATTTCTGATATGATGTCATAAAACAGTACAAAAAAGGGAGAGTGCCACTCTGTTCCACAGGTCTAACTTCTAGAGGCCAGTGGCTATGATGGGGACAATGTTAGTGTGTCATGGTGCTATTTCTTTAAAAATCTATCATATGGTTTATATCTCTTCCCATAATCATATTCATACTTCTGGCCTTGTGAATTAGGAAATTAAACTTGCTTCATTGTATGTGCAAGTGCTTCTCTATATTACCAAGCACTTATATTTCCCATGAGAATCAGATTAACAGAGAATACAAGATTTGGGGGAAGAGAAAAAGTGTCTCTTGTCAGTCATCAGAGTCATAGCTGTATTTTAATCAGAAATATGAAATCTGCTCCAGTTCATAAGCCAACATATTGGTTAGAGACTACTAGATTGTCAGTGTCAGGGTCATAGGGATTTCAGAACAAACGTACGTGCCAAAAACCTTAATTTCCTATATCAGCCAGGAATACTCAGGAGTGACCCCACTGCTCTCACAGAAATGTCCTTCCAAAGCACACTGTAGTGTGAATCCTTGACAGGAATTACTTTATTGAGGCTCAAAAATACCATTGCCACCTCTGCTCTGCCCTGGTGGTACTCTTGGCTTGGTGGGCCCTCCCTCCACCAATTTTGGTAAGGCCAAAATGGTGCCCTCAGTTCATCCAAGAGTAATCTTGTTTCCCTGCTGAGAGCCAGACTTCAGCACCTCAGTGAAGCCAACTTGTCATAGCTGGATTGACACCACCCATAGCACTCACCCTGCAGCAGCACCTTCAGTCATACAGAAACAGGGTGCTGATAGCAACATCAGATCAGTTGTGCATGACCCAATTGCAAAATAATAAAAAGAAAAAAAAAAACACACAAAAAAACCAACCAAACAAAAAAAGCAACAGTAAACGCATGTACAAAAATACAAGGAACTATGTCCAGAGTGGGTCTTCTGCTTCTACCCAGTAGAGGGAGTTGGGAGTTCCCTTCATTTCCCTCCTTCGTGTCCTCTACTCATGTTGTGTAAGTATTGAACCTAAAATTACCGCAAGGGAGAAGAAAAACACTGTCGCCTCTTTTATTTCTGTACATATTTGCATCCTACACAGAGTGGGTCATTCTTCCAGACTAACTCAATGTCTTCCTTGGAAAACTGGTTTCAGTATTTGGATATCATTATGCAACACTATGGGATGGTTATCTGTAGCAAAAATACCACAGATCATTTTAAAGGTTTCTCACACTATCAAATATACTATTTTTGAGTGGTGTGCTTTTTTTCAACCACTCAGCAGAATTGGCAAGCATAGTTTCTTTAAAAAAGAATCAAGAATAGATCTGGTCTTGTGGCAACTGTAGTTGTAGGTAAGAAAGAAAATGAGTGGAAGTGATTCACAGGCTTTCAGGTAAGAACAAAGTGTTTATTATGGTACCATGTCATAAAGTACATGATCATGGTATTTAACACAAGTATTTTCTCACATTCTCTTGTGCTTATCATGGTTCTCTGCACTTACCTGGTGATTTTCAGCAGTGTTGTCCATATTAAATAAAAAGATCCAAGTGATAAAACAGCAGCACAGCATGACCAAGAGCCACAATGCCCAGAAGGTGGCCAGCACAATATCAGCCTCAGACCAGTGCAGTGCTCTCAGCCCTGGGCAGCATAGCTGGCCTCCCACCCCATCCCCACCCAACAAATGCAGTCTAATGATAGCTCCCAAGGAAGAATCACAGAAGAGGAATCCAATTCTTCTCTCAGTGACAGACTTTAATAGTCACAAGCTACCAGCTCTTCTTCCCAATGAAAGAAGATCTCAGCAAAGCTGCATACCTTCTGCAGCTCCCAGTAAATCAAAACCTACTCTGCAACATGTGTGCAAGTTCATCATTGTAAGGAAAGGGCGTCAACACAGAGCCATAAACCCAAAGGGATCACTGGCTGCTAGGAGAAAGCACATCTTCCCTCAGATTGAGCCTGTCCTACTGTAAAGTTGACCAGCATTGGGAAACCTTTCCAAACTTCTTCATAAGCTTAGGAACTGCAGCATCACAGAAATTAAAACAGTCTCGTGCACTAGGCTGAAATGGTTTCTTTCCAGGATATTAATCAGTCAGCCTTAAAGAATTTTTAAATGAACCTCTTATTAATTTGGGCTGTGGTAAATTCTAGAGTAATGCTAATTGCTTGATATTAAAAGCCAAGAAAAGTACAGTGGTTCACATCACTAGGTTTGTTTGGTTTTTTCCCCCAAGAAATGAAAAAACTATGACATCTTCTATTTTTTATCAACTTCCTTTTGAAGTTTTTATAAACCTAGGACACAAAGGTGGATCGTAGAGTGCTCCATAGCTGTTAGTATAAAAGCATGTTGAATGTGGTCTGACACAAATACTGAAGCTTGTTACTATTAGAAGCCCCAGCTCCTTTGGCTCATAAAGGGAAGCAGCAGCATTCCTTAGAAGAGTGTTATCCCAACCTCTCCCTGGTCTCCATTAGGCAGCACAGCCTCCTACCACTTTTTTTATTTTTCCCTTTGTATTTTGTTCTCAGCAACACTACACAAGCACAGAAAGATAGTCTGATCTTGACATGCAAAATAGTAACCACCTTTCTGCTTTCTTAGATTAGCTTTTCCTGCTGCATTTGGTAAGATTTAAGTTGCTTTCGGACTATTGATGGCCTGCCCTTAATTTCTCCTGGTTAATTTTTTTAGCCCATTACACAGGTAATATAGTACAAAGACAAACACAAAAATAAGTTCACCAAACCACATTCCATACAATTCCTATGAGTTGCTCTGGTCAGGCAGGCTCAAAACACAAGCAGGGCATACCAATAAGGGATTTTTGGCTGGTTCAGCATTTGCCTGCTCTGATAGTGATGTGATAGGTGCTTTTCACTTCTGACATTCTCCTAGCAAGCCCAGGCCAGTCTAACCTTGCCAGTCAGTTCATAACCTGACACCTATTTTTTGTGGCACCAAATTTTGTATCACTTTCAATTTGGGTTTCTCTGGCTTTTTCCTCTTGACTGCCACTGGTTTCTTGATAATGCATCTCTTTCCTTGATGCGTTTTCTTTCCTGCAGTTTCATTTCATGGCACTGTTTTGAAACAGATGCTCTGGCTACTTGCACAGTCAGTCCTGCCAGCTTCATGATTCTTCCTTGCTGTTTTTGACTGTAACCCTCAATTTACTAAGGCCTAATTGTAAGAGATAATGGGAAAAAAGACCAAATAGGCAAAACATAAAATGTAATTTAAGACTTTCAAGCATACATTTTCTACAGTATATTTGATTTTTCAGTAATAAGAATTTCTGGTTCCATGCTTTTTATTCTGAATGTAATGAAAACGTTTTTTAACGTAACTTAGTTGAAATAAAATGAGCTATCTAGTAAGACAGAACCTCTGGGAAGAGAATTGGAAAATAATCTTTTGTTCATCATCTTCCCCTTGCTAAAGTATTTTATTTGTTTCAGTAGGATCATCATGTTTGTTTAAAGCTATATAAAGTAGTTTTCAAAGGTACATAAGTCTGTATTGAAAAAAATCTTACTTTATGTATAAAATTTATATGTAATATTAATATTACTTCAGTGAGAACTCAATAGTTAGGATCTCTGAGTACCCAGATATTAATGAGATATCACAGTTTGTCATAAGTATCTAATTTTAGGCTTCTAGTTTAGACATATAAATATTAATGCTAATTTTAATTCATATGAAAATTTCCCAAAAATACCACAGAAAACAAGAAGTTATCTATGGCAATTTAATATCTGTAAGTCCTTAGATTTCAGCATTTGTTACTCAAGTTCTTTTTACTGTAAGATGCCAGTGCATTTGGATGTAAAATGAGATATGGTTTCCTAGAAGTGTAGTGGATTAGCAAGCTTTTAGTAAAAACTGTCCACTTCATATTTCTCCTTCTGTGATTTCCCTCTGTCTTTTAAGGAGAAGAAATTAGCTCTCTGCACAACATTTCAGTCAGTGATTTCCAGGAAAACAGAATGTTATGCCAAAGAACATCTTTGCTTAACCATTTGCATGGGCCATTGGAATTTATGGTCCTTAAAGTCTGTTCATTGAGTATAAGACAATTTTTTTGGTCATAAGGCCACTCAGTAGTCATAAGGCCATTACATACAGAGCTGTGAGCTTGCTAGTGTCAATTTAATATAGAGAAGTGTACTTAACCTTGATGGTTAGAGATAACATTACCAAAAGTCTCAAACAAATAGATAAATTATATATTAATCATCCTGGAATTATCTTTATGACAATATTTGTGCTAATACAGCAAATGCAGGAAAATTAGAGGAAGGCAGACTTATTTTAAAGTGGGAATTCCAAAGTTTGAGGTATTTGCCTTCCAAAGAAGACATGAATTGGTTCTACTGGCTTTAAGCTATTGAGGTCCAAATCTGAATATTGCTGGGAACGTTTAAGACAAAATGGTTGATGCAGTGAAATAAAACCTGAGATAGCACCCAAGTTCACATACTATTCAAAAATTCCTGCACAAATATAAATCTTTTAATAATGCTCCTGATAGGAAAAGTCCTGTGAAATAAAAAATACATATATATTTGGAAAATATCATTTGTAACCCTGAGTATGTCAAAGTCCTGTAGGTTTCATTAAGGTGGGTCAATTTTTCAGCAAGTCTGGAGAGATTTAAGACCACAAGAGTTTCATACTATAAGGTGTGTTCTAATAATTCAAGTAAGATGGATAGTTATGACAGGTTGGATGGTTTTGACCTCAAACTAAGAGAGTTATTCTTCTTTTCACTGGGTTTCAGATTTCATTCACAGCTGAAACTCATGGCAAAACTCCAGGGTCCTACTTTGTGTTTTCTTGACCTTGGGGGGTGTTGTGTTAATATGTCATGTGACAGAGCAGTGTGGATGTGTTAACCTCTCAGAGTCCTACATCATTTCCTGATGGTAGCCAAATTACAGTAAGGAGCATTGCCATGTACCCATCCCAAACTGAGATTAGAGAAGCCCTTTTTGGTGGCCAATGCCTGGGAAAAGGCTAGGTCGTATTTGGGAACACTGCACAAAAAATTACTGCAACGAACGAAGGATCCAAGTTAAAGAGGGCAAATCACTGTGCATGAATAGCAAATGAAAATTTTGCACAAATACTCGATGAATATAACCAATTGCAATGTTTTGCTTAACTTTATTATAAAAACACATACTCCTCTGAGAGGAAACAGACTCAAAAGCTTCTTCATGGGTGCAGACTACAAAATCAAGAGTGGCTGATTCTGCAAGGGAGCTTGGACAGTGCTGAATGCTTTACTATGAGCAGGTCACAGTTTGTCACATTATTCATGCCATTGAGAGTCACTGCAATTTTAAAATGGACTATATTTTACTTTGAAATCTTAAACAATAGAAAATGTCTGGTTCAGTTATGTGCTCTCAGATTTGAGTTGTAAATGGCCTTTTATAACCACAGACACTATTTTGATAGTCTGTAAAATGCACATACAATATGAAATATGAAGAGAGGAAAGCATAATGTCGCACAACTGTACTCTGCACTCTTGCTGAAATTTCAGCTTTTCACAGAACACCCACCATCAAGCATCTAAAGATTTCTTTGGAGTCTCACAAAGGGTTAAGGCAGCTTGTTTGGCATTAGATATTTGTATAATGAGCTTTTACTGAAGTAATTAAAATTTGTTTATAATTAATACAGATGAATTGGTTTCTGCACAATAATAGTTAGGAGATTAACAAAGGCCACATTTTGGCAACAGGACTACATTCTTTTCCAAGTGCTGTGGGACTTTATCCAATGAATGTCTGTCCAATCCGGCTGATTCTTCAGAGATGCCATATGGCACTGCTATGCATTACAATTTTTTTTCTAAAAGGCAGCCATATGACATAACTGATCTTCAAAACGTTGTCAGAAGGCATTACCTAGGTAGGCTGCGAGCTGCTTTCCAAAAACTTAGCAAGCACAGGGGCTATTAATTATGAGCAAAAGAAATGTGCACACACACGCTGGAAAGTTGGCATCCTTTCCTCTCTAGTCACAGCTGAGCATCTCTTAAACTGCTCAAGCTAGGAAAGTGAAGATGGATTTATCTTTTTTTAACTTTACACATCTTATTCTAAAATTTTAATGCAGCAATTTCACAATCAACATCTCACAAGTGTCAGCACATCTGACCCTCGATGCCCATGAACATCTTATTTTACCACCAGCATGAGCTCTTATACTAACTCAACTGCTTTCACTGGCACATTTTCTTAGATCAAGAAATTGTTGCCTTTCCACACCCTCTCAAATCAAGATGATACACACTGTCATTGAAGTTAGTCATATTATATATATGGATATAGATAGATATAGATTTATAGATAGATTCACCTGTTACTTGTGACATCATTTGACTTCCTGGAAAAGGAACTAAAGGCCCCTATATCTTTCATATGTTCATCCATGTATAGATGACACCTAAAGACTTTGATTTTGGTCATTTTTGCAATACATGCACTGCAGTATCACCACAGGTGGTTCATGTTCTCTTTATTATCCCAATAGGCATAGCCATGCTCATTCTCCTCTGCAAAAGCTCTCAAGCACTTCAGTTCATAATGCTCTGTCTCCTAAAACCTACCCTGGGGATTTTTGTGTTCATTCTCAGGTCAGAAAATTTCTACAGATCTGGGAACATTCTGTGGGTTGGTCTGCACTGTGACCCTATTGCAACACCTCTTCCAGTCTGCTTTCCTATGTAGACAAACGTTTTGCCTAAAGAAGGAATAATTTTCATGTAATTACCTAGGAGTTGGAATTGCATCTAGGCATCTCTTACCCATGTGTGCAGTCCCCCTCTTCTGGTCATTCAGACATTTTGGCATGCAGTTTAATTTTCTGTGTGATTATCTGATATTTCTTACAAATGTAGAATGTAACACTGAACTACTCTGGTAGTAGTTCACACACTGCATCACTATTGTCCCCCTGCCATATGACAGCTGCTTAGCTCTGAGATATTTTAGTGGATATACTCTGAATTCCAGTTATAGATCCTGTATATTTGAAATCAAATTAAATTATTGTTGTTTTCTTTCATACTTTCATTCCCTTCAGGTATTGTGTAGCCAAGTAGACTAGTATGTTTTCTTTTGGTGATTAGAAAAAAGAGACTTCTTCAAGGATATCAAAATGTTATAAAAGGGATTCTGCAGAGGTCAGGCATGATCTTGAAAACTGGAGGCTAATGTCAAAAATCACACACAGAAATTGTTTTGAGGTGGCTCATACTTGCACATCAGTCAGTGACAGAGGGTTGATGTGGCTGGAGTTGTACATCTGGTGACAGAAATATTGAGTGCTGCAGTGTTCTTCCCTAACAGGTTCCTGGAGCAGCAAATGTCTCACATGGAAACTATTCACATTGCTGCAGCTATCTGAGAGCTTGATATTTTTCATGGCTCAGTATGTGGGGAGGAAGTCAGTTCAGGTGGAACAGTTTGTGACACTGGTGTAAAGGATTCAGCTTGACAATGCTGAACCAAAAGACAGGAAACCATGCAGAAGGCTTTGAATAACATTTCATTATTTGGTTTCCTAAAATGTTCTGTGACAATTCATCAGTTATCTATGTCTCATTTTGCTCTTCATACCCCATTTGTGAATTTATAAATGGGAAGAGCTCCTTCTTTGCAGTGTTTGAAAGCCAGGATAATGATTTCTTGGAGAGACCAACCACACAGACAGGAACTGCCCTAAAGTTCATCACTTTCAATTTACTGGATATGCTCTGCAATAAGAAATTAAAACTTTTTTTCCCCTGATCCACATGTGTATTGCTCTTCACTCAGCTTTTGTGGAAGATGTGTTTTCCTTAGAGATTATTTTCCTGGTCACCTCAATGGGACACTAAACCCCTTGAAATATCTGTAAAATAATGTAACATACACTTAGAGGACTGGTGGATGAAGTCTGACTTTTAACCTGAATTTCCTAGCCTGAAATAAGATACCTGCTCAAGTCAGTTACCACTCAGAAACATGGAGTATGACATTTGCCAGCCTTCAGGTTGGAAACTGGTGAAATCTCTGAGCACTACGTTTTAAAGTTTTCCTCATAATTGCAGCGCATTAAAATAACGTGAAATTGTTATAATCCATGTTCCTATTAATGCTTCCTGTGTGAGTTTTAGTATGATGTGTGCATTCAAAGAGTGTATGTTTGGATTTTAATTCCATGCTTTCTGAGGTCCAGGGAAAGCTGTGTGTTTAACGAAAGGGTTTGTGAAAATAACAGCAGAGTAGGTGGGCATTTCTACTGATCAATGAATATTCAATAAATAATGAGTGCACACATAATTCAGAAAGTTGTGAAGTATCAGAAAAGCATAAGCATTTTTCTGAAAAACAGAACTGTTAAAGTTAAAAACATGCCTATATTCTCTGCTCTGTGACTGAAGGTAAAATCATGTGTTAGAATTGAGGGAGAATCTGCTACACCCAGAACTTTCTTTCTTGTTTTGTGACACTGCTTCCTTACAAAGGGATTTCTTTAGGGGTGATGCAGCAAATAGTGTTTTAAAGAATGCATATGCTTCAGAGATAAAAGCCTGAAGGGGACATGCAAATGACAGGAGAGCCAGAGAGGAGGGAGCCAACAGCTGCTGTGCTCTCCAGACTCTGTGGTCATCCAGCCCAGCCACTCTGCCTGGGAGAACAGACTGCTCTGCTGTGTTGCCTTGTTTGCTCCTTGTTCTGCTTGATGTGTTTTTCTGAATCAGGTTACATCCTGACTTTTAAACAGGGAGTTGTTATAACACAAAAAAAAATATTGACTGTAACAGCTGTTTCATAAGTGTTAAAAGTTTACAATGAAAGCATGAATTAAGGCAGATTTATGAATATGTTATTTTTAACATTTCTTTGGGATAAAAGCATATTTAGAATATGTGCAGCAAAACCCCTTATGTAAAGTAGTTATTTGACATGTAGAAGACACACTCTCCAAAGTTTAAGAACTTGTTATTTTTCATAATACAAAAAGCTATTAGAATACATTATGAACTAATGTCAAACTATATCCTTGAGCTGAAGACATGCTGATTCATAGAAATTTTAAATATGTTTTGAACTGATAAACTTTCCATTTATTTATACAGTTGAAAGACATTTAAACAACCAAGCCAAATCATTCTAAACTTCAGGTTTTTTTTTTTTTCCTGGTGCCAGGTTTCATCTTGGAAGGAACTTTTCTAGCTGATTTAAAACACCATAAAAGAGGATTTATAATGGAAATCTCTACCCTTGCTGTAACAGCATTAGCAGGTACCAGCCTCTAACAAAAGTCCATATTCTTCCATGGTGTACTGAAAGTGATGTGAATAGAATGACATTATTTGAAGTGAGAGGGAATGAAATTCAATTCATCCACCTTAATAGAATAGTCTTATATTTAAGAGATAATGTCAGCAGAATAGAACATTGTCATGGGAAAATTAACTGCTGCTGTTGCTATATGAACACCAGGGCAAAGCTGAGGTACTTAAAATAAATATGGGGCTAAGCTGATGGTTACTTTTGAAATAGGAAATCCTGATCCTGTGACACTGTCCTGCTATACAGATATCTTGTTTATCAGAACCACATGATCAGGGATGCTTCTTTGGGAAGATGCTTGCAAGGTTTCCTTCCACCCCTCCCATTCCAGCTGTTTGCTCTCCCTCCAGCTGTAATGTGCACTCCTTTCTTGGCAGTCAGTTGGTGGAGATCAGGGCATTGATCTGTGTTAAAAAGTGCCTCCATCCTAAATATGGGGTGTTTTAAGAGAAATAATTTCCAGTTGCACACTTCTAGGTCTGCCTTCTTCCCAAAATACTATCTTAGCACAACATCCAGGGTGGCCCACTGTGGGATGGGGAAATGGGTCTAGCAGGGACACAAAAGCCTTTAGCCATTAGCATTGCCTTCAAAGTCAGCAGTGATGAAGTGACAGCCCCACTGACAGATGCAGACAGGATCACCCCACCTGGCAGTGACTGTTGAGGCAATGATGCTTTCTTCAGCTGCTGACCTCTCATTTCTGTTTGCACACACCAGTATCCTGAAAGGCAGTGCTGGAAAAAGCCCCAGGTGTGTTCCCTCAGCTCCTCCTCATATGAGAATCAAGCACTGAAGCCAGGTGCAAAACTTTTCAACCCGGTGTTGAATTCTGTCTTGGGACATTTAATCACAGTCTGAGCAGCACTGGGATTTGGAGGCATATAAGCAATGTTGGTGTGATTTTAATTCTCCCCCTGGTTGCCACTGGGCTGTCCCTGAGGAGGATGGAGAGAGGTGCAGTGGGCACTGATACCTGTTGAGGAGGGGGCAGAGGTTCCATTCCTGCCCTCCTGGATCTGTTGTGCTCCTCACAAGAGTGCTGTGAGCTTTATGGATACTGGCCAAAGAGGGAAAAAAAGCCTTTTTTACTTTGATACTTCATATATTTATTATTCTATGTGTAAGTAAGCCATCAAGTTGTTTCAAATAGTGTATTCTCTCTTTATTCAAACCCCTTTTGCATTACGTTCATCAACATGGGTCTGAATCTTTCCCAGTGCACAGAATGGTGAAAAATTCCCCTGAAATACATGACTCTCACCCTGTGTAGAATGGCAAAATCAAGCTGATTATGATTAACCTGAATTAAGATAGTTTTGTATTCTAGATCCCATTTATTTTAAGGCAAAAAAAAATACCACAATGATAATCTAATCTAGTTTCTTGTATGGCACACGTACCAGAACTTCACTAAATAATTGCTGCATATATAGTTCAGTAACTTGTAGTTGAGCCAGATCATATTGTTTCTCTTAAGACATGCAGGTCCCACATGATGAAGACTTGCCACATACCCGAGCAATTTCTGCCAGTATTCAGTTAAACTCAAGTAAAATTGAACTCAAGCAAAGTGATAATTTCTAACCTGGTATATAGGTATCTCTGATTGTTACCTTCAGCATTATGGACACTGACAAAAATTACTTCTGTCTGTAAAAATAAAAAGTTTCAATACAAATGACAGATACTTAGAGAAACCTTTATTAATCTATACTAAACCACAGTTATTGAATATAAAATGCTTTAATATACCATGTTTCCTCTGCCACGTTGCTAACAATTAATTACTTTTTTTTATATTTGTGAACAAAGAGCTTTATATCTTGATAACAACAGCAGTTTACAAACATTGCAAATAACTTGTTACTGTTTTATTTTCCCTGATTCCTTGCACTGGTTTCAAATATTTCCTGATTCAGATAGGATGTATTGTGAGGGACAGTAATGGAGTCATCAGTTTAGTCAGGAACATAAAAACAAACAAATGAACATGGTCTGGCATACAATTTATGTCCTAATTGTAGAATTTCAGATCACAGAATGAATGTGAAAACATCACATCCATCCATGTCTGATGCATTAAAAACTGATCATAAAGTATTTAATTGAAGTATTATACCTGCATCTCAGAATACACTTGACACAGATATTTGGAAACCAGGAACATACCCTAAGATATCACTGCATCTGCCGTGGATTTTTTTTTTTTTTTTTTCACTTCTTCCAGTAACTGCTGGTGCTTAGCTTATACTCAGGATTTGACTGGGTAAGATGTAGTTTTGTTCTGAACTGATAAAGCAATTGTTATTTTCTTTATTCAGACTTGAATTGTTCCACTTGACCCACCGTGCGATACATCTAAGAGTAAATCAAAGTTGTGAAGAACAAAAAAATAGAAGAATTTAAATGTTCTGCCTGGTAAGCTTTCACAGATCTCACTATTCCAAGCTATGCATTTTAAGAAGTGTAGTTTATTTGCAGTCTAACCTTTCAGACCCACTATCGAAGCGAGAATTGCCATAAATACATCACCATGTATAAAACAATTGGCCCTCAATCAGTTGTCAAAAACTTGAAATTACAGCTAGATCATATCTTCCTTTATCTGAGAAGCCTCGTAGATCTGTAATTCAGAGCCCGGCAATTACGAGTCTACAGGACAAGAACAGTTACAAAGTTAATTACCTGTGATTATCCTACAAAAGGTGGTGATTATATAGCTGAATGACAAAAGAAGAGTGCTCATGGAGACAAAAACAGGCGGTACCATAAACTGATAAAAACAGGACCACCCGCTGTTCAATTAGAAATCGCCCACTTTAGTTTATGTTGCTATTACAGTAGCACCTTCCCCATTCTCCTCAATCTCCCTGCTTCTTCTCAAAGGAAATACTAACCTCGTCAAAGACCTACAATTCCTCCCTTCCTTGAGGCTGTTTTCAAAGTTTCACAGTGAATGTTGAGGGCTGTTTGGAGCGGACACAAAGTGCAGCAAGGAAAGGGGCAGCCAGCACTGTGTCATCTCCTGCCCCAGCTTGTTTGAGCATTTACCCAAATCTTCCAGACCTAATCATGTCTGCTTGGCTCATCCCTTAGCCTGAATAATAACAGTGAGCTCCAGCTGCTGAACAGCAAATCTGGACCCCATTCACAGTCCCAGCCCTGCAACACGTGTGGGGCAGTGGTGGAAATAGGAATGAAGCAGCATCTTCTAGGAATTTGTTTGCCAAAAGAACCCCCATGATCACGGAGTCACACACATGTGCTCCATGATAAAATGTTTCTACAGAAAATCTTATTTATGCAAGACTCCACCTTTCTTTAGACGAATTTCCTCTAGAACCTCACAAACTTTTTGCTTTCCTTGTGTTATTTTGCTTCAGTCCAGGAACCAGCTTTTTTCTCTCCTCAATGCTTATTATTTTGGTAGCCACAGCTTAATGTGTTGAAGGCTTTAACTGTTGTCTAAAGGGGGAAATTATCCTTAAAGCATCGAAGTGAGTCAGAACTTGCACACACTGTGTTAGCATTCCTTTGGGTTTCCTTAACATGTGTGTGAATGAAGGTTTTATTATACAAATATTAATAGGATTCCAAATGCATGTCTGTAATTTGATGGTCTTCTCAGTGTCCTTGGGACTTCTCAGCAAGATGCCCATGGTGCTGTAATTAGGAAAAGCAGTAGAAGCTGTGTTCCTAATATTCAAGTAAAAAGATTTTCATAAATGCATTTACTTAAATGTAACCAACTTTTAAGTGACTCTCTTGTACTTAAGTTCTGAAAATATTCCAGCCAGAGTCTGTGCACAGGCAATTAAATAAGGCAATGTAATTAGGCCATACAATTCAAGATAAGACTGCATAAGTGCAAGTGTGTAGGCTACAGCCATGTTTGAAAGCATATGATGGGAAAAAATAATTTGAAATACAATTCCAGCTCTTAGATAAGTGTCAGAGCTTTCAGCTTTTCTGTCAAGATGAGTAACTGCATATCAAGGAGGTGAATGAAGGATTCTTTCCCTTCTGGCCCAGTTTCCAGAGCACAGGCAGCTCACTGCTGGAGGTATTGGTGGAGACAGTGACTGTGTAAAGCTCCCAACCTTTGGATGTAAATGCCCTACAAAAACAGCACTCAGATTGTTATAACTTCTCTAGTGTACCCGCTGTGCCCTCACTGTCATGCTGCTGTGCCTGATACATTTCATTTTAGTGGATGAGGATCCAAATTCTTAGGAAAGCTAGTCCTTGGAAGTGCAGACCACGCAGCACAGCTTTTGGCCCAGCAGCTCCCAAAAAGCAGCACTTTGTGTATGCTGGGAGCACCTGGTGCATGGGGAAGGAAGCATCACTGGACACTCTGCTCCTCCACGCTTGCCCATGTTCCACCTTCCTGGCTGGAAACAAGGGGAGCTGAATAACCATCCAGGGAAGGAGCAGGCTGAGCCAGCGCTGACGCCGGCCCCGCTGCACCGCGCTCCCGCTGATTGCAGTGGGTGTTGGATGTGCATTTTTGAAGGGCAAATTTACCTCCAGCTTAATAAGCACCATAAGTCAGATTTGCTGGGAGTAGGAGTAGAAGGCCTCCTGCATCTGTTAGCACATTATTAGCACAGCTTGTTATGGGGCCTCAGTGATGCAGCCCTGGTCCAGGATGCAATTACAGATGAATCCCTGCTCTGCCTCCCCCACTGACTCAGCATCACAGCTGGACCAGCCACAGCCACAGCGCAGGAGGTGAAAGGTACTCTGAATTATGGATTGCCTTTGACCTTCTTTGGGTTTAAATTAAGGATATCATCCAGGAAAGTGCCTCCAGCCAGGACACTGCTTAAACATATGTTTAACTTCCACCAGGAGCTGGTGCTCATCAATGGAGATGAAACACTTGCAGTACAATGTATGCATAGACACTGACCCGATGGTGATTAAATGCCTTTCTAAAAAGGAGCATAAATGACAGTTTCCTACAAAAATGGTAACCAGCATGGCTCTAGAAATCCAGAAACACCCTCAAATTCATGAAAATATTCACTTGAAATTCAGGGCAGATATTCAATTTCAGCCACAGAGTATGTATATATGTATATATGTGGATATGTGGATATGTGGATATGTGGATATGTGGATATGTGGATATGTGGATATATGGATATATGGATAATGGGAATACTATGAAAATTATACATATTTCAAAAGGTAAAAGAAACAAAGAGTGTTAATCAAGAAAATAAAAATTAAATATTAGTATGCCATCGCAGAGGGATATCAATCTGAACAAACAAACTGCCTTACAAACCCCATAAGTGGGAATTAAGGTCAGCTCAGTGTCTTTTCATCAGAGTGTTTTCTATGATAACTTTGTAAGTGCTCTTAATATATAACAAATAATCTCAGGGCAAAGATCTGTTTGAAGGAGATATGATTGATGACCTATCATCCCTAATTCACTGTTTATACTCGTAGTGAGCCTATTGGGAAAATACCTCATTCATCAGGGTATTAGTGAATTCAACCAACGTATGGCACCTTCATTTTAACAAACTAAAGGAGAAAAGCTAAATGGGGGAAAATTGACAACCATCTCTGATTCTATGATAATGCAATTAGGCTGCTCCTCTCCAGAGCTTTTGCTAATTCACAAAACAGCTTCAGTCGGCAGGTCATAAATATATGATCATTTTTCACACTTTGAAAAGTAATGATGCCTTGACACAAATCAATAAATCTTGCTGAAGTCATTTATACTTTTGTGTTCTGCATACAAATCAGTTTAAAAATAACTATATATTATTTTTACTATTACTTTTACAAAAAAATAATTTCACAGAGGCTTCTGTGTTCCTTGTGTACCCAAAACTCCAAAAGGAAATATCTGCCTGTTTTCAGAACCTAGCAATCCTAGACCAGGTCTTTTGGCTGTTAAAATCTATAAAGTCTGATGAAGTTGAAAAAAGAAAGGAGGGTGAGAGGGGAATGAGGTAAAACAGCATTCTCTTTCCCTTCTCATTTGGCTTTGAACTTCCTTCTGAAAATAGATTGAGGGTTTCCCACTAAGTATTGAGATTTCTGTTGTTAATTCATGGAAGTTCTCACTCTGTACCTTCAGCCATCTCTGGGGAAAAGCAAGTGTTAGGCTTCCCTTTATGGACTGCAATGTTGCAATGAGGAAGAAAAGAACAGACACAGTACAATAAGAAAGGATATCAGAGCACCAAAACTTGTCCTTTGGTCCCAGGAGAGATGATAAAAGAACCACACCTGATGGCTGCATAACAAGTGATCCTTGTTCACTTGCCTCATTTAGTAGGAATTTTAAATTCCAGTGATATTCTTAGTGCAAAGTCTGTCTTCTCATAGGATTATGACATACTACATGGTTAAGGTAAGTACAACAAACCCCTGAATATGTGTGTATGCCAATAGGAACAATGCATGTCACTGTTCTGTGACATGTGAGAGTTATCTCCCTCTGCCTCCTCTGTTTTGTGGTTAACAACTGAAAGGAACCCAAATATATTCCTTATGTCATGAGTCTGATAGAATTTTACCTGAGGCAGATGTATGCAAAGACAACCAATAAAACTGAAATGCTAGTCACTGATTCAGTGATAAAACTGCATTGCACAACTTAGCAAAAAGTAAATCATGGTGTACAGTCTGTCTATACATCCAGGGGCACACAAATTCACAAAAGCATACTATGGTACACAAAGGAGTGATCAGAAGTGATCAACAGTAAATGTAAAGATGCACAGGCTGATAAATACTTCAGGTAGCTGCTGTTTGCCTTGTTGTTAAAATGCCTACATGTTGTTTTTGTACTCGCTGTGTACTCTGCCCTGTCTCAATTATTTGATCTCTATTATGATAAGTAGCCAGTTTGCAATGCACTGTGCAACCAAGCCAAGCACGTACAGTACATGGATGAAAATTTAACAGTGAATTAAAGTGCAAGCTCCTGTGTCTATGTAATTTATATTTCACATACTTAAGTAATAAAATAATAATATTTTAAACAAAGACAGGATGTATTTTTTTGAGCAGACATTAAATACCACATTATGAAATGGTACTTCAGTAGTAATTTTAAACAGTGTTAGTTTTCAATCATATATTCTATAATGACTATTTTAATAAGATACTGATGACTTGGTCTCAAGCTTATGGCAATTAATATGGCTTTGCTGAAGTTAGAGGGAATTTGTCATGTGTATGTGATTTATTTAAGTGTATGTGATTTTCTGAATCAGAGCCAGGAGAGAATCTAGACATTATATCTCCCCTCGATGTCTGATGCTCAGTCCCATGATTTTTGAATTTCAAGGGAGAAAGAAAAAGTGCTTCAATAATTGTGTCACTGGCCTGCTCACCAGAGTCATCTATAACAGACCTGCCCAGCACCTATAACTGCATCATCTTCTGTCAATTTAATCAGCTTTCCAACACTGCTGAAGGTGTGGTATGCATTTTGTGAAGGTTTTGTACAAGAAAAATATTTGGATTAATGATATAATTTAGTGGCAATTTAGTGACAGTAGGTCTCAGTAGAGTGACAATAGGATTGAAAAAGTAAACCAGTGGGATACACTTGATTGTGGCTTGTTGGGCCGGCAGCAGGGAAGCTGCAGGGGTCACACTGATTGGCATTGTCACTTTCCCCATTCATCAAGCAAGGCCAGACTTCCCAAATCATTTACCAGATGGGGCAGCTCGTCAGTTTAAACACCTGATATGAAGCCATCCGTCATCTGATAACATGATCGTTGGGCTGCAGCTGGCTCGCTGCTCTGCAGCCTGAGTGCACATGTGATGGACTGGAGCCAGGGAAGCAGGCTTAGCACTGCTGCACTCCCCTGATAGGATTTGCAGCCCTCCACTGGACCATGGAACAGGTGGAGACGGAGAGAGAATGAAAAAATTACCATGTGTTGCAGGGATTAGAGAGCACACACTTACCACTCCACTTGAATACCAATCAAAGGACAACCTTGAGCCAGACGAGTTTGAGGCCATCCATGATGTAATATGGAGAATATAGGATCTTGCATATGTTGACATATCTTCATTTTCCTACAGGGCTTTGAAGAGATACTTGGCAATGCTGTAATTTGCCTTTTGTTTTCTAATGTGGGAGAAAGCAGATATTTGGAAATACAGCCTTTTTCTGCTTTCTTTTTCAATAGACATATAAAACCAGGAAATACCTTAAAAAAAAAAAAAAAAAAAAGGAAAAAAAGAGTGTATTTCTACAAACTGACCACAGATCCTATTAGGTTTTTTCCTCAGTCTGACATGATAGAGAGGAAGTGCTGAAAATTCACAAATTCAAAATAGGAAGATGCTTACTGAAAACAAGTCCTGTTGTTCAAATAACCCCTGTTATTGAAATGCTCAGATCTTCCTGATTTCAAAGGTGCCTAAATAGCTCTGAGGGTCTGTCTCTTAGTGCCTCTGGAGCAATAGTGCAACTCCTTTCTCAGACAAGGTACCTTGGCTTTGATCTTGGGTAAACCCCTCCTGGGAGAACCACTCTGGGGAAGATTCTCTGCTGCAGTGTCACCAGGTACAGTAAATGGCTTTAATATATAAAGGTAACTCCCAGAAAGTGATCTGGTTTTCTGTCCAAAAAGGATATTCACCAGCCTCCCTGGGGAGCATAACAACAACAGGATTTCTTTCACAGAATCATAGAACCATAGGATGGTTGGGTAGGAAGGGAGTTTAAAGATCATTAGTTGCAGCTGCCCTGCCATAGGCAGGGGCATTTTCCATCAGACCAGGTTGTTCAGAGCCCAATCCTACCTGGCCTTGAACACTTCCAGGGATGGGGCTTCCACAGCTTGTCTGGGTAACCTGTTTCAGTGCCTCACAACCCTCTTTGCAGAAGTGTGTACCAGTAGATCCCATTTTGGTGCACACATCCTGGGCAAATCCTTCTCCTCAGAGCACATGCCTCTGCACTCCCCCTCCTCCTCACAGCCCTTCTGGCAGCTGCACCATAGCTCTGCTGGGTGTGGAGGACCAGAGTCAGCACTGTGGTGGACAGGCTCTTAGTGAAGGGACTGGCACCTTCCTCTGCAAGCTGTGCCTGAGTTGGGCTCCTCTGCTCCAAGGCACCTCTAATTATAACAACAGGGAAACCATATCCTTCCCCTAATGATCCAAAGACAAATGTCTTTGAGAGCAACAAGTGCCCCTTGGTCTTAAGGATCCAATGTGCTTCATGCAAGGAATAACAACTCATCAGCCAGCTTGAGGTGTCAGTGCTGCAGTTGGTTATTTCGGGATGGAGACAAGGGAACTCGCCCCTCTGGAGGATGCATATGGTCAAGGACAGGATGCAAGATGTATATTATCAGTGTATATATGTCTTTTCCCTCAAAAACAATTGCTTATGCAAAATTCTTCCCTTGACTGTGCCTTTTCCTTCCTGAAAATTGTTGCCAGTGAAAAGATCTGCTTTTATGCAAAGATTTATTTCTTTCAGTTCTGACCAGCTATTAAGACATGCCCTTGAATCAGTTTTTGTGTTGAATTGTTCCCTTTTTTCTGTAATTTCATTTTAGGCTCTGTTACAATTATGTGAACTAAATTAATTAGAAGTTTAAGGTTTGAGGTGTGGGTTTTTCTGTTAGGTGTTTTTTGAGGGGAGGGGAAGAGTTGAGTTGCTTGTTTGTTTTTGGGGGGTTTTGTTGTTTTTTCAGAGTCATAGGAGACATTCCCACTTCCTGAAAGGTTTCATCTCCCCATAGGAACTGACCTGCAATTTCTGTGTGAAATGTTTAAATTCTTTTTTGGGAAGGGGATACTGTTTTATCAAAAACCCATTACCCAGCTGTAGACACTTAAAAGCATCAGAGACACTATAAATTATGTTTGATACAAATGAAATAAGTGATAAGGTGTTTACTGAAAGGCAAGTTAGAAGATTGTCATTTGTTTATTATTCACCTTTTGTCTTACTTTCATTTTTCTATATATACTCTTTACTCATTCTCTATTAGATAAGTTCTGCTCCTTTTTCTATTTCAATGAATGTCTTTTTCCAGGATTGACAGTACGGGACTAATCTCAGATATGAGGAAAGCTTAGAAGACATGCAAAAACTGTATTTAGAGATACAGCATTGAAAAGGTGAAAACTCATGAAAGGATTATAGGAAATAACATAATTTTGAGAGCTAGTCAGATATCTGTAGACATACAAAAAGATCCTTCCTTCCTTCCAATTGATAGCAGAAAGTTCAGGAGAAACCTGAGAATGGATTACTAAAAAAAAAAAAAAAAAAAGTCCCATGGTTCATTAGCATAAATGATTAATTGTATTTTAGTGACGAAACAGAAGTTTTTATGCTGGCAGTATACCTTTAAATCTGTTTCTGTTGACAACTGCTTTTATATGTCTATAGAATAATAATTAGCAACTTCAAACAATAAAAAGGCTATTTTATGAGAGGAAACATGACTTTATTTCCACCATAAAAATGGAGAAGCTGAGGCAGATGAAGTGACTTTATATCCCAGTGAAGATTAAGTGATGGTCAGAACTTAGGTTTGGTTATAAGCTGCTAAGAAAGTTTTGGGTTTTATGTTTTTCTCCCTCACTTTTAAAATAGCAGCTAAATAATACACCCAGGTGTACACATGATTTGTGAAGAAAGTAAAAAGCAGAAAAATAATACAGAAATGACAGAAAGTGGTAGATGGTGACAGAGGGTTATTTTCCATCTAAATTTGTACAAATATTTAAAAGACCATCATCTTAGTTTTGTCAATTTGGTGTATGGTTATCTTTAGGTGCCTTAATTGCCTAAGTATGGTGTTACACTTACTTAGAAGGAAATAGCTTAACTAATTTCATTTTGGTCTTCTTTAATTTGATTTGTTTTTGATAAATTTTAAAAAAAATCTCCCCAAAACCATCAGGTATTGAAATGAAAATCCAAATTTAAGAAGCAGGCAAAACAGGAAGAACATGCAAGCTAGATGTCTTTAAACACAAGACATCCCAGGTTTTCAAATCCATTTCTCACATCTTGCAAATCTTGCAAATCTCCAACCACCTCCCACTGACATAAATTATTTTTTTCCCCTTGAATCCTGAAGCTCAATTGAGTTCTTTCTATACAGCGCCATGGAGAAAATATAATAATAAAATCCAGTAATAATAATACCAGTTGTCATGGATGTACAGAAAAATTTGTAGAAGACACCCTGAACACTTAAAATTACATATTTACATGTCTTCTCTGCATCTTTAACACAGAAGTAAAATTCATGTCTTGCTGATAACCTTGGTGTCAGAATGTCACATTCTCTTTTTATTCTCCTTTCTTTTGCAGTTGGGGGAAAAAAAACCATATTACAATCCTCATATGTAAATTCTATAAGCTTTACTGTTCTCCTCAGGTGCGCATGCCAAGTTTTCATTATGAAGGCTCCCTGCTGTGAAAAAAAGGTACATTTTCACTTTCATGTGTCTATTCCTTTGTGGTAGAAAGGCTTGAAACATTAATGAGTAAACTAAACTAAAACTGTACAGACATTCCTGCAGGAAATTGGGTAAGTTTCTGATTCTGAGGGGAAGAAATTCAACTAGGTCAATAAAATCGTGTGATTTTGACACTGTGAAGTCAGTTGTCACTAAGGAGTTACCCGTGCTATTTTTATTCATGTTAATGGCATTTTTATGCCCTGGTGTTTTGTTTTGAAGATTTTATCCCACTGAACCAGAAGACACAAAAAAGGAAAAGAATATTTTAAAAAAGGGCATGGAAAAGAAAAATAATCTCTTCACAAGTTGAAGGCTGTGATGGCTTTTTTCTTTCTCAAATGATTTTATTAAGTCATCATTTCATACCACCTTGAGTTATGTTAGATGCGACAGTGACAAGTGTGGTATCTTAATTAAACAGCCATTATTTACAGCTATGAACCATTGTACAATAGGTTAAATAGATGTATTAGTGACAATATATCTTTAAATCCAGTGTATATATCAATGTTCTTAGATATATATATTAAAAGTAATTTTGTATATAAATTAAAAGTAATTTTGAGCTTTTTTGCTCAGTAAGTGTTAATACTTTGAATAAAATAAAGAAAAATAATTTATCCTTTTGTATAGGCAGGATGTTGATATGGCAGGGTTCACTGGAAGCCTTACAGTAAAACAGATTTAATTGATAATAGGGTATTTAAATTTTAATCTGATAAATAAATCATTTGACAAACTGATAATTTAAAAAACAAAACAAAGCAAAACAACCACAAAGTCTCCCTAGAAACTGTAGCTGTTTGTTGAGGAAATTGCTTTGACACAAACAGCCAATGGAAAAATAAGAAATCATTTTTATCTTGCAGGAAGCATAAACATTTATTTTTCAATTTTGTTAAGTAAACAATTTTTCTTCCAGCTAGATCTAGATTTTTAGTTTTCCCAAGGATGAAGCAGAGATCCAGGCAGAGATTCAAGTAAGGAACTTGCTGTTGACTGTTCAGTCTCACCAAGCATATCAGACCATCATAAATTTATTCCAAAACAACCTTGGAGACTGAGATTCTTCACTCAGAATGAACAATAGACATTGTCTCTCTTAGACAATGAACTCTCGTCTAAAAAAGAAAAAAAAAAGAGGGAAATTACTGCATCAGGTACCTCAGATTCTTAAATCTTAAATGCTAATGAAAATAGGAGAAATTCAATATAATATTCAATATTTGAGACATAATAGGAAGTCAGCCATCACTCTGTTATTCTGGCTAGAAACAGAAGAATGTGGGCTTTTAAAGGAGAAGGTGTATCTCATGCACAACATGTTTCTGAGAGGAGGTGTACCTGGTCACAGACAAGCAAAGATCTCTCTGATGACACTATATTCTGTAATGGGATAGAACCACATCTGCTAAATATCACAATACAGTTTTTGATCTCAAAGTACTTGACAAAAATTCTTTAATTACACTCCATACCACCATAAGACAGCTAAGTTTAATTTTTCATATTTCACAGAGGGAGAAGTGAAAGGGTGTTAAGTGACTTGACCAGAAACCAAATAACTCCAGGAGCTGGAAATACAGGCCCTGATACAGGAAACTACTGGAGTAGATGCTTAACTTCCAGTATTGAGGCATTCAATACAAGACAAACAGTTTAACAGAAGGGCAAAATAGTGCATGGAAAATTCTCCAGTCATTCCACTCTTCAGCTACTACAACAAAGGAATATTAACCTTAACTTGCCATCTAACAGCTTGCAAATAGTCCCTGATACACCATACAAAAACATTGTACTCTCTATTGTCTGCTCACTTCCCCCAGATAATATTGATCCAGCTTCTGGAGCACTGCTGAATCTGGTGTAGTGGGAAAAAGAGAGTAGACTTTGATTTTTTTAAAGATTTATATCAGTACTTGCTAAGGCAGTCCACCCTTAGGCAGGCATGCTGCAAGAAGAATGGAAGAGCCAACAGAATAAAAAATGAGGCAATGTCATTAGGTGTCCTGTGAGTGACAGTTTGCCCTGCTCCTGCTCTGCCTACCTGTGTGGGCTGCTTTGCTGGTGGACAGCAGTTTTATCAGCACTCATTTTACCAGACTCAGTTGGGATAAGCATTCTGACTTTATCAAAATCTGGACAGCAAATCTCCTCAGGAGAGGTTTTCATCAGGTCTCTGGTAAATTATAGTGTTGGCTGGTCAGAAATACCTGAGATTAGCTTCTTGATTTTCTCTGCCTTTGGCAAGAAATGCTAAATCTATTAACATTTAATAAGTATGGCTCATACTTCTCAGTAATTAAGATTCACTTCAGTCCCTGTTTGATCATTCATTTTGACCCTTGCTGCAGCTCCAAATTTTAACTCGATAAATATGTCAGTACCACATTTATAAATCAAAAATTTTGAACCTGAGAAGACTTGGCTTGGAATCCTTACATCTAGGATTCACTTCTGAGCATGTAAATACTGAAGCACATTCCTCTGTAAATTCCTGAGACTTGATTCATCCCTTCCAGCAGGGGCATGGAAAAGGAAATGACCTATATTAATCACATAGTATGCATTGCTCTAGAGCATCTTTCTGCCAGAGACCACCTCTACAGTCTGTCATCTCTTATTGGCTTCAGTTTTGTTTTTCAGGAGAGAACCCACCATGGGGCATTTACCAGGGGGAGCCCCCCTCTCCCCAGTACTGCTGCTGTGTTGGATGATGTCCATCAAGAGTGGCAGGATGGTGTGAGAGCCATGGCCAGTTTGCAGCACTTCAGCTCCCCTTTAATTCCTTTTTCTTCTACAGCCTCTCAGGACTCAATCCACAGATACAGGAGTCTGCATAATCAGCAGCCAAATCTTCTCATGCAGTGTGCCTAGAAAGAAATATTCCTTTCTGATATTTGCATCTGCACATGAATCTTGCCACTATTCAGAGTCAGATAAAATGAAGCAGGCTAAAACAATGTGTGAAAGTGGGCAAAAAGAAATCTATGTACAAAAAGTAGATTTGACCATTTTCTTTTTATACTGCACTATTTTGTAACTTAAATATTTGGTCATGTTAAAACTTATTTTGGAATTTGGGTGCATTGAGAGGTACATTCTGATGGTCCCTATCAGTAATTTAATGCCAACACGAATTACTGGGGACAGTGGAGCACTAAGATAATGGATAACCTCTTATTACTAATATTTTGGTGGCTGTTATGTGTCCCTTGATACGGGATGCTGTGTCCCAGAATTTGAAACCATGTCGTGAGAATACAGAGGAGAGAATAGATATGTCAGCAGTAAGATGACAAAGCTGATAAAGTGACTCACCTTGTAAAAATAAACCAATACTAAATATTAAAAATTAATAAATAAGTGTTTCCCCTTTCCCAATAGGTAGCATAGAGAACAATTCTGACTGTACATAATTTTAATACATTGTATTTAATATAAGGGTTTTTTAAAAAGCCAAACCCTGAATAAAGAGGATATGGGATCCTATCAAAAGTATTGTTCCTTATTACCCCCACCAACATTTTAGAATTAGTAGGCTGCTTTGGTCAAGAGAATATTTTCTTTTCTGAAATGTGGTTTTTGAGTAACACATGTGCTGCTTTCTATGATCTTGATGTATGTTGGAACACAATAACTACTACATACTTAGTCTTAGATGATAAAGTAATTTTAGAAGGTAACTATTATTAACACTGTGCAGAATGTACTCTAACTATAACTTGTTTGAGACTAATTTCTAATAGCAGAATACAGTATTTGAGGAAATTTAGGTCTTTTCTGGGAAGCAGTTCAGGCAGTATGAGCTAAAAGACATTTTCCTTGCAGTTGCTTTAGAAAAGAAGAATTGTAAAGTGTTAAACTTTTTCAGTCTACATGTGTAAAAAAATAAAACTTTCTCCTATAATAGTCATCTCATCCTAGTTCTGCTCATGTAAGGTACAAGTTTGAGCAGAGGAACATGCAGAATAACACACTTTATTCACTCCATCTACTTAACTGTATTCTTCTAACAGCTGAAAAGTGAGTCTAATTTTCTGATGAATATAATTAGAAGCAAATGATCCATTACATTAACTTTAATGAGCTGCAGCAGGTCACTTGATTATGGATGGCACCGTGCAAAGGTTATAGTTCAAGGCAATACTAAATTTCTGACAGTCGCCCACAAAGCTTTTATGCAGCAGACACAACAAACACTTACCAAGTGCTGGCCACAGAAGGAACCAGATTTCATAGCCCATTGCTATCTGCTGAAGCTTTAGTTCTGCAGTTTAACAATTCATAATTACCTCATTTAACTGACAGCCACGTAATAAAGGGCAGCAACTTAGTGGTCTTGTAGTAACAGGGTATGAGAGTAGGCTTTTCACAACTAGCATATTTTCTCAGACAAGGGTCAAGGAACTCATTCCAAATTTGCATTTGTTTCTCAAACACTGGGGAAAAAAATAAAAAGGTACAGTAACACACAGTCTCATCTGTATTCTCAAAAAGAGTTCAACTCACAGAAGGAATCTTAATTTCAGTATATTAATATTTATAAAACTCTTGAAGGCAAAATAGCCAAATGAATGACTCAACTTCTTGGTATGAGATAGTGAGGATTTTGCTTGTGATGCTTTCTTTGACTAACGTCTTGCACCTTTGGAATTGTGTTACTGGGAGAAGCCAATCCCTATTCACTTCTAGATAAACACTTCAATTTAGGTATTCTAGACACCCACTTTATTTTAGGGATTAAAACTGCGATAATCAGAAATCTTCTTATGAACCAGTCTGAGCTCTGTCAGAAGTTATCCAGGTGCCTCTCGCAGAGCACGGATCCGCCTGCCAGGGGCTGAGGAGCCACCTGGGCTGGTCACAGCTGGATCCCGGATCCACTGTGGGTCTGCTCTGAGCTGGTGATCTGACTGCTCCCTTGGGCTGGGGCAGGCTCAGGCCATTCGTTCTCAGCTCCAGCAGGACAGCAGGCAGTGGCATCTGCTGAACCAGCACAGCCTTTGTGACCCCGGCCAGCAGCAGCCTCTCTGCACTGGGGACTCCTCTTTCTCACCCACTGCGCTGCCCTCCAGAGTGATTGCAGATAGGTTTAAGGGGAATACTCATTCATGTATTATCCTTTATTTTTCCCCCCCCCCCAGGCTATCTACAAGTTGTCCTTACTGTGAAAAGGTTACATTTAATAGATGGTTAACTGTTTTTAGACCGTGATGAACTGCCTAATTTGACTGCTTGTTACTCTTATTTTTGATTTGTATTTGATCACCTAGGTCATGTACCTTGAGTGGACAACAAACACTTCAAAAAGGAGAATAATGGTAGAGAAGCACAAATAACCAATAGTGAATAAGGAACATTCTTGTTCGCACACAAATGCCCTTGTTTGCACATGAATATGGGGGTTTGTATGAGAAAGAGCCATTCGCCAAACATCCATGTGAAGGGAAACCCATTCAGCATGAATGTTTGTGAACACTGAATAACAAGTGGACGAACAGGAGTGAATCAAGCAGCCGTTCAGACTTTGAACCGATGTTCGCAAACACTGGTTTGCATTATTCACCCGGGCTGCGAACAGCCATCTGCTCGATAACTGATAATGGAGATGGAAGTTGGGTTGTTGGGTAGATATGGCTCATCAGGGAGAAATGGTCATCTATTCCCAGGATTTCTGCTTAGTCTGTTGCAGGCCTAGCCTCTGTTCTTCTCCACCTGGGATACCAGTTTGTCCTCTCCCTCCTCTGACAAAATGAGATTTTGCTTCATATATGATATAAAATAAATTTGTGTATGCTACAAACATAACTACACACACAATGTATATATATATATATATATATATATATATATATATATGTAATTACTGGCTTTTTTAAACTTAGTATTTAAAAGATATAATAAATTTAGGCACTTGAGTGTTTTTGTGACTAGAGTGCTTAATAAATGCTTAACACCTAGATATACAAAGATGAATACCTGGGCAGTGTAAAAATTTAGGTGTCTTTAGATTTAAACCCAAACGAACATTTTCCAGAGTTACAGCCATATGAATATAGAAGAAAATAATCGGCACTTTGCTTATGATTTTATAGTTATAATACCAAGATTAGTATTTTCAGGTATCAGGACAGACTGAAATAAAAATTGGCATCGTGAGTCTCAAACAACACTTCAGCACAACTAAAAACCCTTCTTCACTTCCTCACTAATATGAACTCTTCTTATCCAAGAGATGTTTGCTCCACCTTTTAAAAATTGCTTTTATGTGAGAATAATTAAGTACTGACAACTTGTCCGGATTGGTAGGTTGCTTCAGCATATTTATTTCAGGTATTCCAATGAATAAGGAGCATGGTTAGATATATAGAGAAGTGGTAATTGCTTTTGTTCTTCTTAAGGCAGGATGATAGTTATATTTCTATGCAACTGATTTAGTATCATTTATCTTGAACCCTGAAACCTTTCCAAGTGCTTCTTTTGCTTTTCTAACATCTACAAAAAACTTTTCTTTGGGTTAGAAAGCATCAAAGTAATGTTCACATAAAGTGCTGATTTCTATTTTTTATTTCTGACCTCAATTTTTAGCGTCCTTTATCATTCTTGGGAACAGTCGATTTTGTTTCAGGGCAAGTAGCAAAGGTAGGACAAAGTCTGGTATAATTCCATTCAATGTAGGGTATTTATCAACTATGTTTTAGCACTTGTTTAGAATGTAACTTTTTAGTTTTATCTTTGCTATGTCCACCCTGAAGGTTCCTTAAAGCTAAAAAAGCCTAAGTGTACCACTCAGAAGAATGAAAAGAATTATAAAAACAAAAATCGAATAAACTAAGATAAGAGCTGCACCTGGTTCCCAAATCATAGTTTTCTAGTTTTTGGAAACTTCACTTCGTCAACATTGCTATAGGTTAATTTTACCCACATAAGATTCAATATTTGCTCATTTCCAAGAGCTGGGGAATCAGGTCTCTCTGCACAAACTTTGTTCTAACATAGCAATGCTATTTGCAAGCCACTCGCTCCATTCTTATCTATGAATTACAACCTGAGCATGTATATATTATCACAACTCAAATAGACAAAGGAGAAACAATTAATTAAGAATTTAAATTAAAAAACCCTGAGCCTAATTTCTATTTCATTTTAAAACCCCATATCTAAAACGCATATGTAGGTTTTCATAGTGATAATTTTAATAACAAATTAACAGACTCGAGTTAAGATTAGCATGGGGTGATTTTTTTTTAGTGCTATTGATTAAAACATATACAAAGTAGTAAGAAGCAGAGTCTGAGCGTGTTCATTTTAAATTGCAATGGTTTTGCAGTGGACCTGAGTATATAAGTAAGTCAGTAAGTAAAGATTACCTCCCTTTTAAAATTTCTTTTGCAGAGAAGAGAGAGATAGGAGTAATAGCAGCCCTGAAGCAGTCAATCAGCTGGTGGGAAGAAGAAATAGCTTGATTTAGGAAAACAAACACAATGCAAAGGTAATGGTTGGAGCTATTACCCAGCTGATGGGTGACAAAGCAGGACAGGAGCAATGCTGATCATGAGGAGATTCAGTTTTCAGCAGACCATTTAATGGAACTGTTTTTGTAGGTGTTTTAAGAATTATTTAACATTTTTGATAAGTAGATTTCTTGGTGCTCCAGCTATTGAAAAAAGAGCTGATTTGCTTTAGCTTGTCCAGTAAAACCTGAAAACTGTCAAGGAAGCACTCCTACTTATGAAAAATATTTATTTTCTACAATTCTTTTTTTAAAGAGTACTTTTTTTGTATTTATTTTTGTAGCTTTCTAAGGCTTAAAGCATTTTGTTAACACAATTCTGCAGAAGTTCCTTAGGCCCTGCTGTTTTGTTGAAAGCAATGAGGGACCAGTGATACCAGCCTGTGATGTGTGTGAGTGTAGTCATAGAATTGTGAAGGCTGGAAAAGTCCTCTGATCATTGAACCCAACCATCAACCTAGAGCCACCATGTCCACCACTACACCATATCCCCAAGTGCCATATCCACATGCTTGCTGAACATTCCAGGGATTGTGATTCCACCACTTCCCTGGGCAGCCTGTTCCAATATTTGACCACCCCTTCAGTGGAAAAAAAAAATTCCTGTTAGCCAATCTAACATCCCCTGGCCATTTCATCTTATTCTATTGCTTGTTACCTGAGAGAAGAGACCAACCTCAATCTCTGACTATCAGCTCAGCTGTCTTTCAGAAGAGCAGGGGTCTGCAAGGAAAATATTAGATGTTTGTGGTTTGCTGCATTTTCAGGGAAAGTAGAAAAATCCCTTCTTAGATAAAAACATGGATCTTTTCCTTTAGTATTGAGCCTGAGTGTTTCTTGTGTTTTTGTCAACTAAGAAAGTGCATCTGCACAGATGCAATCTGTGCATTTGTTTACTCCTGCTGTAAGATTTTTACACATTCTTAAAGGCAAGCAATTGTGAACAGGCAGGTGTTTTCCAAAGTTTATAAAGAGAAGCTTTGAATAGTCAAACTTTTGATTCCTTTATACAGAGTCAGGGGTAGCATGGTATTTTTCATGTGTCCTGGTCACAGGGCTGTCCCTCCCTGGCTGGCAGAGCAGTGCCTGTCCCCAGCTGATCTGGGTCACACTGCCTGGCCCAACATGAAGGCTCTGGAGTGACATTGAGCATCCTCAGCCAGGGGAACCTGCCAGCCCCAGAGCCAGCACACCTGCTGGGGATTTGCAATGTTCTCTGCAATAAACTTGGGCTTAGTGACAGTGTCAAATAACCACTTTGTAGACTTTTCATTGACTGCCTGGCTTTTGTGGTTTTGCTCAAGGGCCACAGCTCCTTTCTGGGATACTGCTCCTGCCTTTTCCCTACCTGGCACTGGGATGATAGTGTTGCCTTTGATTAAGGCTTGGCTGCTCTCCAGCTCATACCTTGGAGTACATTATAAGGCTGCCTGAACCCTGCAGAGCTCAGTTCACAGAGGCTTGTGAATGGAAGCACACATCTTTGTGACTGGCTGAAAATCCACAAGAGCAAGGTGCCTGTGGTGATATCTGCTACCTGCTGCAGCCCTCCCCAGCACCACCCAGGGCATCTTCCTCCTCTGCTCATCTTTTACCCAGGTGAAGGACTGAGAAAATAGTGCTCCCTACCATTAAATACGCTATGATATAAATACTCAATGCATATTATCTTTGGTTTTTAATTGGAGAAAACTGTTCTAATTGAACTCCTAACCCTACTCTAAGCAGAGGAAAAGTTTATAGCCATTTGGTTCTAGTAGCCATCACCCCAACATTAGTTGGACAAGATGTTGTAACTATAGCCACGAGCTACTATAAGAATTACCATACTTGCAAACTCCTCATAATAAAACTCCCTAGTAAGAAAAATATATAGTGAATTATTAGATTTTACCTTTAATATGTTTAGGAACATAGATTGCCTCAGTTGTCACAGTTTCTCGCATGAAGACTGTGCTAATTAACAGGTATTTGCTATCTATGTCTTTTATTTAGGATTCAAAAGAAATAGGTTTGGAGTGACTCTTTGGCACCCATAATTTAAAATAAATAATAATTTTGGTTTTTTTATTTGCACATTTATCAAGCTCAAATACACTGGAACCACTGGTAGTTGTTCATTGACCTTAACGGGTTGTGAAAGAGGCCCTAAAGACTCATATCCATACAATAATTGAAGAAAAACAAATCTGATTTGCTTGCAAAGTCACTCCAGACCAAGGATAAAATCACAGCAAGTTTTCAAGTTTTCCTTGGGTTTTTTTTGTTTTTTTTTAATTTCTGCAATAAAATATTTTCTTTTTTATTTAGGAAGTTTGTTATTAAAGAATGACTGGAAGCACAGATGCAACAGGAAAGTGTCAAAACAGATATTTTATGATTGATCATTAAAATATAAAATGTGTTTTTGTCTTTTTGTAAAAAAATACACGGCTAACACTAAAAATTTATATTCTTATTTCTGTGGTTAGTATCTGATTTTGTTTTTTTGCCTTAGCTCCCAGGATTCAAAACTCAAATGGATTTATTTAAAAGAAATTTGTTTAATGCAAGGAACATGTTGCTAGGTATGAAACTCTCATTTAATCTAATCATCATCCTGAGATCTTACCATAAAACTTCCATCTTTAATAAACAAAAAATGTGTTTATAGATACATGTGTACTATGTTATGCATGCATGTATATTTATAGGTGTATAACTACTTATATTTATACTATATATGTATATATAAAAGATAAAAACTAAGCACATACAAAATTAATTAATTTCAAAGAACATCAACAATTCAAACAGCTGCTGGCATTATTCCCCTGTTTTCTTCAACACAGAACACTTTCTTTGTCAATCTGAAATTCGTCAGTACCATTCAATAAAGTTTCTATGATGTGCAGCTGCTGTGTCATCTATGCTACATTTGCTACAAACCTAAGGCAGAAAATCTTTGGGAAAAACTGCTCTAAAACACTGCTCACTTTACAATTATGTGTAGTTTGACAGACTGGTAAAACTCTGATCAAAATCACAGGAATGATCTAGAGCTGTTGCTATATCCCAGTAGGAGAGGATTATGTGTGCACCTCTTAGGTGCAGAGGACAAGTTTTGTCTATGAAATTCCAGAGTCCCATACTCTCATGGGGAAAAAGACATATGGGTTTTTTGTACCTGTTAGGTCTTCCTAGTTCTCCCCAACTCTTTTTCCTCTTCTTTCCACACACCCCAGAGATGAGCATTCCTCTTGACTTCTGTGTAATTTTGTCTTTTGTAAAAAAATAATTTTTTGTGATTCCATTGTTTCCTTTTCCCAGCTGGTTATAGGACATGCATGAGTGTTGTTAATACATCCTGAGTGGGCTCATTTCTTTGAATCTTCTGTGAAAGCTGAGGGAAAAGCTCCTACTACTCCCACCTTTTGGCCATATTTTTTTTTGGATGAGGAAATCTTAAGTCTTCCCCCTTGAGAATAGAAGTAAACAGGCCCTATTTTGCTTAGCTTAATTCTTCCCAATTCCCTCTCACTGATGCAGATAGAATGCTTTTGTTTGACTGGCCAAGGAAGCAGCTGCTAATGGTGCTGGAAGGAGATTTATGTTGTGTATCAAACTTCTGCCCTTTCACAATAAAAAACTTAGTCTGGTGCGGGCATTATTAACTGTACATGCTCAGATTCTAAATCATCTTCACTCTTAACCTATCTAAAGTAAATGATGGTTTTATGTCAGTGTTAATATCAATTAAAACACAGCTTTTACTCATTCTTACTATAATCTTTTGAAGAAAGACTGAGCATGCTTTTGCTTCGGCTTTAGTAAAGTTTCTTGTAATAAAATGTAGGCAGCAGTGGAATACAACAGTGGAATAGGTGTGTCCTTCAGGGAGCTTGTCTTCTCTACACTTAGAGTTTATTTTGTTCTGCCCTCCTGATAATGTATTTGACTGGAGTGAGGAACATGATCAGTTCAAAGCTGGTCTGGTAAAATCAGTTTTTCTCACTTGGACAAATGCATAATATGAATGAGAAAAATAAAGAAGGTGTAATAAATTCCAGAACTGACAGATTGTGTAACAAAAGCCCTTGACAGACCCTGTGTGTGTGTGTGTGTGATGCCCTGTGCCTGTGCTCCAGAGCACCACAGTGTAGGTGTGACTGGAGAGCCAGGGACTGCTCAGCTGGTGGCTGCAGGGTTTATCTCAGCAGGAGTCACTGAATGATGAGCACCAGGGAAAAGCAGGGAAGAGTTTTTGGTGCTGACAGTTGAATTGAAGAGCCTAGCTCTGTAAAAAGAATTTTGTGCAATTTTGGCTACTGCTTGTAGATCTCAACCTCTGCAATTTCTCATTATGCTGATTTCCATGAGATAATATATATAAAAGAGATCTTTTTATTTTGACCTTTTTAAAAAGGTCATTATGTAATTTTGATTTGCTTTATCAATATTTTTGTCTTACATTCAATTTTTTATCACTATAATGTTAGCAGTGGCTTAATGGATTGGGTTTGTCTGCTTTTTGTAACCCAGGATTTCTGAATAAGTTGGGTATAGGGGATGAAAGACCATTAAAGCAAACCAGCTCCACAAAAGACTCAAGGAGAAAAGCTGACCTAAATTTAGTAATAAAGTAGCCTAAAATCTAATACCAGGCAGAACATTTAGCAGATCTTAAGCACTGTATGGTTGTCTGAGGAATCAATGGTTCATTTGTAGTTGCACTTACAGCTGATATTTCATTTAGGATTTAATTGTATATCCCCCCTGTGCTCATAAATAGTGTTAGTGCCTTATTAAAGCAGATTCTGAACATTTTCCCTTGTCACCCTCCCCTCTGAACAATTTCCTGTCACTGGTATGGACTGTCATCCAGTGAAACAAGCTCAGACTCAATTTCAAAGCTTCTTTGTGAATTGGACAGTGGTGATACCCATCTAACCTGCAGATTAAACCTGAAGCCCAATGGCCATGTGCATCACTTAGCCCAATCACAGGGGAAACTTCTGCACAGGAGTTGAGCCAAAGGGCTGCACTGGGCATGGAGCTTCTCTTCCTGATGTCTGATGCCCTGCTCTTTGCCCCTGCCAGTTACTGCTCACTCTTCAGTATAACACAGGCAACAGCTTAACTGGTCTCAGAGGTTTACAACCACATGGAATTAATGCATTTTCGGCAACCTGAGTGCCATAGATATAGAATTAAATTGTGTACTGATTAACTCACTGGCCAAAGTGCAGTTCTCGAAGGTGAGTGCCCCACTCCCTGACAATTTAAACCATTGTAAGAGCTGCCTTAGACTACACCTGACCTTGCCTGAGGCTGTGGAAATGCATAACTGCATAACAAATGTGCTTCCTTCCCTCTGTGCAATCCCCATCTCTTATTTGTCTGCATTAGGAGCTGATGCGGGGGACGTGCTGCCTTCCTCACACATCAGCACCCACCAAGGGGTGCAGCACTGTGCTAACAATGCTGCCTTGTGCTGATTCCTGCTGCTGACACCGACCTCAGAAAAAGCTCCTGATTTCTCGGCATCAAATGGAGAACTACCCACCTTTCACAGGAGCTGACCTGGAGAAAATATGAGATGCTGAAAACAGAGTTAGAGGGAAATCAGCAGCTTTACACTCAGACATTGGTCAAGTCCAAGGCTGAGAGGTGCTTTCCAAACCTTCCTGCACAATGAGAAAAGTCCTGCCAGGTGGCCACGGGTGCTGCATGTGGAGTTTCTGCATGCACTTCCTTTGCTTGTGTTTCCTATCTGACAATACAGTGCTCTAGCTGAGGAGTTTTGGCTGTACTCACACTACAGCCTTTTTGTGACACTCGTTTCTTACTTACATTAATATTTATTCTTTGTTCATGGTTATTTCAGACTCTTGGTTCCTGTTTAAATGTTTGAGAGGTCTTTTTTCAATATGCCTAATGAAACACAGAAATCCTCTTTCTATTGCAGTGCTGCTGGTACAGCACAGAAGGAGGAAAAGGGGAGACTTTAGTTAAATTTATTCTCATTGAAAGTCTAATGTCTTCCAGAAGAACAAACCTCACAGAATACCAAACATATTTGATAAACATATTAAACCATATAACTGATTCTGATGATCTCAGGTGGAGCAACTTCAAGATCTGGAAATACTGGAAGAACATAATCTATGAAATATAGGACACACTTGGGATAGAATATTGCTATCATAGAGGTGCAACGCTGCCACTGCTGTCATCCCAAATTGATGGGGAACATCTATCTGCAACAGCAAGCACAACCATTAGTTTTCCAAAACAGTTCACAAGTATTTTGGGGATGTGGCATGCCTCCCTCTGGAAGACCATGACATGCTGATTGAAATAAGTTTAATTTTTCTGATTGTGCTACAAGTAAAGCCTCAAATATTTGAAGCTGCTGCCTGCTAATTTCCAGATATCAAACTATTCAAACCCCAGTCATGGTGAGTTAGTGCTTTGTAATGATTTTACCTTTTCAAGTCTATTTAAGGTCTATTTATTTCACCAGTTTTATACTAAGTGAGAATATTATTAGGAAGAAGGTGTAGAGCTGAAGGACAAAGAAGTGCTTTCTCTTTTATTATCCCTTTCTATCTAGTTATTTTTTTCTTGTATCACTTTGCATAATAAAAGGCATAGCAGTTTGTTGTTTTTGTTTTTGTTTTCAGAAAGCAAAACAGATATTTTTGAATATCTGTACCACAAACACCTTAAAATAATCTTGGCCATTGCTAAGATACCCCAGGCAAACACTAATAAGAGCAGGCGAAATAATATGAAGAAAGGCTGGAGAGGACACAAGTTCTGCCAAAGCAAACAGTCAGAAAAAGAAAAACAAACACCCTCCCTCTCCTTCCCCAGAAAGCACATGTAAATTCAATTGCATTTACAAATAAATTTGCTTTGGTTATGCTTACACCTTTACATGTGTGCTTTACATGAGCGACTGTCAACATTTACTTATGTAAATACCGAAGACCTGTGATTTTGATCTTTGTATATGCAAATATTTACACTGGAATTCTTGTGGTAGGATATCACACCTCTGGAACCACCAGCTGACAGTGTTCCCTCCCACCACGTGTCAGCAGCCTTGGCAGAGAAAGGACAAAACCAGCCAAAGAAATACTTGACTGTGGGCTTTGAATGCAGGTCAGGGCAAGCATTTCAATCTGGCTTCTGTGATGCCAGAGCTGGAAAATTGTACAGCAGGAAATTTGATGATACCCTTGGAAGAGTTTATCTGGGATGGAGAACTCAGAGCTTCCCTAAATTCTTTGCTGGAATAAAATGCTTCAGACAGATAACATTGTATTGGGAACCCCTCATTCAGCTGTGCAAACTGCCAAGGGAGAATCAGATTTGAGTTCCTCACTTTGCCAGGTTTTTACTAAAAATAATTTTTAGGAAAAGTGTGTCTAGCTCAAAAAGAAGGAAACTAAATCACCATTCATGGCAAGTTCTAGGAACCCTCTGCATTTGTCATATAATCAAGAAAATCAAAATTGCAGGGAACTTATCTAGGTTAGTGTACCTCAGATTTAGTTTACACAAAATAGGCGGGTATTTGCTGTTCTTTCAGACAATAGAAGAAAATGCACCAAAAAAAAGTAATAAATAGTTTACTGCTGCAGTGATGTGAAGGTGATTTCAGTCTTTTCATGTGTCAGTCCAAAGGCAGGGATGGTACATTGCATTACTGGCTGCCTCAGAATTATTTGCTCAACATCTCAATCTGATTTCATGTGTAAAATGTTCTGTCTCACAAATTTATTTGCTCTTTTTATCATATATTGTCATGTCTTCTGTTTGCAGCCATTAAGAAAACATAATATCCCAAACAGCTTTGTATGGGCCAAAAGACTAGGAAGCAAAAAAGAGTCATGAGATCCAGAGAGGAGAATGGAGAGCACAAAAAGTTCTTCTCTGCTTAAATTTTGGTTCATGAGCCTTTTGCACTCTTCTGAAAGGTCTCTTCTTATTCATATTAATTTACCTACCCCTTGTCCTGGCAGTCAGCTTCATCCTTCATCCTCCCCAAGCTGGAAGCCTTTCCCTTTTAACCTGGAATTTGAGTCTGATATCTTATACCAACGTTTTCCTAAAGGCACAATAAACTTCCACTATCATGTTGTGTATTTTGTGCTAATAATAGTAGAAATAATAATTGTATTCATAATAATAATTTTCATAATAATAATAAATGTTTATATCTGCAATAGTCATCCCAGATTATATTCACTCTTCAGTCCTGCAATAATATCCTTTCATGTTAAGAATGCATTTTCAGGTACAGTGTTGCAATTTCAGCCATCGTTTCCAGGATATTTTAAGGCAGGTTTTGAAGAACATCACAGAAACTGCTAACCTGCAATGGTATCTCAGGCAATAGCCATTTTTCCAGGCTTCTAAACAGATGGTAGCCAATCCAAATTCAGCAGTGCTAGCAAGCTGAAACACTCAATAAAACTGTAATTGATGCATATGGTACCTGCTAGGCTGTTTAAAAACTGACTCTGTGGCATTTAAAGGAAATTGTTTAAAACTCCTGATAGAACTGCACCTGATTTTTGGGGTAAATCTGTTGGAGATGAAATCTGCACTTTAACCTCTCAGGAGCCCCTCTGGTTTTATGTTACAGCAGCACAACTTCTTTCAGCTGAACTGGAGACAAAGGAGCACAACACGTCTTTTCCATTCTGGTGAAGTTCCACGCCTGGTGTTTCACAGAAAAGACCCCGTTCAGCAGTTTGCTCTCTCTGTAACGCAGCACACTGACACAGGTTGACTTGTTTGTCTGTTGCATAAGGGAGAGGAAAGGAAAAATCACAAGCACTCAGCAAGCACTCAGCTCTGCGTGATTCTCTGATTAGCCCACAGAACGACCTGGGGGAAGGAGTGCTTCACCACATCATGAACCACAGTGAGATTTTAATGGAGAATGGTGAAATCCAAGCTCACTTGTTAATTTACACAATAGGATGTGACACTGAAAGGATTCCTAATTTATGTCTGCTAAAGAAATAGGGATAATTGCAGCTGTCTTTTAATAGGTCATTTTAATAGATATTCTAGCAATTTGACTTCTACTCAGAAAATAAGCAGCAGTCAGGTGTGCCAGCCACCAGAAGATACTATTTTTCATATTCATCAAAACAAGAGTCCCTCTTCCACAAAGAAAAAAAAAAAGAGATTCTTCAGTACTTAAGCTGAGCAAAAAGCTATAGGAAAGTGATGTTTAAAGACATTCTTGCTCTGCATAGACCAGTGCTGTACAGGGTTCCTAGCACTGACTCTGGGTGACACCCAGCAGGATAAACCAGCCAGGTTTGGCACTTTTTACTGCTTCAGAATTGGGGCTGCCTGTGCAGTAGCTGTGGCTCATTGTAGGGCACTTGTAATGGGGGAGGCACACACACAGATCATGAGAAAAACATGAATGGGCACAGAGATCCAGCCAGGCTGACTCACCAGAACTCCTTAGAGGAAAACCCTACCTGTAAGGGCAGTCCAAACCCTCGTTCTTTAGGTACTTGATTTTCAGAAAATAGGGTGAGTGGACAGAGAAGGAAATTGAGAACTGGAGTGGAAGCATGACTGTTTACAGTCCTCCTTGAGAATGAGACAATAGTGGCACCATGAGTAGCACAGCAGTGTTTGACCATTATTGGGTGTTGTGAGTACGAAAATAATGTTACAGGGCAAGGATCTGAAGGAGGACACTGATCAGATGTGTACAGTGACCCTCTTTTGGATGTGAGGGACAATATGGGAAAATGGATAACAATGCTTTTTTACATATTGGAAAAGTGACAGAAATAAAATTGAGCTGAATGTGGGTGGGAGCTGGCATTGTCACAATCACACCATGAGAAATTATAGGAAGATATGAGCTGTGGTGATTTTGTGGTAAAAGTAAGATGACATTGGAGAGATTTCTAGGAGAGATCATTAAATCCAAATCATTAACTGGGACAATTTTCTGAGTACGTACGTGGGAGTACATTTCATTTACTAGGGGGAAAAAATGAAGAAAAAAAGAAAGGGGATGCAAAATTATGAGACACCTAAAGGATTTTTCTCTCACAGAGAGATTAGAGAAGCCATGGTTTGGGGAATATTCTTCAGATACTGTGAGTGAAATACATGCCTAGGCCAAGCTGTAGGGTCCAGAAAATAATCCAAGTTGAACAGGACACCTGAGTTACAGGCAAGTGCTAAGTGTCCAAGGCAATGAAGAAAAAGCATGTAGAAGGTGGGCTTGGTGGAAATATGAAAATCTCTGGTTTAGCCAGCCTAAGCTGGAAGTGACAGCCAGAGATTTGTGAAAAAGTTTCTGAGAAACAGGCCAAGGTTTTGATTTGGGATAGGACTAAGGTAGAAAGGTGTCTCTATCCACAAAGGAATCAGGGTCTGACATGGAAGATTTGTGAGTGATCTCCTTAAAGCAAGGGTTCAGTGTGAGTTGGTCAATTAAATTATTGAAGCCCTGTGGGGTAAAGAAGAAAAAAGACTTAACTGAGTCAAGATCTTGGTGATATCTTCATGGACATCCACTACTTTCAGAAAAAAAATTGTTCACTGACATAAAGCCTCCAGACTGTATGTGTGGAGAACAACTGAGAAGAAGAGTGGACTTTGAAGGATGCTATTTTCTGAAACTTTCAGGGGAACAGGAGGAACTGGGGCATGGAGGCACCAGCTGAGGGTGGTGGGAGGTGCCACCAGAGACCCTGTATCAGGTGCACAGCAAACTCAGATGTTGAACAGAAGAGAGTCTGGGTGTGCAACTGAAGAAGCCTATACGGATGAATGTGTCACTTTGGTTTTGTTTTAGGATGGGAAAGACTGAAATGAGAGAAAAGAACCTTTACCACAGAGGTAATTCAGAATTTACCAAATTTGGTAAATTGGGACCCAGTATATTCTAGCATATTCTCAATAGATAAGTTTATGATGCTTAGAGCAAACTCGTTGTATCTTTGGTTTAAAGAGCAAGAGTGTACTTTTAACTACAGCATATCCTGATGACTACTCCAGTGCTGGAAATGCATTGTGTTTTGAAGATACAACTGTTTCAGCAAATGCTAGAAATGAAAACCTTTGCCTGAGACACTGCTTTGTTTACACCAATGTGTGGTAGTCTGTAGGAAAAAAAAAAAAAAAAAAAAGACAGCCTTTGGATATAGAGATCAGGTGTGAGCAAAGAAAGATAAAACATTTGGCAGGAATACAGAAGGTTCATAACCTTTTACAGGGTCTTACTGGTTCCAGCCTTTTGGCAGACTACACTCCACTAGCACCCAGTCCTGCCAAGTGTCATAATTATAGTGTAAATCTCAAGAAATGTCGTGCTTTTCCTGAAGTGCTCAGTTCCATACACTAGAATATCAGCTTTCATTGAAAAAAATCTAGTCCTCATACTTAAAAAAAACCCAAACCAACAAACAACAAAACAAAAGCAACAACAACAAACTTGAAAAACATTCACACAAGACTCACAAGAACAGAATTAAAAGAGAATCATACATGTACTGCTTTCTAATACCTTGTGATTTTACCTTGTGATTTTTGCTCTGTGTGTTGGCAACTCTGTTAATTTATAATGGGAACTGAGCCAAGAGACCTCCAGGGTCTGGCTTACTCTTTAAATGGAGTTTAAAATCATTGTGAAATTCCCGCTAAGGCAGTGGCTCCCAAAATGTTGATCACCCATCAGATGATGGCAAAGTGCTGCATGGCTTTACGCTGCAGTTTCCACCTTGTTTTCACAGATCTTAACCAAGAGGTGGAAGATAAACCCGCCGGATGATGTGTGAAAATGTGCCGGCCATTAGGAAGCTCCGAAGGTCCGAGGTCTTTGCCAATCGCTATCGCAAAGGTGGAATTTGGCTGCGGTTGTGCTGCCAAGCTCATCGTTGGGCTCCTGTGTAGGGGAGCGGCGCTGTGGGCAGCCAGGACCGCTCTCCTCCTTTCTCCCGGGATGGAGAGGGCAGAACCATCCCCGTGCCCCGAGAGCCCAGCTGAGCCCCCGAGCTGGGCAGCGCCGGGCACGGCGGAGAGCGATGTGGGGTTGACAGCCCGGATTGGGGTGCGGGTTTGACAGCCCGGATTGGGGTGCGGGTTTGACAGCCCGGGTATTGGGGTGCGGGTCTGCCCGCCCTGGTATTGGGGTGCCGGTTCGACAGCCCGGGTATTGGGGTGCGGGTCTGCCCACCCGGGTATTGGGGTGCCGGCACACGCTGAGCTGCGGCTCCGCGCCATCAGCGCCATCAGCGCCCAAACTGGGGTCAGCACCGACCCCCAGCTCTCACAGCACAATCCTACTGCTTGTGTGTTGAAGTCAGTGAGTCAGGGATCTCTCTGAAGAATTCAGAGTGCAGGGATTGAATAAGTTTTAGGGTGAGTTCTAATGCTGTTAGTAACAGTGCCACAGTAGCAGTGAGTGTTCTAGTGAAGGTTGAAACATACTGGTATCTTCAATGGAGGCTCCAGGCCCACAGTTGTAGACAGTGCTTAGACATAATAGAGCTATATTTAGAATAGTGCTTACATTTTTCGATAGAACAAGATAAATTGTATGCGTAGTTCTATAGGTAACCTGGTGTGCACAGAAACTAGAATTCTAATGGGTTAAGGAGTGATGGTCTGAGATTGTGTCTTAGTTTGTTGGAAAAATCCTATATAACAATATGTATTCAGGAGAGTTGTTGCTTTTAGCCATTGTTGCTTTTAGCCATTGTGGCTTTTAGCTACTTGTCTTTTGCATTTCTTGCCTTTCTGCTTTGTTGCCATTGCTTTTGCCATTGCTGTTTGCTATTGCTTGTCTGTGTACTGTTGAGACTGATGTGCTTTGTAATAAGATGTGTTTTGTAATAAATAACCTTTTTAACTATTAGCTGCTTTGCTTGTTTAAGATATCCGACAAAGTTAGTGCCTAGAGCATTGGAGGTCCAAAGAACTCCAGCACTTATGGACACCTAGTGCACTTAGCTTGCACCCCCCTTTCAGTGGATGGGTTCCTTTGTTCATGGCTGGAGAGCTCTTCTCTCTGGGTTTGAGTGCAGCCGGAGCTCTGGTGGGTCCTGCACAAAGCTGTCTGCAGTGATGCTGTGTTAGCACAAGGTAAAGCACTGAAGCACCACCACACTCGGGCTGGGGGCTCTGCAAGCAGGGAGGGCTTGAAGCAAGGCTTGGCTGAGTGCTCACATGTGCCTGAAGTCAATCTCATTATCCAGATGGATGTATTTTTGGAAGCAGGAAAATATTCCAAGTGACCAAAATGCTGCCATAGCTGTTACTGGACCAATTAGCTCAGTTATTTCTGCTGCTCAGGGCACCCGTAGTTTTAGGAGACTGATGAAAAGGTTCTGCCTACCATACTTGTATTTTTGCTTTTCAGTCCCTGGCTAGAGTAGACCAACAAAGGACTTGGAAAGCACCAGAAGCACTGGTCCAGGTGAGGGCAAACCCAAACACGTGAGCCAGCACATGAGCAGCCACCATGTCTATATTTCCAACTCTGGTGGGTCCAAGATCATTTGGAAGGTGTTCTATCCTGGTCAGACTGCTGCAGAAATCCAACACAGAGATCAAGGACAGGACAAGGGGCACTTGTGAGCTGTTTAGTGAGAACAAGCAGAGACACAGGCCAGGTACCTTGGCTAACTGCAGAGTCTGACCTACTGACTGTACATGGCTTTAAAGACAGTCAGTGTGAAGATCTGACTTAAAAGAGCATTTTCAGCAGCAGTCTTTTCCTTTGAAAACATAGATTTACTGAAATGGAAATAGTTGATAGGTATATTCCTGTTTTCACAAAAGCTTTCCACAGAGTGAATAAAAATTATAAATAAAATGTTCCATGCGATTTCTTTATTTGGGGGTTTTATCGGCTACTTACTTAAATGACTTCCCTGGGGTTTTGCCAGCTTGATCTGTTGAGGTTCCTAGTGAGCACAGAGTTGTAAGTCTCATAGCTTTCAAATAAATCAGTGTTTCATTGTATTGAATTTAAAACGTTTAATAGACTGAATTTCTCTTTGAAAGAAAACTACCTTTTCATCTTATTTCAGGACGACCAATTTTTCCAAATCCCAAGACTTTTCACAAACATGAAATAAAACCAGTTTTGTCTTAATAGATCACCTGAATGCTGTCCTGTGTGGCTTCAGCTGCACCTGCATTCACAGCCAAGGTACCAGAAGAACCAGAAAAAGTGATTAATCTTACAGGTACATAACTAAGACCAAGGAAGGCATCCTGGACCTTTTCCAGCAAAGGAGTGTGGGGTGAACTGCCCTACAGCCAGCAGATGAGCAGCACAAAGCAGAGGTGGCTGGAGAAATCCTGGCGTGTTTGCACATGTAGGCACATGCTTAGTGTCCCTGCCTCCGAAGAATCCTTGCAGGGAGCAAGTGAGGGGGAAGTCTTTGTGATTTATCATTCACATTTATCTTGTACTGACAAATAATAAATAACAATGTATGTCTGACAAAGGAGTTCAGCTTAACAGCAACCTTCTGCGGACTTGTTGGTTGGGAGGAAAAATGATTATTATTTTAGCTGTCGAATCACTGCTGCCTGATGGACAGTTAGCACGATGAATTCAATAAGAAATAAATTTTAAAAAACACCTACTAAAGAGGACAATTTCGAGAGACATTAAACAAAAAGAAGGAATGCAACTTGCTCCCTTATAGGATGAGCACTTATTTAAAGCATTAATTTGCGCTCCGTTCGAAGCAAAGAACCCGCAAATGCGCTTCCCAGACGCACTATTGATTTCTGACCTAGAAATTACTCTCCTTCAAGGAGGGTTGATGTGGAGCACAGACAGTGGGGGAAGAGGGCTGGAGCAGACAGGGTACTTCTCAGCTGCAATCTGCATAATGTTTAGTATTCAGTGAGTTAAAGCACGCAATGAAAGGGAACTGTCAGCGCAATCTAGAAGATATAAAGAAATGAAGGGGTGAAAAAAAGCCGTATGCTAATAATCCACTCAGTAATTAAGTGAAGATCGCTGCCAAGCGCCACTGCCACTTTCAAAGGGTAATTTGTACAGGAAATCATAGAGTCATTGTCAAATCATTTCAGGATAAAAGGAAAGTCATCAACTAAGATAAGATAAATGCTGGGTGTCTGGCAGCATGTGCCCTAGGAAATGCCTTTGCTTTTTTATATTGGAAAAAAATTTTGCAAAAGTGGGGCTAGAAAAACTTGACATGTTGAAATGAGCATTTACTATTAATAATAGAGGTGATATATGCATAGATTCTTTATTAAATAGCTAACTGGAAGAAAAAAAATCATCTAGTGAGCCAGCTAAAGGGGAATTAACTTTCAACAATCTAATGTGACTTTTAACTTGAACCTTCGGTAAATTATGGCACACTTCATCCCACCCTCAAAAGAGTCTTTCACAATTACTACACTTTAATATTCCTTTCTTCCAAGTATGGGAAAATCTGTGGGAGAGCCAGTTTCCCACAAGAAAAGGTTTTTCCACAGGAAAAGATGTGGGGCTTTAGAGCAGTTAGCCTGGCAGGGATGCCTTTGAGGGTCTAAGCATTGCCGTGTCACAATGCCACCGTCCGCAGCCCCTGGGCCCCGGGCAGAGCGCCGGGGGCGCGGCGGTGCCGGGGCGCGACTGCCGCCAGAAGCGGATTTTGGGCTGCACACCCCGCTCCTCTGCCAGCTGCACTCCTTCTCCTATTGCTTAGATGAGGCTTTTAAAGTTTCACTGTGTGCTCGGGTGGCACTGAGTTTCCATCCTTTCCATGGTTAAAGCTGTGTCTTTTCAGGGCTGTGCCAGGATGGGCGCGCCCGGCAGCGCCTGATGCTCCCAGGGGGATTCGGGGGGAAGAACCGCGGTGGGGGCTGCACTCAGGACAGCGGTGACCAACTCCCGGGGGAGACTGGGAGTCCCTGAGAACAGGAATCCACCCCCAACATCAGCCTGTGAAACCTGCCGGGATGCTGGGAAAGAGAATTGGGCTGAATGTGGAATCTGCCCAGGATGCTGGGAAAGAGAATTGGGCTGAATGTGGAATCTGCCCAGGATGCTGGCAGAAATCTGCCATTAAAGAATGAAAACAAGAAATTTAAGCACTTTAGTTTGTCATGCCATTTATTATTATTACTTTTTTAAATCCCAAACTAATGAAATGTACAGAGCATAACTCCTGGGTAATCATATTTATTTCACATTGTATTTAATGATACATGGACTTAAGCTTTTATAGCATTGTATAAGTGATTTTGACTGTATTATTTTCTTTCACCACATCTTGAAATTGCGTAGTAAAATTAGACTAATTTCTAATGTATATAATTAACTTTGATGCAATGATATTTGAATTTTATTAAGTGCATATTCTGGCCTGCACTTGACCTATCACAGGTGTACAATTACATAGTTGATTTTATGAATCACAAGAAGGTTTGTGTTTTTTTCCCAAGAAATAGTGTTTACCAGACAGGGAAAAACCCCCTAATTTCATATATTTTTTCTGATATGCTAGCTAATCTTATAAAATGTGAGCAGGAGGCTCTTCAGATGTACATTCCATTTTATTTCATGCCAATTATTTTGCACCTAATTCGGCAATCCAAACACAGAACTCAGATCTGAGAAACAACACAGACTCGTCTCGGTATTTAGCACAGAAGTCTTAACACTCAAACAGCATGAGGGCTTGTTACGTTTTGGAGAGAGTTCTGATTTTTTTTTTTAAACAGTGATAACGCTTCAGCCATCCAGATTTTTTCATCCATGACAGATATAGTATAGATCAAACAGTTCAGATCATAAATAATTCAAGTCTAATTCAATAAAAGTTAATGATCTACAATAGAAATTGCTTTAATTCTACTTTTAACTGTTTCACAACACTGTCTGAGAATGAAAAAAAAGCAGGCTGGAAATGGACTCAAAAACATGCAACCCCACATGAATTTTTTAACATGCTATCTTTCTCAAAGAATAAATTTCAGAGTGCTTCCAGAATGATGGTTTAAAACTTTATCCAAAGATGCTGAGAGGAGTAAAACAGTTACATGAAGAACAAAACCAAAACAAAAAAACCCATGTCTTTCAGATATACATTTCCTTCATTTTATTTTCCTCCTCCCAGACTGGGACACTATTACTCTATTTTTGTTCCTTTATATTTTATCTTGTCTTTTGTGAAATTAGATTTTTGAACATTTTTATGCTTAGAAAATATCCTTTTATTGGAAGGTGAAAGTATTTCTGAGTCGTCTCACATTACATTTCAAAGGAAGCTTCAATAAAGGAATCTCCAGAACATTCATTTACTATTACATAAGGGGTGAGCAAAAATTTGCCTTAAAATATATTATTTCATACAGTGCTATATAAACCACAGAAATAAAAGCCTCTTTACCTTTCTGTTTCAGGGCTATGCATATTTTGATCTGAATAGAGATAGAGGAGGGTCATATCTGTACTCAGCACAGAACAGTTAATCTCTAGGTATTAAAAAAGAGAAAGGAAGAGGCCTGTTGGTGTTCCTCTTGCTAACCAAAAGTGATCTAAAATATACAGCAGTGCAGTTAGACTGATAACTCGCTGTATTCAACATGGTTCCTGAAGGATGTCTATTAATTAAACCTTTCTTCTTCTTTTTTTTTTTTTTTTTTTTTTTTTTTTTTTAGTAATAGTTCATGTGAAAGATTAATTTAGGTGAAATCTCATCTTGTGTATCCAGGCATGGAGGCACGGAGGACCTTAAAAATAGTTTAGGCAGTTGGATGGTTGTGTTTTCCTGTACCAACAGGTGCCCATCTACCACCACCTGGATCAGAAGCTGCTTTGGTGAGTAAGAGCCAGGCATGTGAAAACACAAACACAGTGTAAGAAACATTTCAGGGGAAAAAAAGACCCTGAATTAGTCCGTACAAACTCACAGACCTTAGTACCTAAAAGTAATTCCAGGTTCAGTTGGAAATTTGGCTCCAATTGTATTTTACCAATAGGGAAATTCAGCTGAAAGTTTACGAGGTGAAATGTTGCATTTCCTGCAGTAACAACGATGACTAATTTGCGATTGCATGGCGTATCCTAACAGCTGTGATATATGTTGCTTTGAATTCATTTAGCTGTAACAATATTTGTTAATTTTTCCCTTCAGATGCCTGTTGTTGATATTTTCTAAATAAAGCCAAGGAAAAGAAAACGCCAGCATTTTGAAACGTAAAGCAATCTGTAAAATTAAAAAAGCTCTGGTACCCCCCCTTCCCCAAATGCATACCATATGCCAGAGCTACTCCTTAACTCGGAGCGACTGTTGTTACTGTAGTAATCAGTCTGTGTCAGAGCAATTACCGCCAGCCATCCGTCCCGCTGGTTCGCAGGGCTGCCTCCCTCCGGGCTGGGCAGGGCTCGGGGGCAGCCCGGCCACCAGCAGCCACCGGGGCACGGCTGCGCTGCCCCGACCCACGGGCAGCTGATGCTGGGTGCTGGGGGGAAGACAGAACACCCGTGACACCTGTTAAAACGTGCACCTGCCAAAAGTCATCAGATGCTGGTAGTGCTGAGTACCTGATTTTAAATCCTGTCCTTTAGTAGACATCTTTACCTGAAAACAATTTGTTCTTGTTTCTGCCCTTATGCAGTTTCTGCCCAAGCTTATGCAGTAGGAAAAAAGAGCCCCCAAGGCTGCATCATTGTCTCTAACCATCCTGAGATATTTTCTTTTTCGCTACCCACAGAGAGATTTTCAAGCACTTGCTCACATTTCATTTTATTAACAAATAAGCTCTGTTAGAGGGGAAAGCCAGGCAGAATCAATTGGTAATTGAAAGGAGATGTACACATTGATTTGTACATCAGTGATATACTGCACTGATTGCTGCATATTATATAATGTGCACCGATTAGACCTGTTATACATTTATTGTTCCTTTCTTATTATTATATTATTATTGTAAACTATTTCTTAGAGTAGAAGACGCAGGATGTGTTATGAAGTCACAAAAGCAGCTCACAGACATTTGCAGAGAAAAGAACACAGAGCTTATACAGAAGTCTGTAACTTCAAATCTTTGAAGCTTTTCGGTGACAAGAAAACAAAAATACCTCAAACCCAGAAAGCAGGAATAAAGAATTCAGAAACTATAATATTATTTTTGAATTCTCAGTAAGGGTTTTCTGCTCTGTTAATTACTTTTGCAATACCTGGTGAGATGGCACCATGACTGGAGTGTTTAGGATATTGCAGTTGAAATAATAAATAATCACCTGACATTTCTTAAAAGGCTTGCTTCTTTCTGAGTAGTGTTGTCTTTTATCAGCCTGCCTCATGCCTTTATCACGTTTGTTCTCATTCAGATCAGTGAAGGCTTTCATTTCCCCAACAGTCCCCAAAGCCAGGATTTGTAGCCTGTATTCAGATTCATTTAAAATCAATGCAGTACAAAATAATTAGAGAGACAAAAAAGGTGTTGCAGGTTCTTTTGTTGCCTTAGATCTTTTGACCACAAAATGATGACTGTTTTTGTCAGAGCAGCATTTTAAAATAGTGATTGCATGTGTTACTTTGCATGCATTCTAGCTGTACCGTATTTGCAGAATTCTGAATTTCAGTACAAAGAAATACATGGTTTTGTTTTGGTTTTTGGTTTTTTTTTTTTTTTTCCAGCAACAGAAGCATCAATAAAAAAAGCCAATTAGAAGAGATGAATTTTTATTACATGCTGATGATTAAATCTACATTAATCATAAACATCCGCAGGCCACCAACAGGGCTTGTTTAATCATTTTCTACCATTTGTGTCTCTCTCTATCTTCTATTCTGTTCGATTTTTCCACATAACTTCCATATTTGGTATTGGGATGTTAGAAAGTGCAAGTATACTCCTGGGTAATCAGGATTTCAGGCAACATGACTCAAAAAAAAAAAAAAATTCACAAAGAAATCTCCTGGAAGGTTTCTAAACCCATGATTTGGTGGGCTATGCAGTTACTTGACATTGTTTCTGGGTCTACTGTGCCAAATAGTATGCACAGGGGTATTTCTTTGAATTGGCTACCGAGATAACTATATAATTGATATAGATATTAAAGATATAATGGAGAATAAAAGGTCAAGAAAAGCTCAGGTACAATGACCTGACAATGACTCCACTATCAACAGGAGAATTTTAAATTAAATTTGTTTTGAGCACCAATCATGAAAAAACCCAACCAAACAAAAAAGGAATATAGCATGTTGTCTCTTTGCTAGAAGCAAGTAAATAATGCTACAGAAGAGTTCAGACCTAATTGGAAGTTGGAATAATTATAGATGATGATAAGCCAGCCACCAGAGAAATGCAATATTCAAGATGTGTGGTAACAAAAACATTGATTAACATAAGTCAGGACAAGAACGAAAACAGCTTAGAAATACAGCATATAATTTATGAACACAGGAAAAAAATCAATATCAACAATAGATATGAAGAGAAAGAAAAAAATATTTAGAATTTCCCTGTCTCCACTTTTTTTCATTTCACAGTGATTTTGTCAAGAGCATTTAGTGAGCAATTTTTCTTTGAAGTATAAATTACATTGAATGCAGCCTCCCCCTATACCCTCTCTGAACACTCAAAGAAATTTCACAACAGTTTTAGGGATACTGGTAAGTTTTTCCACATGAAATTGTATTCCAAGCTGCCTGGTGCTGATCTTTCTTTTTTTTTTTTCTTTTTAATTTTTATGAGCAGATTTGACTTTTATGAAAAAGGGGAGGTGAGGAGAAGGTAAGCAGAAGCATTTTAGTTTTATCTTAGATAACTTAAACCAGCAGAGATGCTCTTGGGAGGTTTCCGATAGGAAAAAAAATAACAGTTCCTGGGCTCTTATTCTTGAGCTGTTTTTCATTCCCAACAGCTTGACAAAAGGCATGTCTGTGTTTCACAGTTCCATGGAATTGTGTGTTTCTTCCTTGCTTTGGGAGGGTTTGCAGAGCCAGAGACACCCCGCTGGTCTGCTCTGGCCAGGGGCTGCTCTGTGTCCCACAGCAGGAGCTGCCTGTCCCTGTGGGAATGGCTGGGGAACAGCCAGGAGGCAGCTCCCCCATCCCAGCTTCAGCTTCATTCCTACTGTGCTGCCCCAAAGAATGAGAAGATATGGGAAGCAACGACAGCTCCTTAACCAAAAAAACTATAATTTCTTTGGACAGGCAAATAACTCTTTAAATATTGTAGGATTTTACAGAAGTGTATGTCTGAGAAGGCAGAGTGGCAGAGGAGGTGTTCTCTGTTCTAATTTTAAAATGCCACCATCATCAGTATATATCCCATCAGCAGAATATGCTAGGCTGAAATCAGTCAGTGGGAAACTATGGGCTTATAATTGCTTAAGCTGGCAATTCAGCAAATTTCTGTGCTCCAGACTGGTCATCTCTGAATTTCCCAAGTACCTCTGTGCACGTATATCATCAAAATATTAACTGAAAACACTGTTAAAGGCAACATGGCTCATTGACCACATACTGTGGCATTGCTGTCAAACAGTTATTTGTGGACCATACTTTGAGAAGCACTCACTGAACCTGTCTAAAATGAAGTGTGGAAAACACTGTAAGAAACAAAGTCAAGGAAATAATATATTGGCAAGGAAATGGAATCTGGCCTGATCTTTTTCTGTCTCAAAATCACAGAGATATATGATAGCTCTATCAATTGCAATGCCAACCTGTCAGAATATATGGTCAAGCACAAAGAAATAATTAGGAAACTGTCACAGCAGGCAAAAAGAACATATAAGGAATAGTAAATGAAGCTAAGCTGAGATAGATTTAAAATGTCGAGAGCCATGAGAAAAGTGAAAGATGAAAGGTAGCAGCCAGTCCAACAACATGAATATGATGTAAAGCAGAACAGCTTTTAGTTAAGGTAGATCTCAGTTTCTTAACATTCTGTGAGGAAAGATTTGCAAAAGAATGGAGCAATGTGTGAAAATAAGAAACAGAAGGAGCAGAAGGAAGACAATATGGTAACACATGGTTACAGTTCCAAGACTTGAGAATATATTTCTTGTACTATATCCCTTTATGTTAAAATGCATTCTGTTTATTCTGGCTCAATGGCTCAGCTGGTATCATAGTGTAACACCCCACCACATGGTAGACCCGAGCTCAGGAGCAAGCTTGGGCCAACAGAGCTTGGGACTGTCACAGAGGTGATGCTGTTATCTTCAGCAGTGGATAAAGCTGCCCAGGGAAGGGATAGACCTGTGCATTTCTCTGACAACAGCCACAAGAAAGGAAAACAATAAGTGAAATAGGATAAAATTCATCCCATAGAAATAAGTTGACAAAAATATAGACCTCACATACATTGTGCTTTCTCAATGAAGAAAGTGCATCTTCTTTTCGTGTGGTTTTCTGCAGGACTGATACAAGATGCTCACTTCTGTACTGCAAATACTAATCTTCAAACAAATTTTGTTTTCTTCCCAAATATTTATTGCATTAGTATAGCTGTAGGAAGTGGACTGGGATGAGCAGTAAAATTTTGGAGCTAGAATAATAGTTAAGAGAAAACAAATGCTCTAAATAGAGATCTTATAGGTCCCTTTCTAATCTACACATGATTATATATCAGGACTGCATTCTCTGATGGATCTTCCCTGCCCTTGAAGTTTTAGCAGAAGTTGGAAGGTAGCATAAAAAAAATTGACTCATTTCAGACATTTGCTTGCAGAAATCACACTTCAAGCATTTTCTGTTTTATGAACTCAAAAAGTGGGATTCATCTAACCTCAGTGATTTATTGATTTATCAGTTATTATCACTTTATCACTTATTTTAGATACTGGCATCAGAACGAGGCCTCTCTCTCATTTCAGACAGAAAAGCCAATGAAATTAAAACAAGTATGTGATTTCCTGGTGATTATTCTTGGGTGAGATGAAACTCTCACCTGGAAAACAAACTCCATATATTTGATGCCACCTGACTTCATGACTTTCAAGTATACAAAACCTTGTAGTCAGAAAGAAATCAAACTGATTTATTCCAGCTCTCTCAATATCAATGACACATTGATAATGAAGAACAAGTGGTTTCCCTCTATATAATTCATTCCTAAGTCTGTACTGTAGTACTTCAACCTGATGAATATTTTGCAACAAAACTCATTTGAACAGAATGGTTCTGAATTGTAAATTGCTCTTTTAAAATCAGCTCAGTACCTTGCACATTGGTCAATAGCTTTTGATTTGTTCTCTGAGTGGTTTGGACACAGTGTTCACACATATAAATACACATTATTCAAAAACACTTTTTATCACAGCAGTGAGATTATAGGAATAAATCTCCTGAAGAAATAATAATGAAAAACATTTCCTTTTGAAAGCAAATGGTAACTATTTCAGAAATTGCTCCTTCGTTCTCACCTCCCAAACTTAAAAATACGAAGCAGGTATCTCTTAGTAATTCCTGAAGACAGCCTCTGTAAAATATATTTAAATAACAAAAGCAAATGCAAGGTCATAAGAAAAAGAAATTGAGAACAAAGTTATAATTATGAACTATTTAAATTCTACACACAATTAAGTTTGATCTGAACAGGGAAATAGGTACCTTTAGCCTGACAAAGATGGGTACATCTGCTTTGCCAGATCTAGGACAATGCATCTTTAAGATATTGTGCCATTTCTTTTAAGCATTACTTCAAAAATGTGGGAGGAGGGAGCATCTAAAGCAAAATTGCAAATGCAACATTTGATTGTTATGATTTATTTTTAATTATCCTTTTCTCCTTTTGTCTTAATTGGACAGAGCCAGTCTAAACTTGTTCTGTGCAATTAAGAGCAGTTACATGCATAGAAAATTGAGACCTATTTTAAATCTCATTTGGACTGACTCATAGTTCAGCTTGCTACTGGAAAATTAGAGCAAGAAAATATATTTAAAAATCTAATGAGCTTTAGTAAAAATATTCTCCGCAAAATGATGTGCTGGGAAGTTTTACACATTCACTTCAAATCACATCAGACAGCGGATCAGGGGAAAAACATTTTGCTCTTACTAGGCTTCCACAGGAGACATCTAGGAGCATGTTATCAAATTCTCTCAAAAATCCGTTCTGAAGTTTGTGCTATTTATTTCCAAGGCAACTAAACAAATATTTTCCAAATAACTCATACATGCAGCTCAGATGGGGGCTAATTCTGTACTTGGTAATTTCCTACCTCTTGCAAACACAATTGGCACCCAGTGTACACAGCAATGCACTTTCCAATAGTTAAGGTAACAAAAACCCTGTAAGGTGAAGGCAGTGCTAAAGCACCTGCATAATGCCCATTAGTGTTAATAGGGGCTTGGGAGAACATATCCAATACCTCCATAAAAGGCCTCATGCAGCTTGGAATAAATGTGCAAAACAATAATAAATTAGTGAACCAGTGTGAGAATAATCGTTTGAAATGAACCCAAATCCAAATATTGGAAATTTCTGGGGTTTCATGTTACACATGGGCCTTATTTCTTAGATCCTTTGGCTAAGATGCTTGGGAGGGGGGAAAAGTGGCTGAGAAATCCCATCTTCCCTCCTTATTGCTTGATTCAGCTGGTGATTCAGGACATGGAGGAAGTTGTGTGTGCGAGGAGTCATCATTGTGCCTGCTTGGAATAAAATACATCTTCTTGCTCTCCTGACCACTGTCAGTAAACCTCTGCTTCCCCCTTCCCTGTTTCAGGTGCCACATAAACCAACATAAAACCAGACAAAACTGCTCAGAGCCTTGTGTGTGCTTGAAGGATGAACCACATGCTTTGTGAGAAAGTCTCTTCATTAGCACTTCCTACAGATCCTTTCCAGAGACTTAAAAAAATCTGAATACAGTTATTCTGTTTTTCAGACATTATTTTTTATTGATGAGCATCCTGTATTCCCCAGAGAGAAGTAGCAGTAGGAACACATAGCAAATTGAGGTTTACTATTTGTCCATAAAAATTAAAAATTTCACGTTCAAGACTCTTAAAAAGAAACTTGAATCTGCTTGACAAAATGTTGGTTCATTGTAAGTACTTTCTTGTTTCTAAACTCTCCTTTTCTTTATGGCCTTTTTTGCCAAAGTCCCTATGACAAGTTTCAGTTGATAGAACAACCTTGTTCATAAAGTGTGAATTTCCATTAAGTCAGATGAAATGTGAACTTGAACAATGGAGAGTTGGCTTCTTTCCAGTCCTAAATATAGCTGTGTGAGAACTCTGTAAAACCTGCCAAGCAGTTGGCCACACTCTTAAAGAAAAGAAAGGCCTGAAATACTTAGGGTCCTTCAGTTTGCCTCATTCATTTCATGTTTTCCCACAGTTTTGAAAGTCCCTGTGAACAGTCAGACTGACTCAGTGCAGGTTACAGCCCACTCTAGTGCTGTGGATATCTTCAGGGTGTCTTCCCTTCTTAACCAGGGGCTTCACTGTGCATTGGCACTGGAATGAAATTCCAGGTGAGTGGTACAGTAGTAGGTAGGCAGAGCTGCTTGGTGATGTTGAAGTCTCCTGGCTGGTCCCAGCCAACTCCAGTAAGGAGTGTCAGAGTCCCAGGTGGAGAGATCCAAAATATCTGAGGTGTCAGCAGTGTCCAGGGAACCATCAGGCTGCAGTGATGGGGTTGAGCTCCTCTCCCTGAGCAGTTTGGCTCAGCAAGCACCTATGGCTGGATCTCTGAGAAACACTACCGAGACTAAAGAGCCTCCAGGTGGTCGCCAATGGCCTTAGTGGCCAAAGGACTGTTGTGTCACCTCTGTGGATGAAACTGTAACGTGATGCAAACATTCATGTGCTAACAGATGTTCCACACTACCAACACATTTAAGATTTGAATTTCAGGCCAAGATTTCAGTAGAGCTCTCCTTCTTCTTTGTGAAATAATTAAAGCACATGCAGAAACGTACAGAAGTTGACTCCTGCAGACAGATTAATAATGAAAGCATTGTTACTACTGAACATTTTAAAGGCTCTTATGAAAATAATAGCTCATGAATTGCTATCAAAGTGAAAAAAGTTATTCATTTCTTAGTACCATTGATGGATGATACAGGATAAGGGAAGGAGGGCTGCAAGAGGTGAGGAGCTGCAGTTCCTGGAGCTGTCCTCTTGGCTCTCACAGAGCCTGGGTGCAAGGGGAGAGGACCATGAGCATCCCCAGCAGCCCTGCCCTGCCATCCTGCTGCCACCCCACATGGGTCTGTGCAGACATTGCATATTCATATCTCATGTCTAAGGGAGCCAAGAAATGCAGGGAAGGAAAGGAAAATGGAGAGAGCAAACAAAAAAAGAGACACAGCTCCAGTTCTTCTCAGGCTCCAGGATATATCAGTGTTTATGCAGAAGAATTCATTTTTATATACTACTAACAGAGGGCAAGCACATTTTTAGTGCATTTGCTGTAAAGAGAACATTTCAAATTCTCAATGAAAAAATGACATTTTGCTTTGAAACAAAGTATCTTTTTTCTCAATTAATTTTAATTCCTCATTTAGATTCCAACCTTAATTCTTGGGATTAACCAGGTTGCTTCAAACCTGGGAGATTAATACAAAAAAAGTTTGAAACTTCAAGTTTGAAAGTTCAAACTTCAGTTTGAAGTCAAAAGATAGTGTTGACACAGTATTGACATTGCCAGGGATTTTACTTGTGGCTGATGTTGGATGCAACCTCTGGATCTTAATAGTTAAAGGGTTAATTAAGCTGTTATTGTAGTAAGTCTAAAATTTTAGGAACATAGGAACCTAGGCCTGGATAACTGAATAGACAATTCAGCCAAACTTGCATAAACTGAACAACTGTACCTTAAAATTTATCTGTATTTTTCTGATCTTATTTCTCATGAAAAGCTGTTCCAGAAGCTCATTGGTTTTATAGTTTGAATTTTTCCAATTTGCAGTCTAAATTTATCCTTGGCCTAATACTGTCCTTTCTTTAAATACTTATTGCTGCCTGATATTTATTCCATAGTAAATAGCACTTACATATCCTTCCAGGCTGTGCTTTGCTAGGATGACAAACAAAATACTTTAATTTATCTTCTTTGAGATAGGCTTTTCTTTCTCCCACTACCCCATAACAGTTTTCTGAAGCAGTTCCAGCCAGAACACATCAATCTTGCACATCGATGGTCACTATGGGTGTGCTGTATTTCACATGAGGTCTTGCTGGTGCCTTGCTCAAGGGCACAAATACTTTCCCAGTGCCAACTGAAGTGCTTCACCTGACACATACAGGGTCTCATTTGCTTTTTTCCCTAACTGTAGCATCTTTCTAGCTCAGAAAAGTGCTTCATCTTATTCATCCCTGTTTGTTTCAACTGATGAACTCAAGATTGTAGAAGGAAAACTAATTAGTCTGGGATTGCATAACCTTACACTGAAATTAAAAATGAACCCTTTCATCTGTTTATTTTGAACTTTTTGCTTCTCTGGGAGATTATGTGATTTTGTTCTTCAGACAGATACCTCTGGTGCAGTGCTGTCTACAAAACCATCTTCAGATGATACTGACCCAAATATTGCTAAATTTTGGAGACACCATTTGTAGGCATGGTCCAATTGAGCTCTTTCTGTCAAAATTTCATATTGTCTCAGTTGCTGCTGATCTGAGCAAGAGCAATCAACAAGCAAGAGCTCATTAAATTTTCTCATCAATTAGGCTAACCAGTGTTTTTTGCATAGGATATAAGCCGGTATGGACAGAAATAAAATCTTTTATTACGAGGTTTTTCTCTGCATCACAAGGCAGTGCTCTGATCCATTGCTGGGACTTCTGGAATCACAGAAAACACCTTGTAAAACCCAAATGAGAGAGTGACAGTTTTTGAAGAAAATAATAAAATTCCAATACAGAGATGAATTTTGAGCATTGATCAGTATTAAAGTAAGTTAGACATCTTTAGCCAATTTGAACTTAAAACATACTAAATTTAATTTAAACACTATTTTTGAAGCAGGGATCTGATTTGAGACAGTATCCAGTAAAGAACATCTTCTGGTTTTAAGAAAGTACATGGTTTAATAAGAGATGCTTTCTGCAATGCCTTCCCTGAACTGAGATGTGAATTGCATGTGTGGTTTCACCCAAGATTCAAAATGCCAATGCCTTTGTTCTGAAAATGGGATTAATTTTTCAGAAACACTAGCTATACATTTTTAAAACCTCTGAAGAATGTTATCAAAATGGATTTAATGTTTCTATTTCTTTGAGAAATTCAGATCTGTTTAATTCTTCATACTTTCTTAGTAAGTTCTTAAATTTTCAGTATCTTGAATTGATTTTTTGATTCTGAATTTTGAAGCTGACTGTACATGTGCTCTATAAAACACCTAGGGTAGAAATCTTGAGATATCCTGAGCAATGAAGCATCTCAATGGCACTGTGATATGATTAAACTGTTTGAAGTACAGACTTTCTCCCCTATAAATACAAAGCCAGCCTCAAATTCTGGTTTCTGAATACAAAAGATATCAGCAGCAGAGAATTGTGCTCTCTGTTTGCAAGGGAGTTCTTACAACAATTCTACTAAAGCTGGGGTTTTTTTTTCCTTTAGGTTCAATATATTCCCAGCACTTACCTTAATGAAAGATGGAAGACATCAGTTTCAGGAACAAAGGTTATTACTTTTCTTCCAAAAATTACTGCAGTCCAAACCCAATGATATAATTATGTTGTATTGGGGGCTTCTATGTCTGCCAAGCTATGTAGGCAAAAGCAAAAGGCATTTCAGCCTTACTTACACATCTACCAGAGGAGATGAATATTTAACTGAGAGACAAGAAAGCTATTTCATTGCATTACTTAAGGGTAAAAAGACAAAGATTTTACTGTAAAGATAACTAGCTGAAGCTGAAGAGTCTGACACAGAGGGTACAACTGCACTGAAAACACTGTGGCAACACTTTAAAATTACAGTTAATGGTTTTAGAGAATGTCACAAACACAAAAAGTGGAGCACAGAGTATAAATGAGCCTGTGCACATTCACTCTGGCTAAGAGCACGTGAATTTGGTACCACACAGGGCAAAATGCTAAGGGATCAGCTAATGGAGAAATCTGTTCTGTGTGTTTGGGAAGAATTGGTGTTTAAAGGTAGCCCCATATAGATGACTGGAAATAGCTCACAGCCCACGGTTAAAGCTGGGAAAGGTTATAGGACAGGAAGATTTACCTCAGCATTTTTGCACAGGTACGTTTGCTCGTTGCTAGCACCAGTCCACCAAAGAACTACACTATTCAATGTTTTTGTTTTCAGCCAGGATGACAGGAACATATTTGCAGTTTACAGCAGGTGCCCAGCTAAGTCAACAAAGTGCAAGGTATGCAGTAAAAAATAATATATAAAAAAGGTCACTTTGCCTGAGTATGCCACTCCAGCAAGTTTCAGTGCCTTACAGGGGGAATGTCTGAATCCAGTGACTGGAGTGATACTTTGCTCACCACACCACCAGTAAAAGTGGTGTGATTTGTCTCCTGTTTAACGCATGCAGAGACTTTGCAGATGCTTGTCAGCTCTTGTCCTGACAATCATTATTACACCTGCTTCTTTGAAAGAGAAAAAAACCCAGGCTATTCATTCACAACCTCCAGGTGATCACCTTTGTGCTTGTAGCAGAAAGTCAGTCTTCCTGGCAGGGTTTTCCAAAACAGACCCCTTTACTGAAGGGTATCACAGCACATGTCCACCCAGCCCTCCAGCAGTGATGAGGACTGACTCCTTGCCCCCTCCTATGACTGTGACTTCCATATCTTCCTACTGAGGATGAAGGAGGCAGAATTACATGTGCTATAATTAACTGCAGATGATACTGCACAAGAAAAACAGCACTGGATAAACTTGTGACTTGAACAGAAATGTAAATGCTACTCTCAGGTGGTCAGTGCATTAATAGTTCTTAATTGCCTGCTGTCTTTGAAGCCTTACCTGGCACCTCACCACGCCCTTTGCTGTGGCCTCTGGGTCTCCCCTCCTGTGTGCACTCAGGTACAGGGATCCAGGAGCTCATCCAGTTAAAGACTAATTAGGGTGGGAAAAAGATTACTTCTCAGTTGAATGAAGCTCCATTCTTTGCACACTGAAGACAGAATGAGGAACGAGGCCCAACTGTGCAGTTTTGGGAAGAATGAGAACAGCCTTTGCTTCCTTAGGCCATGACAGCAGACCATTTACCTCCTGATCTCTCCTGATGCAGAACCTGGAAGGAGGATCAGTAGCAGCTTCTAAACATGAGTGATTCATAAATGCTTTCAGTATTTGAGTTAAAGGGTTCACCCATTGTTAGCAAACAAACATCAGATGAAGTGTAAAAAAAAAGCCATTCTGTGACTTTTTATGCTTTCTGTAAGAAAAAAAAAAGTCTGAATAATTTTGCTTACCTTTTTATGAGTGTGGTTTACCATATGATGAAACTAGAACAGTGCCCACATTAAAAGGAAGCCTATAAAGGTGTTTTGTTTCATGTGAACTGAACAGTATTGTCAGTGCTTGTTACTTCTGCATAATGTGTGTGGACATTAAATCCTAGGAAAAACAGATGTGGACAAGAATGTGGTTCTTAAAAAGCACCCCACTGAATCAAACTCGGACATTATAGGATTTGGAGCTCCATCTAAAAATGGCCTCAGTAGAACATGCAGATTTATGGAAGAGGGGCAAAGATTTTCCTTTATAGGGTGTGTGTTCATCCCAGTGGAAGAAGAAAGAGACAGCACTAGAGAAGAGGCATTTGGTCTCATGCCAGACATTGCTGTTAATCCATTCTCAGATGGATTTCCTAACAAATGTCATTTATGGAGCCACGCTCTGTGCATGCCCGCCCTTCTAACTGCTGGCTCCACTGACTCAATTTCAGACAAATTTGATAAATGGCCAGAGGTCTCAAGTACAGTAAGAATTTACGAGTTTCATTAAAACTTTTATATATATATATATAGTTCAAATATAAAGTTGCAAAAGTAATCAGATTGAAGAAAAAGGGCATATCAGCACTACTGCTAGGGAAAGGTCCTATAGTGAATTCACCTGTACTCAATATCATGGAATTTACATGAGATATTATAAAACTGAGGAAAAGCTTAAACTGGTTTCTGTGTCCTAGTAAATACCAGGTGAACACAAGCTCTAGAAAACGAGTTAACAAGTTTGGTATCTCCTGAGAATTCCTTCTGTGCAGTAAATTTCTGTCATACCAGGGTTCTTTAAGGCACTGAACTACTGAGAAACTGGATGGGTGAGTGTTTCTCTGGTGAGTAATTTCTAAACTTCTGCAGATGCCTCTGGGTGAAAAAAGTAACCACTTGTCTAAACAGGGAGATTGAATGATAAACAGCTGAGACACTGCTGTGCACTTCAACCTCTCTTAAATAACCCCAGTAAAAATTAATACCTAAGGAGGGAGTAGTCTTAGTAGTCATATGTAAAAGACCAGACAGAGCAAAGCTAGAAAAGGACAAGATGCTGATTAACAGGAAGGTAGATAAGATGGAGAATTTCCTCTCTAAGTATAAATGTTTGTTCAGCATGGCAAATGAGGGTCAAGTGCAAGTGAGAAAACCAGAGTCTTTGCCTTAGGAGCCATGCAACATGCAAAACAATTAATAGAATCTCAGGGCTTATAGAGAAATCCCATCAGAGCCATATTTGCCAGCCTTTCTGTGCTCAGAACAGACTGATCTGTGTCCAGCCAGGACTGCCCAGGGCCTGTGCTATAGAGCCAGGCAGTGTTACACATGCCCTCCATAGCCCTCAGGGCTGGCAATTCAGCCTGCAATTCTTTCCTGAAAGTGCCTTGGGGCATCTCAGACTGGCATAACCTATCACTGCAAAACTGCTTTATCCAGAGCCTATCTGAAGTTCCTCTGCTTACTAAGCTTTACAAAGTGCCCTGAAGGTCAACTGACTCAGACTGCCTTGGAATGGAAATGAGGAACGGATTTCAGGATGGACCTTCAGTAAGGAGGTGATTGCTGCAGCACCCAGGTATTTTAATCCATGCTTGAGTAGTTCAGGTAGACCAAATGGGTCACATAAGGTAGGAAAACAAAAGCACTTCACTGCACAAGAAGCAGCTGTTTGTTAAGCCAATTTGAGACAAATTTAAAGTTTTAAAAAAATTTTATTTTATTCCTCCAGACTTTAAATTGTACTTGTACCTCCTGGAAGAAAGGAGAAAAAAGGATGGGATTTTTACCTCTGGTAAAAATATTTCCTTTGAGGATGGAGGACCAGAGTCCAATTAAAACTAGATGAATTTTTAACAGTGATTTCATGGGCACTTGAATCTGTGTCTCAGTACCACATTTTCCAAGGTATCCAGGTATGAGACAGTAGAAAGGAGCATGTTTAGACTTCTGACCACTCTCAGTAATGTGTTGCTTGATGAACCTAATCTGTCTAAAGTCTAGGCTACATACACGTTTTCCATGCAGTGCCAAGTCTTCCAGCACCTTGTCATCCCACTGATTTCCTGGTGCTTGTATCTCAGTTCCACAACCACCCAAGACATCAGTGCAAATGTCTGCTAGGACTGACAGTCCCACCATTTGTAGTGGCCCTTAGCACCTATCTTCAAAAGGGATAAATTGCTCCTGGAGCAATCCTCCATCTTCCATCCTTTGTGACAGGATAAGAGGAAATAGCCTCAAGTTATGCCAGGAGAGTTTTAGGTTGGGTATTAGGAAAAATTTTTTAAATGAAAGGGTGGTCAGGCATTGGAACAGGCTGCCCAGGGAAGTGGGAGAGTCACCATGCCTGAAAGTGCTCAAAACCCATCTAGGTGTGAAGCTAGGGACAACCTAATGTAGTGGTAGTCCTGACAGTGTTGGGATAATGGTTGAACTTGGTGGTTGTAGACATCTTTTCCAGCCTTAATGATTCTATGAGTATATGATTCCCACATAGACACTTCTGGACAGGCCTGGTTCTGGGGTAGACTGGCATCCTAGGTAGCTCTAAAAACTGTTTTACTATCTCTGTAAGGGAAATTAATCTACAAACACCAGAGGTTTATGTCCAAAAAGGAGACAGAGGAGTCCTTTTTGCTTTATTCGAATAAAGGGAGAGGCCATGGGGCATTCCCCTGGATCTCTCGAATTTTTGGAGGACGCAGCCTCCCTTTTTATCCTAATTTCCCGGCCGCTTTTCCCTCTCTCTTTCCCCATTGGCTGAGGTACTCGAGAGGCACAGACTTCCCGGAACGCCTGACACCTGACATTCCCCTCTAATGTATAACCCTCCCTTTTAATTTTTAATTCTTGTAGAATTCAGTTTTCCCCCTCCCCGTTGCTTCTTTCATCTTCTGTTACCCAATTTTATTTATCAGCAAACCTACAGTTTGTTTGTAAAGGCAAATCTCTTTTACCATTCATCAATCAGTGTAATCCCCCCCATTGTTTTTTTTATCTCTAGGTGCTAACTTTACCTACCAACAGATTTACAATTTGTTTGTAAAGACAAATGTAACATTCCTCTCATCTCTATTGTGGAATAATCTGTCCCTTAAAACTGGAAGCTAAATAAAAGTAACATTTATTGAACATACTGAACTTGTTGATTAGTATTTTCAACATTTTCTTTAACATGTGCTAGGATGCTCATATTAGGAACTTAGCTACTGGGCAAGGAAATGTGCTTTTAACAACACCTTATATTGTTAAAATAATTAATATTAATATTTGCCAAGATGTCTCCAACTGCACAAACTTTTGAAAACAGATATGTTTCCTCATTATCAGCAGGTATTTCACAGCCTATATTCCAACAGCTGAAATGTCAGTCCAATTGCTCCTGTCCCAGGGTGAAAACATCTTTTTTCTGCATCTCAGCTCTGGGCTGTGTCATGTTGTGTTTAACCCTGGAGAGATAACAATGACAAGCTGATTGTCCTTTCATTGCTGGTCCTGCTTTGCTGGTGCCAACTGGAGAGCAGTGTTACTGCCTCAATGCAATTTAAAGAAGACAAACTACATCTTGTCTTGATGTGTGAAGAAATGCAGATTAGGACATGATGGGGGATGTTGAAGTGGGGCAGAAAGAGCTGAAGATGAGGAGTGTATTTAAAGAAACTGAAACAGAGAGTGGGCTGGGGCAGCAAAGAGGAGGCTGAGAACTGCAGCTAGCTGGCAAGTGGAGAACATGGAGTGGGGTAGGAGAAGAAAGCTGGGTCTGGCTGCAGAAAAAAGAAGGCATATGGGGGCTGAGAGTTAATAAGGCTAAGGTCTTGGAAGAGAAAGAGAACCTGAAACACAGCTAAAGAAGGGTGCTAAGTAGAATGAAAATTCAACGAAAATTCAGTTGGCTCAGTGAGTGGATTATGGGAATACAAGGAGCAAGATCTGAGAATGAGAAAGATCTGATGGGTAAAACTAGAGCTCACAGGGAGACACACTTGACTCAAATGTCTGCAGAGAGAACCTGGGAAACAAGTGCTGAAAGTGAAAGTGGAAAAAGAGCCAGGAGAGAGGAAAAGAGCTAAGTGGAGCCAGGGACAAACTGGAGATTTTGGCTGGGCAAGGGCACTTGGGAGTGTTTGTATAAACCCACTGAGCAAGAGGTATCCAACCAGCAGTACTGTTCCTGAGAGACCTGGTGTGACTGTAGCTACTCCCTTGATGCAGAGCTTGGTGATATTCCCAGTCCTGGAATGCAGCAGAGCAGAAGATGATAGGCTGTATGTCAGAAATGGGAGTTCTAACTTTTCATGCACTTAGTTATAAACCTCAGCAATTATATAACATATATTCAAGTTGATCTTAAAAATGAAAGTCGCACATAAACTTCAAGCCATCTTCTTGAAGTCCTCTGCTTTATTCACTAATCATCTCTTTTTTTGCTCCAGATGATTCAGGGTATCTATTAAAAATAGTTGCAATTGCAGCTGAAGTCTTTCCAGCACATTGTCTATCCTGAGTGCTGAGTAAGGCAAGGCTTCAGCAGAAAAAAAATTACAGTAAGAACATATAATGTAGGACTGTATCACATTCAAGTGCAGGCATGCTTTAAATCAAGAATTGAAAATATGCTATAAAATGAAGGAAGCCTCCCAATATTTTTCCCAAAGAAAATTCAGTCTTGGAGATTGATTTTTCCCCTTCTAAATATTTATAAACATCTGTGAATGACTTTTCTCTTGGTCTTTCCCACCTTGTAGGTTTATATTGAACTTAAAAACCCAACACAACAAAATAACAGAAAAGAGTAACTGGGAGATTATTCTGCCTTATATGCACATTCCCATAATAACACAAATGTGAGAATTTCAAGTTCATCCTAGTTTAGTATTCATATGACTTATATTTTCAACATAAACAATGCACACATCACAGGATTCTGCAGTATTTTCTGACACTAGCTAGTAATTTACTCATGAGAATCATCCCACTATAGACACTGTGGTTGTTCACATAAGCATTCCATAGGAAAGGAGGGCAGAGTAGGAGCCTCCCAGGGCCCAGTTCCACATAGTTATAGAATCAGTCAAATATATGATGAATATATGGGAGTGGGAAAAGTATAATGAGTCTGTGACTTGAAAAAAAGAGCATGTTTGATTATCTTAGGTGTCCTGTGTATTTTCCTTCCATATCTACAGTAGAGAGAATATTCTCTGGCAAGTATCATTTATTATTTATTTTTTATGCTTTAGTTATTTGTGGAAATCCTTGGCTTCTGCTTGTTCAGCCAGCTCCTCTGACAGTAAAGTTTACATGTTAAGATGTGGGAGGTGAAGCTCTGGTTCAGAGGAAGGAAGGAAGGAAGGAATATTGCTTTGACTGTTGGTGATGTAATATTGACCATCTGCAACTTTTATATATTAATCTGGTCCTATATGTTTTCCAAAACAAAAACCCACTGAGATATTGACTGCTTTCTTATCTAGCTGTTTTCATTACTTTCTGAGCTGTCTTACCTGAGCCTTCATGCTACTGGTATAGCTTCTTTATGTTTAAATTTAAGGTTTGAGTTAGAGCCAAAGTATTTGATTTATCCAAACTACCTTAATTCTTTTTAAAAACTTTGTATTTCTCATTCATCCCATTCCCTTCTCATCTCTATATTTCTCATTTTCTTCTTCCCTGCTTTGCTGCCAGACAGTTCTTACTTTTTTTCCTAGGCTACCATCTGAGTTTTCTTGGATATGTCTACTTTTCCCACCTGGCAATCCTGTCTGGGTGGAGTTCAGAGATTTTGGACAATTGTCAGGAATTTGTGGACATCTGGGAATCCATTTGAAACAGGATGGGAAATTTTATACATGTCTCTGCCCACATGCAGATGATGCCTCCAGCACATGCAGAGGCTATTGCACAGATCCCAGGAGCACTGGCCTGCAGAGAGTGTTCTACACAGGTGGTCTTGGGAGAATGGTAATTCCTGCCTGTTTGAGAAGGCTGGAGTCACAGAGCTGGGCAGTGAATGTGCACTGGTGCTGCTGTGTCCCAGCCACGGGGGCTGATTTCATGAACATGTGCAGAGCTGCCTGTCCCAAACAAAGTAGGCTATTGCACAAACAACCCAGTTTCTTCCACACACTAAATTTCTGGGCTTCTCAGTGCTCTGGCCTTCACTCAGTTCTCCCACCCTTTCTTCCTGAGACTACAGAAGGTTGGGGATTCCTGCCTCTTTCTGATACTCTTGGAATGAATTTGTTGTGGGAAAGCAAGAGCTCAGAAACTTCTGCCACAGCCCCTCAAGCCTGGTCAGAGGCACAGTGTTGAGTGATATTTGGGCTAATTGTGTCCCTTGATTCCTCTCAGAACTGGTGTGTCTCATATGATAATCATTATTAGTAATAACTCCTAGGCCTTGGTGCCAAAAGGATTTTAGGTGATACTGAAACCAACTGAGCATTAAGTACCTAGAAGAAATATGGGCTCTTGGCTTTAGTGTTTATGATCCCCTGGTTTCCAGTGGGTTTACAGGTGAGGTAAGCTTTATTCGCAATTCAAATGTTGAGGAAGAGGAGTAGTCCAGATGAAATTCTTGCACAGGTATCACATAACTGGACAAAGCCTCCATAACAGAATCCAAAGTGCCATAAATTTCACCACAGTCTTACTGTTTCTCATGCTTCCTCTGTTCCAAAACCCTTTTTCTGAGGGAGAGCCATTTGTCCTTGTGTGTTGGAAATCTCTGCTGATAGATCCCTGGCAATGTCTTTTCCACAGCTAACCCTAAAACCAGAGCTCCTTCATAAATGTGAGGAACATCAGAGTGAAACATAAAGCATTTTCTTAGAAATTCTGGATACAGCACACGAGCCAGGATTCTGGGAAAGCAACCTCTGTTTTGATGTGATACAGTTGATGCCTAAAAACTGAAACCAAATGACTTAAATAAATTTCACAGACACTGCCAGGAAGTGTTCTAGATACAGTAATGGTACATGGAAAATCAATATTTATTATCATTTTAACTGAAAAATTAAAAAGACTTGCCATAAAATACAAGTGCTTTGCAGCATTTTGCATGTTCAGAGCATGTCCTCTAGGGTGCTATTAATATAGTTTGTCAAGTGAATGATGCATTGTTTATGCAATTATAGAGATGTAGCCAAATCTTTTTTCTCTCCCTCTTTCCCTCCTCTCAAGTGGCAGCAGCAGGTAGCTAGAGCTGATGGATCATTTTTAGGCCTCTGTGGTGCAGAATATATATTTTCAGAAGTAATCTACTAATTGGTTATGCAGACCATCTCCCAGCTGTGTCTCAGTGCCTAAGTGCAGGGAAATCCAAGCTCTCAGGTCTGGAAAGGGTAATGCAATAAAAACCTGTTATCATGTAGTAATTGAGGTCCAAGGTTTACAGCAGCATCATCAACATGATGCATCCAAATGCAAAAGGCCAGAGTGACTCAGGCTTAGGCAGGGGAATCAGAAGTTTATTAGTACTCTACTGCCTGGTGCACTTGCTCAATGCATGTTGAATTTAGAAAGGTTTAAATGCTGTTTTTATATAACTTTTCACAGTTTATTTTCCTTTAGTGAACATGTTTACTGCTGTGATTTGCTGGGTTTCGCCCTATGCTTGTTTTTTGTGGACATGGAAAATTCTTCCATGAGCTTTGACTTCCTGTTTCACTTGAAAGCCAAGAACTGAAACTGGAGCAGTCACAATGTAGGACCACTTACACACTTGGCACTTCAGCTAAGTATTTCCCTTTAAAATAATAAAAGTCTGGATTAAGGCATTTAGCTGATGACCTACTAACTGATAGGAGTTCTCCTAAGGTGCCTTGCAATAGAGATGGTGGGGAAAAAGTCTTGTTTTTTCATTGTAAATGTTGTGAAAGGGCTCCATTATTATCCACAGAAAGGTCTAACAGGGCAACAAAAACTTTCTGAAGACTCAAACACCCAAGACTTTAGTTAATAACACAAGAAAAAATCCAGAAGAACTTTGAATTGACTCTAGTGTTATTGTGGGTTAATTGGGCAAAATGCCATAACACCTGGGTTCTTGAAAAAGCATACAGATAAAACTCACAATATAGCAATATTTCTGTGATAAACCCAGGGATATTAGCCTGATGCCTTCTGGTGTTCCAAGATAAAACTGAGAAATTACACAGGAGAGATTTTTCAAACCTTTTTGAGCCAAACTACAGACAAGGCTTACAATTTTTCATGTACTGTGGTTATTTCTGCAGATTTGTAACAAATAATAGATTTGTGACAAACAAGCAGAAATCTGACTCTAATTAGTTCTGCTAGAGATGTTGCAGAGCAGAGATATCTCTTTCTGACTCTTGCACAGAAGTAGTCTATAGTTTAAATTATGAAAAATTTAATTGGTCCAGAGCTGATTACAGTTATAAATACTTGAATCAGTAATAGTCTATGGATTTTCAATTTCATTAGTTACTTTTGATTTGTTATAGAATGGAGGAAGACAACAAATCAGATTCATGTTTTAACTTTATCCAGTCTTGTGTTCTGCTAGGAAGGAAAGAAGGTGCTGGATTTCATTAAGCTTTTGTTCAGTGAATACGTACCACTGCCCCCTGAAGATAATATTTTGACTTGTACAAAAAGTGCTGCTTGTATCAGCTGAAAGGTATTTAAAGGATTATAGAGCATCCTGTATTTAGCTAAAGGATGTATATGAATTGGAGGTATAATGATGAGAATTGCCAATTTCCATAACAGTTGCAATACCTTCATCCCTTCAAATTATGCTCAATACTAATTTTAGAATCTCTCTGCTCTTCATAGTACACACCTAATATTTTTTAAATTATGTCCACCTTAGCCTTTTTAGTGTTGGATCTTGAAACCCACTTTATCCAGATGAAGATATGATCAGCAGTAATAACAAGAAAGCATCAAGATTTATAAAATATGACAACTATGGGAGAAATGTCTACAAATGTCAAGTGTGTGGAGCTCTTGGTCTCTGGCTACTTACACCTTTTAATAAAATAAAGCAAGAATCTTGAAAGACCTAAAGAATAGCTTGCTTTTAATCCTTTGAAAAACTTTTCACTTTTCTGTTTTTCTTTATCCACTGGGATCTAGCTATTTTCTTCAATCCTAAGTCTTTTGAAATGGCTTTTTTGCTTTTCTTACACTCCCTTTAAAAGGAAGACACCACTGGGAAAACCGTGTGCCTTCTGCTGAAAGTCTCGTAGCAGATGATTAATATCTGTTACTTTGATAGGGAACCTGAAACTTCAAAACCCAGGAGTTCAAGCATTTTGCTGCCAGCAGTTTGCTCTGCTCTGAAACCAGTGCCTGGGACCAGCTGAAAGACTACCCATCATCAGCATATGCTGTAGGTTGCCTACTGATTTAGTTCTGAGTAAAGAGAGGGGAGACTAAAGCATGTAGGCACACGGGGGAGAGAGCTTTAAAAGTAGAGAGACAATAACATTGCACACAGAGCATGAGGGGAAGGGGGTGTCCTCCCCCAATCCCCACTCACTTCTTTATTCTCCCTTCCTCTGTCTGCTATCTTGTGGAGAATAACAGAGGAAAGACAATCTCCATTTCAAAGACGGGACAAAATGGAGCGCAGACTTGGACTGGATGAGTTTTGTTCCTTTCCCAATTAATCTAACCAGCATGCTCACCTGGACTCTCTGCAGCCTTTTGTTTAAAGAAAGGTCTGTCTGCTGCACATGACAAAACTGTCATGGCTACAGGAACGAAGGAGATGGCAAAAATGAGTGAATAGTGAATAAAAGGAAGAGAAGAAGCAGAAATTAAAGTCAAGGAGACTTTCTTCTCTGGGTATTCAGTGTGATCATTCTCATTATTAATATGTGAATTGCCTTCCTGACAATTGCATGTTTATTTGGCAAAAACACAAGTTGTTTTCCAGATACTTGATACAATCCTCAGCTCATAGCCACACCACCAAACGAATGCATTGTTCATATTTTGACTGATGCTTTGACATACAGGGAATCACCCCCTATTTAATGGCCAAGAAAACTTGAAATCTGACTTACAATTGTCTACATTCGGTAAAGTATACAGATAAAAACAGGCCACTGTCACCTAAGATTGTTGGTAGAACTTCCAGCTCCCAAACACTTGAGCCCTTCAGTGATGCCACAGTTTAATAACACAGGGGCAAGACAGGATTCAGTGATGTGACAGCTGAGATCAGCATGAGCTAAATGCCTGATTGCCAGTTTCAACTGGACAGTTGCCCTATTTTTGTCAAGATTTTAGCAATGTTTAGGAGGCATGCTGCTTATGCACAAGATCTGCTGTTATCCCAACCTTTGTAGCTGCTGTGTTACTAGAAAACAGGCAGGTGTGTGGGAGGCTGGTTTCTTGGAAGTGTGTTCTCTATCTTCACTTTGTACCAAAGATTCTAGAATTACGGTTTCTAGAGTTTGGAGAGTTAAATAACTGCATTAACTGTATGATATGTGCTGATGAAGTGGGACTTTGTTATTGGTTATTCTTGTGTCATGACAGATTGTCTGTTTAAAAATTAATATTCAAGAGACAGAGAAAAAATATCAAAACCATGTTTTGTTTAGCTAGTTCTTGAACCTGTGAGCTGCCCAGAATTGTTTTCAAGGGCAATTAAGGGCAATTTTAATTGCCCTTACATTAATTTCAGTCTGAGTTAAGTGTGTTGAGGTCCTTTATGAAAGGAAGTAAAAAGCAAAAAAACCCCAAACAAACAAAAAATAGCCTTTAAAATGGTTAGAAATACCTTATTTATTTTATTTTCCTTAGTAAGTCATGAAGAGCACAGTTTGCAGCTTTTCTGCTGCAGACCAGCCTCCAAGATCAGCCTGCTGATTTGCAATACTGGACTCTATCCAGCATAATGAAAACAGGGAGATTATTTCTGTCTTTTTGTTTTGTTTTATTTGTTTTTTTTCTGTTTGGATGCAATTACTAGTGTCTTTTATTAGACTTAATTTTATTACATGTTTCCAGCTCTGGCTCTAGACCTAATTACCACTTCTGGAAAGCTACTACTGCACATACTATACATCATATTTTTTACACCTCTGTGATTTCCTGTTCATTAAAAAATTCTAAATATTCAAGTTTCTGTCCAATCCATACCACAATAAAATAGTAGTTACCCCCTCTCCTGCCCTTAATTTCATACACAAATAAGGCCAGCCCCTAATTTATTCCTGTGAATGGGGAACTCCACTTGTTGGCCAGATCTGCAGTTGTTTCCTGAAGTGCTACTCTGCCCTGTGTGTTAAAGGTTTCACTGCATAAACTGTTCAATTTAGATGAACTAAAGAGAGTAAAATGATCATGCCATGCTGCAGCAAAAATTTACAGATTTTGAAATTTGTCTCAAGAAGAACCAACACTTGTAGAAGAGTAAGGATTTTCCTCCATAGTCTAGCACTGATATGGAAATAGCTTTGCTTTAAACTCTGAAATTAAATAGTAAATTTGACATCAAGTAAGAAGTTCAATTAAGAAGCCACCATGAGAGACCAGAGGTAGAAGGCAAAGTAGGAAGAGAAACAGCAATAAAGACAGGTGCCTTTGAAGGAGGAGAAAGTTCTGTTCACTAAAATGATTGCAAGACAAGTCCATAAAAGCCTGAAGAGACTCTGAGATGCTTTGCAGAAAGGCAGTTTGCACCACATCCTCTTACCCCCGAGGAGATCCACCTCTGGGTGGGATACAAAGTTATTCCCTTTCTTGTGCTCCCAAAATGTATAATTCTATATTTGTATGCTGTGCTACTGTTCTACCACCTTATTATCCAGGTGCATAATTAGTCCCTGGTGCTTTTGAGGTGGCCATTCATGTTCCTATTTCTTGCTTGAAGCAGAGAAGTCTCCAAGACTCTGAACTTCAGTGCTTTCAGTACCCACCTAAAATACTTTGAAATACTTCATGGAAGATTACAATGGGTGATTCATCCCAGGAAATTTTTGAACAGCTAAATCTGGAGATGGTGTTCAGCCACTGACATTTAGGATGTCTTTTAGGATTAGGTACATAGGCCCTGAGCTCCCACAGGGTGTCCAGTCTCCCATCACAGCCAGGGGAATTCCCTCCTGTGAATCAGTAGAATCTGGAGTGCTTCTGGTACTTCATCTCAGCTGAGTTTCTGGCTGGTTATCTGAACATCTCTCTAGGTCTCCTTGATGATGACTAGAGACCTGTGGAGCTTAATGGGACTTTAGACCCTTAGGGATTGATAGATGAGAGAGAATTTAACCTTGTTCTCCAGTGAAATCTATATCTATTCTTCACCTTCACAACCAGGAGTCTGTTATGGACAAGCAAATGTCTTCCTCTAGCCCATTAATTCAAATTTTTGCAATGAAACTTATAGCAACACTTGTAGTCTGACACTTATTAAAAACAACAACAAAAGAGGAGATTAATATTTTGTACCTTTTTGTCTCAGAATGGCCTTGAAGAACATGTTCAAGCCATTTGTGATTATACTTTTTTTACTAATAGGAAATTTTCTATTTGTCTTTGTATAAAATAATGTATGTCCTCACATCTTTGGTGTATAGTCAAAGATTCTGCAAGAATATACTTTTTTGACCAGGTCTGGTCCACTAACATGTATATATAGACACTTTGTGTGGATGTCAAATGTGGATATTTATGCTGGAGTGGCTAAATATGCATAGTCATTAGGCAAAAAAAGCCCCCAAAATGACCAAATACAAAGTAAATAGATTTACTTGTGCAACCTGTCTATATTTTTTGGCAATAAAAATTTCACAGTAGTGTAGACAAGTCTTTAATTTGTACCTCAGTGAAATTTATCTGTCAAGTGATCCTCTGTTGCCCAGCACTCACCTCAGAGCTCATTTTCAGGAATTCTATTTACCATTCCTGTGGCAGACACATATGAAAGATCAGACACAGCCAATGATGCTTTCAGTTTATTCCACCCCAACATCAAACATCTCTATCACAGTGCCACTAAGATCATAGTTGAGTACTTATTAAAAATTAGAAAATCAGCTCAACATTGTGTTACTCCAATACAGATTACAGACCCTTTGGCTGTTAAATTTCTTGTGAATGATAATCAATCCCAGGTTTTTAATTCTTAATCCTGGACATTTTGTAGCCATGTGCCTGTATATAACTGCTGTGCTTTGGGCTGAAGTAGGAGCAGCAACCTTTTTATGGGCCTATTGTTAAAACTCTAACATTATGAGATTCATCAAACTGAGTAACACTGCTAATGTAAGAGTCTCTTCTTGCCCAATGAATGATTTATAACAAAAGAATAGACTTCTTTATTAAAAGGTTCTCATGCTCTAGAGGCTCTCGTGCTCATACAGATAAGAGCTGCCACTGTTCTGTTAGAAGAAATATGCTTTTCCCTGTGACAAAGGGAGCAGGGAAAGTGCATCAGTCATTGGCCTTCCATGATTTTCTTTCTCTTCCCTTCCCTGAAGATTAGTTTGCACAAAACTGTATTCAGAGTTTTACCAGTAAAGTTTTTTTAATTTGGTATTATCATTTGTTATGGAAAATATAAAGGCTGTGCTTTGTTATAAAACATAGTAGGGCACATTTTTAACACTATCTACTGACCTAATTTTTCACCTTTCAATCCAAATCTCATGTAGCTCAGTACTTCCAAACATTTTGAGGAATAAAGCAAATATTTCTAACTGCAAATTGATTGGGTCATGTGTTGAAAAATTCAGACTGTGCACACAGTTTTTTCCTGCAAAAACTCTGAACTTATGGAGGAAAATTTTCTTCAGCTTGTTCTCATGCAAGGAGACCCTTAAACTGTTTGTGCAGAGAGTCTATCAGCTGCTATCAGCTGCTAACAGTCTATCAGCTGCTGAGCCCACTGACTTGCTAAGCTGCAGCACAGCTAACTACAACCAGCTGCTAAATATGGTCTCAGTACAGCAAACCACTTTGGCATGTGCTCAGCTTTGGCAGGGTGAGCATCCAGATTAAAGTCACTGAGACTTTCCATACACCTGAAGTTCATGTGTTAGTGTCAATGTGGATCAGGCCTTTCACACATTTTCCTTCAGACCCACACATTGGTATTGCTGATGTATGCCTTAATATGCCAGTGCACTCAGTATACATAAGCACTCAGTTCCTGCCCAAACCCAAAATTAAATGGAACAGAAGAATTTCCTAGAGATCTCTCAACACATGAAGTGGTTGTTAGTGCAGTTTTCTACATAAAAAAGAGAAAAGTTATTTGTGTGCTCATTTATTTATAATGTTCTAAGTGTGCAATTGTAACAGAGTCTCATAGAATAGATTCCTGGTGATGATGGATGGGTTCATCAGCATTCTTCCAAGCTGCATAGGACATTTACAGATGGATTTGTGCTGGCTATTATTACGTAACCAAAACTGTACAGTAAATAATAACTGGAATGCCATACACTAGGTACAATTCAGAAATGCTTCCCATGTGATTGCAAATGTTATCATGCTGCAGAAAGACCTCTCTGCAGGTTATCTGATGCTTCTTCTGGGAAACATGTAGGTCTGTGCATCTCTAAATGGAGTCTGAGTTATGGTGCTTAGGTAATATTCACCCTGATACCTCTTCTTGTTTTGTGTAGAAATGTCACAGCATTACAGGGAGACATTCCAGGTTTAACACTGCTCAGTCTTTCTTAGCTAATAACCAATAAAATTGTCAAGAGAGCACACTGTGTCCTTGCAGCCACCTTTCCCACCTTGTGTCCCAGCACTGATTAGGAGACTGAGATGAGCATGAGGGAGGAGAGCCTGTTCATCCCCAGCCTAGCTCAGTTGCACTCCCTCTGTTGAGACTGCTGTGAGTGTGTTTTATTCATTTCTCATTATGTTCTATCATATCTGTCAAGTGGCTGTCAGAGAAATCCATGGGACATTTTCTAGTGGAGTCCTCCCTCTCCAGGGACCAAGGCTTGAGGGCAGAAAGAGAAAGACCCGGGAAGCAGAGGCCCTCAAAGGATTTAAAGTGGAATTAAGGAGTGAGGAGCATGGAAGTGAAAAGGCTTTCCTGGGAAGGGTGCAGCAACTTGGAAAAACAGAGAGGCAATGCATAATTTGGTTTAGAAAACAGAAGGAATAAAACCACTCAGAACTGAGCCCTCATGTTACATTTTTCTTGGATTCCTCTTCTGATTATTCAATACTGCTCAAACTTTGACAAGAACAAAACATCTTCTCATAAGGTGTCATGATAGTGACAGCTAAGTACAGCATAAAAGTACGTGAATGAGGCAAGAAGTGCATGTTGACACATGTCTCTTACATAAAATTTATAGGAGGAACTTCTTTAGGAGATGACTATTTTGGAAAACCTACCCAGAGCTCATCATTAATGCTCTGGGTGCCCTGCACCAGGGTGCAGGCAGCAGGTTTTATGTATTTTACTTCTCTTCCAGGCACTGTGATAAAAGTGGGAGTTCATACAGCACACAAATGTAATTCTGAAATGGGCACCTCTCAAGCTGCACATTTTCTCTGTGACTGACAGTACAATTGGGACACATTTGCTGCACAAAGGAAAAGTGTGAGGAGTTCTCTTTCTGGCTAAGCTCACAGATTCATTATTATGTTCAGTGGTGTTTATAAGCAGGATTCAAAGTGCCAAAGTGCACAGAAACATACTTGAAGTGCTAGTCCTCAGAATCTGCAGTAATCACATTCTGTGAAAGTCAGAGATTAGGGGAGTCATCTGAACAATCAGCAGTGCATCTGTCTCACATATTATATGCAGTTTGAAGTATCCCTCAATTTTTTTTTTCTGTAAAACTAACATCAGTGTTTACCTATAAACAGACCCAGAAGTCATTTCTGACTATACTCTGCTTTGTATACAATGCTATTATATAAAGAGCTCAAGCAGCACGTCTGCCTGCCTAGATGTGTGTGTGTTCTCCTACTCCAGCTGCCAACAACCTAAATTATTCAGCAAGCCCTGATCATGCCAAGTTTTTAGTCAACAATGAAGATCCTGCCAAAGAGCTAATAATGTTTAAAAAAAAAGGAAGCAATGTTTGTGACAATTAACAGAGCCTGCAGCCTGCAAAGAGAGTTGGACTCATTTGTAAAGGAAAATTTAAATGATATGCTTCATTATAAATGGTCCCATGCAACACATTGCTAATCAACCAGAGCAGCTTCTTTTTTTTTCTCCTCCCTTCCTATCAGATAAACCAAACAGCAGCATGAGCCAAAGTTCTTGGCCAGTGCTTGCTATAGCTGTAAATGTGGTGTGGTTATCTATCAGTATCATAATCGGCTCAGATCAAACTGAATAATTAGCACTAAAGTGGATGAATAGAGCCCCAGCCTCTTATCTTGTCTATTAATAATAAGTATAACTTCACAGCCAAATCAAGAGGTATGTTATTGCACCCCTGAGAGCCTGTTTGGGTAAAACCCCATGCGACCTCACCACCATAAGCAGTGCAGATGGGACAGTGTGTGCCTGTAATGATGAGCTGCCAGCTGCCAGCTCCCCCCTCCAGCCCCACAGCTCAAAGTGCAGGCAAGAGAAGACAAACAAACCACATGCAAACATGAGACCCATTTGTAGGGACTCCTCCCTCCCCCCATCTTCCTTAATCACACCACTTCAATTAAAAAGTTTCCTTTTTTATGGCAGAGCTTTGCAAAGAAGCAGCTAAGAATAGTTACCCAAGTCACTCAAGTCCACTACAGAATTTTAATCATGTTTTAAAGTGGAACTGATATGACTAGGAATTGCTGCAATCTTAGGAATAACATCCAGACACTCCATAAACCATGGTACGTACCACGTAATTATTGTGTAGTGTCCAATGTAATAATTATCATTATACTCTCTACTACATTACAATATTATCCTCATTTTAGGATATCTAAGAGTTTTAAGCCACATTTATCTAATTAGCCTAAATTCAATTTTGTTTATTTCAATGACTATAGAAGTTAACTCAAAGGAAGGATTTCAAGTTTTGTAAGGGAATTAAGTGCTTTTACTCACCGTTTGGGAAATGCTTACTGCAGCCAATCTGCCGTTTACAGCTCACATTCACTTTGGTTTTATTGACAGAGACGACTGTAAGATGCATTGCTGTAAGCAGCCTGATTATTCAGCTCACATCAATCACAGAAGCAGAGTTTTATTTATCTGAGGTAGTTGAATACTTTTTGTAATGTTTTCTCTGCATGGTTTGTATCTGAACTGGGATGAACCCAAACCAGGCGATTGCTGATGGGATTTGCTTTTGTGTGCTCCAGAGGCTCAAGCTGTGCTTTCCCTTGTGATGTTTTTCTGTGAGACTTAGGTTATGAAAAGAGATTTGGCTTGCCCTGTTACTAGAAGTGGCTGAGGCAGGGAAGTGAAGAAGGAGAGATTACACATCTTCCCCCTGCAGAAAAACTGCCAGTGGACCTTGCAGCACTGTCTGGTGAGGGAAGAAGGCTTTTTACCTTTTATTAGAAGCAGATGAAGGCTGCCTGCTGTTGTGATCTGGAGCACAGCAAGAAGAGTAGAGAGAAGTCTGGATTCATAAGAAAGCATTAGCATTAGTGCTACTGTGTATAATGGGATTAAATGTGGCTCAGGGATATTTTTCCATCTTTTTCCTTTTTTTTTTTTTTCTTTTTTGGTTGTTGTTTTGTTTTTAGTTAGGTATTAAACACTTAGTAATGAATTTAGTTTTTATTAATAATTTATTATTAAAGAAAAAAAAAAAGACAAAAATATCCCCAAATGCCCAACTCACTATAGAGGACACAGATACCTGCATTTAACCATGGTAAATGGACTGCACAGTCCCTTAGAGACTCAAGCAGTTACCTGTATGCTACCAAAGAAGACCAGCCACAGTGGTTTCAGAGAAGTGTTCCCCAACAGGAACACTTCCAGGCTGCATTGGGCAAGTACCTGTGTATTTTTGGTGGCAAATAGCAGGAAGATTTAAAGTCAAAATAGGAATCCTTAACAAACTGTCCAGGTTCAGCTCCATCCTGATTTTGCCTCAATTAAGTCAATTGAAAACTTCTGTTGTCTTCAGAGAATGTCCGACCGAGCTAGGGTTGGTCTAGACTAAAATGTCAATGTATAGTTTTCTATCAAAATGCCTTTACACTGAGCTGCCATTTCCACATGGGCTTGTGGGAAGTGCTAATCACTTTGTATTGGTGAAGCCAATTTCCCAAAGATGGTTGTTAGAAGAAAGTAATACTAAGCAATCATATTTAAAATTGATTGTTTGATGTACTATCCATGTATACAAAAAATTGTCTATCATTGACATCAACGGCTTACAGTAAATATTTTTTTTAATTAAGAAAAAACAGAGAGGGCTGAGGTGTGAAGGCAGGACTTGTGGTGGAAGCCTGAGCCCTGAACCATGATGCTCCACCTCTCATGACTGGCAGCAGGATTAAGCTGAAATGATCCCTTTTTCAGCTTTTTTTTTTTTTTTTTTTTGAACTGCCTTCTTTTGTGCCTTCATAATCCAAAATGAAATGCTTAGTAAAGGAAATCAAATTTGGATTTGCATGTATGCCATCCAGCTTTGTTCTAATCTTATTCATTGTATTCAGAATGAGAAAAAGTCTGTTATTTCACTTTATTCAGTCAGTCATATCTTTGAGAAGTGGAGTTTGAGTGCATCTGAACGATGGCCTGAGACGTGTGCTAGTAAAGCTCTCTACCTCCTGTCACCCCTGAGATAACAGCCCAGGATTCACCACTTCTCCCATTCTGCTCCTTGCTGCTCAGCTTACTTCTTTCTGAACATCCATCTGGCATTATTGTGCTTGCTTAGCAAAATTCAGGACAAATAAAAAAGGGAGATAATTTCTTCAAATTCTAAAGTAGCTGTTAAGCTACATCTGCCCATTCAATTCAACCACCAGCAAAGACTCTGCCTCTGCCAGACATGCAGCTGTACTTGCAGCCGTGATTCAAGTCTGGAAATTCATTTCCAGACTCACTAAAAATCTACTGGAGAGACATACAATGAGTAATATTTTCTGTTTTGTGTGTGCATGGATTTAATATAGACAGAAACTTGGCAAAAGAACCTGCTACACATTTCCAACAGCCTATCCCTGTAGACTAAGTGTTAAAATATATATGTATACACTCACAGGCATACATTTATACATCCTGAGATACACAGAATGCCATATATGTGTGTATATATATGTATGTATACATATACATATATGTGTGTGCACATGAAATCCCTTCTAATCAGTTGGACAGTTAGTAACACCAATTCTCTCAAAACAGGAGAAGAGAAAATTATTGGGTTTTTTTTAGAATATGTTACCTACAAGTGCAGACCTGAGTTTAGCAATCATGCTCTTGTTGCACACAGACTGTAAAATATTTATGGAGACAATGTGATTTGGGTCAAGGCATTAAATAAAGTAAAAGTTGCTTTATTCAATATGTGATGAATGGTATTCCATATTAATAACCAGAGGGAAAAGTGTTCAAATGAAAAAATATGCTTAAAACAAATTCATCTGTTCAAAGTTCATAAATGTTTTAAGAAATGCAGAAAAACAAGTCTTGAAATCCATATTTACTGTACACAACTGAAAGAACTAATAGCATTTATTTAATCCAGAGGGAGAAGTGACTAAACATTAAAGATTTCATGATCAACAACAAAAAAATTTATCCTTGGAAATTACCATAGTATTTATTCTCAGGCAAGTTACAATAGAGTTATAGCTCTTCTCTTGATAAATTAATAAAGCTATTAGGTCAACATTGATCTAGAGAGAAAATATTTCCTCCAAGTCTGAGAGTATTTTTGAAACTTCAATTCTACAATATTTCTGCATTAAAATATATGGAAAATGCAAAGTGAATTTACTTTGCTGTGAGACTTGCTTTTTAAATAATAAAGATTTCAGAAAGACCTAATCCCATAAAAACTTAAGCACAGGCTTGACTTTATTCATGTATGAAGTCAAACTTGCCCTTCAAGTAGTGAAATTGTAAAAGAAAAGCAACTTAAATGGCCAAAGATATTAAACACTGGTGACCTGCAGGAACTTAGTTAATGTAAAATATGTGTAGAATACATAGTATTCTATGTACTCTATTATATGCAGTGTTCAGATTTGTGACTGTGCAATTCTTGCCTAATTGAGACTGAAAATAAACCATTATTTGGCTTTCATATTGAATGGATGTCAGAGAAAATCTACCCAGCCTTTAAGGCCTCACCAGTTCAGGGACATCCCACCAACCATTTTTCTCTTTCCTTGTGTACACCTTAATATTCAGTTTTTTACTTCTCATGCCGGCTTAGTCTGTCAATCTGTCACCTTCTCTTCCTGAAGCTGAATTTCATTGTCCCTTATACAACTGGGTCACAGAACACTATCTGTGTCTTTTTATTAATTTATTTTTTTATTTCCCCTTTCAAAACTTTACAATACCACTGTACTTAAAATAGCAGCTGTGTAATTATGACTCAGAAATGAATTGTCAGGGCTGGGAGGTGCTTCCAAGGCCCCATATATGTGCTGGGCCCATGTCATGATGGACCAGGACCATGACACTCCAGGTGTGGTGTCACATATGCTGTGAGCTGCCACTGGAGTCAGGTACCAAACAATATTGGATTTAGATACCATTTAAATAATTTATGATTTTATTTTGCTTTAGTCCAAATTCTTTCTTGGTTAATGCTGTGGAAACAGTGTCTCAATATCTTCAAAATCAGTCAGTTCCTTTTACTTGATTCCCAGTTATTACAAAATACAGTTGTGTTGTCACATTTATTTCCATAAAAAGTTATGCTGTCATGAGAAAGGGATTATTTGAAAAAGTCTGTAATAATCCTCTATAAAGTCTATAATAAACCCTCTACATTTTACTTTTAAAATATCCTGAGTTTGTAAGTCACATATAATATACACTCTGTAGACTAAAACTGTAGGACCAGATAAATAATTTCTATAGCTATATCTAAATCCTACAGAAATAGACTATACAAGAATATTTTTGCAATAAATGGAAGAAATGGAAGGGGAAACATACTGAAAATAAGAATGCCTAGTTAAGGAGTGTCTTGAGGTACTTTTGGGACAGAAACTGCTGTCTAAATTCAAGATAGGCAGAAGAAATGAGTTGCTACTATGCAGAGAAGAAAGCCAGTTTCTTCTTTTCCCTTTCTTGTTGTAGAATGACCCTCAGACTCAAGATTCAGGGGTATCCTTCCTTCTGTGTAACAGGTACAAAACTGTGATGCCACTTGCTTGGATCACAGCAGATCATTTTGGTTTCAATTTCTGTGTGCCACAGACCTTGCAGCAAAATATCCTTTCTTATATGTTTAGATTAAAATTTCTGGAATAGTATCAAGGATTGCACCAGCAATGCTCTTTTCCTCAGCTTGTACACAAAACCAAAGCCCAGACCCCTTTTCTCCACATCCCTGAAGCCTGCTTGAGGACTGAGAGTTTTCTTCTTCCTCAGTACCTGAAGTACCTCCAATGCAAACCTCACAAAGACTTCAGACATGGTGGTGATGCCTCTGAGTTGGCTACCACACATCCAGAGGGTTCAGATGGATGGGACCATTCAGCACAACTGAGAGGGCTTTGACACATGCTATCAAAAACATTGTCACACCTTTGAATTTGTGATAGATGTAATTCATCATTATCCATTTTGCTGGAAACTATGGTGGTTTGACAATTTGTGTCAGGAGCTACCCTTCACATCAGTTGCTGTGAGTAACCTACACAAGATCTGAAAGCAACCTGTCCCCTGGAAGGTTAACATGTAGTGGTAAACAGCCATCCATCAGTGTCCTTTATGTTCATGTCTGGGGATAGTGGGGATTTCACCAACAGCATATATTTGTTTTGATCTTGGTGCTGCTGATAATTGCTGTTCTTTGTATCCAAGCTGGGTTTCACATGGATGCCAGTGGTACATGTACTTCCACTATATTTATTAGTTCACCCTGTGTTACCTGCTCCTGTATAAAGCTGGTACTGCCTGACTGTCAGATTTAAAGTCTGGGATGACTAATGACTTCCCACAGCTAACTGTTAGAAAGACAGAAGCTTTTTTAATTGGGGCTTCCTGTCAGCTAAAACAAATGTCTGCTCTTCACTCTCTACTGGAAGGATGTCATCCTGAACTCAGTCATCTCTGAACAGTCCTGTCATCTTTATTGATTCGGGACCAAGTGTGATCCTTGTGGTGGCTGGGTTTCTGGGTAGGCAGTGTATAATGCTTGACTTTCAGCATACCAACACGTCACATCATGACTACTGTAGAGATTCAGATATATTTTCCTTTCTTTCTTCAAGAGCATGGAAACTGTGCTTTACCTGGGCTTCTTAAATAATCTGGTAAAATGTATAGTTCGTGCAAATTTTATTGTCCACTTTTATTTTTCCCTTTTAAGATATAAGAAAATCTAAAATTTTCATTATACATCAAATCTAGAATTTCCAGCCCCAGCACGAGATGTTAAGTCACTAAAAACCTAAAATATAATAGTCATGAATCCAACTAAACACATATTTCATGCCCTCTATACAGTGATTTTGGCCGAGTCACCATTGCAATAATGGCACCAGATATGGACCAATGCCAGACAAAGCCAATTACTCTGTTTTTCAGTGTTTGTAGGGAGCAGTCACTTTGCACTTTTGCCTTGCAAAGCCAAGTCAGAAAGACAGGGCCATACAGCTTTGTATGATGATGCATATTCAAGGTACAGGCAAGAAGCAGCATTATCTGTGATTTCATTACTATCTGCCAAATGAAAGACTTTATTTCAATTATGATTTTTAATTATATTTCTTTACTTCTTATTTACCTATTGATTTTCCCCATGATTATACAATTTCAATTACACCATTAAAATATGCACAGTTTAAAATATTTTTGTTCTATTAAAAAAAAAAACCAACGTACAATAAATAGAAAAATATAACTGCATTCATGTATTGTGACAAAGCCATATGAAGCAGATGTACTTGAATTGCAATACTGCATGGTCTAACTCAAAGAGGACACATAGGCTTTATATTACAAAGGGAGCTGAGCTGAAGACTTAAAACCACTTATTTCAAAAGACTGAAATAGTCTGTCCCCTGAGAACCTTACATAGCTCTTTCACCTTATGTACTAAATCTTGTTTTATATTCTGTAGATGCCAATCTTCTCTCTATGTCTGCTTGCTGATGTTCGACCCTGCGGGTATGCTCCTTCAGGTTTTTATTTTACTGAGATTTGGGAACCATATTCTAAAGTTCAGAAGTGTCACTGTAACCTTGGCCATATTTGTGTCTAAACTAACTGTTTCAATGCTGTTTTTTCTGAGTGAAAAAGTGAGTGAAGTAATTTTACCCAAGTAACATCTGGTCAGTCACTTGAAGCAGATAATGCCCTTACTTGAATTATCAGGGTGAGGACCATGAATGCAGGAACTATAAAGAATGTGCTAACTGCATCAAGTTAAAAGGCAACCAAACAATATAGAAAAAAATATCTAATTTCAATCGAATCAGTGTACAGGTACAAAGGGAAAATAGATTTGTTCAAACACAATGATAAAGGCAATTTAAAACATCAATACTTAAAAAAAGCTATTGAGGTCAGTTACAAAGTTGCTGTAGTGCAACCTAGTGCTTAAGTATCAATGGGATAAAATGTTCTAATAGATATATTCTTTCACTACAGAGTTCATGAGAATCCTGGCTAGTGGGGTAAGTCAAGGCCACATGAGAGCAGTGTAAAATTCAGTATCTGACAGACCGAGGAACTGCCACATTAAACCATCTGATGGCATGTGCCTTAAAATTTGGGGGCTCAGATGATCCTCTTGTCATGAAGCAGTTCTGTGGGGATGGCAATGAAGGACTAATGCCACTCAAGTGCTTTGGCATATATTCTTCCTAATATTCACAGTTCATTCACTCAAGACAGTCTCACTTGCAGCTCCATGTGCCTGTATTGCTTGGGATGAAATCAGTGCTAAACTGGGGTTACAAACCCTGATGTGCAGACATGAGGACAGGGGGCAGGATGCAAATATCTGTCTGGGTTAATTGGCATAAAGGCACACACCAGTCAGCACAGCCCACTTTCTGCTGATCTTTGTGTGCTTCCCAGCCCAATCTCATTCACACAACTCCTAAAAAGACCAGCTGATCTACAGCCAACCAGAAATAAAGCCTCTACATGAGAGCACTTGTGCTGTCTCAATACTAGACTAAACAATCTGACACCCAGTTGCAGTGTGTGAGTGACAGAGTGAGGAAAATAAACCAAAGAGAAAAAATAGGGTCATTGCCTCAAGCGCTGTTAGAGGGGTAGATTATTGTTTTGCATCCAGTGCCAAAGATGTGAGTATGTATCCTATTTTTTAAATATTGCACGGAAATTCCTCTCCTTTCCCTAAAAATCTGCCTGCTGGCTAATTCCATAGATATCAACTGAAAGGCAGAGTTGCCAGCTCCATGTAACCCACCCCAAACCTAACAGCTGTACTTGCGCACAGGCAGCATCGAGCCATCTGTGCGAAGCAGCACAAAGCACTTCCTTGACTTAGTAAAGGACACGAGAGAAAGGCTGCAGAACTGCTCAGAAACCTTTCCCCTGAGCAGTGCTCTGGCCAGCCTGGCTTCCTGGGAAGCTGCAGAAGCGGGTGTCTTGGAAGAGCCGCGAGAATTCTGGCTGAGCGGAATCGCGCTCCTTCTGCGGGCTCGCGGTGTGCGCACACCAGCGTTGGAGGAACAAATGGTGGCCATATGCTCCCTCCTGCTAGCTAGCTAGGCATATGTGACCACTGCCCTCCTTGCACCAGCTCCTCTGTGCTGCCGCTCAGAAATCCAGCACCCCAGGAAGGACCGAGCTTGTTGATGTGATCTCTGCCAGGACCCATACCTAGGAGCAAGGAAGACGTGGCAGAAGCATATTCCCTCTCCTTCAGTGGCTGACTTCAATCTGGCTAATTTGCCTTTGTAAGAGGAATGAATGGGGGGTTGTTCTTTTTCTTCTTCCCTGTGTCTGTGGATTAGAATGGAGACAGAGAATGATTCAGCAATCACTAGGGTGACAGTCAAGTTTGATGGATATATTAACGCTTTCATTTAAATTGGTTATTTTTTTTTCTTTTTCTTTTTTTTTTTTTTTTTTTTTTTAAGATATTATGCAGCTCAAACACCTGACTTTCCAAAAACCTGCTGATTTTACTTTATTCTGCTTTTTACTGGCACATCTCTTGATTTCCATTTGGCTAGTTACCTGTGGTGATACTGGAAAATGAGAACAATACCCAGACTGTAGGGTCACTAATTCACTCGGGGTATGGAAAGTAACAGTTTATATTCTGTGCAAAGTGTCAGTCTCAAGTACCTTGAAATGAAGGTAATAAAATTATTGAAAGAATTAATTGCCCAAGAAGCTTGGGCTCAAGTCATGCTTACATCAAGTTTTTGAATGATGTGGTCTACAATCTGGGAAAGAATGTAGGATCTTGATTCAGCCAATTTTGGATTCCTTCCCTAAATAGAAATCACTGGTAGCAGTGAAATCTGGACTATTTTTTACAACATCTTAAGTATTTGAGACTATTTGCTTCACTCAGGGTCAATTCTAATTAAAACATGCATATAGCCCTGGGCTAACAATTCATTCAAAGCATTTTGCATTTGAGTCTTTCAAAAACAATCAATGTCTTTGAAAAGAGTGAAGTAAGTCTCATTTACAAGAATACCTGTGGCTTCACCCCTGAAAACAGGTATTGCAGGAATATTCCATTTCCAATCACATGACAGTGGAAGTAAAGCTTGCTGGATGTGATCAAACCACACACAAAAACTGGCAGAGTATTTTTCAGCTACAGGGAAGAAGTGAATCAATAAAGTATATTTCAAACTGCAACTGAGATGTACACAGATGCTCTCTCTCAGCTGGTATTTTTGTTGGTGGAGTAAAAGCTTGATAGGATTAACAGAAAAATAAAGCATAAGTCATGTTAAAATGAGTTGAAATCGATATCTGTAAGAAAATAAAATGCATGGTGGATCTTTCCCATTGGAGCCTTGATGAACCTTGTGGACTGTTATATCTTATGTATTTTTTTTCAGTAAATTAACTAAAACCCCTTAAGTAGAGTGGAGTTTCAGCCACAAGGAACTCTTGATTTGCTTTTGCTTTTCAGTGGAGCCTGTCCTGCAAGGCAGTTACTGCTTGGGTTGTTATTAAAGTCACAGTTCATAAACCATGAAGATAGGCATAAATGCTCCCATCACTGAAATGCATAAATCAGCTCAAATTTTCTCTGAAGTCAGATACAGTTGAGATGTTGAACAGCTATTTCAATGGGAAGGAGAGTTTTAATTTCTTCAATAAATGAAATTAAGAGATCTAATGCTTGATTGGCAAGTGTGTAGGTGGATCTGATGACTAAAAAGTAGGAACCTCTCTTGAACAGAGAGGAAAAATGTGGGAAATGATACTTCAAAATATTTTGGCATTAGAGACAGTTAGAGATTACTCTCTAATATGGATTTCATATGTGAAATTGTGGGGCTGATGAAAAGTAGTCTTCTCATATTTTATGCAAATACTTTTTACAATGTACAACAATATGGGAGTATTTTGATACATTTTCAAACCTGTGAAATGGGCATATTTATACTAATTTTACATAACTCCTGGAGGACTATTGAAGGAATGGGGTTATGTTCATCATGCAGTGCAAACTAATAAGAAAACCCCAGGTTTCAGAGTAGGTATGGTCTAGCTGTATCTAAATGAATATATAAACAGGATGGAACCACAAAAAAAAAAAAAAAAAAAAAAAAAAAAAAAGAGGAATAAGGGAATTTGGAGGTTTGATTGGCATGATATTATATTATGTTGGAAAGCAAAGCAGCAGTTAGTAGTAATGGGAATTCTGAAGGTGGCTGGAGCAGAACACACAGATGGATTCAGCTGGACATGAGGATTGCAGCAATGATATAAGACATTAATGTCTCCCATGTTCAGGTGCAATTGAAACTGAGATTTCACTGCTATGAACTTCCAGATTGAATTAAACTCCTATCACATTATCTTTTGAACCCTCAAAAAGAGTATAGCTACTTTCTCAGCAGAGACTTAAGACTACCCTTTTACTCAAGGGTATCTGGAAAAAAGCAGATTTTCTCCAGCAGTATTTTCCTGCTGGAGGTTTGCCCCCTGGCATCTTGTCCAGTTTTGTCTTGATGAGACTTGTCTGCGTTGCAATCAACAAAACATGCTAGACAATTAGGAGTAAATTTATTTTATTTGGAATTATACACTTTTTCTCTTGTAGAATAGAGTTTGTGTTTCCTATAATCAGATAAATATTGGGTGTAAAACAAAACCAGGATTCTTCTGTTTTAACAGGAGAGAAAGAAAGGCTGAAAATTAATTTTGAACCAGTCTCAAGTCAAAGTCTGGTTGTGCTCAGAAGCAGGTGTTTTGTTAGGTCGTTTCAATCTACAATGCAACAGTTTGCTTTTTCAAAGTAGAAAATCTGAAATGTTTTGGTGGAACTGAATTTTTGGGTTTTTTTAGGAAACAGTCCAATGAACATTTTATTTTATGCTGGAAAAGCATTCATACAAAAAAATTACCAGACAGCTGTGGCATAATTCTTGCTAGATTTAGGAGTACTTGTATTATATTTTGTTAAGTAAATACACAGGCCTTTTCATATCTTGTCTTTTTATAACCTTTACAGCTAAATTTTAACAGTAGAAGTTAGAAACTGAAGATCAAGTATCTGTTCAGTACATTGAATTTCATATACATTATATGTGGAAACTAGCATGTTCCAAGAATTTTCTCTCTTCTATTTTCTCAGCTTTTGACAATCTTCTGAAAAGATCTGGGGCTCTATCTTTCTGCCATTCCTAGGAGGAATGAGAGCTAATGTAAATGGACTGATCTTGAGAGCAAAGTTAAAGATTAAGAAAACAGGTAACAGACTTAGCCAGCCCCTCTCTTTGCCTCAAGAAACCACTTTGCCTCAAGCAGCCACTTTACAGACCATTGCAAACTCACTCATAATCTATAAAATGCAGATATCCATCACTTTTACTAGGTAATGTCTATACCAATAGCTGGGATAAAATTAGATTATCCACTGGTTGCTGATTTCTCACTACAAGTCCACAGTCATAAGAGCAGTTAGAGGAACTCTGTGGGGTAAAACATTCACACACACACAGACCCACGAGACCTTATTAAACTTAATAGTTCAGAAATGTTCTGAGCAGTTATATGAAAAATTAGAGCCTGGCATCATGCACAGATGAACAGATATTTCTTTATTCTTTCAACTTCTCTCTGTGATCTGCATGGAGACGGAAGGTTTCCTGAAATTCCCTGAAGTTATGAAAGAAAGAGAGAAAAGATGAACTAATTAGAAATCTACCCCAAGGGAAAGTTCTTGGCCCTGGTCGTTTAAAGAAGATTCCTACAAAACATTTTTCTTAGCCTTCTTCATGGCTTTACTTGACATGCTCTTTTCCTTGAGGGATTCAGGTGCATTACTTCTGCCACTCCTGGTGCACTTAATTGTACAGATTATAGAAATGACATCTCTTGTAAAGTGATCTTATTCATCCATGATGATAGCAAACCTGTGAAAAAGTTTGAGCTTGGTCAATCAATACCACACGAACTAAGAAAGGATGATCTTGACCAGAGTGTTGACTTTCATAATTAGCTGTGCTGGGCACTGCATTCCAGCTGGTGGATGCATTTATCAGAGCAGTGGCTTGAGCTGGAGAAAAGGAGGCTCAGGGAAAACTGTATCACTCTCTACAACTACCTGAAAGGAGGATGTGGCAAAATGGGGTCTGCCTCTTCTCCCAGGCAACAAGAGAGAAGATGGCAGGACTCAAGCTGCTCAAGGAGAAATTTAAGTTGGACGTTAGGAGGAATTTCTTCATAGAATGGGTTTTGAACATTGGAATGGATTGTCCAGGGAGGTGGTGGAGTCACCACCCCTGGAGGGGGTCAAGAAATTTCCGGATGGGGCTCTTGGTGCCATGGTTTTGTTGACAAAGTGGGCATCAGTCAGAGGTTAGACTCCATGATCTCAGAGGTCTTTTTCAAACAAATTGATTTTGTGATTTTATGACTCTGAGCTCAGTGTTTGCTCTGGGAACCACAGCTGAGATGAGTAGGTGAATAATCTTCTCTTCAAAAGAAGGTGTGCCAGTTCAACTACAGTTATGCAGTAGAGTAAGAAAAATGATGGCACCCAAAAGTATTCAGTTTGTAGTACTTTGGAAATTGGGTGAAGACTTTGATACATCCAAAGTCTGAGGGAAACCTTAGACCTTCCATTTTGTGCAAGGAAGAATGCACTTGATATTTTATGATATTTAAATCCCAGAATCTATTTTCCTAAGAACAGTTTTATGTTGTAATTATTTTAATTTTACAGACTCACTGGAAAAGTGATTTTGCATTTTACAACTTCTATTTGTCTTCTCAATCATGCATTTTACAGATTAAAATAAGAACAGGAGACTGATATTTGTGCAGGCAGGGAATATTACAAGATCCTTCTTTACACAAATAGAATAGTGACAAATGTAAAAGCTCTGTCAATTCTACTAACAATATTAATTCTCCTCCTAATAGTTTAGAATAAATACTTCTGGCAAATGAACTTCAATATACTTCACCTGAGTGTTCCAGAGTTTGGAGATCTTAGTGTCAGATACCAAGGAGGGTCCATAAGACTACATTTGCAAAACAAGTAAAGTATGTAAGTGAGTTCTTTGTGAGAAAGAGGCACTGCAGCTTTGACATATGGAAAGTGAGATTTCTAGTAAGTGCTGTTTGGAGAGATGATCCTATTAGCAGCCCAATGCCTTATAACAAGTAAGCTGTATGGTATGAAAAGTCACACTTCACTAAATCAAACAGTTTGCACTTGTTTGCTTTTAATCAGATTGTGAAGAGTTTGCAATCTCTGCATTAACTGTGTAAATTAGGGAACACTACAGCAGTGCTTGAACAGAAAGTTCTCAGGATTTTCCAAGGTGCATCTACTACCTCAATTAACAGTAAACATGTGTCCTTGCATTGTGCTTCAACAGCTATTCCTATTGAATGCACTACTTTGCTGATAAAGTGGGATTATTATTTTAGAAAATAAATTTGAACAGAAGATACTGTGTAGATTTACTAGTGACCTAACTATCCAAAAACCACATCCTGGATAAATTCCAGTTTGGGTAATATATTTGCTGCTTAGTTAAAGTTAACCTATATTTATAATTAGATGCATTGGGATACTCTAGTGGAACAACTTGAGGTCAGTTGGAATTACATAAATTTATACCAATGAGGATCTGGCTCAATACTTTTCTTCACTTTTTGCCTTAGGATCTCACTAGGGAGGCTATTAATAGAGTGGCAACATCACAAGAGAAAGGAAATGGGGAAAGGGGAAATTGGGTAAGTCTTTAAAAATAAATTTAATCCAATCAAGACTACAGACAGTGTCAGAAATGAAATTCTAGTCATTCAGTTACAGCATACACTCACCATGGGACAAAGTTCTTCATTTTTCACAGTAGCACTTTCTGTATTCAGCTTTTCCCTTTGTTTCTGGCAGTTGGTGTATCATGCTTACAGTGCATCATTCAGGTAAATCCTTTCCCATTATTTTTGTGTATTTTTTTGTCCATCCTTCTGGATTGATCTGCATCCCCTCTCAGAGTCTTGGTCAGGGGGCCAGGAGGCTCATTCAGCCCTATCTAGTGTGGCACCAAGTGAACACAGTACGAGACAGGGCATGACAGGAAAACCTCAGCAATGTTCACTGGTGCTTAGGGCAGACCCTGCTCCACTGGGCTTGTTTCACCTCCTGCTGAAAACCCATCACAGCCTCCCAGTCCCTACTGCTGGAGCAGGAGAGAAGACAGTGAGGTGTGGGGCCTTTCCCACTCTTTGTGCACACATAAACTCAAATTATACCTGAATTCTCTGAATTCTTTGAAAAGGCATCTGGAAACAATGCAACATTTCAGTTATTGCCTGCTTGCTTGAAGTAGGTCTCAGACCTGCTACCATGTTGTCTTCTTCCAAGTCTGCAATGGCTCATGGAGAAGGACAGTGGGCACCCCCAGTGATGCCTTGGGGTTTGGCTTTCATATTTTAGCTTGATTTTCAGCTTCTCAAAAGTGCCAGCAAACCTTATTCAAAAGCATGCCTTGATGTCTCATAAGTGAAAAGTGTTTGTTATTTCTGTCTGCCAAAGTCCAAATAATATTGATTCTAATGACAACAAACTTTAATAAATCCTTTTTTTTTTCTGTGCCAATATCAATATAATACTTAAATGAGTTAATTTAAGTGCATTTACTATACGATTTCTTTTCAGTCCAAAAAACAATCTACAGAGAGAAGATGTTGTATGGCTTTCATTTGCATTTATTTTATATTTGCAGTATTTGACATCAAATATAAATCCATGCATATGCACTGGTAAATACTGTTATTATTTTAGAAAGGGAAATCTTTACAAGAACGTACTTAAACACAGAGTTATTGTATCACATCTTCAATCAAAGCTATGGACACTAATACTGCTTTTAGGACGAGTTCTTTGTTTGTGCTATATATAATTTTTATGCATTGTGATGTGGCAATGGACATGATGTTAATGACAATATACTTTCCATTAGGCAAGCAGTACGGTTGGATCCAGCCTGATTTATAAAACAACAACACAACAACACTAGTTAGGGCATTGTATTCTACTTGCCAGATGGTTAACTCCCATGGGTTAATGACTATACCCAAATTCTAGATGATTTAAGATGTCCTGCGGATATTTCCTTGGGTACGAGGATTGCTGGCTGTTAATTTACATGTGTACTGTATTTTTCCCTCTCTCTATTGGTCTCTTGAGGATTCTGAATTTCTTTTTCTCCATAAAATGCTAATAAGCCATATTTAACACCTTCCCCTTTTGCTGCTCTGACCATCAAAACATTGTTTTCAGATTTCAAACACTTCATCTATTAGACCAAATTAGTTTCTCACAAAGAACCAAGAACTGGAAATTTGTGTATATATACAGATACACTCACTCTCAAATATATACATATATATACACACACACATATATATATACACACACATACATACATACACATATATAGATAATACGTACACACACACACACACACACACACAGACATTTTCCTTCTCACCTCGTACATGCTATTTTCATATGTGATTTTTGCTGGAATTTCTCATTACTTCAACACAAGAGAATAGTTGAGCATTTTAACAAATTTTTAGCAAACTCTAAAAGTCTAAACTATTGATTAATCTGGAGCAAATCTGCCCTTTGTTTTACACCAAAGAAAAAAGTCTATGTTTGTGTGTCACAGGGGGTTGTTTTCATTCTTGACAGCTGAAATCCCTGAAAAGAATTTCTCTATAGTGGTGTTACCTCTGACTCTGCCTAACTGGCACACATTCACCTTGAGAGAAAGGAGTCTTAGGAACAGCATGAAAGGCATTCATCTAGAGGCAAAAGACATGACTTAAGGACAGTTGTTTTATTCTTGCACACGGGGAAAAAAAAGGTGAGTGGAAATGGCAGGGCAGGATGTCAGAATTTCAATGTTAACTGAAATAGAGATAGGGCAAGCTGTTTTATCAACATAACTGGCCATCACCTTTGTTCTGGTTTCGAGCCCCTCTGTATTATCAGGTCACCTTATACCCCTCATGTATATTCAAGACATGCAGAGGATTAGGTACTAGGAAAGCTGAGGAGAAACTTGGCAAATGAAAAGGAAAGCAGGGAATGAGGAACAGCTCTTTTGTACAGGTATAGGTGCTGATCTCATGAAATAACTCACAGTCGTGTTCCTTCTGGCATCAGTTGCTGACATAGTTTTGTGGAAGACACTTGGATTTGGTGGAAGATTCTCTAATGGAAAATTCTTTTCTGATTGTCTTTTACCCATGTAAGGGACACATGTTCCCTTTTACCTATATAGAGGTTGAACCTTCATTTAAATGAACCCTATTAAACTCCTAAGCTAAGCAATATACTGAGGCAACAAATTGCAGAAGGTCAGCACATATATTGCATAAATCATCTTTTTGGTTCAGATAAAATGTCTTTTCTCTACAACTCTTTTAGCTCTTTCCCCATCTTAGTTGCAGTGATATTTTAATTTACTTTTTACTTTCCAATTCACTCCTCAGAGCATTTTATTTATCTTTTTTAATCCACTCATTTTCTGTGTGAAGCTCATCAATATTTTTGCACATCTCCTCAGACCTGAGTGTTTGTGCAATACTCTTCAAGCATTGCATGTTACTGCTGTTTCTACCACTCACAGCAGCAACAAACCTGGAATTTACAGAAGACCCTCTACCCTCTTAGAGATATTCAATGACTTCTGGATTATTTCTATCACTTCCACTTAGAACAGCAAAAGTTCAAAAAGAGATTTATTATGAGGAAAAGCCATTATAACAGCAAAGAACCCCCCCCCCCTATTTTGTGGCATTCTATATACATATTCTCCTCACTTTTTTTCTACTAGAACTGTATTAAACCAGAAAGTTTCCCTTGAACAATTAATTTAATTTTTTTTTCCTCTTTGAGTCACCACAGTTAATTTCAAAACCAGTATTGTGAAGGAGGTAGATGATTTCTTCCCATCAGTATCACTTGATGAGAATTCTGTTTCCCTACAGTAAAACTGAGGTACCTGGAAATACCATCCAAGTATTTCAACAGCACATAAACCAAAAGTACAGGGCCATTAGAAAATGAGAAATGCAGCTGACCTTCATCAGTGTATTTAATACCATTTCATACATTTGTCTACCATTTCATATAGAGACATCTCCAAGCAAGTTTGGATTTGCTGCTGAAGTGACTGGTTGGTGTTCAGAAAATCTGTCATTTCTTAGTGCTCCAACTTGGTTGTCAAGCTGGGATAAGGTGACAGGGACCCAGAGTGTGCCCTGCCCTGCTCAGGGGAGGAAGGGGCTGGCAGGGTAAGAGCCATTCCATCCTGAAGCACATCAGCAATCTGAGTCAAAGACAAGGAGTGTTGAATTCAGAGGGAGTGGAGGCGCTTCTGCCCTGCTGCCCATGACAATCTGTGAGCAGAATGCTGGCGTGCACGAGGGTCTGAGACACCCTCAGTGCACTGTGCCTGCACCCACACCAGCCTGGGCCAAGAACCTGCAAAACACCTTTTGTCTGGCTCCTACCCCAGCTGGAAGAAACTTGCTTCTCTTACTGTGAAAGCCTTACTCCAGACCTGGGTAAAATGTTCAGAACCCAGAGCATGAAGATTTACTTGGACCTCTGCAGCTAATCTGTACCCTGAAAATGCACTCTGTGGAAAGCCCTTCTGAGGCTGGAGATCAGCCAGTTCCCTTGACTCATTGTTTCATTAGGAGCACTGCCCTTTGCCTTCAAAGCACACATTTAAATGGAAGCTCGTGCTCCATGTACCTGTTTGGGGACCTGAAAGCCTGGATGCTGTAAATGGGTCTGATGTCATGGACTGAGGCCACAGCCACAATGACCAACCACACAGTTATGGGATAACATCAAAGCAGAAATACACAGTTGTATTGTCAGCAGAATGTGAGGGCTCACAGTGACAAACCACCAGCACTACAGGGACTTGGTTAACAGCCCCTTCTGCCTCGGCTTTTTCCACAGCCAAAAATGCTGCCAGGTCTGATCCCAGGGAAGTAACTCTCTCAGCTGTGGTGGGAGGTAACTGTGGCTACTGTATTACATCTTCTCTGGGAGCAAATAGGCTGAATAGGTTGTTGGTTCCTGATAAGAAACATCCTGACTGTTTTCTTACTGACAGGACAGCTAGCAACAGGAAGATGGTGAAGCCTGCTCAGGGCCCCTTAATTCACAGACAAGACACGAAGGTGTAAATTTTATATGTAACCTATTTTCAGCTCATTGAGTAAGTTTTCAAGCTTAATCTCTTAACACCAAAATAATAAAAAAGTCCTGACAAGAATCTCATTACAACAGCACCTAATTCTATTCTCGTGTACGAAATCTAATGATAATACAGTTAAGAAACCTATAGTATAGTGGGCAAAGAAAGAAGCAGCAAACAAGAAAAGTATAGACTGAGTGAGCCAATAAATGGAAAGAGTTACAGGCTGGATGCCCATCTATGGAAATCTAATCAGCATGGACTGAATACGACTCTGCCACCCAAACAGAGCATTATAGGATGCCAGCTGCATCTGCTGCTCCTCCTAGTTATTCCTATTTTTGAGCATAAACCAAGCTCTTAGGGAGTAACTTGTAATAGCATGCCCAAATAAGCAATGCTGTGAAAGGTGTTGTAAACCTTTAAATTGCCATTAGCTAATCAAAATCATTGTTCAGTGACCATTATATTTTATTAAATGACCACTGAATCAGAATGTTCTTACTGATTTTCAATTACAATGAAGAATAATTTCCAAGACTCAATTGCACCCATTAGCAGCACTGGGACCACTAAAGCCTCTGTTACCAGGAGGAAATTCAGTGCTTAAGAATCTAAGTTAATTTCTTCTCGTGAAGGATTATTTCTAGCCAGTCATGTTTCAAAGAAGGGTTTCCTACAAGTAACTAATGTAGTCACATACAAGGGTGTGACCCTCCTCTTCTGCTTTACAAAATGCCATCTCTTCTGTTCAAGAAAGGTTAAAGAGGGGCAGCACACAACATGCACATGGAAGGGCAGAACTTCTTCCTTCCATCCAGAATGGATAATGCCAGAGGCACAGAGGATTACACCTCCCATCTTGAAGTGGATGCTTCCCTGGCACAGGAGCACCACCAGAAATAAAATACTTTTACAAAGGTTGAGCCATGACATATTAAATCTGCTATGTAATGTGAAAATGCCTTTCAACTTCTGTAATTAAAAATGTAAGAACAACAACATTTGTGAGGCCTTCCTGCAGTGATAGAGGAGAGGTATTTAGTGATTTACATAGCTATGGGGAGCATCTTTACAGAAGAGTAAAACACATTCTCTGTGCATGTGTGCTCCTGCAGAGAAATCTCTTTTCACTTCATTGGTGAAGGTAAAATAATGAATAGCCAGGTAGCAACGAGTTAATTCTCCCAACGGAAACAGAAGCACAGTTAAATACTACATCACAAATTACCATTTTTATGTCACCACCTCACCATGACTTTAGCACTAACCTATCTCTATCTTCATACTCTCATTAGGATATAATGCATATTCATGGTCCTGATTATATAGCCACTTTCTTGACTTGTTTTAATTGTGCATAAAGACATTGTGACAGGAGACCTGACCTTTTCAAGATCATTTTCTCTCCATTACTTTTCACAAAGCTATTAACTTGTCGCCTTCTATAAGATTGCAATAATTTATTTCCCATTAATAAAAAATTCCTGGTGCCATGCAAATTAAAATTTATTCAGCAAATAGAATTCTTAGGATTATTTTCTAATGGCTTTATATACTTCCAGTTTAGGAAGAAAAATAATATTAATGGATACAGGCTGAGTGGATAATTGCATACATTGGAGAAAAATGAATATACAACTGGTACTGTGGCTTACTGCACACCAATTACCCATAAGAGTTCCTTTACTCCCTTTTTCAATAAATATATTAAATAATTTATTGAGGATATCATTGTAATCTTGAAATTATTCCCATTATATAAATGGGCTTGGCAACCTGATGACAAACAACAAATGCTGGTATTAGAAAATCCACACTAAGTAAAAGCACTTGTAAGTGTAAACGTAACTAAGGGAAGGAGTAACTTTGACAAAGTTGTAACAGAACTGTAGTAGAATTAGAGAAGAGTTTCATGGTGAACTGGTAGAGAGTTTGTATTTCTCAACATTTTTTCCAACAGGAATGAAATATGCTGAAATTGCCTAACATATTAATGATACAAAGTCTTAGGTTTTCTGAAAACTTCTCAGTCTTGTGCACCTGATAAAAATCTTAATATAACAGGAAAACCAGAGCATCATAATTCAGCAGTATTTATTTCCCTTTTATTACAGCTGAAAGCATGATTTGCCCATAAACTCATTTACATAAGTTCCTATTGGGGAAAATAGCTCATGTACATTTCAAGCTGTGTGTTAGTGATATACAGCAACCACTGCACAAACAGATATTTCAGTGTTCAGAAGCTGGCACAAAAACTGCAAACCATGTAATAGCAGCCAGTTCAAGTCCCTGACCATCTACATGGGAGTGATGACGATAAAACTCAGTGACATCTTGTTGGAATGTTTCAAGGCTGTGGAAAAAAGAAAACATTGAATTTTCTAGCACAAAGTCACAGAGAAGTGAGCTGAAGAGGAACCCTTGGCTACCTGTTCCCTCTGTCAAACAACTCAAAGTAGCTCCAGTCACTCCACCTCAGTGCAAACATAAACACTTGCTTAGAAATCTTTTAGAAACTGCCATACGTGCTATGCATTGAATTTGGCCAAATGTAGGACAGCAAGGTGTTTAATTCATTGGCCAGTTGGATTCGAATAGGGAAATGTGGAGAGCTGCATGGAAAGACATTCAAGGAGAAAGAAGGAATGGTTGGGGAGGGAAAGTAGGCTAGAGTACAAACTACTGCAAGAACAGGCCCTGAAAGAAAGAGCTCTAAATGCCCTTCTAAATGCTCTTCTGCCTGAAAGTTCACAGTAAGGATTAAGTGATTAAACTATGCAATGTTCCCTCCTTAAATATGTAAAATTAGTTGCCATGTGGACCCTCACCTTAAGTGCTGCTTTAAAAGAATCAAATTGCAAATCATTACAAAAATCCAATTTAATTTTGTAGTTTATCTCAATGCAAGAACAAAAAGTCAGAAAATTTGCTGTTTTTTCCAGTTGGCTTATACTTGTTCAAACACCACATTATCTTTTCCTATCCTAATGTAACTAAATGAGTTTGTTAGCCCAAACTTACGGTTTATCCCAGAGCATAGGTGTTCTGACACACTTTAAATTCACACTCCGAAGTGATTTAGACATTTTTATACTCCTGCAAATCTTGTAAGGAAGTGTTCGTAGTATAACATGAATGGCAAGCATTCAGTAATAGAAAAAGCATTCAAATCTATTGCACTTTATCAAATGCATTCCTTTCCTCACACAAATGACATTCACAAGTCCACAGTGGTCATTACTGATCCCTGAATACTTACCAACAGTAATCACAGTGATGTGCATAAGCACTGCAGAAAATTAATTACAGCTTGTCTTTCATAGGATTGATGCCTCTTTTCTCTAAGTAGGGTTATCAGTACCTTTTACTTTAGAAGGTGAGAAAGAATGGTTTAAATGTGCAGACTGCTGAAAGTTGAATAACAGGACAAGGTAATTTCCAGTAAAAAAGTTACTATAGCCTTCTCTGTTAATAGGTCTTCGCTAATAAGGACCAGATTTGTACAGATGCTGAAGGCATCTAACAGATTTGGCATTTCCTTGTGCAATTGCCTGCATGTACCTGCAAGATCTATCATGAAACAGTTATATTAGGGATTTCAGTGGAAGCTGGAATAATTTAATTGGCAATTTAGGCTGTGTTTGTATTTGAAAAATTACAGATTTAGGACTCTAGGAGAAAGTGTTGGCCACAAAATGATGTTTTCCTTCATGAAAAAAGATGAGTGAACATGAAACATTTTTGTTTGCTTTCACAAAACATTGTAAAGGATTCTCAAAAAGCCTTAAATCAAATATTGAAATATTTATTTTAGTGGAAAAAACCCCAAACCAACAAAACCTCCAAAATCAGACCTCAATCTGTTTACACAGAGGATTTTTTCCATTTCACTTTTGTCGGAAAAAACACAATTTTTCCAAAAGCATTTGTTAGAAGTCTTTATATCGTACACCACTGTCCACTGACCCATGCTGTCCTTTGCTAGCATTTAAAGCAGCAAAACATGCTAGACCACATTTGTATTTGGGGCAACTTTGCAGCAGTGTTGAAATAAACAGGGATACACTGGGGGATTAACTGGGTCTGGTTTTCCTGCCACAAACCCAACAGCTTAATTTTCCAGCAGTCAACAGTATTCTACATTTATTACAAAAATACAGCTCTTACTAAATCATTGCATCACTTGTGTTTCCCCACACTGATGGTCACTTTCCATTAAACTGAGCTCGCAGCATTGCAAAGTTCTTCTTGGCCTAATTCAAGGTAGACCCAAATGTGACAAGTGCCTATTTCAGAAGACAATATGATGGAAGGGTGGGGCTTTGCTCCCCTTTACTTTGCAGATGGGGATATTCTGCATGCCTCTCACACATCTCCATCCAAATGTACAATATGGATGTTTTATCTTTCACAACAGGAACCTTATGTTCACAGATATGTCAACATTCCTGAGAATATTTCTGAATTTTGCAGACCTTACCTGCATACCAGATAGTTTGTCCTGTGACAGTGGTACAATCAGAGAGGAAATTCAGCTCTCCTCAAAGCCCTAATATTCTATATGCTTATCAAATCTAAGACCTTGGGAATCATTGCTGCTTATGAACATGAGTATGAGTTTCAACTTTTTACTTTGACCAAGCCAAGGCTCATTCAAGTTTTGATTTTTCAGTAAATGATTTAAATGCATATTTTGCATCTAGCTATGTAGCAAGATATAGCATGTTATATACAAAGCTGATGTTATTTTCTCATTTGGCATGAAGCTTATATCTGTAAATTATAATATGCTACATTTTTAAAGTTGCCTCTCTTTAGTTTTTGCAAAAAATACAAATATAGAATTAAAAAAATTGTGTCACAACTAGGAGGATACACATAGATGTAGAACTGATGCAGACAATATCTTTGATAACATTCTGATGCACCATATCAAAGATTTGTCATTAAAAGCAAGCATACTATGAAGTGAGAAAGTAGACTTACATTGCAATTATTTTCCTATTAGCTGCTGCCCATTGCTCCTGACAGGTATAAATTAGATCTCGCCAGGTTGCCTACAGATTAATGAGTTCCAAAACTGGCATTTAATTGTTTGGGAGTAAGAGGCAGGAAAGGAAGGTATCTGCAAAAAAAGTCTTTATCCACCTGTGATTAGAAGATATTTTCCTTTTCTTTCTGCTTTTCCTTTCTCCCCTGGCATCGCTTGGGTGATAACTGACACTTCTATCAGAGGATTCCTTTCGACGCAGCAGAAACTTGCAGCTGAGGCAAGGCCAGAATTAATAATCTGCGTGAGCAAACACACAGCTGCTGTTTGTGGAGAGAGATTCTATTAACGAACAGTGAATTCTCATAATTAGCTGAGCGGTTTCTGCAGCTGCCTGCCTGACCCCAGACTACACAAATTGTGGGTGGTGTTCAGCCTCTAAATCAATCTTACCTAATTACTATAAGCATGTTCCTCCAGTCCTAATGACTGGGGGGGGGGGTGTGGGTGGGGAGGGGGGTGGGTATGGGGAGGAATAGACATTTCCTTACCCATTCAAATGTTCCTCTTATTAGATTCTCCTTTGTGCCTAAATTCGTATTTTTTCTATTAGCATTTCTAAGGGTATACAGGTGTGGTTACAAATCAGAAGCACAGAAGTATAATTCATGTCCTACAACCATGTGCCAGTGTGTGTCTGCTTTGCAAACAGTAGCAAAATGTGTGCTTGTTGGAAGCATCTGCCTTGCTTCAATTCACAAAACATAATTTAAAACACACATGTCTGTCTGGATTCAAAGCCTTTTCTCTGCCCTGCTTCCCCTCCCCCCCACCCCCCCAAATTAATGTGACAAAAAATGGAAAATCATGAATGGTTGTGCCTTGGTCTGGTCTGAAGCGCAGTTACCGCTGGCGCCCAAGCAGACAAGTGCGTTTGTCACTCGGGAAGAGAAGGGATGATTTCCCTGACAGCCCCTCTCAGCGAGGGGCTTCATCCTCCCGGGCTGGGGTGGAGCAGGGAGGCAAAGGCAGGGGCTCACCTGCAGGGCAGTGGGCAAACCCGGGGCACCTCCACCTGTGGCAGAGCATCAGGGATGCAGCTGCTGCCCGCGGTCCTGCAGCATCGCCCTGCAGGAGAGGCTGGAGCCTGCCCAGCATCCAGGAGGCACAGCCACTCCTCGGCAGATTTTATTTCTGAGAGGGAAATGCTAGTCAGTACTCCCATCTAAATTAGATATGTGTGTTATGACCTATTATCCCTAAAAACAATTGGTCTCCAGAACAAAATCCCTTGCCCATCCCCATCCTTTGTCTGATTGTGTACCCTTATAAGCCAAGGCTCCCTTTGTCACTTGTCTGACATTGCTGGGCTTGCAACAGCTCCTCCCTGATGGTAAAATACACTGCTGATGTCTGCAGCTCTTCTCTTCTTGGATGTCCCAGGACTTCAGCTTCTCCTTTGATGTCTGTTTGAGGATTTCACTTGGTATCTGTTTCTTCCATCAAGAATTGGCAGCGCCCAGAAGATCTGAGTTCTGGGCTCCTTTTTTTGTTTTAGCTCAAAATTGGATCCAGGGCAAGTCATTAAGGGCCTGAGAATGAGCTAGCTGAGTCTGATTCAGTGTTGACCTAGGCAGTAATTGGATATGGTTAATGTGAAATCAGACATTTGCTGTAATTTTGAGATTAATTAATTTAGGAATGAATGCACAGACAACAACTTTGAGTGAAGCTTTAAGAATGACTGGAAATACTAACTCTCAGGATTTTAATGTAGAGATCGAAATATGACAGAATTACCAGCTTGCTTAGATGAATTTTTAAGAGGGCAACATTTCCGAAGTTATTTTACACATATTTAAAATGATATCTTTGCTGTAATTATAAATCTCACGTTTGTTTGCTAATGACCGGATTTTCACCTGCTAGTCAGTGACAACCTTGAGAAATTCAAACAACAGCACTATATCAATGCAGAACTCAGATTCATGAAAACCAACAGGGAGGGGTAAGAGGAAGGGACAGTTTGTAGGGTAGCTCAATTACACAGAGATACAAGAAAAATACATTTTTCACAGCACTACCACTTGTGATCATTAAATATTTATTTATTGACAAAATCTTGAATGGATTAATTACTCATATTATTTATAAATTGCTTTATAAAATATTTTTCCTTATAAATGGTCAGAAAATCTGACAACATCCAGTAATTTTAATTTGAGATTTAGATTTAATTTTTCACTTTCACAATTATTTTGTTTCTCTACTGATTGTTTCCTCTTGGAAATGGCAGCCCAAATTTCAAATATTTTAATGTTAAGAACCAGACTATTACTGCATATTAATTTGTCTGAAGCAATTCAAAGCTGTGGTGTATAATTTCATCTTCCCAAGTTCATGTCATGGCTAGTAAAGCCTCTGAATGTTTACACAAAGTGGAAACTATTGGGCCACAATAACATCAAATATATTTCAGAGAAAGACTTGTATTTCCAAGAATATTTTCTAAGGAAGGAATGATTAAAGTAATTTCCTATCACACATAATGTAAAGAATTAAAATATGTTACACTGTCAGCATGTCTTCTCCAGATAAAGGAAATAAACTGAATTTTATATGTAGAATATTTCTTGGAATCAATGTGAAAAAACTTCAGTAGGTAAACAATAAATGGAGACATGGTGCCAGTATGTCTTCTTCTGCATGGTAGTAATACACCATAGGAGTTATTTCTGTCTGTTTAACATATCAGCTTCTTATAATATTAATATAATACTAACAATAAAGCACTGCCTGAAATATGTTCTGAAAACACACATCTGCTGCAACCTATTGCATATACAGAATGCAGTCTCCACAGTAAATCTTATAAAAAAAGAGCATGTTGATCCAAATAAGCAAGTAAGAACCCATGTTCTAACTGGGAAAAGAAAAATATTTTCCCATTAAATTTGTGTAATAAATACATTGCATTTCCTATGTTAGTCAAGAGAAAGTCACAATGTGCTTTGATCCTGTCTTATAACAGAAAACCAGGAACAAAACAATCCTTCAGAACTCTCCCAACAGTTTGTTTTTATAGGCAAGGTACCCTCATGACAAAGCCAGTAAATAAGGATTTGTAGCAGCAATAAGCAACTTGTTCTGTACCTGCAGTCAATAGACACATTGAATGTACAAAATAGAGCAGGTATGGATACAAATATAAAAAAAAAAAAAAAAAAGTGACAGCAAAAATAATCTGGCTAAAGCACCTGAAAATTCCTCATCTCTTCTTACCTTTGTCAAGGGGGAAGCTCTTATGCTCTTCACAGAGTCTGGTCAAGCATCCCCTCAAATCATTGGCCATCTTTTTATTGCCTTTACTTTACTCTCCAGAAGGAAATCCAGACAAGAACAAAACAAACACTTTCTCCCTTCCAAAGAGAGTTGTCCTTCAGCAGGGTCCAGAGGGAAGTGATGGCTGTGCACAAGAGCAGAGTGACATGATACATGCATAAAACACACATCCATTCCCAGAAATTTCAGCTCACCAAACAAATCAGCTCATCAAACAATCAAACAAAACAAAAATTTTATAAAGCCATAGATGCTGCAGTCTTTATCATATTTTCCTTACATAATGGGAAAGATTTTCCAACTTTTCCTTGATCAAAGCTAGCCTAGGACCCATCTGTGCAAAGGAGGTTGTGCCAAACTGTTGCAGGTGAGCTGGTGGCTGAACCCAGCACAGATTCATGCCAAAGGGGTTTTCAGCTTTCAAGCCTTCACAATTCAGTGGTGGGGGATTGCTAATGATCCTGAGGGAAGCACCCCAGAGGAGTGAAGAGGCAGATTTCACAGGCTTGTGTGGGGAGATGGGAGTTCTCATAAAGCTGGGGACAGCCTGGAAGGGAAAGAAAGAGCAAGGAAACAACAGGTTACCAGCACTGTGTGGTTTAATACCAGGCAGCTGTAAATGAGCAAAAGGACTAAATTAACTCATGTCTGCTTGTCCATACTTTCACCTATCTGAGGAAAACCATATTGACCCATGCAGCAATTTATTAGGCTGGGAAGAGTACTTTAATGGGCCTGTGGAGAAACATGGGTTCAGACCCACAACTCTCTACAGCTTGGTTCACATCAAATTATCAGTCTCTTTTTGCATCTATTTACAAAGCTGTGCTTAGTTTTTCATCTGTTCTGGGCAAAAGTTTGCCTCCTCTACAAAAATCCAGTGCAATAAATAGACCTTAAGAAAATCACTGTGTGAGATGGGCCAGTGCTCCTCTCCTAAGGATGTGCAGTCTGAAAATCAGGGAAAACAAAAACAACAAACCAGGATAATTTTTAGACAATGGAATAATGCACTGGATACATGTTATACTTTATGTTATTCTCATCCTGTAGGCAGACCAGAAGTGGTGATCAGAGGTCTAAGAGTTCCTTAGCAGGCAGACAGGGACTCAGGAAGCAGCAGCTGCACATTTTTCTGAACTGAGCCTTACTACTGAACCAGAAGTGCACTATTGTGTGAAATGAACTTCGTTTTCTTCAAAGGTGCCTGTCTTTCAATCAGAGTGTTTGAAAATAAAAGCTGAATTCTCTCCTGGTAATATTTAATTTGAGAATGTATATACTTCATGCAAATAGTTTTAAACAGAATGTTATGAACAATATGCTCAAGGGCCTAGAAATACCAAAACCATTAGATTTTTGTATTGAGAAGTATTTTCAATATTTTGCTTTTCAACTTACTTTACTTGTTAGTATGGTCATATTTTGTCTAAGGTGTAACTGAAACAACATAAATTCCACTCTCTTTTTCTCAATGTCTTGTTATGAATTTTTGCTATTTAAAGTATGCAATTATTGAAGTTTTTAAACAAAAAAAATTTATTAATTTAAACTCAACTGTACATACATGCTGTACTTTATTCATCCAGCTGTGGCTGGATAACAAAATTGCTATTGCCACTCAAATATACAGCAGTGGGAAATTCTGTAATTTTTAATTCCTCATAGAGGATCAATCATGTCTTAGAGCACCTCAGAGAGGCAAGGAATTCTCTGATGTTTTAATCACGCTTTCCTCTGTCTTTGTCAGAGAAACCCAGGAGATTGCAGGTCTGACCCCAGATCCTGAAGTTCTGAATCAGGCTTGGAGTTTTCTGCCATTCTTTGCTGCTTTATGATTCCACTGGTATGTTCCCTTTCTACAGGCAGCTCACCCCCTCCTAAATGAGTTTATGAATGAGTCTCCCAACAGTCAACCAGGTTAATATTTCAAAGCAGATATGGCTGCAGACATCTATATTATTGTCCCTGATCTTAAGAGAAATTGAAATATGCTTAATTCAAACTGCAGGTGTAGTAGGTGTAGTACATTTGAACCCTTAATAAACTGACCCTATAGCAAAGTCTCAACATATACTTGACTCAAAAAGGTAAAAGGACACATTTTTCTATAGGATTCATATTTGAGCATTTTGTTGGTCCGGGGGTCAGTCCTGTAAAAGGCTGCATGTTTGACACCAGAGAATAAGACACAGACACAGTAGGTGAGACACATCGTTGTGCCAGTGCACAGAGCCAGAAATGCACAGTGCCAAAACAAGGTGTGGCTGGAAGGGACCTCAGAACTTGCTCTGTCACTCACTCAGTCCCAAGGCAGGAGCAGCTCTACCTAGAGCATCCCTGGCAGGTGTTTTATATAACTTGCCCCAAAAAACTGCACCACAGTCTCTTCAGACTCCTCTGCTAATTCTAGCACAAGAAAATTCTTCCTAATGTCTAATCTGAATCTTCAGTGTCATTATTCCAACTCTTGTCCTAACAGTCTCTGGCCCATATGTAAGTACCAGAATTTCCCTCAAACTGCCTCCAGCAAAAATAACACAAATTCTTCCAGCCTTTCCTCTCAAATAATTTTTTTCTAGAATTTTATAATTTTCTTCTAACTCCTACACCAAGATACCTAAAACCAGCCACACTGCTCTAGCAAGGGGAATGGTCAGACCACTTCTGCTGCCTTCCCATACATATACTCTTATTTGCAAAACTCAGTAAGATATGTTTGCTTTTTGTGCAGTAGTTCTACATCCTTGACTCACATTGTTTGTAAGCCATTCCCAGAGCATTTCCTGCACAACCACTGCAAATCAGGTGTTCCTGGCAAAGCCAAACAACATTTTCCTGTACTCCTGTTTTTTCCTGTAGCCTGCAAAACAAATCATTTTGTAAGATGAATCTCGTGTTCTGTAAAAACTGAAGTTAAGAGGATGGTTTGCATATAACAACAGGCACCAGCTACCCTCATTTGCTGCTATTTTGACAATATCCCTGTTTCTAAAGCTACAAGCAGAGCTGATGTTTTTTCTTCTCGATTTTTAAGTGTCCTAGTGTGAAGCCCATCAGACTCAGCTTATCTGAAAGCGTGTAATGAGTAGTCTCATCAACTCCAATGAGATGCATGTGCAAAGTTAAGCCTGTACTCAAGTGCTTTCCTGGATCAGGGCCAGAAAGCTCAGCACTTTACAGGCCGAAGCTGCTTTAAGTTTTCATGATTGGCAATGGAAATACAAGACTACCCGAAAGGGATGTGCCCACACCTTGCATGACTCAGGCACAGTGTAAGAACACAAAGGTTATAGAGCAGTGCATTGTATTTCCCTGAGGGAAAATGTGAAGTTGTTTTCACATTTCAAGATCAAGAGCAATGCCCAGACCCACTATGCTTAGGACAAAAAAGAAGTCTCTACACAACCTATTAGCCCATAATTACTGCTGATATAGCAGCCTTTTCATGCATCTCCAGTGTGCAAAGACCCCGTTAAAAAATGAAAGAAAACAAACTAGCACAACAGCACTTTTGTGCAACAATTTGGGCAATAAGCAAGTAAAAGAATTGTGGTTTTGAAAGGACTGGTCTTTATGGGAAGTCCTCAGATTTCTGGACCACTTAATTCAAGACCCATACTTTCTGCAAAGGTAACAGAATCCAAGTGTAAATTTTAATAATTGCAGCAGTGATTACTTTTGGTTCTTGGCAGTTCATTACTGACTGCACAATTCCAGAGGCTCTCGTTAAATGGTCCATGGAATGAATCAGGCATGGAATTAACCTATTTTGAGTTCCCTGAAGCTTATGTCCCATGAAGGAGTATTCACACACCTCTCCTGGGGCCAATCCTGAAAGCCCTTCCTCATACGAGTAATCCTTACCCACACCAGACTGCTCCCGGCTCCATTTGTGCTAGCAGAGGCTGTGCTTGTGAGTAATCATTTGCAGGACTGGGTGCGTGGTTTTCATGTTCCATTTGACAAAAGCAAATTACTTGCGGGCACAGTCCCAAGTCTACATGAAAAATTACCCTTACATGTTTAAAAAGAAACAGCATTTCTGTTACATTCTTCCTTCCTTCCTAATTGCAAGCACATTGTGCTCTGTCCTGGCGGAGGCGAACGCCGGCGAGATTGGGAGCAGTGGTTGTGAATCATTATTAACTGCACGGCGCTGCTCAGATGCCAGCTGTGATGATCCGTGGTCTGTCTGCTAGAATTCCCCAGGGAAAAAACATCTGGGAAAGGGTAAAGCTAAGCAGAGGGCTAATAACTATCAAGAATCTCTTTCTCTCTTTTAAAGCTTTCCTTTTTCAGATGTTTCGCTTATAAACAAAAAATCAAAAAGAAAATCCATTCCCCTCTCCCCCCCACACCCCATCCTCCCATATTGTTTCTTTTAGTCTAAAGCCTGCAAAGATGCAGAGTCCTGCAGTGTTTCATCTCTCTTCCTTTCTGGCCAAAGTCAGTGACAGAGTCAGGAATTACTAGTGTGCTGTCACCTGGTGCTGTCCCAGTGCTGTCCCCACCTTTATAGGCTGCTCATGGCACTGCTCACAGACAGGAAACTGCACAATGGGCACAGACACGCTGTCTTCAGTACAAAGGGCTTCAGAGCTCAGCCAGTGCAACCAAAATCAAAAGAGATCTTAACATGCACTGTCTGAACAGGCTCCTCTGGTTGCTGTGAATAATCTGCATGTGTCTGCTCAACACTTTTAATGCACAACCTTTGGAAGCCAATCTTAAACTGTGAGAGGAATATTGTACAGTAGTATTATCTCTATGAAGAACAAAGCCAGTGCTTTAAAGATAAGCTGCTTGGTTATTTTTTCCTTCTATACGTGTTTTGGTCAACACCTTATTAAGACCAGACAAAATTCTCAGATTTTTCTTATATGAATAATATAAAAAAAAAAATTTTCCTCTTTTTTCTGTCAGATGAGTGGATAAGCTAGAGTCAATGAAAGTTCTGAGTTATTTAAAGTAATCTGTAAAGTCTATTCAGACAGCGGAGTCCTTCTCTTTCTTTTTTCTCCTTCCTTTTCCTTTTTCCTCCTTCCTCTTTTTTCTCTTTTTTTCCTTCCCTTCCCTTCCCTTCCCTTCCCTTCCCTTCCCTTCCCTTCCCTTCCCTTCCCTTCCCTTCCCTTCCCTTCCCTTCCCTTCCCTTCCCTTCCCTTCCCTTCCCTTCCCTTCCCTTCCCTTCCCTTCCCTTCCCTTCCCTTCCCTTCCCTTCCCTTCCCTTCCCTTCCCTTCCCTTCCCTTCCCTTCCCTTCCCTTCCCTTCCCTTCCCTTCCCGTGGTATATGGGCAGGTGTGGGGTTAAAATAGAAAACAGCTGATGTTATCCTAAACTGCTTCTCCTAATCCTTCAACAGTAACTGGTCTGGGACAGCAGTCACCAGTTTATCTTAGTGGAAACATCATGTTGAGCCAGATACTATAAAGACTATTTTCTGGAAAATTATGACTCAGATGAGACTGGAAAATTCATTTTTGTAATTTAAATTTAGATCTCCAAAAAGGAAAAGATCAGGAGCTAATCTTTCAAGGCCTCTCTCCCATACTTAGTCCTTAGTCATGAGAGTGAAAAATCATTACTCTAAACTTGCAGACCCAGTTATTTCACTTGGGTATCTGAGGTGACATGAGGATTTTGAAGAACATGACAACAAAGGTGCTAAATTAGTGAAACTCTTGCATAGGCAATATCAAGGTGAAGCCTTTGCCCCACTTATGGGATACACAATTCCATTTCCTGCTGACACTGAAGACGTGGCATTGACTGACTGCTGGTAAGCCCAGCAGAGAAGCTGCCACTTATCTTTCTCTATTAAACCTTATCAGAGATTTTTTTTGAGCACTTAATTTTTGTAAAGCTTTTAAAACACTTCAGGCATTTGAGAACTCACAGCATGTAAAGCATAGAAAAAAAAAAAAAAACCAAAAAACCCAAAAAACCCCCCAAAAACCCTGTCATGAAAGTAGAATAGTGCAAGATTAGCTGCACAGAATAACGTGTGTCTTCCCAAATGCGTGAAACTGGAACAAAGGGACCTTCTGGTCACTACTCCAGGTGTTGCACCAGAAAAGGTGCTTCATAACCCCTTTAGAAACTTGCAAGGTTCATCCTGGCATTGGCTGGTTTTTCCTTCTTTTAGAATGAAGGGTTGTCCCAGGCTCCATTGTTTTTATTGGCTGGGATTTATGCATATGCTCCTTCTCTCATGGACATGTAGAGAGTGTTCATGTCATAAATAACTAGAGAGCAGGCATAAAATCAATATATGGAAAGCTGAGGCTTAAAAAGTGGTGCAACATTTTAATGACTCCATGTGGGGCAATAAAGAGCTCTGGCACTGAACTGGGGACAAGGTAACCAGAAACTTGGCTCCTCCAAAAGAGCAAGGTGCTCAGAACAACCGACACTGAAGCAGAAGACAATCAAAACCAGATTGAGACTCGCTGAGATGCAGCAATAGATCTGTCAAGCCCAGTCATGCGCACAGCCAGCCCCCTAAACAAGCTCTGGGTATCATTTTGGTTGGAGTGCAGCCACCAGCTGCTCCAGGCCAACAGCGACCCCAGCGCGAGGCTCCGCTGCTGACCTCCAGTGCTTTAATTCCTCTGCATGCATATTTTAACATTATTACAAAAGGTTTCATTTACAATTCACAGGCTGAGCAACAATGAGTACATTTCGTGGAGGTCAGCCTCAACCATTCCTCCTAGTGATGGAATTATAGTTTAAACAGCTGGAGCATGGTCCCAGGAGGGACACTGGGATATGGTTCCTTTACAGCAGAATAAATCCATCAGGCATATTTCATGTGTCCGATAACATTAATAGATATCAGGGCCTTTTAATATTTAATGAACTCACTTCGAGGTTGTTTACTAGAGAAGGAGCAATCAGAAAGGTGATCACCGTCTTTTGATCTCCAATGACAACAGCAAAACCCAAATCTCAGCCAATGGAGTCAGCCTCCCTCTCTCCCCATGCCCTCCTCCTGCCCCAGTGAGCCCTATCAGAAGAAGCTACCTCATTCACGACCTGTTTCAGCTCCAGAATGTGCAAGGGTGTTTTTAGTTTTGTGGTTCAAAAGTTAATAATTTCCATGTTTCCCACAATTTAATAGAGATGCCAGAAGCTGTCAAATAGCTTTCAGTTTAGTGATGGAGAAAACGGGAATGGAAAGACAACTTGCAGAGGCATAAAGCAAAGAGTGCAGTGCTAAGAGGAGCCAGAATGAGCCTGGGTGTGCTAATGAATGTTATGTCCATTAGCACAGAGATATCACTGAATGTGAGCTTTGGCAGTGACTCTCTATACTAATGGCCTTTGGTCTTAATATTGCCATCATATGTTTCCTTTTTAATTTTGCTATAATACCCAGTTTATTAGAGATTAGAAGATTTCAGCTGAATAGCAGCTTGATTTTCTTTCTTCCCTCTATTTTATGTCCTTATTTTTAATATGTTTTATCTAGTTTGATTAGACTGGGGACTAGAAGGAACTGTTTATAGAGGAGATGTTCAGTGACATCTACCTCTTCTGTGGCAGAGGATTTTTGTGAGCATTTAGGATTAATTTTCTTTTTATCACAGCAAGTGTGAAGTCACAGACTTTGGCAGGTGAAAGATATGCAACCTGCTTCTCAGCAGGATAGCCCCAACCAGTGTGAGGAGAAGGATAAGGCACATGGGTTGTGTTTGTAGAGAATAAGAAAGAGAAGCTGGAGCTCATCTATTCTGGAGACACTGGAGTAGGGTGAGCATGTGAGTTTTCACGTGCAGATTCATGGCCTATACTCATTTAAATGTACAAACCTATGATGTGAGTCATCCCATCACTGGCCTTGGCCAAGCAGAATATGAAGAACTTAGACCTGGTATGTTAAGATAAGGCATGGAAAGAGCAACCACCTCCAGATGAGATATCAGCAAGACCTGTGCCTCCCTGTGATCACCAGTGTGCAGAGGACCCAAATTTAAACTGAACAGAGCATTAGTTGGATGCACAAAGTCTGTTGTATGGGTGCAAACAAGATGCTTCCCCTTTCCTACAATCTAAAAACCAAAAATTTCAGGGGAACAGGACCATTTTCTGCACCCTTGGAAGTGAAAGAAGGACAGTATGGATGTAGAAAAAATGTTTTCAGCTGGAAGATGCTGTTGAATGCTGAATAGAGAGTCCATGAAGGAATAGATTTGATGAATAAATTAACTGAAGATTAGAGGTTAAAAGTATGTAAAGGAGAGAGGAGCTGAAATAAGAAGTATTGATGAAGTCATAGCTTGCTTTCAGATGGACATTGATACATTTACATCACTAACACAAGTAATTGTATCATTGCCTGTAGTAAAAGTTTGGATTTCATAGTCCTAGAGATCAATCTTACCCTTGTAAATAAGGATAGATTTGGGAGCTGTGTCTATGTTCCTTTCATCCTGCCTCCCTTCACTCAAAATCTTTATTAATAACTACTTCTGAGTTACAAACAAGTTTGCCCAGGGTGGCAGACTTCATTCATATTTTTTTTTACTTAATTTGTCAGCATTCATCAGAACAGGTTGCAGCTCTGGGTGAAAAACTTTTAGCAGATAGCCCAGGGTTACCAGGTTAGAAGAATGAGTTGCTGTGAAAATTGGTGAACTATGCAGAGAAACACATTGCATGTGAAATCCATTAGGATTGTTCACTTGCAGGTTTTGAGGTGGTTTTTCTCCCCCTCCCTGATACTGTTTAGTTTTCAGATTTTCTGTTCTTTAAAAAAGTGGAGAAGTAAGCAGATGGTGGATTTCCTGAGAGCCAGGGATGCTCTACTGATGAAGTGCTGTCATTCTTAGTGAGAAAATCACCACCAGCCTTCACCTTTTAAAAGAAATCATTTTCAGGTAGAAGCACATTTAAAATAATTTCAATCAAAGCACTAAACCAGAAGCAGATGTTCAGATATGACTTAGGAATATTTAACTACTTTGGCAATAAATACACACAGATTGTTTTTAACAGACACTAGGTACCTCTCCATGCCTGTCCCCTTTTCCTTTTGCCTGTTAATGACAAGTGGTTAAATAAAAGGCTCAGCTGCAGTTTCATTAAATGACAAATATAAAGAACAGGTAAAAATATCTGCTTGGTAGAAGAAATTATTTAGATTTCCAAGAGGATCTCACGTCAGATGCTGATATTTGAGCTGTGCCTGCAAAGGAGCTTCCATAGAAACATCTTACTCTACAGAAAATTAATGAAAGAAAAATATCGGTTTTTTTGGTTTTTTTTTTTTTTATTTTTTAATTAATATGCTTTGGAAATACAAAAAAAAAAAGAAAACAAAAAAGAAAAAAAAAAAAGAAAACATCCTGAAGGACAAACGACCAGAGACCTCTCTTTGGAAACAGAATCTGCTCTGGAACAAGAATTGAAAGTAATAAAAGCTGAAACTAATTTCCAGATGGAATAAATTGGTTCCAGGGTTTCTTGAGATTTTGGCCAGCATATTGCACAGCTGAAGCTGAACTTGCTAATTTTACCAAGGGAAAATGTCTCAACAGGGACACACTTCCCTTGAGACTCTGTCTGCTGCCTGAGCAGTTCTGTTTAGACTCAGCTATCTGTTTCTCCCTGTCTGCAAAGGCAGGGCACACATCTCACCCAGGCTGTCACCCCTTGGGGTTACTGCCTGGCAAGTCTTGACTTCCCTGCCTCGCTTCAGACTCACTGAAACAGTCCCTGAACCCTGTCAGCCTCCAAAGCTGGGCAGCCAGGCAAGTTTTATCTGATTGGAGCAGGGTGGGTCTGGTTTATTTATTGTTTAATTAAGTGTAATATCCTTGACAAGGTGCCTTATTGACATTGCAGCAAATTAAAGACCTTATTATGCGACAAACACTGTCATCACTCAAGCAAAACTTAGTTCAGAGGGGAATTTTGCTGGAGAAAGGACCACAGTGTTTGAACTCACTGTTTATCTGAACATATCCATGGCAGCATATGGAAAAGTATTCTGAGGTTTAAATATGAGATTTGTCTCTACATTTTGAATGCTGCCCCTTTGCTAAGATTGCCAATGCTGACTGTCCTTTTGACAAAGACACCTCCCCAGAAGAGAAATCCCTTATTTTTCTCAAGGCCAGGTGTTCAGACAAGGTGGTGCATGGCTGCATCTGTGTTTGAACCTGTGAAATGTAAGATATGGAAGGTTCTGGTTATTCTGTCAATGTAGAGTACTTATTTTTGAAAGAAAAAGCCCTTGTTAAAGTACAGCACTATTTCCATGCCATGGAATTACAGACCTTTCTCCTTTCCAAGAAAAGAGGGGGGAAAGGCCTTCTTAAAGCTTTTAAAATCAATAAAAACTGTTTGTTTAATAAGTGCTCTTCTGCAAGCTTGCCAACAGCACAAACCATATGACCCAGAACAGTCATCTGTTTAGGGTTTCCAATGTTGAATAAAACCTCAACCAAGCACAAATGTGAGAATAGGCTGAAAACACTGCACTCACTGGCAGCTTATTCTCCAGCACCCAGGGCTGGAGCTCAAGGATAGTTTACTGCATTACCTGGAAGGCCTCTATCAGCCATCACTAGCCTTCAGTTCCTGCCTACATTCATGATCCATGGTTTGTTCCTTCAGTTCCTGCCTACATGCATGATCCATGATTTGTTTTACATGGTACATTGAAAATGAAGGGGAAATGTATTTGCTTCTAGCCAAAGCATCTACCTATGTTATTTACAGTCACTGTGTCCCAGGTTTTGAGGTTTTGGCTAATACAGAAGTTCAAGGGAAGATATGTGCTAGGCAGTGAGGGAGTAGAGGGTGCCTATTTTCCCATAGGCCTGTGTAATCATAAGTGGCTTTACAAAGGTTTGGCCTATGCTGAAGAAAGGTTGGAGAGTGACAGGTTGTGTCTTGGGAATTTGGCATGTCCTATAGCTCTAGGTAATTATAGAGCAATCTATCTCTGTGGATAACATTCTTCTTGGCTCAGAGTAGGTGCTTCTCATGCCACTCTAGAGTGTGGCCAGTTAGAGCTCAGCCTATCTACCAGGGAGCATCTCCTGCTATTCCTGGCTTTGCACATTTTTGAAATTCAGCTAAAAACTGCCTTTTAAATATCTTTTTCATATCCCAGTGGAGATTATTTTAATTCATGCCCTGCATAGCAATGAAAACCAGAGGTGATATTCTTTTTATCTTGATGACTTAGCCCCCCCCTCACACTGCAGCCATATCACCATGGCAGAGCAGCCCTCCCAGAGCACAGAAGGGCTCTCACTCCACAGTGCTGGTATGCCTGCTAATGCATTATTTCTTGCTGGGGTAGAAGGAGGTTTTCTGTCTCCTGAGACCCTCTTGCCTCTGCTAGCCCTACCTGCAGACTCCATCACAGAGCAGTTCCTGGGGAGAGCCATAGCCTGGGGAGAAACACTACAGGCTCTCCTCCTCTTCTTCACATGTCAAGAGACACTGAATAGGAAGGATTCTGCCTCTGACAGCATCTGACAGCCCTGATCAATAGCTATTGTTTAAAAAGTATACTAATGAAACTATAACTTTCTTGTAACGGTGCTGTTTCCTCAAACAAGAACATACAGATTAAGATCTCATCTGCAGCTCCCTTTCCTCTTGTAAAACAAAGCAAGAAGGGAGTTTTGGATGCTTTGTATTCTTAGAGGACCAAATATCACACCACTCTGGAATAAGCCATAAAAGCTGTGAGGTTTATTCACCTGCAAAAGCCATTATTTTCCAAACAGAATGGCACATGTTAGGGCAATATCCATGTCATGAGGAAGCAAGTTTGTTTACCTTGCTGAATATAGAATTGTTCCCAGTTAAATGGGTTTGTGTTAAAAAGTTACCCACAATACAAATTTTTTTTTTCTTTTTATTTTCTCCCATCAACCACATTACAGACTGATTTTTTTTCCACTGGTGAGTGCAAAGGTGATACAATGATCCACAATTTTCCCCCGAACATGCCATCCATATTTTATTAACCAAGTAAATTATTTAAACACGTTCACTAACACACATGCCTCCTCTTATACACATGCCACACATTCCTGCCAGTGCAACCTACCTAGATGTAATGAGATGCTCTTCTCAGGATTTTTTTGCCCAATCAGACTGTAATTAAGCCTATGAAGATGCAGGTAAATGTGCAAGATGCCTGTTTAATTAAAAACGAAAATGAGGGTTTAAGTATCAATTTGTGTTCTATTCAATTACCTGAAAGATTCGTAAAGCAACTTTACCTTTCAGTACCTTTTAATTAAAAAAAAAAAAAAAAAAAAAAAACCAAAAAAAAAAAAAAAAAAAAAAAAAGCAGCACAAAACTAAAAGTAAGCCACCCTAAATTCAGATTTCCATACTGTATGGCTACTTCTACATGCAGGAAAAACAAAAAATCCCATTAAAATGAAAAAGTTTGCATCAAATCATGGAGGGAAAAAACCTAACCAAAACAAAACACATTGCTGTCAGAACACAGCAGACTGAGTCAATGTATAGCTTGCATATGGAAACAATGACATGATTGTTTACTCACTGGTTTAATGATATTCACTTTCTCCTAATGGCAATGTTGAAAATGTGAATGCCAGATGTTAAGCCTACAGCGCAGAAGAGATGAACACTGTAAAGTCTATAGAAAGGAATTTATCCTGACATCAAAATATAGTGTAACTCTTCAGTTTATTAATGCTGTGGGGTTTTTTTTTTTTAAATTTATAAAAAGAAACAGTTCCATGTTTGCTATTTAAATTTCCATATTTTATAACACTTCAGCAACAAATTTACATATTTCCTGGAATCTGCAGATATAAAAGCGGTAAAACACTCCAGGCATTATTAGATAGTAGATTATAACCCATTACTATTGTTTCAATTAGCAATGTAAAAGTGACCTGCAGTGTTCAGATGACCCACTAATGGATTTAAATGCTTTCAAATATTAATGCAGGTTTTCTAAAGATGAATCCCAAACCCATTATTCCTGGAATAACCGTGAGCTGAAAAGCTGGCAATGATTGTGCATTATGTGGAAAGGCTCATGGTTAATTAAATGAATACCTAGCATTACACTGTTCACTTTAGTGCTACAAAATTATTTCTCATTGATTTTTACATTCTGAGCCTGTGATTCAATTTACTTCTGCAATTTGTGTTGTTGTGTCAATAAAACAGAACTGCTTGAAGATGGAAGCATTAGAGAGGGATACATACATTAAGGCCCAATGAAAACCATAGTTTTCCTATTTTTTTGCCCTGCTGAAATATCACTTGTAGGCATCACTTTGTTATGTATTATTAATACAATTTTTGTTTGTTTCCATCTGCTCTTTCTTCATTTTTATATTCAGGAGCTGGAATGTTAGTGATTACTTAAGGGTGAGTAGCTAATTTTTCAGTAACAAGTTCTCCTACTATCAAGAACAAAAGCACCATGAACACAAGTCTGTTATTTCATGTTAAATGGACTAGAAGGATTCAATTCATCAAAGCAATCATGCTGGAGATCCAGGGAGTTTTTAATTTGGCAGATACATGAAGCTGAATTTTTAAGTTCTCAAAATTGATAATTCTTGGAATTGAATGCATAATCAGAATCATTCCTTCATGGGTTTGGGAAATGCTCATTCTCTTTGGTGTACAAAACTGCCTGGAAGAAGGGGCACAAAATCATGGAGATGCCCACTGATGAAAACTGATGTTAGTGAGATCTCTTGTGGGTTGTAACACTTCTCTGCTGGTTTTCTGGATATTTTTATTGCCTAAAGAGCGTCTTTTATGTTCTGCACTTTTTCTATGACTGAGTTGATAAGTTTCTCAAGGATCTTTGGTTTTGACCGACTGTGTTTGCAGAACACATGCATTTTATAGCATCTGAAAATATTTTAAATTAATCCCTTTTATTGTTTTCTTATGCTATGTATAAGGTGAATGCAGTAACGTTTTCCTTACCTTTCTCTTGGGACTTTAAGTAAATTTGTTCTCCAGAGTCAGAAAGAATTGAAAATGAACACTGCATGTCAAATTCTAAACCCTCTGCAACCCTGGTCATATAGGGATCAGACTCCACAATGAGTTTGGCTAATAGCAAGGTCTTCACAGAAATGCACCTATAGATCTAATTCTGTTGCATTGTACCTAAATGAGTCATCATTCATTCTTGGTCATTATTATTATTATTATTATTATCATCATCATCATCATCATCATCATCATCAAGTTTTTGAGTTGGCGTGTGAATCTCAATTTTCTTACATCAGGAAAAATGAAGAACAATTCCATTAGAGCCAGTGCAACTGTAATGATGTAAAACCAGTGTAGGTGAGAAGATAATCAGGCCCACACCATTCATTGTGTGACACAGTCCTGTAATCACTTACTTGCATGAGTAATGCTGTCTTCAGGAAGTTCACCGAGTTCAATTGGATTATTTGCATGAGTAAGCATCCCCTCATGTGTGTACACCCTATTTTCATATGTTTAATACTTCCAAAAGGGAAACTAACTATAAACCAGCATAGTGAAGAAACCTAAGATATAAACCACTATAATAAATATGTAAAAATTGAATGGAATTAGGAATATTAAAAAATAAACAAAAAATTCAAAGAGAACCAACTTGGTTATGCTTCAGGGCACTGCTTTTCAGAAACCAGAAGGAGTGGCAGAAAATCCTATTCGAAGTTAGGATCATTATAATCTCAGATAATTAAATGGCTAGGGAGCTGTTTTGTGTTCACCAGCTAGGACAATGCATTCCAAACTAAAACGCACTTATGTGCAGCCTCACTTAGAGCATTAGCCATTACTTGAACCTTGACCATGAGCACTCAGTGTGACAGTAACCAGTTTTGCACCCAGAGCCAGCTAAATGAGGATGCATGTTTGTGATATGGATTAGACAATTTTTATGATGGATGAAAAAAACAGAAGGTCGGCAACTGGCTTAACTGGAAAAAGATCTGGCTTTCATTACTGAAGGTAAGCAGTCCTGAACATAATGAAAGATTTCCTGCAAAATGGGATCATTCTGCCAGGATTCTTACAAAGGAAGAATTTCATGCTATGCTATGATCAGTAGGTAAATACTACTTATGTACTTTGTAGTTTTAGTAGATGAAAATGTCATTTATTCATTAAAATGTTAAAAAAAATCTCCTAGCCTCTATTCCTGTAATGAATTCATCCTCATTTTATCGCTCTCTGGAATGCCATTTCCTTTTCCTTTCACTTAGCAGAAAAAATGTAAATACGATTATTTTCCCCTTGATATGTTGTCCATTATGCTATAAAATACAGTGAACAAGCCCCAACAGTTTGGCTTGTAGAGAGCTGCTTCCTGAAACTGAAGTGAGGAAAGCCAGCTGTGCTGTAGTGGCACATCCCTCAGCTGTAAGGAGGTGGTGGTGGATGGGAGATGCTCTTTCAGAAACTTTCATAGGACAGAATCTGCCATCCCTTCACAGACAGGATCACAAAGACACAAGTCCCATTAATAGTAGCATCTCTTTTCTCTAAGTGAATAGTACAGGGCTTGGATTCAGCAAATGTGCATTGAGAGGCCTGACCACAACTGATAAAAGTACCAAACACCACATCAGAGGGAGGAATTCAGGCACCTAAGCAGTGTCAAGAGGAAACTTAAGAAGAATATGAACAAGCCATCAGTTTCCCAACTCTCAGGCTGGTAGGGCACCTGCTGTTATGCATGTAAATGCTCTTACAGTCATGGCTTTTCTTCTCTGGTCCTTGTTTTGAATCAAGGAAATTTTCATCCCTTTCTATTGAGTGGTTTAGCTTCAACAAATAGGACCTCAAACCTATGTCATCTACTCCTCAAGCTGGCATACTGAACATCAGGATCTCCCTCTGCAGTCCTCCTCTGGCCAAAATTTGCACAGGACTGTGCCACAGTCTGCCCAAAAGACACTTTTCCTGGAGGGGATTTTAGGTCTTTAATGTGTATCTTAACTAGATCTGTAGAAAAAGACTGAAATGAAGCATCTGACTCAAAAGAGCAAACAGTGTTTTAGATTTCTCTCTCTCTCTGTGTCTCTGAAGCATTTTTCTTGCCTGAGATATTCCATCTCCACTGTCTGCTGCTCCTGGATCTAACACTCCAGCAGGAAGCTGCTGAGTGGGGACCTCAGGCCAATACCTGGCTCTGGACTTCACAAGTGAGTAGAGATCATGCACACCCATTCCCCTCCAGCCTGGATAGGAAATAGGGAGGGAAGAGGATTTTTTCTCCTGTGCATACAGAGATGTCTTCCAGCCTGCTTTCTTTGGTGTTGCTGTTAGCAGAGAGAGATGTGAACACCAAAATCCTCTGCAGGTTCATTCACTCCTGCTTTGCAGATGCTGTGGTACCTGTTCAGACTCTGCAACTTCATCTCACTCACATCTCCAACAATGAATTTCTCCAAGTTGGAAAGATTGACCTAACTATAAGAATTTAATACTGACCATCTTTCTTGGCCCCCTTTTCTTTTTGTGTGGGGGGGAGTGGGGAGGGGAGGAGAGTGTTAATTGTTTGTTTGTTTAGCAGTAAATATTCCTTCTGATATTCCTTCACAAATTCCTGTATTTCCTGCTCATTGTTTTAAAAAGAGAATTTTACCAAGGCGAGACAACAGAATTTGGTCCCTTGTAGATAAGCATGTGTTGTGATTACAAGCATTCAAGATTAAATTACACAAACAGAAAAACAAATATCCTGTGTAAAAGCTATTCTGTAAAAGCTACATAGTCTAATTAGAAAGACAGAAACAAAAATCATTATGGCAATAAAGAATTAGAACACAATAAAGAATGTAGATTTTTGAAATTTATTGTATAATACCAACACTATGTATGGATTATACAGCTGTGAGAAAGTAATTTGGAGAAATATTTACTTGCCAATACATTAAGTGTAACTGTTTAAAAGTATCCTTTAGAATTCTGTATTTTTAATAAAAAATAAAGAGAAATCTATTGTTTGGACAGAGGACATAGGGAATTTTACACATTAGGAAACTCAGATAGCAGTCACATGTCCAAGATTTATTATTCAGTTGGAAAAATATAACTGAATTTGGAAGTAATTCTGGAAAAAAAAAGGAAAGGTATAGGATGAAAGGTTTTTTATACTAAGATAAAAAAAATCTGAAACGGCATTTTATGCAAAGCTTGAAGCGAATTCAGATCCTTTGTTATGGTTCATGTATTTTCAGCTTCCCACATTTAATCATAACAGGCTCCTTGTGGTTTAATTATGATCAGAGTTCTGAAGATGATTCAACCACTTGCACTGAGAATTTGACTTGCATTGATCAGAAAAAAAAAAAAAAAAATCTTCAAGTCTTAATTAACCATTTAACTGAAAAACATTCCTTTCCTGAGACACTGCTTTATGCTGTGATAAACTAGAGATGTGTAAACTCTGAATCATAACCTGGGAAATACATATAATAGCTGCTTACAGGCTGTAAATAAAATTGCAATTAAATATGTTGGTACGAATTTAACCCCTTTGTACACAAGCTTTTACATTTGAGATAGAACCAGATTTGGGGAAGAAGTAGTGAATGTATGCTGTACATGCTTAGTAGAGCTCAGATGTGGATATTTGCTATAGGACAGTAGTCCCTGCAAAAATAAGTGTGGGTTTTTCAGAAAGGCTCATGGTGAACTGAATTCTGTGGGTCCAGAGAATTCTATAGCTGAATTCTTGTGAAAATACCATTCCCCATCCATGAAATGTATTGATGCATCAGTGGGAATGCAAACCCTCTAGGTGTTCTAATTTGCCCTGGGTATTTCAGCCTAAAATTAAGAAAGTCTTTTAGCAGGGACAAATTTCACAGTTACAAAAGCAGACCCTAAGACTGCTTATGCTTCTAGCTCAATGACCAGTTTTAGTGACTTGACAGAAACAAGTGCATCTAAATTTTGCCTTTGACAGAAAAATCTTTTTCCCCCCACTTATAATAAAGAAAGCGTCAAGATTGCTCAATCTATTTCTAAGATCATCACTCGCATTTAAAAACCTTATTGAACAGATTACTTGAAAGCTGAGGGTATATATGTTTATAGATGTATATACACAACCAACAAAAAATGCATAAAACACTTCCATTTGACAATTAAATTCTAGTTCACTTGATAATTTCAGCTTTAAATCAGACTAGATTAGGAGATAATAAAAACATACCTGCTTATTCACATGAGGAAATTCAGGAAATAAAAGCAAGTAATTTACATAAACATTGGATGAGCTCACACATGCATTGACCCAAACTTCATATTAAATAGAACTGCAGAGAGATGTGCAGTACAAAAATATAAAACTGAAAATTCTGTTCTTATTTTTATGCTATTAGAAGAAAGCTTTTAAAAAAGATTGCTGCTTCTACCAGTCCCTAAACCTTAACAATACTGACAAGAATTCCTGTGTACGCTAAGATCTGTTCTTTGTTAACCTTTAATGTCTTCAATTTTCAGTCTTGTTAGAGATTGTCCAACAGAACTAATCCAGAGTATTTTGTACTCAGAAGTAGCTGCTGGACATCATCACAAATTCCCACCTCTGTGGATCTCTCAAGGTGTCAAGTTGTAACGACTTAATCAAGGATAGACCTTGAAATCCTAAAAATTCATGCAAGCCTTTGAAAGAAGGCTTAGAAATATGCATTTAGGAGGAAAATGCAAAATTTGACACAATTCCAGAAAATATTTTTTAACTTAAAAATGAAATAAAAGTCAGCTGAAAATTTGCATTGAAATTAGTGTGCAGCAACCTTGTTTGAGATAAGATTAAGCTGCTGCAATGCTGAAATTTGTTGTTGATAAGAAAGCTTAAATGTATTACACTATGCTGTATTTTGCCTCCCTTTCACTCAGAAAGTGTATTCATTATAATAAATTCACACTTTACTATGTAAAATTCATTCGTATAGCCAGAAGCTTATAAAAAGAATATAGACTAAAGAGCAAGTTGCATAATGAGATCTAATCTATGTAAAATAAGTCCCAGAAGAAATGTCCTTTACTTTGATCATATCCCTTGAAACAAGATCCCCTGCTGGAAACCACAATAAAATGAGAGCTTGGGAAACTCGCCTGGCAAGCAAGTTAGGTTTTTAAAAACAAAAGCTCGCCAAGCCCACCGACCTCATGATCCCAGACAAAATGTAATTAAGGCTAATAAAATCTTTCAGACTCCCCGAGGCTTAATGGGAGAATAAAGATTTTTTGGGGCTCACGGTAGGAATCCTGAGCTCTCCTCTCTGCCTCTCTGCAGCTGAAAACCTCAGCTGGCTGCCATGTGCAGGGAAAGACCCAAAGTCCATCCAGAGGCAGCTGGCCATGGGGAGATGCCTGCTCAGCACACACGTCTGCACACACACACACTCTCATCAGAGGACTCAGCAGCCCTTCTGGGCCCCACAGTGTTTTAGTGCTGGCTGATGCCTCTGATGCACAGGGACAATTTCTGAGTTTTCTTTGCCACCAGCACAGTGGGTGAATCACTACTGCTGGGAGATTATAAAAAAATTAAATTAATTTTTTTAAGTGCTTTGCTCTTGCAGGATGAAAGGTGTTATGCAAACATAAAACGTCCTTATCATGAACTAAGAACTTAGAAGGACACATTGTAGTGGCCATCAGTGTAAATCAACAGCAAATAGCACTTTGTGCCTGAAGGGGAAATGCAAAGAAAACCAGTCATTTCTTCTTTATATTGTACTTCAGTCCTTAATACTAAGAATCACTTTAGTCATGAAACAAGACATATAAATCATTGCTTATCAGGAAAGCACTAACATCTTTAAAAGGAAATTAAATCATTAATGTAGAAATGTATTATTTTCTTCCTGATGTGGCAGGCAGCCTGGGAGTGTTATTATAGAAACACTACTTGAGCACCCTCAGTGCACCCTTCAAGGGAATCACTGATGCTGGGCGTGCAGCAGGACAAGGGGGTAAAGATGGGGAGCCTCCATGCCACAAGTAAAGGTGTTGCAAGCAAAGGAATCACTTTCCTGCACATGGAGAAGAGTGCAATCAATTTATTTTGTTTTCTGTGGGAATGGAGAGCTGAATTACTTTGCAGTCACCTGGCTGCTGTGCCTTGCACTCAGGACACATCTGAGGGAAGTGATTTGTCCTGCTGGACTGGTTAGGCTGAACTGGTCAAATTTCCTGCTGTTTTCTCACTGTGGTGTCCCAGCATACTTGGATAAACCCTGCTCAAAAGCTGAGCACAGCAGCAGCTTTATTCTGTCTGTCTTCTTCCTTTGGCCATCAGGAGCTTCTGGGGCCAGCTGGACTCAGGGAACACAGAAACAGGGGAAGGCACCCCAGCTTGGCCTGCAAAACTTTCACAATTATTTTATGAGTAAAATTTCATAATGCTTGCCTCTTGTTTTGTTTCATTTTGGGGCAGCTGCTCTCTGGTCAGCAGCTGAAACAGCTGATGGTGTTGGAAGGCAGCACCTTCTATGTGGGTGCTGGGGCAAGAGAAACCCACTGGCCCTACCACTCCCCACCCTTCCCCAGAATTACTTCCCACCAACCAAGGTGGAACCAGCCTTGTTTTACCAGCCTTTCAACCAGCCAGCCTGCTCCCATCTTTTCCCTGTCCTTTCCCTATCCCCTTAGAGCAGAGGAGCAGGGTAGCCCCAAAGGAACAGAGGAAAGGTCTTTGCTGTCTCTTCCACCAGTACCATGGGCAACATGTTCTGTCCAATTGTGCTGAGATGATGAAATGTAATAATTGCTTAAGTATATCTCTAATAGCTCTTTTCCCCACTTGGCTTCATTTCCCATATACACTAACCAGTTTACAAATATTACTATCAAGGTTGAGTTATGAAAACTTTATCCAATGTATGACTTGCTTTAAAGACTTAGAAGAATCACTTCTGCATAATAAAACCTCAGGAATACACAAGTGTTCTTAAGAAATACAGTATGACTGCTGTGTGGTTTCCCATTGCCTTTGTAGTTTCTGAGACACTATAACATTATTTAATTAGCTAAAATTTCCTCTCTCTTGAGGATGGAAACTCAATGAAATGTCAACAATGCTGTCAGTCTGCTTCGGGCTAAACTCATTACACAAAGGCACACGATAAAAATAGTCCAAGACAGATTATTTTGTTGCAAAACATAGGCCCACACAACTTATGCCTCAGAAAACAGATGTGGATTCACACCAGTGCTACGTTTTGAGGGTTAATGGGACTGTTAAGTTCCACCAAACAATTACAGATGTTATGTGCTTTCACTGTTCTATATTCGACCAGTAAAAAGAAAAAGACTAAATCCTGTCAATAATTTCTCAAAGGTTGATATGAAATCTATATCTTTGCTCTAAAAATTCACCTTTTCCCATCACTGAGACAGTGAGCAGAGACTGCATTTTAAGAAAAACCTGACAAGGAAGCAAAGAAAAAAATTGTTTCATTTAATCTGAATTATAATTGATATTTCCGAATACATGTGCTCATTACTAAGCATAATAAAATTTGGCATTTTCTATTGTCAGAGGATTTATAAAGGCTAAATTTCTTGATTTATTTAAATAGACAGATAGGAAAGAGCAAACTACAAAAACAAGTGCTATATACTGAAGGCATGTGAATTACCTCCTTCCCAAGGATAATGCAAATTAGAAGTATGTAAAGCTTTGTCTGCACCTGGGATCTTTAATGAGGATAAAGAAAAATCAGACGGAGATTCTCCTGGGAAAAGAGAGGATCGTTATTTGAATAACCTGCAGTGAATTCTAATCAATGCAACGTGACTTTGAAAATGAATATGGTTTTTCAACCCGCTGTACATGAGCCATAATATTAATCATAACTTCATGGTACAGTAAAGCTCATGACAAATGGTTATTCAGTGGACTAACAAAAAGACCATGCATAGTGGGAGGAAGGTAAGGGCATGTACAGAGTAATTTATTTTTGTTTTGTTTGCAAAAGCTTACACATATACCTATGCATATATGTGAACATACACATCTGTGTGCACATGCTTGTACCTGCATGTGTGTGCCCCCAACTGAGCACACAAGCATGAAATAGGTTCATTTTCCTTCAGGAGTAACATGAACTCATCTTGCTATTCTTCAAAGAGTATTATTTAGCATTACAGTAATTAACACAAAACTTGAGATAATTTTTTTGAAACAGGGTTTTCTGGATGTTTCAGTCATACATCATCCAGTTTTTGAAGCCTCTACTGTGCCTCTAAAAGGCTGGAGGTAATTTGTGTCTTCTTTCTACTACTAAGCTTTGTTCACTCCTGTATGAGTAGGAAGGTAACATAAAGCATGGTTCACTGGCTGCAATGTAGAAACACCATGCTCATTTATTTACCTAGAGCACAGAACAGAACTTCTATGTATTTTTCCATCTCAAGAATTAAAATCAATAAACTTTTTGACATTTCCACTATTAACATGTTTATATCAGTGAAATAAGCTGTGTCAAAAATCAGACTTTCAAAGAAACCCCTCTGAGGGAAATCAGAGGCATTTTGCAATGCTTTTTAAAGGGTGAGTGCATATTTTAGCCAGAGGGTTATTTTTGTGGGATACAGTGAATAAAATATATCTTGTTTTGTTGATGTGATGTGGTGAGGATGTTCATATATAAGCAGCAAAATGTGACAAGCCGTGCCATAAAATGCTATGCACCAACATGTGTGATGAGATGCTTTTTGTTGCCCATTGCATCTATCTCCACTTGAGAGTGTCATTTGTCACCTTTGCCTGTGTGTGGATGCTCACTCGAGTTCTGGCCAGGCAGGGAGCTCCAGTGGGGTGACCCAGCCAGCACCATGGAGGGGTTGGGGTTCTGTGGGGATGGTGACTGTGTCTGTACAACACATGTGCAACCACATTAATAGATTCACATATATTCTAAAGTACAACTGCTGCCTGCAGCAGCCCTCAGGCAAAAGCTCAAGAAGAGCATAAGGGCCTTGAAGGTTAAGCTCAGGATCTGTCAGTCTTGGGTAAGAAGCAGACTGTAGAGCTAAAGGCCTTCCACTTGCAACACCTTACCACCCAACCCTGGACACTCAGACTGATTGCACACACCTATCATCTATCAGTGATCTGGGGCAAGAGAGGCTGTCTTCCTACACCTAAAATATCAGTAGCACGAAAAAACTTATAAAATAAAAGCAGATCTATGAAAGAGGGAGTCATTGTGGCTACCTAGCTGAGCATGTGCTCAGAGTGCAAAAAATAACAAAATCCCTGGATGGAAATACTGTGGGACACCTAGCAAATGTAGCACCATAAAATTTATCTTTGCAGTACTATTTCCTTTGTAATATCACATTTAAAAACACCTCAAAACAAACAAGGAGCCACAAGGTAACTTGGATCTGTTGAAGGAAAGCAGTGGTTGCAGAACAACTCAACCTGGCTAGCTTCCTAAAGCAAAGGGTAAGAAGTGATTTGGTCAGTGTGTGTAAATATCTTTTTGGGCAGGAGATTACTTGAAGAACAAGGGTGTTTAACTTAAGAACCATCTAGAAAAGAGTTGAGTTTTTGCTACTTCAAATTTTGAAAAAAAGCCTGAATAGCTTTGTCAAGAAGATGCCAGAGTTCCTTTGAACAGTGTGGGTATGATGTAAGAAACATTTGGTGAAATTTTACAATCTGTGTTAAAGAAGCAGTCAAAATTATGCACAGGTTCTTAGGACTGTTTCTTCCTTTACCCATTAATACTGGCCAGTTTGATGCATTTTCTGTTTTAAGAAATATCATGGTGTTCCCATAGATTCTGCCTTTCCAGAAGATTTCTGAAGAAGGGTGATTAAACATGAGAGTCAGTCATTCAGTGGTTGCAGAGAGGTACCATCACCAGAACCTCCCAGTACTTCTCTTTCCTTTATCCTTGGTCTTACCTGGCTTGAACCTGAAAAAAGGCTGTTATGGCTTGCTGCATTGTCTGGGAAGACATTGTTTTGGTGTTGCTGTGCTTTATTTTACAAGGCTCCTGATTTCATTTAATTTCATGCTGTGAACTTAAAGAGTTGGTTTTCTGATGCTTATTTTTTCTTATGTAAGACTGCCTATAAGAAGAGAATAAATAGCTGAAGAGTGGAATGAGCTGCTCTCACACTCCTCTTGAAGAAGCTTGAAGCAGCAATAAGTCAGACTGTGTTCTTTCTATGGGCATAGTCCTAAGCCTCTCCTAAGCTAGCCAGATCTGAAATCTGAAATCACTAGGACTCAACATTCACTGTTGGGGCTGTAGCTGACTGTCCTATTTTCATATTACATGTATTGGGAAGAAAAGTTTGGATATCCTAACAGCGCCGACTATAACAAGTATACTAAATAATTTAATTTAAAAGATTCTAAGACAATTAAACTATGATGCTCACAAACTTGGAACTATTTAAGCCTAAATAACTGAAAGGTTGATCTAAATTTTTTTTTGCTTTTAACTATGCCATATCTTTGTATGCTTATGGTATGCTTAAAAACACCTGATCTTCAGTTAGATGTGTCTTCAAATGTATAACTATATAACTAAAACTGTCTTGTTTTTTACTGTTAGCTTTACCTAAACCATTAGGAATCACTGGGAATTGGGAATTCATTGAGAATTAGACATGAGTTGTTGAAAATTACCTGATATTTAGAAGAAAGAATAGTAAGAGCTGTGCTTATCTATCAATCTATACATCTTAATTTGTGCTAGTGGATTTATCTTCAATAAACTAAAGAGTTTCATAAAGAACTTCATGCAAGAAGTTTATTCTCAAAGCAGTTTTAAATGCATCAGTTTAGGAGTGATCCCAGGAAGTGCTTCCTGGGAAGCACTGTGTACCTGCACTGTGTTCCTGTGTACCTCCTCATATGCATCTTAAAAGCAAGAATCAGCACTGAATGAAAATCCATTCAACAAAGAATAAAATTTGAGCCCAGTGAAGTCCTAGATAGTTTAGACACTGAATTTAATGGAATCAGCATCACCTGTGAGTTTTGGTTGCATTTTCACGCTATTTGAATGTCATAGGAGAGGCTGAAATTACACAAAGAGAAGGAATACAGCCACTCCCACATAACAGAGGGGTCAAAGAGCAAAGAAAATTCACCTCCATTCACCAGAGAAGAGACACATACTTCAAACTTATTTCATAGTGATTTAAAATGCATGAATATTTTTCAAATTCCTTGGAGAGGCGTTGGTATAGATTCACTGGATAACAGAATCACAAGACTGTTGAATTTGTAAGGGACCTCTGGAGGTCACCTGGCCCAGTCTTTAAGAACAATCACCTAGAACTAGTGGCCCAACCTCATGTATTCAGCCTCTACTGGACTCACCTGTATTCAGCCTAGTTAGCAACTACCCTTGACTCAGAGCGAAAGAAATCCTGAACAGCTTTAGAATGCAGACATGATCCAGTGCCTTTTCTCCAATCCACTCTACAGTCTAACTTGGTGGTTTCTTTGAGCTCATTTCAGATGTTCTTCCTTCTTTCACCATTGCAACAGATCTGCAGCTTCTTTTTCTGGCACTCAGATCTGCTACCAGAAAATCAGACATCAGTACAGAAGTAATAGTAGCCAAAGTCCTACTTAGCACTGCTCAAGCTTCAGCCCTGTAACTGTTTCTGGTACTGCTTTTAACTTTGTCAATTTTAAAATGACGTGCTCTGTGTGTGCGCTCCAAAAAACTTGCATAAAAGTGGAAGGAAACTTTGATACCTATTTTTTGTTTCTCCACCATGAAATACTGTTAGTTTAGGCACAGAAGCAAACATAGAAAATATTATGGGGATAAGATGTCGCATGGAAGTAGGCTGATAATCTACATCCTGGTAAAATGAGAATACCAAGGGTGTCCCCAAAAGACAAAGGCTTGTCGTATACTTTGTTCAGATAGCTTGGTAATTACAAAATGAAATGGAAAACAAACTGACATTGATAAGAGATATGATCCTGTTCCTGTTAACGACAGAAAACTGACAGGATCAGACCCACAAGAAAGAGCAATACAAAGATTGTGTGTCTGATTTCAGTCACATAGAAGGATTATTGATTTATCCAAGGGTTACTGAAATGAAGATCTGGCTCATGGTTCAGGTGAGGATGGGAGGAAAGTGATTACTGCTTTATTACAGGCCTTCCCTGTAGATATGGGGTGTGGAAATAATCAGGGCTGATCTTACAGGGAGTGCAGCAGATGCACAGCATCTGGTCTCTGGTCTCCAAGGCTACATCTATACTAGTAAACTAAACAGGCTTAGGACATGTTTAAGCACTGCTCCAAGAGATCTATACTGTTTAACCCTTCCCCCTGTCTCTGGAGTTTGGCTCTTGCCAAACAGCACTGTGCAGGTGCACAGGCCAGCAACTGCTCCCCAAACACAGTGGGGACAAACCCCCTTTGTTCTAGGGGAGAAGAGGGTGAGACAGGAGCAGGATGAGATAGGAGCAGCATGAGCTGAGCTGAGCTGAGCTGAGCACTACAGGGCTCAAGGTCAGAGGATGTGCCATCATTCATTCCATTTATTTCAGAAAGAGTCTCCTGTCAACTCCTTTCTGACCATGCTTAAGGCATCCCTTCACTTTCTTATTTTCTATTAAAACAAAACACATAGCCAAAGTATTTTTCTCAAAGAAAGAAACACAATTTCCCACTCTCCATCTAATCATATGAATGAAGACCAATTTTCATCCCAGCTCTTGTCTCTATATATCTAAGAAAACTCTTGCCTACAGCTAAAGTCCTATAGCCAGCAAGCAAATTCATTCAACTCTGGCCTTTAGCCAGATGATTACAAATTTCCCTGCATCCAGTGCCTAACATGGACTTGGCCACCATTTATTCCCTCATACACAGTCCTGGGACAATATGAGTTTTCCTCTGAAATGTGTAGCAAATTTGTGCTCTGACTTCAATGGGCCGACCCTCACCACTGGCTTCCTGAAATCCAAATATATAACTCTGGGGGTGGTGGGCTTACCTTTTTATTATTATATCGTAGAATTTGGTCTTCTTATATTTCAATGTACTCTCCAAGCATCTCTCATGTTGAATAGACTAGTAAAATGGAAGTCCCTTGTGGGTTTCTTAGATTTTTTTGGCTCTTTTTCTTTTTGGGGTTAATTTAATCAATTTTTCAAAAGGGATAATTAGATTTTTACAACTTTTTACAGAGGCAAAAATTTAAACCTATTTACACTTTGAAGAAATTTGGAAGGTACCCAAGACTTCCTTTCAAAGTAACATCATCAAATAATTTTCTTGTGTATCTGAGATTGAACATTTCAGATTCTGTCCCCTGCACCTTTTATTGTTCCTATTTACAGTGCACCTGAAACACATTGTGTAATTGGCAGAGAGCCCAGATTTTCCATTTAAGAACAGTTTGATGATTTCACTTTTTCTTTCTCTCTTTTTTTTTTTTTTTTTGAAAACAGCAGGTGCTCTACATTGTAAACAATGCCAGTCACCATAATATTATTAGCTTTTGCATTTTTATTACATTTTTGCCTCCCTACATATTTTAAACTTCCTTGCAAGGCATTTTTGGCACCAACTCAGAAAGCTTCTTATTTCATAAGGAAGATGGATACTAGTGAACATAGTGCTTTGTTGTCATTTATAATTAGAAAGTGTAAGATTTACTTAATCATTAAAGCAACCAATATTTGAGGGTTTGTTTCTCATTTTCTATGTGATGCATCCACATCTGTCCCAGGCAGCACATTAATTCCCTTTTTTGTAATATGGATTTTTCAAACATTTAACCCTTCTCTTTGTATGGCATCAAAGTAATCTTTTATAACATTGCTTTTCTCCTCCCTGTCACCTTGCCTAAGATCCTGTAAACTGCATTTCAGATTTTTCACAGTTTGATGGGTCAATAGCCAGAATTGACATAGCCCAGTGGTTCTGCAATTACTCTTGTTGTGTACTGAGAGTTTATATTCCATTGGTTATTAAAAACGTGTGCAAACAAATGGAGTTGAAGAAAAACAAATCAGAAATTCATTTTAAAGAAATCTTGAAGAAAAAAAATCAGCACAAGGAGCAGATGAATACTCTAGAAATGCAAATAATGCAAGGCAAGAATTGTCTTTGTGTAAAGGTTTTTTTTTTAATGTGTGTTTTTACATGATTTCTAGATAGAGAACGTATCACTTGAAAACAGATTTAAGCTAATGTCATATGCAATAAATATTTATTGTTAGAACTATTTGTGGTTTCAATGAGGTCTTCATTAGCAAACAAAGGAAAAAAATCAAGCTATTTTCATGTTTATACAGCAAGGATGTCTTTTGCTAAACTGCATTTTGAGCTATATTTTTTTTCCAGATCAATTCAATAAGAGAAAGCCCAACAGAGAACAGATGCAATATAAGAGCAATAAAGGGAAGTAAAAAAAATTAAAAATCCTTTGTTCTCCCTGCAGTACATCCGTAAATCTATTAGTGTTATTTTCCTTTCTTCTCTTTTTTGCATCCCAAGCCAGATCTCAAGTTCTCTGAAGCAATCCTTAATCAAGCTCCCCAAAGGCCTACGACTGCATGCAGCAATTTCTCCCCTGCTCTCAGCACAGATGTTTCGAGCACATTCCATTACACCTACATGCCATTACAGCTAATGGCTTATTCTGATGAAGAAAGCTGCTTTCTGCTCAGTGCAGCAAAGGGGAAAATAGCCTCCTGTACAGTTCGTACACTGCAACAATGAAATGTGGGGGCAGGTGGTACAACAGAACTCTCTAATGTTAATTACATACTGTATTACCCCCAAATTTGGCTGGTCATTAATTATGCTAATTTACCTTCCTGAAAATTAGCACCACTCATGTGAACATTTGAGCAGTTTTTAGCAAAATGAACCACGGAATAGTGGTTTGTAAACTTAAACCTTTTGAACCACCCGAATACAGGATCACAGTGGCTGCCAGCTGTGGCGTGGCAGGGTGAGGGACCTGCCAGCCTCAGTGTCACCCCTGCTCCTCATGCATTGTGCCTCCCTGCTCCCTGCCTCAGTTTCTCTCTGTGGAAAATTACACCCACGTGTCTCACAGGCTAAATCTCATGTTAGAAGAGCAGCATTTGATTCAAGGATGATGATCTCTTCTGCTGCAGAACCCCGAGCATCAGATTCCTGGGAAAGCTGGAGATGTCAGATAAAGGATCTGAATGTTTTGCTCAGGCAAAAATATTTATCCATTTTTAACAAAAAAAAAAACAACAAACCCTCAAACCAGTCAAAACCTTCCTTTGGAATAAAGAGGGAAAAATGAAACAGCTAAAGATTTCTGTGGTTCTATAGTGAATATAGATAAACTCCATGACCTGCTAGAGAGGATGGTGTTGCAGTTGCAAAGCTTAACAAGAAAAAATTTCTTCTACTACTTAAAACTGCCCAGGCAACTCTGTAATGATTTTTATATATATTTAGATTACATTAGGTCTCTACAAAGAGTGATATAGTAGCTTCAAGTGTGCCTATAGCTATAGATTGATTTTTTTTAACTGTTCATAAAAAATTAATCTCTGTCTTCTTCCAACAAAACCTAAGATTTTATCATATTGATCATGGGCCTAACAAAGTAAGGTATCAGATTTAGATTCAATTTGTTTCCCTATGAATTAAATACATTAAATCACTTTTTACTCATGTTGAAATTGATTGAGTTTCAGAGTTAAACAAAATATCTTCTCTACATTGTGAACTGTCTCCATTTCTTCCTCAAGGCTGCTGTTTTCTTCTATCCATCTCCAAGAAGCCATCATCATATTAACATAGATGACAATCTGGCAAGGAGGTGCTGATCAAAGATAAATTTCACACTCGCACTTCGCATTTTCTAATTACACCATCTGTGTCAGACTCTTTCGTGGCAGTTCTGCCCAATCTGTCAAATGCTGCATGCCTATGGGAATGCAGAGGAGCTGAGAAAATCGCCTCCATTTCCCCCACCAGCCGATCCATCACCCCAATCCGAGCTGGGTGGGTATATTAGTCTAATTGGTACTGGAATGAAGGTTCCAGACTGCATATGAGATGAGGTGTTTGGGGGATGCAAGACATGAGATTTACAATTTGAATCATATTACAAGGCTTGCCCCAGCTTGTTTCATAGCAAGCTGAGAGCAAGCCATGCATGCAATATCAGCATGTGGAGGTGGAAGAAAAAAAGGAAGAAAGAAACGAGGAATATTTAAAAGCAAGTAATGAATGAGAAGGTGTCTCCTTTCATTACTTTTGGCTTTTTCCAGACATACTAAATGTAAATGATTACCAATAAGTTCACACAAAATTAATTTATCCTTGTATTAGAATGCAAGAAAAATAAACATAAAGCATTATATGCCCTGAACTATCAGAGATGGCTAGATGTATTCTAATCAAATCCTGATCTATTAAATCCAGCAGCTCTATCAAAATAGGGATAGTCCTTCTACACTAAAAGTGTATTACTTCCTATCCATGAGGCATGAGATTAAGTCACAGAAGGTGAAAAGTTGCAGCTCTTCTAGGAAGGCTGACATTTAAAATTATCTACTTTATGGGTCAAATTTTTTTCTGAGAAATTAATCTCAACTTTGAACCTGTGTGTAAAATATTGCAGACTGCTATTGCTGGATGCAATCAAATCTGGTGTAGTAACTCTGATTCCCTGTGCAATCACATTTGAAAGTGAAAATGAGCTGCACTTCTGGGTGCATGAAGAATGGTGTACTTGTTTACTCTGGGGTCTGCAAACTCCCCAAAAAGGCAGTGTAAAAAATTCTGTAACAAAAGAAAATCTGGTAGTGCAGTAATACAGGCTACATGCAGAAATTGTGAACCACCTCTAGGATACACGTTCTTTCGTGACGTCTTACATTTGTACACACACTATTGATTAAAATCTTCACACTTCTTTTTTGGCTAGACAAAACACACACCATGGAGACATACTCAGGTTCATCTCACACCTCTGTGATGAAATCTGGGTTTGATCTCAGGTTCCCATCCTTTTTGGGTGTTGCCTTCAGCATAAAATGGGTCCAGCTAGGGGTTAATTAATGCTTTTTTACCTAAAAGGACAGGGAGCAAAGAATTATACACCAGTAAAGACCTCTATTTTCAGATATGGATTTCTGTAGGACACAAGAAGTGAGATGCAAGCACATTACCCAGGCCATGTTTTGTGCTCCTGCCTTTGGTTTATTTAGTACAGCGCCAGAGGCGTCACCGATGCAGGAACGCTGTTGGTCGGCAGCCTCCGCAAAGCAGCGCTACCGAGAGCGATACTTTAACACCCTTCTCTGCATGCAGAGTGGGCTGAGGAAAGAGCTGTTCAAATATTCATAAAGGACAGAAGACAAATATTTGGCAACTCCCAACATTTCAGTGCTAAATCATTTAGTAAACACAGGCTAACAGCATTAACACAAGATCAGACAAAACTGCCCAGCACCACTCAGGGCTAGGTCAGCTGAAAGTAACCTTAATGCTGTAAATCAAGATTTTACTGCCACGTATTTGACTGAACTTGTGTCTTTACTTGAACTTTTGAATTTTTCCCTTTCAAAGAAATGTATAAGACAGCCTCAAGGTGGAATATGCCAGAATGATTCCACTTCAGAGGCACAATCAATGAACAGCAATTATCTCAGACATATTTGAGCTTTTTATAGACAAAGACCTTTGTCTGGGTGGGTGCTGTGTAACATAATGTGTCTGTACAGGCTACTTCTCTTTCCCCTGTGCATTTTAATTACACTAGCAATTTTTCCCCCCCAAATAGCTATGAACAGAATTTCAATTACACTTATTCATGAGTGTGCAATGCTCATCTCTGCTTCTGTGAGCCTTGCATATGGGCTTTGAAGAGGAGACTAGGAGCCGCTGAGAGGCAGGCTGGTGTCTGTGCTGGGGATGGCACAGGGACCTGCTGATGCTCTTCAGTTACAGAAGGGTCTGCAGCCTGCACAAACACACTTTGCAAGGGGTTCACAGCCAGAAAGGGCTGCCTCATGATTTGTAACATACCTCAAGGCATCTTCTGTGTGGGTGTCTGTGGGGTCTCTCATGCTGCAGAGCAGGGTGGTCCTCACTGGGTGCCCACCATGATACCCCATGCATGAGCGCTGGTGGGAGGATGATTAATGGGCTCAGGAGCAGCCATTCTCTGCCAGGTCAACAAGCTTCTTGCCCCCTCTGTCCTGTGGAAAGGACTGTACAGTAATAGTGAAAAAACCTAAGTGGGTACCCAAAAGTAACATGGTCAGAATTCAGCCTCTGTTGTGCTGCATTACACTATCCCTATTCTTCCTTGTGCTCTCCAGAGCTCTCTGCACAACCCTCAAATAACAGACTCATAGAATCCCTAAGGGTAGAAAAGACTTTCCACATCATTGAATCCAACATTTCACTGAACACCACCATGTCAATTAAAACATAGCACTAAGTGCCTCATCCAGTTATTTCATGAACACTTACAGTCATGGTGACTTCACCACTTTCCTGGGCAGCCTGAACCAATGCTTAACAACTCTTTCAGTAAAGAAGCTCCTCCTGATGTCCAGCCTGAACCTTCCCTGGCACAGCTTGAGGCCTCTTCTTCTTGCTTGTCTCTGGATGCCTGGGAGAAGACACCAACCCCCACCTGGCTACATCCTGCTGTCAGGTACTTGTAGAGAGCAATAGGGTCCTCCCTGAGACTCCTTTTCTCCAGGCTAAACAACCTCAACTCCCTCAGCCACTCTCCATAAGACTTAGTTTCCAGACCCTTCACCAGATCTGTTGCTCTTCTCTGGACACAGTACAGCACCTCAACGTTCTTCCTGTAGTGAGGAGCCCTTAAGAGGAACAGCACTTGAGGCACAGCCTCACCAGTGCCCAGTACAGGAGGACAATCACTGTCCTGCTGGCCACACTATTGCAGGCTGAGATGCCATGGGCCTTCTTGGCCACCTGGGCACACATTGGCTTATGTTCATCCAGTGTTGATCAGCACCCCCATGTCCTTTCCTCTGGACCACTTTCTAGCTGCTCTGCCCCAGGCCTGTAGTGCTGCCTGAGGTTGTCGTGCAGGACTTGGTCTTGCTGAACCCCATACTGTTGTCCTCAGCCCATAGATCCAGTCTCTCCAGATTCCTCTGCAGAGCCTTCCTACCAGGAATAGTCCTGATCAACTTAGTTTCACCAGTAAACTCACTGAGGGTGCACTCAATCCCCTTGTCCAGATCATCAATAGAGGTATTAAACAAATTGGCCCCAGTAGTGAGCCTTGGAGAACCCCAGTGTGACTGCCAAGAGGATGTAGCACCCATTATCACCACCCTCTGGGTCTGGCCATCCAGCCAGTTTTAGCCCAGAGTGCACCTGTCCAAGCCTTGGGATGTCAACTTCTCCTAATATCACTCTTTCTTTAGGACTGACCCTGTGTCACATGCTGTCACCTGGCACTGAGCACACATACCTGTGGTCAGGCAGAAAAGGTATGGCCTGAGCACACTCTGCAGCCTTTCCTCACTGCAGAGTCCTGCTCAAGTCTCCCTTCTTCTCCTGTCGCCAAGTTCCAGAAAATATGTGGGGGTTTCTTCCCTTTGTGACCGATATTGCCACCTTGGGTTACACTTGGCCAATGGTTCAAAAATTACTGATGATGGGCAGGCAGGCAAAGTCAGTGCAGTTGTGAAATGATGAGGGAAAAACACCTACAAATAGAGAAAATCAGATAAAAACCCTCTTGCTGGAGAACTGCATGACAGCATTGACAAGGTGAGAGCATATCAGAGAAACTGGTAAGAATGCAACCATCATAAACAGCACCAGCTAAACACCGCGGGGAAGCTGCGCCAGTGCGCATAAGTAAAGAGCAACTGCTGGTGAAGTGGGAGAAACTGTAACTGCCTTTTGTATGAAAGGTATCTGTGCAGCCAAGGACATATTGACGTGCCTGGAAAATCCCCCTTTTTTTCTGCAAGGAAGCCCAGGCACAAACTGTCTGCAGTAGGAACGCCAATGAACCTTCAGGCAAGTCTTTCAAAACTAAACAAACACAAAAGAAGAAATTTGCTTGACTGCTCTCTCTTTCTCTCTTTTTTTTTTTTTTTTTTTTTTTCCTCTTCCCATTGCAAAGCCTGTACCTGGTTTGATTTAAATAAGATAGAGGAAAGAGGAAAGAAAGGAAAGAAGGCCCTGGTGTCATCAGAGGGCTGACACCCCATCACTGACATCCTTCCCCAAAGCCATGTGATGGTGGTATATGGGAGGTATCATGATTTCCTGAAAACACATGATGTTCTTCTCCAGAGAAAGGAAAGCAGATTTATTCCTTCTGTGAACTTGGAACAATCTGCTCAGACAAGTGGCAGAAAAAGCCATTCCTACCGTTTTCTCTTGCCACCCAGGCTGGAGGCTCAATCATTCATGTGTTTTCCAAAGGATCACTGGCAACTCTTACCCCTTTCAACTGCCTGAGTCCAGGGCAGTCCATGGGTTTGCACTGATGTCATTAAGGATTGTCTCCGGAGACAGTGGGCAATGAGGCAACTGAACTCTAAGAGGACTTTGTTGTCGGTGATGATGACAGGTAAGAGAGAACAAGGACTCAAAATTAGAGAAATCACTCTACATTTGTAAACCAAACACACTCGATAAGAAATCACTGACACAAGAGACTTGGCTATTCTGTGCAGCTCTTGCAGGCTCCTTTCAAAGCAGGGCTATGCTTTCAGCAGAGACAGACAGGATTTTAAAGCTCATAGAGGTTCAGTCAGTAAGTAATGTAAGCCATCATTGTGGCTGAATAAATAAATATCCACTAAAGGAACCTGGTTCAGAAGAGTAAAATAATTAAGAAACATGGAAAACATTACTGCCCATATTCAATTAACAGCTGAAGTATTGTTAGAAAGATGGATCAATCTGGAATGATCTGACTAAAAGCAAAAGTTTAGATAACTTGTCTGATAATGGCATGAGCATATCCCATAAATGCCCTGCAATTCCATATCGTTAAGCCTTCAAGGACAAGCCTGATTGATGGCAATGTACCTGCAGGAAACAGCTCAGATGGAAAAACTCCAATGTGTGCCAGCAAAGTAATTACCTGGGATGGTGACTATGCTCTGTGGTCAGATAGGAACAGGACAGATAATGCAGTGCTCTGAGTACTGCCCTGGATCCCTCTGCTGAGAGGCAGCTCCATGCACCAGCTACTGAGAACAGGGGGTTCTTTGCTCGCTCCTCCTCTTTACTTACTCTACTGAGCCTTCAAGGTCACTGTGTCTGTCTCATTTCAGTATATCTGCACTACCTTTATGTGGCAAGGGAGTACTGTGCCCATCTTTATGCTTTGTGTAGCACAATATGAACTGTACCAGATAAAAGCAAATTTGAGATGCACCAGAAATTTGAAACTAAAGGGGTGCCATCTCCCAATTGCAGAATCACGTGAGTTGTGTAACAGTTAACATTCACCAGCAATGAATCTATCTATTCTCCTTATATTTTTTTTTAATCTCTATCTCCTGTTACCATTCAGTATGAGGACTAAAAATAAGTACGTCACAATCATGTAACCCAATCCAAGTAATCAAGCACTCCTATTTCAGTAATGCTCTTTATGTATAAATATTTCAAGAATTAAGATTATTTTTGAGCTCTCGAGTGCTGAAATGTAATATTTACACTTACAAAAGTAATACTTGGGACAAAAATTCATCAAGTGAATCATCCTTCTCATCCTCCTAGCAAATGGAGGTAGTAGCTTCTCTGACCTCATGAGAAGAATGCAGCTTATGGGGAGGAGGGTAAAGGTACAGGTATGTGAAAGACCAACAAATGTATGTCTTGGTGGTGTCCTGTTCCAAAGCACACAAACTGAGCAGCCCCCACCAACATGCAACTCAGGCCATCTTCATTTCCAGTAAAGTACATAAAAACAGAGGAACGAAGGGCTTACACTTCTGACAGATCACAGCTTTTTTCTTTAAATCTCACCACTGTCTATTGACTTACCAGAGTACCTCTGTACCCAAGGTTAGTCAGAATTACACCCCATGTCTGACAATGGGTTTGGAAATCCAGTGAAGCTCATTTAGAGGTTCCCAGTGTCACTGAGATTTTTTAGGCTAAAGAAAGAAGACACGTCTGTTATGGTCCTTTGCAGAGGTTACTCCTGTTCCAGAGGCTTACAAATGTGGCTTCAGTTAGTCTGAGCTATAAGACATGAGAAAGTGTTTGTATCATGTGCCTTATACATGCAGAATTCAAAATTAAAGGAAAGGACCTAGTCTTGATCTAAACCATTTTATTGTTTTTAATTTGGTTACCTCTTAGTCTTTTCAAGCACAATGTTTACATTTAAATTGTTGACAGAATCCCCTCCTGCTAGTTTTACTGGAAGTGGGATTGTCCCAAGGAAGACATCAATATGCTTGTACTTCATGGGCTACCTATCTGTGCTTTAAACAAACTGTGACAGAAAGTAAAGCTGACCACATTCAAGATGTTGATTTTGTGTTTTGGACTCATACTTAAAAAAATCAGCGCACAGATTGGATAAGCAAATTAAGAACCAATTTTCACTGTTATTATTTACAGCACATGGAATATACTGATGTTAATATTTTGCTTCAGAAGATTATTTTTCAGGGAGAATCAGCCATATATTTCTTACCTATGTTCTTAGTTATAGCAAAAATGAAAATAGGAAAGCAATTCTAAGCTTGCTTAGGCAAATTCAGACCACTGTGGCAATTCTGCCCTGAGGCATCTGATATTCTACATTCACAGGTCACAAGTGGCAATCAAGGACTTCTGCACAAGGCTGGCAAGAAAAGCTAAGGCTCCATCCTAAACCTTGCTGGTCCATGCAGATCCTTCATGTGGTGACATAATCAGATACCAGGAATTTCAGAAATCATTTAAAGAAGAGAAAGTGAGCTAGTTACCTTTTGCTTCTAGGACAGACTTTCAAATGCAGAGACAACACTTTAAGAGCCAGATGTCATGTGAAGAATTAGTTGTGAATGTGAAAGAGATGGTGTGTGGGGCACAGTATTTTGCATCAAATTTACAAAATTCAAGGTCAGTTCATTGCTTCAAGATAATTCAACAAATACAGCACACAGTAAAGAAGTATAGATTACCTTCTGCCTCCTTTAAAAGCCACAGCAAAATGCCCACTGGGTTTGTGGGGCAGGACTGACTGAACATGGTATCCATCACATTCACAGATACCTCAGGTAAGACTCTTCATACAAGTACTGAGTTGATTTCTGCTATATGGTGGGTGCTGCCTGCTTCAGAAGTACAGTCATTGAGTGAACATACAAAGTTCAGCCCACAACAGGCATGGTGCTTTCCACTGAGGTGTATCAGGTGATCTTGAGCATTAATATCAGCATCTACTTAGTCACTCTAGGAAAAGTAAGCAATTGAAACACAAAGAGTGTTCTCACAAGCGAATTTTAAGGGAAAAAATGTTTCAGAAAATTTTCATGTACTTGTTTCAGTGTTTTCGTCTGTCGGTGTTTGTTATCCTACTTCTTCACCTTTCATTTCCACTGGCAAAATAGAGTGTGTAAAACGCAGAATGAACTGTTCTGAAATATAAAGTATAAAAATGAGTTTATGGTGTTTTATTTTTCCTTTTAGCACCACCTATATTGCTCAGATTCCCCTTGATTAGCTTGCCATTTGGTAAAGAAATTATGCTACTCTTATTTATTGTTTCATCAAGGGTAAAAAGAAAACCATTCCAACTCCAGAAGCCATAAATTATTAGTGTACAGAAAAAAGACTGAAGTTTGATGTAGACTTCAATGCAGGATTTTTGTGGTTTTTTACACTAAAAAGCATGACAACTACTCAGAAAACCTGGAAACATTGAAAGGTAATGGCATCTTTTTTTCCATGACTGAAGGGAAATTATTCAGCTGCATTTGATAGTCTTCTGGTAAGATTTTTGATGCTGACCTTTGGCTCATCATTCCTGTGAGTTTACATATTCCATGTTAAGGACCCTTAATCCTTAAAGTCAATGATTCAAGATAATATTGAATTAAATAATAAGTTTTTCATAATGGAAAAGAACATCCAAGGATTTCATTTGTAGTATTTGAAGGAGAGGAGCCATCTGTTTAATGCCTTGACACTGATAAAGTGGGAACAAACAAATTCCATGGAACAGTTCACATGAGCTGTTACTTACATGCTTAAAAGTTTTTTTGGGGGGGATGGGTCTCTAGAATGTGACTGAATTTTACTGCACTTAAATCATCAGAAATCATAAAGTATTTCAATAGTGATGTCAAGACAATGACCATTACATGGAAAGTTTTTTTTCCATGTTATTCTTATTATTTTTTCTTGTGATGGATTTTATTAAGGCTATTTATTGTTAACACATGGTTTGTGAGTTATTAATATTGTACATATATATGTATATGATTCCTGTGTTATTGCCCAACATAACTAAGATTTCAGTGGAAAGACAGACTTGGAATTTTAAATATTGATTTCCAGATGTCTTCTCAGTAGACCTTTTCTACACAAAGATGCATTATGCATTTACAGTTTACTACCTGGAGAGAAAAGAATTAATATAGGGGTTGCACATGTCCAGTTTCTATGTCAAGCTCAGCTGAGGAAATCAGTTCATTCCACAGCTGGTCCAAAATCTATCACACTTTTACATTTTTGGCAGGATGTCACCTTAGGCACTGTAAGTGGTGTATGTGTGCTATATAATTATATTGTCCATGGATTTAAGCACCTGTGTTGCATATTTCATTACATTTTCTTGGCCTGCTTATTAGGACTACATTTTACATTTCTAATAATGCTATTCAAATTCTACCAAATATGAAACACTGACTTTCAAGCAGAGCTAAATGAAGCTTAAGTAATTTAACATGAACCAATGAAAGACAAAAGAATTATTTCGCTCAGGCAAGGTCAGAAGGTTCTTCTTGCTGCTGCTCTTCCACCGCATTTTTTTTCTTTCTGTTTGCAGAAAAATTTGAACCAGAGGGATGCAATTTTAATCCATTTATTTGCTGACAATATAACAGAAAACTCGTTCCTCTTTTTGGAAATAAAGTGTTAATGGGACGTTTACAGGAAATCACAATGAGCCTGGAATCTTTTGTGGAATCAAATCAGAGTTCATACAAAAAGTATCGCGCGTGTTTTGTTGTTTCTAAACATCAATTGGCCGTATAAAAAGTGTAATAGAAAAATTAAAAATTTGTGATTACAATGACACAGAGCGTGTGCCAACAACTCTGTGGATGGCTTTTTATCTCATTCCCATAGTGAAAACAGTTAACTAGGCACTGGTGAGATATTCTGTAACTGCGCAACAAAAAGCTGGCACAACTGCCAAGTGTGGCATGCCAGATGTGTGAATACATTCTGGAGAGCAGTATCAGCAGCTCCGACAGAAAGCCATAGCCATTAATCTAGAGACCTCTGGGAGTTCAGGATCGTGCTGTAAAACCTAGACCCTGCCAAGACTGCATCAGATAAAGCCATCAATGCATTGTAAAAAAGACACAAAACCTATTTCATGGGCTGCACTGATCAAGCAATTACAATCATTGACTACATTAAGCAAAGAAACAGCGGGGTGCCCTATAAAATTGACTGCCAACTTGAATAATCAATAGACTCCATGTAGAGTAAATTAAATAACTGAAAAACTATTTGGAAAAGCTGAAGTTAAAAAGCCAATCTGTAATCCCTCATCCATGGAAAAACAATCTTGCATCCAAAAGATTCTTTTGCTTGCTTTCATTGTTGTCACTGGGAAATACAGCAACAGCAAACTAAGAAATTCTTTAACTCTCTCATTCACCAGTTAATAATTGTTCATTTAACCCAGGCATTCATAATCAATGTATGCATTAGTATCATACCTCCCAACCTGCCAGGCTTCAAACACAGTCCTAAATTGCAGGGCTAATACTCAGAACAAGGGAACCCAGAGAAATTGTATGTACTCTGGGAGGCTTAAAATGATACACTTTCCCTATTACCAAGGCATACTCAATTTGGGCTGACTTTCCTGATTATTTCCAATGTAAACCATTTATAGCAATAGCCATAATTTTGTAATTGATAGTAGAATATGTTGGAACAGTTACAACAGAGATTTTTTTTTCCCAACAAAAGATGCTGATTCACCAGAAACAAAGGTCATGGAAACAGAATGCATTGACTCAACAGCTTTTTTAGTCCAGGAGGGTGGCTAACAGAGAGCTTCCCCTCCCTCCTCACTGCAGACATGTGCAGGTGGAAATGTGCTCCTCCACCAAAGCTTCCCATCAAATCAACAGCTGGAGCCTGTGCTGGCCTTACAGCAGTTCTCCGGGAGAGAAATCTGAACCTACATGCTGAGCAAGGACCACCACCCTGGATTTTCTCCCTACTGGACCTCAAATGCTTTTCTGAGAAATATTAACAGCTTTAGAGTTTTGAATACAAAAAAGTTGCTTTATTTTTCCAAAATTTTTCAAAAATTTGGAGAATTTTTCAGCTTTGCCTGAATGGCTGTAGAGGAGCAGCCTGCAGTGGTGCTGTGGAGCAGGTCCTGTAGATCTGCAGCCCCCTGCAAATTGCTGGAGCTGGCTGGGATTGTGTTTTGCTGCCTGCATTGCACTGTCAATGGAGCTAATCCAGGCAACACTTTGGACAAGAGCCACTGATTGCAGGACCATGGGTGTTTCTTTGGGGGCTGATACTTCCACCATAGCATTGGGACAGCCAGGGACATATTGTAAACCCAAGTTACCATGCCTTAACAGGCACCATTCACATGGTTAGGACATCCAGGGCACAGATGCCTGCAGGAAGAGGAGCCAGCTATTGGCACCTGAAGCCTACCAGTGTCTAAGAGTGTTCATTACTGTGTGCCTCATTACCCAGTGGAGCACCAGCCTGAGCAAAAGCGGAGTGTTGAATTTTGACTGTCCAAACCGGCCCAAGGACAACTTCACATGCCCACAAGTTTGACTGGATCACCTGGATTTGGTATAATGCTTGGCAAGAAATGTATTGCATACAGGACATACCCCAAAACAACAGTCCAACAGCATTAGACCACTCCATATGTCAAGAAGGAGGGACACTTGTAAAATCTCAGTTAATGGCAAATATTCTGATTTTATATCTGAGAGTAAAGGAGTACTCTTTAATTATTGTAGCAAAACAACAACAAAAAAAGCTTCTTTAAAAAAATGGTGCCTTTTCATGCCTATGCAAATTTTCACGGTTTTCATTCCCTTGTTTTGAAAGAAAAGTCCCTTTCTGCAGTGAAAATATATTCTTTCTTGAGGAAAAAAAAAGCCTTCTGTTTTCATTCTACCAAACTAGGAAATATAAAAGGCAAAGCTGCAACATATTTTGCTTTTCAGAGAATCTGAAGAAATGTGATTTAGCAGTTTTTCCAGTGGTGCAAATATTTTTTACTCACCTCACACTAACATGTTTTTTTTTTTTTTTTTTGTATGTGGATAAATTAACACGTAAGTAAGGGTGTTAGGCTCTTTACCTATGTTAATAGAATGAGTTGGGTTCTTCAGTGACAACTGTTTTCTTGTTTTTTTAGCTGAAACATAATGCAGAATTTAAAATTCTTTCAGTCTGGTCTGGAGAGTAAAGAAAAACAGGAAAAATTGAAATTAACTCTTCACTGTACACAGTTTGTTCACTGAGTTGAAAAAGTACTTCTAGAATTTATTCAACACATAATCAGAATAAATCTTGGAGCTGTCATCATTACTGAAAAAAGAGGTTTATAAATTAAGCACCTGGGAAATCTACAGGGCATTAATTTATTATTTGTGGGAGTTTTGTACAAGCATTTTTCTTTCTTGGTACACAATAAATGAGTTGACAATAAACAGACTGGGATAACATTGTGCTCTTTTTCAGCTGCTTAAGCTGGGGACAAACCCTCTGAAAATGTGCATTTTAAGTGAACTCACAGTAACTACATATCAAACAAAATGAAATATGATGAACTGAAAGTGATCATCTGTCACCATAACATTTTCCAACTTGTCTGCTGATTAGATGGTAATGCTGCCCATAAAAGCGAAGGAGGGGGGGCAGCACTGCAGAGAACCTGATAAAACATCCTACTGAAACCTATTGTATTTACTACTTATTAGATTCTGAACTCAAATAGATCTTGATTGTTGAGAGCTTGGGTATTTAAAAGCCTTAAGATCATCAATTGCATTACTCATAATTTCCACATCTGCCTGTTCCTCAGCAATTCAGAAGGAGAGAGATAGCTGTTAGAAGAGTCTTTCTGCAACTTGATTACCACGAGTCTGTTACAATGTGCACTTGAAATGCGTTTAAGGATTTGAACTGAACTGTAATTTGCAGATTTCTGGAAGTCCTACATGGATCACTTTTTGGTGATAGTGAAAATCAAATGAGTGGAGATGGTCCAAATTACCTGGAAGAAAAACAGGTTCTTATCCACTCTGAGGAACCCCTACAAGCCTGCCAAAAGCACAATAAATGCACTCTTCTTTCCTGTGTTGTCTGGAAAGTGAATATGTATTTCAAATTAAACAGAAACCCTGATTACTATGGTCATTATGAAGCTAAACAGCAAGAAGACTGTGTTTGCAGAAGCCATTTACAGGCTATGTTACTTCCCCGTTGTGTCACTCTTATTAAAATGAACACTTTAACAAAATCTTTGGTTTTTTCAAAGCACTGACAGCCTGATCCTACCTCCCATTAAAGTCGATGGAGAACTGCCCATAATCTCTTGTGGGAGTTGACCACACTAATGGAGTGTACTTTTCTCATTCACAAGCATCCAAATCCATGCTGAGTGAAGACAGTACAAGTTGTTCTTAGCCTGAGACCAACCTGACTCTAGGAACAGAAACATGCCTCTTCAGTAACTGTACCAGCTGCTCCTTTGTGTGCTGTACAAGGAGGCAGGCATGTGCAAAATGGATCAATCAAATAAAGCACTGCCATGGAAATAATGTGGAGGCACTCTTAGAGACTGCACAGAAATAAATACAGAAAGGCATTTTCAGGAATTATTCTTGCAAAGTTCAAGAGTAGAATATGCAGCTTCCTTGGTTTCCAGAGTTTCAACCTAACTTGCTTCTCACAGAGAGAAAAATGTTCTCACTGCTGCTTCACAGAGGGTATCTTTAGGAAGTCCATAAAACTAGTTAATATAACTTTTTTGGAATTTACTTGAATTGTTTAGAGAGCCTGGTTGTTACTAACTCCTAATGTGATCTTCAGGAAAGAGAAGAGTCTTGTTTTAAAGTTTCCTATACCTATCCTTCATTAAACAGACTCCTGAGGATTTACATGCAAAAGGCTAAATGTTGGAATTAAGGCTCCAAACATCCAGAGATGGGCAACTTGGAATCAGAAATGGATTTCCCAAGGAAGAAAGGAAGAAAGAATGCAAAGGAGAAGGAAGGGCAAAGGAAAGCATGGACATAATAGAGGGAGCAATAAAGTCACAAAGACAGAGTATAAAGATGATGGAAAGGGCCATAGCAGAAGAAAGATGACAAGGAAATGCACACATTGCTTAAGTAATAGAAGATATGGCCAGAAAGTATAGCAGTTCTTAAGGAACATTTTCACCATCCTTTGATAAATGAAAGCAAGAACATTGGGGCAAAAAAAACCCAACAACTTCCAGACTCTATTTTGAATTACTGTTCAAAAATCTACTTGGCAAAACCCTGCAAACAAGTATGCAGATGCCATGAAGACTCAGGACTGCCTCATTCAAGGCAGCACCTTTTATCTTTCTATGGCTCAACTGATGTTGCCTCTTTGGGTCAGCTGTGTGTGTGATGTTCTACCTCTCAATGATTCCCCACTGATCTGTGTACAAAAATGGATTAAATGGTTAGTAATAACACCAGTGCAACAACTTAGATTTTCTCAGGCAAAGTGGAGCTAATGGTGAATGCTTTCCACTGGATACACCACTACTACAGCACTTTTGTGGACTTTTCCAAGTGCTATTTATAAATAACTGTATTTATATTCCGCTTCATTATGTGCACAGCTCTTGCTACAGATTTAGATATTGACTTTCTGGGAAGCCTAAAAGCATGGAAATGTGTTTCCCTTCTAACTACAGAAATTTTGGGAAGATGAAAAATAACAGCACTGAACTGTACACTGAAGTAATACTTTCTCATATAACTTAGAACATAAAAAAAAATCAAATGCATTTACTAAATAAATATGAAATGAGTATATTGCCAAAAATACTTTGGATTAGAGGTGAAGATGTTCTGTGCATAAATGGGGCTACATTACAAAATGTAGGCTATCATAAAATGCTGAAAATTGATATAATTAATACTTTCCTCTTAAAAACTGAAATAGATGTAAATGGATGCTTAGAATGGGACTTATCTTTCTTCTTCTCACTCCCCTAAATATTAAGACACACATTTAGGTTAATTGTCTGGAGTGTCTTTGTAATTTATAGACAAAAAAGATCCACCAGAATCTGGATCAAAACCCATCTCAGATCAATGAAATGAATCACCCATCAGAGGTTCTTATTCTTTCCATCAACCACAGCAAATGCCCTGGACCACACAATCCAATGTTCCAATGCTTGCAGTGAGGTGCAGCTCTTGCTGCACAGAAGGGAATTGCATTCCTCAGTATAGAGAATTGAAATTATAGAGAATAGAGTATAGAGACTTTTAAATAAGCTGGGTCATGCCTATATATAACTAAGATACTATATTTCAGTCTACTCAGCATAATTAAGGACAAATAATAAATATGGCCTGTAATGTACAGATCCACGCAGAATGAGACATTTCAAAGCCCACAGTTATTCTAAATATACCCCATCTAAAATATTTGTGGGAGAACATTTTGAAGAATATAGTTTTAGGCTTTAAGGTTTGCCTTCCCACTCTAAGAGAAAACACCACATTAAAATTTTCTTTTAATTTTTTAATGTTAATATCTTTATGTCAGAACTTAGATTTTATCTAGTGATTTTTGTTGTGGGTGTAAAACGTATGATGAGTAGTTTTCCTGGACTTTTTCATAAATTCATATCTTCTCAGATTCTTTATTATTTACACAAACTTTTTAAGAGTTCTCTCTATTCTTCCATATTTTATGTCACTTGTTGTTGTGATTCCTTAACAATGAGCAAAAAACCTTCTCAGTCACTCCATTTGCATACCATAAATCCTTTTGTACTGCAAAGAATATGTAGGATTTCCTCAAATTAAGTTTGATTGGAAAGAAAATATATCTGTTGAACAAGTATAACAAATTTATTGCAGATCCACAAATTCCTTACTTCTCTTGCAACAGCACTGCAAGAAAAACTTTCTGAGAAAGTGATTGATGCAGGACTCAACAATATAATAAAATCAGGTTTATGCAAGGAGATAGAAAAGGTTTCAATCAGACATGTGTAACTGCATGCTGAAAATACAGTCCCAGAAAATTCAAAACATAGCACCAGATATAAATATCCATGGCAGACAAACCTTTGCTAATGTTATGGCAATAGCAAAATTAATTGCTCAATTAAAAAATAAAATTAAAAACAATATTCACATAAACTAGAAGGCAACAACCAGTGGAAAAGTGTGTGATAGAGTGCACAAGGAACTATCCAAATGGGTATTAAGGAAAGATGGAAAGCTGCTTTTTGGAGCTAAGCTGCTGGATAGATGGATGTCAGCATGGGCTCTTATGGAATCAGTAGATTTAGTAATATTTTTTATCTGCCATGTTTACCAAATAATTGATCTGTCTGATGAATCTAGTCTAAATTGCTTCAGTGATTAACAAAAAGAGAGTTAGTTAGGAATCCTGGGGGTTAGTTGGCAGGATAGATTTTGGATTAATTCACATTCATGTCCAGGTAAATACCTGAAGATGAATTAACACAAGATTGATAACGGGAAATGACATAGACACAGCCCAGAAGAAAGAAACAAATAACATGAAAATAAAAACCTTTTCTTTTTTTTTTTCTTTAATCTCTTCAGCCTTCTTTTCAACTAGGTGCACAATAGAGTCATTATCACACTCCTTGTATGATCAAAGGGTGTTTTTTATGCCTATCATTGTTTGAAGAACTTTGTTAGGAATCCTTGGCTTATGTAAAGACATCAGCTTCTTGCCCTCCAAATCACTTGAGTGACAGTGTGAGAGATGCTGAGGAAATTCCCCTGGACCAAAGCACAGCAAATGCCACACCCAACCCCTCTGAACCTGAAGCACAGCACGCAGAGCTCAGGAATGTGCCATATTGTTATCTGTTCAAAGCTGGCTAAACACCATTCATCCTAAAAGGGAAGCACATTTTGCAAAGGAGAAGGTGCCTCAATATCTACATCTTTGTCAAAAATTTGGAAAAAAGTTATTATATATTCACTTCTGTGCAGAGCTCAGATTCAGGTAAGATCATATTTTTGTGTAAATAGCCAAAACCTATTCTGCAAAGATGTTCAAGGCAATGACAAGTCACGGTGCCATCCCAGTAATATGAAATTGCCACTGGAAGCTACTATTTCATAGCCATTCCCACTGCCATAGACACCAATATAAGCAGGGCTAAATAAGTCAGTTTGCAGAGAGCCCTGTGCATTATTTTGCTGAGTAGAAGCAGCGGCAGATCTGTTTCTGTTTGGGGAGTCAGCTGTGCTGCATGACCCCTCTGTCACCAGCCTTTGGGGGCACAGTTCTATTAGCACTGAGATACAGACCTCATAAAACCAACTGTAAACAACTTTCAGTACCATCTAAATCTTATGTCGAGATCAAGTAGACAAATTAAGTATTCAGTAAGGTCTTGTGGTCAAAATATTAATTGAAATTTCAAGGATATTGTTTTTTAAAAAAAGGAAGAGAATGAAATAAAGGATGAGATACTTATATAGCAGCACTCAAAAGCATATCAATGTAAAGCAACATTAAAGAAGAATTTTTAATTGATAGGCACATAATCTCAGTGCTCTGAAGGAAATCAGTGCACCCAGCATGAAACATATGAGTTTTACAAACATAATTTCAATTTTTTTTATTACCTACGAGCATTAGGATATACTTCCTTGACTCTATAATAATTGCTTGCAGTTAATTACAAATGAAACAGAAGTGCTGGTAATATTAGACTTGCACCCTGCATAAAGCTAGAAATTACTGCTATTACTCTTATTTGCTAAGAATATTGGGTCATAGATGCTAATTAGCAGTTCACAGCCCCCTACAGGAAAAAACTCATTATTATGAAAATCTGTCTTGGTAGCCAAAGCCACCACCCATGTCACTGTGAACATTTTTGTCAGAGCAATTATAGGTATAACAAAACTTAAGATTTACTTTTGTATCCAGAAAATTATGAAGGTTAAAAATACAGCATGCTAATCTTAAAATTGCTTGCCATATCAAGAGAAGTGTTTCTGAACTATGTCATCTTAGCAAAATCTGACTGTATATTGAGTAGAATGAAAGGAATTTTTTATTTAGTATGTACACAAACATAATTTCTTCCAAATGTATATAAAATGCAAGAAAAGCCTCTCCATAGCCAAGTAAAAAACTAAAGTAAAATGAGACTTAAGCTGCTAACTGAAATGAATTTTGCAAGGTCATACACCTAAAGCAATGAACATGATTTATTAATCAACAGTAATTCAGGGGGAACATTCCATTTTTCAGTAAATGAGGATCTGACTCAGGGAAAAAAAAAAAAAGCACCTTGTTTACTCAAGTTTTCTGCAGAGTTTATTTTGAAAAATAGAAGCAGAAAACATTGTTTCTGTGTGATTTATTAAACCTCTCTTTCGACAGCACCAAACCCTGACTTTGAGTGCTTGAGGGGAAGGTGAGTAAAAGAGCAGCTAATTGTAGTGCCAGGCTGAATTCTGCTTGTTTACTGAGAAGGCAAAGTGGAAATGCCACACTGGGATAAAGCAGGGGTTTAGGAGTGGTTCTAAGTCACACAAGGGTGAGGGGGCTCTCGTTGCTTCTCATTTCAGCCATGTAAAAACAGGCAGTCAGCATAAAATGCCTGGACTCCCCATGTTGGCTAAAACAGATGTAGGCAAACCCAGCCCAGAGCAACCCCTATGATGTCTACAGAGTGACCCTAAAACATGAGTAAAGGTGAGAAGTTAAGCATTCCACAGTTACAGGTGGGGAAAAACCAATCTCAGCTGTAAACAGCCTCAAAATACAAATCCATCCAAAGTTAGATACACTCAACTTATTGCTACCCTGAGCACAGCAAAATGATGAAGGAAAAATGGGAATTTGAATGACACATAAATGCTGTTTTAAGATAAAGAGGGGGACCACATGAATTGTGCTGTGTTTTAAGGAAAAGTGGTTCCTCAAAATCATACTTTACCTTGCCTACATTAGGCTGAATTTTGCTTTCTGCATCACTATCTGGATTTCCATCGCTGTAAAAGAGAATGGGACTTGACTACTAATGCAACCCCAATGCTCACCTACTAATGCAAATGAGTTTGCCTTTCATCAGAGGGGATTACATTAGTTAAACAGAACAATGTATTATTTGTAGGCCTCTAACCTGAAAAGAGAAAAAAATTTCCTGCTTCTAACTGAGAAATTAACTTCTCTGTACAGAGAATTTGCTATGCATATATGCTGGCTCCTTGCTAATCCCATGAAACTCTGGTATGAAACCTGGAACTATAAATAAAAGCAACAAAATTCCATTTTTTCAAAATATTGCAGGCCTGGTTTCAAAAATGGGAGATCTGTGTGAGCAGACAGAGATGGGGTTTGATAAGTTAGGAGTGCATAAAGCAATATGCAAGGACTGCATCAAAAAGGGTAAAACATGTTTCTTTCAGAGATTTAAGAAATGCAAGTTCCCTGTGGTAGGTCTCTTTCTCTGGCCATTTGAAGTTGTTGTCCCACAAATTAGCTGTTCTACCAGAGTACTTTGGCTACAACCTTTTGGACACACATTTGATGTTATTGCTTAGATAATGAGCATGACACTGAATTAAGATGAATTGAGAGGTGAAGTTTAGTAAGTTTATGGGAAACAATTGAACTCCAGAGACAAGTGGATTTTTTACATTGCTCTATCACAGACAACCAGTCCTGTAATCTTCCCTTATGCAATCACCTTTCCTTTGAATGAGGAGGAATTTGGTGAAATTAGGTCCTAAATTATTACTAGCAGTGGAGCTTTTCTCTGCAAGGCCAAATGCCACTCTATTTCAGACAATGCAAAGCCAAGCTATAGGTCTAACAGCAGTCACTTGAGTGCATGATGGTGTGCAGATCACAGTGCTCAAAAATGAGAAGGCCGTGGAAATCCTGTGTATATTCAGTGATCTTGTGCAAAGCTAAGTTTTTCCAGGAATCATTTGGGCAGAGTGAAGGTTGGGGCTGGTAGCTAACACTCTGAGGAGGGTTTTGGGGAGACCATCAGTGGCCACCCTCGCTGTCCATGTAGACATAGACTGTGTGCTGAGAAGCAGAGCTCTGCTGTGCCCTTGGCTTGCACCAGGGTAGAGCATGAGTGCAACTCCCCACTGTGTTTGCAGCACACCATTCTTTGTTCTTCACATCCAGAAAATGCCCTGGGTTGGCCAGCTAAAGTGGATGATGTTTAGAAAGTGTCTATTCTTTCCTACAAGCTGCAGCTTGATCCCAGAAACATGAATGTTTATGTTCCTACATTAAAATGGGAAAATTTACACTACTTAATGTTGTATCTTAGCAAAGTATAAACAGTGCATGATATGACAGTATGACACAGGTAGAAACAAAATATTGTCCAAAAATCTATAGCAAATTCCATCCTGATGTGAATTGTTATTACTACAATAACAATCAAATCAGAATTGCTTTCAAACCTCTGGGATAGGCCTCCTGTATATTATTCAGAGCATCTCTCTGCTGATTCCTCAAAGACATTTAGCTAAGAGTCACTACTGCTCATTGAAAAGTAGAGCTATTAACATGTTTCTTGCTTTCACCTGTAGATCTCTTTATAAAGATATGTACATGTCATTATCACCTTTTTATAAATCCCATAGCTAAAATCAAATTACATTAGTATGCATGAGACCGTTTCTCGCCTAGTGCATGCAATATGGTTCTAATACATTGGAGACTGGAGCTCTGCTGATTTACCTCCCCCAAATTTCTTACCAAGATTCATCAATATTAGAGTTCTTAACCCAAGGTAATTGATTTTCATGTAATTCATGCTAGGCAAAAAAAAAATCTGTGAGGACTAGTATAGGTACTTCACAAATGCTGGTTGCTCCATGACTTCATGTCGTGTTCTGTGTAATTATCTCAGAATTTCCCTTTTTTTCTCAGATACACAGCACAGGTCACAGTAGAGGCTGTATGTATTTTCAGAGCTAAAGAATTCTGAAGGTCATCTGGAGTGAAGAAAATAAGGAGTTTGTCTTCATTTTTTATGTGTATTTCTGTTCATGATTATGACAAATACATAAGAAAATCTTGCAATTTTTCTGAGGTCAAAACACATCCTTAACAAATAAAGGAAATGGTGGGCTTTTTGCCAGTTTTAAAGAGGTTTAATGCTAAAAATCCATGTATTGTCTACCCTAGAGGACAGTATGTTAGCTGAAGAACTAGTCAGATAGTTATGTCCCAAGAGAATGAAGAAATCTGAGCAACTCAGAAACCAGATGTTTTTAGCTATATTCTCTAGATTCTTTACTTTTCTTAACACTCCACTAACAAATGAACACTGAAGAGAAATGATGTCTTTGTTAAAGATTCAATACCCCTTGAGAGCTCCAAATAAGCATCTGAAATTCCCCAAGAAAGTTCTTCCACAAACACAAAGTTAATTACATTTTAGTGGGTATCTCTGGGTGAAGGCTACTTTCCTGCCATGCATTGACAATAAGAGTAAATTGAAGGTTTTTGGAACTTCAGGGGTTTGAGTGATGCATTCATTAATTCACCTTTTCAAACTGAGGAAGAATCAAGTTTTAAATATTTTATTAATCATTTGTATTTTTCCTGATGCCATTTTTCTCTTGTTACTTTGTCTAATTGACTGGTACCTGATGGCTTCAGATAACAAAGTCCTTTTTTATCCTGGCTACAAATGAGGTTTGAGTGTTCACACATTCAATATATTTCTTCCTGGTTGTAAATTTTGAAATGTTTGGCCATTTTCAACCAAAATCGGTGGAGTTGTGTTTCAAATAATTTGTTTTACAGCAGCTTCCATAAAATTAGGTGGGCAGGTAGGAAAGAGACACCCTATTTATTGCCCACTGCAGGGCGGGTGGCAGGATGAGCTCTTTCACACAGACAACTCACGCCAAGTTCACAGAGAAAACAGAGACGAGGATTTGCAAAAAGCAACACCTGATTAGACAGCAGAGAAGCCTGAGGGATGCACACCTGTAAGAAACCAAGCTCTGCTAGCTCTGACACACATCAACCTCTTTTGGGAAAGAAATTCCCACATTACATAGGTAACAACACACCATGTATATGCTCATCACTGACACAGCACAAGCTTATTTAAAAGCTACTTCTCGGACAAGAGTTGTGTGGTTATCACCTTAGAATCCCACCCAGAAGCTCTGCCCAGGGTGAAAGAATATCAACTGGTGTTTGTGTGTGAAGCTCCCACGTGGTAAGCCATGCTTGTGGTGAAGGTTCCAGTTAGACCTGGAATAATGCAATTGCCATCACCTCTGCCACAGCTGGAGGTTCAGTTTGCAGTCAGGGTCTCACATGGGCTCTCCCTGTAGCCTGATGACAATCTCCAGGTTAACATCATTACCTGGCAGTTCCCTATCCAATCTCACCTGATGACTGCTCTAACATTAGGTACAAAGCAGACAGGAAGAATTGATTTACTCCTCAGGAAAGGCCAGGCTTTGATAAATTCGTGTTAAAATGTACTCCTACTGTCTGTGTCTACAGAGGGGACCATGTCTGCCTCATCCAACCACTGAAAAGCAATAAAAGCACAGATCCTCTCTTCCCAAATATATCCTTTTTTTTTCTTTTTCTCACAGAAAGTGCCTTGGCATCCAGAAGGATGAAGAATGTCTATGTGCAGGTAGCTGCAGAAAGGCACCCAGAAGGAGAGATCACTGTCCAGGAATGGTGCAGGTGATGAGTTTGAGGAAAGGAACAGAAGTAATGGGGTGATACCTGCAGGAATCAGAGCCCTGATGTTCTAGGAATGGTACAAGCTTACAGGAGGAATAATCTCCATCCTCTTTCATCTTCATTTAAATACAAAAGATTTTAGGTAATAGTCATGACAACCTCCTGTTCTGCACCAATTAATTGATTCTTTTAATTGGGTGGCCTAGGAATGCTTGGCATTTACCTGGAACACCTTCAAGGCTAGAGCCAGAAACTCCCAACTGGGGACATTCTGGAGGGGACTCCCCTCAGACCACTCAGCACATATTTTCTCCCATTTTCTGGCTTGGAGAAGGTCCCATCCTTGTGCCAGCCCTGAACAGCTGACTTAGTAAAATCACCTGTATTCCAGACCACAGGCTCTGATTGAGAGAAATGCTTCAATGTTTTCAGTAAAACAGAGAAAGAAAATGTATTGTGATATCCTGCCCTGCATGGCATGAGTGAACTCCAGCTGTGGTGGATCTCTGTGAGGGAAGAGATATGTTTCCTATATATAACTTATTTTTCTTGAAAAAAGCTGAGAATTGAGGGGAGGAGGAGAGGAAAAGTGGAAGAGAAGCTACCCACTCTCCCTTTGAAGATTTTAATAAGATCATATTTTGATGTTACATTTTCAAATAAGAGGATTCCCTTTTTAATTCTAAAAGTATGCCACAAAAATGTCACCACTATTTATTGTATAGAATTAACAATGACTTTTCATCCCCTATTTCAAACTGAAAATATTATTTATTATCCACCATCAATGCTGTTATGCTGAAATTGAAATCTATGAGTGTCTTCTACCAGCTTAAGCCCACATCCTTCTCTTTCTTAAGGATCACGGGAAAAAAAGAAAGGCACTAGTATAAAATACTTTATCACATGCTAACCTTCTGGCAGGAAGTCAGAACCATCTTGTGGGAAAATGAATAACTCCTAGCTCTCAGTCTCATTTTTCCTGATGCTGTCCTACCTCCATGCTTTTGCTATGCTTTTATTTCATGCAAGGCTTGCAGAGGATATCAGGCGTCCATTGCATTTATTCCCTTATGTTTTTACAGATACATGTATAAATATACATACATAAACCCTCAAATCTAATAATTAGTTCTCCTTATGGCAGCTTGAGCACTTGTTCCAACTCAGTCTGCTGAAATCATTAAAAAAGTCTCTCTGCCAAGTGAAGCCATGTTTAGCGAAAAACTTTTCCTAATATATCTAAAACAAAACATACACAGAAAGTACTTAAGCCTGAATGAAGTCTCCAAACACTAAAAGAGAAGAATCATCCAGAAGAAAACAAGTCCTGGATTTTATTTTATCACAACATATCATTTTTCTCCTTGGTGTATGAAAGTCTCATCAGAGACTCAAATCAGATTTATAGGTTTCCCACAACTGTATAAGCAAGTGAGCAGCACTAAAGCAGACTCTGTCTAGCTCAGGACAGCAATTACATTGCTATTCCTGTACAGCTGTAGAGGAATAGGAACTTAGTGTAAAGTCATTATCAGACACATATTACAAATTCAATGTGTTGCACATAAAATATGTATGATTTCTTCTTACTGTATATCATGTATCAAAATATAATGTGCTTCTGAGGCACAAATGAATTTAAAATGAAATATTTTATTGAAAAAACACACAGCTTTCCTGATATAGGTAAGTGGAATTTAAAATTGAAAATGTTTCACAACCATCCATTAAAGCACATTTTGAAACATTCTTAGAATCCAGATTTCCTGCCAGGGAAATGAAGTAGAGTTAAATATCCCAAGCAGGAAGCTTGCCTGATAGACAGTATCTACCAGTAGAAATTTTTATGACATGAAAAGATGATACTTTGCAAGGTAAACACTCACAGCCTCAAGTCTTGAGAGCAGATAGTCTGCAAAAACCTGCAAGTTTGATGGGTTTTTTTTTTAAATGGAAGTACAAGTCTGTAAGAGAGAGAATGATGGGAAATGTAAAGGACACAGACTTGGAAAAGTTTGATCGATCTTTTGTGATTGAGTTTTTAAAAAATTTTTATTAAACTTTTTGGAGGGCTGATCTGTTTTTGTTTTGCCTCCCATTCCTGGGAGTTGGGAGAGCAGTCATGCACACTCTGTGCAGGATTACTGCATGCCCATTTCATGTTACACCTTCAGGCAGAAACCACACTGCAAGCTGGGCTGCAGGGAGCTGACATAGCCATGAAATGCCTCAGCTGCCCTCTTTTATCCTGAGGGCTGCAATGGCACTCACTACTAACAGATACAAAGTGCTGCAAAGGGAGATCTGTGCCTCTTGTGAAGCTGGAATTTAAAATCTAAGCCAGAGAAGACAGATAAATTGCCCTAAGAAAATTCTTATCCCAAAAGCAAGCTGAAAGATATTTCTTATGAGTGCCTTCTACCATCCATCTCTGCTGTGCAGGAGAAGCATGCAGAAAAGAAAATAATCAGAAACTGGTTTGAGACAAGTAGAAACAGGAATAATTAAAGTGGCCACAAATGAACAGCAGAAACTAGGAACAGAGTATCTTAAGTTGGAAGAGACCCATGAGGATCATCAAGTCCAACTCCCTGCTCCCCACAGGATTACCTAAAACTAAACCATATGGCTAAGAGCATCATCCAGATGCTCTTTGAACTCTGAAAAAAGGTTGAACCATATGAACAATATCAGGTATTTCTACCAAGTTCTTCCAAACATGGAGTGTTTGCTGCAGCAATCTCACATCTCTGGATCTGGTCCACAGTGCAGGTGTATTTCTGGGAGCCCCCTCAGTGCTGTCTTACATGGGTAAGCACACAGCCACTTGCCTGCCCCTTCTTGGAGTGAACTCCTTGATCATGGATCCATAACCCAAGCACTTTTGTTCTCTATCAGTTTGAGAAAGCCTTTGAGTACCATATTTTGTGAAATACATCGGTCGACTCACCAGGACTTGCATGTGTCTGCCTAGGAAAGAGTGCTGCCTAAGTGCAGAGAAAGTTAATTATGTACAGAATAATTAATAGCAGTTTACTTAGTGCATCTATATACTTGCAAAAATAGAAATTGCATTTGAAGTGCTCCTATTGGTTTGAGAGTGTCTGCTTAAACTAGTGCTTTTGGTTTCCTGGGCCGTCTATTCAGGGAAGATTTTGCAGATGGGAATCTTCTCAGATGAAAAAATATGGCCACTAAGCAGTATTTGCCTACACAGACTTGTAGGTGAAGATTTATGAGTCAATTGTCTTTTAATGATAAACACATAGGCTTACACTGCTTGACAGAAGTAAGACAGGCTCTGCATTGCAGGGAGCCCAGCAGTGTTTGCTCAGCCAAACTCTGACCAAAAGACTTCCTTGGTAAAAGCAAGAAAACCCATATTTGTTTGTTATCTCCAGTTTAGAAGCTAACGATTCATGTTTCTGAGCACTTTGCAATCCATATTCCAAAATTTATTCAGGAAACCTCAGATTGCCATTGTTCAGAGAGCTTGCAGGATGTATCAAACCCTTTGGTATGACTATAACTCAGAAAGAACCTGAGTTATAGCATGGATGTGAGGCAAGGCAAGGTGCAGCTCTCACCTTGGGAGAGCAAGGGGGCAAGGGGCAAGAATCCTATCATTTTGTCATGAAGACTGAGACATGCAGCTGAAAAAAGCCAAGATAAAAACATGAGTAAACATATTCCATGAGAAGGGACTCCCCTCATGCTGGTTTGAAGGGAGAAGTGAGTGTACACCCATTTACAGTGTTAACTTGATTTTCTCTGCAGATCCACCTTAAAATGCAGTTTTCTTTTTTTATTCCTTTAAAGCTGCACATCCCAGCTGGCATGTCCCAGTCCTATAAACGTCTCAATATAATACACCATCATTGTCTGATGTATGGGCTTCCATTTGGTGCACCATGTCCAAAGAATATTTCTTCATGCTTGAATGACTCATGTATGAGGAGATTAATCTCTCTGGGGGAGAAATTGGTGTCTCTCCTATGGAAGCAAGTTGCTATGTGCACATTAGCTGCTGATCTCACTCGTGTTCTTAATATTCAGAGTACAGCTTCTATCTGCCATAAAAATCCTTTTGTCTTTCCACAACTTGATGTGATTTTCCAGCTCTGCTTACAAAATAAAAGGAAAAAATGAAAATTAACCATTAAAATAGTACAGGGAAATAAAATACTATTAATTTTTAAATTGTAATTCTGTTTGCCATTCATTCTAGGCACCAGGCAGTCTTACTCACACTTTTCTTTAGCCTGTAGCTCTTAACAAGAGGATGCAAATAACTGGTTTTATTAAGTGAAGAGGGCATCCGTTCTCATTTAGACCAGCTTCCCAGGTTCTCACAGAGACAAGGTTTAAGCCTATACCATTTTGAGTGCTGGCAAGAAAATATTTAACAGGCAGCTTCTGTCTTTGAGAGGAATGAAAGCACAACATACACGTATCACTCGATGTACATTATCACTTTCTTGTTGGCTAAGAACTAAAATTTATGTTCCAAATGTTTTCATCAATATGAAAACTTCTTGTGAGCTTTCTTACTCCTTGCTTTTTTCAAATTCCACTTTTTCATCCAGGGAGCAACAATAGAAAGCAATAAATACATCATCGCTACAAGTAAATTTGCAAATAATTTAATTCATACTGTAAACTGCAATCTGAAAGATCAAGCAATGTGTCTCCCCAGAAAGGAGACCTGGTCCAAGAAATTACATTTATATTCAGAGACCTAGTTTTATTGAGCTTTGTCTTTTATTGAAACCTATCAAAAACCTGGGGTTGCCGCAGCCAGTGCCAGTAAGCAATCTAGAGCTATTAATTAGTACACCCATGTTTTTGCCACAACAAACATTTTAATTTGTCCTCTAAACAGTGCTCATGATATCAGCCCTTTACTCCTGCTTTATTTTTGTCTGTGTGATATACATTACACATGAGAGAGTCCTACGTCCATATGTCCACAAACTGCAGTGGACATATGGCAGCGCACAGAAAAGCGGTCTTTTACATTTTGCATACTATTATCATGGAGGCATTACAGCATCCCTTTATGTCATGTTGCTATTTAGTCAAGTTTGTGTCATGTGTTTGAACCTTCTCAGCTGGCTTGATTTATTCTAATTGTAGGCATCGGGTTAGTCTATTTGTAACAAGCAGTGTGCGGAAATTGCCCCAGTAATGACTCCTGCAACAAACGTAATTTATTTAGCTGATTACAAAGAAATGCTCCTTATACTTGAAGAAGAGAACAATAAAATGTTTTCTTTTCAGGCATTTATTGAATGTTATTTGTCATTAGTTGTCTACCTAATGCAAGGATATATATATATATATATATATATATATATATATATATATATATGTCCAAAAGATTGTGGAAGACAATGGAAAAAACAGCCCACAGGGAGGACTTATGTTTTATTTTGAATTCTAGAAAGAGGGGTAATCTCATGAAAAATCTATTGAAAAGAATATGCCCATTAAAGAAGGTTGTTTTGAAATGTCCAGCCTTTGTAATACAATCTGCAGGTATTTCATATTAACAAAGTGTATTTTAAGAGGGTATATATGAAGGTGTCCACTTTTAGGCATTCAGATTAAAAAAAGTCTCATGGAGAATTAATCCTTCCCAGCCAGCTCAAAACAGTCACCATTGTTTGGAATAACACTAATAGATGCTGACAGGCCAAGCTCAGAAGAGATACTTGTATGAGCAAGGGACTTACTGGATGTATATCCACAGAAACTCCTGCTCAGCCCCTGTGGTCTCACTCTCAACATTTTCCATGCTTTTTTTTTTTTTTTCCCACTTTTTTTCATCAAAATGCTCTAAGAAAAAGTGATAAATAAGTAAACCAGGAGAAGAGATTGTAACTGCAATGGATATATCTTCTAATGAAATAAGGTCCAAGAGCTCACCTCAGACCAGCTGTCCAAAGTCATGCACCATCCACTCTAGTCCACTGAATGGGCACCTTCCAAGGTCTACTCCATTTTAAGGAATCACTTACTGCCAGAGCTGTCCGTGTCTCTCCAGCATATATGGAAAGAGTATAAGTAGGAGACAGATTAGGTAGCCACATGCTTAACACTGTCATTTTACTTGGCTGATATCAGGCAAGAGTAACCACATTTTTAGATTGAAGTTTCCTCCACACAGAAAATATACTGCAGAAGAAAATGGAGTCTCTCATTTGCTGTAAAGCTTTACATTAGTCTTTTTATCTAATGTGTCAAGGACCATAGGCCATACTGCCTTTCCATCCCTCTGGAATAGGAGCTCCTCTGCTGGAGCTTCTGCACACAGAGCTGATGCTGCACAATGTACTGGCTGCCAGCACTTCCCAGAGCCAACATCAGCTGGTGGTGCTCAGGGTTCATAGTACCATGAGCTGGTTCTCCCACTCTCTGCCTGACATCATTTGTGCAACACAAAATGGAGCAGGATGAGAGAAAGGCAACAGATCCTTTGGGCACAAATAAGCAAAGCTATGTATAAAGTCTGCTCCTGTCAGTCTAAAACATATTCTTCAGACATCATGGTAGAGATCTAACAGATGCTGGCAGTCCCTTCTCTTGGTTTTGAATGACTAATGTCAGATACTAAAATACATCTGCAGTTTTATAAATAATAGTAAGGCAATACATGGGCTCAAACAGCAACCAATAATTTCTCTGTAAAGATGTACTCATACACATCCAATTGAGGGATGAAAAGTCAAAGGTTAAAACTCTTCTCCAGTAGTTCTGAGGAAAGCTAAGTCATTCTGCTGTTTCTGGTGCTGGGAGAAGTCAGAGTAGCATCACCACACAGCTCCTTTCCAAGGTGGCACAGGGGAGAAAGGTCTGGGAGCCTCAGTAGTGCTAGAGCCCTGTGCAGACAGACAGACTGACGACAGCTGTGTGCCTCCCACATTGTGGCTACCTACTTGTAGAAGGTATAACCAATCTGCTTTCCTCAGGCTAAGCAATAAAGGCTCTGAATATAAAGGTTAAGTAATAAATACAAAGCAGAGGGAAACTATTCCCTCAATTCTTGAATAAAACATTCCAAGAAAGTGCAGCACTAATGGATTTGAAAAAATAAGCACAAAGTAGCAATGTAGCACCATGTGTCCTCAAGTGCACAGAACATCATGCACATTGACTGGTTTAAATTTTATGCAGCTTCACCCCACATATTTCAGATGAGAGCAGTAATGTACCCTTCAGTTCTGCATTTCCTTGTAGCAGCAGGTACAAGGGGCTGCTCTTTTCCTTGCGTTCATTAAGCACCTTCCAAGCAGATGACAAAGACAGTTGCCAGCTAAACTAAGTGTAGATTAAAACTGCTTTTCATGTGCCCAGCTACAATAGTTACTTGCCAACAAGTATTCCTCTTCTTTCTCTCCCCAAACTGTTAGTGTAGGCAAAAATGTGAGTGCTAAACTAATTTCCAATTTAAGTATAAAATTCCTTCCAAGATGCATTTCTTGGCTGGAGTGGATACTGCCGTTCCATTCAGTTCCACAGTGACTATAATGGCCCAAAGGTCTTTATTTATCCCAAGCTCCAAGCCTATGGTATGGGGAAAGAAAGCATGGCAACTAGAAGGTAGAGGGATAGTGATCAGGAACAAACACGAGGGCTTGTTAACTTAGAGAACCAATTCAATATCTCTAGTCCTCAACAGACTGATTCCAGAACCTGGCTGTCTGTTCTGTCCCTTATTCCTGGTGGACTGGACTTTATCTTGTTGGAATGTGAACTTACATGCCCATAGAATTTGAAAAACACACAGCTCCACCTGTGCTATCCAAATGATATGCAGGCCCTCCAGTGAGGTCATAGCTCCACTGGGTCTGACATGACAACACACCTACCTGAGGATCTGACCCAGAGTACCTGCTTGTTTTCTCTAGTCAACCCACATGCTTTAGTTAAGAGAGATTTGAGGTTTATTTTTTAATACCTAGCATGATTTTAGCTGCCTGCTTCTAATATGTGAGGAATACCATACCACAAAACAACCACAACAGCAAAAGGACTCCAAGGCCAAGGACAAAAAGGGAAGTTCTGCCTAAATCTGGTATCCCTACTTTTAAAATACAACTAAAAAATGGAAAATCCTTCCTGTAGCAGACTGAGCACAGCATATACGCCAGAAGGATCCTTAATGCTTTGGGAGTATGGGACAAAACAGGCTGTTTTATCTTCTGTCACATCATAAAAGTGAATTTGTGCACAGTTGTAAGTACAGAACATACAAATATGAAGAACTACAAACATCACACTCTCAGGTCCAAGCTTATTCCTCTCTTTTCAAAAGCCCACAGCTCCTACTTCAAGTTCCAAAAGACCTGAACCAGGAGCCTGGTTTTATTGCAGCATTGCCTGTACAGATGAGAAGGGAGGCAGAGGAGAGAGGCAGACAAGGGAGACCTGGGGGAAGCAGGCTTAAGAGCTTGGTCATAACCAGTCATTCCTCACTGGCAGGTGTTTAGATGACTCTTTATGAACTCTACCTTGGACCAGTGAAAATTTTCCTTACCTAGGTCTGTACCTGTAGCCTGCACCTCTTTTAATCAAAATTACTAAAATGACTGAAGCTTCCAGTTTTCACCTCCTGCCTTGCCCACCACAAATCAGCAGAACACTCCTTGTCTTGGACTCCTATGGGAGTTCTTGTTTCTGTAATTCTGTATGTCATCTCATCCTCTGCTGTCTTCTCTTGTGTTTCTACCCACCCTTACCAGTGAGATCCCCTTCACTGCTGCTACCCTCATCTCATGAATGGGCACTGGTGGAAGGTATGGACAAACCCACAGCACGCAGCAGGTGAGAGCAGATTGCCAACAGGCCTCCACAACCGGGTTTTGATCCCCTCCTGACCCCCAGGAAATGCTCAACACCCTGAAGGGCAAATGCCTCCAGCATGGGAGGCAGGGCAATGCTTTCCCAGGCTCTGCAGAGTGCAGGGGGAAAGGCAGTGTGCAGCGTAATCAGAGGGCAGTGACCTCACAGCTGCAAACTGTAACCTTTTAGAAAGTGTTTAATGCACTCTTTATGGCAGCTATTATTTTTACAGTGTTTTCACTTTGAAAAAGAAAACAGAGTAAATGTTTACAACAGCTTAACTAAATAAGTTCAACAGGTGAGGTGTGGCCCTCACCTGGGCCAGTATAGCCCACCCAGCAGCTCACAACCCTCAGTGTCTGGAAATAAGAGAGGTGGTTGAAAATGGACCTTCACTCTGAAAGGAAAAAGTTTCTTTCTCCGCTTTAGTTTTTGTTTGTTTCTTTAAGTAACAGACTGTTTCAGAAAAATAAACACACAGAAGGGCTCAGGGCAAAGATACATTTTGTATACAGCTTTAATGAAAACATGTTTTTCTTGTTAACACCTTGTTATATCCTAAAATCACAATACAGAAAAAACTGTGAATAAGGCTGTGTGCATAGACATCTCAGATTTTTAATGAAATTCAGAAACCAAGATATCTTCCCCCGCATGCTCGCCGCTCCTGCAGCATCGGCAGCTCTGGGTGGGCACCACCCTGGCTGAGTGCTACCTGTGCACTCCCCCTGCACACTCTGTGCTGCAAGGACTGCTCAAACACAGGTCTGCTCCAGCACAGCTCTGCAGCATCAAGCCTCTCACCACGCTGGAAAGTGCAGGAATGAGATACAACTGTCAAAGATGCAGGTTCAGAGTATTATTTTTCATTAGAGCTCACTTTTGCAGCCTAACAGGCTGCTTTCATATAAGCCAAAAGCAATCCTCCATAGACTGGCCAAAATATTAGAGGAATTACTCTGCACAGCCTCTCTGAGTTTGGGGTGGATTTTTGCTTCACCACATTATGATTAATACCTCACCAAACACACACTATCAGAAGCTTTTATCTGAGCAGCTTCATAAGGCCCTTCAGTGCTCAACACAGTGTGTTCCACCCAGGAGATAATATTTCCGTTTCAAAAGATGTTAGCTGCTTCTTTCCAAAAAAAATCCATAATTTAATTCCCTGCTGAAACACGTCAGCTGAAACCACTGGGTTGCAGAAGTTTGATGGGATTCAGAAGACAACAGCTGCCACACAGAGCTGGAGAGAATATGCCTCTAAAAAAAAAAAAAAGATAATACTTTTCTCTGATAATGACCCCAAAGTGACTCTGTTCCCTGGTAATGATCCAGAGCCCCATGTTTCTGCGATCTGCTGGGCCACCATGAAAGAGAAGCACATTGCTGTAATGAGTGATGAAGTCAGAGAAAAGACCTTGGGACAATGCTGATGCTGGAAAGTGGGCACTGGCTGTTCTGCAGGTAATGAAATCTTACTTGTAACAAGGAGACAAGAAACGATGGTACTGGAAATTGCCAGTGTTTGAACTCTGAAACTCAGTGGGAGGGAAAAGAGATACAGTTTTTGTGAAATACCTTGTTCTCGGGGGATTCAGAGAAAAATCCATGCATTGGGGCACCTGAATGCTCACTCAGATCAACTCTTAAAGAAGAAGCTTGAATTCCCTCATATATTTAGTGGTGAGAGGGGGCCTTAAAGCAGGATTTAGACCCACTTTATACCACATTATTAATACCAAGAAGTCATAAAAGACCTTTATTATTGCAAATCGGACTTTGAATCCCAACCGAGTACAAAAACTGAGTCTGCACTAGAATATCAAACCCAGACTTTGGTAAAGTTCAGAAATGAATCTCCCTTTAAAACTATTACTGAGTTTAGAAAATAGATCAGTCATCTGATATGTGAGCTGCAATTCCCATTAGCTTTGGGGAAATTCTCCTATTGATCTGGACTCCTAGCACAACTTAACTTCTGCATAATAATTACTGCCCTTGAAACATCACTACTTTATTATTTGTAAGGACAAAAGAAAACTACTGCAGATTTTGTAGGAATAAAGTTTTTTTGTTTCTCTAAAGGGTACAGGCCTATCAAACCTGAAAGAGAGAATAGCTTCCAGTGCAGATGGGCAGGTATGAGATACCCACTCACTGCTGCTACTACTTCAGTGCAGCTACAGTAACATTATTTTTAGCAGAGCAGGTGTAGAAAAGGGTGGTTTGGAAGGAAAGAAAACAAAAAAAAAAACCAAAAACCCAACAACAAAAAATGAATTATTTATGCAAGTTAAATCAAAATATGCCCCATATAAATGTTTAATCAGGTTTTCACCAACTTCTCTCCATATGCTCTGCCACGCTCAACAGCAGATTTCTAATGGAATCACTAAATATAGTTTAATAGCTTTGTATTATGCAATTCAGCTTCTGCTTACAGAGTTTTTTCATTCAAAGCAGTTTCAGTAAAATAAGCACTAAAATCTCTCAGAGTTAATATGTAAAGAAAAGTAGTAAAAACTATTGAAGCATTTTCTTTCTGCAGCCTATTTGTCACAGAGAAGTGTTACAGGAGGTGAAGTTATCTGATATAGACAAGTACAATCAATGCATATTGGGGCAGATGAAAGCCTTTGTTGCATTTGAGAAATACAAATTACATTACAAGACAACTTGCTGGGACAGCCAAAACAAAGGGCACTGGTTCTTAACTTCAGGACTCTAGATTCCAAAAGCTTCCACTGCTCTTTTTATTTTTATTTTTGCCCCCATTTTTGAAAAGCATTCAGTTGAAATCAGAGACAGTTTGGGACTTATTAACCCCAGCTTGCTCAGTTACCAGCTTTTACCCTACAGGGCCATCTTTTCAGGAGTGCCTAAGAACTAAAATCCAGTATCCTGGGTGGGCTGCCAATCACCACCAGCAATAGCAGCTCCTCAGGCAAACCAAAATACCTACAGAGCTCTTCTTCCTTTTCCAGCACACCAAAAGGCTGATACACAAGTGCTCACTCCCCCTTTCCCAAACTTAGCAATTCAATATCCTCGGCTTTCCCTCAGCACTAGCCACTCTGTTTCTTGTCTTCCTTTTTATACAAAGCAGCTGGTCCCTGCAGATTAACAGAGCCCAGCTGGTCTCCAGCCACTTAACCCCTTCTGAGCTAGTTCCACAACCCTGCAAAGGAAAACAGCACTGTCAGCTTTCCAGGACTCTCCCAGGGCTTGCAATAGGGGCATCCCTACCAGCAGACAGTATAGGCTTTAATCTGGGGAGAAAAGTTTGCCATGGTCTGAAAAGACTTTTATATAGTGTAGTAAGCCTAACTCTTTGTGGGGCTTAGAAACAAGGATGTGAGAGAATCAAGCAGACTTGAAAATAATAATGCCATATACAAGTGTGTAAAGGATTTATAGATATTATTTATAATTTGTTGAGTTTGGTGTGGAATGATCTCTGCCCTATAACTGCCTTAATTATTTTGTAAAATACTCGACTAGTATGCTGTCACTTTTCAAGCATGTTGTGTAGTGGTTAAAAAAGCATTTAGATAGAGCCCATATTCACGAGGATTTATTCTTAGAGCTTGTGAAATCCTCAGAAACATGAGGTCAATATTATATAGGTATTTGTGATGGCTGAAGTACTTATTACCTGCTGGAGAAAATCACAAAAATTAAACATGAGTAGTTCTGTTGAAAATGTCTATGTATGAATTTAGCTATATTTGCAGTAAGAATTTCTTTAAAAATTTTCCACTATTTTTCCACCAATCTAAATTTCTGAATAATCATTTGAAATTAGGAGAAAAAGTGTTTGAATAAAATATATTTGAGGAGAAGCCTTATCTCTTCAAAATAAAGTGATTTTTGATATCTTTAAGTGCAGAGCAACTACCAGCACCTTGCAAAGATGAAAAAGGGATAAGGGAGTTTAAAGAATTGAGACCTATGAACTTAAGAATTTGCTCTAATTTTGGATCCAGTAACCTACTGTCTCTCATTCTTTCACGTTGGTTTCAATTAATGAAGTTATTTCCCCATCACTGTAGACAGCTGCTGCTCCCACCAAAGAATTTCCTCTTTGGAAGGTTGCTGTACCCTTTCCTGGCAATTCTAGTGTGAGACTGCAATCTGCTTAATATTAGTTATATTGTCTTCCAAATGAACCCTCTGAAGGACACTCAAGATGCATGTAACTGCAACTAGAGCTGTTCTCCAGTTCCCCAAACAGGCACCCAGACAAGTCTGGACGCCACCACTCATCTTTCCAGACATTATGTAGTTCAATTTTTGCTTTGATGGAAACACATCTTGCTGCATCTGTGTCTCCCTTCTCCAGCCATGGGAGGACCTGAGGCTGACCAACAGAAATAAGGAACTGCTTGCAGCTCAGCCCAGCCATTACAACTTTCTGAAAACATGAAGGTGTAGAGCAATAACCCACCCTCAAATGCATCCAGTGCACTTCCTCATCTTTGGCCACATATTAGCAGCTCCTTTTTATGGGACTCCATCAAGTTGTCTTGTATCCTCTGGACCAGAAGGCTTTTTCTAAGCTTATATGAGCCAATCTTTTTTTCCACATGAGAGTCGTGAAATTCATTGCTTCATGATGTGCTTCTGACCCTGGAAAGGCCCAGAGCTACAAGAGATGGAGACAGCTGCTAGTGTAGCAGAAACTGCCAGGTTTGCAAAGACCTTGCAAGAGACCCAGAACATCAGCAGAATTAAAGGGTCCTGGGGGAAGAGCAGACCTTACCTCAAGTCAGACCGAAAGCAGAGCAAAAGGGGAAACAGGAAGGGAGAAGAGTTAAAGTAAGAATAGCTAAGAAGTCTAGATCTGAGCCAAGAAGATCAGCTGGAGAGCTGCTTGTTTGTACAAGGATGATAGGCAAGGTGGTCTAGGGCTGGAGTAAAGCAAGTGAGAGGCAGAAGAGTATGGATCTGGTCAAGCTGGGAAGGAAAGGGTTGAATCAGACATGTATAAAGTGAGAAGGTAATACAGAGCATAAACTTTAGAAGCTAAGACAAACATTTCTTGGAAATGGAGTATTATTTTCATTTTGAGTCCACTCCTTCCTGTGCTGCCTGTAAGTAAACCGACAGATTAATATATGATGTTGCCCCAAGTGCAGGGACTGGATCTTTGCATAAAAGAGACTGGGTTTTTTGGTGGGGAGAGGAGGGGGATTGAGCATGAAGGACTTCAGAAATTGCAGTCTGATAGTTCTACTTCTTTTTCTGAGTCGAAAGCGAAAATAAAGTGTAGCCAGCGCAGTCTCCATTCATTGATGCCCTGAGAAAAAACTGCTGTAAAGTAGGAGATGTTCTGCAGAAGAAGAGTGGATTTTAGTGGCTGTGAGACCCTGCCACTTGCTGGAGAGCCTAAAATCAAACTGCCCACCGCTTCCTACACCCGGCAACCAACCACCTCCTAGTCTCTGGCCATTTTTCATCCCGTAATATTCAGATCAAAGCATTCTTACCATACCATCCCCGTCCAGAGCGTAATGTAAAAAGGTTAATAGTTGAAGGTCACCAGCCTTCATCTCTCAGCACCTTGCCTGTGCCCTGCCCTGCAGAGTGCAGCTGGTGCGGGGCCGGGCGCAGCCTCCCCCTGCCCTTTTGGCGAGCAGATGCGCTGCTGCCATCAGGGTGCACCTGTTGGGCTGCCACCATCTGCTCGCCAAAATGGGAACGAGCCACACCCAGCGCCGGCTGGCCGGCTGGGGACAGCCTAATCTGCTCCTCGCAGCCTTCAAGCCGGCAGCCACAGCACGGGCCTCACAAAGGTCGCCTGCAGAAAGGCGCCGAGCGGCTCGGCGCAGCCTCGGGGCACCTAATCTCTGCCCGTGGCAGGGGGTGCCGCCTGTGCCGACAAGAAAGGGCTGGCTGAATTGATCCAGAGAGCTATTACCTGACAAGAAAGAGCCCTGTAAACTGCCCTTTTCTAAAAAAGAAAGAAAGGTATTAAGTTAACATGTATACTAATATTAAGTAAATTAAGCCACGGTGGTATTTTTGAAGACTATTTAGTGATGTGTAAGCATTGTAAAGACGCCGCCAGTGCTGGTCCTTACTAATGGGGCTGAACTGTGAGCTGCATAGACTGAACGCTGCCTTTGGAAACTGGAAACTGTTCTGCAAATGCCACAGCCAGCTCCTGTGAAGAATTACCTGACTTGCTGGTGTGAGTCCCAGCAGCCGGTGTCAGCACTTCCCAAAAATACACTCTATCTGGCACCTGTCACTGAAGTGCTTAAAAATACCTTTTTATCAAATCTATAAGAAACCAAGAAATAAATGAAACATGGACAGGATTTATTAAAAAAAAAAAAATAAAGGTTATTTTTGAAACATCACATTCCAGTCTCAGCCACAATGAAATACTACAGAAATCAGGACATATAATTGCATGACCTATTCAGGCTCTCTTTCAGTGTTCATTTTCGACATATTTACCAGCATTCCATTTAACACTGAGATGATAAAAGGGATGAAAAGACAACCCGCCAACACTGACCCCTGTCCTGAGCCCTTCTTGCAGAGCATCTTTATTTCCATTAGGCCACAGTAGCAGCAGCATCAGATGTTGGCTTCTTCATGAAGCATGTCTGAACTTTTTCTGAGTGTTTTTCCCCATTAAATGTAGAAAGTTGGCACCTTAATGTCTCTTTGAGGACCCCCTGGTTCCACAGTATTCTGGGATTTCATTCTACAGTAGCTCAAACTCTCCAACATTCCACGCTGCTAATGCACTACACACTGTGCTTGACAGGATCACTGGTCCAGATCTGCACAGGTGATGCTGCAAACTGAGGGCAGGACTGGTTTTCACCCAATCTTCCTCCTTACAAGCAGTAAGAAAGCAAGATCCCCTGTGTCTGAAGCCTTGAGCACAGACACTTCCTGTGTTCCATCATCACTCTGTACTGTTTGTTTGCTTTTGTGTCCACCTGTGTATTTGTGCCTGAGGGCTACACAGTGAGCTCTCAGAGACAGACTCATTTTTGTTATGGGTCACTGCACTACAACGGGATCACAATTTTTTTTCTTTTTTTTGGCATCAGTTCCCATCAGGTACATTAATAGAAATATAAGAAAATAGAATAATAATGATAATACTGTAAGTGCTGCTCATCACCCTTAGGCTATGAAGCCAGAGAGAATTATTTTGTTATGGTATATATTTAAGGAAAATGTTTGAAGTTTCATCACTTGACATGTTTTAATTTAGAATTGATAAAGCAGTAGAGAATAGGGTAATGATTTTACCTCTGGAGGGATTAGGGTTTTTCTATCTTCAAATTTGCAGCAGCTATCTGAAGGCAAACACTGAATAGAAATATATTAAATTACTGTGAGCAATCCAAATTTTTAAAGCAAGTTAAATATTAAAATATATAAATAAATGACAAGTTTCCCCTTTAAAATGTGCACAAGGTAATTCAGAGAAAATGTTCGAACAAGTCCATCTGCTAAATTAGTTGTAAGATACTGGTGGCTACTTTTCCATTTACACTAATGATGAGAAATGTAAAAGGCCAGCTTCATAATTCAGGGTGTTCACTTCAAGAGGTTCCAAGAACACTTATGCTAAATGTGTCTGTCTACCCAATCAGCCAGTTTCTTCTTTCCTTTACAGACTGAATTACAGAATCTATACTCCAAATTTTTAATTTCCCTGGCCCCATACTAATATATATTTCAATGTAAAGAAAGCTGGAAGATGATAGAGTTGAATTAACACCTTTAAACTAAGCATATTGCATTCTCTTAAATCAATGGTTTCACTTGTGCCCTCAAGCAATATGTGATTTGTAAATTTGAGACATGCTACCTTTAGGCAGTAAGCAATCTCTTTAAAAACACTAAAGTAGGCAACATATGGTGGCACTGTGCAATATGAAATTGTTCTAAAGATACAAGTTTCCAGCCTCAGTGGTACAAGCCCAATTTTAAATAAAACATAGTATCATATGGTTCCTGCTTAAACACTGCAGTAAAAAAAAAAAAAAAAAAAGCTGGCTATATGGTCATCCTCTAAACGACAGAGGGAACAGTTTACACGTGTACACTTGGAAAGCCACTGTCTACAAACACACTGTTAGCCACCACCTTTCAGTACTGGTAAATACTGAAATACGACAGCTTGGCTATTTGCAGAGCCTTGTAAGCCCAGGGATTTCTCTCTTTTTGTTTTTATTTTTGGTTGAATCACACAAACAAAACCATGGGTAGTTTTTGTTGTCAACTTACGTGTGTGTCTCACAAAACACACATTCTATGTTCACATTTTTCTGCCGCAGAGACCAGCTGGGTCACATTAGTCATGTCAGAGCATGTCAGGGGCTATAACATGTAATTCAGTCCAATGTTACGCTGAAGGTGAATCTGTTCCATTACCCATGCAGAGGGGATAGTGGTATTTTAGCTTGGGGACATGACTTTTTACTTAAGTCTGCTCTTATTGACAAATGTACATATAAATTCCCAAAACATAGCATAACTAATTTTTTCCCATTGGTCACAAGGATAGGAAAGAAATCAGAAAAGGGAAACATATTTTATTGTTAGTCATCAATTATCTGATCTAGCAGCTTAACAACAGATTTGAAAAGGCGTAGGGCTAGACTTGGAAAAGAAATTATTGCTGTGCTGGTATGTATATGGCCAGAGCCCAACTTCTCTTCCAATTCTTGGCACTACAGAAACTTTGGTCTGTAATATAACATAGCATATACTGTACTTCACTGTTCCTGTCTGGAAAATGAAGAACTCTTCCTCAGGAACTATTTTCTTGTAAAATAGGAATAAAGTTGTTTATAAAAGCTTTGTACATTTCTGTCTTGTCTCTGTAGACATTGCACATTCTCTTTCCCACAGGTGGACTTCAAGAAGGGAAATCTGAATGTTCTGGCCACTAACAGCTCTGACCAGTCATTAATTATACAGGTCTCTTGCCTTGATTGGGGGTGTCTCTCTGGCTCAGTGTCCTAGAGTGTTTTTTATAGCAGTCTGTGATCATCTATGGTATGTTGGTAAGAAAGCAGTGAAAGAGCCACTGTGAGCATGGATTTCTTCCACACAGGAATTTTATAGATTCTATGCCATGTTATTGATGGGGGCAGATTTGTCAGTTGTCCTCAGCCATAGATACTGGAAAGGAAAGTAATGCTGTGCCCCTTCAGAAAGCATGGAATTGGATTAATCAAGACCTCTTAGAGGATGTATCAACTTATTCCTGTGGCAAGCATATTCTTTACAGACAAATGACCTCTAGGCTAGTCCTTTGAAACTGGATATTTATAGGTGTTTAGACATTTAATATTTGTTGACATCAATGAATTTAGACACATTCCTTTAAGATTCAGACTCTTATCCTTGTGACTATGAAAGGGTTAGGGCATGGCTTGCTTTTATCTGATCTCCATCCCCATTTGATCACCTTCTTCAGGGATTCACCAATGAAAAATGACAGATAAAAACAATGAAAAGTCACAGATGGACTAGAAGTGTTTAGTTAATTCAGGAAAGTTTTCTCTTTCTCCTGGTGAAAATCTCAATCCTGATGTGCTGTGTGTTTGTCAGTGCCCCCAAGACAGCAGAACATCACTGCACATTGGCATGCCTCTTCTGTTTCAAAGGGGACTCCTCAGGGCAGAACAGTGATGTAGTGGCCTCATCTTGTCTAGAACATTGTGCCACTTAGAGTACTTAGGGTAATTGCACCAGTTCTGAGGTTGGTATGTGACCCGGAAATAAAGTAAATATATCAGTTTTCTTTTCCTGAGCACCATCTACATTCAAATCACATTGAGACATGACTTGATGAGTACTGCAACCTCTTCCTTTCTGGATACCAAACCAAGTATGAAAAGCAAAACTACCTTTTCTGCGACAGGTTTGTAAGTGGGTTGTTTTGCTGTGCATCTTCCCTGTTTTGAAAATTTCCACAAGATGTGAGTTGGTGTGCTTTACAAGGGCTAATTTCATTACAAGCATTCTTACCCAACATTTTTCATCTGCTGCTTCTACCTACTTTTGCATGTCAGAAGTTGCATTAATATGTTGTGTAATCATAGCATTTGTGACTTCTAACTGGATTTTTGGAAAGACAGATGGACTCCTCTCGCACAACAAGGTATAGCTGTGCTGAAGTGTAATGAGCTGGGAGTTGTTACAGGAGATATTGATCTTACTCCAGCTTTTTACTTGTTATGGCACTAATTGTCTCAGGGCTGTTTACCTGATAAACAGAAGAATGAGATTACACATGTGGACTGTAGTCAAAGAAATGATGCCAGGTAAATATTTTGTCACTACTATTAATAATGGCAATTATGGAGTTCACTTCAGCAAAAGCAAACACAAGTAAGACCTTACAAAAGACGTATTTGCAACTTGAAAAATTCAAGAATAAGAGGATCCAGGAAACAATGTGATGTGACTTTTCCCCATGATTTTGTATCAAGAGTGAAACGCTTCTCTTCATGGGATGCATTAAAATGCTGTACAGTGGAACAAACAGACAAATAAAAGGTAATTACAGGAGTTACATTATGATCCCTACTAAAACTGAATAGCTTTATTGTGCTTTGACATCTGATTTTTCTTTCTAAACAATGTATTTTTATAGAAAAAAACACTGGTAACATAAAAATGTTCAGTGATAAAAAAGAGTCAAGTTTCAGTTTTAGTTTACAGGGCCCTTTTGGCAAGAATTGAAATCCAAAAGGAGTTTTTGCTACCTTGCAAAACTTGGACTGTAACTAGGTTTATTTTTAAGTTAATTAGAGATTCATTCCACACTGCCAATCTAGTATTTGGGTACATGTCTTTGGAAAAGTTCCAAAAAAGTGACACTCAGTTACCACGGTTACACCCACAAGTGTATCAAGTCTACCTGGAAATGATCAACCACAAGCTTAACTGGTCCCCTGCGCATACAAATGCTGTGACCTGTGACTACAATGCATTATAATGATGTACAAAAACTATGTTTGCTGGGAATAAATGAGATGAAAGGATGCACACAGGACTGTAAAAATCCTGGCTATGCTGTCAGACAGGGGACATTGTGACAGCCCTCCTCTTGCTCCTGCCCTCTTCTGCTCTCACCCATTGAAACTGGGCAGAACATTTTACCTGTGCTAGCAAGATAAGTGAGAGGTTTGACTAGGTTCTGAAAACTTCAGAACAGGCTGGCCTGCACTTACATTTTTACAGCAGAAATGGGTAATATTTGTGGTATTCCTTGGTAGCAGATAAGACCTGGGTGAGACATGACAATTTAAAATATATTTTTTTATTAGAATACTGGGACTGCTGAAATGGGAAAATCAAACAAAACAGAGATGTCAGTAATACTGCAATAGATACATATAAATTTTGCAAGTATTTCTATTCAGAAATAGCTTTAACAGAAATACTTTTTAGTACAGAAAATGTTCCTATTCTTGTACAGAACTGCCCCAAAGATCCAAGGTACACATATATCCATGTGAAGAATACACTGCAAAGAGTATGGGACAGATTTGGCAAATCTCTCTTTTTTGTCTCTGCCTAATGCAAACAGGATTCCACATGTGATCTTTTTTCAGACCTCTCATAACTACAAAGCAGAGGAAATGTTCTCATGAACCCCTGCAAAGAGAAGCCATCAAACTTCACCTCTGAGCTGTAAAACAGTATCATATGCTTCAGGTACTATGATAAAATCCCACTTGCAAATGTCCTTGTGCTGTCTGAGTTTCATAAATCAGATTGCAGAACAATAGAAATTTGATGTAGAAGGAGCCTGGTAAACCATCCTGTTCACCTCATTTCCACTGCTGCATGTTTTAGGTTGTTTTGTCAGCCCTTGTTCCAAATGGGCCAAGTGGAGAGGCTTTCATAATATCCCTTACAATTTTATTCCATACTTTAATACATCTCATTGTCTGGGAATTTCCTCCTCTCTTACAGCTTGAAGTTTGTCTGCTTTAATTTCAGCCAATCATTTCTTGCAATATCCCCTCTGTGCTAGGTATAAATATTTAATCTTTCACTTGAGGTTTGAATCGTTTCAACAACAGTCAAAAGAAATTGCACATTTGCATGAATAACAGAAATATCTAGAATCATTATAGCTAAAAACAATGTGGATTTTGGAAAGGAGATAAAAGCTATGTTTGAGAATTTTGACCACCTTTTTTCTACCAGAAATTATAAAATCACTTTTTTTGAGTGCAGAGTTCATCTTGTCTGACTGTTCTGATCTTCTACAGGTCTCCCTGCTCCCAGAACCTGCTATAGACCATCCTTGGAGATGGAGTGCTTGGAGTATTTTGGGAATTTGGGGTTCACAAGAACTTCAAAGTCTGTGACTGTCTGATAATTCCCTTATTAAAACGGGGAAAATGTGAACTTCACAGCAATACAAAACACAGATCCTATGATTTTTCAGTGATCACCAGTAACCCTTATTCATTGTGTCTGGATTCATGGGGAAAAAAGGAGGGAAAACCATTTAAAGAATATTCTACTTCTCTTTAATAATTTACTCTACTTAAAACACAAACATTTTCTACTATTTGTATCTGCAGAGGTCTGCACTAACTTCAGTCAGTGCCAGCTGAAGCCAGAACCTTGACATGTGCTTGCTCACTACTCTAAGCACTAGGAACTTGTGGTGTCTTTCCACACTTGAAATTCTTCCCCACTCTCCACAGTCCCTAATAATATCCTGGACATGTACCGTCATCTTTATTCATGAGAGTGCAGATGCAGCCAAATTAGTGGCAGCAAAGCACATTTTACACAGTAGAAAATACAATCTGTCTTCTTTTTGATTTTTTTTCTTAATAAAAAAAGTTTTATTTAAAAAAAATAAATCAGACAGCAAGATTTAAATTCAGCACCACCCGTTGCAAGAGTCTGTTTAAAAATGCACAGCTGGCTTGATGATGAGTGACAAATCAAAAGTCAGAGTGAAACTTCCCAATCATCTGAGCCCTTGCCACCCGATTAGCAGAAGAAAAACAGGGCAGATGGAGGGAGACGCAGCAGTTCGGAGGGAACAGATGGCCACTACGAACTTGATATATGAAATTAATAACACTTTCTCAAATACAATTAGTAGCAGGAATACATTACCTGAATTTTCATAACTGTGAGCAAGCTGACATTAAATGAGGTTTTTCAGATTAACAGTCAATATAACACTGATATTTGGAGAGAAATAAAAAATTATATGGAAAGTAATAAGGACCTTTCTGCTTTTTGTGCTATAACTGATTATAAGTGCCCAGCTGTACAAAGCCTGCATGATTCTATAGTTTGAAACTCCCCAGATATGTGTTCTCATGATTAACTCATTTATTTCTTAAACCAAAGACAGGCAACATGAGGTTTCACATAGGCTCTCACTGTGTCATGAGAATCTTTCTTATGGTGATGGTTTCTTCGGTCTTTACAGCCAAGGGCTTATAAAAATGTAGTATAAAATTTTCAGAAGATAAGACTGGTTTTGGAAATCTAAACCATGATGTCTTACCATGGTGTGTTTCCACACCTTCTGAAATCAAATCAGGCCCATTGAATTTGGCTTTAATTGGGCATCCAACACAATTAGTATGCTTTGAGAATGCTGATTCCTTCTTTTATAGATAATCTGTACAGAGAGAACAGGATTCAGAGCAAGAACAAGGGAAAACATGTAATGTATTTCAGAGCTTGGCTCAAGGCTTGGAAAGAAACAGCATTGTACCACTGCACATAAGCCAGATCAGTCTGGGTGAGGGGGTGACAAGGACCTTGCTTGGTTCCCTACAAGTCCTGGTATACCTAGGAGGATGATTAAGTAAGTATTTCTTTAATCATATGTACTGACACTTTTTAATAAAGCAGAGGCGGTGGAATCAGCTGAGAGGTCATTCTCTCAGCTTAGAAGAAATTGTTATAAAAAAAATCAACACAAACAAATGCTGGCACTCTCCTAAGGAAACAGACATAAAAATTTTTGTTTTCAAGTTAAAAGTGGATATTGTTTTCAATATCAAAACTCATTGTTTTCAAGTTAAAACTGGCTTTTTAGAGTGTGAGCATACATGTACATACACACACCAAAGAAAGCTTCTTATTTTTCCTAATATGCAGTTTTTTACTGCAATACAACAGCTGTCCCCAGAGAACCTTAAATTTGGTGTTGAATCCTTCTGTCATTCATACTGGCTTTTCAAACTAAAATTCAAATGTATAAAAAAGGAAATTCTTGAAAAGTCAAGAAAGAATTGAAAGTGCAAGCAATGAGATTGAAAGTGCACAAGTTACTATATAAATATTTTCCTGAAATGCTCTGAAATACACAATGGCATTTTTAGTCTACAGTAATCAAATAGTTTTTTTCTGCATAGAATTCTCTTGAAAGTTCTATGGGAACCTTTTAAGCCCTTGCTACCTGATACCTGGGATGATATGGAAATGTAATTGAGTTTCTTCCTTTCACTGTCACACAATTATCACTTTTTTCTCCCTTTCCTTTCTGTTGTTATTTTCTTTATTGTTGCTCCTCAGCCATAGTCGACAGATGCAAATGTAATTTGTTTATGAATCACAGCACATATTTATGTGAATATACCATATGAATATGCTTGCAGTATGATTTCAGCTGGGTGAATACTGCAAAAGATGATTTGCAAACACTGCTATGAATAAAGGGCATGATACAAAGCTCATTGCAATCCATGGGATGACTCTTGTTGGCTTCCAGGAGTCTGGCTCAAGCTCCAAGCCAAGACTTTCCATTCAAAGGAATACTTGCTTGCTGATTGTCTGTTGTTCATGTTTATCCAGGCAGAGCTTTGTTTGTGCAAATACTGGGATGAAGCTTCTACTTGGGGTAACGCACATTTCTGCACAAATACATGAATTTTCTCTATGACTACATATGGTCATATGGAAGTGTTATCAACACAAGAATCTATGAGTAATCATTTTTAGCAATGATTTCAATGAACTATGAAGAGTTCAGGAGTCACAGACACATGCATATGATCTAGTTTTTCAAAGATTTTTCTGTCCCAAACAGAGCTGTCAGTCCAAGATTGGGACACAGTAGTACTGTGTCTGGAACAAATAGGTGGAGCTTGGCCTCATGCTGCCTGAAAGCAATAGCACATTTGGCTTCAACAAAGCCAGGTTCAAGATTGTTCTCAGCACTGTAACTTAAGAAAAAATGCTGAAAATAGAAATTAATTTGGGCTTTAGGTTTCAGAATTTTTAAGTATTTCCTTAATACTTCAAATTTCAGTTCTGCAAGGTGTCATTTCAATGGACATTAAACTCATAGGACCTTATAGAATTGGGTTTGGGTTGTTGCCAGACAGCATAGCTGTTATTGTTTGGTCTTGTATTCATAGACAATGTCTATTGTCTTTACCCAGATAAGCAGGTTTTGGCCAGAAGTACAATTTCTCACACCAGACACATAACAACATGATTGGCATCAGACTCTAATGAACAGTAATGAGAAAAAGTGTTCCAACAACAGAATGAAAATGCCTTTTAGTGCAAATGTTAAAGCATCTCTCTTTTGATTTCCAATGCCAACATTTAAGTTGCAGAATTTGGTAATGTTTATTCTTCAATTCTAGAAACTCTTTTCAACTGCCTTCAGTCTTGTCTTTTTCACTTTCTTGCATGGCAGAAAATCTCTTCAAATGACGATACAAACTGGCACCAAACAAAATCTTTCTATGTATTTAAACTTGTGCTGCTCACTTGACTCAGTGACCCGGTGGTATTGTCCAGAATTGCATTAACCAGTTCCAGGCAGTGGAGACAAAAATTCCTTTCATTCATCAGCAGATAAGGAGTTTTGACAACTATCCCTTGGGAGCAAGAGAGGGAAAAAAAAAAACAACCAAAGGAAAAAAACTCAAGAAGAGATTACAATGTAATAATGTAAAAAGCACAGTCAAAGAGCCAAAGAAAGACTGGAGGAAGCTGTAGGGCTGCCTGGGCAGACAGGGAGACTGCTATCAGAATTGAACAAGAGAAAATCCAGATCCCCCTTCCACTCCTCTACCTGTTTCTTCTCAATGTCACTATCAGTGCACACAGTGATATAAAACAGGTCCAACAAGTATTCCAGTAACTCCTCAGGACCACCAGGGCAAAACCAAAAACATTCAGGGCTTGACACTTAACCAAGGCAACATGCCAAGCTTATCACATGTGAAAAAGCCTTGTAGAGGAAAATAATCATCTTCATGTTCACAGGGTCTGGGTGTTAACTCTCCAAAGACTCTCCTGTATTTTCCACTCCTTTGACTGTTGCAGATGAGCGGGTTATTTGCACGGAAATTCAAACCTCTGAATAGATTTTTGTTAAATACAGAGCATGGGAAGGAGCCAGAGATTTCTCTTTTGTACCTTAGTACTGATTATAAACAGGGCACTTGTTACTGCAGAGCCTTACAAGATGGCCCAAAGGATGGTCCACTTTCTGTATGAACCAGAAATCACTCAAGGAGCTGAGGAGGGAACAGCAGCTCCACTTTCTCACAGCCTCCAGAGTTTAACTTTTTCCCCTTTTTTGCAGTGGAAAAAATAATTTTTTCAATAACATAAAAATGGTTTGTGTCAACAAACTCTAGTGACCCCAAACCAGAAACAGGGCCCCTGTCCAGCTGACTGCCAACATTTGCTTCATGTCTTTCTTCGCCTCTTACACCTGGAGATTATGAGTCCAATTCCAACATGTTTGGTAGTGACACTTCACTGAAATGTTCTTTATAGCTTCCACCTGAGAGGACGTAGAGGACTGGTTTGCTGTGAACAAGGAAGATCTAAATTCAAGTTCTTTTTCTGCCAGATTCAGAGTGTGAAATATGAGCTATTACTCTACCCTCCAGAGACACTACTAGGACTTCCCTTTGTTCTCTTCTGCCCAAATCACTCAGAGCTCTGTTGTAGCTTAGTGTTGTACCACTGGTTATTGCTCATGATGAAAGAATTAAGCTTGTTGACAAGTCTTTTCCAGGAATAAATCAGGGCACACTTTGAGTTTAGCATCTGATATTATTTGAAGGTAGCATGCAATTCATTTGCACCTGAAGATACATGATCCTGTGCAATGCTGAAGGCCTCAGATCCTCCGCCCTTAATCACAAAGAAGTGTTAAGCATTAATCAACTCTAATTACAAATATCATACTCATACACATGTAGCCATTCAAGAAAAATATCGCTAATTTTAATTGGATGCTTCCAAACATATTAAAAGCATTTCTTCTTCTCTTTCATTGAACACAACTTTATTTTTCCTCATTACATTCCTGCCCCCTGTGTCTTAAGTTCCCCTCTAGTGTAATTCATAATTCCCCTTGCATTTACTTTCTTTTGAGTGAGGACTTGAATCTCTGAAATGCTGTATATGTGCTGATCAGTTGCTGAATACTCAGCTCTCCACAATTCAGTAATGCTCACCTTCACAGAATATTGAATATTATGGTATTTGGGAAATCATGATAATTAGAAAGAAAACTCAGAAATACTGTTTAAGACAATTTTTTACACTTCTATCTGCATTGTGGTTGGGCAAGGGGAAGAACTGGAGGTAAAGATGAGCATAGTATTTGCATATTCTGAGAAAAACTTCCTGAGACTTCTTTCTAGGGGATATGGGAGTTGCATACATTATTTCTACCTGATGCTGGAGGGACATTGAAATATTCATTTAATCAGCATCTAACATCAGTGGATTTGAGAACATAAACTTTAATTTCTCACTGGAATCAAATGGAATGACACTGACAACTACAAATAAAAGAGATACAGATTCACAAGCTGCCCCTGCTAAAAATATCAATTGCTTCAAAGTAATTCTTGCTATCGTCAGTTAAAAATAAATAAATTAAAAGAGAAAGCTAATGAGCATGTTTATGACCAATGGGAACATCAACAAGCATCTGCTGATGAGAACCTAGTAGAATTAGTGCTGAAGAAATATGACTTGGTCTACTACCTGTAGGATCTCTGTTACATGGGTGATGTGCATTTATGAAATGTTATTTTTCCTTCAGGTAAAGAAAAAATTAGTTAGAAGATACTTACTTTGACTGTTATTTTCTTACCAATCTATTAGAGAGGCTGCAAATGCTGAGGGCACTGTGACAGCTCTGTAGAGATCATCTTGGTCTCTTTACTCACATTCTGTAGCCTTTAAGGTAAAGTGCCACAGCTGGAGCCTGAAAGTAGCTGAATTGTTCACATGTCTAACAGCCACGGGTTTGCAATGATGTATTATGTAGGTAAATAAATATTATGGTCCTTACAGGTAAGACAGCAAACGGAACGAAACCAATGGTTCTGTAGGTGAGAAGCAAAAGGCATCATATCCTTATTATTTCCTTCTGACCGGTGTCCTTTTTGCCTAATTTCTCTTTCTGGGGTTTCCATTGATGGTAAGTAGGCTCTCATGGAGTGCTCCTTTTCCTGGAGACAGTCAAAGGATTTGTCTCCTGACCTTACGCTGTTCTCTCCTTGCCTCTCAGAAGAACTCGCTTTCCTGTGTTCCAGTTTCCTGGCCCATCTGCTGCCCTCCCACACATGGCAGAGGGCAACAGATGGGTGATAATCATGCGGAAAAAGGCAAATGGAGGCCATGCGGAGGGGAACGCAGCTCCGTGGCACCGTGCCCTGGCAACACAAAGCCACCACTAGTCATCCGCTGCACACACACCGCGAATCCGTCAGTGACAAGAAAGGCGTGTGGCTGGTTGGAATAGGAACAGCTTGGGACACTGCCAGTGCTGGGTGGCTGCTTTCCACTGGTAAACATTGTCACTTACGGTACAGCACTTCTCAGGAGTAAGGGAAGCACACCTTGTCCACCCCTTCAAGAAAGGCTCATCTCCATTTGTGATATGAGGACAAGATGGTAGCTCATGGTGTCTCACTTAGGGCTCCTTTAGGTTGCAGACATAAAGCTAATTTGTGGTGTAAGACCAGTGAGCTCTGATGCTAGGAGGAAGGAGGCATGCACATAGCAATAACCAACATGTTTGCACAGGTCTGAATCCACAGCAGCTCATCTGCTTCTGACAACAGCTTGCTAGGACATGTAAAGTCACCGGCAGGAGATGACAGAAGAAATGGGCTTGGCAACGACAGTCAGACACAGATGACTGTGAGCTATCAATATGAAAGCTGAAGAAAAACAACATAAAAAAAGAGGCAAATATTGTATGAGGGTATTACCATGTTTAAAACAGCAGAAAAGGATCTCTCTCTGGTATGTTGGTGAATGGCTACCTCAAAAAGACAAATAAGAAGAGTAAAAAGACTTGTCTATATGGTGGATTGGTGTATTTCAGCACAAAGACCAGGACTTGGCAGCCTTAAGGTTTCTTTCCAGTGCAACGTAACCCACATGTCTAGGAAATACACACAGTCCCATTAGGAAAGGTACCTTTTCCAAAGAAATGAAGGCTACCTAAATTACAGTTGCATTTATCAAACAGTCTCAGATTGTAAAAAAGGTTTTAATTGCTTACAGAGCTGTGCAACCTTACAACAGATATAGAAATACTAACAAGTTGAACCTCAATATCCTGCATAAATTTCTTTAAGAAGTGTAACTTTTCTACTATGGTATGAAATGGTGTGTAATTGTCGCTAGTGGCAGGACTTGAGGAAATGGACTGAAGTTGTGCCAATGGAGGTTTAGGTAGGATATTAGGGAAAGGTTTGTCACCCAGAGGGTGGTTGGGCACCTGGAACAGTCTCCACAGGAAAGCAGTCACAGCACCAGCCCGCCTGAGTGTGAGAAGCATTTGGACAACATTCTCAGGCACATGGTGTGACTCTTGGGTTGTCCTGGGCAGAGTCAGGACTTGGCCTTGATGATCCTTGTGGGTCTCTTCCAACTCAGCTTGTTCTGTGATTCTGTGGCATCCTATGTGTTAACTAGCAAGCTGGAATACAATATACAGATGGGGTAAATATGCTGAGCAGTTGTGCATGTTGTATTACCTTATGTTTGAGAAGCCAAATGAATAGAGAAGCTCTGAACTGCTCCCTTCCAGCATTGAAACACTCACAGAACAATGCCAATGCTGCTAGATCAGATAGGCAGTATCATCTGGAAAACTGCAAATAAAGACTTTCGACTGTTCAGAGAGTACATACAACCTTCAAAACTTTTCTTGTTCTCAAAAAGTATTTTTACTATTCTAGTTTTCTATCTTATAGAAAGAACTTCTTCATATTGTCAATACACACTGTATTTGAAGCGTTCTTTTCTCCATTGCTTCTTCCCTCATACTTTCTCATATTTTACCTTTCAGTTACCAATCTTTTAATAACAGCATTTGAACAGTAAAGAAGATATTTCAGAAGGATTTTAGGAAAATGACTTTAAAAATTGTGCTTTCCAAGGCCTTGGATCTACAAGAAATAAGTAATACAATATTTCCCAGATAGCTTCTACCTACAGCCGAGGTGCTCCAAAGTGAAGTTGTGAATTTAAAAAATGTATAAAGTGATACAGTGGAAGGGAAATACACACAGATGCTAATGACAAATGACCATGTGATTTGTTAAAAGATAATTATGAGCTAGTCTGAACAATCTGCTTGTTCTGTAAGGCTATTTCATAATAATCAATAGGATTTTACCACTGTCCTGAGCAGATTCAAGGCAAAGATGAGCAGTACCAATCTCTATTGGGTTTGGAGGGTTGGCAAGGTAAAACTAATTTGTTTTTTTAATTTTCTTGCCAGCCATTTCTTGTCCAAAAAGTAAACCCTTTACATTCCATATTATTTTCCAAGAATAACAGCTTTGAATGTTTAGTTTGGCTAAATTAGAGAAGTTGACCACCTGTTTGTAGAAAAACAAGACATTCTTGCAGATGGAAGCTCTGAGCTATGATAAAGAGTTCTAAAAGAAATCTTGTTGGGTGCAGAGAGTGAAGGAGGCAAAATACAGACACAAAAAAATTCTTTGTGGACATTTTTGAGTGTAGGGTAGATGAAATGGAATAAATCCATAAATGTTCTCATCTCCAGTTTCATAATAAACAGCGAAAGCATCATATCTCAAATTCTGCAGAAATGTACAGGACAGTATTGATTACTGTAAAAGGAACAGCCTTGTGCTAGCAAAGAGATGGATGAGGTTCTTTATATGCTCTTGAAGATGAGTGTCCCATAAAACCAGAAATTTGCAGTGAGTATATGGTCGTTCTTATATACAAAATGGTCTTTCAGCAAATGAGTTATGATGTGTCAAAATGACTCATAGGGACTTTGCCACAGTGCAGTGTATTTGAGAAAATTGCTGCCACAGAGCAAATATTTTTTATGTTGATTAACAGTAACACAGCTGGCCTCTGACTTTGCAAATTTAATGGAAATTTCAGGGTTAATGAACGAAACTAATCCTCCCTTGCTCTCTCCTTGTTTTACTTTCTCACACACACAGACATGCACACCAAGTTTGTACCAAAAATTTCACTTAGGTTGTTGCTAATGAGAAACATCCAAGCAAATCAATATACCTGCACTACACAGGTATCAAAGAAAAGTACAGAGGTTTTAGGAGACACATTCCTTTCAAAAAAACACATTCTAGTGAACTGCACTGCCATACCCCAAGTAATAGTCTGCCTCATCACTATTAAAAGTAGTGCATGATAACAAAAGCATGTAAATGAATGAAAGAGATATTGGGAGCAGTACTGATTACCAAGACAAAGGAAATCAATGAATCAGAAATGTTCCTGAGCTGTATAACCCAGCAGCTGAGAGGAGGGAAAGGCCCTTGCTTTGGTGTATGGCTTCAACATCCCCGCTCATAGAAAGATTTGACTTGAAATCTTGCAAGGTCAAACCTCTTTTGCAGCTGTCTGGGTCCTCTTTTTATCAGTCAGGCTGGAAATTTCATTCTTAATGATTTTGCTTGGTTTTCTTCCTGTACTACTCTTCTTTATACTCCTGTGCAAATGGCCAGGTTGGGCAGGGCTCCTGAAACTGCTTTGTGAATTCCCACTGCTGTAGTGTTGCAGATTTATCACCTTTAAGGGTGCATATTCTGCCACAAAGGCCACTTAAGCCCACAGAGATCATTCTCAGGTCCTCAAACACTTTAGTTACAAACAGTGCTGGGAGATAAAGATGTAGGTAGCAGCTCTGCAGTTTTGGACAGGGATCATCCTGCTTGTCAAGGGATTTCTGGGGAGTGGATGGTGTGTGTCATTTTCAACTCTGATTTCTCTGATCCCTTAATGCTGACCAAGTTCATTAAAACACCTGAAGAAAATTATGCACTTCCACAGGCAATATAAAAAGGTATCTACCTGCTGAAGCCAGTGGGAAAATAGAGCAGGTGAGTGCTTACAAAAGCAAAAAGAAAACTTACAAAAGGCAAAACAAATTACAAATAAATATATGGTTAGAGAAATAAAACAGCACACCTCTTTTCTGAGACACCAGGCTAGAACACAACCCTCACAGCATGTTTTAGCCTGGTGGGCATTAATCAAAGTGCTTCCTATTATTTCTCTTTTTTTCCCCTGCTCAACCTCCCCATACATTTATTTTTCTTAGAACAATTCTATAATAGCCACTTTAACTTTCAGAAAAAACCAGTTTATAGAGTGCAGGGAAATATGATTTGCAAGTCCAATCAATTCTATATCCAGGAAAAATAGATAATAATGACTGGAGAACCAACAGATACCATTGACTTACTGAAATTAATCCATTCTAATAATGCTGATCTCTTCCCAGATCAAAGAAAAGGCTGGATAATTATATTTTTTTCCATTCATACAATTACATTTTATTCGCAAGTTTCTTGAAGTTCAGTTTGCAAATGCTTTAGAGGCAGTTCTGTGTGCCTTACTTGTCCACTCTTCCTGAGACAATATTAAGCAAATTTTCCACATGATGAGATTATGTTGGCTTCTATGTAATTTCATGCAGAAGTCCAGGAGTGCTCCGTGCATTTGGGATGCCTAAACTCTATAAACCTCGTCTTTGATGGTAGAGCAGACTCAAGGTCCTTCAACAGTGGCATGGCAGAAACTTAAGAATGGTCAAGATAGTCCTGCCACAGGAGGAATGGTCCAAAGAAGGTGACCTGGGATAGAGACCTGCAGCAGAGGGTTGGGCTGCCTGGTCCCTTTTGCTGCTGAGATCACAGCAGGGGCAGCTGATGATGCCTCAAGGAGCCAAAACTGGAGATGCCCCAACTCTTCCTTCTCTGCCAACAGCAGCAAACATGACTGTGAACTTGGCTATGGAACAGTTAAAGGTATATTACTATCCTGGATAGGAATGTCCTGGGCACTCTTCTTCTGAACCCATAATGCCATGAAAATCCACTTGCTAAAATCTAATTTGAAGCTCTAAGTTGAAAAGAAAATAAAATGAAAAGAAAACCAGTAGCACTGTCTTATAAATAGTGCTTGCCAAACAAACAGCACAATCCAATATGATATAGTAGTCTCCATTGGTCTGAAGATACGACTTCCAGTTATTATGGTTTACATGTTCTTAGAAGTATCTATACTTAGTTCTATCCAAGAAAAGTAAAGAAAAAGCATAAATAACCTAACTGGTTTTACTGGAGTAGGATATTAGTCTAGTAGGACCGGTACAGAGCCAAGCCTTGTCTTTCACATAAAGTGTAAGCTCAAGTTCTCTGAATGCAACTTCACAACCCTGGGATCTGAATCTGTTTCAGTGATTTTCCTTCTGTGTTAAGCCCTTAACTATTCTCCAGATTAATTTCAAATGTGAATGAAATCTCCTAGAAACATGTTTAATCAACTATGATGGCACCTTTATGATTCTCTTAGCTGGCAGAAAATTCTGAATCTCAGCCCTTCCTCTATCTTGAACCCAAACCCAGTTTCTAGGTAAGTCAGACTCAGCACTTTTTCATGTTTTGATCACTGTGGTACAAAAGTGCCAGCAAACAGTCCAGGAAATCCTACAATTAAACAGAGGGGAAGACTGTGAAAGATCATAGAAGCATCTCAAATCCCTTGTCACTAGAAGATTTAACTCTTGCAGAAGTGTTTCTAAGGGTGTTGGTTTGATCCATGAGAAGCGCTCATGTACATCCCCACCACAGCATGGATGCTTTGTACACACAATTCCCACTTCTGCTCGTAGGATGAACCCTCATCACCTCCTTCAGACACACAAAAATCAAAGCAATGTTCCACATCTTCCCTTCCAAGAGAAGAAGGCAATATTCATCTGTTTGCACAAGGAAATGTATGTATCTGCTTATTTAGGTGCTTCTCTGCCTTTCCAGAAACAAAACCAGAGCTGATGAAGTACACTGTACTCCAGAATTTTTTCCTTTCTCCTTTTAGTCCATTCTTCTTTTAAACTTACAAAATAAAAAATAATTATCCCAGGAGAACGCTATATCTGTGCAATTTTTCCCACTGTATCGATAATTACTGTATTTCACATGCCCCTTTTAATTACTTAATGTCTGAGATTAAAATTCAACAGCCTCTCTCAAAGAGAAAGTGCTTTAATATCTGAAGTGCTGCTCCTGTAAATTGGCATCTGAAAGACAGGCTAAAAAAGGGGCATAAACACGAACATTCCCATCCTTCCCGACTGACTGCAATACCAATGAGCTGCACCGACTCCACACAGACCTCCCACATTCCTGGTGGGATGTTTCCTAGCAGAGCGATCCACAAATATTATCCTTCAATGACAATACAGTTTCATCAAGGTACGTCTCAATCCGCAGGGCGCAGGCCCCGCGCCAGACGGAGGGTTTGGCGCAGCCGCGCGCGCGGCGTGTGTTACTTACTGGTTATTGCAGTGGTCACGCCGAGTCCCGTATGGCGCTACATTAACGAATGGCATGCGAGCACCTTCTGTTGAAACATCTGCGACAGGGAAATTTCAGGCATTTTTCCAGATTTTTTTTTTTTTTTTTTGTGCTCGCGACCAAATTTTCATTAGGGCTATAAAACCTGGCAGGCGGCATTGTTGTGTATGATTTTTTAATAAACTGGGACATGCCTTTGTTAGAGGAGTGAAGAAAAGGGCTCTTTAGAGACTTCTTCCTATTACAAAAAGTTCAGAAAACATATGACAGCTCACCAAACAGTGTCTCCTAACTTTTCTCTGTCTCTTCCAAGACTAAGATTTCCTGCTTCTTTAGATGTATACAAAGATTTACAGGTTTTGAAATGAAGCCAGAAATGTAGATTTTTTTTTATCTATCAGATTAAATGATTCCAACAGTGGCATTACTAGAGAATGTGTTCAAAGAAAGTGCACGTAGCTAACATAGATTTTTAGCATCTTTTTGATGCCTGCTGCCAGGAATCTCACAAAGAATTTTCACTTACTTGACAAGGTCCTTTGGAAAAAAAATGAAGAAAGGAAAGCAAATGGACATATTCAGATCAGATCTTGTACACAATGCAAGCCTAGAACACAGCCTTACTCCTTTTTCTTTCTCTTTTCCAGAAACATGCCTTTGCCTGCTCTCCCTTCTCTGATCCCCTGCAAGACAACAGCCACCAGGCACAAATTGAAGTTCCATTTTGCAGTTCTCCCTGCGACACTATGAACACTAATTCAGAACAAACATTCTTGGCAGTAAATATGTACATTATCATTATGTAAATAGGTATGTTATCATTATAGCAAAATGATGATGTTCTTTGCTAAGTCTACATTCCCTTTCCAAGAATATTATGTAGTTTGAAGTATAATTTCCATTATGCCACTGGGGCTGAAAAACACTTCAGTTCAACAATAATTAGTGTACTGTATATAACAAAATGTTTACCGTGGATAAAGATGATGTTCAATCCTAAATCTTTTTGGACAAACAAACAAATGCAGTTCTACACAGCAGTGTTCAGCCTGAGTAACCAACAGAAAGCATTTACAGACTAATATCCATTCCCACATCCAAGGTGAGCATCATATTGACATTTTATACTAACAACACCATGAGCAATAACATTTTAAATTGTATGAGGTGAATGATCTACTGTTAGCATGAAGGTGACTTCATTTCTGAACCTTAAATGAACTAGAAACTACTGCATGTCACAGGCTGCTGGCACTGCTAACAGTGTTTACATGAAGCCCATTGTTCAAGCATAGGTGAGTATATCAGCACTGCAAAACCCAAATTCTTAGGTTTTAATAATTTGAAAAGTTCTTCTGTGTAAAGAGCAAGGCAATACCAACTCCTAAATCCAGCAGCTGCAAGCTACCTGCACATGCCTACATACCCCATGCTACCTCCTGAGAATTCGAGATATGTATGTCCTAGACTGAGGCAAAATAAGTGCTGACTTCTTACAGAAAAAAACCAGAAATGCTGGTGTAAGTAAAACTGGATGAACGCGTTAATATTTTCACAGCTTCTTTTGAGGTGAGTAAATGTAAATACTTGTCTCTCATTTTCCCTGAAAAAGTGGATTAGTTATTTAGAAGTATGTAAATGCATTCAAAATGTCTTCAGTTTCTTCTCATTCCTTTGAATGCTGCTTTGAACTGAAAAATCAATTTTCAGAAAGGAAGATATGCCAATTAGAATTAAAAAAAAAAAGAAAAAAAACAAAACAGAAGAAAGGAAACTAATTTATAAATTATAAAATATATAATGGCCACATTCCCACTGTTCTGCTGCCACTTCTATCACATACCACACACTGGAATTGTGAAAATATTGTATGAAAATATGCATATGATTCTCGGCATTCTTCATTATGCACCAGCTCCCTTCAGATATTTTTTCATGGGAAAAATTAGACAAGGAAGATAGCCTTTGAGGACTCACGGAGATTATGCATGGTGATTTCTTCTTTCCCCATGCCAATAATTAGATACTTGTTTTGCATCTTCAGGCAAATATTGTGGAAGCATAACAAACTCCAAAATACTTTTGTCTGGCATTTCTATTCCCTTTTTACTTCAGAGTGTCTGATACACTTGTGTTCACCACACACGTGTATAAAGCGTTTCTGCACAGGATGCAAGCACACGTTGTCACTGAGCCATTGGCTTTCTTCTCTGACATCTGAAAACAGCTGATGTTGTGCTGCCCAATGTCTGTGGCCAGGCAGGACCAGCACACATCCTGGCCAGCCCACTGGATCAACAGCTCCCAGCCAGGTGCTGTCTATGAAGCCAAACCAGTTGAGAGGAAAAAGCAGCAGCAGCAGCAGAGAATAATTTCCCATATCCCTTGGATGTTTGTTTCAATTTTGTTTCAAACTGATCAAACCATGGGAAAGCCTAATTCCTCATTGATCCTCTCCAAACTTAAGCCTCCTCAGCAAAACATGTTACAAAATGAGAGTGTGGTGGCTATAGGAGAAATATTTCTCTGATTTTTAGACCTGTTGTTCATTAGCACTGGATTGCCCTTATTCTTCTATTGACAGAAACAGTGAGCTCGCTGTTTATATTCTCTGAAATATCCATGACTTCATGTATCTTTTTCATATAATCTCAACATTTTTTTTAAGCTGAAAAGTCCTACTCTGTTCAGTCTCTTTGCACAAGAAAGCCATACCATACCTATGGATATCTGTTACCCTTTTCTAGGATACCTTTCCAACTTCTACCACACCTTCTGCACACAATATAAGACATAAAATACTGCTGACTTATAAGATAGTCCAGTGATATTTTCAGTCTTTTTCCACTACAAGTGGAACAGAAAACACAGTCACAGCTTGTACTATGCAAATAATTGACTGGGAGAGTTGCTGGTCAAGTGGAAACAAGTAATCCAAATGAAAAAATAATTTCATGTCAAGGGGAAGCAAACAACACCAAAACATAACTTATTTCTGCGAAGTAAACTAGTTCTAAGAAACCCTATCATTTCCAGATGAGATGAAAAAACTTTCTCTTATTCTAAGAACTTCAGTAGTTACTAAAGAAAACTTATGGAAAAGTTACCTCAAAAAACTTACTTTTATTGAAATTTAAGGCAAAACAGGTGGCTGAAGTGAATCATGAAAACAAGGAGCAATATGAGAAAATGGATATAAGCAGGACTTTGTATATCAGACCAGAATGCTCTAGGTTTTCCTCTCTAATCTAACCACCACTATCAATACATTTGTTATTCCTGTTGCTTTGATATTGCCAGTTAGAATATGTACCTGGCAGCTTTCCACTGACATTTAGCATTAGTAGTCCAGGTCATTAAAGACAGCATTGGGCTGCTCACACAATATTGTGCTGTTGGTGCTCAGATCACTCCTATGGCTGCCTGTAAGATTTAAATGTAGCACTTGGGCAAAATTATCATACACAGCATCATCCACAAACACAACAGTATCCAGGAGGCAAGTCTTTTCAAGACAAAGTATGAGCAGAGCAGGTATCATGGTGAGCTCTAAAAACAAAACCAGAGTGCAAGGAAGAGATCAGTTATTCAGACTGTTGCTGTAATACAGACAGTAACTGTCCAAGTGTTGAAGCTTCTCATTTATTCCATGTGAAAAATGCAGCTGCATAAGAGATTGACACAGAAGTTTCATGTAGGTAGATGCATCCTATAGTTGTCCAATGGAACAATGACATAAGGTAGTCCAAGCCAAAACTGAAACAAAGCTTTAAATAATGGGAACAATTAATTCTTGAAAAATGTGTCCGTGGAACAAGAGGGCAATTGCCATAATTCTGAAATTTTAAACTTCCTGGAGTTAGCACTTCTGTTTCTCCAGCTGTTGATACTTCCTCAATTTTGCCTGGCAAAGGTTTCTCTCATCTTTTCAGATAGGTCAAGAATTCTGTTGAAGAAAAGTTAAGGGTCTGAGAAGATTCAGCAGCAGAAGAATCCAACATGTTCCAGCCAGTAGCAGGGATGAAGATGGGTGGAGGTTTTTCTGCTTTTCATGGATCTTGGTTACTTGCCATGGGCCCAATAGAAGCTGCTATAAGAACCAACTTTCCAAAAGCCAGGGACACATTATGGAGTGTCATGGTGGAGCTCTGCTTTGTTGAAGGTCACATGTCTGGGTTGCAACACACCATTAACTTTTTAAAAGAACAGCATGTAAAATGTTGTGGTGCAGGCAAGGGAATCTCTCGATATATGCATTTTGCATGCCACTTTGTGCAAAGAAAATACGCATTCCTCTCCCACTGAATGCAGGCAGCCCTGCAGATTGATTTTGGTCCATGCCATGAGGTTAATGCACAGCTTGATCTGCACTGACATGAAAATACCATCTGTATAACCCCGGCTTGCCTTGCTGGGAGAAGATACAGGACTCAGCAGCTGGTCTCAGCTACTCTGGGAAAATGTGCGTCTCCAGACCAAGCTTGGATCCAGCCATATCTGGCAAAAGTATTATAACTATATCACATGCATACTCCAGAGAAATCTTAAGAAGCTTAATGGAAGTTCAGTTCATATGTTGAGGCTGTTACATGAAAAGTATCAGGAAAAGCATAAACTGTTCCTATTTCAAAACTATGTAGGGAAATAGTACAAGGTATAACTTCACAGGACTGTCATGAGTTACTCAAATATTCCTAACTTAACATACATAATTCAAAAGAAGAAATTTTCTTTCTCTTTGGTTAATATCAAAGTAATAGTTTTAACCCCTATGCTGTGCAACAGAAAGCTGACTTCTTTTTCAGTGAGCAGGACATAATACTGAATCTTGCCATAAGCATGCTAGCACAATAATCTGTTTTGTGCATTACACGAAGGAAGGACTACACTCAATCTCCTCAACTTTCTGACAGCAAGAGTGCAAGTTCGAAACAATGTTTGTCCCAAGAGAAAAATCTTCCTGTGTCAGGTCCTTTCCTATTACACCAAAGAAAAAGGCTTTTGTTTATTTGTTTGTCTTGACTGAGGTTGTTGTTGGTAGTGGTTGTTTTTTTGTTTTTTTGTTTCCTTAAATATAGGTGTACACTCTGTTTATTTAAAAGTTAATGGAGCTTAGTAAATTGCTGCAATCTTTCATAACGTAGCAGATTTTTTAAAATATCAAAATCGTAATCAGTTTAGTGCATGGTTCCACCAGGACTGACTGAAGGGGAATAAAGGTAATTATAAAGCCACAGGGCCACATTCACCTCAGCTAAAATCAATGTCTGACTACCCTTCTGTGCTCCCACATCACTTGGCAACCCTGTTGAAGAGTGGAAGCAGGGCTGTTAGGAGAGCCCTTGCCCCAAAGCATCCCCTTGGCTCCAGGAGCTCCTCTCCTGGTGGTGCCCAGTGGCTGGGTGGGTTGGGGCTGCTCTGCCTCCCGCCCCTGCACACGCAGGGAGATTGGGAGGTGACATGGTCAGCCTGATGAAGTACACAAAAGCTTTTGGCACTGCATATCTGCAATATCATGGACAGTCAAGGAGGCGCCTGTTATAAAAATACACAGTGAAACACAACTGGAGGACTGCTCTTTCTCAAAGGCTAACGTAATGCATTCCTTCTGTTTAGGCTCATTTTCCAGCCTTTCACATTCTTTGTGAACAAGAGTTATAAAACAAGCCTGATGCAGTCCAATTATTTTTACTTTGAAGGCCATTAATCAAGATTGACTAAGAAAATGAAGACAGCTAAGCAAAATTTCATATGTGACTAGAGTGAGATTAAAATAAAACCAGATGGGGATGGACAGAGACGTTAAGCTGCTTTCTCTCCCCCTTCCCTCCCCTTTTTTTACTTTTTTTGACTCATGTAATAAATGTCTTTTACAAATTACAGCACTCTTATTTTCTTACAGTAAATCAAATTGGGTCATAATGTACAAGTGGTCTCATTGCTGAAATGTCAAAAATAGAACCCGCCTTGTTCTTCCAAAGCAATTCCTCAAATCTAAGCCAGCAGTGTGGCCTGACAGTCTATAAACCATCTACCTGGATGCAGATCCCTTTTAAGGTAACTGTCTGTAGCTGATAGAAGTGTTTCACAAGCATCCAGCATGAGCTGTATGCAGAGATCTGTAGCATGCAGTCATTTGCAGGGGTCTGAATCAGAAGGTCTTACATACATTGCATTTCTACAATTTTCAGGGAGTTTATAGAACCAGGACTTTTTTTCTAAAGATCAAACAACTTTGAGGTAATGCCAACCAGTAGATCTATAAAAATTCTGAAAAAGCTTGCATTATTTTCACAAAACCCCTTTTAATTGATTAGATGAAAGCCAGTGAACACACTGAGAAGCTTCTTTAGAGATTTCAGGACACAGCAAGGAAAACACAAATCACAAGGACAGGTAAAGATCCAGAATGATGGTCCCCATATCATTAAGATTTTCCTTTTATAAAGTGTCTACTACAATATATCTTAGGTAAGAAGATAAAACAGTCACGTACACATTATTTCTCTTTTATGAAAAAAATATTGGATTAAAAGAAGGGAAAAATTTTCAAACTCACAATTTAAAATAAGCTCTGCTTTGGAACTAGATTTTGAACATATATGTACTGGTAAGCAAGTTCACTTATAGCAGTCCTGAGCTATCCAGAAGTATATTTGACTAAACACAACTATCTCACTGCCAAGGGGAAAAAATAGTCAATCCACCAAACAAAAAACCCAAACAAGTAGTTAATCAGTATTTCACAGAGGGGGTCTGAGACACACTAATTTTGCAGAAAGGTCAGCTGGTACAATCCAACAGACCGAGTACATCCCCAAATTCTACTGTGCTTGAAATGTTAATTGGGTCAGAGATTGGCCCCTACCCCTATGAGAAGATTTTGGTTTTAAGAAGGGAAGATTATGTACATGTAACTTGAAAATTTTAAGTTCTGTGAGTATTTCTTTCCCAGACTCTTTCATGCATCACCTGTCCTAATGAATATAAACCCATAGCTTTCTTTACCCATTCACTAATAATAAGCCTGAAAGGCATCTCAAGGGATCATTTAGGCCATCCTCTCTACTGAGTCAGGATCAGCTGTTCCTAAATTATTCCTGACAAATGTTTGTCCAACCTGTTTATCAGCCTTCATACAGTGAAGTTTGTACAGGCTTCCTACCCAATCAATTCTGATACTATCACAGAAAACATTTCCTCATGTCTACCCTTGATCTCGTTTCCTGCAAGTTAAGACTGCTACTTCTTTTGGACATTCACAACAGTTTATTACTTTCCTCTTTGCAGCTACCTTTTAAACATTTGAAGACTTATCATATATCCCTTCAGTATGCCTCTTTCTAGACTAAACAACCTCACTGCCTTGAGTCTTTTCTCACAGGCCATGTTTTCCAGACCCTCGATCACTCATGCTCGTCTCCTTGGACTCTTTCCAACTGATTTGCATCTTTCTTGAAATGCAGTGCCCCAAACTGGACCCAGTGCTCCAGATGAGGTGAGAAAGCAGAAGGACTATTTCATGTTTCTTACATATGCCAACATTGTTTATACAACACAGTATGATGTTTGGGGGTTTGGTAACAGCCTGACCTTCCTCACTCATGTTCCTTTTGTGTTTGCTCTGGCCTCTAGCTCCTTCACTGAAAAAAAAAACCCTAATTTGTCATCCACTCTACTCCCTTTCAGCCTCCATCAAAGCCCAAGCACACTGCCTGCTCTTCCACACTGCATTGCACACCCTCTGCTTTAATGCAATGCCTGTTTTTCAAGGTAATTTTCATCCTCCAAAGCTTTTGCAGTCCATCCGAAAGTGGTGTAGTATGCAGTCTACTATCTAGGTTTTTAATTAAACTAAATAAAAGAACTGGGCCCAAGAAAAAACTTGAAGAATCCAGCTTTCTGGTGAAATAGTGAATGGCAGTAACTACTTTTTGTATACAGTTTCCCACAACTTACATTCTGACAATGTATCCTTCACTTATTTTTATTGAACATCATGTGAGACAGTGTAAAAATTCTTAAAGAAGTCAAGATGCATGACACCTACTTCTTTGTTTTATCCAGATGTCCTATTAACCTTAATTCCTCCTGTAGTGTTATCTGGCATGTTTTGATTCCTCCATTTGGTAATTTATTGCTCTGCTATCTTGTAGGTGCTCACAGGGGTCTCGTTAGATGTTTGGATTTTTTCTGCAGAGGAAATGAGTCTTATTGACTTTTAATTCTGTTAGTCCACCTTTCTTTATTTCAAAGTGAAAATTATTTTTCATACACTCTTTTGTTTTTATTTTTTCCCTTTTTAAAGAGAAAATAGTGGCATTTATGTTTCTAGGAGCAGCAGAATATTGTAAAGCAATAGCCTACTCCTACTCCTAGTAATAGCCTTGAAGACCATATTCTCTTTGTGTTATATCTTCCCTTTCCTGTTTGGGTCTCCTGTCACAATTTATTTGTTTATCTCTTTTCTCATGGTACTTACTCCATCCCAACCTATTTTCTCCTTCAGTTCTTTCTTGCTGTCCCTTTCCTGACTGATAAATGGAAAAGTAGTTCAGCAACATTCAAGTGCAATTTAAGCTTTTTGAACCCGAGGTATTTGAGGTGCTTTAGTATAAAGGTTAATTCACCTAATTCCTGATTTTCACATTCAAATATCCTTATGAACAGCAGATCACACAGTTGTCTCTGAGGGGAAAGCTGCTTAGGAGCATAAAAAAGCTGTGCACTCTGCCTTGTCTTTTCTCAGATCAAAGGGATTAGAGTAATGCTGATAGTAGCTTTCAAGAGATGTTACTAGTGGCAAAATTCAGTAGCTGCCTTCCTGGATGCTTGTTTATCTCTCTCACATTCCCCTTCTTTAATTTAGCTAAACATATACCTAGGTCAACCTTCCATTGTCTATTGCCCTTGATAATGCCTTTACTCGCCTCATTTCCCATGTCTCACTTGCTGAGGAATAAAAATGCAGATGTATTATTATTACAGTGAACAGAGAGGGATGAAAGAAAAACCAGAGTCCTGTTTTGACCTCTGCAAAGCCATAGGGTTTAGGCAGGGTGGTTTTGTGGCATTGGATTTTAGATGGCCTTCACCCTGAAAAAACAAAGCAAGCAAAATAAAATTTTTAAAATATAAGGCAAACAATATCTTAAACTTTCCCATTTGCTTTACTATTCCTCTGAGCCTGTGACTCTGTATTTCATTGTATCCATTTTCACAGGGCTTTCTGAGAAGCCAAGACTTTCCTGAAACAGCAGCAGTGGAAGATGTATGAATCAGCTGCAGAGAGCTGGTTCTCCAGCTATGCCACTTACCTACCACCTTCCCAGTCTCTGCTAACACATCTGTCTTTCCAGCTCTCTCTGATGCTTTCAGACACAAACTCCCTTTTTTTCCTTCTAAGTGCCTTGATAAATAAAGCTGAAAATACAACCTCTCACTGAAGTAAAGTGTTTATCTATTTTTGTAAATAACAGCTGTGTGGAGTTGGTGAATGTTCATTTCAACATATTCCTATGGAAAGCTGCAAGAATTATATAAAAAGCCAAAAAAACACCACCTTTATTAACCTGGTCTACTCACTATGCAGGTCTGCTATGGACTCTCTGAAGTTAATGGAAATCCAGTAGATCCCTTCTATCTCCAGTTCTGAGGAACTGGCTCACCAACAGAATAGAGCAATATCACTGGAACACTGCTGCAGAATCTCACTGCTTTTGGGACATTAAAGTTGGAAAAACTTCATTCTCCAGGTGAGTAACCTACCTTGAGCCCAGATATGTCAGGGTTTACCTATCACATACCTTTCAGAACAGGAGAAAGATTAATCCATTTTCTTGCATTCTTACAAAAGTTCAGCATCTCTCCCCTGCTGCACCTGACCTTGGGTTGTCAGAGCACTGCACAGGAGGTGCATTGCCATGCTCTGCTAAAAACATTGGTAGCCTGAGACTTTCCAGGTGCCTTACAGAACTCAACCTGTTCCCTAGACAGCAACACCTGCTTGTGAACTCTGCTTCCCTGCTCAGGTGTTTTTTCTGTCACATGTGCCATTAATGATCTGCAGATGGGCTGAACTGCTGGCCAGTTCATCACTCCAAGGCTTGACTCAGGGAGGAAAGACTTAATCCTAATGGGATTTAACCTGCAGAGTGTTGCACAGGCTGTCCATTCAAAATTACTGCCCACTAGCATAGAGTGAAAAAACATTTTCCACGGTGTGTGGTGAGACACATTGACACTGCAACACACTGGTAAGCAACTGGGAAAATAAATAGTCTGTATTTGCTAGTATTCATTGCCAATTTATGACAGAACAGACAGAGCCTCCTGATCCTGCTCTTTGGCATTGTTGAGGCTACAGATATTCTCTGGCCTATCACTAGACATTTTATAGCCCAAGCAGTGCAACTCAGTGAGGTGTTTCAGCCAATGTTAATGAAGTGGAATTTATGGCAAAGGTTGAAAGACAGAAAAACAAAGCAGGTCATTTGCTCTAAGAAGTGTGGAGTTTGTGGTCTGCTTCCATTCCCAGAGGTAAGGTGAGGAAGGAAAACCTAATGGGTAATACATAAGAGTCTCAAGCTTGATTCAAAGTGGTGCTTCAAACATCTCGAGCAAGCCACATATTTGTGCCTCTTTGTCTCAGTGAGCAGCTGCAGGTTAAGATCATCCATGGTGGCAATGAGCAGTGTGGAAAATCCTAACATGGAAAAACACCTCAAGAGGCAGCTGTGAAGTTATTTCCTGGTAGTTTGGGGCTGATGGAACATGAGCCTGTATTTCATCTCAAGTGCTTGCATCAGACAGTTGTGGGAGCTTTTCACAGATCCTCTGTTGAGTCCAAGTTACAATTTGTTTAGGGCACTCAGGAAGTTAGGAAAATTTTCAAACCATAATAAGAATTACTGTTAGCTCCTATATAGAGGCTAAAATATTAGTAAGAGTTTCAAGAACATCCAGGAATGTCTACTTGGGGAGAAATCTGCCTTCAAACTCATCTTGTTCTGTTTCTCACCAGCCTTTCACCCCACATGCTCTCTGGGAAAGCCCCACACTTTATAAAGAACTGGGATTTGCTACCTCTGGTCTCACCTGTTCCAAAAACCACGCCTTAACTGTGTCTTACCCATGTGTCCAGGGTTTCTTGCTAGCAGAGCAGGAAAGCTGGACTGTGTGGTTTACTAGAGGGACACTTCTAGTAGCCAGGCAGTGCTATTATCAATTTCCAGTCAGGAATCCAGTCAGCAGCCCTTTCAGCACATGATAACATCACACCATTTGATATGGTCATACTGAAGTTTTCAAAACACTTCTAAGAAGCACACTTAAATGACATTTTATCTGTTCCTATTTTAGGCTACCTCAAAACTTCAACAACATCATGAGGCAATAGCTGTGTTCCTGAGGCAGATTTTGATGGCTGCCCATACAGAACAGTCATCTCTATTTGCTCCAGATTATTAACACTAAATGAAGAACAGTTTCTGGAGCCCTTCTAGCTCTGAAATCTATCTTGACTCTTTGTATTGTGTCGAACATGTATTTGCTGAACTTAGTGCTTTATTTCTTCCATCATCAGTTACTGATACCATTGTTTATGATTATGGCTATTATATTTACCAGATGTCAATGAAGAAATGTATTTGACTCCTTAGTGTAGTGAAAACCTTATTGCAAAGAAAAATGAGGGCATTTTTCCTTCAATCACTACCTATTTGAAAGAAATTAATTCTGTTCTCTTCTGGATGAGTGGATGTGCATAAAGGAAGAGAAAAAAGAAATATTATCTCTTGTAGGGAGGTAATGCTTTACTTTAGGATAGGAGGTAAAAAGGATTATGGAATTTTAGAGATAATTTCTTTCTTCCCTCCTGGGCTACCCTTGTTTTGTCTACAGTATCACTCAAAGAATATCTAGGCTGCATGCAGTGTTGAAGGGTAATTTTCTGTCATTACAGTCACACAAAGTAATACATGCATGTGCAGTTCTAGTTAGGAATGGTCAGAGCCTTACCTGGCTACTTTAAATGCTTTTACCATATGATCTCTCAAACCAAAGAAATCATACAGAAATATTTTCCATGCTGTAGAAGACAATGACCCACCTCATACTAAATTCACTATTTTCATTAATTTGGCATAACAGTGAACTCTCCACAGCAGGCAGCTCATTTCCAGTGTCTTTGTGCACACAGTTCGACTGTTGTTCAAATATCTCTGACTTACAGCATGAACCCACAGCAAAGAAGGCACTCCAAAGACTTAGCTGTCTGCCACCTTTTTCTCAAATCTTACTGTTTTACTCAATGCTTTCTCTCCCTCTGACATGTCCATGCTCTCCTTTCACATATTTTGTTGGTTTGTTTAGGGGTTTTTTCCACATATAACTAAATTACAAAAAAAATATTTATTTGAAAGCCAAGTACCTACAGAAGTGACAATTTGAATACTGATACAGTATGTGGCTGGAATGAGCACATTTTGCTTAACACTGTACTTGAGGCATGCCAAGTTCTCTAACTAAAAGCACAGAGACAAAGGGGTGAGTTTTAGCATCTGATGGCCTGTGGTTCCTCAGTCTGAACCATACAATCAAAAGTTGGTTACAGCTCTCCTGATGGGGAGGAAACCTCAGAACAGATTTGTAGCTAGGTGAGAATTCGTGCCTCTGGTCTAGGGTACAGTAGTTGAGGCAGTTCACTAACACCTCATACACACTGTAAGAATATAAATTAGTATTTTCAGTTTGAGGAAACAACACTTTTGAATTAGGTCTATTTCTTGATCCACTTTTGCTCCACTGTCTGTTTTGGAGTAAGAAATTAACCTCTGAGATTAAACTGAGAAAGTGAACTGCATATGAATATATCAAAAGAACAAGGAAAAGAGCAAGCATCTGGAAAAAATCAAGTTCACTCCTGCTTAGATTATTCCAAAACAAGATTCTTAAAAGTTTTATTGTGCACCTGAGAAATGTATCACAGTCAGGTTTTTCACCTGGTGGAAAATGTTGGAGGTGCCAGTTCCAGAACAGCCATCAAATCTATCACACCTACTTATTTTCTTGTTCTTGTAGGCAAGTAGTGGACTGATATTTCTAGAGGCCTCTCATAGTTGCTACAAGTTTCATTATGTTCTCTGCTTTGTGGCCCCACATTTTCATCAGGACCCATTTCATCTCTGCAGTACTGACACTAGCTAAGTTGTCTGTGTGAGGCAAATTATGGAGCATCCAGGAGCTTTTATGGAGCAGATCAGGTACCTGTGTTCTGTGCTTCAGCAGGATTTCAAATACTGGAGAGTTCAGTAACATACACTGACTGCCTAAGAATTTCTAGGCAGAGATGTAGTTGCCAACATCTTAAAATACTGTGCCTGAGAAATACTGTGATGTTAGTTGCTAGAAGCCACTTTATTTTTGTCAGATCTGCACAGACTGAGTCTGTTTGCCTTAGCTTAGGAAGTTGAACTCCCCCAGTCAACTCCCTTCATGCCCCAGCCCCCCACATGGCCATTTCCATCTTGGGCAGGAAAATTGGTGCCAAAGCACCCCTCAACCTTATCAGTTTGCCCACAACCTCATCCCCTTTAGCTCACACTGTCCTGACCGAAGGTCACAAATCTCCACAGGCACCAGACCCCAGCTTGCAGAATTAGTCTCCTTGTTTTAGGCTAGTTTCTGTTGGGCATCAAGGTGTTTTTGTTTCACAATTCAGCTGAGACACTGAAGGCAGACATAAAGAACACTTTTAAGACAAGCATTCTGGCTTGGCAGCCTCTATTCCCACTGAAGCAAAAGTGAATTTTACAGGTTTTACTGAAGACACAGCTACATCAAGAACAAATATGTCCAAGCACCTCACTCCAGCTGTCTTGTCTTGTAGGTGAATGTTCTTCCCTTTAAAGAATATGCTTAAGGGGACTAAACATATATGTAGAGGGATTATCTCCTGTGACATCTGTGACATCTAAGATGAATGAATAGTGGGTACTTAAATTGAAATTCAAGAAAGCATTGAATGAGTCAGAGCAATTAATTCAAGGTCTGCCAGACCAGTTAGCCTATGACCCCTTAAACACTCAAAGAGAGGTAGACACAACATTTGAGTTAAATAATTATAATGGCAGTCTTACTGCTTCCATTGATTCTAGAGGGAGCCAGGCTCTGTTAGTCTAGGGAAGAAATCTAAATCAATCATTGTCCTCTAGAACACAGACAGTGATGCATACAATCCCAAAAGATTCCTTCCTCAGTTTGAAAAGTATGTGGATCAAGTTCTCACCTTCTTTACACCCTTGGCAGACACGCTTGGTCCTATGAGATTTTACAGCTATAATAGAAAAAAATTTAAAACACTGTGTCATAAAGAACACATCTGCATCGAATTCCTTCTGCCTTCTCCCTCTTGCACCTTTTCCTTGCATTCTGTTTTGAGATGCTTTGAATACATACACATGAAAATTGCATGGGGATTGTTCTGTACATCCAATTAATGCTAGCATTGCAAATTAAAAAAAACCAAAAACCAACCAAAATTAAAAATGTAAAATTAATGTTGTACTAGGAAACTACTTTTAATTTCTTATACATTTTCATAGAAGTTTTTTGTTTGTTAGTTTTTTTGTAGCTTGGATTTTTTTTTTTTTTAATCTCCAGGAGAGCATGTTCTATATACAAATCAGTACAACAGACCCAAGCAGATCCACAGGCAATCATTTAAGGAAAAATGTTTGCCTTATACATATTCAATGACAAACCAAAATGTTCCTGTACAACAGCTACATAATATAAATTTCAATAAATTATTTAAGTGTGTATTTATGTAGATGAATCTGAACAGCACTAAGAGCACCTTTCTGATGCATGGATGGTCTGGAGGAGAAAACTGATTTTGCTAAGTAATATTTAGTAGTCCAGGGCTGCAAGTGTCATCACAGCCTCTCCCAAGGATAGCTTGAAAGCTGCTGAAGGACTGCTGCTGCCCTGTGTGCTGCTTGCAGATCAGCCTGTGTCTCCATCCCCTTCTCTTTGTGCCAGGGTCTGCATCTCCCTGGCCCAGCTGCCTGCATCACCACCTCATCATTGCACTCGCTGCTACACAAGTGCTCCCTTCCACTCGTGCCCCTAGCTCTCCCCATCTCACTGCAGATTAATTTTTTGAGAATTAAACCATTCTGCATGTCAACACATTCCATAGGGAGGATGGTACAGATATGATATAGATTACAGAAGAGCTATCCAAACTGAGTGAAGGATATTGCAGCTGACAACACTTAAATAATAATTAATAAGCCATGTGTCTTTTAACTACATCCCTTCCAGGATCTGTCTCAGTCTCATGTTCTTCTGATATCAGATGAACAAGACAGGCTTTATGATTTAACTTTGCTTTTTAAACTTTTTTTTTAACATACAAATCCATGACACAGATTTTGCTTCTTTCTGCCAGTCCCTTCTCCATTATTCAACATTAGTTAGAGAGATAAGGCTTGTTAACTTAAATGTGTGCAGAGTAGAATATTTAGATTGATGTATAGAGATGTTGCTCATAAAAGTATGCACAAGGCCTTGACAAAATCATGCAACCTGTTTTCTCCAGGCAGTTAAAATATTTTCCAATTTAGCCAATGACTAGACTTATCCCCTATTTTATTCATGAAAACAGTGTCAAAATGCGAAATAAGGGCATTCTGCTTCCTCCCCTAATTTGAAATATCATCTTGAATTGGAAATGAAACAGTTTTTAAAAAACCTTACATGCCTCAATCTCATGATTTTTTTTTTATGCCGAGACATTTAATTCCCTCCCCTCGTTCAAACTGTGATTTTTTAGACAAGTGAGGTTTTTTTCCAAATGCCCTCAACTCCCATGAAATAGTTCCAAGGCATCCTCTCCAGTTATGTCAATCAGTTTCAGGCAGTCTGCAAAGAGACATGACATTTCATAACAATGACATACCAGCCTGGGAAATGAGTGGTGGGAAATAACTGGTTTGCTTAAAATAATCTCATTCATCTACACAAATTCATATATAGCTATATATACATATATATATATATATATAACATCTTCCTTCAACTTAACCTAGTTAAATGCAAAAAATATTAAAAAGTGAATTAAAATTTGAAAGGCTTACTACCTAGGAAAAGATTCAGGTTTCACAAGTAATGAGTGGGAAGGAAAAAATGTCGGATTTCTCTGCTGCTCATGGGTATTTTGATTGAATTTAACACATCTCAAGCTGCCAAAAGCCAATGCTACTCATATGAAGCAGTACTGCTTCTCCAATTAAAAAGTGGAAGCACAGCTGCTTCCAGGCAAGTGGAAAGTTGGATTGAGTGGCAGCAAAAGAAGAGGAGAAAAAATAAATACATGTGCTAATTTCTTTGTAAGAAGTTTATTATTTGGTTATTTTTGCAAGCAGTTGGCTGCTGTGGTTGTAAGAAGCAGGGCACAGGTGGAATGGCTGTTATTGTGTGTTACCAAAGGAAACACTGGAGCACAAACTCATTCCCTGACCACACCTTGCTTTCTGTTCGACATTTTTACCAGCCTTGTACCCTCTCTCTTTTCTTTTCCTGTCAGGAAAAAAATTGTATATACTGGACCCTTGTAGTTTACTTCTCCAGAATGAAAAGATTAACAGAAATTTCTTTTTGAGATACCTCAGGAGTAAGATCTGTATATATGATGTGCATTCTTCCATGGTGTTTGATCAAATATAGACAGTTTAAAAGGGTACAATCCAATCCACTGGAGTACTGGTGTTTTCTCTTCCTTCCCACTGAACTGATGTGCAAACTAGGTCTAATACTAGATAATCTGTCAATATTGTGCTGCATATTTTACACAAGAGCTGTGAAAAGCAGTAAAACTGTCTTCCATTGCAGGACAGTGCACACACATGCCTAATATCCAATACACACCACATGCAAATATTATTGTTATAACATTAATTAGCATATCAATAAAAACATACAAAGTAATCAGCCATCACACTCTTGTCAATTTTTTTTCAGACTTGTGGCTTTATGGAACACATATAATTAATTAAATAAATACTGCAGTCTAAAAAAGAAACCTGCAAACAATTAAAGACAAAAAAAATTCTCAGATTGTAGGATATGTTAGACTTTGGAAAGCACCAATTGCTCTGAACTTTTCCAAATATCCATAAATCATTTTGGGGTCAGATTCTATATCTGACAACACACCTTTTGGAAGTATTTGGAAACCAGATATGAGTTTGAGGGTTCATCTTAAGAACCAAGAAATCCTCAGGTAACTCTGATATACCAAATATTAACCAAGCCAAGTTATACATGTGCTTTCATTCTTCACCAAATGTGAAACAGTTTGAAGAGGCTTAAAATAATCCCTGTAACTTTGCACTCCTTGTGCAAACAGTCTATTCACATTGAGTTTATTCATCTCTCCTGATCTGTAGGTATTTGTGCTGTGATACCAAATCTGTTTTCCAAAGCTGATTTTTAAACTATGCATATAAATAATAAAATAGTCCATAGATAATTTCTGGTAATGAAGATGGATCAAATATTGTCCCACCCTTCATGGGCTCAAAGTCCAAGAAAGTAGGCAATATATGTACTTCCCCTAAATGAGCTGTCAGATGGACTGAACTTTGAAAACTGCTTCAATCACACAGGAACTTGCACTGCATTTTAAAAATGTGATATTACTGTCCAAGAGACAGGGTTTTCTAAGGCAATTTGGCATTTAACATTGTAGGTAGATGTCGAGTGGGATTTTCAGAAATGCCCAAACACCACTTAAATCAATGGGACTGAAGTCAGTGCCACTGAAATCAATACTCAATCAATACTCAAATGTTATTTCACAGTGACAGGCAACCTTTCCAATGGCTAAATGCAATAGGGTTGAACCCTGTGCCAAGTCTCTTAGGCCAGTGATTGTTAAATAAAATAATACAGAGTATTTTAAAAAGTTCACTGCTCTCTGCCTTTCAGATGTACTTGGAATATTCAGTGCTTGCATGCACTGAGAATAAAGTATTGGACAGCCCAGTGCCAGGCATATGGCTAAAGCAAATCATACTGCTGCCATGTCAAATAGTTATTCTTAATAAATTATTTGTTACTTAAGTTAAACCTAGACCAAATAACAATGCAGCTCTCTTATCTGGAGGAGTAAAATGGCAACTAAAGCTTTGTGGAGCTTTGCTGTAAGGAAGATCAACAACAAAAGATTTCTCCATAAGGCCTTATAAGGACAAAAGAGTGAAAATATAATTTCTATTGTCACTCTCTTTGTTGATTTGATACATATCACTATAAAGAAACACCTTCATTTTAAGAAACCAACAATCAACCACACACTAAGAAAAAACCTCTAGCAGTATTTCTGGCTTCACTTTAATTCTATTTCTGTTTTGAAAAGCAGATGAAAAAAGCAATAGGCTGACTGTACTGAACAAATTTATTGATAAGTAATATAGTCACCTTAAGAAGAGATTGGAATAATTTCTAACTTATAATTTAAATGTCATTCAGAAAAATAATATGATGAGAAAAAAAATAATTGAAATTTAAAAATCAAAGGAAAAAAAAAAAAAAAAAAAAGCTTGCAACCCCAAAACATTATTTTTTATCCCTAGCTGTAATTCATAGGTAAGAGCCAATTTTTAAAAAATATTTGTGCACTATGAAAGTCATTGTTCACAAATTTGATGGCTTCATTCTTAAGGCATCACGAAGAAATGCTGACTTGAAAATACCTTGTCTGAAGCAAACTCTTACAAGTAAATTTTTCTGAAGTACTGTGGGGGAGAGATCCCAAACTTCTGAACAGCAGGTCCTCTGTGTTCAGTTTATGGACAGTCACTTCCAGACAAAGAATTTTTACCAACTTTAAAGCTGACTTTTGCAGATACCTATTGTATCTCTTGAACTGTCAACAGGACTTGCTATAATCCTGACAGAGCCAAATGCAAACCTGGCCTAAGACCCATTCTTAGGAAATAAAAGATTTGCTGGTGAAGCTCCTTCTCCTTAGAGATCCTTCTGGTACAGATGCAATGCTTATCAACAGGAATGCCTCACCCATCCCTTGGATGAAACAAACTCTTCTGGCAGGAGGATTTGATGGTTCAACTACTAGGGAATCTGTCCTAGTAAAAGTGTCATAAAAAATAAATTACACTACCAGCTGACACAACTGCATTAACAAAAGTTGTTAAGAGGAGATCTGGCTTGTGCAGAGCAAAGGATCATTTGGGCAGGGGCAGGAGAAGCTTTTGAGAGAACTTCAGGTGAAACTAAGCAGATTTCAAGAGCTGTGACCTGGTGCTAGGCAGCGTTGCATGTTTCTTCTCTGTGAAGCCAGGAGCACTAAGGCTTCATGCAACTTCATTAATGCTGGGATTACTATCTGACCTCGCTCACCAATCTGAAAGCAGACTCAGACCCTCACTGTTCATCATTACAGGCAAGGTGTTACCAGATTTAAATAGGTACCCTCAAAGGAAAAGAAGATCAGTACATCAAAGCATTATCTCTAGTTTATTTAATGTGGAATGGCCAAATGGCAGGCCTTTTTCATGTTTAAGACTAGAACTGTAAGCAATTATATCTATAACATTGTAACTGATACAGGCAAGCCTGCATTCTTACCAGGATGTCTTTCATCCTGTTTAGTTTATATAGCATTATCACTCCTAGGAGCTCACATTGCTTTCACAGTTTTCTTATGTTTTATAGACATATTTGGTCTCTAGGGATGAAATTGAGGTACAGAAAAATAATAGTTAGTCCCATCTAGATATAGGTATCTGCCTTTATCTGCTGCTTTAGCACTACTATGAAATACAGGCTACTTATACAGCTTAAGAAAATAACTGCATCAAAGCAACACAACAGTAAAGAAGCAAAAATACTGCATAATTCCAAATTCCTGCTAAGCCAGATCTGAGAAGGATACACTAAAACAGGGCTCAAGAGAACACAAGTAAAGATCTCTGTGGTGTTTGACTGTGGATTTATTGTTGTCCCATTGCTTGGGAGGCCTGCAGAAAGCTGGTATTATTCAATCTCCATTCAAGTTAGCTCTGCAATCAAATCTGAGCATTTCCCTCCATTTCACTTAGCACCTGAAATGTCATTAGTTTTCACTAAAAATCTCTTCGGGGGCAGCTGTGGTGCCTCCTTCCCCAACACTGTCCCTCCTGCAGTGTAAAACAACCTCTCCTTCCAGCTGCTCAGCCTGTGTATTTCCCCTCAGGGACATCCTCCTCGTGAGAAGGTGAAGTGCTTTCTCTGCAGGAGTACTTGAAGGGAGTTTAGCAAACCAGGGTAGTGACACCCAGGGCAGAGTGGCACACAGCCCCAGGGAAGGGCACTCTGAGAGCAAGGAACTCTAGACACTGGTGAAGAGCTCTGTTTTCCCACATAGGTTCTAATAGCATTTCAGGATCACCAAAGCTGTCTAGCACCCAAGAAACAACTTCTGGAGTAACTTCTGTATGGAAAATGTTTAAGGGAGGAAAAGACCAGGGAGAAGATGAAGAGTCTGCTGTGGTGAGTGATGTGTCACCACCGAATTACAGCCCTGTTTCAGTTTTTATCCAACATCCTAGAGCTTTTGCTGAGGACTTTCAGTTGAAGACTTTGTTCTGTGAAATTGAGAAGTAATTCATGAGAGAAACAGCAACAAAGAAGAAATGCTGTTCAATATTTCAAGAACTTCCCCCTCTCTTATGACTCGATCTGACCCTAGCAACACCAGGTCCAGACTTCATCTGCCAGAATGGTTTTGGACTGTGGATGCCTTTGGCTTTTATACACAGATGAATGTGTAAACATGTTCTTCTACTTAGGTGTGTATCATTAGTCTGTGGTAAGTTCTGCTGTGGGACAAACCTGCTTACTGCTCTCTGTTCAACTTAGCCTGTCCCCAACTTTCTTTCTCCTTTACCTCTCAGTAGGTTTCAGGACATGATCCAGGAGGCTGAAGGTGTATCTGGAGGATCTAAACCTAACATAGACTAGGAACGAGCAAATGTAAAAGCCCGGGTGGATCAGCAGAGATCTATGGATGATTTTGTAAAGGAAAGGGTTCTGCCTTTAAGTAAAGCAACAGAAAAAAAACCGCAACATTTTATGGTATGGCTTGAAAAAGCTTTCCAGTCTTGAAAAGACAATTATTATCACTCAGAAGGAGGAAAAAAGCAGGTATATACTTTTATCAGTTCAGAGATAATGAGTGTGCAAGACATGTAACAACAAAAATTCTCAAGAGCATTTCTCATAAGGGATGTGTGTCCCACATATTTTATGTGCTACCTTTTTTTTATGGGCTACCTTTTTTCCTCAGGAATTAATGACCATATGACTTGTAACACAAGCTAGCATTTCTGCAGCACAGCTTAGCACTCTGATTTTTCCAGACAGGAGAAATTAATCTTGGTACACACCTCTACAGGGAAAAGCTCATCTCTCAGTCACGTTGTTTTTAATGTGATGGTAAATGCAGTCACATCAACTTAGGCTGCTTCAGAAGACACTGGATGGGAGGGGGGAAACAGGAAGCTTTTCCAACATTGAAGAAGAGAAGTAGGATTTTCCAGGCCTTCTTACTCTTTTGCAATGGTTTAATACCATTAACAGATAAGCACTGAAAGTTCAAAACTTCTTTTTCAGGGCCAAATCCTGAGACATCTAAGGCAAAGAAGTGGCAAAATTAAATAGAATGGACAAAAAGGGATTTTTCAGGAGCCTGAGTGAGCCACAATACATGGGTGTCCACTTGAAAAGCCAGTCTATTAGGGACCACATAACTTAATGCACAAAAATCAGTTTCTTTTTTATGAAGACTAGTTCAGTGCATGGACAACAAATTGACATATGGCTCTTTTATGCTGTGTTTTACATTTGCTCTTTTTAAATTTCACTCAGGATAATAATGAACTTTAGGACACGGTTATATCTCACCACCTAAAACAAGTTAGTGGCAGACCAATATTGAATGGTAGTCTCCTGTTTTCCCTTACCTTCCCTCATCTTCACTTCTTTTCCTTCCACAAGCTCTGAAATTCAGCCCTGAGCTGGGCTAGGTAATCTCCCCAGCAAGACAGCTAAGGCAACCAAAAAAAGTGACAATTTTCCTGCTGGCTTCAAAAGTTGAACCAGATGAGCCTGATGAGCACCAGACATGGCCCCAAAAGGGAAGAACCTGACTGAGAGAGGAGCAGGCAAAAAGAAGGACCTCCCTCCTGGCAGCAGTGAATTGTTAAACTACCCCAGCTTCACCCTCAGAGAAAGGAATGTGAAAAAGGGCATAGTAAACAAAACAGCAGCAAAGTTTTAAAGGTGCTGGTGGAACGTGCTGACAGGGGAAGACAGACCTGGCTGGGTTATGATGACCTGTTGTTTTTCAGCCTGACTCCTGCACTTGGATGGAGAAAGAGCTGCTGAGAGCTGCAGCCTCAGAGGGAGCTGAAGGAGGAGGGGAGGGAGGGAGAAGGAAGCAGGAGGGTCTACTCTGGCAACACTGATTCTGGATAATTTCTCACATCCTTTGATAGAGAAAATAGCCTCTCTAGGGAAATACACAGCTTTTGATATTTGATGAAAGTTCTCATGAATATTTTGATATTTCAACCTACCAGTGACTCCTATGGACAGGAAATGTTTTATGGGAAGCAGAATAAAGCAACTTTTAGAGCAATCGTCATCATATTTCAAGCACTACTAGCTAACAGGATTCTCAAGTTACTAAAAAACTTTCCTCTGGCTAATATAGAGCCTATTAGTGAAGTATTATATTATTTGTCAAGAATGCTTTATAACACTGCCCATGCCTGCCTACATGAACTAGAAAGCCACAGTCAGCAATCTGCTAGTGAGAGTCATATTTAAATATTGTTCTATTGCTTGCAGCCTGGGACATTGGGTTAAATAAAGCCTTGCAAAAGAAGACACAGACAACCAACCATTCAGAATCTGAGTGTGGCTTGGTGAGGTACCAAGATGGTTTGCATTCTTACTTCTAGTGACAGCACTATGTAGAACCACTTGCAACATTCTCCTCTGGAGTATCTTCATTCTCCATCTTATTTCCCTTTATACTCATCTATTGTTCTGCAACTTGGTGTGTAATGCAGTAACAGAGTAGAAGGCAAGACAAATATCCAGAATATAAATATTTATTCTTCAATCCGGCCATCACCTACTCTAAGCTTGTACATTTTCATTAAACTTTTTCTTCCTGTCTTTGTACTGCTGTTTGAGAAAATTGGGTTGTATGTTTTTGTTGTTTTGCATATTGCCTCTTAGCTTTTGCTTAGACATAACAGGTATTGTGGAGCAAATATTTTACAGCAGCTCGTCTCCTTCCAGTGCAACTACAAAACCAAAATACACAACACAGGAGAAATACAAGGTTATAGACTCTTCTAGAGCTTTTCAGAATATTCACAAGAGTTTTAGCAGGAAAAAAGAAAAATCAAATTACTTGAATGCTGTCACTGAGCATGACAGCACGTGACTTTTGGTTGTATTTTTATCCAGTAGAAAGGATTCAAAACTGGTCTGGAAAGAAAAAAGCAGGAAGAGAATGTGGGGAACCAAGGTTCAGTCCTTAAAAGACTATGGTCAGAAAAGCAAGGATGTGCTACTCCAGGATTTTTTCAAGAGTGACCGTTCAGAGAACACTTTTTCTGAAAGAGAATGTCACTTCATCAGACTGATTGCTCCACTCAGCTACAAGAAGGACAACTGTGATACAATCCCTGCTCTGATTAGTGCTAAAATTGTAATGGATCTTAAGTAATTATTAAGGAATTATCATAAGGGAGTATAATTAATACCTATTATTTGTAATAGATATCATGCATGTGGATGCATTTGGGAAGATGAAATCATCAATCAGAGATAAGAATTGGATTTTATCCTCTAAGTGTCCAAATTAATCATTAAACCATTTCAAATACAGGTGGCACACCCGACTTTAGTCTGATTCTGGGATCATATGTTATGCATTTTGTTCTATAGTCTGCTGCTATACAAAGGAGAAACTGCATTGAGAATCATCAAGGTGGCCTTGTCTGACCCCTTTGGGAGTGATGAAGTCATCCATGTGTCCCCTCCACGGTGAGGATGGCGGGAGCTGGCTGGGGGCCCAGAGCCTCTTGGCTGGGGCACAGAAGGCAGTGCAGGACTAGCCTTGCAGGAAGTGGGATAGAGGTGTGGTGGAATTTGGACTCCAAATAAGCCACTTCCCCTTTCCCCACACCTTCCAGTGAGGAAGGCACAGAAACAGAGGCTATGGGTTGAGATAATTTACTGAAAGCAAAGATCAGTGGAATAAGAAACTCACGGAAATGCCAGCAATAATAATCACAAAGGTATACACAAAGAGGTGTTTTATCCTCAAAAAAGGAATTCAGCACCAGGAGCAAAAACAAGATGATTAACACTCCCTGTATGTTGCAGGTTGGCTTCCCCAGACAAAGACACAATGGCAGCCATTCCTGCACACTGTGGCACAGCCAGGAACAAAGGCACTTTAGGGACCACTCATGAGCACCCTGGCACATGGCCACCAGGAACAAAGGCAAAAGGACTCCCACTCGTGTTCTGCTCCTCCCTGCCCAAAACAGCAAAAAACAATGACAAACACCAAAAGTTACATCTTCCAAGTTGGGCCGTGTTGCTGCTCTGTTTGGCTCAGTTTTGCACAGGTGCCTGTTCTGCAGTTTCACAGCTTCACCGTGCTGGAGGCCAGTCCCACAGGTTGCTGCACTCCTTTCAGCTCGGCGTGGGTGGACTTGGCTCAGCTCAGCCCCATGGGCTAGGCTCCCTTCAGCTGGACTGGAGTCACCCTCACAGTCCATTCCCAGCTGGTGCTGCCATCCAACATCCATCGATTTGCGTTTCACCGCGTTCCTTTCAGCACCACATCCCTTAACTGCGTTATGGGGAAAAGTGCACAAGGACCTGCACTGCAGCAGGGATCCCCAAATCCAGATCCACAGGGGCAAACCCCAACATTCTGACTGCTGGAGAAAAAGGCAAAATGGCACCCACTCTGGGGAGAGACTTGTTTTCTTCCCGAGGCCACGCCCTCATTGGTTATGTGTGGTATATAACATTTAGCCACGCCCACACAGCACTAAGCTCCGCCCCCTGCAGCCATGATGGCGCTCTGTTGTGTCAGGTGGGCACAGTTGGGGTCCAGTTTGGACACAAAACAGCAAAGCTCTTCACATTTAAACATAACCAACATGGGCATAAATGCTTCCAGAGCCAGCTGAGCCACTTTGTTGTCCAGCACTAATCTGATCCATGGGACCCTCCAACAAAAAATAGAATTTATATATTTTTTCTTAATGTAAGGCCTTTTTTGTAGCAATTCACAATAAAAAATTGGCTGTCATTTGCTTTTGATTAAACACCACAACACCAAAAAGCATAGATGGAGCTCATAGAGCTCCAGTATTTCAGGGCAAATACCTTTGTCCATTCTCAATGTTTGTCTGCAAGAGTCATATGAAAGGGTTGCTGGAAATACAGCAGGATACAGTGGTGAGAGCTATTGAATTGTAAAATTATTTTGTATTTTCAAGACTGATAAAACCTGTGGCTCCATTCAAAGTTTCATTTCTCCCTTGCATGGATCAAGAGCTGCTTCAGGGGACACAAGGCACTTTCCCATGAGCCAGGTGTATCCCAGGGGTTCTCTGAGGAGCACCAAAGAGTGATTTGAATTCAGCAAAAAGTTTCAGCTTGAAAAGAAAAAAGTATTTTTTCAGTCTGGTCCCTTTTCCTGATGCAGGCTTCTTTTCATCCTTATATTTGTCACAAATTCAGAAAAAACCCACCCACCTCTGAGAGTGATAGAGTACTTAATTGTCCATTGAAATTTTGATAATACAATCACACAAGTATTGCAAATGGTCAGCTCCTTCTTTTTCACATGGTTATGAATCAAGTATCTTCTTTACAGGTAGCATGGAAACAGACATCAGTAAATCAATCTGGACATATTAAAGGATAGATTCTTATTTATTCAAATATTATCTCTTTTCTCTGTGTCCAGCTTCTGGCAGACTGAATGATTTTAAAAAAATCACATTTCTGAAAAAGCAAGTTGTTTTAAAGCTTGAGAATTATTATTTTTTCACGTCTCCGTAGGTGCCTGGATCGAGCACAGGTTTAGATTTTGCTTCAGAACTGTTATAAAATGTTAATTTAAGTGAACTGCTATATTCATGAACAAAGAGACTTTTTACACTCAGTGATGTGGGTCATTAATTGAACATCTCATTCATCACAGACTCTTACTAGAGAAAACAAAGAACAAGAACAAAAACAGGACCCTGCCTTTGTCAAAAAAAAAAAAAAAAAAAGTTTAAGGAATCTGCATTTAATCAAAACATGCAAAACAATCTCCAGATACTGTCTGGCAACAAATTTAGGATTTGCAGAGCTGAAGTGTTCATTTGCTTGGCTATAAATATTACGTTGATGAAAGACAGTCCTAACTCCGTCTTCCACCACTTCACTCCTGATAGGGAAGTTAAGGTTTTATGTGTTTGCTTAGAAACCCATTAGATCTAACCTTTCCAGGAGAATTACAAAGGGGAATGATAAATGACCATGTATCAGTTCAGGGGAGGGAGAGGTTTCATCTGGGGTACTGCAGGGGTAAGTACTCAGTCTAGGCATATTTGATGTTATCATTCATGATGTAGCATATAAATGAAAATCAAAGATTGCACTAAGGTGGGAGGAACTGCAAATGCTAGAGAGGAAAAAAAATTTAATATGACATCAAGCAGTTAGGAAGAAGAGCAAGAAAATAAGATTAAAAGTGGAAAAATGCAAGCTATACCTGTGAGAAAACACTCCAAATCGAGATTTAGTGGAAGGAAAATAACAATAATGCAAGGGCTGAAATTGAGCTGAATACTAGACATAGACTTGCAACAGGGAAAGACAACAACAACAAAAGCCAAATGAGCTGTTATGCTTTCACCGGCCTTAGCTCACAACTGTGGAATTAGTAAACCTTTTCCATATGAATTGGCAGCAAAAAGACATTTAGAGAAAGGAGATGATCTGTGAAGTGTGTGAGCAGAGCTTTGTACAACCGAGTCAGAGGTTGCTGACTCTTGCTGACTATTGGGTTCTGCAGCATCTTGGCAGGAAAATTTTCAGCTACCTATGCAAGCCTTGCCTCAGATCCCTCTACAAGCGCAAATGCAAAGTCTGCAGAAGGAATCAAGAATTTGGGGTTAAATTTTTGCACAATGGCTTCCATACTTCAGTGCAGAATTTAACCATCAGCAAACATGGAAGAGAAAAAATACTGAGCTGCATACAAATAAAAACATCACAGATACAGTCTGTTCTGTGGACTTAGCACAGCACAGCATGGGCTAAGCTAAGTACTAATTTTTATTTGAGTATCTATATTGGGCTAAAAACAATATCCTTGCAGTTGAGCATTATCAAACTGCAGTATTTGGTGGTGGAGTTTGAATATTATTTTGAATGCAACTTCTTGGGAAAATATGCAGCAATACAATAAAACTTTATACAGATTTTTTAAAATGTAAAACACAACACCTTCCAAAGAAACATCACACAACAGAGAGCAGTAAATAAAAAACGCCCAGGAATCAGAGAAAGATAATGCAAAACCATCTTTTAAATGGTGACAAATATGTATAAGCATCACTATTGCAAATACTTGCTAAAATCTGTGCATTTGCAGAGCAGAAGACTTAAAATACACACATTTTATCCTCCTTAGCATTAGTGACTTCTATTAAAAAAAAATAAAATCATGTGAACAATAATTTTTCTCTACTCAAATATAAATTTTCACACTTTGTCTAAAATTTTCCACACATAAACTCCTGGTCATGTTTTACACCATGTTACCTGTTTAATAATTGCTCACAATCAGCCTGGGAGAATAGCACCAATTTATCAGGAACTGGGCTCAGTTCTGAAAGATTATCAGAGAGCACTATAAAAATGCTGCTGTTTGCAAGAGACCAGTAGGAACAGTATGTTATGCCCTGTAAAGCAGCCAGGGCAGTTTTATTAAGGTCAGATGGCATTTGTAGACAGAATCATGAAGAAACATATTAAAAAAGGCTTTTATAGAATGGTCTTGTTGTGAAAACACCTTAGGGACTTAAGTGCATGCATACATATGTTACTTGATTTTATTTCCATTACTTCATGTATAGCCACCCAGTTTACCAGTCAAAAAGTTTTTCTTTCAAATCACTGCTCTCCCAAGACTTTCCCGAACCTGGTATGGAACTCTGTTTCATACAGCATGAAAATAAATTAGGCTTTTGTCAATCTCACTGGATATTAAAAAAACAAAAAACAAAAAACAACCAAAAAAACCCCCCAAAACAAAACCAGATCAAAGACTTATAATACAATTTTTTTTTTTTTTAAAGCACAAAATGCATTCTTTTATAATTAATTCATTGTTAGTATGTTAAGACAGGAGTGTATTTGAGTTTGTGCTCCTCAAACACTGAACCCAGCAGTGCAGTGTAGTCTCCAAGGAAGTGGGAGCCAAGTTTTAATGCAGCAAGAGCAGGAAGGGGGAAGAGGTGCAGAGCAGCACATCAGCACAGTCCTGTTTCCAACCCCTTTTCTCGAGGAAACAGCTATTGATTCTGCAGTCAGAGGTAGCCTGGCACGAGCTAAACAATCCTATTGCTGAAGTCTTGAGTCAGAGCTTCCCCCTTTTTCAGGTGTATTGAGGAGCACACTTTTTAGAGTTGGTTTAAAAAGGTGAGTAAGTGAAAATGTGAAGACAAAAACCATTCTCTAAGATGTTTTCTTACTTAAAAGCTGTACCTCTGACTTAACTTCTGTCAAAGAATTGCAATAGTTGCCCCATTTTTACATTTATTAGATTAAGAGACCAAGTTATTCCTTGAAATTGCCTTGGCTATGCTAAGGAGTTCTGGATTTTTAAGAATCAGTGCACTGTAGATCTATTCCAGCTACCAGACTAATTTTGCACTAATTCTCTGCATCTTCAAGTTTCCTTTATGAAGTACAATCAACAATACTGGAATGACATATCCAGCATTAATCACAGTATTGTCATTCATATGGTAGCATTGTCTCTAAGTTCATATACCCCAAAGTGGCTTTACATCATGCTGTTATTTCATGCAGATCTGTCTGTTTATACTAATATCCCCTCCATCTTTCCTAGTCCTAGAGGACATGTTTGCAAGAGGAAATCCTATTTTAAGACTGGGGTCTTTGTTCCTAGAAGCATGACCTGACATTCACTTGTGTTACAGTGAGCTCATTTTCCCAGCATATCTTATCAGTCCCTGTTGTTATTTTCTACTTACCTTTTATTTTTAAATCATTTGCTAATGCTACCAGCAATGATTTTATACTGTTTTTCCTACCAACACCAAGGACAGTGTATGTAGACAGAGAATAAATCCCAGAGGGACCCACTAGAAACCTCCTGTCAGAAAATTATTTCAATTTACAATTGCCTTTTACATTCTATTGGTAACTAAGCTTAACCTGTACAATATTTGCTGTATGCATTGCATATACTGTATTATACCAAAATATTGTTGGAGACTAGATCCTTTATGGGTATTTGTTATTTCAGCACACTTTTCTTATCAATCCACTCTGTGAATTTAACAATCCAATTTTTGACAGATCTATTTTCAGCAAACCTTGCTGAATGTCATTAATTACATCTTTAATTTTTTTTGTTTTGCTTTGTTTTTTTAATTCTCATCTAGATTGTCTGGATTCATTTTCCAGGTCATGCTATTTACCTTCTTGATAGTAAATGAAATAAAACCAAAACAACTAGATGCACAAGCAGAGAAAGATACTAGATAAAGACAAGGTGTATGAATTTACATTTTGGGCTTTTTTGAAATTCTTATTATAATGAGATGTTCAATTTCATTGACTTTATCATATGATTTTAGTACTATAGCATTTTATGTAGAAGTAATAAATAAGAAAAAATACGATCTATATTTTCATTTAGTTTTTTTGTTGCAGCTAGGAATAATTTAATATGTGTGTACATTTATTATTTAAGTAAAGTACATATATTATTTAAGTAGAATTGGAACATAGCACACATTTAACATCTATGTTCTTTAAATATATTTATTCTATTGGAAGATAGAGACTGACAGTATTTGCCAGATGACAATCTTTACACATGATTTGTTCATGTTACTTTGGACAGGGCTTGGAATTCAATTACACAAAACAGCATTCAAAATATCCTTATTTTTTATTAAGTATTTACAACTTGGCTGTGATGGGCACCACGAGAGAAGAAAGAAATTGTTAGGAGCATTTTTTTTCTTATCTTAAAATACTGATTTAGGAAGTTTGTGGTGTTTGTGATTAATAATTCTACAACACTGAGAAACTTCTTTACGCTTCATCACCTAAGCAGGACTGTCATCCTCGACTCCTTTTGGTTCTCTGCAGTCTTGAGATGGCTGCAAATCCCTCAAGAGTGTCATAACTCTGAACTGCAAGTATTTGATGATTTTGTAGGAAATGGTCACAAGTACAGAGAGATTTACAGCAGCATTGTTATAAGAATACAGCTGATTGAATAACAGTAAATACATCCTGTCAAGGAATTATTTGAAGGAAAAATTTATACATAGTGAACAGAACATATGAATAGGACAACTTCTAAACAGTTGAACAATTAAACTGTTTTAAGCTATTGAAAATGAAAAAAGGAAATTATTTTAAATATTTGTAAGATGGAAATAATGGAAATTAGCATTTTTAAATTTCCGCTCAAGAAATTCTAAGAACAGACTCTGTACAAATATAAAGTTGGTTCTCAGTATTGGCATTATGCTACACACTGTTATAATCAAGAAAGTCTGGTATTATTTCTCTAGGTTAGTCACTTGCTGTTTTAAAACATAATCAAGAGGAAAAAATCTGCAAACCTTGGAGAAAAAGCAGTCTGAAGTGATCAGGAGCTTTTTCTATTGTTTTCAGTACACTCCAGAAGCAAACTTAGCTGGCCTTCATATTGGGACTTGTTTTCTTTTCACTGCATTATTTTCAGACATATTTCAGTGTCATTCAGTCACAAGGTCCCAGGTATGAGTGCTCTCACTGAAGTCACAAGTCACAAATTTTGTTTGGTGCAGGACAGAAGGAAGGTCTCCTTGGTGCAGGATACTCACCCTCTTTTGGGTGCCTCTTTTGGCATTGCAACAGACTCAGAAACTAAAGTTTCAGATAAAGTTTACATCAAAATCTACAGACAGCACAAATACATTGATCATATTTTGGGCTAAAGCAAGTGGTTCCACTGTTTTTTAGCATCATATTGTTAGACATTGGTGAAAGTTAAACATAAGTATTAAACATGCTTGCAGTTCCAAGAATTCTTACAAGATTGCTTCAGAAATTTGCATTTTTTAAATTCAATCTATCACAATTCTGTCACAAGGCACAATGTGGGACAGAATGACAGAGTTGTTTTAAGGTGAACTACTTTTAATGGGATTTGGTTGCCCAAAATGTTTGGAAATCTTATTCTTTGTATTAGGAGCAAATGGTCTTAGTGTTTTGGAAAAGAGTGGTACTTACTCAAATGTTTATTCCCAGTGAGCATTCAGACAGCACACTAGAGTTTGCAATGTCAAAGACAGTTGAAAAAAAAGACCAATCAATCCATAAAACCTGGTGTCTTAGTGCCTTCTGAAAGGCTTTATGTTATGGTGTAGATTCAAATAAAGAATGCAAAGATGTTATATGCTAGAAAGTTTATTCCCAAGTCAAAAGCCAAAATATACCTATAGTGCCAGTGGGCATTGAACAAAAGATGAACAAAATGAAAAGCTCCAGAGGCTTTTCCCTGTTATTTTTGTTATTAATTCTGTATCTAAAGTAAAGACTATAGAAAAGTGTAAAGGAAAAAATATTTACCAGCTGCCAGATAATTTTGGAAGCTGATCAGACATTTCCAGTTTTGCTGGGCCTTTTTTGTCCCTTTTCTTTCAACATAAAACATTGCAAAACATTGCAGTTGCAAAGAACAAAGTGAAGGGAAGATAATCCCAGCCACCCAGAAACATGCCCTAGATCACACAGGAACATCATGGAAGGAGGGAGGGAGAGCTATGCCTCTGAGATATATAGCTTGTGTTTTTAAAAGCAACACTAAAAAGCAAAGGACCAGAGACTCATGAACAATGAAATTATGACAATCCAGCTTGGCCTTTCTCTACATATTCAGATACTACTTAGAGGCACCCCAGCATCTACTTCATCTGCCAGCTGAAGTGTATCATGTTACATAGTAGTTGCAGCTCAAAATATAAATTAATTTCAAGGTCTCATGATCTGGACAATTTGCAAAGAGATTCACCAGCAGCTGAGTTACATGAGGATGTCAAGGCTTCATGTCATAATTATTACAGTTCAAACAAGCCAGGTGCCTTTTCAGGAGAAATAAGCATAAAACCTAGGCCAGACAGACTTGGGAGATTTGGGAAACAGAGAAAGCATGCCTGCATTTTGTCATGGTTTTTGGTGACTTTATCACCAATAATGTCTGTCTGTTTCATGGGGTCCTTTACCAGCATCAGACAATCAGAGCCAGCTCTGGAGTGGCCTCAGGGTGATGCTCAAGGCAGCAATGGGGGTCTCAGGTTCCCCTGTGCTTTCTGGGGCTGGGGGCTGCCACCCATTCCAGGAGAAGGCCACCCACCTTGGACTGCAGCCATCCAAAGGCAGAATGCTTCACTCTGGTGACACAATTTCATTTCATGTTCTATTGTTTCAGTGGGAAATAAAGATATCTATCTTTATTGCTATGGCAAGTGCTCATTTCTGAGTGCACTGCCTCACAGGGCTCCTGTCTCTCTGTCCACATTGTTTAAACTGTCCTCAAAGGGGGACAGACAGAGGTGAGAAACCATTGCCACCTACAGAAATAGTTAACTAAGTCACAAGCTCATTTTTACACAAGGCTTTGCTGGAAAAGGGCTGTATGGCTCAATCCTTCAGCAAATTCAGGCAGAATTCTGAAGGAAAACTGCATAATTCAAAGCTTTGTGGAAGGAATCAACCCATCAGCTTCTCAACCATCTCTGTAGCTGCTAAAGGAGCTGTAAAGACAAAAATTCCATAGGGCATTGTGCTGAAGTGGAGGGTATAGATCAGCTTTTGCATTTAGACTGAGATTGTGCCTTCATGGCTGTGAGCAAATCTCTCAGTCTCTGTGCTTTTATTCTTATCTCTAGAAATTTTCTTTCTCTGGTCAGCCTGGTTTTCAGGAGGGCAGTGTCTCTCAGCAAGTACAGCATCATCACTGATTATAATGTCACCAGAAATTGGTGTTGGCTAGAATTTCACACCAAGATCTATGCAGTTCTTTGGCAATAGACCTTTTAGACATTTGTATTATGTTCATAAATACCAAAATATGTGGAAATTTAAAAACCAGATTTGATAAAACAGGAAGGAATAATCCATACTCACTAAAATATGTACAATCTTTCTCTCTAACTTCTTATTTTCATTCTCTGTTTAGCACTTCATGATGAGATGTATTGTAAACAAAACAAGATCAATGTTATTATTCTATTCACATTTTCAAGTTTTAATAAACTTTTAATTCATTTTGCAAATAACAAAATAAAAGTGATTTATAAAATCTTTCAGATTAAGAGATAAGGATGCTCAGCCTCACAAAAACATTTGGTTGATTGATCTAGCATTAACAATTATGCTTAGGAAACAATTTGACAGCTAAAAAGCACAACCTTGTAAGAATTAGGCATAAGTGTTACATATTTCTGTTATAATCAATTTCCAAATAAAATATTGCATTGTTTGTACATAATAAAATTAAATAATAAATTGCATTCTATAACTAAACTAACCAAGGTATCAAAAATACTAGGGGAAGAAGGAGGACAGAGGATTTATCAACAAAATTAAGGCTGAAAACCTTCTGACAATAAAATCAATTGCAGAATTACTTAATTGGAACAGCAGTTTGAAAAGAGATTGCATGTATTAATATTTTTGTATTATAAAATACAAATATTACTGGACAACAGCAAATTTGAAACAATTGCATCTGAGCTGGGGACAAGGGCTCCAAAAGTCTACTTCAGGAGCAAAGACAAGTTAACTATTCTCCCCAGTGTTCCTTCCTTCCCCCTGAGAAAAGCCTGAAATAAAACACTGCGCACACAATACAAACAAATCTTTTAAAAATAATTAAAATCTAATATACTTCAAGAGAATTGATTCAAATAAAATGAGGGCAGCCTTTAAAAATGAAAAATGTAGCAAATCAACCCTTGCATTTTTTTTTATGCTGTCTTGAGTGCTTGTCCTAGGATATGAAGTTATGCTGATGGGTCTTATTTCCCAGGGTAAGCCCTGGCCCTATTCCATCCCCTGGAAGACATTAATCCTCCACAAATTCTCAGCCATCCTCTCCAGTGGCTCAGCCATTGCCTTGAACAGTGCTCTAAGCAATGCAGGCTGGATTCCATCAAGCTCAAAAGAGTGCAGAAAATAGAGTTGTACTCTACAGTTTTCCTACAGAAGTGACAGAAGTTAAAAAAAAAGAGTTGGACAAAATGTTTCATGAGATAAATATCTTAAGGCATAGTAGGGTTCAGCTAAAACAAAAGTTATGTCCCAAATTGTACAGAAACATAGCAATAAAGGACTTCTCACAAAAAATATATTTCTACTCCTAAAATGCATATGATAATTAATTTTTTCATTATAGCAAGGAATAGAAAAAGAAAATTAGGAAGGTAGGTAACATCAAATTACAATGATATAAGGGCAAATTGTTAAGTGTAGAAGGTTTTCCATTATTTAGCTTACAAGACTTTCAAATTGCTGGGTGTTTGCTGATATTGTCTGTGAAAATTTTCATTCACAAAGCAGTTTCAAACATAGTGGCACATTTATCCCTCAATTAAATGATCTTTTCTAAGTATTTACAAAACATGTAAATTCAGAGAGACCAATAGAAAAAAATGCAGGCAATTCCCCAACTTTCCACTGGTTCATAAATAAGTTTACAACAGCAGTTCCCAAACTATAGTTTACATCCAGCCAGTGATCTGATTATCTGGTCCACAGAGTGATGCCAATTTTGTCCTGTTTTTAAGTGAGTCAGGGTGCAGGACAATTTGTGGAAAAGATGTGGTCTTCACAGGAGTCTGGGAGCCCTCCACTCCTGCTCTCCCACAAGAACAATCCCCTTGTCTGTGCTGATAAATGGCTCTGAGGGACTCTCACCAGAACACAATGCTGGGTTTCATCTCAGGAAGATGTTTTCCAGAAGCCTGAGGGATGTGCATCCTCCAAATTTGGCTGGCACTTGCATGCCTGTATACCCTGGCTGAACTGCAAATGGAAATGTCTTGATGGAACACACTGACAGGGAAAGCCAGAGCAGTGGTTTGACCTGGCTCACTCAGAACATAAAAATTCATAATCATCCCAGAGCATGTGGAATTCAACAAATCATCTCCAGAGTTAAAATGTCTAAGAAGGCATTATGGATGTTACAAACAAATTACCAGACATAATCAGCCAGATCATCAGCTGGTAGAAGTTGGCAGAAATCCACTGCAGCAACATAAGTTTTGTAAAACTAACCTGAATTACACCAGCTGAAAGGCTTAGTTTATTTTTTTCTGCCATTGTGTGCATGGAATAACCTGGATAATTAAGTCTTTCTTGTTTTGGGTTTTGTTTTTTGTTTTTTGTTTTTACTTTTGATTTTTGTACGAATCTTGTCTTTATATACACATGCACGCGAATAAATTAAAGGGTCAACTCTGTTCCATCTGCTCTACAGCAAACCATTTGTTGCTGTTTAAATGACAGCTGCTTGGCCCAGGAACAAACTTGGCTGCCACTGTGCAACACCCATGTGTGCTGCTGGCACAGCAGCTCCATCTCCCAGCTCCACCACCCCAGCCTGTGCCCTGCCAGCCTCAGGAGGCAGCACTCAGTGCCACTGCAGAGCCCCCTTGAACAGGAAACATTTCCCCCTCTTGTCCTGTTTTCCATGTTATTACAGCAAGGCCAGGAGGTCCTGCTCTACAACCATGCTTATGTTCCAAAATAAGAATAGCATAAGGATTGTCTTAACATGTCTAGGATGAGTTCATAATTTCAGATTTAGGAAACTAAAAGCTCTACAGAACTGTAGCAATGGTGTCCACAATAGGGGGCTTATCAAATTCCTGCATTAGGAGCTTGCCATTAAGTTTCATTAATTAAAATTATCTGCTCTCACCCTCTTGAATTAATAAAATGCGGCTGGCATTCACTGTAATATTACAGGCCGTGGCTGTTCTGAAAACACAGTTGCTAGGATACCTTCATAATTTCATCCTCACATTATACTGGTCTTTCAATTAATGAAGAAACATTCAAGTTACTTCTCAGCACTTCTGTGCACGTGTTTGACCTGTGCCTTCCCCTTCCTTGTGTGACACCACTCCATGTGTTTGCCTTCTAACCTCAGTGAACAGAGTGACCACAGCCATTTGCAAACTGTAGCAATGGTGCAACTCTTCTGCTTGGCCTTTTCATGTCTTTGTTAATATGAGGACAGAAAAACAGATGTCTTTACATCCAATATTGCTTCACTGAATGGTCCTGAGAAAATAATGCTTTTTCAGGGGCTATTTTGCAAACCTATGCTATCCATTATCCATTTAAAACTTTTTATAGCACAACCTCAGCAGTATAATGCCTATTAAAGAATGAGATCCTGCAAAATTATATATTTCTCAAGGCAGTTATCTAATAAAATACATGAGGTATTCTCATTAGATAGGAGGAGGCAGCCAAGGCTCTGGAAATACTCAGTCCCAGGACTGAATTTGTTTGAAAGTCTGATGCAATCTGATAGACTACAATGGAAACTCACCTTGGATACACATGCTAAGCATTATCCTCTACAGAAACACAGTCCGTGCACAACACAAAAAGCCTGACACAGTCTAAATGCAAATAAAGTAGGAAACAGGCATTATACAGACCTTCTGTATACTGAATTTCACAAGCAAAGCAGAGTGTGCACCCTTCATGTCATTCCCAGAGTAGGACTGGATATTCAGAAAATACTCTGGCTGAATGTTTAGTGAACACTAAGAGACAAAGAATAAACAAAAGCCATATCTGCATTCCAAACTCTTTCTAAAAATCAGATCAAATAAGATGTGAAGATCAAGTGAACAAACAGAGCAGCTACTGACACTTTCAGACAGATCACCACATCTAAACAGCTGATCTATAAATAGTCTGCTCACAGTATTGCAGCACATGCTGACCACACAGATGTGATCCTGCAAAGCAAGTACCAGAGATTGTACACAGCTGTTTTCACTTGGTTAAAGCCTGTGTGGTCTTTTCTCCAGTACAAAGAAATACTAGTAATTTTTTGAAAAAAAATTACAACTCCTACTGCATGGACTAATAGATTTTTTTTTTTTAATTTTAAATAGGTTTATTTTGTCCTGGAAATTATCAGTGGCCCAATAAGCAAATAAAGGCTCTCAAAGAAACAAGTAGTTTGCATAAAACATTAGGAAAATATTCCCAAAGCACTCCAGAAATTTCACAAGTTATTAATAATTTGACATTATTATGTATGATTTGTTGAACACACAAGCATGCTTGAGCAGACAGAAAGAACACCTACAACTGCCCAAGAGGCACACACTCCATCCAGGAGCCTGACTTTTCAGGGTGCTTTGTGTGAAGAGATACTAAAACCTTGGAAAGCTGAGAAGGCTCAGAGCTTGCAGAAGATGTACAGAGCATTGCAGAAGATGCTCAGTATTTAGGAGCTCTGGGAACTGTGGACCAAATTTTGGGTGATGCCATTCTCTCCCTGGGATCCTCAAGAAAAATGGTTTAACTTTTCCCATGCTAACTGGGAGCAGCTTTAACATTCTTCTGTGCCCATGCTGCAGCTTGGCTGTTTGCTGTGGAGGAAAACCAGAACCTGACAAGAAGTATCTCATGAGCCCCTCTGGCCCATCAGGTTGTTCTCTGTGGGCTGCTGAGGAGCCCCACAGCTGTGTCAGTGCCCTGTTTGTGAACATGCTGTGCATCAGGCAGATGGGCTGAATACATGGCAGTACTGGGGAGGACAGAACAGTGCTCTGATCTACATGATAGAAACTCTATTTACTACCAATTGGTACATTTGTTTATCTCCTAGACGGTGAAATCTTCATATATGTGATTTCTGATCTCAGTTCTTGCAATGTAAATTAATTGCACACATATTTTTCTTTCTTCACAAGATTCCACTACTTGTTCTATTTGTTCTTTTTATTCTATTTGTATTAGGACATTGCCTTTCATTGTTATGTTCTCCACCATCCTGTTATAATCAAGTCTTCTGCCCTTTGTTTATGCCATGCCTATTTTTCTTTCATTAGGCCTTAATTATAGCCTCTGACTATAACTTTCTGCCTTTGGCTCTTCACAGAATTGGTTTTCTGCCTCTCTCATACACACACTTCACTCCTATTCTCCTTTAGATCTCAACTTCTATATACAGTCATCACCTTTTGAAAGTGCAAAGCAGGACAATTAGTCATTGTAACAATTTTCCAAGGCTGGAAGGCCACATTACAATTCTTAAACTTCAGTGGTTTAGATGTTTGGAGATGCAATGTGAAAAATGTCTTTGATCTTTTTATTGCCTTGGTAAACTTTTTATGGGGCAATCCATTTACCTAGTCCATTAGAGAGCTCAATAAAATATTCTGTGTACAAAAATGATGCACTTTACCAATTACATATATATATATATATATATGTCTTTGCTCTGTAAAATTTGCACTTCTGTGCAAAAGTCTAAAATATTTTATGAATAGGAATTGTTTTACCCTCAAAGCCCACCATTGCAGAAAATTAGTTTCTCCCTTATTTTCTCATTACTTTTAATCCACAGTATTAAGCATCCTGTTTTGAAAGTCTCCCACTGACAGAAAGTGAAGCTTTAGACCTGCAAGTGTGCAGCTGATGGAATTGTAAGTACAAGTTAGCTGCTTGTTCATGAAACCAACCAGATCCATATATTTCTGGTCAGCTGTTACCCTAGTTTTTTGCTAAATTAGGCCCACAAAGGTACTTCAGTTTGCACACACTCCATTCCAAAAGACCAGACTTCAAAGATGAATGCAAACTCACATCACAAACCAAGGCTGGAACTGGAGTCACCAGTTTGGGCTCCTCATTGCCAGACCCAATATATACATTAAAAGTATAAATATATACATGATACTGGCAGTGTCATCTTCTCTCACATCCAAAATGATCTGCTTTTGACTCCTAGACAGCAGAAAAGAAATTGCTGGCTATTACAAAACCATGGACCCTGCTGATGATAGCCCCTTTGAGCTAGCTCAGCTACTTCTGTCTGTGCCTCTTCAATGACATGAAGCAATCACAAAGGCAGCTTCTCTGCTCACACAAGGCTCCCCTCCCAGACTGAGCAGCATTTTCCCACAGTCAATGGAAGAAGCATGGAAGAGGGCAGAAACTGGATTACATCTTCTCAAAATGTATGAAAATTTGTTTCGCTCCTCAGATAGAACTTCTCAAGGATCTGGATTAATCAAGGATCTTAGGACTAGAAGCATCAAAGTGAGGCCAGTGTGGAAGAAAAATAGCCATTCATGCCACTAATATGAACAGGGGGAAGGTTGAGCTATGGACTGATATTAGCAGGAGAAGCCCTCAGCAGCCATCACAATCCCACACGTCCAGGCCTTTTCCTGGAGGCAGCACCCCTGGCAGTCTGGAGAGGGCCAGGAAGGTCGTGGCTGTTTTACTGCTTCAGCAGTCATTTACCGTAGGCAATTGCCTACTGTGCTTCTTTGGCAAGTTTGAAGTGAACAGAAGGTGGATACAGCCTCAGTCAAACATCTGCTGACATCTTTGGAAGCCAGTTCACATTTGACTAACGCTATACTTTAAAAAATTGTTGAGGTGGCAGGAAGCTATTGCTGTCCTTGTTGTGTATCAAGGTTCATTTGTCCCAGGCTAAGAATACAGATTGTTTCCTTTCCCTTTCTCAGCTATTGAGTTGACTGAATACTTTTCTACCTTTCTTTCCTGCCTGTCATTTTTTGCCTTTACTTTACCATCGTGCCTCCACTCCATCACAGTCTGTTTTCCTCTCCTCCCCCTTGACTTATTTGCTCTACAGATGGACCTCCATGTAAGCTCCCTACTTCTGGTCATGTCCCCCACTGCCCTGTGAGCTCACTCATCCACTCTCCATCCTCTTCATGGGATTTCAGTCCTCCCAGGTTAGACTCCCAGGCTTCTCAGCCCTCCATGCTGGAGGAAATTCTATGCATTAGCACTCACTTAGCCCATGGGATACATCCCCTTCTTCCCTCTCCCCCTGCTCCTTCATTAATTCACCTGCATTATAGAGGCATGTTGGTTACAAGAGGAAACATGGTCTCACCTGCAATCATTAAATTGGTTGGGTGAGAGGATGAACTGCAGTTACCTCATATGCTCACAGATTTTAGGGGACAGAGACCCTCTGGAGAGCATGGTATCTCAGAGAGTGACAGCAATTCACAGTGTTAGTGACTCAAGAGACATTTGAGACTGTGTTTCCCAATCCTGCCAGCATCATAAACCTTTACAACACAAATTTACTAGGCAAACAAAAGGAAATAACAGCAGCCTAGAAAAAATTATGTCTTTTAAGCAATGTAACCTTACAGGTATACCAGCATCAGTGACCTAGCTGCTATTCAAACCATGAAGATTCTGTGGTCCTGGAGAAATGAAACAATCCCCAGTAAGAACAAGCAGCAGCATGAGGCCACTAATTGAAAGCCTAGCTATGGTTCTGCACTACACATTGTAATCCCACTAGGCATCAGGTAAAATTATTTTTATAAAGTTAGAAAAGAATTTGAAAAGCTCAGAACCACAGGATATAAATATAAAACTATAGGATAAAATTTTGAAATACTTCAGATACTATATAAATACAATTTTAAGACCTTTGAATCTGCATTGCACTATCAATGTAGGAATGCATGGATGAACTCATTGATTTCAGTGTTTAAATTCATGTTCTCTCAAAACAGAAAACAGAGTTCAGATTTAATCCAAGGAGATCATTCTCTGTAGCTGTATGTACCACAGTTGAGAGCATGTATACCAGATTTACCTCCAGTCCCCTTGAGAGACAATATCCCTATAAAGGAACTACTTATACTCAGCAATAACATTTTAATTAATACAGAATTAATCTGATCTCAATCTCTGATAGGATCTAGTCAGGTGAAAGATCTGGAGAAATGTACCAGTGTATATCAAATCAATTAAACTGATTTTTAGCTGCAATTTCCCCTCCATCTTTGCCCACTAGCACTAGAATATTATTTGTTAGACCTGCAGAGAAAATTTCAAATACTGCAAGTGGCATTACTAACATGTTAAAACAACTAAACAAGTCAACAAACCTTAATCTATGCCTGTGTCTGATATAGCAAGAGAAGTAGAGGGGTATATCTTGATTTCTCTCAAATCTAAAGCTAGGCAGGGTCAGAGTGGAAAAAATCTTCTATGCAAAGTACACGCAGTGCTATGGCATGAAGAGAGTTTTAAGTACTGTTCTCAGGCATCACACTGCAAGAGCAATAGAGGGAAATCCATGATTTTATGCATGTTGTGTTCCAAACAAACTTTTTTTCCCAAACTTATTTAATGTCAATGCAAGCTTTACTCATTCTGGAAATGTGCTTAGATTTGTAAGAAGCCATTTTTGATTCTGAATTCTGTACACTAAAATTGATTTTATTTTTGTGCCTTGATACAGAATTGTAGACTCATTAGGGCTAGAAAGGACTTCTAAGATCATCAAGTCCACTTGTTAACCCAACACCTCTGTGTTCATCACTAAAAAATATCCTCAAGTGCTAAATCCACATGCCTTTTGAACATTTCCAGGGATGGTGAATCCATTACTTCCCTGGGTAGCCTGTTTCAACATCCAACAACCCTTTCAGTGATGTTTTTCCTCATCTAAACAACACCTGGTGCAACTTGAGGTCATTTGACCTCATCTATTACTTTTTATCTGGGAGAAAAGGCTGGCCCATGCCTGACTACAACCTCCTTTCAGGCAGTTGAAGAGGGTGATAAGGTCACCCTGAGCCTCCAGACTGAACACCCCCAGCTCCCTCAGCTGCTCCTCACAGGATTTGTGCTGCAGACCCTTCCCCAGCTCCATTTCCCTCCTCAATGTCCTTCCTGAGCTGAGGGACCAGAACTGGACACAGCACTCAAGGTGTGACCTCACCAGTGCCCAGCACAGGGGACAATCCCTGCCCTGCTCCTGCTGCCACACTATTGCTGACACAGGCAGGGTGACACTGGCCCTCTCGGCCACCTGGGTACATGCTGGTTTATGTGCAGCTGCTGTTGACCAACACCCCCAAAGTCTCTTCTGCCAGGCAGCTCTTTGTCCTCTCATTCCCAAACCCATAGCCCTGTAGGAAGTTTTTGTGACCCAAGTGCAGGACCCAGCACTTGGCCTTGTTGACCCTCACAGCACTGGCCTCAGCCTATTGATCCACCTTGTCCAGATTCCCTCCATCCTGCAGAGCCTTCCTGCCCTGCAGCAGATCAACACTCCTGCCCACCTTGGGGTAGTCTGTGAACTTACTGCAGGTAAAGTGCATTCTTTCAGTTTTATTATGCCTGCACACATATCTAGAACATTGGGAAGATGCATAACATCCATCTCTTGCAGTCAGGATGTGAAATGCTTCCTCAGCACAATGTTCCATGTCATTCAGTCCATGACATCTGACTGTGAGTGATCTTTGTAGTGGAGACTTATGTCAGTGATGGCATGAATACAGATGATTGAGGCATGATCTAGCCCATTTCCTAATCATGGTCTAGTTCTCCATCACAGCCTTGAACACAGCCTCTCCCCATCACTACTCTTCAGCCCAGAAGTGAGTTTTAGCTTTGGTCTTAGATCTTTTCTCACCTGGACAAAATGCAGAGATGATGATTACCCTGTCAGCATCTTGCTGGAGACAAAGAAAAAGTTCTTTAACACCTCCATAATTTGGAGACTACAGTTTTGTGGTTAGGACTTAGGAGTCTTGCCCCAGTATTATTGTAACAATATGAGGAAATTTGCTTTCTAAAACCAAAACAAATCCTCTCTTCAGCTCCACTCTCACTGAGTTTCTCCCTGCTGGGTCCCCCACTTCAAGACCCTTTGCAGTTCTTGAGACACTGCTCAGTCCTATTCCTGACTGAGATTTCTTTCTCCACATCACTTTTCCAGCACAGACTCCCTGTATATAGAATACTGATGCATCAGGATATAAAAATGAGAATATCTGTACAAGCCTATGCCACCCTTTCCCCATTCATTTTGAGCCTCTTGCTGAACTAAAAGGTACTCTTTATATCATCCAGCAGACATGCCACCGAGTCATCTATCCCACTGTATGACCCCCTTGGCACTCATTCACTTCATCTGAAGAGGAACTCTGTGCAGGGCAAAATGAATCTTAGTCCCACCCTCATAAAGATCCAGCACATACTGGGACGTGGTGTGCATGTATTTATTGATACAGTAATCACAGCCAGTCACATTCTCTTTCTGTGTATTTAATGGAGACATTATTATTCTGCCCCCTTTGCCTCATTATAATAAAATCTTACCTTGGATTTAATAACTAAAATAAATCTGCTTGAGTCAGGCCAAGAGCTAAGTTAGTATTCTTCCTAAGGACCATCTTAGCAATGCAATGGAGAGATGACACTCTACATCAGCCAGCATATGATAACCTATCTTTAATTTCTCTCTGCTCTGGTGCTATTATCTCTCCTCTGCCACAGCTGCATGCTGCTATTGTCAGTGGTAAAGACAAGACATCTCTAATTAGAGGGCAGGATAAATTGCTTTTATCTACTTTTAACATGCTTTTACATGGCACCTGGTACACAAGTCTTAGCTAGGCAACGATAATTTGAAAAGCAAATCACTGCTTGGAGAAATATGATACATTTTAAAAAGAAAATTAAATGTATAGAATAGCAGAATCAACATATTGGAGATTGCTGAGCTTTAAAGCTGTCAGAAGTCTTGTATTCTTATGTTTTATATTGAGTTAAAATAAGCAATCACAGTCTATATACCCAGCAGTTTCTCTCCCTCTGTCTTTCTGGATGATCCAAAGAGCAAGCTGTGATTTTGGAACTATACATGCAGTACAGCAAAGGCACCCTTGCCATACAGCAACTGTGTCTTCTCTGATGGTAAGTCCAACTGAGCAGTTTTAAAACATGCTCTACAGGATCAGCATTGACTCATGCAGAATCATCCCTGGAATAAACCCATCCTGTACAGTAGAAGTCCATAGTTACTGTTTTATATCATGCTTAACAAAATTGAAATGTAGAAAAATACAAATATGCAGTGACAAATGTTTATCTCTGGAGAACACATCTTATTAGCAAATTATTCACCTGTTCTAATGAGTGTCCTGTTACAGAAAAAAAACCCTAGCAAATATTAGCTGCAGAGGTCCAAAAATTACTGATCTTTTGGTAGCAGCAACTATCAAATATCAGTCAAAAATTTCATCTGTCTGTTACATCTCTGAGTTCAGTTCACATAGCTGGGAGTGCATGACTACTGTACTAAAACCACACTGTTCAGTCCCTTTGCTCATCATCAGAAAGTATCAAGTGCTCTCCCATGAAAGGCATTGCTACAGAGACATTTATTCTTTATAATGCACTGTCAGTTGGTTTCGTCTGCACTAGCAGAGTCAGGCAGAGCTCATACTTCTAACACATCCTCCAGGCTTTTGATTACACTTCCTTAAAAATCTGTTGAGCTTGTCTGATTGTTAGGAGCTTTCTGAGATGTAAAAACTTCATAGATCCAAATGATGACTGGGCCAAATTATTTTATTTGCTATTTACTGCAACTTAGCAGTTTGGAAAGTCTATAGAAACATCCAAGAGTGACAGCTTGCAGGGAAAAGCTCAGTAGAGCTTCTGCTGTTAGTTTAATGAAAGGGAAATCTCTTTGCCTCCAGACTATGATTTCTGGAGGCCCAATTTTCTCCTGTGGTGGTGTGCTCATTACTAAACATGCTACAGAACTATAGTCTGCAGCATGTACCAGTTGCTGTCCATCAGAATTCCGAGTACAGAGCTAATAAAACAGGATCAGGGAAAACATCCCGGGCTGGAATAGGGCTGTAGTCACATTGCATGAGTTTCCATCCAATGATAAACCTGTAAGGGTCTTGTTTTCCTTAGCTAATTTGCATGAAATGTTCTGCCAAGAGAAACCACTTGCTCTCTGTATGCTTTAATGTATAAGCTGGGTGGCCTTTTATTTGAGCCCAGATGGGTCAGAAAGAAAGAAAGCAGAGCAGTTTCATCAGGCCATACTGTTAATTTCTCAAAGACTCCATAAACTATAAAAGAGCTGGTGTGCATGTGGAGCCACTCAGCAGAGCAGCCAGGGTGCTGCAGGTGCATCCAGAAAGGTGATGGGAGAGAAGAGGCAGTGCCACAGTGGGGCTGGCCCAGGGTAGTGAGGAGAGCTTTGAGTCCCTATTAATAACCTTGCTGGTGCTCAGGGAAGGAGCACAAACTTTGGGAAACTCACCTTTCTTTCGTCTTCAAAAGGGAATAAATTTCAAGAACAGATTGAGAAAAATTTCCTCAGTGATAATACAGTGTTAATACATCAGGCAAGAAATGCTTGACTGGGATATCTTAGCAAACACTGAGCAAAACTATGAAGTATAGGGGGTAAAATAATTACAACAATGTTTGATGTCTTATACAAATCACAAATTGAAGAAGCGAAAATGCAATTTAATTTATTTCTGATACATGCAAAATATTTTAAAAACAAGTTGAATATCACAATATTGCTTAGAAATTCAAGCACTTAAAAGTTAGAAAATGCATTTTCTGTAAGTTTAATAATATAGTCTCTGATAACCTCATCAAAAAACATTTTTGCATGGCATCCTGATTTCACTTAGGGCACGAAGTAGATCATGCTTCCTCAGTTAATGAACAACTAGCCATTCTTCTTCCTCCTGTCCCATTTGCAGCCCCCTGATGCATACTATTCAAACAACCTTCGAAAATCAGAATGATTAATGTTTCTCCAGTGCTCATCACAATGTTATCCAAATCTTGTTTAATCACACTTATCTTCATAACAGCCTTGTGAAGAGATGGTGTGGCTACTCTTTATGTTTCAGCTGGGGATAGGAGCCATAGATAGTAATCCTAAAGTGCCTACTATGCAGGGTACCCAACCTAAAACCTGGGAGACCACTTTTTTTTTAATTAGTTGGCATTATCTTGCTCTTTGTGCATTCAAAACAAAACTATTGTTGATCTCAGTTGGAGGGATGAGTTCTTTGAACAATCTGTCTCAGACCAAACCCCTTAAAAGGCAAATCAGTGCAGAAGCTCTGCTTAGTGTATTTTCTTCAGATGAGAACAGAATCTCCTTCTTTCCACAGGTATATGGATATTAGTACATTGATATACACACAAATATACACAAAAAAGTGCATATACATTAATTTCATTTATTCTCCTTTTTTCAAGAAAGAATGTTAATTACACTATTGCAGATAATAAGTACTGAACAACAGAAAGCAAGGATGGCAAGCATTTGCCATCTAAATGCTGTATAATATTTGACATAACACTGCTGCTTTGGGCTGATTTTAAATTATAAAGCTTTTCTCTGATTCTCAGTTTGCTTCTTATAACATGTTGGTATCACTTTCTTGGAACATATCCCTTATATTTTTTCAGCTGACTTTGGTCTCCTTGAGGCATTTTTACCCTGTGAATACCTAAGTGAACAAAAGGAACGGATTAGATTGAAGAAGAAACAAATTTAGCAATAGACAGCAACAAGTACTTATCATCAGTGAAGAAAGTCTACATCTTTCCCAGATAAATAAGCAAAGAGAAAACCAATGTAAATACAGAGGTAACCTCAATGAATTCAGTGCTACAGACAGAAGTTGTACTTTTTCAGGGAGCAACACTGACGGAATCTTCCTCACTGGGAAAACAACATTGTTCTAAATAAAGAATTCTAAGTGCATTTTCCTCATCTGCTTGGACTAGTTTTTGTTCAAAATGCATAAAATTGGCCAAGCCCTATTTGAAAATTGAAGCTGATATTTGTGCTAATAAAATATAATTTATAAATATGAAAATGAGGTTAATTTTTCCTTCACATTTGCAAGGCTTTAGGACATTGTTTTCCTACATGGGTAGCAGATGCACAGGAAGGACATTTATATTTGCTCTGCTTCAGGTTATCTAATACATGACACAGCAATGTATACATGTAACTTGCTGGTATCTGCATGCCAACCTAAAAAGACTCATTGTCCTTATTAGATTTAATTAGATCCAGCTACAACTGCCAATTAACTGTCACTTTAATATAGAACCAACTGTATGGATCAGATACACAACTTTAATTGAAATTAGTCAGTTCTAGTTGCACTATTTCCCAAAAAAATTGTCTTCCTTACTAAAAGATGTATTTATTTTAACTTTAATTTTTGCCAGTTTCCTGTGAATGCTAAAAATAAAAGTAGATAAATTCAAAAAGGAGAAATTGTTGGAAAAATTGGAATGTACTATGATCTATATTATTTATGAGTGATTAGAGCGTCCAGGCAGAAGGAAAAGTTTGCACTTACAAAGCAAACCACATACCTTAGAAATATCTTGAGCTTTGAGATAGTGAGAGGATGGTTATTCAGTTAAAACATACATGTAAAAGCACACAAAATTACATTTCTAGTGAGTTCAAGATACAAAAATTGTGAAAAATCATACAACAGTCAAAGTATGATCCTACAAATGTGACTTTTAATGTCAGATTGATTCTCATACAAAGTCTATACTTGGAGACCCTTTCTGGCATGGCAACACAGAGTAAGAAAAATATAAATTTTTAAAAATCAGAATTCTGTCAATCTAGGCACAGTGCAAATATTTCTGTTGACTTTCAACACCAGTGTCTAAACTGAATTTGAGCTTTTCAATGGAAGTTAACATGCTGGTTAACTTGCCCCCCAAATGCTCCCCAACAAACAGAATCCCTAACACATAAAAATATCTATCCTCCTATCTACTACAGATTTTAAAAGGCACATATCCATATTGGCAACACTCACACTGAGATTATTTGCAAATAAAACCTGAAAAAATTCCAGTTGTTAATAAGAAAGTTCACAATTTTTTCTTTCTGAGTAGAATCATACCTTTGGTTATAAAATGCCTCCTGATTTAAAATGTAAAAATTGATTATTCACATTCTTGAAGAGCATTTTCATGACAAGGCAAAGGCACAAGTATTAAGGTGTCTAGTGATGCTTACAAATGTGGTGATGGTGGATTATTGATGCTACAGTTCATACTGATTCAGCTCCTGTGTCACTGGCACTACAAACACTGTGTTCAGCTCAGGTAGAACTATTAATCCAGAGATAGCATCTTTGGAACTGTTCTAGGCACAGAAAATTTTATACATATTCCTTCATGATAGACAATGCTACATTTATCCATCTTCAACTTTTTATCAAAGGACAATAAAAATTCAGGTCAATCTCATTGCAACAAAGCAGAAGGGAACTTTTCTAAAAGGAGAGTTTACAGGGTGAGGAAGTGGTTTTTTGTTGTCTCCTCTCCTAACAGCTTCCTAAAGTGGAGACACATGGTAAAGATGGCAAGCAGGCATAGAAAAATTTATTTCTGGTCAAGATTCTGAGCCATTCATCAATTGCTCACATTTAGCAAGTGAGGGAGGAAAGTGGATGAGAAAAGTAAATGTCTTGCTGCATTCAGTATTCAGCCAAAAGACTCTTCATATGGTGGAAAATAATCTCTCTGATAATCTTTTCCCCACATAGTTTGGTATGTAAAATGACCATAATTTGTATGATAGAAGCTGACTTTTAGGTATAGTAAATATTCCAGCCTCAAATCTCCAGGTTTAGTCTATAGTTTTACCTTTTCATATTTTACACAGCACCTCCCTTCTCTTTGGCAAGGTTTATGGATTTTGAGACTGTGAATCTAATCTGGATTTGGTTGCTTGGGCTCCTCCCCGTGTGCAAACTGGAGCAATCAAGAACTTTTTATGGATTTCTGAACTATCTTTTTCACTTTGAAATACATTTGTGGTTTTCACCTTGTGTCACAGTGGGTATCAACCAGAGTTAGTGCTGGGCAGCAGATTTACAGGGGAATGGACTCAGGATGTTCCCTCTCTGCAGCAGGACACACCACCTCAGTCCTGACTGCAATGTAAAAGCTGGTTCAAGCTCCCAGCCAAGGGAATCTAATCCCTTAATAACTTTCCCAGGGCTAGACAGCAGTGTCAATTTTTCTCTGTTAGCTTTCCTTGAGAATAGCAGAAACAGGCAAAATTTCCTGTAAAAAACATATGTATATAGTAAAAATTATAGCCAAAAAATGTCTTTCCAAGACAAACAACCCACAGCACCATTACCTTTGAGAGTTCAGGTATGTATTCTCATATATAGGTAAATCTGGTTTGCGGCTCTGAATGACTCACAAATTAATGACTTTAACTGTTTTAACAAAACTGTAAACTTCCATGAAAAGAATTACACCAATTCCTTTCCTTATCATGTTTTTCTAAAACACAGAAATCAAAAACTCTGACATTACTTCATCTGAGAATGTTTTCTTTCCTGAAATTTGTACTTAGACAACGTATTTATTTTTTAAAAGCCTTGCTTTTTTTTTGAGATTGAACTTGAACTCTACTTGCTGGTAAGTCTGCATTTACAAGGCTGGCAGCTAAAAATAACACATGAAGAAAGAAGTCATGTGGAACAAGTCAGGGCACAACATAAACATTAAGAAATAAAATTCCTTGCAATATTCTGCACTCATATAGAAGAAGTTAAAGTTCATGGTCACAGAAGAAAGAGCCTGCAGGCATCATGATATGGTAGACTAACTATTACTATAAATTGAAATGTAGCCTACTTCAAAATATTCTTTTCATAGTAATATGCAAGTATGGCAATATAAGCAAAGATGAGCAGCTGATCAGGTCACCACTTTTTTACACACCCTGATTGTTGTGTTTCCTGGATTTATGTAGGACTGGTGGCAGAATTTAAAGATACTGATGAACTGTAGAAAACCACTGCCATGAATAAAAACACCCAAATGAGCTTCAATTTGAGAAGAAGTTTAGAAATCAGTTGATTTCAGAGTCAAAACTCTACATAAAATTGATAAGATAATAAGTTGCACTGGACTGTAGCATTTTCTATTGCTTGAAAATGCTTTGAAGTTTTTAGATAAAGCTTGATCTGTAAGATATTAAAACATAAATAAGCCACAACATGAAGTTTGCATATAGAGAGCATTTCAAGTTAGATATGGGTAAAACAATTTTTACTGAACTTTTAATGGTGAGAAACTGATGAGCCAGTTCTATGGAATCTTCCACTTAATATGTCTTCCCTAACAGTAATAAGTCATCATTTTGAAAAGATTTGTGGAATATTTCAAGCATTAGACATAACTATGACATAATTACCACAGCCCCCTGTAATAACTTTTAGGAAAACTATTCAATTTATGGTCATTTTCTAATAATTTAGATTTCAAAACAGAGCACTTATTTTTGAAACTTCTTTGCTGTGCGCTAAAAAATTCTGCTTTTTACCCACTTCTGTTTCAAAATAGGAAGGCTGAAACTTTCAGACTGCCTGCTCAGAAAGAGCCATGTGCTGCATTGTGTAGCTGACTGGTGTGTACATAAATAACAGGGCAGCATAAAGTGGATTTGTGAATGGACCTAATCGTGTGCACATGCAAACCAAGAACAGTGGCCTTTTATACTGCTGTTTGTGCAACACAAGTCAGGGATATGTGAAGCACAAATGTGCTTCTGCCTTTGGTCTGCTGAGTAGCTGTGGCACAACAATTCGTCTCAAATTAAATGGCTTCAAAGACACAAAATAAGCATGTCATTCACCTGCCATCTCTTCCTTTATCATGCCTGACGCTGTCCTGCCGTATTCTCCCACTGTGGGTGGACTGTGTGCAGCACTGCTGGTTTGTCCCTGGCTGCAGCAATGCCCCTCTGAGTTTTCTTTCAGCAAAACTGCTTTTATTTGGCAGCATTGTGATATCTATCACAAGAGTCAAGAGCAAGTCCTTTTTGCTGCTTTGAAACTCACCTCCTTGTGCAGTGAGCAATTTTGCCCTGAGCTGATGCGATTCTTGACCTGCCTAAGAATACTGAGAATCAAACCACTGTCTCTTGGGAGAGGCAGATTTAGCAAAATAATCTCAAACTCATTGAATCACCATGGCAGCAGAAAGTGAGACAGAGTTCTACGGAGTGAGAAGATTTACAGATTGGAGGCAAGGACACAGGGAAAAATACTCTCTTTCCTCCCTTCCTCCATCAGTACTTCAGAAAGAAGTTCTAGAAGATAACATGGGGATGTAAAGTTTATCACTGTGGTTGGGGTGAGTGAGAGCCATCAAACAAAAGGCATGAGGCCTGGAGGGAGCCTAAGGGAGGTTAATCACTGTGTCTGTGCACACATGCAGGATGTGGCTGGAGATTATTCATGTAGCAACTTATTGCCTGTGATCCGTATCGCTCAGGTATGTTGGAGAACACCTAAAACATCTCATCTGGTTTGGCCCACTAATCATTCAGAGCAGGGTTGTGGCACCCTCATTAACACATTTAAATCAAGCTGGCTACTGAGAAAATAAGCTGCACAGTAAAGTAAAAGTGAAAGTGTTTGGGCTATAATCAGCTTTCCTCATATGCAATGAAGTATTAATTGATGGAAAAGCTACACTCTGGTAAACTTTAAAAACAGACTTGCTGTGCCCTTCATAAACAGTCAAAAAGGAACATAATTACCCAGAAGTAAGGCAAGAAAAAAGATAAGGAATCGATGTGGTTCTCTCTCCTTAGGTGGCTGCTGCTCACCTGTGAGATCTGGGTTGGAGGGCTGATGTCCAGCTGCCTGACCATGGTATCAGGTCTGCACAGGAACCACATCTCATCCATCCCACTGCAAACCTGCTTCTTGCTGCACACCCAGAATCAGTATTAATGTATTCCTTCAAAATCCACAGGGAATAGGATAATAACCTAAATACAGGACAGGCAGTTCTGGTGCTTGAGCTGATGCACAGGAAGAAGGACAGAAATCATTCAGGGAGCACTGTTTCCCTCCTAATTTGCAATGAGATGTCAGTGAGGCTTGCAGTGCCCCAAACTCCCTGGAACACGAGAGAGTTTTGGCTCTCTGCTGTGGCTGGTTGTGTCAGGGAGCAGAAGGAGGGCAGAAGGAGGGCACGACTCACAGAGGAAGGAACACATTGCAGTTTTGTGTGGCGAGCATTTCATTTTAATTGCTGGGGAACAATGCTACTCCACACCACCCACGGCTGGGGCCTGTGGCTTAGTGGCACAGTCTGTCCCTACACATGCAATATGGCTCGCTTGTTTTTTATGATTTTTTAACATTGACTTTACAATGAGCAATTTAACAGTTTCCTTGCCTGTTTTGGAGTGACACTTGCACGCTGCTTTCACTGTAGCTTTTTGTAATTTGAGGACCATGTTTCTCTCGCCCGTGTCTCTTGCCAGTTTGGGAAAGAAACCACAGGGGAGTTTTTGATGCCCTGAGCTACTACCTCAGGCAAGCAGCTGCCTACTGTGCCTCTTCACACAGTCCAACACTAATGTGGGGTTAAAAAGCAGCCTTTATGCATTGGGACACACTTGTAGTAAATCTGTGTTATTTTTAAATAATCACAATGAAAACTAATGTCAAATTTTCCCTGGTGCTGGCATACAACTGAACCTTACATAGGGTTCCCCTTCTTGGAACAGTTTTTTACTAATCTTGATTTGTTTAAACTGCTTTGGTGCATGATTTGATGGAATGTGTGGAGCAGAAGGAAACTTCGGATTGAATGCCAGATGCCTGCTTCATTCCTCTAACCTACAGTGTTATTAAAATATTACCAACTGGTTCTCAAGATCTATCCACTGCAACAACTTAAAAATAATTTGGATATCAGTTTTTTTGCTTACTGTTGTGTTGTGATTGTTGTCTCTGTTGTCACAAGTATGAATATCAGGTAATGGGTACCATTCATTTTTGTAGTTAGTAGTTTTCCTGGGGTGCTAGTGACAGGAGAAATGTATGCATTAAAACAAGCGTGATGGAAAGCAGCTCTCTTTATAATTTCAGCCCAGCTGCTGTATTGATGGATACAATCTTTACCACATGCTCCAGGTGGCTTCTAATGCCTGACTCCCTGCAGAAACCTCTATTTACACATCTTAAACCACTTATTGGATTTGAACAGGATTTTTCAGCCTGAGTGCAGTAACAGTGTTCACTTATGTAATATTTGTAAATCCTGGCTTTACATTTCACTCACCAGACTATCTTCAGAGGTATTCAACAGGGCCTTTATGTGCTCTGATTCTTGCTTTTTAGTGAGATCCCGTCAACATGTATGGCTACAAAGCACATTGCTAAATTTATTTTCCATCATTGTCAGGGGTGTACAATGAAGTGTAAATCAATTAATCAGCCCTTGCTGAATAGTGCTTTTCTTTGTCACCAGATTTCATATAAAATTCATCTGAAAGCTTTGTATTCAAAGTTCACAAAGGTTAACCTTTATTCAGGGCATGCATCTCCAAAGGCTCTAATCAACTTGTCTACTGTTGTTTAAAACTTCACTTACTACTGTACCAGTTGCTTTGAATTATTGTGTTTGAGACCTTTATTTGGTGCCTGAGTGACTGAACAGACACACTGAAGGCTGAGAAATAAAGGGCTTTTATAATTATGGATGGGTAGAGCACTTACTAAAGGATATATATTCCATCTTGTCTTATGCTTTACAACTGTCCACCACCCAGATATTTACTGTATGCTTTGTAGCTGTGCAATAAAACTTCAAGTGTTCTCCTTCCCCCAGTAATTCTGTGCACAGCCCAGATCTTGTATAATGTTTAAGGGACTTAATAATAAGTTAGTGTACTAATTAGTGGAGACAACAGCAGACACCCATGATTTATAGCAAATGCCCAACAGATGATTACACTGCTGAACCACAAGTAAATCCTTTCAGCAGTGAGCCTTTGCAATTAATTGCACATCAGTATACTTATTTTGCTCCTTTATATTACAGAAAAAGGGAAAAGATGAAAATGTTCCTTATGAAAGGTGGACCTTATGGTGGCTGCAGGTGTTTCTGCTGATAGAAGGCATTGGTATGCAGAAACAGAACCATTTTCAGATAGGATAAACTTCTATTCCTGTCCTTCTTTGTTTAGTATGAAATATTATTCTCCACTTGAGTGATGTTTGCATTCCTTTCTAACACAGTTGGTTTGATTTGTGACCTGAATACAATGACATACATACCAATGATCCATTACATGAACTAACATATTTGGGATTCTTGACAGTGGGAATGCAAGGGGACAGCAATCTGACTACATGATTTTTTTGAATTTCAGTGTAAATTTCCCATCAGCACTCTTAATCTTTCTTCTATTAGGTTTTTTTTGTTATTAATTTTATTTTTTACCCACCCCCTCCTCATTTTAGCTGCAATGTTCCAAATCTTATTTAAGGCAAAGTGAAAGATAAGAAAATCTGAGGGAGGGGAGGACACAAAGAATTTCAAAAAAGGTAAAAATAATGGAAAGTTTCTAACAGCTTGCTTTTTGCAAAAAATAGATTTCCTCTTTAGAGAAATAGGTTTTTCATTGATATAATAGAAAATTGAAGACTATCCACAGAAGCCATTTTTCAAGAAACACTTCTATATTCACACGACTGCTAATGACATGCTGCATGGCTTCAGGGCAAATCAATTAATCTGAACATCAATATCTCCATCTGTGAAATGAATATAATAATTCTTCCCTTTTTCTTAATTAATTTGCCATATTTTCTCTCCTTACTTGCCAAGTTCCCATAGCATTCAGTGTGGAGGTCTAATTCTCGGGGGCCAGAGGGGCTGACCAGCAGAGAGGTCAAGAACTCAAGGTCTGGTCCAGAGTGCTCCTAGGTGGTCTTTGTTCTGCTTCTATGGGGTCCAGGGGTGAGACCTCTTGCTGTGGCATCCAGGGACCCCACTCTGACCCTGTGCTTTGATCACTGGCCAGTGTTGCCCATCTTTGGACAGGGGCATTTGTGCATAAGGCTATACCTACAGGCAGCTCCCTTGGCACAGTGCAACGCTGAACAGATACCAAAATATTTATTCAGGGTAAGTCTAAGGCTGCCAGAAGTACAGCAATAAACTGCCTTGGTCTCTCATGAGGTACTGACTAAAAGCTCTCCCAAGTTGATGGGCAGTGCTGTCACTACAAATGGGGTCCACAGCACTTCACAATGATTAGAGCCAATTTTCCTTGGGAACCGTCTCTTGCAAGAGTTACCTATCAGTCACTGTGCTGGCACGTCACAGTCACACTGCTATTACAGCCTAGTCACAGCCCCATTACATGACAGTTGCTTCCGAGCACAAAGCAATCCCATCGCACTTTCTCTATATTGACAGTTGTACGATGCCACTGTCATATCACAGATATTTCCTTGTCATAACTTAGCGACACTGTAGTCACACGGCAGATACTTTTTAAGAGCATGCCGAGTCTTTTGCATGGAAAACTCTGATAATGGCAGTCCCTGCTTGGTTATCTCTTACCTGTAGTTATGTCAAAAGCATTTTCTGGTGGTCATTTCTACTTGGTGCTTTGACTGTCATGCAAAGGACCGTGGAAAAGTTGCCATTGCTGACTACAGACCAAGTTCTGGATCCTTAGAACCACTTCAATGTCAAATTACATTGGAGCTAATTATCTTTACAGACAGTTTTATATTTGATAGATGCTGTTTAATCTTGCTGTTGAAACACTGTAGGCATTTCCTCTGAATTTTGAATTGCTGCTCTTATTAAAGCTACATGAATAATTAACTATATAATTCTGTTTGCATGTTTTCACAAAAGAAAAGAACCGTCTTTTTCCCAAAACATTCATCATATAATTTCTCTTTTCGACTTTGTCACCATTGCGTTGCATGTATTTACTAAGCAGCATGTGAGTTGAGTATTAAAACTGTTCAAATGGCATAACCCTGCTCACTCATTGAGGATTCCAAGGAGAAGCCATCACTGCTGGTAATGTTCCTGCAGGTTTCTTGAACAAAATGCTACACTAGAAACTAAAAGAGATTTTAAGAGACAATCCTGCATGTGTCTTTGAAAAATAATCTTTTCCAGCTATTATATCACAACAATATTTAGAGAGGGAAAGAAGTAATATATGGTCTAGGTGAGAGAGTTTAAAATCTCCATTTCTATCAATGGAGATTTTGCAGTATTATTGTCTATGAATATTGCCAAATCTTCTTTTCCCTAAATCTTCATTGCAACATACCATCAAGGAAATTATATCCTAATTCAATTCATCACCAAAATTAATGAGCTTGAAGTTTTTTCACCCTAGTCCCTCATCTAGTTACATAAAACTTCCCAGCACAGAAGAAAAAAAATAAATACCCTCCTCCAAATTATTATCTTTGTCTGCCTTTGATACTGCAATGAATTATTGATTCCATGAGTAAGTGTCCAAGTTTCCTGTACAAATAATCTTGGGACTCATTTGAAGACTGGTCTTTGTCCCATGTTCCCAGCCCCATGGCTGGACTTCATTGCTAATCCTACACATTGCAAGAGTTGCTGCTTCCCTTCAAGCACTGAACTGGATATAGCAGAACAATTTTTTCTTAGCTGTAGGCAATGTCTGCTGAAGGCAATATTATCTTTATTTTTAAATTGTAAAATGTGAGGAAAAAATGATTTTAGGTATTTTAATTATTTTTTAATAAATCATAGCTTTCATTTTATTTAAATTTTGGGGGGGGTTGCTATTTTTTCTGCCCTTGATTTCCCTAAAAGCTGTTTGTTTGCTCTAATTTATCTCAAAGAGGTGTGCTGGTCCTCCTTGTTGTTTCCATATACTCAAAGAAGCAGCTCTACTACATCTATTACAGTAGATGCCATTCCATGGCATGCCCATTCTGGAAGGGGGACTGGTTTTGGATACAGGCTGATACATTGATTTGCCTTTCTGTATGTTGCATTGTGGCATTGTCTTCTAATTCTTCAGCTGGTGTATTTGAGGTGTGCCTCTAAGTTCTTTTCCTATATGTCTTGTTTTCAAATGTTCTTGTTCACAAAATGAAAAGCATGCTGCAATTTACATCAAAGTTTTATAAAATTCAGACAGAGACTTCCCTTGGAAATTCTATCAGTGATATCAGTGGTGGCAATACTATAAATGACTTAAGTACATGGTGTTCCAATGCAAAATCACATTAAGCAAGAAGCCTGATGTTCTGATGATGATCTAACATTTACTCTAGTCAATACCCTTCACACTTACACTGATTTTTAGCACTGCATTTTTAAGTCTCTTGAAATAAAATTGAAAATTAAATAATTTTAGTGCAAAGACAAATTAGAAAAGAAGAAATAAGTATTAACATTTCAAGAAATAATCAGGGGAAAATGAGAAAATTATCCAACAAAAAAGAGATGATATTAATACAAATGAAAAAGAAGCTAATCAAAAAGAGGAACCAGAACAACCACAAAGGAGTTTACAAGCTCTCCTACATTTATTTTATTCTTATGAATATAAAGATAATATCTGATGACAAATGAAGACCAAAAACCAAACCCTACTTGTACTGCTGTATGAATAGAATCATGAGCAGCTGTATTATGCTGACCTGCCAAGTGAAGGCTTCTAGTCATTTCCCTCTTCAGAGCACACTGCATTCTTACACCACAGATGTACTCAGCATGGAGCAGATCTGCATCTGCAGCCATTCAGTGGCCTCCAGCTTCAAGATTTCTCCCAGAAAGAAACATGCAACAGATGTACATGCATTCTTGTTTTGAGGCTTTGCACAGTAGGGCATATTTTGCACCAAAAAACCCTATGTTTTTTCAGGCATGAAGAACTCCAAAATTCAGACCTGAGCCCATGAACTGCAATGTGGCCTATGCCAGCTTCCAAGAAATTGCTCAGGAAGTAGACAATCTTCAGAATACTCCATCCCTATATACAATTTTCCTAGCACCTCAAAACAAACATATATTTTTTCTCACTTTGGAGGAAAATTGGTTGAAAGCATCTGTTTTTCATGCCTCCACACTTTTTTAATTTAAAGAGCAAGCCCAGAAATATATAGCGGAACTAATATGGGCTAAAGTCTTTTTACACTCATATGTACTATCTGCAACTGAAGCAATAAAACTTTCAAATACAAACGACCTTTTTTATGTCCACTTTTATTTGTCTACCATTCAAATAATAAAGAAAGTCTATAAAATAGTTCCACTCTGTAACTTGTGAAGTTAAATACAACTCACCAAAATAATGAAGGAACAACATTATTTTAAATATAGATCCGGTTGTAGCTTAATTAAAGAAGTTAAATACATTCCTTTGCTATGAGGCACTTCACAGCAATACACAATTTATTATCCGGAATTAGTCACTGGGTGAAAAAAAAAATGTAGTTCAATGTTTGCTGTTTTGGGTTAAGGTAGTAGAAATGCAGGATGCTACCAATTTATTTTGTTGGGTTTTTTTTTAAACCATGTTAGAAATTAGTTTCAAGAAATTATCAGCAAAGACTAGGAGTGGATTCTTGGATTCTTTTTGTTCATGCAGATAATTTAATTGTACTTCTATATATTTCAAAATATAAAAATAAGATAAAAATTTTCAAGTAAGTATACTTTAATTTTTAAAATGCTTATGAGTAGGCTCATTTGTGCATTGAAACTACCTTGTATTTTGGGTTGTTATTAGCAGTATTCTGCTTGTCACTTGGCATTACATGACTCCTGTGTGTTTATTGTATATTACTCAGGTTAAAAGTCCATGTACAGGGCCAGTATAAATGTCATATAATCTACAGCACAGAAATCCTGGGCTGTAGAGCTGGTCTGACTCTGGTTGAACAGACACTAAGTGGGTGACTGGCCAGCACACCAGGGAAATGTTTGCACCCAAGGGGCCTCAGACCTGCCCATGGCTGAGGGTCATTGCTCAGCCAAGCTCTGCCCATGCCAGAGCACACATGCTGCAGCACAGGCTGGCCAAAAAAGATGATTTCACAGGTCATGTGCAATGCAGACCTCATTTAACTCATTTAATAAAAAAATTAGCTGTTCTGGAGTGAATATACAGATCATGTTTCTGAGTTTAAAAAAATCATTCTAACTAAATCTAATCACACTTCCAGAAAAAAAAAAAACAAAACAACCCAATACTTGCTTTACACAGAAGGAGAATTAGAGGTTTTTGTCCAGAAAGTTAACTTAGAAATTGGAGATTGTGCTCTCTTTGTATTCTAATGATACCATGACTATGCAGAAGGTTCCTTAGTTATGTCCACAAACTTGTCCAAAGAAACCCAAAGTTTGAAGAAGATAATATATAATGATTTGTTATTTGATTTTTCAGCAACTAGAGAACAGCTGTGGGGTGGATCAGAAAATTCTAGTGTGATTTTTAAAAATATTTTTAAGTAAACTGGGAAATAGCAAGACATCTGGAGTTCAGAGGTACAAGTACAAGAGAGAACATGCCAAAAAACAAGTAGGAGTTACAATGCAAATTTAAAAGTTATGGTGGAACTCTGGGTACTAACAAACAATTGTGAGCCAAGAGGAAATAAAATGTTACTGAGGAACATGTGACAAGACAGAAATAATGAAACCAGAAATGGTATGCAATAACTCAATGCAGAAATTATTTTGTGCCTGAAAAGGGCACTTCATGAACTATCACGGAATGCCAGAAACACGGAATGGTTGAGGTTGGATGGCACCTCTGGAGGTGGTCATCTAATCTATCCTGCCAGCTCAGTTAGAAAGATAAGTTGCAGAACATGTGCACCTAAAAACAAAAAAAGAGAAAAGGATAGAACCCTTGTTGCACAGGAAATCATTACATGAAGATCTCACGAAATAACACAAGCGTGACAAATTACATGGCAAAAGTTCAAAATCACTAATGACTGGTGCATAAAGATGATGTGTCATAATGGTTTTTGCCTAAAGAGAAGGGCTTCCTTTTGCCAACACGTACCTTCCAACTTCAGCAAAAAAGTCACTGCACTCCAGCAGTACGTGGTTGGATTGCTTAAAGGTCACGATTACCTGCTGAGCCAAATGGGAAATGCAGATGAGACACCAGTTTCCTTTGATGAGCCATCCAATAACGTCATTGAAGAAATAGGCACAAAATCCGTCATCATCAAAACTTTGGGGAATGAAAAAATGTGCATTACAGTAATGCTGGCAGTGTTAGCAGATGGTATAAAATTGCCACCGTATGTGATCTTGAAGCGGAAAACAATGCTGAAGGACCAGCTGCCTGCTGGAATAATTGTTAGGTGTCAAAACCAAGGATGGATGTCTACAGACTTAATGAAGGATTGGCTGAACATCGTTTGGAACAGGAGGCCAGGTGTGCTGGTACACAAAAGGAGACTGCTCGTCCTAGGTACATTCAGAGGGTATCTAACACCAGTGATGAAGAATATAATTGGAGGAAAGAATGCAGCCCTTGCAATTGTACCAGTATGAATGTCACAAGTGTAGGTGCCTGATGTAGCAGAGAGCAAGCCCTTTAAAGAATGCTTGTAGCCTTTATGGCTCTTGGCATGGGATCCTGCTGTAACTCCTAGAGGGAAGGTGAAGTCCTTTGTCATTGGATCAAGACAACATGGGATCAGATAAATTCAGAAGTTGTCACTGAATAGTTTAGGAAAGACTGTATTTCAAATTCCATGAGAGGTGTCAATGATGATTTGAGTTCAAAGAGGAAGATGAGAGTGATGAAGACACTAAATGTGGGAAAGACTTTGAAGGTGGTGAAGAGAGTGACAGTGATGGAAATGATTGTGCTAGATGAAAAATTTAAACTGCCATGTAATAAAACATTAAAGATAAAAGTAGACTAAATTCCGGGAAGTAATTAATGAAATTAATAGTCTGTCCTAGTTGTATGTTGGTTGCAGATATTCAATAAACTTCTTTGTTTATAACCTTTTTATTTAGGGATGTAATTTTTAATTCAACATCCCTGGGTAGTAGGAGATATTGTCTATAACTTAAAAATGCTAGGGAAAACATTTAATAGACAGTATTCTGGGAAAACAGCATTAGACAAAGAAATCTGAGGATCTAGCAAAAGCAATTTGTCTCCAAACTATTTACCAATCTGTTATAAAAATAGAACATTTGTCAAGTTATTTTAAAAAAACGAACAACAAACAAACCACTTCTCAACTAGTACTGCTACTGGACTGAATGATAAATTCCCTCATTTTTAGGGAAGACAAGGAGGAGGATTTTTTAAATAAGGATTCTAAGCCTTGTTCATTGTTTTTCTTTCAGTGTTGACATTCACCAAAACTCAAGGAAATTACCCAAGTATTGCTTTGGCGACCTGTAAAATGTCACACAAAAAGGCCAGCCTGGTTCTCCTCACTCAAACCAAAACCAATAGAGCTGCCACTGCACACCTTCATCTCTGAAAATCTGAAGATATGGAGAGCTCACAGATCAAGATGCTTCAGAGACTGTTGAAGAAGGAAGTTGCCTCCAAGACTTTGATTCTTACTGAAGCCTTGCCAGAAGAGATCCAGCTCTTGTGTTTCCACTTTTTGCAATGAGGCTGCTGTACAGCAAATCTAGAAGGTTAGAGCTGAAAGCCATGAAATTCTGACCCTGGAAATCAATAGCCCATCAGATGCCAAAGCTGTGCTGTAGAACAGTTTAAAAAGTCAGAGTCCTGCTTGAAACTCAGCATGTGTCTGTGCTGGGAATGGCCTTGTGAGGCAGGCTCCTGCAGCAAAGGGCACACTCAGATGCCTGTGCTGGAGAGAGGCAGAGACACCAGCAACCAGGTCAAGAAAAGACAGGAGTGAGCCAACAAAATCTTTCCACTGACTTCAGTGGGGTTTGGATCAGGTCCCTTGCAAATACTTTCTAACTCAAAGGTCAGCAGTGGAAAATTTGAATGTTTAATATTAGTCTCTTTTTTATAACAAAATATTTTCAGCCTAAAAATTTCCAGGTGTGCAGCATTTTTCATGTTATTATGTGGAGGAGATCAATGGTTTTTGCTGTGAAATACACTTGCATTATAACTGGTTCCCCAGTACATTTATTTTTTCAGATATCTATTGCCTTATTTATCCATTTCTATTAGCTTTCCATCTGTTTTTTTTTTTTTCCTAAACATTGGTATTGGATATAGAGAAACCAAGAAAATTCAAGGCAAGGTCCAAAGCAGACCATTTTGTCTTTCTTTTTTAATGAAGACTGCAAACCAGCACTGATGATTTCAAAATTTATGTCTGCAGTTTATAAGCACATCGACCTCCCTGCCATTCTGTGATGGAGCCTTAGAAATCACACAATGCCTGTCACTATTTTTCAGATATTTAATAAATCTGGCTCAATGATTTTCTGACAATTCTCTACCAAAATTATTCAGGCAGTCTGAGACCCTTTTTAAAAAAAAAAAAAAAAAGGAAAAAAAAAAAGAAGAAAAAAAAAAAGTCAAACCCACTGCTGTATGAATTCAATTTTGAGTCAATAAATTGTTGATTAATCTGACTCATGGTGTGTATAAACTCAGGTTTAGCTCTATTGGTAATCATCTCCAGAGTGCCATACAGCTGCATGCTTTCATTTCACACCAAGGGAGCAAGGATTAAATCCCTAATGGAGAAGACATATAAACAGGTTTAGTCTCTGCAACAAGCACAGTCCCCATGGCAGCATATTTTTGTATATAGCATGTGAACGTGTGGAGAAGAAGGAGAGACTGGTTAAAAAAAGGAAAAAAAAAAAGTAGGTGAAGATTGTCAACAGAAAGGAGAAGGAGAAATCTGAGTGGAGCGGGCAGTAAGTTTAGCAGGGTGCATTGCTGTTTGTTAGGCACCTCCACCAGCCACACTCAGGTGGCACAGCATGAAATATCTCTCCTGCTCTGAGTGACAACATATGTAGGGTGACAGTCTGAGACTCAGAGCTGTTGTGTGAGGGCTGCTGATAGCTGTAAACTCCTAACAGCTCCATGAGCTCATTAGTATGCCGCCCTGACCATTAGGCCTTCTGTAAAATGTGATTTTACCCAGAATCTGTGCTTTCCATCATATAATCTTCACAAAGCTGTCCCAAGATCTCTAATGTAGCAGTGTTAAACAGAATTTATCTGTAAGGCTTTTTTTTTTTCTCAGAGAATTTTAATCCCATTTATTGGTAACTAGCTTTTAAAATGACATTTTTCCTTGCTGCATTTAGCTCAGTCCAAGGGGAAAAAAAAAAAAAAAAAAAAAAGAAAAAAAAAAAAAAAAGATGCCAGATGTCACAGGGCCAATAAGCAGGTGGGCCGAAGCTTCTGTACCAATTCAAACTGGCACTGCATCAAACCTGGTGGGTATAACCTTTAATTCAGTGCTTCCCTGGCACCAGATCTAGTGCCATCTGCTTAGCTTTGCTAAGCTGTGCTTGTTTCTGTGCAGGGACGATGCCAACAATGCAAACTGTCTCCTACATGTGCAGGGAATCATCGGTGCAACTAGTTTTTCAAGACCCATATGGTGGCATCTGCAAATGTACACTGTCAGCATTGCTACTTGTACCACCCTTCGTGTTTAAGAATGGAAGGAGAGAGCCCTGCTTTGCAATTCACATCAAGCTGAAAGGATATTTTTTCCCTCTGCACTCCTGCTTTTAAGGGCAACCCTGGGACAAAGAGAACATGTAGCTTTAAAAGAGGATGCAGTATAGAAATCAGGCTTGGGAACTGAGGAAAATAAAGAAATAGTTGGCAAAAAAAGCCAATTTTATAGAAATCCTCTTAAATCATTACCTGAAAGCTTCCCCGTGCAAAGGAACACAAAAGCACTGTATCTTGAGTCTTGGGGCTTTTAAATGGGTTAAGTTTCAAGTCACCCCAAGACATGAACACTTCCACTTGTCAGGAATGGATGTTATCCTATCACCTCTTCTCCATGAGGTGGAACCATCAGAGGGACAGAGTAGGTAGAGGCTGGCTCCAGCACAGCTACTTTGGTGCTCATTTCAGGCATTAAGAGGAATGGCACTCACACAGAGTGGGGAATGAAATAAGCTTATGCACAAAGATGAGCAAACTAGAGCTATTAAAACTCATTTCAAGCTCTCCAATTTAATTTTCTCTTATTTAAGAGAGCAGCAGTGCTTGCCTCCAACTGCAAGGATGGCAGGGGGATCTGTGGCCATGGCCAGCTGGTGCCTGCTCCTGTCCTGTTCTCTCCTCTCCTCTCCTGCTGCCACACTGTCCTAGAGAGCACAGGCTTTGCCAGCACTTTGCAGAGCCAACAGGTGTGTTTGTGGTGGGAGGGGAAGGGCAGAGAGGCACCATCCTTGCTCACACCTCTGAGCACAGGCTTGGCATTTTCCACTCCATGATTTGGCCACTCAGACATTGCCACTGGTTCTGATATGTTCCCACCTACCACTTATGTCAGTGAGCAAGTTCCTGACACACTGCTCTGCCAACCATCATCAGAACACCTCTGAGCGGTCAGGAAAAGTACGTGTTGACCACAAAGAGCAGCTCTCCTTACTGCAAAATGATTAAGTGCTCTCACAGAAGGCCAGAAAAACTGGCACTCTGGGGTTTGAACAAAGACCCTCCCTTTGGATTGCAGATGCTGTGGTGGAATGGTTAAGTACAAATAGAGGACTTTTATTTCAGTGGAATAATGTTCCATATTTGATTTCATGGAAATTTTCTATCGGTCTAGCAGTCTTCAAAAATATCACATTTATATAGAGCATAATTCAACCTGACAGTGTGGCTTTAAAGCAAATCCTTCTTCTCTTGCTCCATGTTCCTCTGATCCCCAAACAGTTCTGTAACAGCTTTAAATAAGGAAAAGGTTGACCCTGCAGTTGGGGAATTATGAAGCCTGCTACCATTTTCCTTTGAAACCTCAAGCAAGTCTCTATTCCTACAACAATATGGACTTCCCTCTCCTTCCCCCTAAGTGTCATTGCACTGCACTCCCACTGCATCAGCAGTATTTCCCTCTCTGGGTCAAATTCTGCTTATAGGTCAAAGATGAGACAAAAATTATTCTTTATTTGCCTGAAAGTTGTGGACCTTCAGTAATTCATTGCTTTGTTTCAAGATGTCTGGATTGAACATGTAACAAACTACGCCAGCATTACTTTTTTATTTTTAATTCTATCAGCTGGGTTGTCTTTCCTTTATTTAGTGCAAAATAACTGATCAGCACCAAACACAGCTGCGAGCCATGTCATTGGTAATGAATGAGGACTTTTTTGTTGCTGTTTTGAACTTGCAGATAGCTTTAAACTGTGACCTTTAAATCACACTAGTCCAAAACTGCCATTTTTTATTTTTACACTCCATATGTTTCTTTCCTTGACATTCTCTCCCCTGAAAAAGTTGTAATTAAAGATTATAACTAATGGAAATTGAAACTTCCTTTATGGAAGGACCAGTCTCTCTTAGGCAGAAAGATACAAGTAAAAGAAAGATTAATTTACTTCTTTGACACAATAACAAATAATTTATGCCACAGTAATCTGGATCTGAGTGTAAAACACTCAGAGATTTTCTTCCTCTAGAAAAGTTCACTATGATTGGTATACAACCTGCAGGAAGTTTCTGAAAGTCTCATCATCATACTTCTACAAACAGACAAGAAAAATTTGCACTTGTTCCAAGTTTGATTTGGATGTCAGAGCATTGCAGAAAACAGTTAGTGGCCCAAACACACTGCTTGCACTGTTAAGAAGCATTTTTGTTTTTACATGGAAAGATTACTTGCAAATACTCCCTCTTGTGATCAAAGCTAGAAAACAAATGGAATCATTTCCCACTGGTTCAAACCTTTCTGATTGACATTGTTCAGGTGTTACAAATAGACTGCATGCAGGATTTTTAAGCTCTTCCATTATTTGATCTTGTAAAAGTGAGGGTAGGCTCTCAAAGACATTAAAAAGAATCTCATTCATATCCTGATGAGGCATTGCATGTGCTGAGCTTCTTATTTAATTTCATTACTCGTGTGAAGAGGCCATATTTGAAATTATGTATTTTCTTCTCCTTTCCCAGTTGATAATATTTTCAAATTCCATTGGTTGGTGAGTCTTCAAGGAAATAAAGGAGTGTTTATAACAAAACATCAAAGATCATTTTTTTTTCATCTTGGTGTCTTCATTGAGGTAGAAAAGTATATTTTATTCTGTCATAAATATCTTCATCCTTGAATTTCACCCTTTGACCCAGAGTAGCCACTGGACATCATGAGGTTCCTAATACCTGCCTTAGACTTTCCAGAAGAGTGATTAAAATGCATACAAAGATCTACAACACAAAATGAAAATACATAACCCATGCTTTAAAGAGCTCTTAAGCTGCCTTTTTCTGCTTAGTCCAAAAGAAATGCTGGTCTTAGAAAATTCCTTTTAATCCCATAGAATGACATCAGAAAATTCAAGTTTGCAAAAATCCAATTGTATCTCTTAACTAATTTTTATTCTTCACAAAAATATTAATTAGGCCCCTAATTGTGCCTTATGCAGATTTAAGTCTTAAGTTTAGTGTCACTGAGAGTTTGCCATTAGTGCATGCTCTTTGTTTACCTCACAGCTCACTAGAGGAGCACCACCATTAGTTTTGTTCCATCACTCACTTTGGAAGAGGAATGACACTTCACAAATGAAGTCTTAGGAATGGTTTGATAATGAGAATCTTGTTTTGTTTTGTTTTGTTTTTTGTTGATGATGAGAAAATATTAGTTAAAAACAAAAATTTGTCTTGCTAGGGAAATCAGAAATTAAATACCCAGACTTCGATCCATTTTAGCAATTTTACCAAGCTCTAGTTGCCCTTTCCAGCTACCCAAGGTAAATTAAAAGGAACCATGATCACTCGTGCTTTTGTATGGGGAGACCAAAACTGTGAGTATATCTGGATTTGCTTGTCTTTCTAAAAATTTCAATATGAAATGCATTGTATATAGTATATAATATATTGTATATAGTATATTGTATATTGTGTATCATATATTGTATATTGTATATAGTATATTGTGTATCGTATATGGTATATTGTATATCGTATATTGTGTATTGTATATTGTATATTGTACATGTGCACTATTGCACAGTCAGTGGAGAGCCTCTATCCCAAACCACAGCCAACCATGTCTCTGGAGGATCCCAGCTCCAAGTCACTCTCCTTTCCTTGCATTCCAGTGCAGAGGTTTACTTGGCTTTTGTTCCATTGGGTTTGCTCCTGAATGTTTTTCTGTGTTATCTTACAAATGCCACTGATGTGCCTAAATCAATAAAAAGCTTTTGCACACTGTTTTACAGCTACATATTCTATGCCTTCTACATTCTATATCTAAACCTATAAAATAGCACTCATGCCTTGCCCAGTTTTCTTCCAGGGTCCTCAAGGCTCAGCAACAGAGTGCCACATTCTCCAGAGTAAGAAATGATCAATAGAATGTGCCTCCAGTATTTTTGTTCATCTCACTTGTTTATGTCAAAACATTCATATCAAATTATTTATTTCCTTTCTGTAAGCAACAGCTTAACCTTGTTTTGTGTTAGCTTCTAAATGAAAAATCCACAAATAAACCAAGTAGAATAGAGCAGACAAGGCACAGACCCTTAGCCCAAATTTTGCTAGAGCACCAGACTTGCATTTCACAGGAAACAATGGTCAGTGTTTTTCACACTCCACTGAATACTGTTCTAGTGCATTTTCTTCAGTGGTGCTAAAAAGCACACACAAGAAATTACAGTCTCTGGGTTTTGGAAGTTTAGAGGACAGCAAGGCTGGCTCTCTGCAAGCAGGGCTGACCTTTCTAAAGCATTTTTTCTGGCATTCCAGGTTCTAAATAATCTGAGACACAGACATAAAGTGCATATAAATAAATTAATCACACAGAGGAATATGAAAATTCCCATGCAGAATATGCCTTTTGCAACACATTAACCCTTTCTGCTGAGAATTTATGGACAAAGATGTTGTGTTGATAGCTCCAGTCATCTGTGCTAACTCTGCCATAACTTCATCCATGTGGAGTGAGCTATGTCTTCAGCAATGTCTGGAATGTTCCCACATCTGCTTAATTTGTTTCAGAAATGCCAGCAGTGTCACAAAAATGTTCATCTACATAGGCTTGTACAGGGTCTCAAGCTCTAATAAATACTACTACTTATTAATCAGTGACATTATTTTTTGTATATTTAAACCGATTAAACACAATGAACAACAACAGAGGCAAGAAAAGTATAATCCCCACTGCCATTACATTCCCATTTAAACAGATGTTTCCTTTCCTTGTTTTATAGACTGGAAGAAGTAAATTAGTTGCAGAGTTTGACAACACATTTTTTATAGCAGCTTACAAACTATTTAAAATCACTAAGCAGGAGTATTAGCATTGCATTTTCTCTAAGGCTGCTATGGTGGTGAAATAGGTTTAAAGGCACTTCCTAAAGCCTATGAATGATTCAAACCCACTTAATATGTAAAATCACATATACAGGTCCTCTCTCAGATATTACATACTATATTTATCTGTGAAGGAATAGCCACCAGCATTTAAGTATAGTCTTTATTTTTATTGAGGAGAATTCCAGCTCTGAATGGCTCAACTTGCCAACCACTGTAGAAATATATAATCTCTGTTCACAAAGAATTTTTACTAGGATTGTAAATCAAAAGGCAAAAGGAAGATTGAGTCAATGAACAAGAATGTGAGAAAACCAGGAGAGACTGTAGCATCCTAGAATGCTGAGAGGCTTAACCACTCTCAAGATTCAGAGATTCTTAAGACAGCCAGGTATATATTGATCTTGTCAGAGCATGTGATTATCCTGTTATGTCGTTCCTGGTTGGTAAAAAACCATCCTGGGAACAAAATATTATGATATTATTTGCTGTAAGGAATTCCTCAAAAAAAAAACCACAAAGCAAAACAACAAAAAATGAATTTTTGAGGTGAAGTTGAGCTACCAAACTGTTATAGACAAACATTGAAAAGCATAGGCTGAAAGGCTGAACGTATTTTTATAGAAAGTTGGCCTGGCTCTCGCCAGGACAGGGTTAATTTTTGCACAGGGGCATGGCTAGACCTGGAGGTTATTCTATACCACCTGACTTTCTGGGGATGGCTAAGGGCTCCCTTCTGTGTAGGGGTAGGGTGGTGGTGGCTCCCCGTAGTGAGAATTTGCATATGAATCCCTCACATTCTTAAACACCTTTGTTAGTAAATATAGTTGCTGTTACTGTTAGTTTTCTTACCTAATTGCTGTAAATTGTTCGTATATCAACCTGTGATTTTTACCTTTTGTGCCCCCAGTTCTCTCCAGACTGATGCAGGGGAAGGGTAGGAGTGAGGAAGGGAGGAGTAAAAAACTGGCGAGGGGTTTAGAGTGGTTTCAGTGGGAGCACTGAAATGGAGAGCACCATTCCTAAAACACATCAAAGGTAGATTCCCATACTGCCAAATGCACGTGGTTCAAAGAAGAGTACACAAAACCCTGCATTTAATTCTTGGCCTCACAGGCAGCACATGTTGGGTTAGGTCATGCAGGAAACATTAAAGGTGTAGGCATGTGAGTAAATATCCAAAGGTCAGGTCAATCAGCAGAAGGAGTTTGCTCAGAGGTAAAGTACCAATTTCAGGTACGCATGAACAGGGAAAGATTTGGGCTGAGAAAACACTGAAATGGAGTTCTTTTGGAGATGGCTGAAGTATGGTGGCAAATTAGCACTTTATTTTCCTGAGAGCTATCTCATGATCTTTGGTGCAGGAAGTGAAAGGAAACTATTCTACTAGAGCTTCAAACCTCTGCTGCATGGGAGTAACACTTGCATGGTGTAACATGGTGTAACAGCCTCCACACCCCTAAGATGCCAATATGCTCTTAGTTCCAAATCATCAGCTGGAATCAAAGATTAATAACATTCAGTGTGCACCCATCCTGAAGCATGGAGGTGAAATAACCCATGGCAGTGGAGATGGAGCAGACCAGACAACTCCACATTATGGAATTGGAATCAATAATTCTTTGTTTTCTTAAATCAAAAGTTTGCTACAATGAACAAACAATGCTTCTCTTAATGGCTTCTGTCTTTCCCAACTTTGCAGCTTCAGCTTAATCTCAAAGAAAACACAGACAAGAAAAAAATCTCTGTAGTGCATGTAACAGCTTGTTTAATGCAAGAGGGAGAGACACTGTGGAATCAAAAGAGGACAACAATGTCTCAGAGAAGTCTCCAGAGGATGAGAAAACTCAAGTAGATTAAACCTGTTGGCAAGCACACTCTCTTATCTACTTCTGCAACTGAGCTGCTTGACCCATTAGAGGAATGGCATTTAAACACAGCCTTCTGGTCTAACCACATACCTGGCATTAACCCTATGACAATGTGGTTATAAGGAAGATGCAGGAGACAAAATATCTGTTCTTCACAACAGAGGATTCATGTCAGAGACAGTACAAACATATGACTGAGCAGACGGAAAGTTTGGGGCACAAGATACATAAGCAAAACTTCAAAACCATTTAAGACAATCTGAAGTCTCTGGAGCAGAAATTCAGAAGACACATGCAAGAGAAGAAAAAGCAAAGCATATTTGAAGTCACAGCAAGAATAGAAGGACAGAAAAGTACTGGCACAGCTAATGTAAACTGTTACATTGATATGTATGTCTTGATCTATAATAACTCTGGATTTGAACTTTTTAAACATTTAAAAGAAAGGCAAAGAACAAAGAGCATTAAATTGGTTTAAATGAAAAAAAAAAAACAAACACTTAGGAAATGAGAATTGAAATCTGACTAAGAAAACCAACAGTCCCACAGAAGAATAAATGTAGATCACATACATGCAATTTAAATTGCAATGCCCAAAGTGACTCTAGCAGTGCTGTCATGGGATCTAGGAAACATACAATGCAGCTAGGTGCTCTGTACCTCTCCCACAGCTCTGCAGATTTCTGTGCTAAGAGAAGGAACAGCAAGAGAATGTTGAAGTACACTGTGGGTTTAGTTCCAAGAAAGGACCAATCACCTCTAAATGATTTGAAAAACAAAAAAACAAACAAACAAACAAAACCCAAAATTAAAAAAAAAAAGGAAAACCAAATTCCCACAACAATGATAATGACAAAACAGGAAAAGAAATTGAAAAGCAGTTAAGTGGTGCACTCTGAAATGTCTCCGCTGAATTATGATAAGTATGTATTAGCTGCAGTATGTTTATCTATGTCCACAAGAGAGGATTAGCTGCAAACATTCTTCTGAGATAAACCAGAACTATTTGGTGCTGGCACTGTTAAATTTTTGTGATATGCAGGTGTTTGAAGTATGTGTGCAGCTTCCTCATTGGTTTTGATCCAGGTATTTCCACTGAGAGCATTTTTACACACTGGATGTGATGAGGTACATAGAACAATGGGAAACACTCTGTGCATCTAGCAAAAAATAGCTTTATTCACATTGAAGCTAAAAATAGTTTTTTGTGTTAAATGCAATGAATGTAAACACTCCCTTTGTCAGAAAAACTTGGGGCCAGTGAATTTCACCCACTTCCAGCCGGCAGGCATCCCCACAGGCTGCTCACTGCTCCTTACAAATGGACAGCTGCCCCATTTCTGGAGGCAGAGAGGGCATGGTGTGAGCAGGGATTTAGGGGTCCTGGGTAGAAGGGTAGGTGAAAACAGTCCTCCACAGTGCCTGGTATCTTTGCAATGCACCTCTGCTGCACCAGAGCTCTCCACCCAGCCCCCTGCAATTTCTGTCTTGCTCCAAATGGCTCCACACAAAGTCAAGGTCTGCAGTGTCTCACCTCCCACCTCTTCCTGTTTCCAAAGCCCTGCAGTTCACCCATGCTCCAAGGGTCCAATTTTCCTAACCCTCTTCAGGTAAAAGGCCTGGAAGATTTCTCCAGTGACTTTGAAAGTCATCTGCCTTCTCTCTGTTTGGTGTCTTTTCTGATGTCTTCTGCATCCTTATTGCCCTAAATGTACTAGCTGCCATTTAGCAGTAATTTAGGTATTTATTTCAGAAGTGGTGTTCTATGTGACATACAAAATCTAGGCACAATTTTGATTACTCACTCCAATAGCCTTGATGCCAACCTAGACACCTGAAGAAGAGGTCAGTTAGACAAACCCTCTGAAATTTTACAGCTGCACATTTTTAAGTTCTCCAGTTGCCACTGAAAAGCAATGTGTTCCAGTCAGAGGATTTTTCCAAAGAAATATTTTCCTATCTCAGCAAACCAAATTAATCCCTACTAAGACTTACAAGTATTTCATTCTGCCTAAGGACTTCTTGTGAAATGCTCTTCTCCTGCCATTCCTGCTGTTCCACAGCCACTTGGACTACACTAAGATGTCGAGGCAGCTTTCCACCTTCAGACTGATTAATGTGTAAGGCCACTATAGACTTTTACACTGCATATTTTATTCTTTTTCTTCTGCCTTCTCAAAGCCACATTCTCAACCCCTATGCAATGCAACCTTTTGTTGACATGTAGTTTCCAGTGTGTTGGATGGGTTTTTTTTTTTTTTTAATCTTCACTTGTCAGTGTTCCAGTTTCAGAAACATTTTGTTCTATGGTGCAACGAGACCTTGAAGTCTCCAACTATTTATCTATATGCACCCTTCTCCACTGCACCTGTCTTTCATCACAGGTGATTCCCACTGGAATCTTGAATTATCTATGAGATCACATTGGTATTTCATGACTAGTAACCATAAAATCTGTTTCATTCTTATTTTCTTAAAATCTCACATTTAACTTCTCATTGAGTATTGCAACTTTCTTATGAAGCCATCAAGTATATTTTGGCACCAACCTTGAGATGAAAGAGGTGTCTTTCCAAACATAAAGATTACAACTTACTGATAGGTTGCAATGGACTGTGGATCTACTCCTGTGTCTCCTGAGTTAATGGGATTTTTACTTCTGGCCACAGCTGGGACTCCATCTGGGTTTCATTAACTGTAATGCTAGAAGCATTAAAAATTCAGAACAATTTCCATTAAGTAATACACCTAAAGTGGACAAAGGTTTACCTACACTAATTATAGGGCAAGAATATATATGCACACACACATATATATATATATATATATATACACATGTATATCTATGTATATGTATATGTATATGTATATGTATATGTATATGTATGTATATGTATATGTATATGTATATGTATATGTATATGTATATGTATATCGACTTGAAGATAAATTTTTGACACACTCAATCTGCTTATAATTAAAGGAACAGATTTATTAGTGCTGCTAGAAGTTGAGAATAACTATGTTCTAATGTAACTTTTGGACTTAAGTCTTCCTAGCTTTTATTTTAAGTTCTGTAAACAACAACAAAAAAATAATTTCAAATGCCTCACATAACAATACAGCATTAAAATATTCTGTTATGCATCTTAAAATGACAGAACAGAACAAACTTGCCACAAAACTTAGTTAAACAAAACTAAAATATCAGTCCAGAAGTTTCTGTGGTCTTAATTCTGCAAACTATTTCAGCATGTCCTTTAGCTCTTCCACACTAAGCACAGCACTGTAGCACATAACTAACTATTGCCAAGAATGTCAGTAACAGAACTGGATATCAGGGTTGAGAACCAACATACCAGAACGTAAAATAAATAGATCAGCAGATATGCACTCTGCTCAAGACTTTGGAACTACCAACCTGAACCATTCTCTCATCTTCTTTTCTTCTGTAAGTCTGATCCACTTGTCAGGTCTTACCAACAGCTGAAACTGAGAGTCACATTGTACAAAGTGAATTTTAGATCTCTAAACAATTAAAAAACCTACAAATTTAAAAATAAGTATTCTTTTATTATTCCTATATTTTACTCAAGGATTCAAGTTCCATGAAATTTCAAGACTTTATTCTGAAATAAACAGACAACTGTTCATTCTCAGTTCTACATTGATGTATAGTCTAGTCTGCTTATAACTATTGCATTTAATCAGTTTTGTCATAATTTCAAATATACCTTCCACTTCCTGTTTTTTTATTCCCCTGATGGACAATAGCATGTTCCTTCCAAATAATTTTTTCCTGTGAGGCAAACACACCAAGATCTTCTAATCTCTTCTCATAAAAGCAATCCATCATTCCTCCCAACAACATTATTCCAGTTTGAATTTAGCTGTCTTAATATGGGTGCCCAGAAACTGCAAAAATTTCTAAGTATGCTCATAATAAGTCTTTAGGGTGAGACATGAGGCTCAGCTGATTTATCCAAGGGCAGAGACATGAGGCTCAGCTGATTTATCCAAGGGCAGAGCCTGCCACCTTCTCAGAGGTGTCTTTTGGATTTCTCAGACATATCCTGAAACCAATGAAGGTATCTTGCTCCCTCTCTGCCATTTCCTGCCATTGAGCTGATCAGAGAATTCCTCCTAGTTGTCCCTCTAAGTGACTGCCCTTGCACATTTTGCTATTGAATTACAGCTCTTTTCTGCTATTCCAGTCCTCTAGGTAACACAGATCTTCCTGCATTATGCTTCGATCTTCTTCATATTGACAAAACCTCCAATTTTGTCTCATTACCACACTGCCACTTTTTATGCCTTTGTCATTACTAAAGCTATTAAGGAAAGGTATGAGGAGGGGAAATTGTTACCAGAGGGAAAAACCTGAACACATAATTTACTGTGCAGCAACTTCCCACATGCATCCAGCTACCTGTAGTGAAGCAGAGGAGCTGTTCCCATTTATCACAGAGTACTGAGGGCAAGTGTCTTGAGAGAAATAGGTACTGTGCCAAGCTGCAACTCACACTCTTGCCCATGATGGCCATGACAATTGATTAGCTATCCTTAATCAGTTCCTAATGATCCCTCAAGAATTCACAGTACCTCCTTCCAGCCTGATGATCCCCTTCAAGCAAGAGTCACTGCATGATTGTGTTGTCCTCATTCAGCTCTTCACCTTTTTTTCTGAATTCCCTGCTAATCCCCATGCTCCCTGTTGCAATTAGTAAATTCCAGTGGAGCACTATGTGAGATGCCCTACTGAAGTCCAAGCAGATTTAACCTACCCTACTTCCTAGATAAGTCAGTCAGTGAAAGCAGATGAACTTGCAATTGTCCAGATCACAATTTTTCCTTTCTTAATATGGGTTTATACTTCCTGCACTGCATTCATGCTCTCCACCTTTTAATTCATAAAAATAACAGCTATCAAACTCTTATAGTTTCATGTGTCATTGAAAATTAAGTTCATTTTTACTCCTGATCCACGATGAAATTAAACTTTCCAGATTCTGATTTTTATCTCAACTGTGGAGTTTTCATATTCTCTTTTTCCCTTGTGTAACATGATTATTATTGAATCTTGAAATATTTGGTATTACTGAACAATGATTCAATAACTAGCTATTATTGAATAATTATTCACCTTTGTCCTTGGCCAAAATTGGGAAAACCCCAAACAATTTGGGTTTGATCCATAGCTAAATCTTAACCTCACCCCCTGCAAAGAAGGATGGTTTTCTTTTCTGTTCTTTTGTTACCTTTGCTATCACTAGCTTTCTGCTGTTTGATAGAATCATAGAATACTGTCATCTAGTCCACACTGTAAAGAATTTATTCTAATATCCAAGTTAAACTTACTCTCTTTCAGTCCCCCTTGTCCTCTTGCTACATCCCCTTGAAAAAGTCCTTTTACAGGTTTCTTATAGCTCCCTTCAGGCACTGGAAGGCTGCAGTAAGGTCTCCCCAGAGCCTTCTCTTCTCCAGGTTGAACAGACCCTGCTCTCTCAGGCTGTCTTGTTTTAATCCCTTTTTGCTTTCAATGTATTTGTACCTGATGTATTTTCTACATTTTCTCCTTCAAATTTTTAGAGAGATTTTGCAGTTTTGACTTTAACATATCCCAGAGCTCATCCATATTCAAGACACTGAATTTTAAAATCCAGCACGCTCTGCTAATTGGGTTCTTAATGTCTTAAACAGTAAATAAACCTTACTTAAGCACCTATTTTTATTTAGATTGCATTCAATTCAAAAAGAAATCACTGCTGATCAGAATAGAATAATATTTTCTGAGACCATAATTTTGTAATGCTCCCACTACTCACACCAATTCATAAATTCTTGTTGGCCCATCTATTTTGTGGCAATAGGGCAGCCACCATGTCCAGAAAGAGCTGCACCAGGCAAACCTCTCATGCTAGGCTGGCTCCTTCAGCTGTGGCTGAAGTCTCTCTTAATGGCACAGCCCTACAGTTCCTGGCAACACTCCCTCTATTCAAGAAGCTCTTTGTCCATTCTGAATCTAAGTGTGTTGATTACCACCATTACTGCCATATGGAAAATAAGATGTTTATTAGCCATCTCAAAAAAAAGGTTATTTTAAATGTGCTATTTTGTGTGCTGCATTCTTTTTGAAAGTTTATTATACCGTTAGCATTTAAAGTCTTGGACTTTTTTTTTTTTTTAATTTATTTTCTGTGTGCATTTTTCCATTCACTGCTATGGTTTGCCACATTCCAAGCTCAGGTTCTTTTTGACCAGGGTTCATGTAGAAAGTTTCAGGTTTTTGGGTGAGTAATAAGTCCAGGAGTGCCAGTGTGGGAGGCATCAGGCACAGCATCACAGCTGGGCAAGGGAGGGGATTGTCCTGCCCTGCACTGCATGACCAGTGCCAGGACCTGAGGGAAAAGCTGCCTAAAAAGTGTCAGGGGAGGTTTAGGTTGGATATCAGGAAAAAGCTCTTCACCCAGAGGGTGGTTGGGCACTGGCTCCCCAGGGAAATGCTCACAGCACCAAGCCTGACAGAGCTCAAGAAGTGTTGGCACAACACCTTCAGGCACTGGGTGAGATTCCTGGGCTGCTCTGCACAGAGCCACGAGTTGTACTTGATAATCCTTGTGGGTCCCTTTCAAATCAGGATATTCTGTGATTGTAGGTTTCCCCTATCTCTGGGTTGTCTGCTTTCATAATCTGTATCAGGAAAATATATTTCTCAATTTATGGTCAAATACTTATTTCTCATAAAAGGCACACATTTTCCTAGTCAAACAGACAATACACTGCATCCTTCCAGCTACTTAATCTGCTTAAGTGCTCCTTTTCTTCTTAGTGTCCATTCTCCCACAACCTGCTATTTCCTTATCTATGAGTTCAAGAGACCTATATGCACATGAGAAGAGATTTTATTTTTGAATTGTAGAAATGGCAGGAAGCTGTTGGGATTTTTTTTTTCCTAGTTCTTGTTGATCCATCAGCAAAATGGTTTTCTCATGTAACCATTCATCAACGTATTTGCTGAATGACTTTTGGTTTTGAATAAATGACTGCAACCCAATTTATTGTAAAACATCTCCACTTTTGATACTCAGTTCCATAGTCTGATAAACAAATTCCTATGATCAGAAGCTTTTTCTCCAAAGCTGGGATTTGTTTTCCTCAGATGAATTAGTTGTCATTAGTATTCCCAGCAAACTAAATACATTAAAACAGCAGCTGAATATACGCAAGAAACAGAGCTTTAGTTACAAAATTAAAATACTGAAAATATTTACAAAAGCATTTTCTCAGATCTGATTTTTTGTATTTATCTCTTTTTGATCCAGTCGGCATCCAGGACTCACTGACACTCAGAAAGAGTAATAAGAAAAAAACCATCAGTAGCTAAAAATCCCAAGCATCTAGTCACTTCAGGAGGAATGGTATTTTGAAGAAAAAGGCTGGAGTTAGAAACTATATTCTGTTTATTTTCTCGAAATGAATTGGAGACATTTATAATAAAATAATGCAATTTTTTATCTGTTAAATTAATTTAGGCAAATTAATTATAAAACAATTATCTGAGGTTTTTATGTCATGCAGGAAGTGTCATTTATATGCCAGTTGCATGCAAAGAGAGAAAAGGTTGCCCTCTTAATTTATTTTAATGCATGCAACAATGAAACAAGATTTAATTGAAACAAAAGACAAGAGGATGAAAAGAATTTTTTTCTTTTTTTTTCCCCCAGAAAAATCCAAAGCATTTGCATTCAAGGCCTTGAAGCATTTCCACATTATAAATTATATATTTATATGTAAATGGACTTCTGGCTTCTGTTCAGAATATTTGGCAAATTGAATGCTAGATTCTGCTGTCTTTATCTCCATTGAGTTGTGAACTATTCTCTGAATATTCCTATAGATTTCTAAAGCTTTGCATAACTTAAGCTACCATATGTAAGCTACATGTGAGGGGTTTTATGACAAAATGTGTGCATCTGTGAGCTTTCTACTCCCCATTTGGAAAAATAGTGTCTCATACCTGCAAAGCTGAAGCAGTTGAACCTTGGGATCAAAACAAAAGGTTTGGACTCTTTTAATCCTAGAAAAAATCTCTCTATTGGCATCTCCTCTCTTCCATGTTGGCATGAATTCATGATAGCTTAAAATCAGTGGTTTTGTGGAAGAAATGGTAAAGGAGAATGAAAGAAAAATCCTGATGTACTTACAACAGTTCAGGGATTGAGAAGAAATACTCTAACCACTGAGCAAAATTGTGATCCCTCATACAAAGGAGACACAAGTGCAGGAGGGAAGGAAACTACAGAGCATCCCACAAGGTCTTTGTTTTGCTCAGAAATCCCAGACTGAATCCAAGAAATCTTTTCTGAAGAAACTACTTCATATCTTCACAACTTGAAGGTCAATTAATTGTCTCCTGGAAAAATTATTTTGTCAGTGCAGTTCCTGATCTGTTCCTAATTATGAGCTTCATTTCACAATCATCCATAATGATTGTACTACTGGAAGGAAAACAGGTTTAAATGACTCAATTCTGACACCACAAATTGACTTATCAAGTTGAAGGTGACTCACTAATAAGAGCTATAACTTCAATATCAAGCAAGTGTAGGAAGACATATAGCAGAATACACTTTACCATACTTCTTAAAATAAGGAAAGTAATGTATTACTGAATCTTTTATTGTTAGTGGAAAAGAAGTCTGAGAAAATGACAATAATGTGGCAATATGAACAATAATGAACCTGATTGCCATTTTGAAGAATTTACCTTTCCTAACTATTTTCTACCACAAATAATTAATAAAATATTTCTTTTGTTGATAATTGACACGTATTTTCCTTATGCTACTTCTCATGACATTTTGTGGTTGTTTGAAAAAAAAAAATCCACCAAAACAAAACAAAACAAAACAAAGAGAAAAAGAAGGATTTTCCTTCGTTTAGAAACTGTGGATTTCCACCTAGAGATCTTGAGTTTCAAAGGAAAAGCATTCCAGGTGAATGTTTGAACACAAACCCTCTACCCTGAGGCCTTTTTAAAGAAAACAATTCAGTGGTTTTCTCTGGAAAACATTTTAAGTACTGCAGTCAGAGACCTCATGCTGCCATTCATTTGTCTGGGCTGGATTCTCTATCACTGCATTAGTCTCCACCACACTACTGATAAAAAAACAAGTATATATTGTACTAGAGAGCATAGAAATATCCAATTAAATTTTACACTGGAGTTAATTAAGCTTTGCAGCATATTATCATGTACAGGATAGAGTCCCACACTCTTTATGGAGCCTGGGCAACCTCATTTTTTTTTTTTGTAGAGTCCATTGTGAGAGTCCATCCAAGCACCAAGTCCATAAGAGCAGGAAGAGATGGAGGTACCAAAATATCATCTCCACATAAAAAGTCCTGATATATGCCAAAAGTGGAAATTTTCCACTCCAAAGAAGAGATCTCCAGAAAAATTGTTATACCACAATTTGTTGATATAGATACAAAAATCTGACACTAAATGATAGAACTGATACTGCAACAATGATGCAAGAAACAGGAAAAATGTTTGCTGTCACATAAAACTATTAAAAACAATATTTCACAAATACAAATCTGATAGAAAGTCTGTTGGTTTCCATATGTAGATTTCAGAACACTACTTTATAAAACGCTTTTTTCCAAAAAGCTACAAAACAAGCATTCTTGGTTGGAGTCCCATAATATAATTTTACAGCAAAATTTAAGACAGTAGCTCTGCTTGTCAAAAGTTCCAAGGGAAAAGTTGAAGCTCCTATTGATGACTTAAGATAAAAAATAATTTCTGATTTTAAACTAACACTTTCTATTTTGGAGCATGCATTTTTATGAAAAATGGGGTTTGTCTCATTTGAACAAAAAGCCTTTGCCTTGCAATAGGGAACAGGGGGTGGGCTGTGTCATGAGGCTCAGACACAGAAAATCTGGAGCCATATTTTAGTCCTGGGCTACCCATGAGCTCAGAGACACAGCTGATCTCCTTCAATCTGGAGTCCCTCCTGGAGTGTTGGTAAATAACTAACTGTTCCACTCAGGCAGGTGCTGTTACAAGGCAGATTATAATTACATCTACGCTGTGGTTGCAAAAAGAAAAACACAGTGCTTTGAAACCTTAAAATTAGAATGACTTCAGGTTCAACCAACTCTCTTTAAAATGTGGACTGCAGCAAAACTAGGAAGCCCAATAAAATAAAGTATCACAGCCACCTAGTATAATTAAAGCCAGTCATCCAAAAGATTTACTGGTTAACTGGTATAATTCCCCCAGGATGGGAATACATCTGATCTGTAGCCAGCACTGCTACAACACTGTGCCTCTCTCTGGAGTCCAAAAATAAATCTCTGTTGCATTTTGGGGGTTACAATCTCCTGCAGAGCAGTAGGTCAGTGCCCTCTCCAGTGTGACACTAAACAGAGAAGGTGAAATACTGTCAATGAGAGTTTTGCTATTGACTTAATTCCAAAGTGTTTCGCCCACTCTTAAATTTTAGTAATGCTTATCTTATCTATCCTAAGAAATTTAAATGGCAAAACAACATCTGACATGCATGTAAATCTAGAAGCTTGGAAGTTCTCAAAAATTGGTTCCACATTCACTGAGATATGCTCAGCCTGCTAAGAGAATCTCCAATGTGTTAGTGCTTGAGCCTACCTTTCAAGGGCAACATCTCTTCAAATTTCTGCAGGAGAATGTGGTAACAGGCGTGCAAAATGATTGAACTCTGCCTTTTTGTGCTATCCCTCATAAATCACCTTTGTTTGCATAAGGCCCAAGGCAGAGTCTATTGAAATCATTACAAGCCTTTTTCTTTTGGATCAAGTCCATTATCTGTGTTTCTCCTGCTTCTTTCTCTTTTGGCTGAAATGTCACATCTCACTTAAGCATGGAAGGGTGGCCAACAGAAGAGATGGAGCCAGCTACAGGAGTGTCATGAGAATACATGAATGAGATATGTATATTCATAGAAAGATTCATTTTGAAACACAGTAGTAGTGCGAAGACACATCAGTTGCTCTTGCACACTGATAATTTACACATTTTACACATTATTACTTTACTGTTCTACAGCAAAAATGTAGTTACTATAGCAACTGGTTTGTCATATGACCAGGATTCTATTTTTAATATCACTCAAAGGTACATATTAACATGCATAATATAAGGACTACTTATGGGGGGCTGAAAACATATATATTAACATTTTAAACCTTTAAAGAGAAAATCCTTGCTAATTTATTTTACTATCTGCAGTTTTTTATTAGGTTACCTATCTAAAGACTCACAAAGGGTGACAGAATAAAACTGATTACAGGTCCTAGTGAACTCATGCAGTTTTCTCCTTTGTGGCACAGGAGACCAGAGGTATCTACAAGGTTCAGAGCTCCTGAGAGTTCCAGGGCATTGCCAAGGTCCAGGTGGATGTTTCCAAGAGCTTTGGCTCCTGTGTATCTTTATCACCAGCTATTGCCTTCTTTTTATCCCTTTTTGTACCATGCTCCTGAGCAAGCTTATTTTTCTGATGACTTATGTTGAATGAATCAAGAAGACATCTTAAAGCATCAGTTTCTTTTCTCAGTCTAACATATAAATTGTTTCTGTGAAGGTGTTATCCATCTGCAACAGACACAAATAAACCATTTCCCAGTATCAGAGAGCTCCTGGAGTCCCTTGCACAAGGCAGTTGGTATGACACCTTTCTCGTTGCTGCTAAAAAGAATTTATCAAATTGTGGATTTTCAGTCCAGTGGTCAGAATGAGAGTAGAAGGGAAAAAATAATTTCAGAAAAGGGGTGGGAGTGGTTTGTACAGTTTTTCCACTTGTCTCATTTGACTTTGACAAATTTTTGGTGGTGGGGTGTGGGGAGGACTCTTCCTGAATGTGAAACTCTCATTCTGAGACCAGAATACCCATACAATCATTTACTGCAGCAGCCAGGGAATACACTGGCAGCAGAGCTCAGATTGCACCACTTTACAGTGTTTTGGAGGCCAGTGCAAAGCACTCCTATTGCTCTACTGAGCCTTAAACTACTTAAGATTGTAACTGGTTAGGGAGGGGGAGGGCTCCCAATTCAAATTATTTCAACCTTTTTACTCCCTGTGGAGACTTAACATGCTGTCAAGCCCCCTCTGACTTCAGCTGACGGCAAACTTAGATGGTTTCTACTCCAATATATAGTTTTAACCTCACAGATCCCTTAACACAGAACTCCATCTATACCATGCCCTATAGCCTTCAGCAAAGTTGTCCACGTTGCAATTCTGAACTCTCAAAGGTAACCTTGAAGTATAACTCAGGTTCTCTCATGCTATGGGAGGCTTATAGGGATCAGTCTGCATGTCACTGACTTATGGGTAGCAGAGAGAGGCGACAGATGCAGAGCTGCCAGAAGTCAGGAAGGAGGACTGGTGCTATTGCTCCTGCATGCCTGAGCCCAGAGAATCAGGTCAGGTCTCAACATCCTGCCAGAAAAATGTGCATCTGTCTCTCAGCATGCTCGTGTCATCCATGGAGTCTTCAGTTTGGGGTTGATGCTGCAACAGACATTCACTGCCTGGTGTGGCTGTGTTGCTGGTTGTCTGGTGTGGCTAAAATTATTCTCACATTGACCCAAACTTGAGTACCAATGGAAAGTGTCTCTCTCCTGGTGTCATAGTGCTGCAGCAAGAGACTTATAGGTGCCCACCAGTATTTTTCACATAAAAGACATGTAAACAGCCTATGCAAAGAGCCCAAATGAAATTTATCTCCTTACCTGAATAAAAAGAAATGGTCCAAAAGCCAGCATCCCAAAAGGTTTGGGATTACAAGGAGTGTCACAGTTAAAGGAGGTTTGTCCTATTCACTGACTAAATGGTTTTGTCAATTAAAAAAGACCTTGCATTAGATGGTGGCCCTGATATCTTGGCATGAGGAATTTGTATGCAATTATTTGTGCAGGAGGAGAGAATCATGAAGAATGCTTTATATAAATCCCAGTAAATAAATCAAAACTGCTATCACATGAAGCTCTGTTTCCATTACTTTGCTATTATCATGGTATACAACAGAAAGCTGCATTATCTATTTACATCAACACTCTCACAGGCCAGAATGCTTTTTTGCTTTCTGTTGCCATTATGTTGTATTATGTGTGGCAATGCCATGGCAACCCAAGATAACACTAGTAGTGTAGGGCAACAGTGTAATATTTTCTGGCTTTTGTTTTGAATGAGACAGAACACAGCTACCCACTCTATGCAAGCTGTACACAAATACCAAAGATTTAGCACAATAAGCAGCAATTAGCAAACCAACAGTACTTATTGCAAGCCAGCATTTGTCTCCCTTGCATTCTAAAGGATTAAAATCACTGAAGGGTACCACTACAGCATCACAAAGGACTGAGCAACACACATAGCAGTGTAGTTCACAGCTTTGGTGTATGTCACCATCCAGTGATTCATGTTTGATCTAATTGAACATAAGTATGAGATGTCTGGGTATCCATGTTGTATCTGTCCCATCTGAACTGGGTCAGGTCTTGAATTAATAGACTAAAGGCCGAGGATAGCTTAGGATATATTTATTTGGCAACCACCACAGCAGTGCTATTTGTAATAGAATTTGTTGTAAATAACTAATCAATATGTGCAGGCAAAGTGAAATGACATTTTTAGTCACCTGAGACAATGAGTTCAGAGTGCCTTCTCTGAAACATGCACTGATTACCATGCCATGACCTTGTGTGAATAATGTGTTTGGGCAACCAGGCACAGGAAAGTATACAGAGTACAGAGATATAGAGAGGTACAGAGGTATAGAGATTAGCCAAAGTACCAAACTTTCCTTCTGCTTGTTTATCTTGTGCCCTGAACTCTCTCTGATACCCTGGGGATGACATAATCTGCCATAGCTTTTCAACATATTGGGATATTCACCATAGATTGTTCATTGCTAGTGGTTTGGATTTGTGTCTTCTATCTAAAAATTACATACAAGCCAATTCACAAACCAATATGCACTCTTGTAGTAGTTAATTTGATTGGTTTTAAAGGTCTTTTTTTTTCCCTGTGCTGAACTAACTTAGTTATATTAGACAGGGACCAGATGACAACCATTTTGCAAACTCTGACCTGTAGATGCTATGCACAGAAACTAGACATCTAAAAACATTTAAATATGCTTTTATAAGCACCAGTAAACATGGTCTTACCTGCTAATGAACAGAGTTAAAACCAATATACCAGTAGAGTCAGTATTAAGCATTGTTAGGTTGACTTAGGTAGCTACTGAGGTGATGTTCAGATGTTTGGGTGGAAGCAAGAAACATATTTGGGCAAACAGGTAACAGCTAAACAGCTTCTTAACCCAAAATACAGAAGTATGCAAATGTCCTCAGGAACCTAACTTACATGGATGCCAAAGCTTTGCTGGCCTCTCTGTGTAGGAGTGGAAGAGGATGAAAGAGAAAGAGAAGTTCTTGGAGGCAGATGAGGCAGATTTGGTTAGTGCCAGAATTAGGATTGCAGTGAGCCTCAGTGGAAAAGCCCATCTGAAACAAAGGGGGTTGTCTTGGATAGGCATAAAGATACAGATAAGAAAAACCCCTAAACAAACTGGAGTAATTTGATATTCCTGTGTCCATGGAACAGAATATTGGTATTTGCTTGCAAGTATACACCTGACTAATATGACTTCTTTTTCCTTAACTGGTGTGATCTGTAAAATGTTCAAACTACTTTATAGTTTCTTGGGTTCAGAATGGAAATACATTGTATAAATATAGTTGAGTCACAAGATTATTTCACAACCATTTAAAAACTGCTCATTGTCATAGTGCAGATGAACAGTGAGTTAATTAGCACTAGTCACTGGAGAGAGCAGTAACTCACCTAAATTTTTTTTTTTTTTTTTTTTTTTTTTTTTGCTTTTGCTAAATGGATTGCAGTTACTCCCGCAGTAATACTGTGATAACAAAGTTTAATACGTAGAAAAAATATTAACAGCATCAACGATGCATCATGGGAGAGTAGTAACTAAAGGATTAACTGAGTTAAGCTTTTTTGTTCAAATCTGGAAAAAAAAATCTCCTAATAAAGACAGGTACTTACAACATGGTTTTCTTTCAACCCTGAAAGACTGCAAAGATTAAAAACCAGAAATCTTAGATAAGCATGAAATGCTTTTATAATTACATACATCTGCATTATTTTATACAGATGCTTACTATTGGGAAGGCAAAATTAGAACAATCAAAGGTCTTTTCTATGTATAAGCAAGCAGGGCCACATGTTCAGGAAACTGAATAAAACTTATTTATTGTCCCTGCAGGTTTGAGGTTTGGGGATTTTTTTCCCAGTCGTTTTGCATTTTAATTCTGGTATTTTACCTTAATACAGTTTGCTAGCAGAGTTTAAAATATCCTAGTTCCATTCCATCAAATCTTAACAATACTGTTAAAGAATCAGTTATCAAACATTGCTGATGAAATTCCAGTAGCCATGTGAATGGTTAATCATTCCATAGCAGTATGGACACTGCAAGTACAAGGCTGCACAAAATCCAGGGTTTTCATTATTGTCCCTAGAAAAAAGTGAGCAGTGCCACCACTGTCATTTGGATCAAGCAGGAAAATGAAAAGAGTCTTGCAGTTCACTCATCATTAAATTTTAATATGTCATGAAAAGATAAGTTGCTCTATTTTAGCTCAACATGAAGAGCAAGTATCTTAAAAACCCTGCTGTAGGTAAAAGTTGAAGTCTACAGGATACAAAATTCTTTAGATTTGTAACTATTTTGCAATACATAGCATTTTGTTTTTCAAAGGATTATGTTAGAGAGACATGCTGTAAAATTGCAGAGATGCTGCCAGCAATTAGGCAGTTGGGTGAAATCTTCTCCATTACACTTGTGTTTGCTTGCCAGTTCTTCATGTTCTGTCCTGAAAGACTGTTTTGTTTTTGTTTACACAGCTCCTATAGAGAGAATGAATAAACCTTTTTCTCCTACATTTGCCAGGTTTCACTGATACAGTATTGGCTTCTCCATTTAGAGGCTTTGGATGGGCATTTCAAAATATTTGATTTGACCAGAAATCAATTTTCATGTCACCTAAAAGAAAATATCTCTTTAGGCCTGAAAGTATTTGGAGTTATCAGTCAGGTAAAATTGCCAATGAAGTTTACAAGTGGTTTAGAAAAAGCAATCTAGATGTAAACATCAGTTAATCTGAGTCAGGATCAGTAGGACACCTGCCAAAAGGAAATTCCCTGTGGGAAAAAAAATATACCTTTCCCAAAAATATCCCTAATTTCCCAACTCCCTCCTTCCTTCTACCACTACCTTTTCACTGTAGGTGTTATGTCTGTTCTGCTGAGATATTTATAATCTCCCCATTCAAAGCCCTCCTTTGGGGGTCTCAGGCTGAGCAAGGAAACAAGGAAATAGGAGCTCTCAAAGGAGAAGCAATTTTATTTGCTGCCTGAAATATTTTGGCAGAGACTCATTAAGCATGCATGGGAAGAGCTTAGGCAACTGCCTGAGATATTTGTGATATCTCCTGCTTGAACTGTCCAAGCATGTGTCCTCACTGAAGACAGCAGCCTAAAAGTCAATAATTTATCTTGCTTCTTGGAATAGAAAAGATTAAAATTGTACATTTTTCACACATGGAGTGCTTTTTCACTTTGTCTGAAATGAAAAGAAAAAAAGGAGGAAATGATTATGGGCTTTATTTCTAATTTTCAGAATAACTATTTTCCTTTAGGGGGAATCTAATCTCAGTGTGTTTAGAGTAAGGGGAGAAAGTTTCAGAAAGTTATAAATTTCAAACAAATATTTAAAAAACACATTTATTTGTCTCTCAATCAATAGATATTAAAGCAAACTGCAAAAAGAAATACTAAAAGTAGAGATATAAATATAGCAGAGGAAATATAAAAAGCAGAACTCATATAGCCAGCTTCAAGATTCTCAAAATATATTAAAGATTAAAAAGCTTAAGATTCAGTTGCAGTATGTTCTTACACTGAATATTCAGAAACTTTAAAATAAAGATTCTACTATTTAGAATAATATACACCATAAAAAGTAATGTGATGCTGCTGCAGAAATGTTAACACTTTCATTACCAGAGCTTGTAATTTATCATATTCTGCTAAAGAGTAAGTTTCTATAGGCACCTGGAGCAATCACCAGAATTACTAGAAGAATCAGAACAGGTTTTTTCACATAAGATTTTGCATTTCATATCACTTCTCATAGATACTGTCCACTATTCGACATTTTTAGACATTTTCAGCTCCTGCTCCAAAATGCTCTGAACTTCATTCCCTGCTGTGAAAATTTCTGCAAGATTGAGAAAAAATAAAAATAAGCTATATCACATTTTTGAAGTTGAATCAATTTTATTTTGTAGCAGATTAAAATTAAATACTCTTAAGATAGTCCTTAGTTTGCCACAAACAACCTACATGACTATATTCAAGCCACTGAATCTATTTTTCTGTCTTACTATAGATAGCCAAAGATACTTCTGTACTTGCCAACTGCAGTGCTTTGTGCATATACTTAGCTATCATCTCACAGTTCTTCCGAAATCTATGAAAACCTGGAAAGACACTGAATGCATTAATGCTAACTATCCATCTCCTTTTGCATCCATTTTCAAAATGCACACAGTCCATATCAAAAAAACTTTAGGCTGGAAACAGGACATGCTCTAGGCACTAGTTTTAGAGGAACTTGTAAGTGGACCATAAATTTTACAGCATGTAAGAAGTAGAAGCCTGCAAACACCAGGAAAACACTTGCTCCGTTTAAGACCAAAATAATTTTTTAATTTCCAAATGTAATATTTCATGATGCTGTGTGTACCAACAAGAGACACGAGTGCAACCCCTGTGCCCAGCACAAATGAGGCTTCCCTCACACTGCAGTCATCCATCTTCATCCATCCATCCATCCCCTATCCACCACCCATCCATCCATCCATCCCCTATCCACCCATCCATCAATCCATCCACCCATCCATCCCCTATCCACCACCCATCCACCCATCCATCCATCCACCCACCCATCCATCCATCCATCCACCCACCCATCCATCCATCCATCCATCCATCCCCTATCCACCACCCATCCACCCATCCATCCATCCACCCACCCATCCATCCATCCATCCATCCATCCCCTATCCACCACCCATCCACCCATCCATCCATCCACCCACCCATACATCCATCCATCCATCCCCTATCCACCACCCATCCATCCATCCATCCATCCATCCATCCATCCATCCATCCATCCATCCACCCATCCATCCATCCATCCATCCATCCATCCATCCATCCATCCATCCTTCCATCCATCCACTCCTTCCTACCAGCAGGGCCCAACCTGTGCAAGCTGCCTTCTTCCACACGAGGGATGTGCTCTGCTTTGAAGCAGTTCATCACCTGGATAAATAATGTGGCTGTTTGTTTTGACAGCTAAAAAACTATCACTGTATCACTGACATGCCACTGAAGATGTCAGAAGCCAGGCCATTTCAGTGTGCTGAAGTGCTTTTCCTTTTATTGCCAGGCCTATAACAAGATTATTGAAATGATTCTACAATAGTCAAGCTGCAGCTATAGATACTTGTTGAAAGTAAATAATAAAAGCATTTTATCAGAATTGCTGTCATTTTCCTGTTGAGGGATACATCTGTTTCATAAGTACATTTTTATGTGTGCCTGCCTTATGTGAACCTGCTCTAATTTAGTTACACTGATAGGTACAGTTGTAGCTTTCTTTGTAACAATATTAACAGATGAATAGGGCAGTCATTTTCAGACAGCGATTTGCCACGGCTACAGTCAAAGGGGATTGGATTGAGATTGCAACCTAGCAAGAACTAGGATTTTATTATTATTATTATTGTTGCTGTTACTTGGCTGTTAGGTTGCTTTTTCTCTTTTTTCTTTTTTTCTTTTTATTTTCTTTTTTTGTTTCTTTTTTTCTTTTTAAGCAGGCTACTTGTTTGGTATGCATTAATCTTAGACAAAAATCCATTGCAAGGAAAACTAAATGGGGAGTCAAAAACATTCTTCTGAGAAAACCAGTGGTAAAGTGCAGCCTACAGATAGGAAAAGGTACAGACAACATCACCTTTCTTAGTCCCTAATACTGTCCAGAAATGCAAATCCTGATCACTCAATGCAGCTATCCCACAGACATGCAAACAGTCAGGGACATTCTTAGCAGGTGACAGCTAAGGAGAACTTCAAAGCAACTGGATGCAACATTGCATTTCTGAGGAAAGGAATCTGTACCTCTGCTTGCTGCAGTTTTGAAAACAAATTGCCTTTGTACTCAGATCCAAATCTCTAAACTATCCACTTGATAAGTCTAGATGCTGTTTTTCAAAATAGCAATCCCACAAACTCTCCCCAAGCACCTAAAGGCAGCTAACCTCCTACCCAGAAGTGCTTGCCCACCTTTGCTGCCAAGAATCAGCTTGACCACTTTCACCCAGTTTTAACTGACAATGGTCTGAAACACGTTAAATTCCACCCAGAAGTCAGTGGCTTTATAGGGGAGAGATACCTAAACCAACATCCCCTACTTAAAGAAGTGGGGCTCAAAGTCATAGGTTCATTCCCCTTTCTGCTTGGCTTCCTGGCCAACACTGCTAAGGGTCCTGGGCACCGTCCAGGATCTCTTACCTCCACTTTTCACATCCTTTAAACATTGAACCTGTGATCCTGCAAACATGAAGATAACTCTAATTCCATGTTTATGTGCTATATCCCTTCCAGGGCTGTAAGTAGGGAAATGCCTTTTCTTTGAACACTCACAAGGAAATCCCCATGGAGCTTTACTCCCAGTGCTTTCCTCACAGTAAGCTTGTCAGGAAAGAAGATATTTCACTCAAGTCTTCACCAACAAACATTATTCCATCATGTAATGTTGCACCAGACAGCAGCATCCACCTTGCTTCTATTTGCAATGGTTAACAACTCAAGGCAGTGAGTGATGATGAGCAGCTTCAGGAGATCATCTGCATCTCCTCTTCAGTGAAGGAGTGGTTGCAGTGGCACCCCTGCCCCACCACCACACCCCTCCTGTGTGGTGAGGCACAAGGAGAAAGATGGGTATAAAGAAAAATACTTTATTGTTAAACAAATAATTACTTCTTCCTGGGTTCAGAGGATCTAAGGGCTAAATTTATTGGAAATTAAAATGAGCCAATAAACAGTAAGATAAAATAAACACTGAATTAACAGCTTTTCAGCATACAATTTCCATTGCTATGAGTTTACAGTGAGTTTACAGACATCAGTGTTTAACTCAGGTTACTTCTCTCTAATTTTCTAGGTGCCTATTCTTAGCTAGCAAAATCCATGAAGTAGGGAATTCTGTTGAATCCCTCTTTCCTTTAATTTGCAAGGAAAGAAGAGCCCAGTCAGTCTCCAGAGACAGCAGATTCTGAACAATATTGCAACTTGGCAATAATAAAATCCTTTGATCCTCTTTAATGTTTGCACCTGACAGTTAAATTCAGAAACTCTCAATTACTGGAACCTAGAAATATCAAAGTGTGCTTCAATATTGATTGCCACCACTCCTCTAAGAATATCTATTGGAAGAAACATGGGCATAGGCTGCCCATCTCCTCCTCTGCTCCCAAGACATACAGGGCAGTAAAACTTTACAGGGTGAAGGAAATTGCATCATTGCAAAGCCAGCTTGGACTTTGTCAGAAATGTTTTTTCATCAACTTATATTTTTCAATACCCTTCATTTTGCTTAGAAAAATACTGCTCTCCCTCACATTTATCTCCATCCTCTTCTCCTTTTAAATAATTTCAAAAGAAGGTTAAGCAATCAACCCTGAGGGAGCACCTAAATCAAAGGTTAACTTCAGGGGTATTTTCCTTGAATTTATTTCTATAAAATATGCAATGGAAACAAGTTATCTATTCCACAACAGAGAGGAAGGGCGAGCTGCAGCTGCATGAGCTCAGAGACCTGGCATGACGCAGGCTCTAGAGGAAACCCCCCACAAGCCCCACTCCAGAGCAGGGAGGAAGAAATGAGCTCCTCCCTGCTCCTGAGAGTCCTGCCTCTGCTTGACTTCACAGGAGCTGGCAGGAGCACTGATGGGAGCCTTCCACAGAGCCAGAACTTCTCCCCAGGATATGAGATTCAGCACAGCGCTGTTAAGCACATCCTGAAAATCTGCCACGTCTCATGAAAAAAAGAATTGGAGGTGGTTTCCCCTTCTCTGCAGAGAGGGAAGCTCCTCACACTGTTTGTATTACATCCAAATATCTTCTTCAAACAAAATATTTCCCTTGTGAAGCAGCTCAGCCAAAAACCCGGAGGAAACCTTGGTACAACTTTTCCTCTGAGATGGCAGTCCTTACTGGGAAAAATAAGAGCATAATTCTGTGACTGGGGATGACATTGACATCAGCAATGTGGGGTGTTAGGTTAAGAAAGGGAAAATATAGTTGGAGTGCTATTTATTGTTTCTAAAATAAAATCAGATCTCTTTGCTTGTTGTCTTTTTATAAAGGACTGAAGACACTCTCAAGTTTTTATGTATACACATGCATAGATAAATAGTTGATTTATACAAATATATTATGTTTGTTAGGCACAACAAACATATTATATATGTTAGGCATTAAAAGCCTAAGTAATTGTGGAAGTTTGTTTATTTTACCCAGAAAAATAGATAAAGATCCTTAAAGGCAGAGTATTTTTCTTCTCAGTCACACAAAGATCAGCACAAGGAATCCTGGAGGTTCCTGGACAGCACAGTTGTATAAATGGTTGGTTGCCTTTCTTGTCCCATTGGATAATTTGCTACCACTTGTGCTGATAAAGATACACCCATCTTTTTCTTCCTAGTTACTTCTCAAAGCTTTGCTGCTCTTGCACTTAAAAAGAAAATTTCAGTAAACCAATAAAGATAATTTGCTGTGCTTTAGAAACTTAATTGGACTCTGTTTACAGTTGTTGTACAGACAGCTGCTTGTTGTCCTTTTCTAACTAAAGTGATCACACTGAAAAGACAAATTTTGAAGCTTTCTACCCCTCTTCTCAGTCATCTGGCCTGTGAGCTGCAGAACCTGTAAAGTCTCTTGTCCCAAACACTGCTTCCCAGAAACCCACATCCACATTCACATCCACCACAGATCTTCCCCAATACCTTCAGTTCTTCCTTCAAGTCCTCCCACTTGCTGGGTCTCAACCCCATCAGATGGACAAATCAGTAGTAGCTTGTGTGGTGGCTTTTTGTGGAACAGGCATCCAGCAGTGTGCTGAGGAAAACACATCTGTTCCTGCACTGCTGCAGCTACACAGCACACAGCTGCTGGGCTCCTGCTGCAGACACACTCTCAGTTGAGGAATTAATTTTGGCCATCCTCTTATATCCACTTAGTAAATTTTCATTGATTTGGTACATTCATATCTTTGGAGCCAGTTTTAGTAGAAAGTGGTAAATGGGCTCAAAATATAAGGGAGATGAGAGAACTAAGATTTTGTGATTGCTTCAATCTTTTCATATAAAGCTAAAAATGCCTACTCTCAAAAAGCTTCTTTTAAAATATATTTTATCCACCAAATATTCCGTGCAAGTGGTTAATGTGCCACAAGGAACAGAAAATCTGGAAAAAAGATGTTTTCAGACTACTTTTCTTGGGCCCAGCGTCTATTTTTTCATTTCCACATTAAACAAAAAAGCCAGTCATATGTAGGTTAATAAAGTGAACACAAGGGAGATGTACCTCTAAATTGGAGCCAGACGGTGAATAACAGAGCAGGAATGTACTTAAACCTCGGTACCAGCTCGTGACAAGGTCTGCTCTCTGTCTCAGCCCGTGCATTTTGGAAAAAGGCTTCAGGAGCTAAGAGAAAAACTTTCAAGCTGACAAATACTCCTTGGCTGGAAAAGGCTCCTGTTTTAATTCAGCACAGATGTGACTTTTAATGAAAGCATTATGGCTTTGCAGCTGCATGGATGATACAAAGCTTTTTAAAGGAATAAATGACTCAAAATGCTTTATTTTCACTGCACTATTATGCTTGACCTTTGCTGGGGTACAATCCTAAAGCCAGTTACAATACTGTTTATGCTTACCTGTCTTTTATCCAGTCTAATCTTGGGAGATATGGGGCAGCCTGACTCCTGCTAGATGAGAAAAGAGAACAGCCCCTGCCTCCCGTGTGGGACGTAACACTTTGCAGGATTAGGTGCCTGGTGAGTATAGACACCAATGGTAAACAAAAAAGAAAAAATCTAAATTCACCAGACAGGGAACTGCAAAGAAATACTGGGTCACATTAGCACAGAGTCACTAGATAACTGAAAACTAGGTCAATGTGAGGAACACTGGGAGCTTTTGCTACAGCAGCCATTCTCCAGAAATTAAGCTGGATCTAAGGGCTGGCTATTTGGCTCGCATTCAGACACCTGCTTCACACAGGCATAGGGGTAAATTGTAAACCTAATTTCTTCCCTTTGTTTCATGTCTTAATTCTGCTGGGCAAGAGACAAGACAGACACCTGTGTAATAAACTTTTTTTTTCATTTTAGTCAGGTAGCATCTTCTTTATCTCACCTAGCTTCTGTCTGATTAGAGTCCAGTAGTTTCCTTCCATGCAGAGCATCTCTAGGGGTAATTAACCACACATACCTTACAACAGGATAAATCAGCTCCTAGAGAGAGGCTGTCTCTTTCCACCTATAGAAGCTCAGACCAGACAGCTTTCAGATAGCCATTAAGGTGCAGCAAATCCCACCCTTATTATATACAACACCAGTGAGTAATTAAAAAAAATAATACTGAAGATCAGGCATATCTTTTCCATCTCACAAAACAAGCACTGTTGCTCTGAACATACAACCTAAAGTTAATTTTAGGTAAAACTTTACAGTCCATCTTCTTTCCTGCTAATGTTTCTGTATATTTATTTTAGATTTGTTCCCCTACAAGGACAAAGAGATCAACCCCCTGTGGTCAACATTTTCTTCCACCCAAAATGCCCTATATTGACACTGCACTAGTCTGGACCCGATTCAGCAGAGCACTTATCCATTTATTTAAAGACTGCTGAATCAAGGCCAGAGGTACCATCCTGTGCTCAGCAGTGAACTAATAAGCCAAATATTGTGGAGTCAAGTTCAACGCGCCGACAAATTCATGTTTATCAACTTGGATTCCTGGAAGTCTCCACATTTCTGCAAAAAATCTGGACTTTCACTGATTATACTCTCTGCAATGGAGGTGCAATATGTTGCATCTTCTTGCCTACTCAGTAAAGTTTTCAAAAATATTTACCAATGCTCATGTAAAGCATTGATACAATAGCCTCCAATAATTGACCCATAAAATGTGTATAATTTGCAGAGCATATGGAAATAAAGAAAGCATTGTAAGAGACCAGTTCATATCCTAGGATACCTAGAAAAGGAAATAAGGAAACCCTGGACAGCTGATGAGAGAGCCTAAACAATTCTGTTTAAAGGGAGAAAGTTTAAAATTATTATTCTTTAGCAAATCATGCTGAATGAATTTCATCATTCTTGATTCAAATGTGGTTTGTTGACACTTTAATTATAAAGAAACCATTCCTGAACCATACAATATGAACAGAGATGCCATAAGTTTAAGTAAAATGCTATTACCAGCTCATTTTGCAAAATTCACAGCCTCATTCAAATTAAACAGCATTTCCCTACAACAGACGAAATGAATATTACAAAAATGAAATTGTATGCACGGATTCAGGAATATTTTAATTATTTTATGCTTCCTATACATATTTATGCATGTGTGTGCGTGTATGTTTATGTGATTGTCAAGAATGGCATGCTGGCGACTTGCAGTTTAATAAAGTATTTTTTTCTCCACAGTAAGATCCCCTCTTATGTTCTTGGAAATGAGAAACATTCACTACAGCAGTATAATGAAGCAATGTTCATTAAAACAGGAGATGTAGGTAACACATTTCTATTACCACATTACAGCATCCACTTAAATAAAACACAGATGACTGTGAATTCACCTAATTTTTTTGCTTGCATTCTCCTGCTCCTCATTTATGATTGAGCTACCACATTTATAACACATATGGACAAGTTTGCTCCAGAATAAAGCACAATCAATCTGCAATGTTTATCTCTCACCCCTTGTCTTTTTTTTCCCTTCCTTTTTCTAGTCACAAATCATTTTCACAAGCTCTGACTGATTAGTTGTCAGTTTCATCCCCATTTTAAATTTAACAAAAAACCAAACTTGAGCTCAATCTGTTTTTCTTTAATAAATACATGCTTCTGAATAATGCAGGGTGAGCAGTCACTTCAGGTATTACATAATACTCTAGCTCAATTGATAATATTTTCAGCCCGTAAATCAGTTTCTAAATTTGCATGACAAGCACAGTTTGTATGACATTTAAGCTAGTGACTTGCTTTACAAATTTATGGACTCTCCTCTTCTTAAAATGTTAGTAAAATAGGAATCTTTAGTGCTAAAGTATTTTGATTCGAAAATGTTGCAAACTCTGTTTCACATTTACAGGATCCACATTCCTCTGCCATGCAGTAAATACTCAGGCAGCACAAGGGCACTGCAGAGGGTACAAAACATGAAAAGAGACAGACTGTAAGAAGCTCTTTTCAACACCAACCAGAAGTGAATTGGAGTCCTTTGCTCTACCATATATTAAGAAAACCAAAACAAAACCAAAAACCTTTAAAAAAATCTTTCCTTATGGAAGAAAACAGACATTTGTAGAACTTCTTCTCTTATCAGGTGGCCTCAACTCAATATTAGTTGAGGGAGAAAAGCAAGATGATAGTTGCAAACAGAAGCAAAGGCACAGCAACAAACCTGATGTCCCATATCACCTCACTTCTCCATTTTCACATTCAGGGCAGAAAAACATGCAAATTTTAAAAAAATTGGCTGCTTACACTGAAGGTAAATATGGCAATATTTGTGTCCCACTGGCATTAAGGCAGCTTAGGCTTTCCCTGAGTTCCTCAATTCCTTACTGTACCTCCTTTGTCTGCTCTAATAACATACAGCACATGCAGAAGCATATTAATTCAAATTGCACAGTTGTACACACACAGACTGACCTGATTTATAAGAACAGTCTTCAGTAAGTACTTAACACCTTGAATCTCCAGCTCAGCTGCACTCAAATGACTCATATTGGACTCAATTCTCACCTCAGCTTGCTCAAATACAAAACTCCCTGTGGTTTGGGGGGCTGGTGGCTAATCAAATGCCAACCAATTAATGAAAAATAAAAGGTAAGACACCAGCTACACTGAAAACCACCAGCCAGCACAACAGGAAACAAGGCTGAGTGAAATTATAATTTCAGAATGCTATTAATTATTTGCAACTGAAGAAGGAAAACCAGTCTTGTGGTTAAGAACCTGTAATAGGACTTGGGACCAGATAAATGACCTGCTTCTTGGTTGTGTTGAAGTTTCCCTGAATAACCTTGTGCAATTTCTCTTCCATATAATTTTCCTATATATGACATTATAAACCTTCCTGTTTCTCTGTCCTCACCTTCACCCCAGAAACACTGGCATGGGAGTGTTTCTCTCCTAAAATGCCTGTTATAGGTTAAAGGAATCTGAAATGAAAATTTTAGAGTGATATTGTTTTTTAAAATAAAAATTTGTTAGAATTTCCAGAGAAAAATGCTGAGGACTCAGTGAAACTTTATCTATATGCTATTCATAAAACACAAAAGTCATGCATATTAAGATATTACATATTTCAATAGTCTTCAACCCTACCATATCACAAGCCTAAGCTTGATTGTAGAAATACTGTTTTTCAGTAATATTGAACTGCACAAAACCTTCTGCAAAATAAATAGAATCAGCTATGAATTATATATTATTCAATCTTAAATAAGTCTGCATATATAATTTTACTATAAAATCAATAATATTTTCCATTTTCTTATTAAACAATATAGTCAGCATTTTTTCTCTAAGCAGGACTGTCTTTTGGTGAGGTTCCAGGGCTTATATTATGCAAAACATCAAAGTACAGGGCCCACTTCATGAATATATATACCTTTTCTTCCAGCAACCTCAGCAATTATAAAACTTGCCTAATTTTTTTTTTTTTTTTTGCTCTGCACTAAAATACATTAATTGAATGGAAAATATGCATGCTTGTTAGACCAAAAGGGGCTGAGTGACCAGATAAAAGCCTTTTTTACCCTTATCAGTAGGCCATACCAATTGAAAGACTGAAAGACTTTGTTATCTTCACAAAAATATAATCAATGAAGTTTAAATTTAATATTATGGAAGACAATAATGCAGAAATGCTGGAGTACACAGGAAAAAGAAAAGCTTTTAAAATAGTTTTCCCCTTTTTTAGCAGTCTGCACAGCGTGACATATCCCAACACATTGACTACATTAATATATGTATGCTTAATAGATCAATACCCAGAACACACTTGCTCATAATGCATTACAGATGGTTCTCTGCTAATTATTTACATTTTGCTATATGGAGGCTATGCTGCTTACTGCTTTGATGATACTTTGAGTTACTGTTTTGATGACTCTGAATAACTTTGAAGACTTTGAAGGTGATACTGTGTTCCACTTACAAGTCTTCTCTTGTTCCTATATATGTGCTTAGCATGCAAATTGGAAGATTTCTATTTACAGGCCAGACACTAAGAGGAAAACAATCTGTATCAGATAATCTAAAGAATATAGCAACCTATGCTTCTTATTCATTGCTTATATACTTGACCAGTCAACAATTCAAAATCTAAAAATTTTTTCTCTGCTTGCAGTGTTTGTGTTGCCTTCTTAAGTCTTTGTGAATAATTATGTTTAATACCTATCCCAACTTTTTTAGGAATAAATCTCACACACTGATCTGCCCTATTAAGTATCATCCTCTGTCAATGAGTTTTCTTCATCCAAAATCTTGTTTTTTTTCTAATGAAAGATACTTTTGGGGGAGAAAATTATATTATTTAATGTAATTGAAAAGAGAAATGCTATATTAATCAGTAATAATATCATTAACTGATTCATCATTCCAAGTATATACATTTTTTAATATACCATTTCCATTTGTTTAGATAGAACTGTTAAGTTAGATTTACATACTCTTTTCTGATCTTCCTGAAGGAAGAATTATATAAACCAGAAAAGTAAAATGCTTCAGCAGTGGTCTTGTAGGAGTAGAAGAGAAGACATTTTATAGTTTAAAGGTGGAAGAAGGCCTCTGCAAAAACTTCCAAATTACTTTGTTCCTCTGAGTCACTTTAATCCCTTGCAGAGAATATCTTCTGGAGTGACCTCCTTGAACCTTTGTGACCAAGGCAATAAAACACCAAAAGACCTAGAGATTAGAAAAGAGAGTCTTGAAACTAAAAAGTGTTCCTCAGGGCTATAAGTTACACCAGCAGAGTGAGAATGAATCCCAGTGGGAAGGGTAGATCCTGTATCCCTACCATTAATTATCTGCTTCGTAATCTACTCCCATTATAATTGCAATACTTTCCAAATGCAGCTCTCCTTTCTCATGCCTGCAGCAATGCACATTGTTCCCTGTCTGACAAAACCAGTCTTTGTTTGGGAATCACAAGCTATGTAAACTGCATAGCAGTCTTTAAGAAAAGAATCAGATCTTTGTTGTGTTTACACTACACATTTCTATTCAGCGTTTTATACAAATGATTTGCCCATAGAACCCCAAGGATATTCCAATAGCATAATTTAAAAAAGACTGATCTACATGTCTAAATGCTGTTTTATTCCTTACACAGCTTTACTCACCCCATGTGTCTTCATTATTAGCTTGTTCTTCTCTATTATGCTTGTTCTTTCCTGTTATTTAAAAATAAAGCAAACCAATTTTATTCTGGGGTGCAACTGAGGGCACCAAAACCTTGCTCAGGACAACCCATGAGAACAATTTAGACCACATACAAATAGAGTGCATATGTTTAAGAGGAGGAATGTGTTTAATTCTACAGGTCACACGCCCATCCAGCACTGTGCACACTCCTGCACAAGCCTGTCCAAGGGACCACAGCCAGACCCTCTTCCCTGCGGGCACCCCATGCCATGCTCCCCCTGAAGCTGGACACAGGCACCAGGTTTCTGTTTGTAGAGGACCCTCCTGCTCTTGCCAGGGCTGCTCTGGCTCTGTTACTGCTCATGCACTGGTAACAGAGCATCTCCCCTCAGCATGGTCCTGGCCCTTGAGAAATACAGGACAGGAAGCTTTCAGAGATTTCAATAAAACATGAAATGCACACCTGCAATTTCACAACAATGTAAAATTTAATTTTATGCCAATATTCTCTATGGCCATATATAATGAAGACAAATTTTAGAGGCTTTCATAATTTTTTGCTCATGTTTGTTTCTTTTCCAAAGAGTGCAATGTTACTGGAACCCTCACACACCCTCAGTTGGCAATGCTATTTTTGCTAAAGCCTAACTCCTGATTATATGAAGTATAATTCAGCAATGGCTCAGCTGTTAATGAAATATAAGAAAGAGCATTAAAAAAAGAATGAGGCCTATGGTTTATGAAAGGATTTGTGGGAATTGGGGAACAATTATGATTCTCTAAGACACTTGCTTTGCCAGCTGCATACATATATTCTATCTTCATGAAGACCCCTAATCCACAAAGCTGAAACAGTCTTTCAGGTAAGGCAATTGTTTTGAGGGATTCATTGTTAGAGGCAAGCAAGATAATCAAGAACTGACCATTTATAATTGTATCTTCTAGTAATAGATATGCTGGCTTGAATCTGGTATGTTTCTAAATTTTTTTTAAAGTTATTCAATATTCTTTTTGCTTCTTTGATTTGAATTTTTTTAATAACTTGGAACATATTTTATCTTTAAAGTTTGCTGTTTAATTTTCTAATGCTTTTAAAACAAAGGAGATAGGTGGCAATAAAGTGATCATTTTACATTAGGCATCAGGAGAGGAGCAATGAAGTGGAATCACAGCGTTAAGTCCTTCATTTACAAAACACTCTTTTATTCCAAACACCTGCATCTTTCCTCAGGCTAAGGGAGCATTTTGACTTAGAATGTTAGAAGCTCTAGTGCATTATCACTTCAGATCACCTACAGCCAGCTGATTCTGGGTGCCAATTAATGTTATTACCACCTAATCAAATGCTACTTAATGCAAAATGTGGGCTATACCCTTGGCTTTGTATACAGCCTGAGGTTCATAGCTGAAGAGAAGAAACCATTTGCAAAGGGCAGTTTACAACAACTGCAAACATTGCACTAGTTTCTAAGCTTAGATAGAGAATTAAAAAGAATTATATGTATTTCAAGAGGGAGATATTATTATAATTACTTTCAAGGTATTATATGCAAGTCATATTGTCAAGAGTATCACAGGTTTAGAGGTTTAAAAAGCTTAAAGCTAAGTAGGGCTCACTCCCTGTTCGGTAGGAATATTCCCAAAACTGTAGTGGGGGAAGGGTGGAATAGGTAATCTCCAGAGACACCTTCCAACCTGACCTGTTCTATGATTCTCTAATAATTCTCCTTCCAGGTGGTGGGCATGCAACTGTGACATGTAACCAGCTATGGTGCACAGCCTCGTGCCCTCTCACAGCCACCTGAATGACTGCTCACACACCAAATCCCAGGTATCTTCCTTTTCACCTTCCTGAAAAGAACACCTCAATCAGCAGCTTCTAATCTAAGGTGGCATTTTGTGAATTTCTCCTATCTTCTCTGTAGATGTTACTACAGTATCAATGATAAATGAGCAGACACAGCAAGCTTGGGCTTCCTGTGCTCAGTAGAAAGCCCAAACAAAAAAGGATTAGCTGCAGCTTTGCTACACTCAAATCATATGAAGCACTGAAATATGCACTGTAATTTGTTTTGAAACTCAGAAAATTTAGTATTTCTTTCCTGGGTGTTGCCAGAACCACTGAACCTCCTTGTTTTTTTGTCCCAGGAACTGCCAACAGCTCGCCTCCAGATCCCATAAGGTCTTCAGACACTTGCAGCTGTCTCCTGGAGTTTGCTGCAAATGAACAAAGAGGAAGCAAACCTAAGACAATCTTCCCTTGCAGTTTTCTCCAACTCTTGACATTCTGAGTAAAGCAAACAGCACCAACTCTCCCCACAAGCGTGAGCACTGCTCAGCATGAGCTTTCCCACCAGACTGAAGTTCACTAAACAGAACATGCACAAGCCTCCCACTATAAATTCTGATGAGGCAAACATGCAGCAGTCATATGATTAAAAGAGCTAATCAAGTTTTCCCAGTACAAATTCATGCAAATGTTCTGACAAAACTTTCTGACAGCTTTAATGCCTTTGTCCTATTCTCCGTCGTGACAAGGAATGACATAAAAACATGAGGTATAATCCCTAGTGAATGGTTTGGCTAATTTATCAGAAATGCTCACATACTCATTTTTGATCCAGATCAAAGGTGGACTTAACAGACCCAATACTGCGCTGTGCAGCCACCACCTTCCTGCAAAGGGGAGTAAGTGCTTCTCACACTCTCAGCAAAGACCATCCTATCAACATTCTTTCAGATTTTGTGTGTCAGAGCAAACAGTGCACTTTTCCACCTCTGACTCAATTTCAGAAAATCTTGCACACAGATTGAAATTTTCTGATATCTTCCTGGAATGCCATTCAATTTGCATGGGAGCTGGGCTTCAGTAGCTGGGTCTGGATAATGTGTTGGGTTAGTTGTAATCCATTCACAGAATATGTGATCACTATCTGATACATTATTTGAAACCCTGCCAAAACATACTCGAGAAATAAGTTATCTCACAAATTATTTCTGAAGAACTTCTTTTCTATTATAATTAAAAGCCCACTTTATACACACTAGGCATCTTATTTCCTTAATTATTATCAAACAGTTCCTGAATGGTTTATGTATTCATCCCCAATCACCCCAGCCCGTTATTCCCCACTGGAATATAACATATGCTGAATAATAATTATATGAATATCTAAATGACAAATACTCTTTTCCAATATCTGTTTGCTGACCAAACTTTCCATTATCAATTAGTCAAGGCTAGAGAAGTTGCCCATTACAAGCAGAAAAGAGCAGTGTCATGCCAGCCTTCAGCATGGGCACACTTTGGACAATCCATCTGCATTTGTGGCTGATTTACACCTGACATCAGTGCCAGGGGGTTCTCCAGCTGGAAGGGCAAAATCCACCAGCTGACCACACTGGGTCCCCAGGCCATGCAGAATCCATTCTTCAAGTTGTGTTTGATTCAAGTTCATCATACCAAGACCTTAACGGCTGACATCTTGACTTTACTGTAAATGGTTGCAACCACAATGAAAGCCATTGAAATTTGGAAGTAGAATATTTGAAGAGGTGGAAGCTGTGAAACTAACTCCTAGAAACAGGTCAGAAAAATGCAAAATGCAACTATTTTGGAATGTGATTCCATATTCAAGGTCCTTTTGACTTGAACCTGCTTTTGCTGCAATGCCTCCCAATAATTTAAGAAGTATAACTCTAGAATATTTTTACCAGAAAAACACAGTCAAACTGAAGAATGTGAAAGAGTAAAAAAGGGGTTTCATCTCACCAGGTTTTGAACAAACATAAAGCAAGTAATGCAAACTGCAGACTAAAGTTTTAAGATTTCTGAAGTTTTGGCTTTTAGGTGTGGGGCTTTTTTTTGTTTGTTTGTTTCTTACTGAATTTCTTTTAAGACTCTTTTTCTAGCTTATTAAGGAAGTGTGGTCTTGCTGTAATTACAAATGAAATTTTAACTCTCGCTTCGGAGAAAGAGCACAGCCAGTTCTTTTTGAAGTGATATAAAATAACAAGTCCATGTAAAATAGAGGAGTCATATTTTGATGTAAGAAAAATGTTGGCTACAGAGTTTCTTCAGAGGATGCTCAAAAGCAAACAAAAGCCGCTTGGGAGTTAGATTAATTTTAATGAGCTTCCAGGAATATTTATGACATATCTACCCCAGTGACCACAGGTGGATATCCCTGCTGGGTAACACTTGGCTGCTCCTGAATAAAACAGCAGAGAGCAAACAAACAGAAGAGACAAAAGGAAAAAAGGAAGATATTTGTGTCAGGGTACACTTAATGAACACCTGCACTTCACAGGCATGGGTAACTATTTACCACCTTCTTCCCTCCAGATAAATATCTACTAAGAAATTAGTCCTCTTTCTGTATCAGTGACAAATTAAATGAAACCCTTGAAGAGTGCTTGGAGGCGAACTACGCATAGGTTAATTTTCCTTTTGTGTATGTCAGGAAAATAATCATCATGGGAGCACCTAATTAAAAAGGACTCAACCCTTTGTGCACAGTCATGCTTCTTGCTTCATAACAGAATGACTATTGATCTGGACATGGAGAATGCAGTTAAACAGAGCTTCCAACTTCAGTGGTCTGCCTGCTTGGCATCAAGCACCCTAACAGGTATCCATCAGAAAATCACCTGTGTAAAACTACCCACAGTAAGAGAAACCATGAGGCATTACTACACATGGGAGAAAGGTCTCCACATCCTTTGCATGACTGCTAGTTTAGGAACTTGGCCCATTTTTCCAGGTCTGCCTCCCTTCCTCTCATTTGTAAAGGTGATTTATGCATGGGGGGACTGGGCTTGTGCAAGATATTCATGAGCCCCAGACAAGTTACCCAAACAGGGTGGCAGCCTGAATGCAAGCTCTGTATGTAGTCCATGTGCCACAGCTAACAGGGGAAAACAGCCAACAAACACCAAGAGTGCCCAAAAGCCAATTTCACAGATAGTATAAAAGAGCAGCAAAAAAAGCAGTCGATTCTAGATACTGCTACATAAAAATCCTGATCAGAGCATGGGAAACAACCACTCTCCACTGCACACTGCAAGCAAACTAGTGGCAATTCCACAAGGGGTGGCCATAAATTCCTCCAGAGCTGCCCAGAGCAGAAGCTGAAATTCTGGCATATCCAGCCCACTTTTGTTCACAGGCTTTTTGTTCACTTGTCCCCAGCAGCATCTGCCATCCTGCCCATCAGAAGTGTCTAAAACACCAGTGTCCCTGTGGTATGGCAGAGGATATGCCAATACAGGACAACATGTTTTTCAAAGATGCTCAAGGACTGACAGGAATCTGGAATAACTGAAAAGTTAATTTTAAAGGCTAGATGTAGAAGTCATCTCAATGAAATTGACTTTGGTGTCCAATAGAAATTAGCCACCTGAGCATATCCAGGAATTTTGTTCCCACTTAATAAGAAATTAGAAATCCTGACCACTGGTTGGATGTCAGTTCCTCTGGAGAGGACTGTTCATGTTCAGTGAGCATAAAGGGAAATTAAACATTAGACCAGAATAGCCATGGAGGGTCAGATGGTTTAGATTCATTTTAGATTAAGACACTTGTATTTAAGTACTCAAGTATGCATGTTTTAATATAAGACTGAACACTACCCTGAACTTCTAGCCTAGTCTAGGAAAATACTGTCTTCATGGGTTGAAGAAAAGGCATACCTGTAATAATCTTACCCAAGGTCTGTAATCAAGCAGAAGTCTGGGCAGGAGTTTTTCGCTCCTGACTAATCCAAATGGATCATTTTGAGACTTTTAACATTATGAGCAAAGAGCAACTCACAGCAAAATCATAAAGCAGCTCTTCCTCAGGTGTTAATCCCTTATTATTTTTGTTTTGCCTTTAAAATATTCCAGAGTAAATAATTTCAGTCAGGTAATATTAGTGCTATTTCCTTCTATTCATCTCAGTCCCCTCTTTACTTTCTGCTACACCATAAATGACAGCATTTTTGCTTCACCTTCTCTCTCTTCTTGTTTCATGACCTCAAATTATTATTTTTTAAGTGGTTACACAATTTTCTGCTGCACTGACCTGGATCTGAAGAAAACAGGCCTTGTATTCTATATTTTAAATGCTAAACAAAGAGAAAAAATATGAAAGTTCCATCGGCAAAAGATTTTTCACTCAGATTCTGTATTGTGTCTACTGAACATGAGGGTTTTGAATTCAAAAATTTTGGATACACAGTAAGAGAACAATACTTAGAGAAAGTAGCAGTACTGGTATTATTGCACTAATGTCAAAACAAATGTTCCACACTCTGATGGCAAGCAAGTCAATCATCACCAAGGGTCAATTGCTTTTGCTAAAGGTGGCTTAGTTGTCATTAAAACAAATACACTGTTGTGACAAAAGTATCATAGGAATTATGCTCTGTGCCCCTTACAAAAGGAGCCTTGACATCTTACAACAAAACTGGACCTTTGGTACAAAAGGCCAAAAGCTTCAAATACTCTGTGTCTGACAGAAGAGAAGAGGAGAGGTCAAAGTGCACCTCCTGGTGTCTTATGTCCTCATAATAGCAGCTAGTGGAAAAATGGATTATCCTAGGAAATTGGCCATATTCCACAAAGGCAGAGAAAGTACACTTAATGTTCTCTGCCAACCTGTCAAGGGAAAGCCTGACCTCAAGTCCTCATTGATTGAACAGCCAGGTACCCAAACTGCTTCCCAATCAATTTGGGATACCCTGTGCCTTGCCCAACATCCCAATCCTGACTGTGGCCAAACTCCAGTGCAACAGAGGGATATATTACAGAATTTGAGATTCTGCCTCATTTGGGAAACATGGATTTGCAGATTCTTTCAAAAATATTGCAAGATGTATATCTCACAGTGTGCTGATACCAGAAAGATCCCTGCTACACTGTAGTCTTCATAAACAAAACAATATATTGCCTCAAACTAAAACAAGACAGTAATTCAATACAGGAATTTATAGACAACACGCGACACTTGAATTAATTTTAAAGACTGCACTTACAGTCCCCCTTGGGTTAAAGCTTTTCTAACACATCAGGAGAATCAAGCAAACAAAGTCTATGTTTCTGCATAGAGTATTTTATGTTCAATACTTCAATATTTATGTGTGGCATTATTTACCCTACACAAAAACATAGGCTTTGTGTTTTTCATTTATTCAACACTTTAGAATTGCTAATACCCACGGGTATATTACACCCACAGGTTTATTCCTCTGACAATACTTACCTCAGGAAAATGAAATTTTACATTTTGAATTAAAAGTAGCTCTAATTTGCAATTGCAATGCACCGTAAGAGATTATTACACAGTATATGTGCCAAAGGAGCTGCCTTATGCTGGTAAGGCATGCCATGGTAAGAATCCTTGAATGAATGTGACACATGAGAATGAGGGAAAAGTAGCTCCAGCTTCTTTCTGCAACGACTCCACGCTGCTAAAGTAATTTTAGACATGGCTGATAATCTGCCAGAACCCACCAATCTCTCCAGCCTGGCAAAGAAACATCACTCACACACTACTCACCTGAAAAAACAAACCATTTCTTTGTAACAGTCCAGAAAAACTGATGTCCCCAGGGCAGCTCCCTTTTTGAATGACCTCGGCATTAACTCTTCTGTTGTTGAACATTTTATCAAGAAATCTTTCTGATTATGTTGTGTAAACAGAAAATTCTCAGTGCAGCAGCTACAAATATTCATATTCCTGCCTAGGCAAGATCTATGCTAGGTGTCCATGCCAATGATCCCTACTCAAAAGCCATTCTAAAACGAAGTTGCTGATGATCTTCCCAGAACATTAACTGAAATGCTATCGTTCCAAACTGGCATTGTTTAATTCTCCTCCCACACCAGGGAAGCTCTTGGTTCATCACAATCCTCTTTCTTCAGAGCCAGGAGCAAGATACCAGTAAAGAAAGCTTGGCTGTACCATCTCCTGAACACACATACTGAGAGAGGTGTAAAAAGGCAAGGTTCACTCAGGATGATGCTGTACTGTCTTATGCTGAGTTGTCTAATATATATCAAGCCTAAATTGCTCCCTGAATCCCAAAGATCACTCCCACAACCCTGCTACAGCACACAGTAGTTAATAAATCTTCAGAGTGCTACCATTTCTCAAGGTGCAGTTTGCTGTCCTTAATGCTGCAGGAATAACAGAGTTCATGTTCCTTGACAGCCTTAAGTGTCCTGCAGGAAGAGACTGCCCATCCCTCATAAACAACCCCAAGGGTTCATAGGATTTGTGGTCTGAAACGGGCCAGATGCTCCCACAGACACTTCAGAGGTCAGAGGCAGCAGTGCCAAGAGTCCTCGTTATGTGCATTGGCTGCTCTTGTATTAGAAGAGTGTCTTAAAAAGCCTGTATGAAAACAGACCCCTTTGCCTTCGGGCATTGTTTGCTGCCAGTGATTGCAGCATCAGAGTTAACTCTCCCTGATGTGGTCTATCGAGGATTTCCTGCTTAAAACTAATAAGCTGTGAGAGTGTTATTTGTTCCCCCACCTCCCACTTTTTCTAATTTTCACTGCAAACACAGCTTATTTACACTCTGTCTCTTTTAAAAATCAAGTGTCAACCAAGTGCTAAACTGCTGCTATTTGCCAACGTTTCATTAACACCTTATTAACTTCCAACAGATGAAGGTGACTGGACCCTCACCTCTGTTTATTTCCTCAAAGTAACAGTTAACTCAAGCATCAGGATAGAGGCACCCCTGTAAATATGTCTGAAAACAAATATGCATGCAGAATATAATCAAGCACAACTTCAGCCAGATCTGCTAACTGACACATCTAGTTAATTTTATGCACAGTCACATACTACCAACTTTGGAGCTCAGATTTTTATTAGAGACGATAATGAAGATGTCTGCTTTATCCCCATAGTCCATATCAGAAACTGGCTAAAACAAAAATCCAAACCTTGTCCAAATTAGACCACCAGTATTTTGCTATTTCAGTTCAAATACCAGGTACAAACGTGTGATCCTCCTGTCATGTAAATCAGCACAGCTCCACTGATTCCCATGAAAAACTGTAGTGGTTCACACTGAGCCTCCCCCACGGGTATATACATTCTTCTATATTGAATTCCGGTCCATGCAGATATAACTGTAAAAGAAAGGAGAAAAAACAAAACAAAACAAAAAAACCAAAAAGGCAAGCCTCAAGAAACAGGACTCCCAGAACATGAGGATAGGAAACATCCTACTTCAGAGCTATCTCTGAATAAAAGGAATTAAAACTATTCTTCAGCTTTCCCCTGTTCCTCTGTCCTAACCTCCCTCTCCTGCCATCCACTTTTGTGTTCTTATTTTATTTGAAAGGAAAGGGACAGGAGAGCTTAGATATATATGTTTGCTACATCTCTCTCTCTTTTTCAAATCACAACAAATCTTTCCTGCTGTTTCGTTTGTTTTTTTTAATCCCACCCTTCCAGACTATCATTTCACATATCTGGAAAAAGTGAGTGATTTGGTAGAAAGAAACACAGAAATTTTTGTTCCTCTGCCCAAATAGGCAGGGTTTTTGAGGTCCAGTAATGCTACAGGAGCTGGAGCTGTTATGGTTGTTCTCCAGTTCATACTTTTATTTTTGAATGCATATTAGTTTCTACAATTGCATCATGTGTGTATTAACTCTGGGAGCTCAGCTGTCAGAGTGCTAGTTACAACTTTTCATTGTCCAAACAGGAAGAATACAGATGTTTCCAATAAACTAAAGAGGGGTAGGTCTCTTCTATGAATAAGCATTCAAGAACTTGAATTAATCAACAGTAAAATTTTCATGCAAATATTTTTTAAAAATATCACTTTTTGAAATAATCTCCAGAAAAGCTGGTAAATCACAAAGCAGCTAAGGTGGGAAGAGTAAAAGGAAATTAATTGGCAGGTACCTAGTCAGAAGACTAAAGTCCTGAAGTACAAAAAAATCATATCGATGATTAATAAAACATGGACAAAATAAATGGGATGCTGGTGCCACTAACAAAATTAGTGTAGCTAGTTATTTTAAGGGTGGAACATTGAATTATAGTTCTCATCTCAAAATATTGTGTTAAACTAGAACATGGAGAAATATTTGCAAGCTCATAATCTGAAAATTAATGTAGTTCATCTGATTATCTTATCCTTTTTTTTTTTTTTTTTTTTTTAATCTAACGAGGAATATGTCCTGGTTTTACTGGTTTTTGTATGAGCTAGCAAATAACTTTTAATTCTTTATTCTCTTAGTGTTCACTCTGTTTATGCTTATTGTTACACAGAGACTTGTGTTCAAGGATTTAAAGAAGTCTGCAGGGTGGTATATTTTACTTGAGGACTGAAATGAATGCTTTGCTCTCAGATCTCTGCAAGTACATTGGACCAAATTTTGGTCTCATTATCACCAATTTAAATCTGGAATAGTTCCACAACTCTCTGTAATGTTACTCCCAATACATGCTGATTTAACTGAGTTCACAAGCTGGTCCATTGACCTAAGTGGTGTCAGTGGGAATGTACTGTGAAGAAAATTTGATCTACTAAATTCAAATCCTCGAGGTGTTGTTCTAGCAGCCAAGTTGTTTAGAAAGAAAACACTGAACTTGAATGTTGACCCTCCATCCCAGCTGGATCTCCACGTAAACTGTGCTCCCGCTGTAGCCTTTTAAATAGATCAGCAATTTACATTTTAAATAGATCAGCAATTCAAATTAGTGAAATGCCAGAATGTAGGTAGTGTGTAGTGGGGAGATTTAGCACCACCTGAAATTTCATCAGTGTTCAGCAGCATAACTCTCCATACATTTTCTGAGAGCAGGGACTGGGTGGGGTCTATGGATTTGGCTACTGCATACCCAGGGATGGCAGAGGTGGCTGCTGGATAAAGGATGAGCAGAGATGGACATAGTGTCCCAGATTGTCACCAGACCTTGACTGGAGATAGCAGGTGGGCTGAAGCATGCATCTTGCTGGGGAGAAACATGCTGAACAAGCATTTTGGACAACTGCAGTTGGCACAACCCTTTTCTGGCCTGGCAAGGTTTGTTTATGGGGATGTGTCCCACGGGTATTCAGAGTGTGGGGAATGGAGCATATGGAGCAGGGATGTGACAAGAGGATGGCTCTGTGTTCCAATTTGTACTCTTTTAAATGCCCAAATATTTCCAAGAATAGGAGCCATTTGCTCCTGGTAGTTCTGAGATCTACTAAAATGGATGTGGGTGCCTCTAGGCTTAAATTACTGTGGCCTGTATCATATTCTTGAATTTTTGTGCCAAAGTAGGTAGTCCAAATCTCACTGAAGATAAATTACTGACAGTGAGAGCAATGTGTGAACAGAGGAAAACATAAAGGGAAAAGCCAGCGTGAAAGTGTACAACTATGTGATGTTTTCTCCTGAAGGCCCCAGCCCAGGTCAGCCTGTGTCATACAGGGGCTGCTGGACAGAAATCTGGCCTTCTGCCTTCCCACAGAGCCACACACACAGCAACACTCCATGAGTCCATGAGGTCCATGGACAAGTGTCCCTGCTCTGTGCAATAAACCTGTGGGATGACCTGTAAGGTAGAACCAGCCAGTTCTTCTGAATTAGTGGTGGGAAAAAATACAACTGACACAGAAGGAGATTTTAATGAGATGTTTTGTTTGTTTTCTGCTTTTTGCAGTGCTTCCAGATTTATTTGTCCCTTCCTGCATGTATTTAACCATTGCTGCTGGGCAAGGAAAACACTTTGAGCTACATTACCTGTACCTTTGGCCTTCAGCACTAATCTTACTAAGATTGGGGCAGATGATTTTGGGGTGATAAAATGCTGCTGCAGCCCTCAAGCCCAAATAATCCCCTCAAAGAAATGGTGAAGCTTTGATACTTATGCTCATCTACATCCCTTCCTTCTCACAAAGAGCCTTTAATTGCTGCCACCAATTAAAGGTGTGTAGTGCAGGCATGCCCCCCCAGCTGAGCCCCCACGGTGTCTGTCTGTGCTTGGCTCAAGGAATGCCCCTTTTTTATACCCATTTTACCTGCCTCCATCACAGCCCAACACTCAGTGCAGAGCAGCATCACACACCTCAGCGTCTGCCTTAAAAAGCATCTGCCCAATCACAACGCAATCATTCTTAATCCCTCCTGCTCTGGCATTTGCTCACCTCACTCCAGGAGGAAGAACGGGGGGCAGTTGCCTGTGATAAACAGGAGTGCAGTGGGAGATGCTCTCAGGAGCTGCCAGCGAGGCCATGTGCCTCAGTGACAGCCCCCGCCGGCTCGGCTGCTCTCCACAAGAGCAGTGGCAGCGGTTCAGGCTCTCAGGGTGTGATTGATGGGGGCTGTCCATCCCTAGCTGCCAGCTCATTGCACCGACAGGGGATCCCAGGGTACACAGCCTCACACAGCACAGCCCACCCTGCTGTCCTGCTCACCGAGACCCTGCTGTCCCTCTGCAGAGCTCCTGGCAGGCGGCAATCCGCACAAGGGCAAATGAAGAGCTGGGAGCAGAGGTTTTGCTGGCAAGGGCAGTGACATCTCTGTCAGAAGTACCTGGAGAAGCTGGAGCAGGGCTGCCAGAGCAGCTGAGCAGGCTGGCTGCTGCAGAGCGCTGGTTCAGCCCGGGGTTAGGACAGATCCTGCTGCTGCAGCTGCAGCTGAGGGCACGTCACTGGGAGAAACTCGTGGGATGCTGGCACCACTCCACGGCTTTGCATGTGCAGCATTAAACACGTGCAGAGGGTTTGCAGAATGTGCTCCTGAGCCCAAGGGATGGCAGAGGTGATATAACCATTTACCCCCGTCTGGAGGAATCCCCCACAGATGCCCATGGCAGAGCTGGCACTCGTAGGTGTGAATTCCTCACCCCGCAGGAGCCAGGCTCAGTGTCATTTGACTGCTCCTCTGCTTTTGCATCCAACTAGAGGCTGGTCACAAAAATAATTCACCCCAGGAACCAGGAGCTTTTTTTGTTTTGTGTTTGACAGCAGGAGGTTTAAGGCTATTTTTTTAACACTGAAGTTTAAAGAGGATCTTTTCAACCACCAAAATCTTAGGCCATTCAGCCAGTGTTAACGGGAACAAAGCAACAGCAAGAAAATCCAGCTGCCTTTCAGCTGTCCATTCCCTTTCTGGCTTTCCCCTTCTCTCCCCCACCCTCTGCCCCTCCAAACCAGCAGTGGTTAACCTTGGAGCACTTGCCTCTCCCTGCACCTGGCTCAAATCAGCACTGATGCTCTTGGGCCAGGAAACCCCAGTGGGGCCATCCAAAGCCCAGTGAAGGCAGTGGAAATACTCCCACTGGCTTCAGGGGAGGCTGCCTCAAGCCCAGTTTGAAGCAGAGCCATCTTTCCTTTGAAACTTTTGCTGGACAGTTCAAGCCTGCAATGTGTATGCATTAATATTTTGGGCACTCGCTGGGGTGCCTGCAAGGCAAGCACTGATGTCACAGCTGGATGGCTCCTTTCAGCTGGTGCCTGGATAACAGTCTCACAGTTTCCCTTTCCCCTCCAAATCAAAGGCAGCGGCTGCAGCTGCACAGACCAGCCAGTCTGTTTAGTTTCTGTGGGCCAACAGCCACCAGCTGTAGAGGCTGCTGTGCTTTTTGCTGGATGGGAGCTTTTAATTCCAATAGACAATGTGTACAAATATTTCCCATACCAAAATTGTTCCATATCTTCCTAAGTTAATTAAATGCTAATTTTCTAATGAGGTGGCAACAATGGCAACAACCTGTTATCAACATGCTAGCTAGTGCCCGTAACCAACTGGTGAACACAGAACCCTTGTGCTGTTATTAAACTGCATTCCTATTTTAATTAATTACTTTTGCAGCTGTATTATTCTGAAGCTGGACACAAATGTGGATAGTAATTAAATGAAAAAAAAAACAACATTTACATCATTTGTAGATTCCAGAGTTGCTTTGTGGAATTTATTATTTCGCAGTGTTGTTATAGAAACCCCTCATGCGTTTTCATGTCTGCTGTATGCTAGTTTAGCAAGAAATGGTGAAAGGAAAACTCAGGATGAAAATGCTATTTGTTGTGGTCTAACCCCAGCCAGCAGCCAAGTCCCACACAGCTGCTAGCTCACTCCCCCACCAGCAGGATCAGGGAGAGAATCCAAGCACAAAAGGTAGAAAACCCATGGGCTGAGATAAAGGCAGAGTAACAGGGAAAGCAAAAGACATGAACATAACTAAAGTAAAGCAAGGAATTAATTCAATGCTTCCCATGGGCAGGCAGCTGTGCAGGATCTCCAGGACAGCAGAGCCCCATCACACATAATAGTTACTTGGGAAAATAAATACCATCAATCCAAACATCCCCCCTTCCTCCTTCTTTGGACTACTTTATACACTGAGCATGATGCCACATGGTCTACAATATCCCTTTGGTCATTTGGGGTCACCTGTCCCAGCTGTGTGTCCTCCCAACCTCCCACATACCCACAACTTCCTCACTATCGTGGCAGTATGAGAAGCAGAAAAGGCTTTGGTTCTGGGTGAGCCCTGCCCAGCAATAACTAAAACATCTCTATGATCAGCCCTGTGTTCAGCACAAATCCAAAACACAGCTCCTTACTGTGAAGAACATTAACTCTACCAAAACCAGCACACTCTTCAATACAGATTCAGCATAAATTAAGGTTTAAAAATTTCCTGAGTTGTGCAGTAAGAATGAAATCTTGGAGTTCAGATGGAAGGGTGTGCATATATCTGTCATGGCTTTATACTCACAAGAGGACTTAGAGGCTTAAAATGTGGCAGAGCTGGAATTTATGCACTTACATCCAAAGGAGATATTCTGCTGTCTGTATCAGGAGATTCCAAACCCTAAGCTCAGCTGCCAGTATAAAAGCTTCCCAGGCCTCTTGAATTTGGGTCACACCCAAAAACTCTTTGGTGTTAAAAAGGTCAAGTTGCCCAGCATCCACTTCAGGCACCACCTTAGTTCAGAAATAAAAATATGTTCCTCCCTTTATCTTTCCCCAGGGCTGGTTTGAGCACTCCAAGAATTTCTACCAAAGAGCTCTGAAATTGGATTTTTCATAAAACACGATGGCAGCTATTGATTTCTTTTGAAATATGGCTGCTGGAGTCCTCCCCTGGTTTAAGCTACTGTAGTGTTTGAATGGGATATGAGAGATGCAGCTCCATGCCTAACTATGCCCAGTCAGAGCTCACAGAAACACAGTGTCCTGAACTGAAAGTGACCCACAAGGATCATCCAGTCCAACTGCTGGCCCTGCACAACGCCATCCCCAAGAGTCACACTATCTGCTTAACAGCATTGTCCAAACAATTCTTGAACTCTGCCAGGATTGGTGCTGTGACCACTTCCCTGAGGAGCCTGGGAACACAACCACTCTCTGGATGAAAACTTTTTCCTGATATCCAACCAAAACCTCCTCTGTTACAAGTTCTCTCAGGTCCTGCCCCTGGTCACCAGAGAGAAGAGATCAGTGCCTGTCCCTTCTCTTCCCCTCATGAGGGAGTTGCAGACTGCAATGAGGTCTCCCCTCAGTCTTCTGTAGGTGCACAGACCAAGTGACCTCAGCTGTCCCTCATGCAGCTTCCCCTCCAGACCCTTCACCATCCTTGTTGCCCTCCTTTGGACACTCTCTAATAGTTTATTATCTTTGTTATATTGTGGCACCCCAAACTGCCCCCAGCACTGGAGATGAGTGCCCCAGTGCAGGGCAGAGCTGGACAATCCCTTCCCTTGCCCAGCTGGCCATGCTGTGCCTGATGCCCCCCAGGACAGGGCTGCCCCTCCTGGCTGCTGATTCACATTCAGCTTTCCACTGATCAGGACCCCCAGAGGAACATACTCCTCTTGTGATATCCTCTAGTCAGAAGATTTCATCTCCCTGAAAGTAATTGTCAGATTTTCTCAACCCTTCTCACAGCAAAGGAATGGTAATTTCCATCAGGACCATGATTAAGAGATCCAACAGGTGCTCTACTTTGGACAGAGCTGGCACCTACTGCCATCAAGAGAGCATTCAGATGGTGGGGAAATGGACAAGTCTTCTTCTTCAATGGCACTGAAATTTAAAAGCCAGTTAAAAAGCCATTCCAAAGTGGGGAAGGGCATGGGATTTCAGACAGGCTCCTGACTTCCACATCTCTATGTCCTGTCATCACGTATGCTCCACCCTCCAGCACGTCCATGTGCTGTTCATGGACCCTGGGCACCCAACCAAGGGTCAGGGACTGAGAAATTGCATACATCAGTGCTAGAGTGTTGTGATGGGTGAGACCTGCACTGGTTCTGAATCCTCTTAAATCCTAGGATTTGTATTGGGGAAACTCCAAATATTTTTCTTCCAGTGGCTAGCACACTTCAGAAGTACAAAGGACAAACTTTTCCCCACTGCTGGAGAATAGACAATGCTAAGAGATTTTATTAGGAACAAAATCTATGCACCATATTTAGGTAATGAGGTAATGCATGTCCACATAGAACATTTTACAGCCGTGCTCTTAACAGTATGAATTTGATCACAATGAACAGCAGGTAAGATGCACCTGTAAAACATTTCCTTGAGGGCTTCACAGAGCCAGTGTAATGATGTCCTAAAAAAGGAATAACAAAGTCTGCAAAAAAAATTAAGGCATAATGTAAAATTCATGTTAAATTTGTTTAAAATAACTTGTTTACTGAACTCAGACAAATACCTCTAATCTGCTTTCATTACATTCACTACTACCTGAGTGAAGTAAAAAAATACAAAGCTGATAGTAAACTATGAGTCCATTCACACTAATGAATAGGTAGACAATTACCTCTGCTGTATTCCTGTGTGTTTCTTTCTACTCATAATGTGGATAGAAAAATTCTTAGTATTCACCCCTAGCAGTTGATGACAATGACAGTAATAACAATGGTGATGATCATGATAATAATAGTAGAATAATTTACATTTAAATAAAATGTTTCCATTAAATAATTCTACAAACTTTGTAAAATGATGCAGTGGGACCACTTCACTCAGTTACTGAAATGTGGCCACCTCTGGAATGAATCACAACATCTGCTCAAATATGGGTAAGGTTACAATAGATTGCATAAGGTTAAGATAGATTAGGATCAGGAGAAGGAATAAATACTAATATGTAATAACGAAAGAGAAAGTAGTTGAGTTCAGGTTTGTAGGAAAACAACAGATAAACCCCCTTTGCTTCAGAGAAGTCCTACATAGTGTTTAGTAATTATAAGGTTTTTGAGTTTTGCTTCAACCTAATGTCAAAACCTTAAGCTGTGCAGTGACCCCAACACCATACTGGAGGGAGGAAAAGCCTGGCTGTGACCAAAAAACCCCAGCACTGTAACTTCCTATGGCTGTAAAACATATCCTGAGGAGGTTTCAGGAGGAAGGCTGTTGGCACCATGCACTGAATGAAGTGAAAGACTCTTTACATCCCAACCTATCACTTTCATCTTAATGAATTTGGTATTATTCAGCACAGTGGATTTAATTAAAGATATTTGAAGTATTTAAATTATTAATGATTTAATAATTAGAAATAAGTATTTTTATCAGTGACTAAATAATGAATATTATTAAATTCATTTTTTTGCAAATAATGGTCTAGGTTTAGTCTTTTTCCTGTATTTTCAGTTCAGCACAGTTCAGAAGTTGCAACTCTGCTATACTGACTTGTTGCAAAATATAGTGAGTGCAAAACATCTTATTTAATGCAACCCAAGAAAACACATGTGCATGTGGGAGAAAGAAAGTGACATGGTCTCCCAGAACTCTGCTAAAATCTCAGTGGTGATTAGATACAGTGGTGTGAAAAACACTGGAAAAAAACAAATCACAAGTCATATACAAAAAGGTTATAATTATGCCAGAGAAAATTTACAATTTTTATACCACTAGAGATAGGACAAGAGGTAATGACATTAAATTGGAAATGGATAGGTTTTGATATTAGGAGAACATTCTTTACTGTGAGGATGGCACTGTGAGCCATTGGAACAGGTTTCCCAGAGCAGCTGTGGATGTCTCATCCCTGGAGGTGTTCCAGGCCAGGTTGGATGGGGCTCTGAGCAATCTGGTCTAGGGGAAGGTGTCCCTGCTTATGGCAGAGGGATGTGAACTAGATGATCTTTAAGGTCCATTCCAGCCCAAACCATCCTATGCTTCTATGTATGTGTCCACAGTCTTGCTTGGCTCAATATGATGCATAATCCTGTGTATTTGTCCCTCACACAGGCAGCAAACCTGGGCTAGCCTGGGAGCAGCTGGACACAGCCCTCCAGAGACCACACAGCCAAGGACACCCACCAGTAAATTCAATATTGCCAAGGCATGCAGTGGGTCAGTGTGGTACCAGACACACTGCTGAAAAGGTCACCTGTGGTTCCACTGTGGACTGGCAGCAGAACTGCTGGTGGGTGGTGGCCCTTTGGTGGCAAAATCTCACATCTGCAACTCCAGACTGCCTTCTGCTCTACAGAGACTTTCTGGTGTGCCCAGTTCACTGTACATTGATGATCAGTTGAGAATCTGCCCTTAATCAAATCAGCCTTTATATTCCCTTAATTTCTGACCAGAGTAGGATTTAGACACCAGCCTCCCGACAATTCAGCAAATCTAGGCTCTGTGTCCCCTGTGGCTTCTGCTCATCCTGCCATGTGCATTCCTGACTTGGCTTTGTCTCCATGGTGTTGCTTGCTCAGGTCCACTGCAGAGATCATCCCTGTCAATACTAAAGCTGCCTGGAAGGCTGATGCAGCAGCAGGGAACACATCAGCTGCTCTGGCCCTGCAGGGACTCTCAGAGCAGGCAATACCAGTAAGAGAAATGTGCCATGATGGTGTAACCATGACCAGACTGTCCTTCCCCAAAACAAGCTGTCCTGCCAGAGACACTGCAGCCATCTCTGTGCCAGCCACAGTGAACCAAACCACTCCCTGCATGGGCTTTTTTCCCCCTTTAATGCAGCTGCCATATATCAAAAAAGCAAGTCATTAGGAACCTAGCAGTATTAGTCAAATCAACTTTGTTTGTAAGAGGGATGAAAAGCAGTGATACAGTTCACAAGTAGGGAGTGTCAGTGGGTGGGAGTATTAAGCAGTTTTCCAAGCTCTTTTCTTCCATGCGAGTAAATTTTCATTCTTGCAGAGACCCCCTGCATAACTGCTGCTGAAGGTCACACAACATTTGTTTTTCCCAAGCTCCAGGCAGAGTGAACTGGCCAAAGGCTTGGGATTCAGGTGGAGAGGAACTGCTGCTCCTCCAGGCCATGGCATTGCTGTGGATTTGAGGTTCTGGAAGAAGAGCCTGCTCTGCTTGCTGGTTGCTTCCTTCATTTCAGTACCATCAATTCAGCCTTCCACATCACTGATTATTCTTATACTGGGACATAGATGGCCCAAAGCTTTTTCTACTGTGCTTTTCAAAGAGGAGCAACAGTGTCTTTCCTGAAATACTTTATTCCAGTTCCACCTCCAAAGACGGCTGTGATATCTGGCTCCAAATAATAAAGATTAGCATAAGTAGAGGTTTTTACAGACTATCCTCTTTTTCCTTCTCATTAGCCTGCCAACTTCATCTCTCAGCCCATGCTAAGGTCAAGAAACACCTCATGACAGGACCAACACAATACAAAATCTTTCACAGAGTCTCAATTCCTCAAGACTTCTGAGACACAGGAGAACTTGACAGAGCATGAATATGTGGTGGATCTGTTTTTGGTATTTGGCTGTGAGAGATGTACTAGTGGGGTACCTATATAAGCTGTAATTTAATGACCTGAAACTTTATTTCTGCAGTTAAATAGCCTGGTGTTTTGTAATCCTGTTTTACTTAATTAAAGTATTCCTGTTGGCTGGGTGGAAAGATGTGTTACCCTGTGACTACCACATGAAGAGAAAGACATCAGTAGTGTACATGCCTCCTTCTTCAGACTCCATCAGAGCTAAGGCCTCTGTAGTTCCTCTGGAAGAGAATTAGCATACTTCTTATTGAAATATTTTTGGGGGTTGGGATTTAGGGGTTTTTTTGTTTTTTGGGGTTTTTTTTGTGGTGTTTTTTTCTCTCATTTCCAGCTGCATCAATTTCCTGACTACAAGAATTAAATTGTTTAGTTATCTGCAATGTGCATAGACTTCTGTGAAGCTTTACAAAGGAACCTTTGCTGTTAGGCTAAGAATGGCTTATAGTAGCACCTGCAGCTCCTATAATCTTGAGTTGTTAATGAACTGAACAACTTTTCTCCTTCTTAGCATGAGAAACACTTCTCATGATCTTACTCATGAAAAGATTGCATTGGGGTCCTCTCATAAGTTTTCTTGGGTTTCTGCCATTGGAGGAGGGAGTCCATAAGCAGCAGCATCTGGCAGAACATCTGCATCAAGTCCCTGCTGACATCCTGAGATCTGTCTGCCCAGGCTCACTCCTCCCTTCATAGAGAACTTGACACATCGTGTACCCCACTGCCAGACAACATCAGCAAGTATTTCTCTCTCTAAGGGAGGTTGTGTCAGTTTTTCAGTGTTTTCATCTTGTGTTACCTCATTGCTCACCTGATGGAAGACTGCTCAGACTCTTTTCAAAGTGCTTAGGCTCTCTGGAAGGAACCTGATGAAGAACCTTGATCAGAGCAACCTGGAAAACCTGATCTAGGTGCAAAGATCAAATCCAGCCTGCTCCAGACCAATACCAAGGAGTTTTAATTTTTTACAAATGACTGGAAAATTAAGTCACTAGGATAAAAGTCAATGAGTGGATGTGACAGATCTGTTCCTCAAGGCTCTGCAAGGAAGCAGCAAGAAAGTGCTGAAGGTCCCTAGGCCAGCTCTGTAGCTGTTTAGTTAAAATTCGGTTATATATTCTGTTTCTGTTATTCTGCATCACTTTGACTTATACATTATTGTAAATACCCTCTGGTAAACCCTTTCAAAGCAATTGAGTAACTCAGTGTTTAACAAAAATACACTAATTTTCTTGTTTAAGTTCTGAGAAGTACAAGATAATTTTTCATTCTGAGTTGGCAATGATGTCCCTTAAACTAGTGGTGAAAGAGCTTTGTGGAAATTATTCTAGAGATCTGTACTGTAAGGAATAGTGGATCAATGAAATCTTCCTTTCTGTATTTGTATTATCTTTTAAATTAAATTAATTAAACATGTTTGATGTCTATGCACAACTCCCATGCCACAGGAATGATTCTTATTTCCAAATACCCTCGCTCATAAGGAACATTTTTTCCTTTTTTCTATCTGTAACGATGTATAAAACAGAATCTTTTTCTGTAGATAGGAATTAATTTAGTAAGATGTCTCTTCTGTACATAGGAACCTAATAAAGTGTAGAAGAAACACTTGCCACTGTGGGTTTGAGGGTGCTACATTCCCAAGCAAAGTGGGCTGTCTCAGATGTGCTGCCTCTCCATCACCCCATAACACTGACATAAGCCCAGTCACAGCCACGTGTACACAAGAGGCTGAATAATGCATGGGAACAGTCTCTTGAGCAGTCCTTTAATTTGTTCTTCAGGCATTTCCCACTTCATTCTGATATCAAAAAACTGAAAATTTTCAAAGATAGAAGGTAAAGCCAGCTGACAGGAAAAAAATTCAAAATAATTGCTCTTGTTGGAGTCATATATTTGATATTTCTGTTTAGAATTTACCAAATTTCATCATCCCAGTCTTCAGAAAGAGTCATACATATTGCAAGTAATTGTTATTTTGAGGTAATCCTCAACCAAAGGGATGTAATCATAATTCTGTAACATTTCAGATGAGAAGCTATATTTGACCAAACTGTACCACTGAAAAATAAAGCCACTCTTCTATTAATTAAAGGCAGATGATGATCGGTTTATGAGAAAATAAAAAATTCAGATGTAGTCTCATGAATAAGAGAGTCATGTTTATAACTTATTTTAATGTGAACTGAGAAGCCTGCATGTATAAGTGCAGGACTGTCAAATACAATTCACAAGAACAGGCTGCTCTTCAAAATAAACATCTATACAGTGCACTGGGAGAATGCTCCCACATATATTGCCTAACTTTAAATTAATTTGTGGCTTTGGTAATGATCTGAAAAAGCACTCTACTCTCTTTTCTGTTTAGTGCATTACTGGAGCAGCAGAGAGAGAGTGGTTCAAAGGCAGAGTACTGCCTGAGAAGAGCAGCTCAAGAGAGGCTATGATTAATGAACAGATAAACATAAACATGGTCACCTGCAGTCATGAGCTCTTTGGGGCAGCAAAACCACATGACACTGGTGTTAAAACAGCCCTGCCTTAAGCAAACATAGTACCTTAGGTCATCTTAAGTTGAAGGAAGTAATCAAAAGGGAAGTAGGGAAAAACCTGAGCTCTTGGAGTTTCACCACACTTGCGGCTCTAAAGATTCCTCAGGCAGGAAAGGCTAAATAAAACTGTCCTGAATTCACAATTTGCTGTCCTCACCAAAACAGAAGTTTGACTGCACTACACAGTACGGTGACTTGAGGCTCTTCAGCTTCAGGTGGGAGCAGGGGAGAAGGCAGGTCACTCCCCAGCCCCTCCCTGCAAAAGGAAAAGCCACCAGGTCTCATATTACAAAAGAGCAGTAGGCGTGAGTGTGGCACTCTTCAACTGGACAGGAGTCCCACAGACAGTAAGCAAAACAAGTATGCAGAACAGCTTCAAAAGGACAATAAAAGAATTTTTCTGGCACTGTCTTAAGAACCTAATAAATAAAAGTGAAAATGCTGAATGTCTTAACTTCTATTTAATTGTGATAACAAATCAGGCACCAGTAATGGTAGGAGACTCACCCTGTAGGTTAAGCTCTGCTCTTTTCTTTTTGTAGCCTGTCCAAAGCAATCCAGTCCTTCTCTAAACACCAGCAGTTCCCCACTGAGCAGGAGACACTTTAGGAGTGCAGAATCAGCAAAATGGCTCCCTTGCCATTTCCCTCCACATCCCTCCTCTGCTAACAGTCTCACAGGAGTAGGTGCCTCTAGAGAAATGTGGACATTGCCAGTATCAGAACATTTACATTTAACTCTGTAACAGACACACAAAGCTACTCTAGCTTGGCATAGTGTGACTTTTTTACACATAAAGGCAGAAACAACTACTCTGACTAACTTACGTTTTGTGTAAATCCCCAAAGCCTGTTTCTTTCTTACTTAAATAAATGATAGAGGTGCTCCAGACACCTTTATCTCCATGTGGCCCTTTTATTGTTCTATGAAAAAGAAGAAGATGTGGTAGCTCTGACTTGATATCAGACTTAGCTGTTCTTGAGCAACATGTTGAGTTGAGAGGTGGTTGGCTCCTGGAAGAACTGGCCATTTCGCCTTGATTTTCTTCCAGCCTTGCTTCTGTGGTAGAAAAATGACATCTGTTTGTCACCAAACTCCAGACTCCATACTCACCTCCTGTGGCTGCACTATTTTAAATTTCTACAATATCTCTGTGAAATGGCAAAAAGAGTACTAAAAATCTTTATGTTGCTCCATTTTTCCACGGTTCAGTGAAATGTAGCTCTTTGTAGCTCATATTTGTAACTAACATGCACATACACCTTTTAGGGAGAGTTTGGGCAAGGCATGAACTGTGATCCAGGGGGGACAGTTTTTCTATGCTATATGTAGCTATGGAGAATAAGACAACAGAATCAAGCCTATTGATTGACTAGTCAGATATTTATTTGTTTTTAGCATGCAAAACCAGTACAACAATCATGGAAGCTAGAAAAAAATGTAGCACTGAAAAAAGTATTCATGCAGAATGAGTATTGTACTTGAACTATCCTCCACAATCATCAGTTAGTCTGTCCCAATATTTATAGTTCATCATTACAACTGCCAAAACTGGCAACCACCAGGATTGTTGTCTCAATTAAGGACAGTAAACAGATTGTCCCATTTTTTTAATGAAAAAATCTAAAATGTAATACTTCACAGTTTAACATGTTTATTCATTTAAACGAGCTAAAAAATAGTGGTGTGACATCTGCTTGAGAGACACTGGTACCTAACATTTTGGCTGTCTCCCCACTAATTTGATTGTGATTAAGGGGGGATAAAAGGATGAGTAGAGGATTCTGTCAATTAAATGAATTGATGAACCGCAAAATTTTTTTTCACTCTTGGAAATGTGTAGAAAGAAATACATCTACAAAAATGCATTACAGCAAACTAAGAGGATGATGGGGAAAAGTATGGCAAAGTATCGCTGCTGACTCTTTTAGGGAAAAATATTGTAAGCATAAGATCACAGATAAACTTTGCCAATTTAATCATCTCATGGCTTCACTTCCCAAAGTGCAGGCATAATCCACTGTAAAATCTTTTAGGATGCAGTTCCAACATCACATTTCTGCTGTCTTATTGATGTGCCATATTGTTATTTTCTTAGTCATAAGCACCGCTAATTACTATGCTACTGTAAGTAGAACTTGTATTGTGATCAAGATCTGTAGTATCATTTTTGCTGGCACTTTAACTTGCCTACTCTGCTTTTCAAGTGCAGTTCTCTACAGAGGATCATCCTGAATGCATTTGACCTTCACCAACTGGCTCAGCTGTGCCTTACAGGGACAATCCCTTATCAACCATCACTCTACTGGGATCTCTTAGCAGCATTTTCCTTCTGTAAATGGCAGCATTCAAAACTTGGCCCTAAGTCAGCAGATTAGCCCCTTCCATGGTAGCAACTTTCATGGAAGAGGCATGAACAGTTTTGTAGGTCTTTCACTGTGTTTTCCTTTAGTAGAGTTGTTCAAAACCTACATTTTCAAACAAAACTTTTAGGTCAGCTGCTCTAGAGGACACCTAGGTGAACAGATGAGTTTGCTCATCCTGTAGCACCTGCATTTACAGCAGGTAATGATGTTGTAGCACAATCTCCCAGTCTACATGTCCTGCTACAGACCTGCTACAGCTGCTCTGATGCATGGAAGGAGCTGATTCTGAATCATACGGTGTCTATATGATATGCAACAGTGAACTTTAATTACAGAAAAGTTTAAATGTATCTCTAGAGTCTATTAGGGAAATGCCTAACATGCCTCCTAAGCTTCCAGTAAAATATGTTTATGGACTCTAGGTAGTAGAACTAGAGCCTTTCCTTGGCAATGTTCACTAGAAGCACTAGCAAAAATACTAGACTGAGGTTTCTGTCCTGAGATGGTCTACATGCTGGTTCTGCTTTAAGAATGAAAGAGGAAAGGAAAACCACCTGGGAAGATTTACTGAGCAAAATCATTGCTGGAATACTGTCATGCCTTCCTAGTCAGAGATTCTTGCAGACAGGACATCTGCTCCCACCCACAGCACAAGGACTCAGTATATGCATCTCCTCCACAACCTCTGCTAGAAAGAAACACGGTTTATTCCAGTAGAAGGCAAGTACCGATGTCTACATTTTCCTTCAGGTGAATATATTTGAAAGAATTCATAAAGCCAGGTTTGCCATATAAATTATTTGAACAGCAATCCTTCTTTGAAATAAGCATACAGAATTATTAATTCTATAATACAAAAAGTCTTGTATGACTGAAGTTATAGAACTGCATGGATCAACTCCAGAAAGGGATCTGATTTATTAGTATTGGGTAGGATGCCAAAGGAAGTTCTCTACATTGTCTTTTAAGTATTCATAGGCCACTTTTAGATTTAGTGTGAGTTTAGTGGCTAGAACTGCCTAAAGGTAATCCAGATATTCTAAAACAGATACCAGGGCTTGCTTTAGAACATTGTGCTGTTTAGATTGCTTTAATGTCCTTTCAAATGTATGCATAATTCAGTGTGTTCAACACTAATAAGATAATCGAAATGGAAAAAAAAAACCCATTTATTAATAAAATAGGCACCGAAGAACTCATACAAAGAGAGATAGTCCAAAATCCAAAAGGCATATTTCAATCTCAGATGTAATTACGGGCAAAATAAGCCACATGTTCCATTAAGAATTATTGTACTGATAAGAGAAGTGTATTTGCTGCAATATTTACCATATATTGCTACATACACTGAACAGAAATCTACCCAGTTTAAGCAAAAAGAAACTTTCCTGTTACATGAGAATTTCCTTCTAGCAGCTGAAGGGAGCCTACAAAAAAGAAGATGGACTTTATACAAGAGCATGTAATGACAGCACAAGAGGGAGTTGATTCATATCAAAGGGAGTAAATTTAGATTAAACATCAAGAAAACATTCTTTATTCTGAGGGTGGTGAGGCACTGGAACAAGCTGCCCAGGGGAGCTGTGGATGCCCCATCCCTGCAGGTGTTTGAGCCCAGGACAGGGTTTTGTACAATGTGCTCTAGTAGAAGGTGTCTCTGCTCATGGAAGAGAGGTTTTGGAACTAGATGATCTTTTGCATCCATTCTAACCCAAAATGATTTCATGATTCTATGATCTTTCATGCAAATGAAAATACCTAATCCAAATGAAGCCAATAGACAAACTGCAAACTGTTGGCAATATGGACTCATAAGCCACACATCAGGGAAGCTAACAGAATCACATATATATACATTTCAGATTTGGACTGATTCATAGTTATGGGAAATCAAATAGTTCTGTCTAGGAACTTCATGTTCATGAATTTGACAGCAAGAATTTCTTGCTTTTTAATATGACCAATGGAGAGAGCAGGTTATGACAAGACCTGCATGAAGGGAGCAACTACACATCTTTCTCAAACCAGACATGACCCAGAGACCTATATGCTGACATTAAGGAAGCAATCCTTCCAGCATGTCTAGAACATGAAAACTGCTAATGTAAAATAGCAGGAGAGGTCTGCAGCTCCTGTGACATGTGGTTGAGTGCTGATGAAGTAAAGGGAATATCACATCCAAGGAGATTGCTTCTGATTTGCTTTTCCTTCCACTGGAAGTTGGGCCCTGTGTCAGATAATGCTTCACCATAAACTCAACACATTGTGAGGTGTTTGGTCATGTGCACGACTAGTAGTGGACAATAAGTCATATGCATGCATAAATGTTAGGATTTGTCTGTAACAGTCATAATTAGAAAATGAGATATATTTGCATATATATGTTTCTCTTTCACGTATTTTTGGAAGACTGTTGTACTCTGAATTTCTAGAGGAGTTGTTTTGCATGGCATGAAGTGAATGAAGACTATGACACATATGAAGTGGATCTTTAGAGACTCATAAATGTATATGATCATAGTTACTGTATGTTTTAAAAATTAACTGTATTGATCCAAGTTTCTTAAGTGGTGATAATGGAACTGTGTCAATTTAAAAGAAATGCATTTCATATTATAATATTTACTGTGATTTGTATCCTTTGTCTTCAAAATCACTATAAGAAATCTCAGTCAGGCATCTCAGGAACAAGACTGTAAATACCTCAGTTGCAATTAAAACTAACATTCAGCTCTGAAATTTATGTCAAAGGCAAAACCAAGCTAGTTCACCAACTCCAGAATTACAAAAACTTTTCTGCCACATTCAGTGCTAATGGCTCTGTGTGTTCTTATTATCAAACTGAATCAAAACTGAACCTCAGTCAGAGAAGGACTGACCACATTTTTAAGATCAAAACTGAGTCTCTACATTCACAAGCTCAGTTATATGCCAAACTCAAAGCAGAACAGGATAAAGCCAGAATTTTAAAGTTCCCTGCAGCTGCTCTGACACACCAAATTCTTCAAGTGGCTTTTGGCTATCAAAAAGAACAAAAATGCTATCAACAGTGCCTAATTTGAAAGGCACTTTGCAAGAACTGAAGGATGCTAATGGAGCCAAGATTTACCAGTTATTAGTATGCCAGGAAAAAAAAAAAAGTGTTTTCTTATTACTTATTGCCTCTCACATTAGTTTGATGATTAAAATGCCTGTATAGCTCGAAAGGAATGTTTTTATACAACATGCCCCTAACAGGTAGAGCAAGTTGATAGCAAAACCATCAGGATGAGCATAATTAAAATACAATTTTGACTTTATATTAATAGTAGACCAATACACTAATTAAAACCAACATTTACTAAACTTTCTATTTACACTAGTTCAGACAGCACAGGAGGCAAAGAACTGTGTTTCAGAAGCATATGTGAATGTTAGAGCTTCTGTCATCCAGGTGCCATTTCTAACAGAACACATGTGTGCTGAACAGTTGGCAAAAGAATGAAAAAGATTACTGCAGATATATGGGCACACAGAATCTGGAATGACAGAAAATTAAGTCCATATAGAAGGTGACAGACTGCTTGTAAGAAGATATTTTTTCCTACAATCTCTTCCCTCTTCATGCATGTGCACACATGCATAGGAAGGATTAAAAGGGAGAGAAAGGATAAGGGGGTTTTGATGAAAAAATGTTTTATTTGGTATTTCTGCTTTCTTTTCAGAAAGGAACATAAAAATAATTTGGTTATTAGGAAGCTCTGATTCCTAAATTTGGTCAAGGCAGATGCTCCTCCTGTGAAATCAGCATCAATACCCATAATAATAGTAGCACCTGTCTTTTGACATCAAAGTTCCTCGCCTGAGAAAAAAATAACGTAAACAATAAACTTCATGTATTGTACTGTTCCTCCTGGCTTTGGTGTTAAACAAACACACTTGGCCAGGCATAAGTGTTCTTATTTTGGAGACCTGGAATGTGACTGACGTATTGCAAGACTTCCTTATGAATTCAGACTGCAAGAAATGGCATTGTTTACTGTCCTGTAGTGAAGGGACTGTGCAGTGAAGTTCCTATGTAGCCTTGTTGAAGCTGAAGAGATCTTGAGGATAATTTCATTGCATCTGCTAGTTTTCATCTGGATCCAGGTCAAGGTCAACTTCATTGGAAACATTAAGATAAAAAAAAGCATAGAAAGCCAACAAAAATACCAGTATAGCTGCAAGGACAAGGGCAACTTCCTGTGGAAATAAAAGAAAAAGAAAAACCTGTTAGGAATAATACTATATTTTCAGATTAATCAGGAGTAAATATTTTTTCCCTTCTACAATGCACATCAAAATAACACCAGACATATATAATTGCATAAGGCATTGATGCTTTAAGGAATTCTCTGTTGTAGTCACCATTTCAAATATTGTAGAATCCATTCACTAGATAAAGATTTTGGTGAGTCTGGTATACCATCAGAAAGAGGACATTTAGCTTAAAAATCTTTAGTTGTACCTAGAAAAAGGAGCCTTAAACCTTTTTATTATCCTATTCTTTTTTTTTTTTTTTTTTTTTTTTTTTTTGTTTTTTTTTAAGGAGAAGACATAATTCACAAATCACAGTTTTGAACATAAATTTAAATTATGAATTTACGCTGTGAATTTTGATGTTTTCTAGCAATATGTTACTGCTTTTTGCCAACAAATTTGTAATTTTTTAATGAAGCAAACACAGTATGGTGGAAGTCAATGAAAATTGCTACCTCTACCTCCCAACCTCCTGGCATGCAGTACAATATGGAACTACAAATTCCTTCAGAATTGGATAAAACTTTTCTTTCTCATGCTCTGCAATAAAGCAAAAAGCACAACAATTTGCACTTGCCTCTCTTCCCATAAAATATTGCAACTTTCTGAATCTTCCTTAATTAACATAAAAGAGAATTCCAAAGTATACATGATTTATGGCAGCTTTCAGAAGCAGAAAAATGGTTTTATATGCATTATACTCATTATGTGACTGCCTATCATATTAAGGCAGGACTTTGTAAAAATATAATTATAGTACAATAATCCTTTTTATTTTTCTTTTATTTCCTATATTTCTTTCATTTTTATTACTTTCAAAGAAACCGTATTTCACATTTTTAAGTTTTTATTTTTCTGTAAGGCACAGCACAATTCCAATACTGTTGACTCTCATTTTGCTAGACAATGAAAGAAGAAAGATAAATTTGTGAAAAATCCTTATGTCCCTTCAGCTCACAGAAAGTATGACTCTATAGCTAACATCTACTGCTTGACTCCTGATCATCATGATGAATTTTTAAAATTGTGCACTCGAGATTCTCCAAAGCTTAGTTAGCACCTCCAAACCCCACTCTCCTTGTAAGGAGAGAAGCAAAAGTTCCCCTCCAATTCTCAGCTTCACATTAAGCTATAAAACAATTGCATCAGAACAATCCCAATGTGCATTTGAAATGAGAGAAGAAAAAAAGTTTATAGCAACTGATCTGAATTGGTAGAGAGAATGTCACATTGAACCTGAAAGGAGATGCCTACACTGAACTAAGACAACAAGACACCCTTTACTGTCCAAGGACAGAATCTGCCTTTGGTGTAGGATTCATTGTGTCCTCTAAGAAAGGCCAGGTAATTCTTCCCAAAAATGACCCTTTCTCCCCTTAGAGCAGAAGGGAGTGCAGATGGTACCTCTTGTGTGCTCTGTGGGATCAATCCTAGGTTGGTGTTGGCTTTGTGACCTGCATTGTGTCCACTGACATGAAGGAGTTAAAACTGTGCATTTCAGTTTTTAAAGTCTAGCCCATAATCTGGCATTCTTCTATAGAACAGCATTTAATTTGCATTTACATGAATGCATTATATAGTTTATCAGAATGTTGGATCAATAATTCAACATATGCCATCTAATAAATTTTGAAATACTACTGCCTAGTTGGCATATGTTCTATAGGAGCATATTCTTTATTCTATAGAAACCCTTGCTTTGTATTTTATATGAATGGTTGAGATATACTTTAAATTTGTTTTACCACATTAAAATTGCTCCTGTAAATTTTCTGAGGCTGTTGGCTATAGATTTCAACTACATTTTCCTCTTAGAATGGTACCATTCTCTGAACTTCATCCTCCCAATTTCATGATTTGATTTTTTTCAAAAAGTACATCTAATTCACTCATACATTAAAGAAAAGTGATTTTTGCTTTGTTGCAGTTGCAACACGTCAGTATCTCACAAAAGGGCACGGCAGTATCAGACAGGTTTCATTTATTTCCTTGTATCCACAGCTGTGCTCCCAGACCCATCTGGCCACACAGCTACTAATCTTAAGAGGATGTAATAAACAAGTGACATACAACTGCAGGCTCCATCTGCTCAGGAGAGTGGACAACAAAACCATACAATGCAGGCACCAGTCACACTTGACACAGACAGCAAATTCATTCCAGTATTAAAAAGTTTTTCCCTTGTTTGGATGCCACACTTCCCACGCTTTCTGTTTTACAATAGTTTTACTTTTCCCCTCCCTTCTCCCCAGTCTCTCTTATGAAATGCTGTGGGTAGCAGCAGAAAACTTTTCAGAAACCTTTGCATTAAAGATTTGTGTCAAAGGAAGTGGAATGGGGAAAATCTTGAGTTTCATTCTCAGGCTGCCCAGTAACTTTTTGACAGAAGTAGTTCTTTAATTCCTCTGCCTGGATTTCACAATGAGTAACACTGTGATTGCAATGCTATTTTCCTTCCACAGGCACTAGGAAATGGGTGGGTGGATCAGTATTTATTATGCCTTGGAAAGAAAAGTCTCTTTAAAACTCCAGGTTTCAGAATTATGCAAGAAACTTAGATTTGAATTACTGAAAAAGGCAGAGTAACAAAAATCTAAAATAAATGGCCTTACAAAGGACATCTGGCTCTCAGCAAGGGATATGCAGTCTCTTAAGAATTGCATCCAGTTTATGAACTTTTATAAACATAAATTTTGCAAGGTAAATAGCAAATGAGATGCTACACCGCTGTACTCCATTTGCAACAACAGATATATATTGTCATTTTAATTTGTTTTATACTTTTCAGGCCTTGCTGTTTGTATTTTAAGTCATGCATAGAAATGAAATGTTAAAATACTCCCCGCTTGGCATATATAGCTCCCTTTCTCTTGCACTTTATGGATCATCCCCATCATCCTCTGCAAAACCCATTTACTCAAAGGATTTCACCATGAATAATTAAAGAGTAGAGAAAAAGTCCTATAGAAATAAACTTAAAATGATCAGAGAGTTTTTTCTTTCTTTTTTTTTTTTTCCTTTTATGTCATGGTACAGAACACAAGGAAACAACATCCCTACTCTCAAATCCCAAAGCACAGCCATAAAATCCTTTAAAAAGTAACAGATTTTTCTATTTTATCCTCTTACATGTAGAATAACATATGTAGAACCCTACTGATTTCAGTTTGGTAAGTTTTCCAGAAACTTTTCATAAAGCAAATGCATACCATTACAGCATAATGAAGATTTAATTCTCCTATCATTTTTTGGTCAGTTTTATGTCTCTCATGCCAAAATACTTGGATTATGTCCTCAAATTCACCCTGACCGAGTGGCAGATCTGGGATGGAAACAAGATTAATCAGGAGAAGGGGTGAGGAAAAATGTTAGCTATGATAAGACAAATCTGGACACTGTGTATGGCAGCATCATATCCTACACATTTAGAGAAACATCATACTTCCAGGAAATGTCAGTGAGGAGTTTTTTAACTGTCCTTCAAAGAGATTCACACCTTTTTTACCTGAAACCTGCTTAAAACTAAGTGAAAGAGTACCACAAATTGCTCCCTTTGAAATGCTAAACTCTTCCTAGCTCTTTCTGGAAAGAGACGAAAAGAAAATCATGTTGATCAAGGATAGCTGTAAAAATAAATTTATAGGAACATACAATCTTTATCTCATATAGTTCCTAACTGAAGACTTTAGGTGAATATTCACTAAGATCATGTTTTAGAGTTTCAACAAAATCATATTTATACATCAATGTTTACTTCCTTAATGCAGGGCATTCTACAGCTAACAGAAGGCAACGAAAGTAATTTATGAACTTCCATCCACACTTTTTAGGCTCTAATTTTTTACTGTGAAAATTTCAGATGGAAGAAAGATCACTGTTGTCTCAAATAATGAGAACAAGGTGCAATTAGAGAGTCATTGAAATCACCTGGCTATATCCCTACAAAGCAACAGGATTCATTTAAAAACAGCTAAACACATAATAATATATACAGGTATCAAAGATGCAGACAGCACTTACTAAGGGGAGTATTCTGCCTTGAAAAACTGTGACTCTAAGAAGGTCTTTGGATTTCCTGGATAACTCAGTGTGATTTCTGGATGTACAAAGGTGGAGGGATTTCCAGCAGGGAGATGACCAGTATTTATTTTATCATAGAGAAGAATGAGAGGTAGTTTGGTTACAGCATGTAATTATATACACCTGTATTTAAGTAAACCATTTCACAGTGTGGGGTCCTTTTATCCTGTTTACAACAAACTTTCAAGGCCCAGCTGCAGTTAGATAAGTTCAGCCTTGAACTAAGATGCCATTTTCTAGGAGCAAGAATGATTGAACATTCTTCAAGAAAATATGGACTTCCATACATGTGAGTCTTTTATCATCTGATCTCTCTCAAAAATATACATTTTTATTTACCAATTAGAAAGAATACTTCAACTTGGGCTTGTGTGAAAAGGAGGACCTGGCTGCCAGGAGGCAGCAAATTCAGCTCCCCTTGCTGGTCCTCTCCTTCAAGGCCATAGGAAAACTCAGAAAACTTCCATGATCAGTTCTACATTCTGAACCCCTGAAGAATCAGGTTATCAAAAGTATTAGAACCCTATGTTTAGCTGATCAGACTTTTTTTATATAGCATCAGAAGTTCTCTGATGTTGGCATTTTCCTCCAATTGTATTGGAGAAATTAATTTCTAGGTTTTGTGGTTTTGCTGTTGTTGATTATTCTTTGAACTGCTACAGACTGGTCCTAAGTAGAGACATAAGAAGGCTTCAGAAAGATGGGCTACTGCTCCAAGCTGGTACAGAAAATCCTTTGAAGATTTTGCTTGGTGCATCTTTTTCACATGTAGAACCACCATGATTATGACACTTTAGTGTTCAGGTCAGGCAAGGGTCTTATTTTGTTCTTCTCTGTACATGTTGCTTCCCTTTCCTCTCATGTCAAGGTCAAAGTCTGACTCCAAGGATAACTGGGAATATCACGCTTTATTCACTGGTGACACATTAAGCTGCTCTGCATATTGTGAGATACATAAGTTTTGAAGACACAGTATTTTGGCTATTACAAAGTGCTTAGACTTTGCAGAAAGTATTTGGATGAAATTTTATGATCTGTAACATATAGATGTGCAGATCAAATGATCTAATAGTCTCTTGTGGCCTTAATTTCTACAAAGCTATGAAACTGCATCTTGGCAAATGTAATAGACCAACTTAGCAGATTATGAACAGTATGAAATTGGAGAATATCCTTGGCTAAAATACATGAGGAATGTCTTGTTATCTATTCCTATCTAACTTGTTCCAGATGAGATAAAATCTCCATAGTGAGGTATCTCACTACAGAACAGATTAAGCAGATATGCAAAAGAATGACAGACATTCTATTTAAGTAAGTTCTCACTTTGTTTAGGAAACATTTTTTCTTGCCTGAATCAATGTACTGTGTTGCTACTAATTCTCTGTGGAGTGATATTCTGCAATCAATAATGTCTTTGCAAGTACTTTGCAAATACTACTGTTAAGATCTGTGCCTACATTTAGAGAAGAGAGAAAACTTCATCACGTTTTGCATGGACCACTGATTTGTTCTTGCAGCCTGTGAAAAAAATCTCTCCCCAAGAACACCCATAACTTTCAATCTCTGCATAGCAAACTCCAGCTATCTGGGGTCCAACTTTTCACACCTCAAACCATTTTCTGCTTGTCACTCTCCTGCTGGCATGTTTTCCTCATCCAACAAGAGCAGAGCTAGCAGCAGTGGTGGAAAGCTTTCCTGCTCTACTGGGTAAGGATGAACAACTGGGCTTCCACCAGCAAAAACCCCATGTGGGGGGGCCAACAAAATGACCCAGAGAAAGTTCAGAGACTCCCTTTTTGGTCCTGCTACAAAGAATTTTGTCTTATCCAAATACCAGGAGACATATAGCATACTGCTTTCTCTTGGAGCTGTTTCTCAAGACAGGGTCCTGCTTTTCCAAGAGACACAATGTATTTTGGCACTGTCTACATTAGTGTCACATATATAAACAGATCCAGTTCAATAGCTCTGCTACAATATTTAATTTTTAAACATGTTTAAAGAGCAAATATGACACACCAAGTACTAGCATGGTCACCCTTCTTGAACTAACTTTGGATAGTTATTAGTGCTCAGCTGCTTCTCTGACATTATCAACACAGATAAAAATCCCTCATTGGGGAAATTAAAAAGTACTAAATGCCAGTGACTGAAAGAAACTTTGTTACTTTAAACCTTGCATTAAAATGACAAGGCAATCAAAGTTTGACAAGACAAGCTAATTAGCATGCCAGCGATGAAATGTGAAGAATCTCCGGGGGATTGGTTCTGAAAAGTTTTATGTCATTTATAGGGCCTTTTTTTAAGCTAATGTTGTCAGCTCTCATGTGAAATACACAACAATTGAATTTCATTATCCTTGTAGAAATTAAGGAATACAATCCCTTCACTGTATCTAGCCCTCTTTTTTCCTGCCCTAAATTCTATACCAAGTCTTAGTTTACAGCCTGGCATGTAAATTCTTCAGGACACTAATGCAAAACAACCCTAGAGTTATCAATGACATTAAAAAGCCTATTGTTTTAAGTGGCTGTATGGTGGTTATTGCATTAGCTTATTGTGAGTTTGTGTTTCACAGAACTACAAAGATATTCCCCTTTTCCAGAGAACTTATACTTTTGCATTTATCCTCCCTCTACAATATTTTTATTAGCTTCAACTTAACTTTTTATAATAAAAGGTTAATTTATTTTGAAATGCTGCATACTGCATCATGTACTGAATAGATATGTATATACACAAATAAAATACATTCCAAACACATGTATGTGTCTGGTTTCTTCTCAAAGATTTACAAGAACTTTGGACATTTCTATTACATTGCATTGTAGCTATATCACTTTTTCCTCTCAACACAGATGGAAGTTAATCAACTGCTACAGCACAGAATTAGGACCTACATAATAAAAAAAAAAGACTAAAATCCCAGCCTTTGGAAGGTGAATCATGTTGTTTATCACCATTACTAATTCCAGGGAAAAGGAGGAGTTCATAAGAGATAGTGGGGAATGAAAATGGGTTTCTGCTTGGGGTGGCAGGTGAATTCCCTCCTGACCTACCTCACCTCTCCAGGTGCCCTTAAACAACAGATATGAGGTCCTGGAATCTGAGAACCAGGGAATGAGAATGTGGATGAAGATCCATCTAGGCTGGAGGGGCCTAGGGCAGGGCAACCTACCCACACCCCATGAAAACCTCCTCAATTAATAAAATAAAAGGGGTGGTAGTCATTGGTGACTCTCTTTTGATAGGAAAGGAGGGTCCAACATGCCAAATGGACCCAGCCCATAGGGAGGTGTGTGAGCCTTGGGGAAATCACCAAGAAACTTCCCAGCTTGGCATAGCCCACTGACTATTGCCCACTGGTTTTCCAAGTGGACACACACAAAGTCCCAACAAGACCAAGGATGGCCAAGTGGGACCTCAGGGCCTTGGGACAAGTGGTCAAGGGATCTGAAGAGCAAATTGTGTTCTCTGGCTGTCCTGCCAGTTGCCATCATACCAAACATAAGTTGTCAAGAATTATTTCAAAAACTATCCAGAAAACAACAGAGAATTATTTAGGATAGCTGTGGAGGATAATTGTAAAAAGATAGCACTTGGACAGGTGGACTGAGCAAAACAAGCCATGCTTGAGGGAGGGCTTGACACCTAAGCAGCCTCCCCAGGGGTAAGGAAGGAGATTTCCCTGCAGACACTCCAGGAGCATCTACTGCCCATGGTGAAGTTCTGCTGCTGCAGGGACTGAGCAGGGTGAAGAGCTGTCACTGCAGGGTGGGAAGAGGGGCACCTTTACCCCAAGACATTAAATACACCTCACTTCTGTGCTGAGCACTGAGGGGTCTGTCAGCAGAAATGCAGACTTTACAGAAATTGCCCATGTTCTGGTAGAAGTAATGTAACATTTAGTGAGCCTGAGGTTGTTGGTATTTAGCAGGCTCAGTGAGAAAGATGCAGTCAAAAGTTCTGCCTTCCTTACCACACAGAAAATCCCTGAAGGAAAGGTGCACAACTTACCTTCTTTCTTGCTTCAGCTCTGTCAGCTTTTCTCAGCAATTTGGAAGCAAAACAAATTACTGTGATCTATTTGGGGATGATCCAGGTTTGTTTTGGTTTTTTTTTTAAGGTCCAAAAGCACAAAAATATATTACAGGCAGATTTTTTTTTTTTTCTTTTCTCTTGGTTTTTTTTTTGGTTTTTTTTTTGGTTTTTTTTGTTTTTTTGTTTTTTTTTTAAGGCAGAAGCAGAATTGCAAACCTGAGACATCACACAGTGCAACTAGGAGAATCCCAGAAACACACCCACTCAGGACCTGAAGAGCACATGTGCACCTTGATGGCAAAAGTCCTTTATTCACTAATACTCAAATCTTCATTACATATATGATTATACATATGCTTTCCCATTCACCCTCATTTTTAGGGAAGAATTACTTAAGAAAATAAGGAAATGAAACAGGTTTTGAAGGACCAAATCTCATACTCTTCTCACTTGTGAAAGACATGCAAAAATTTGTACATTTTAAAAGAATTAGGCTGCACACTAAGTCTCGAAGTAGAACATCACTTTTAAAAGGTCACGTCATTGAAAGAAAAATGAAAAGAAAAAGGAAAATTTAATAAGAAATGAAGGAAAAGGAACTCAAAAGGTTAATAATCTATCCTTTAAACAAAAAAGGCAATCCACTTTTTCTCATTAAAACCTGACACACAGCACTAACTGAGGAGATTATGTTGTGAAAACATACTGCACCGCACAGTAATGCTTGATCGAGATCAGCAATCAGGAGCAAAAAGAAAGCACTGCTTCGTGATTATAATAGCAAATTCTGGAAGACAACCAAATACATCATCTGGCAGCCTAACAGCTGTTACAGCTTGGTAGTAATACCTTGGCATTTGCTATAAGCTATAACTTGAAAAAATTGATTTCTCATCTGCCAGAAACAAGAAAATGCTCTCCTTTTAACATTTCTGAAGTTTTTTTTACTAGAATACCCAGTTAATGGATCCGCTTATTTATTTTCCTCAGGTTTTACTCTTGCTGTTAAGTTAATAGTACACCAGTTAGATTAAAAATTAAGTTTGAGGAAAAAATAGTGGAGACAACATAAATAATGTGTGTTCAGACAGATCCTGTTTTGATGGCACACCAGGTAGCAGATAACAGAAAATATTTCTAATTGTCCTTCTTGCTCATATTCACAGCTGTGATAAAAATTGTTATACTTCATACCTGCCTGAAACTGGAACATTTTCAAAATAAAGTTTAGTACCTTTCCGTATGTTTTGCTGTTAGTTAAGCCTTCTTTTTCCAAGTCAGAGGCAGTACACAAGAATGCAGACTGAGACAATAATGCTGAGAATTAACAATACTTAACAAATCCAGTCTTTAAATTACTACTAGTATAGGGTGAGAAGAGGAACGTGAGAAATGTTTATTGCAATTTGTCTAGCTATATGAAATAGTTAAAAGAATTTGTTCTGTGTGTAGACAGGCTCCTTAATACCATCAATTTTCTAAGCACACAGTACTTTAAACCTTAAAGTAAGCATGCATCATAACAAGGACATAGACTACATAAAATCTTTCAGCACTTCAAATATTCAAGCCATTTTAGGGTTAAGTAAAAGCAGCTCATCATAAATATTTTAGATTCTAGCATTCTACTTAGATTTTGAAGTGTCATAAACAATTTCTCTCAGAAATCAATATTCACACAGTACATCTATGGGGAAAAGAAATAAACACAAAGGTGGTTTGAGCTATCAAAGAGGTTTTTTACCTTTACGCCTAGTGCAGTTTTCTTGGCCTCTGCTTTTAATCTTGTAGCTCTTAACATAGGCCTGGTTTTCTTATAATCTTGTTTCCCTAGAGTAAAAAAACCGTATATTCAATGAAAACAATGCAAAAATAATATAAAGAAAGTGAACATTTATTTCAGTTGAAAAGTCAGATTTAACATATTAAAAACATCCTACAGTCTAGTATTTTAAACATCTACTGTGTAACACAGGGATTCAATCTGTGAACAACCATGCCTAACATGGACAGTGGCAGAAACAAGACCCAGCAAATCAGTGTAGAACCTGTTACTCCAGAGTGACATCAAAATATATGTATGGATAGATATCCACCAGTACAATGTTTAATAAATTGCTCCATAGGAATTAGTCAGCAAATAAATAGAAAAAAGGTAGATTATGGTTTTTCTCTCTCCTTGAAATCAAAACAAAAATTTTCATTAGAATTTTTCTTGGTTAGTCATCTCTAATGTAAATATAAATGTGCAATACAAGACATTCTGCTGAATGTAAAGGTTCATAATTCTGAACTGGAATGTTATTTGCAGGTATCAGAACTCAGAGATATGGAGATCAATCTAAGTAAACACTAATAAAACCATTACTTGACATCATCTGCTGGTAGAAATACATTACACAAAATCTTCTAGATTAACTTTTTACAAGTTACACGGACTATCTCCTGCAAGAGTGCAGCCTATGGCTTGATTACTATGAATCCATATGAACTGAGTTCAGAGTGAAACATGTAAGTATTCAGAAATAGTAGAAATAGTATAATTCATTTATCTCAATAATGAAGCCTAAAACACTTGATATCTTTCAGGGATAGTTGTGCTGTCTGAAAGGCCTGGTAGTGTTGTATTATGAACTATTAACCACAGCTTCTTTAAGTTAAAAGAAGTCAAAGTACAGATACAGTCACAAAAGGAGAAGAAAAAGAATCTGTGAAGAAACTGCTCAGAGGGACAGAGCCTCAGTACAACTGCTTTGGCTTTTTAAAAAAATCCTTGTCATCTTTTCCCCTCCTAATGCACACATACCTTTTTTGTTCTTTATGCCTAATTCCAAAGCTAAACTATAATGCTTAGAGCAGAGTGTCTGGCCTTTTTCAAATCACTAAATTTACCTATTTGTACATTGCTTTCATTACTGCTACAGTCAAATAGTTTAGCCTCTGCTCTTAAACTTTTTCCAGCGGTTTTGTATACAAAAATCCTATTTTTTCACACAGATGTGATTTTACAGTCATGATCAATAATGCAAATTTCTAATTTTATGGCTACCTTGAAAACTGGGAAATTATAGTGTAGTGATGAAATTCTGTAATGTGAATGTCTTCTTCCAGTGATACACTGGATTCAAGGAAACACACTTCTGACTTTGTCTACTCCTTGTATCACCCTGTTCATACTCAGTACAGAGATGGTCTGTGTAGCATACCATGAATGCTGAACTCTCATTACGAATTTGCTTTCATTGTATAATCTCTCCTTAGTCCTATGGATTATACATTGTGAAAGTATCCACGTTATTCTTTGGCCAGACATTATTCATAAAAGACTTGAAATAACTTAAAAGTACTCAATAACAAATGGAAAAATAACTGAAATCATACATATTAGGAATAAAAAAAAAAAAGGGCAGCATAAATCCAAGGAAACTTACAAGATAGACTGAACAAAGAATGACAGAAAGAAGATTTATGTCAGATGCTCTAATATATTCATCCAGTCAATACATCTTATTAGAAGAACATGACCACTGCAGCATTATTTTTCAGAAGTCAGTAATATATGATAACAGGATGCATCAGGAGTACAGTAATTTTTTAGAACAGCTGGGAAAAGACTTCCAGAAACCACAAAAATGGCTAAGTCATGAGATGAATCCAGCCAGAGAGAGAATGTGTTTCTTCTCCCTAAAGTCCCACACTCATACTTTCACCATGAAATAGTTAAAAAGATCTTTCAGAATTTCCATTACAAATGTCAGGAGTTTATTACTCATAAAAATATACACCAACCTTGAATTTTTTTGTTTGTTTGTTGGGAGCCAACTTTCCTAAGTGATGCAGCTGTTCTTACTTGTGAACAAACTATAGAAATGTATCAATCTAAAATGTTTCAAGCAGGAAAAATATCTTTGTTTAGAACTATGTAACTGATAAGTGCTAAACTCAATCTCAGTTCTCATAATTCAGGTCTGCTGCTCTTCCATCAGGGGCAAATGAAACAAGATAGAAATTTCCCTTCCAGTGATGCAACAGCATTAGGTAATGAAAACTAGAAAGCTTGGTAAGGTCCATAAGGAATGGAACACAAGACAGCCAGTAAACCTCACCTCCCTTTCCTCCTCTATCCACAGCTCAAGTGTGGAGGTCACACGAGCAGGGACAAATGTTACATAGAAGACCCAGTCTGTGAAATACATGTATGGGCAAATCCATGCTCATTCATCCAAATGAGAAAGCCTATTGGTGCTCTTTGCCTTGGCTTCTGGCATCCTGCTACTCTTGATCCCAGTATCATGGCTACAGCTAAGACTGGATTCTACTTACCTAGAGAATACTTCCAGATTTATATTAAGTTTGATATGACCAACTAACTCTCCTATAACAACCAGGCTATTTCAGTGATGACTCTAGAACTGGGAGTTCTCCAAATCCAAGCACCTGCCATTAATTTACCACTCTCCTTGCTAAATGTAATAGCCAAAAGGAAAAAAGTACAGTAGGGAAACAGTCCACTAAGTGCAAAAGTTTAAAAAGGGCATCTGTGGACTTCTTTGTAATGAAAACCAGACTCAGCAATCATACTAAAAGACTCTTAAAACATGTGAACTTTCTGAGGCCTTGGGAAAGACATCTGCACTACAGGACTATAAAGAACAATGAAATGCAAAGCTCCTGCCACGTGAATACTGATCATTACCACCTGGAAAACAAGCAGAAAAAAGTGAAACAGGCTCCCTACAGCCTCCCTTCTTTTGAGCTTGCAAATTCAACCAGTTGGGATAAGTACATTCACACTCTCAATGTCTTCTAGTTTTATCTTACTTATCCTGCAAGCTGTCTAGTCCATTTATCTGCCAGAGTCATCATTTGAAGCCATTTCTTCTTCTCAGGAAATGATCATCAAAGCCAGTTGAGACAGACCCATCAGACAAAGCCCCATTTGTCTCCTTTATCCAATGCCTATCTGAGACACCAAGTTTTCATGATGGAATATATGAAGGCATGAAGAAGACAAAAAGATACAAGTGGAATAATTCCAGAACAAATCTTGCTTTTCTTATTACTTAAACAAAATCCTTGCCTCTTTAACTAGTCATTATTGTTCCAAATTTGTCATCTCTTCTCTCAAACTCTAAACTCTAGTGCCAGCTTCCCTTAACATTTTTTATAACTACTGCTATTAGTTTATTTATTTTTAAACAAATGCACCACTTCTTTCCTTTTTCAGGTCCATCACTTCCTTTTTTAAGGCCAGAGAAGTACTCTATGATAGGGCAACTATTTTTACTGAGTACAGCCCTCTGCTTGTCCTGCTTCCTGACAGTGCCTCCAAAAATCATCCACCTTCCCATTCAGTGCTTCCATCCTTCTTTTCCACTCCTTGGGTGGAAAGAAAGTGACCTCAGCAGCACCTGAACTGAGCTGTGCCACGTTTACAGGTCCTGTTTGGAAAACTTTCCACAGGTAGAAATTAAGACTATTTTACAAACTGTAACAATACAAACTGTATTTTACAAACTGTAGGATGAGAAAAGGGAGTTTTTTGCTAGTAAAACAACTATGTTGTGAGAAATGACAAAGGGTGCCTCCTTCAGAGTGGATATTAGGGATTCATATAATATGCAAAGAGTTTGTTTCTCTTCATGTAACTAGGAATAAAAATCCATCGATTTTGAAAGACTTTTAATTTAACTCTGCTTACAAGGAAAATTGAGATCCCATACATCTTCTATTCAATAATTTTAATAACATATTAGAGATGACCTGACTTGTATATTCAGTGCTCTTTTTAATTAAACCTCCAATGACATGATGATAAATGCAAAAAATCTAAATAATATGTGTAAGCTAGACAATTTCATTTAAGTTCTGGGTTAATTTTTTTTAGTCTACAGAAATACTGTGACACTACCAAGTAGTTGTGCACTTCTGTCTACATACCAAGCTCCTTTATACATGCAACTGAGAATGCAGCATGCTGAGCACTGTATTTCAGAAAACTGACTACATTTGGGATTGTGTTTAAAGATGCTGTTTAAGACACAACATGAAAAAAATTTACAGAATAACTTCATGAGGAAAAAAAAAATTCCAACCCTTCTAGATATTTACTCTTTCATTCTAACAATAGCTCATTACTGGAATTGAATAACAGACTAAAGATTGCCTCTCTGCTTTTCAATTCATCAAGCTTAAGCAGAAACAGGACTGCATCTTTGGCCTTTGTTGATGCTGCTGTCCAAGCTTATTATCATATGAATATCTAGTTATTGTTTTATAAATGTTCACATTTCAGGAGCTCCCTGCTTTCTTTTCTCTCAGCAGACTTTACAATATCCACCTTCATTATCATCATGTGGCAGCATTGCTCTTCGCCTGCATTTGCTACTTTAAAAATTAATGCACTGCTATTTTCTGAATACTGTACTGTGTAAGCTGCTTATGAGTACATTATGCTATCAAGCAAGCACATGCAGAAAAGCTTCCTAAACTGTTATTCTTTCAATGAAAATACAGCTGGTTCTGCTTCAAAGGCACTTCTTTTCACCTGCAAATGGACTTGCTTCTACACTTATTCCTCAATTCATTGTCTTTTATTTGTGTCTGCAAATCTTTAATTGCCTTTAATTAGAAAGAAGTAAATTCAGTGCTTTAATCTTGCAAATACATTCAATCATAATTCTGTCTGGGATGAATACCAAGTTCTATTCACTGACTGATCTTTATAACAAAGGTATATAAATTTATTGTCCGTTTATATAGACCACACCAATTAAGCCACAATGGAAAACCAAATAGATAAGAGTCAAAATATTTGAAATGAGAAATGTGCAATCTAAATTTAATTACTCAGACAAATAATTTGAAGATGAGTTATTTACAGCATGCCAAAAAACCTGACAGATAGTTAAATTTTTTAATCAACGCTACAGATTTAAAATTCCTTTCAACTCTTTCACTATAATTTGTAACAACAAACAAACTGCTGTCCTGAATCTTTCTGTGCTGGTATTATAGTCATATTCAAAATATTAGTAAGACATTTTCCATACATTAGCAATCCATTTCATATGTTAAAGTACTGCTTAAGAACCAATAAAACTAGAACTAGAGAGTAAATTTCACTCACCAGTAGTAGTTTAACTAAAGGACCTTACTGTAACTGATACTGAAAACTATACTAAAATATATGCATATCTAATTAGAAACTAGAGACAGATTGTGGCAAGGTTTACTGATAAAATGCAAGTGTGAAATCACATACCTAGTTAAACTGAAATCAATTGGTTTATTACAATTATTGATATGAATTAGTGAAGGTCCCAGGAACCCTCCACAAAACCCCACAGAATAAACAGAACAAGAAAATGGACTTCTGGTCTTTTCAAGGTTTCCACAATCTCACTTAGAGCATCCCATCTTTTTTCCTGCAGCAATAGGGGTAAGGGAGAATTAGATCTCATGAGCAGGGACAAAGGCCCAAGAAGGAAGAAGGTTCAGCCACGCCATCCTCCACAACCTCCTTATATGCAAGAAACACAAGGTCACACCCATTACACCTGAATTCAGTTTTAGGTGACTGCTAGTTTAGGTCTCTCTTTACTTTCCATAAGGAGACTTCTCCAAAAAGTGGGTGACACCAGCCTAGCACAGACTAAAGAGCTCCCTGGTGCTGCCAGTTTTACTGTCAAGAACAACTAGAGTTGTTCAGAACTCAAGTCAGGTGGGTTGGCTTCAACTCTAAGGTTAAACAGAATAAATATGAACCAAGGAAATAGCTCTAAGGGACAAACAGAGCAGAAGAACCAGTTCCTACATGGCTTCATCTTGATTCAAGACATTTACAGATATGGCTAAATTACCTTTGAAGTAACTATCTTGGGTATTACTAGTCCTATAGAGAGAAAATCACAGAGCCATGAAGGGACTGTAAATTGCACTGAAAATCACAGCCTGAATTCCACCCCTGTTCAGCTTTGACATGGTGCTTCCCAAGCCAGTTCCCAGTGCTACAAAGCCATAATCAGCAACATGCTTCTTCAGAACTGCTCTCGTGTACCAGCTGTGGTCCTGCTTTAAGCTGCAGCCTCAGGGGATAGGTTAAGTTAGAAGACATTCCTGGGGTCATATTTAACCTATTAAGTATTTGTAGACAGATCTCAGCTGAGCTTTCTCAAAGCTGAAAAGACAGCTCTCTCAGCCCCCTCTTGCACATCCTGTGCTCCAGATGGACATCCTGACCCTTCACTGGACTCACTCTACTATGTCCATGTCCTTCAACACATGCATGCCACTTGCCTTTTACAAATATCAGGGAACCACTTCCATGGAACCAGCTAAAAGGCTGACAGCTGAGAGAGAATTTAGTCACAAAATGACATTGCCTGAAGTACCTTAATGTCACCATTGCAATGGAAATAAAGGGCACCAAAGGAATTCAGAAGGGTCTGCAAACAGCAAGTCAATGGACTAAGAGGTTCAAATCAGTTTGCACCACCACCAATTCCCTAACCTTAGAGTAGCTTGTTTTAGTAGGAGGAAAGACAAGCATTTATTTTCTTACATGCCTTGAGATGTAAGAAAAACAGAGTGTGAGCTCAAAACTGAGCTCTATCATCTCATACATAGTAGTACAGCTTTTCTTTAAGTGTCTTTCTAAATGCCAACAAGTTAGGTGTCTGGCACGGGGAAAGAAGTGTTTTCTGAAGTGCTTTGTAACACCATTGAAAACCACAGAAGTACCTACACACCTGCCTCTGAAAGAGCACACACAAGTGTTTCATTCTATGATCTTTGAGAGATTTTAAACCAGTCACTGTATATTGACTGAGTAACAGAATTTATTTCAATCCAGAAACTCTGTGAAACTCTCACAGAACATATCTTCAACATGCCTGCTTCTTTCTACATAATGATCTATTTAGAATGTTGAAGAACCCCAGAAAAACAAAATTCCATGGGAATTTCAGACCTTACTTCAGTAAAAATCAGCTAGCAAACCACATTGCAGTAACAGTTTTATAACCTACATCTGAGAATTGGCAACACAGCCCTAGCTCACATCTATGGAAACAAGATCAAGCTCTCAAGTATTTATCATTGTGTTTTGTGTTATTAGTGTCACAGAGATAGATTCAATGACCATTCTTCTCCTGAGAAGCAAAAGTGAGATTTTCTTATTTTGAATTGCTGTGATTCCAAAGTGAGTTTTTGGAGTCTTAGGTTAACAGAAAGAGTTTTATATGTCTTATACCTACACAAGAGTGTGTCTGTACTCAGAAAAGGCATGAAAACCCCCCACAGCCTCTCTATTTTATTCAGGTTTAATGGCAGCTCAAATCACTGACCATTTTTCAATCTTGAGAGACGGAACAGCTTGACACTAATAATACATTTGCAAAGGACACATCATCATTTAACACAACATTAAGTGCTCAGGGACAACTTTTTACTGTAGACACAATGTGCTCTGAGCTCAGGGTTGACATTTAATGCTACAAAGATAATCCAACCAGTCATTCATGAGGGGTAAATTAATTTTCAAGCAACTATATTTCAGCTTTAAGCCAACAAGAAGGATGCATTAAAATGAATAACTTCATTTTATGCTGCATGCAAGATTTAAAAACCCCAAAATATAATGCATTCTTAAGTACACCAAAATATACCCATTTAATTATTGCTATCTTTCCCTGATTCCAAACCAGAAGTCTGGTAATATTTGTTAAATACAATATTCTGACTGGAAGCAGAAAACCCCTCAAATTTTCAGAGTTGCCATAAAAACCAGCATCTCATTAAAAGAAGGGCTTACATTTAAAATTTGTATATAACATACTTCAATTGTAACAACTAACAATATATTTAAATTAGCACCTTTTCTGACACTTAAGGAATATTTTAAAAATCTATAAAAGCATTTAAGAAAATAAATTCAGGAACCAATTATCAATAATGTACAGAACGACAAATAAAAACAATACTTAAAATCAGCTAATTATTTAGGCAATTTGTTTTCAATACCTGTAGAATATACTCAATTAACTGCAAGACGATAACGAAAGATCTGAAGAACAGCATTAAAAATATTGATGCTTACTTATACCACTTGATAAGCAGTCCTTTTTCATGCCTTTCAGTGCTAAACTATCTGTTGCAATCCTGTGCCTAAACCCAACAGGTGCATGCCTACAGCCATTAAAAAGTACTGGCTCCATGTAAAGGGAGCTTCCACACACAATAGCAGCTCTTCAATTAACCTTTCCAACAACCTCGTTAACATTTCCTACTCAAACAGATAACTATGAAAAGACTAAATACCTTTCTTAAAAATAAATTAACACAATTAATTTGAAACAGATCACTGGGTGGGTATTTTGCTTCTTTCTTCTGCACCTACATGATATATATATACATTACTTTGTACATGTTGTTTTTGAGTACATTTTTAATACTTTGCTGTGGAACAACTGCTCACAGTTACACTTCCATATAAACAACCACATTTTAGTATAAATTCTGAAAATAAAAAAAGCAAACCAAAACTACTACTGCAGAGACTATTTACAAGACCATGTAGCAACAGGTCAAGAGAGAACAGTCTCAAACTGAAAGAGAGTAGATTTAGATTCAATATTAGAAAATAAAATTCTCTACTGTGAGGTTGGTGGGGCACTGGAAGAGGTTGCTCAGAGAAGCTGTGGATGCCCCATCCCATTAAGGCTGGATGGAGCACTGAGTAACCTCATCTGGTGAGAGGTGTCTGCCCACAGCAGGGGTTGGAACAAGATGTAGTCCCTTCCAACACAAACCATTCTATGATTCTATGAAGTACTCATTATCAATGCAATTAATAACCATATTTTTATCAAACATTTGATGAGATGACTTTTTGGCAACAGAAACTATCATACTATTTCTTTGATGATGTGTGAAAAGGGCAGCATAAGGTGTGGTAAGAGAGACAAACAGAACACAATGAGTCTGTCTCTGATTCAGGCTGCATTCAGCTGCAATTTGGCTTACACTGATTTTATTAATGATTGGTTGGCTGAAAATAGAGGAAATTTGATATATCTCCCCCCCAAAAGTGGAAACAGATTTATTGGTATCTTTTATGTATGGACTTTTCTTACACATTCCATCAGTCTGCCTGTGTCTCTACTTTCTGTTACAAATCCCTTCTCCAAGATTATTGCATAAGCATTTCTTACACTTACTCAGTTTGTAGGTTGAATATTTATGCCATAGTTAAGAAACTTGCCCCTTTTCTGTTGCATTGTATTCTATTTTTCCAAGCCATTTCACTGATTTCTTAAATTTAGTTTAAATCTGCCTCTCATACTGGTACTCATAATTTGCAGTCTAAATTTGTCATCCCACTGGAGGCAATTAAAATACTGGACAGGCCATTGTGATTCCACTAGTAACTACTGAGAACAGTTTGATAGCCATCTTGCAGTAGCTTCATATTCATGTATCTCTAGTTTGTTAACCAGAATACATTGACAAGGTCTAGGTGAATGGCACCTCTTCCCCATCACACAGTAACTTTGCTACTCTGTCAGAGGAGAAAACTGAACTGCTTTGACAAAACACATTGGCTGCTGCTGATCTCCTTGCTGGACTGTGGGTCCTCACAAGAAACCTATCCTGAAGAACTTACTGTGAAGGATGAGGAAGCTGCATTCAATAATTTATGAATATTATATATTCTATCTGTCTGCTTATTACTGTGATGTTGGCTTTATAATTACTAGAGGTTAGCTCCAGTAAACCCTGGCCTGTGCTTGGCAGGAAGGTAGAAAATAGTACTAATAGCTCTCCACTGAGAACACTTAAAGATGACAAAGAAAAATATAGAGACTAATGACCAGGTCATGCCATTCAGTTGCCCACAATAAAGCATATCCATGTAACAGATGTTCCACAAAGTATCTTCTCTTCTTATCTCTTCAACAACAGAGTCAGAAATTTCTATCATTGTCTCATATTAATTAGTGTCTTTTGACCTTGAACACAATAGGACCAACTAAAATCACTAAATCAATAAAGGAAAAGTCAGATACCCACTGAATTGTGTTTTTAGGAAATAATTCAACATATGTATATCTGTTTCTAGCACCAGGATCAAAAGGATCTTAGTCAAAAGGATGCCACCCTCCTTCTTTCCTCACGGAAGAAAATCTGTACAGCAGCCCTAGCCCATCTGAACCATCAAGAAATTCTTCCAGATCACATCTCTGGCAATTAGCAGGACCAAAACACTGCCTGAAAAATGTCTTCATTATCAGTAATTTTAAATTTATTCCCAATTACTCTGGTGTGTATCATGCTACTGCCAGACAACACTACTAACTCATTCCCAAAAATGGTTACTTCAATAAGCACCATATCACCAGGTACTGTAGCAACACTATTAAACCTTCTGGATAAAGAGTCACTGATGTTTCAGGAGAGGAGGATGTCTCTCTGCTGTAGCTGACATCACAGTACCCAGCATGTCCAACCTGATTAGATGACTGGGGCCAGTCCCTGGAATGTGACACAGTGGGACTGTGGCATCACAGGAATCTGGAGTCATCTCTACTCCCATGTCCAATGCTTCTCCACAAGTACCCTTCAAGGAGCCACAGATACTCAACAATACCTCACCAACCTTTCTGCTGTGGGTTTTGCTTAAAGCAGGGATGGTGACAACTAGTCTAAGAGGGGAATGACACAATCTGTCACTCACTCCTTCTCCCCAGCAGGAACAGAGAGGCCTTGGAGGTGGCATGGAAAACACGAGCAGATAAGGCCATATGAAACATAGTACAGGATTTTCACCACTAATACCACATCACATCTGTTTCTATCTGCTTCAGTCTTCTGTTCTCACACACAACAGAATGGCATTATTTGAACAGTATTAAAACATGTATCTGATTTTATGAAAAAAACAAACAAAGCCTTTCAGTAAACAAAGACCAAAAAAGTTGCATGACGAACCAGGGACAGAGCACCAGAGACAGAACAGCTCATGAGAAGCTAGGGTCACTTCTCTGTGACACCTGCTTTGTTGAGCAGAAATCCCTTTTAATGTCAACCTGAGAGTTTGCTGCCAAGTTTATGTAAATTCACCACTGGTCACAACTTGCTAAAGAAAAGCTTCCCAGGTGTGAATCAAACAAAGCCTGGACAGGAGCTAGAACTTGTGGGGAACACACATGGCTTTAGTACAATTATGGGATTCATGTTGTTCATGTAGGAACAGAAGACCTTCAAGAGCTCAGGGGGATTTCTTATGAATAATCACAACCACGTTTGGAAGATGAAAGGAAGAAAATGTCTGAGTGAGGAGACCTGCAAAAAGTCAGGCACCATAAGAATGGCACAAATGTGATCCTGAATGCCTTAACTTCTTATCAGTGTCTTATCCAGTGGATAATGCTTTTCTCAGAATTGAAAATAAATAGAATGCTGTCTGCCAAGATGCAGTAATTTCATACCAGTAAGTCACACCATTCTGGACCAGCTGTATATAACAAGGCCATCCCAAAATACAAGTTGTAATTTATTAATTCTGCCTAAGTAAAAGGTTTGCAGTAATACTGACAGCAGTTGCAGTTCTCATTTCCATGAGGCACATTGCAAAGAATGCTTCGTCAGACCCACATGCCACTGTCACTCCAGAATCAATGCACTGACAGTCCTAGCTGAGGTGGATGTTACAGGATGCTGCTAAAGTGATTATGTAAGATGGAAATGCAGATTTTTGGAGTCTCACTCCAGCAATACAGAAATCAGAAGCTTTTAATGGAATTAGCCAAGAAGGGAACATCTCCTGTACACATCCCCATTATCCCTTGGGATCCTAAAATTACTTGTGAGGAATAATCTCTCCAACTCACTCACAATTTCAGCATGCCTAAGAACTACATACCTTCAGTTCGCCCATAATTTAAACTTCTTTCCTTCAACAGAAACACCACCTGACAGGTCTTAACTAAAAGTGAATGACAGCAATAGCAGCTTACTTAAAAGTGTAAAGGAAATGCATATTTATGAGCACCCTGAGTAATGGTTTATGGACCTGAGAACTAAAGGTGTAATAATGTCTTGAAGGCATATTAGGAGACAGAATTTTACCTTCAACAGTCAAACTGGGCTTCTGTCAGTCATGAGATGTGAGTTAAGATAATAGGATAGAGGAGCCTGGCTAACTTTTAAATTTAATTTTTCATGCCTTCAACTCCATCTTTTTCCCCTTCTGAAGGCTCACAGAAAATGAACTACACATGTGTGTATAGTAAAATAATGGCATTTTGCTCCTAACTTTGGAACTGGACTTACTGCCTGACAGGCGAATATTGCAATCTGAAATACACAGTGAAGAACAGCTAGGCTTTACTTCAAACCTCTTTAGAAATACAAATTTTTCAAGTAACTTGTATGTTGCATTTTTTCCAATAACTGACATCAGAGCAATGGTAATAATTTTATCAGTGACCCTTTGATTTTATTTCACCATTTTCATCAGGATCACTGCTCTGTTGATATTTTAATGAATAAAATCAGTTGGTTTCAGTAATAGCCTTACTTTGAACATCACTATATTATAAATTATTTGAATAGTGAAAGGTATGTATTAGGGCAATCTATTCAAAGAATCAAGGGTTGCTCCCAGTACCCTTTTTTTCCTAATCTTTATTCTACAGGATAATCTTTTAAGTATGATGTCTCTTGTACAAAACATAAAAAAGACAGAAAGACTGTTAAGAAAAAATTCTACCATCTGGAAAACCATTTGATTAGATCAGATAAAGCATAGAGCAGTCTCCTATTCCTGAATCTTCCACAAAATTACTGTATGACCTTGGGAAATCTCTTTTCCTTGCAAGACTTTGGTACTCATCAAAAACTCTTGAGATGCTAGTCTAATGCTATAATAGAAGTAAAAAACACTCATGAATGTTATCTATTAGAATGATTCTCTGATGGCCTATATTAATTTATTTTTAAAGATTTTAAAATTACATTTACAAATATAATGAGAAATAATTAAACAAGTACCTGAAAAAGTAACTAAATCTGCAACTGACCCTTAAATTCAATTTCTTATTCATTAAAAATATGTGTTAAATATTTATAAACCTACGGACAAAGCAATTTCAGTTTCTGAAATTAAAAGCATACAAAATGAAAGAGAATTAAACAGAAAATTAAATTTTAGCTACACTTTGTTCCTCAGAAACTGTATGTAGACATTGCTCTGATCACAAAGGTCCAGTGTGCCACCCCCTGCCTTCCCTCTGCCTAGTCACCTAATGTGGTCCAGCATGTGGCACAGGACACAGAACATCAGCCATGCACCATTAAGTGGGCAGTGACTTGGCCTCTGTTCAACTCCCCCTCCTGTGAGAGAGTCCTGATAAAACCACCAGCACAGAGCCCCCATCTCCCAGCAGACAGGACAGGCATTGATCTGTGCAGATGAGAGTTTATTTGTAAACTCTCTGAATAGTCCTCATTCAGACTGACATTCCTCAATCTGGCTGATTCTGTTCTTCAAACACGTCAGAAAGGACACTTTCATTACACATAACATGCAGAGTGAAAAACAGTCAATGCATTTCTTTTTCATAGTAATTTTTCACTTCCTTGCAACCTAGAGGTTTGTCCCACATTTGGAAGGAAATGTTTTTCTGAATGTCTCATTTTGCAGATAGACAGATAGATAGATATAAGAATACATAACAACAAAAAAAACCAGCCACACACTCTCCCTATGGCCCATTTTTCAACAGCTCCATTCCTCAGAAGAGACACAGCATCACTTTCAGTAACAACATGGTCCTTGTGACAGACATGCTTTACCTAGAGCCAAAAAAGCCAGTGAACCTCATTATGCCAAGTTCTAACAATTTAGCAAACAGCTTTTGCAAATGCAGAATAGACAACACTAAATTATTAGAACAGTATTACTACAACGTTTGAGTTCAAACACTGTTCAAATGGTAGCCCCAGAGGACACACCAGTGTGATATGTCAGTGACCAACAGTCCACAGACATACAAATGCTTTCATCACTTTCCAATCCTGGTCTTTACTCTGCTGTAACCCACTCTAGACAATATCTCAACTTATTCCAAGATTTTCCGAGAACAGAGCTCTTCCAATGTTCCCCATACCTGTGTACACACTTCTAAGATCTGAGAATTCTGCGGGGAAAATTTCAGTAACTGCTGTGCACCTGCATGGATTTCAGATAAACTAAGTTGAAATACTTGGCAAATGACTGATTTTGCATATGCTGTGTAACAAATAAATAGGTGGAGAAAAGCAACCCCACCTGAAGAAAGCACTTCAGTCAGTGATGTATGCAGTGTGGATAGAACATATTACCATGCTCTTATGCCACCACCTTTGGCACCTGCTGTAAACTGTTTGAAAATCTTCCTTTTTACTTACTAAATAAAATACGTTCCCAGGTTCCTTGTCAACCTACAGACTATGTGCTTTTCTGTCACTCTCTGGAGATGAGCTAATTGCTAGAAGTATGTGGTATAAGCTTCTTTTAGTTTCCCACTGAGGTTTTTTGATGAAGAAATGCCTGTGTCACATCCTACCATTAGGACATGCTGTAGCAGCTAAGACCAATGGGTAACATAGGAAAGTTCTGTCTAAGATGTACAACTGGGGATTCTCTGATAAATTGCACCATATACTTACTTCTAGACTGTTAAGTACTGCATTTCTGTAATACAAAGAACAAGAAATGCAGCAACACCAAATGTATACTCAATAATTTATTAAAAAGTCCCCAAAACAAACAGAAAAAAAATGATGCTGTGGAAATATAGTGATAGGTTCACCACACTGTGTTGAGAGCACAGGTACTAAAAAACAAAGTTAGGTTATGATCAAAATGTGTCCCTTTTCCCTCATCTCTCTCCTTTCAGTATGAATTTCATGTTCTCTCAGAAAAAAAAAAAAAAAAAAAAAAAAAAAAAAAAAAAAAAAAAAAAAAAAGAAAGGAAAAAGCCTGTGAAATTCAAGATTATGTTGTCAGTTCTCTTGAAATCTTGATTTTGGTAAAAATATTCAGTATTAATTTTTCCACAAGTAAAACTTCAGTCAGAAAGTTATGGAAATCCTTCCAAATGCATTCTCTAGCTATAAATATCTCGGAAAGCTGTTCCACTTCACAGTGAAACTTTGTCCATATGGAACATATGACTAGGAAGGACTTGGTGAACTACTGAAATCCAGTGCTTTGCTAGAGAAGGCACATGTATCATTCTGTTTTCTTTAAAACTGATCATAGAAAAAGATCAGTTGGAAAACAAGTTAGAGCTTTCAGTTTGGGGGTTTGTTTGGTTGGTTTGTTTTGGTTTTTTTTTTTTTTCTTTAGCCTACCAATAGGACATTACCCAAGAAGCTGAATCTCCTATTGGTAAGAAACTGCCTTCTGTTTCCTGTTATGTTTCTTTATGAACAATTTATACAGTTACAGACTGGATATATATGGACTATGGCTTTCTCATGTGTTTATTTGGGAAGTTCCAAAAGGAACCATATTTTTCTTAATTTGTGTTCAGCTGTGCTAAACGAGGCTCTTCTTGGTCTTCCTTAGTAGCTCTCTCAGCATTTCTTTCACTTTCAATTCATCTTTCTTAAACACAGATGAGCTAAACAGTACTCAGTACTTCAAACTCACTATCCCCAGTACCCTATTTAATGGCTTTAATATTTTTATCATTACTTTAAATACAAGGATAAATTACTTTTAATACTTTAAATGCAAGGATAAAGTACACTTTTTTCATGACCATGAGTAATCACTAGGAAGAAGAGAACCTTTCCACTAAGATTTCCAGCCAATTAATTGACATCACTGGCTGGGAATTAGGCTGATCATCAGTATGCACAGCTCTTTGATACTGCTTTGGCCATAAACAACAAAAGAAACATAGTAAGCTTTTCCAGCAGTGAAATGTTATTAATTTTATCTTCATACTCATGGATTGGATTTTGCTTCCAGTTACAAGGACAAGCATCTGAAATAACTGCTAAATTCAGTAGTGTGATACCTGTCCCAAATTTCCACCACAAGAAAATCCAACCTTCCTACTCATGGTCTCTTGACTGTAGGAAGTGTTTCTCTTCAGACTAAAAATTACCTGAAAGGTAGCTGAATAAACTAAAAAATTCAACACTAAACTATGCTTTTAATTTCTCTTTTTTCATCTGTGGCAGAAATAGGACGAGGAAGACAACCCTCTGTGGGATATATTTTTTCTGCTTTTGTGAGAGCCAAAATGTTTTAGTCTCCCTCTCCGAGGAATACATGAAAGCATTTCCCTCTTTGTCCTTTTCACAATGATTACTCATTAGAATTTGATGATTTTCTCTACACAAATATAAGTTATATTTCTTTCTTCCATTAAACCATTTGGATAGAAGCTCTTTCATGGACTATATATGCTATGAGGTCTGTGGTTTTCCAAGCTGCCTATCAAGACATACAGAGCCTCCTATATTACAGACATGAGTCTGACTTTCTTGTAACTCTCCCAATCTTTTCCATCTGGTATTGTACTTAACAGGTGGATTTTCTGAGACACTTCACACTATGAAGTATGTTAAGGATTGTACCTTCAGTTCTATTTGATTTGCAATTTATTCAATGTTTCTCTCTGTGCATTCTAGTTTGCACAGTCCTCATTTATTCCAGAAAAGACAGAGAGGACTGCAGCCCATCTTTTCTGTAAAAGTATTTCTTCAGAGACAACCCCACTAGTCATTTCACTCCACTTCTTTCCACTGCTCAGTAGGCAAAACACCTCAGTACTATACCTGAATGTTATTGAAAAGGCTGTGCCAAAAACAGGACTGCATTCAGGTTTTGGTATGCCTTCCTCACATATGAAAGGCAACATCATTGCTCACTGAAGACAGTGTAAAATACCTCCAAAAATGCATGGATTAAAACTACTGTAGTGATTACCCATAAAGTAACACAGCCTGCAGGCCTGATCTGACCTACAGAGGCCACTGGATTGAAATCAAAACTGATTCTGAGAAGCTGAAGGAAACTTACACAGGGCACAAATCCTTCTTATGCTTCCTAATCTGTTCAATCTGCATGTTTTATGGAATAAAGACTCTTCCTAAACTCAGTTGCTGTGTGGCTTAGCATGCAAAATGTTCAAGCAATACTGGCTTATGACACTTGCTGGCCTGAGTTTTGCCACACACTTCAGCTCTGCAGTGTGCTGTCCTGGCTCTGATTTGTATTAGCTCAGTTTGTGCATGTAGCCAGATGATGAAGCAGATCAGGGAGTTCACTTATCTCACAAACTTCTCAGCATATATTTTACTTCAAGCCGGATCAAAATGGCACACAAACAGCTCTGCCATCCCAGAGGATGGTATACCACACATTGTGACATGGTGGCTGGATCAAGCAGAGAAAAGTAGGTGTTGCTAAAGGTCAGTTTGTAATGTTGAACTGTACCCTCTGAATGTCTGGTTGCAGGTGCACCAATATATTAGACAATGTGAACAGGAACTGGAATTAAAGGGTATGCTCACTCCAGTTGTTACAACAGTCCCTGACACGTGTGCCCACTGTTGCTCTCTCCAAAGCAATTCCTACATATGGCTCAAGAAGGAACTGGTAATTGCCTGGAGCAATTTTCCATAAGCAGTGTGCAAGCAGCCACTCTGTTTTAGGGATATAAGAGTTTAACAGTACCATCAGGGTAAATTGCCCTTTGTGCCAGAAAGCAGTACAATATTCACTTATCCTACAAGTGTAGACAAGAATTATCAGCCCAAACTCTCATCCTTCACCTATTAGAACAGAAGCCTGTAGAGATTATTCTTACACATTTCCACTCATTGCCTGCAAAAGACCCTATTTAGATTCTACTTTAACTTAAAACTTTTCCCTGTTCTTTGGTTCACAGTGACCACAGGTCCTTCAGGCCAGTCTAAGGTGGCAGCTGCAGACTCATTCTGCCTGGATGAGAACAGGTAAGGTGCAAGCAGGAGATGCACTGCCACAGTACACAGCATCATGGCCAAGTTAATTAGTGCTGATATGAGACAGGCCAACACAAGCACTGTGCTCCAGAGGCCCAAAGCTGAAGGGTTTAACAGTGGGAGCTCAGACTTACTCAGAACAGCTTTGGTAAATCTGGGCTGTGCTCTTACCACTATGCTGCAACCTTGAGCTGAAGGGACCATGTCTAGTGCTGAGACACTGTTTCACTCCATATGCTAGTTCATTATCCAGCTCCTCTCTGTTTTGACTGCCAACAAATAATGATGTTTTTCAACACTTCTCCACTAGGAACTGAATGCACAAACATCGCATCATAAATGCCACCCAACATCTGCCAGGCAGTTTCCATCTTCCCATGACTATCACCTAGGCTGAACCTGAGCAGGTGATTTACTGACAATCTGTGTCACATCCTCTTACCTATCACACCCTAGATCATCCAAACACCAATGGCCCACAGGTATTTGCTTAAAAAACCACAAGAAAATTATTTCTAACAAAAAATCCCCCATGCATTCTAAAATTATTGTTACTTAGCCAATGAAAAGTCAAATACTGCAACTGAGGGTATCAGTTTTGAAACAAAACTTACAGCATCAATGCAAATACACTGATAATGACAAGATACTCACAGAAAACAAATTAAGGAAAAGCCAGGCTTTTACACTTTGCCTATCTAACAGGCAGACAAAATTCTTGAAAACACTATTGTTTACTCTATGAGTTATTCTAGAACCATATCAGTAGCTTAGCTGAGTAAAATTCCTTCACTTGGTCCCATAATGAATAGGGTATCTATGTAACTGAGATAATGACAAGGAATAGATTTCAAGTAAAGTATTTCAAAAATTAAGCAACAGATTAGTGACTTGTCTTACATTATCTGTAAATTTATTAACTGAAACCAGAGTGCTCATCTGGGCAAATTGTTTTCCCACATTCCACTTATTGTAGAGCTCTTTGTTAACTTCATGGTGCTTTTCTGTACTGATTTAACTGTTACACAAATGCAACATCCCAAAACAACTTTGAATGTGTGAATTCTTTCCATAGTGCTTATTTTAATCAGCCTTTACCATCAAATAGAAGCTAGTCACATGATGTTTTGAGATTTCTGTAACTGTAATTCACATCAAGCAAATGTCTTTTCTTATTTTCATTCTAGCAGTTTGATCTTCCTAAGACCATTCTCATTCTGCCCTGTAAGTTCTTTTCTTATCCAACTCTAAGCCTGAAAGTAATATGTAGAGCCAAGTAGACAATCCCATAAACAGTTCAAGATCTTGAAAAGCACAGCATAGCCACTTCCTAACTTTCTCCCAAAATAAGGCATAATACAAGCAAAAGCTTTCACTGAAAATAAAAATATTTTTAATAGAATCCAGTTACAGAAATCCATGACAACACACAATTAATGGACTGCATGACAGCAATCACCAATGTGATTCATTACACTCAGTTAATTGCAAAAGCCAGATGACTATTCTGTGCTCAGGTCTTCCATGAACATGGACATCTAACAGGCTCTTCTAAGGCCATAAAAGGTGCAACACCTGATGAACTACATACATTCCTGCTAGCCCAGACAGGGGAGGAGCAGCAGAGGTTTAACACACCACCACTTTCCATGGTAGGACAATGACTGGACAAAACTTAACTGCACCCTAAAAATCCAGAGCTACTTCTCACAGCACTGTAGCTAACGAAATGCAGTTATAACTATGAATTATGTTCACCCTAAACATCTATCAAGCACATCTTGAGAGATGCATCTGCACTGGGCATTTCATTCTTATGCCTGCTCCACTGCTTTGTTATGATGAAATGAGAGGAAATCTGATTTGTAGCTCACTGCTCAACTCTCCTTGCATTTATATTAATGCAGGAGTACCTACACACATGCACCACACATAGAGAATGTGTATATATGAACAGCGTACACACTGAAAAATTATGTCTGAGATTTTTTAGGAATGGGTGTCTAAAATTAGATTTACATATTCAATCTGAGATGAGAGTACTTTGAAGTCCAGCTTTCACACATAAGCTAAGATTTTCAAAGCCTGGTGAAAGAATTTCTAAAAATGTTAAACTGTTCTGCCTCTGAATGTAATATATACATGCTTATATGTGTCTACAGTGAAAATTTTATGTATTTTGTATAAGATTATAAGTGTTTTTTTCTCGGTTGACTTTGCCTACAGAAAAGAATTCATTGAAGAACTGAATGAAGCTGAGAGTAAGTACAAACACAAACATGTAACATTGCAGACACCGGATACCTTACAGGAATTGTAAGTGCTTGAAATAACACCATGCTGAAAGCCAGTTCAGCAATTGGAAACATGTCAAATTTCACTCTAATTTACACCTATAACAAATTTGTAGCAACTCCACTGAGTGAAATAGTGATATTGTTGATAAGATTAAAATAAAAGCAGACTCTGAGCTTCCATCTGTATAAGAGTACTAAACAAGTGTAGTATGAACATATAGTAAAAGCAGTATAATCAAACAAGCTCAAAGGAACTTTTGCTGTGGAGAAGGCATGGGATCCAAGGGTTCAGATACACAGCCTTTCTCCTTAGTTTCTCTTCAAGGCATGTGAACACATTCCCAAAGTCCTCTGGACCTGCAGCCACCCCTCCCATTCTGACTCAGACTGAGTCTATGTCTGCCCAACAAATGAAAACTAAATAATATCCTCACAAATGTAAGTACATATCCAGATCTACCATCACCTTTTATGCTCCCAGCCAGGGCAATAAAACATAGCTCTGCTGCTTTGGACTTACAAAATATGTGATCACAAGCTGCATGTGCTTAAAATCCATCATCAGAATCCACAGCACATATTTAAAAACATCCCAATCATTACAAAATGTGGATTAAATTAGTGTAACCAGACTAGGCTTTGCTTCACAGCAGTGTTTTCCTCAGCTGCTCCCACTTTAGTTTCCAGAAAGTGATTCCACTGGCATAAAATTAAAATCAAAACAGCTAACTAACTGACCCAAAGATGTAGTTCTTTTTTTGTGACAACAAAATTCATTCTTCATAAAACCTTATCCCAAAAGAAGGAATTATACATGGCATCAGTGGCCTATCACTGAGAAGTATGAAACTCAGATTTCAAAACTTGCCAGCAATCATAAATAGCAAAAGAAGGGCTTTTTTTCCTACTACTCTTTCTTACATGCTTAGTAGTAGATTTTTATTAGAAAAATTCAAGACAGCAAATGTAATGTTCCATATGCAAAAGAGTACACCAGAACTGCCCTATTTTTGTTGGGATTTTTTTTCACTATAAATAAACAGTAGAAGACTTTCTGAGGAGTTAGTATTTTCTTTCTGTACTTTTCTCCCCCTTTCCTTTCCCACAGTAAATAGGTGACTGGCATTAAAATAGGGGGAAAAATATGACTAGTTAAAAAAACAGACTGGAGAATTTTTATTCCATTGACATTTGTCCTGCTACATGTTTGCCTATGACAGAGGAGAGCAATCTCAATGATGTAGATGTTGCCTTCTGGTTCCATGCCTTTTCTTAACAGACAAAAGATAGAGGAATTGCTGTTTTGTGACAAATGGGAAAGTTTTGAAATTTTCAGTATAGATTCAGTCCAAACATTCATTGCTGCTGCTGCTGCTATTTCAGAAATTATATCTAACATATTCATGCTGATAACAAGCATTTCCTGATCCAAAACAAAAAACCCCCACATTCCAGGTCAAAGTATGCAACATATTTGAAACAGAAGTATCAAAATGTACTATTTTCCCTCTTTTTAAGCTGAAAAGGAAGGCTGATAGTGGCCAAGTTTTTTTTTGAGTATGCAATGGCATTACTCAGGACAGGAAGATAGAGGCACAGTAACTGAATAAAAACACAGAAAAGGTAAACAGTAACAAAAAACAAAGCAAAGGTGAGGTGGTAGAGAGTAAAGACAACCCTTTTAGCAGTAGGGCAGGTGGAAATGGCAATTTTCCACAAGAAGGGCTGGAGACAAGAAGGTAACAGGTCCATGCTCCAGCTGGTAGGTGGAGGTGGGAAATCCAGAGATGTTTCAGCTGGCACTAGTCCCCAAGCTCTTCTCCATCTCAGGGCTACAGTGAGAGCACATCCTTGGCCCTGGGATGAGCCACCTTTCTGCTGGGCAAGTCACCAGTCTCCACACCCAGGAATTTTTAAAATGCCCAGCTTTACACAGTTTCATCTGTTAGCTCAGGTGGGCACCACTGTCTCCACTCCTTGTGCTGCCACAGCAGGACTCAGGACTCCTACCCAGTCCCCTTCCCTGCCCTATTGCTCCACATGTGTGATGCCAACAGGCACCACCTCCACCTCCCAGTCACCACGCTCACTCTACCAAACTGAGTAGCTTTGTGCTTTCCAAAACAAAAAGAGAATGCATTTTCATTCATAACTTTTACTCCTTCCCAGGGGATGTGAGGAGCATTATTTGCTTCAAAGAACCCCTGGGCTATGCCTATATAAGCTCCAGTCCTTAAAAGATCAAGCTGGCAAGTCAGGAGGTAGAGAGCAGACAACAGGTAGACCTTTGAGCCTACACATTGAAGGTTGAATGACTGGCAAACCACCTCTCCCTATGAAAAATTATGCTACAGCAACACAATAGTAATGGGAGCCAAAAGTATGTCTATTCCTGATTTGTAGACCAGGTTTTAGTTATGCTATAATCCTCTCAGTATGCCTGCTTAGGATCCCACAATCACACAAGTCATGAACACTACCCACAAATCCTGCGGCTTCCATGCCGAGCAAGCGACACACCAGATGAAGAAGGATGGAAAATATACATGTGGAATTGTTCTGGGAACTTAAAGCACACATAACAGTAAACAAAGCAAATATGGTACAAAACCTGTTGCTATTTTCACAGCATTTGTGGAGCAAAGCTGCATAAATGTAGAAGGATGCATACTGCCTCACACCTTTCCTCAGATTCCAGCAAATTAAGCACAGCAGCACAAACAGCAGCAGGGAGAAGGAAACTCTCTGCAGAAGAAGAGCTTCCCTGTTTGCTGCTGCACTACAGGTATATATTTGGGTATGTGAGAGAGAGATGAATAAGATGTGCTAAAATTATTTTTCCTCATTTCTTCTACGGCCTTGGCAGCTCATGGAGATTTGAACAGGGGGAAATCCCTTGGTGCCACCCTCCCTCCTCCAGGCACAGCTGAAGCCAGTTTGAAAAGGTTTTTGTGGCTGTCCCCTGTCCACCTGGGGACAGGTTTCACGAAGCCAGTTTGGTCTGATAACTAAAAGGCTGCCTCTGCTACCCACTGGGAAGCAGTGCCACTGTCAGATACTGGAGCACTAGCTTAAGTGGCACTACAGACAAATTTTGGCTGGTGGCAGGAGAGATGGCTGAAAGCCAGCTGACAGGGAAGAGCAGTAGCAATCTCTCTGCTGGGGGAATCCTCTGAAAATGCTACTGAAGCAAACAGCAACCACTAGTGGCACAGAGGCAAATGAGACAGGAGTGATCCTGCTCTCATGGAGAAGAGAAAAAGGCAAACGGCTGAACTGAAGTAATCAACATGAACTTGAACCGTGGCACAGGGCAAACATGTGGCATGCCGTATGGAAACTCAGAACAAAACAGAAAGCTTGGAACAAAATGAAATTAAAAATCTGCTTCTATTTCAAATTACTCCACTAAACATCTAACTGAAAATTGTGTTGGAAGTTGATATGACTTTGTGACATGTTGTTCCTTGAAGGCTGCCATTTTCCATCAAAAAAAAGGTATGAAAAACGTTTCAATCTGGTTACCTTCTATCCAGCAAGGCTAGAAAACATTAAGTTGTAAGATAAAAAATAACATTATACCATTAGTCAGCAGGAGATAGCTGTTCAGCCAGCATCTATCATAATGTTTTCAACAATCCATAGATATCAAATGCCTGGAAAAGAGGGCCAGTAATCACTCCAAGTATGGATTTTGAGCTTTAAATGTGTTTGATAAATTAATTTTTTTAAAGACAGGCCCTGTGCACCCTCACTTTGTTTACTGTTTCTAGATATAATCTACCTTAGAAAGGGCGACCAAATGTCCACTTCCAAAATAAATAAGCCTGGAGCATTAGGGCATTCTGTATTCTGAGGGATCCTCTGCTGAACAGCTTCTCACTAAAACATCCCTGAAAAAGTACCTAAGCTGTCAAATAGAAGTCTTAAAGTATGACTGATTAAAAAAAACCAACAAACTTTCTGTATAATTTCTAATAAGTACCTGAATGAAATCAGACCAAGAGTCAAGGGGAGTTAAAATGAAGAAACTAGAGCACCTCTCCTATGAGGAAAGACTGAGAGATCTGAGAGTATTTAACTAGGACAAAAATAGTAGGCTCAAGGAGGAATTAATCAGTGTATATAAACACTTGAAGGGAGGGTGCAAAGAGGACAGAGCCAGGCTCTTCTCCATGGTGCCACAGGACTAGAAGCAATGGGCACACAGAGAAACACAGAAGAAAAAAGCTTTGTACTTTGAGGATAGGCAAACACAGGAAGAGGCTGTGGAGTTCCTATCCTTGGAGATATTTAAAGGCCATCTGAACAGTATTCTGGGCAACCAGCTCTAGGTGTCCCTGTTCAAGCAGGGCACATGATGAGATGGCCTCCATTGGTCCCTGTCAACCTTAACCATCCTGTGACAAACAGATGACTTATTACCAGCAAGAACAAAAAAATCAGGAAGTAGAGACAAAAGAAACCCAAACAACACCACCACTTTTATATTCATTAGGGCAATATTGGATGATATTTGCCAATAATACACCTATTTGTCCTATAATACACCTAAAGGCATAATGAGACTAGAGGGCTCACTCCACCAAGCTCAGCTACCAGGCCTAAAGACAGCCCAAAATGGTTACACATTAAACTCAAACACACTTGCAAAACTTAAGTGTAAAATCATATCCATAAATTTTCAAACTTCCCCTCTTACATTCATTAAGTTCAGAGAACTGATTTCCACTGGCAAATTCTACAGCAGTGTCAGTGAATGACCAGAGTGGGAGCTGAAACAACCATCATCAGAGCAAATGGCAGAGTGCAGTCTATTCGTGCTCTCTGTCCTCTAAGGAGTACCACAAGCACAGAAACACCTCCTAGGTTATGCAGTTTATTTGCCTGCCAGCATGAGATTCTTCCCTACAGTAACTTTTAACACTTGCTTTTGCCAAGTTAAGAGCAGTGTGTTGCATCTAAAGAAAATGAGTTTACAATGAACCCACACCCCCCATATTTTGCAGTGCCCAGTGCTGCAGTGTATAACAGGGAAGGTGCCAAATTGTTCAGACAACACACCAGGCCAAAACTATCAAGTCAGCAACATAACAGCACCTCTGAGTGCTGGACCCTGTACCAATATTCCTAGTGCCTTGCTACAGCACAGCATCCTCTCCCCTGCTCAAGGCACAGCTGATCAGTCCTGGCATCTCACAGCTTTGAGAAGTCCAACTGTGCCACACAGTAGTGATGTGCAAGAAACAGCACAAGCTGTGAATGACTGAGAGGTAATTATTTGAACCTCCTACTTAAATAAAGCTTTACACCTAACCTAGTCTCTTGAGAGATCCTGTTTATCACCACACTTCCACCCTGCAGAGGATTTCAAAAGGCTACTCCAACCATGGTCATCTGAAAGTGTTCACAAAAATCCAAAAAGAGCAACCCTATAGGTGGTGGTTGAAAAACTAGTGACCATGATGAAAAACAAGTGGAGAAAATGCCCAAAGCTGATACAATCATCCTCTATCCAAGCACCCAGTTACATAGGATGAGTTGTCTCAAAAGCAAACTGTGTGGCTCCCATTTGTCACCAAACACATTTAGGTAAAATATTTTTGGTGTCATCTTCTACTGGACAACAGCTTCCTTGCAAGGTTTTCTACACAAAACCTAAAAACCCCAAAAGCAGAGAGTTCATAAACATTTTTCTATATTATCTGCTTCTCATCCAAAAAGGCACTCACAAGCTTTCAGCTATGTTTCTCATAGAATGAGACCAGGAAATCAGCCACACAAACTGCCCAAGATTAGGAAACATAGAAACATCGACCACTACATACCTATCTCAAACAGATAAAATATAAAATAATCCCTTACTTACAACTTGATGAGAAGTTGAAAAGACCATTAAAACAGTTTTATTAAATTAATCAGGTAGCACTAAAAAAATTAATACATGACAAAGATGACTGTTCATATAACCCTAGCTCTTTCACTTTGTCAATGTACATTGTAAACAAACTTTTTTTCCCAGACACTTTTTGTTTCCATATTTAAACAGATGTGTGTGCTTAGCACCTGTAAAACAAAGTCATTTACTTAAATAACTGAGTACAGATTAAGGTACTTTTTTTATATATAAACTTTCAAAATACTGTGACTCTTTTACATTATTTAACATACAGAGACAGAATCCTCATATATGGATTTTAAAAAGAACTTACTTTTGCATTTAAGCAAAGAAAGAGGGATTTGCATTTGCTATGTAAGTTTCTATGTGAAGGTACATGTGTACATGTACATACTCTGTATACATGTCACTTACAAATGTACTTGGTAAGGACAGAAAAAGTCCTAAGGAAAAAAATTTAACACATTTAAAATATCCATTAGCATGACAATAAATATAGTTATACAATGCAAAGGTCTATAACATTCAGTGTATTAAAAAAATGCTATGAATGAGGAAAATATCTTGTTAGAAATACCCATATAGGAAATTAGAGACAAACAGGAAAATCAGGAAAGTTCCAACAGTTCAGAAACATTGTAAAGCCACTTCACTGCAGTATTTCACACAGCATATACTTTATCAGAAGTCACTCAAAATACTGTCTTCATAAAGCTGAATGAATTTCTCAACAGCACATACAAAGTGAAGCTTTGAAAAGGAATGGGATGTTTTGTTACATGAATAGGACTTGCTGGGGAAAAAAATAAAGTTTTGTTTTTATTTTAAGCATACAAACTTTTCTTTCAAAGTCTTACCTATTTGTTTCCTGTACTGGTCAACAGGAGTCCTTGATGTAGAGGCATCTTTTCTACCCATTGTTTTCAATCCAAAAATCACTGTCAGTATCAGAAAACAAAACAAAACAAAAGAAAAACCATAATATTATTCCTAAATAAATTACTAACAAAATCAGTTGCTTATAACATCAGAAAAATGGTAACAACCAATATTTACATGATTATACACAAAGACATAAGCCTTCCCAGAGTACAGGGAGACACTGGAGTTAATCATCACTATTCTGAAGACTATTAGATACATTCTAAACATACCTTTTTCTCCACTGCATGGATTATTAACATTACAGAATGCCTGTTAGTTTGAATGAAAATAAAGAAAAAAAGAAAGGATTTAAACTGATTGCACTGTAATTCAGCTTTTTTACCACTGAATTACATTCCCATATAATTTACTTCTTTAGTAAACCAGGGAATGAATGCAGTATTGTGAGAAATATTTCCATTATTGAAAATACATTTACACCACACACAGGAGTCGGAGTTGCTCAGGAAACCCACCTGCAGACACAACCTTCCAGCCACCTTGAGAAAAGAAAGGAGCAGATACCTAGAGCACAGCACCCCCACAGTCATCTATCTTCCTGCCATGGGCTCCAGATATCTGTGAACGAAAAGAAGTGGAGAACAAAAACTGAGAGCCAGGGCTGTATGCATTTTACACCTCTCAGGCATGGTACTGATAGTTTAAATCACCTTCATTGCATTTAAGTTACAACCATGCTGACTCTTGAATGGGATTCTCATGTTGCACACCTCCTCACAAGGAGGTGACACTAGGATTGCTCAAGGAACTGCATAATCATCCATACAAAGATGATCTTTCAGGTATACTGGTGCTTCCACACCATTCATGTAACTGAACAAGCATCATCTGAACAGTGCTCTAGCAAATTCCTGATGTATCTTATAACATGCAAAACCTTATGGTTCCATATTCATCCCTCACAGGGCTGCCATTCAAGCATCAGATTCTACAAACAAGCCCATTTCACTTCTTTTTCCCTGGTTAATAAATAACTGGCTGATGCAGTCATGCTTATTGCTCAAAACACTGGGATAGAACCATTTTGGCTGAAATGAAGACATTACTCACCATGGTGATGATGAGCCCCACCATCTGACTGCCTCTACAACACAAGAGTCCCAACATCAACACTGACACCAGAGGCCTGACGTTTTCAAGAAGAGTCAGATTTACTGCTCAAGCACAGAAGATGTACAGCAGCCAACCCCTGCCTCTTCCCACTGGCCCTGGCGAGCACCATGCCAAGGGAAAACTCTGGCTGAATCATCCTGGGTAGCCATAAACCAAGTGCAGATTGTGCACATATGGCCGTGCACTATCTGCAAGAGTTGTACTTTTCTGTTAGGCATACCCAGCTGTGCTACAGTAAGATGAGCATCCCCTGAGCCTGCCAAGGCACGCTTCCTGGGAAGTGCAGCTCTGGAAGGCACTGAGATGCCAAATCACGAACCACAAAGCATGCCATGGCACTGCTGAACACCACTGCCAGCATCCCAAATTTAAAGCATTCACCATCATTTTCTTCATAGCTTCAAACATGATTTAAAATATAGCTGTAGGAATGATGCCCGCAAATTATTTGTGCATTTTAGAAGCACAAAGTTTATTATATTATATTCATCTGTTCCACAGGAATTACTGTCATTTAATGTCATGTGACAAATCCAGGCTCCTTAATTTCATTTGCGGGACACATGGCATAAAATGAACTTGGATGCTCCAAAGTCAGCAACCTTTTTTAAAACATATTCAGGAATAATAACAAGGTAGAGAAGAGTGGCACTAATTTTTAATCCGAACTGAAAATTCAATTATAGTGTTCTAATTTTTCCATACATTACTTTGGTATTTGGAATTCTGAGAATACTCCCTGTTTTATGTAAAACAGGTAAGCAGTGAACTGTAATTCACTGGGTCGTTTTTCTATTCCCCTCTATTATGCTTCACAGAAATTCTCTAGACTGGATTCTACTTTGTAACACTCACATCATCATAATTAAAAGGGAAAAATAAATTACTGTTTGAACTTTCCAAATGAGGAGGCAAGAGATACATTTTTACACTGCAAAACTAGTTCTTGGCTTTTTTATGCCACTGTTAAGAGACTGTTTTGACTTGCCTTTTGCAATTTCCATAGTCAACTAATGGTTTATAACAAAACATCAGCTGTAAAAGATTTTTGCATTTTTAGCAATGCCAATAAAACAGACTAAGAAAACACAGGCAAAAATTATTTCCTGACTTAAAATAAGCCACAGAGATTTGCCTGCATGGCTCAGTGTCACCAACTCTTGCATCTAGAACCTCAAGTCCTCTTTGTTCTTCAAAGGGATGCAGTAATCATCATTCATTTCCACTGCTTTGATGGTTACATAGCAAAGGCCTGAGAAACCCATGGAGACACTGGCACACAGAGCCCAGTGTCTAATAAGACAGATATTTGCATAGAAGATCAGCCACAATTTAGAATGTGTTGTGATAGATGTGGAAGGGGAATAACAAATCTATATTAGCATGTACAAACCCAGATTGTTTTCACAATTTAATTCCTTGGAGACTACAGCTCATCACCTTCCTGCCATGAGCTAGACTTAAACTAAAATATGGATTAATAAGAGGTAATATTTATTATTTATGAATCTTGCTGTAGGAGTGGTTTTCAATGCAACTTTCTAACTATTTATTGATTTATAAACTGGAAACCTTTGTCAGTCACAAAACTAATTCTCCCCACTTAAAATGGGAGTGGTCATCCCACAGTAATTGGTGATCTTTACTGTAAAAGAAATTTACACTCAGGTCTCTGGCCCTTTTGCTGCTTCTGACATCAGCAAATGGAGGATCTGGCTTCTCCTGCATTTCTTTGCCAGACCAAAGGGAAAGGCAGCACATTGTGCTGCAAGCTGCCCAAGCAGACTTCAAGTCCCTAAAGTTTTAATGACTACATAACCATTTTAAAAAACACACAAAGGACTTTGTCACTGCTCCTTTTACTGGCTACTGAAAATACTTGAAAAGTAATTCCAGATAATATGAAAGCAATGTGAGCTATCTTCAACTTTCAAGCTTTTATAAAAGATGGTTTTAAGAAAACAAAGCAAGGGCCCATTGAATGATGATTTTTGTTTATTTCTGCTTCAGAGATACTATAAGATTAAAAGATATCATTGTTTTTGTGATACTCTTCATTTTTTTTCACTCCCTTCAGCTTCCCCTCTAGTAATTCACCCCTGAAAGTTCCACACTCAGAAAAAAACCCCACAAAAAACACACCACTTTGTTTTTCTCTTCTCTTACTCTTAAGCAGTTGCTAATAATAATGAAAACCTATAATAAATTGCTTATTATCACTTCTAATTGTCAATAGCATTTTGTGAGATTAAAACCAGTCCTAAATGTCCATTTCAAGTCTGGCTACACTTTAAATCACAATCTACTGTTCTGGATATATACGTAGCATTTTCTACACCCATTAAAAAAATTTAAGCAATTACTTTAATGAAATAGAAATTTACTATGAATTACTTTAGAAATGCTAATAAAAATAAGAATAGGATATATATACCGAGATTGCACTTTGTACATTATTGGTGCAATATATACGATTAGTAAGTGATAAGCCTTAAAATGCAAATCAGTAAATACTCAAAAGACATGCATAACTATTTGCATGTGTACAAACTTTCTTACCAGTCACTCTTTAACAGTAGGTTGCCTAAATATTAACAGTGGGCACATTAAAGACATAAACAATGAAACAATGACTAGTTTTGTAGCTGAAAAGTAGTTAGCCAGCAGAGAGAAAAGCAAGTAAAACTTCAGGACAGAAAAGAACCACTGCAGAATGAAAAGCTACTGGACCAAGTCTTTGGCATCTGTACATACGCAGAGGTTCCCCATCTTGAGTTGCAAATAGATATCTATCTTAAAAATAACTCCTTTTTTGTTTGTTTTGTAGGATGTAATGCAGGTTGAGCACCTGAACTCCTAAATTGAATAGTTTTTAATATGATTCAAAGATGCTATGAAAACTTACATTGAAGGAACTGGTCTTCTTCCAGTTAATTCCATAGCTGGTACAATAACTGATGGATATTAAAATATTTGCAAGCTGCAAAAGAGCATACATAGCCTTTTACTCACCTCAGGTAAAATTCAAGGAGCACATCAGATTATCTGCAAAACTACTATCCCAAAGAACTGGTAGCACTACATTTAAAAGTGGAAAGTCATCTGCAAGTAGATATTTAGGAAATTGCTGCTGCTGGTTATCACAACTGGCTTTTTTTTGGTTGTACTATTGGATTAATTAAGGCCTGTCTACGCAGCAGTAGAAGCAGCTTGCAATAATTAATCTCATGTAGATTAATTATTTCACCATACTATACCCATGAATTTAAAAATCTTTACTATTATTACTGCCTTAAAAAAAACTTCTACAAAATATATTCATTTTCTTTTGGTAAGTCTTACAGTACTCTTCCATTCCTCTCAAAGAATGAGACTATTATTTCAAAGGAAAGAGTCCCCTGCCCATGGTGCTTCTTGCAGAATCTATCTCTGCTTTACCTGGGGATTTATTTATTTTTCTGTTAATAAAAGGAAGGTAATACTCCTTTCCTTAATTTAATCTTGAAAGCAGCAGAAGTGATTTAAATTTAATTAAATTTAGAAAAATTAATCAAAAACACAGGATCCATAAGACTAGTCAGAACAGATATTAAAATAATTTCAATGTTCTACACAAGGACAAAAAACATCGTACCACATCCCAAGATTTAAACCATATAGGAACTACAACTTTTACTCAGACATACATCAGGCTGCTTCATAGCTTCATGTAAGCACTAGGAACAAAACACACATTGTTACTTCCAATTAGTACCCTCTGCAGCCCAGGGAAAGGAGCTGTTCTGTTGTTTTTTAGCTATATAGTACCTACAAACTGCATGAAATTAGCTCTGCATTTATTTAACAAAAGTAATAAACAGGTAATAGTTCACAGAAATTTTCAGAATATTCTCATAAATGTTTCAAAATCTTATTGTGAAAAACTAACTTCATCAACATCCCAGATTAGTTTCACTAAGTTTCAGAAATGTAACTGAGACACACAAGCTACACAGAAGCCCATCTCCACTCCCTTTGCAATGGGGCAAGAAAGAAATGTAATGGTAAGGAATCCAAATCACCTCTAGCAAACTTGATTTCCTGTTATGTTCCTAAATCTCCCCAGATAACATAGGTGGGATTATTTACACCCAAGTATTTGCAGTTCTTCTAGTGAAGAGTCTACATGCTTTTGTTAAACACAAAATGTTTTTAAACATCTGAAGAGCTGACAAGATTATCCTCAAATGTACTCACAGCTAGAAAAACTGATTATTTCAAGGGTAGCAAAACCTGAATAGGATTTTAAAAGGACTTCACATTTATGCAAAATTGCTTTCTTAAGCAAAAACAGGCTACTAAAAATGTTGAAAGGTTCCTCCCATTCTCAGAAGAGTACGGTTTGTCTCTGCTTCTACAGGATGAAAATGTAGTAGGCCAAAACACTTATTATAAAAAACAATTTATAAAAGCATTACTTACACAGAAGAGATCTATTTAGCAATTGGTGTTATTCTTGTTATAAAAAATAGGAAATTTTGTAGAAGAATATTCCTAAGTGTAGTGATTCTATGTCCCTTACATTTAAGGATGTTATGCCTTCAGAGAAAGATTCCCTAGTCACTTCAGAGATGGGGAGAGGTACACCATATGTGAAACATATACTCAATTTAATATGAAGATATATCTTCATCTAAACACATTTAAAATTCCATTAACATGTTCAAAGAGAAACCTTTTCCACCCATTTTTATCAATCTGTGATGGCACTGATGTGTCAAGAAAATATCCTTAAAGAAGTTCATGAAGGAAAAAATGCATGCAGTGGTTCATTTCTGCCTTGCCAGACAGTTCAAAATGCAGCACTTCTCATAGGGAGGAGTAACCTCTGCTGAAGGAAAATTACACAATAAATGACACCATATGCAGTATTTCAGAATAATGTTCTTCAAAATAAGAGAGTCTGTCTAAACATTTTTGAGGGGGTGGGAAGAACATGGGACTACTGCAGAAATCAGAGTTGAAAATGGTAGAACAGACACTGAGACCATCCCATTGCCCAGAGTCAGATCCACCATGGATGGATGCAGCTCTCATGGGAGAGCCTGTGGATGCTGCACAGGTGCAGGGGGGACATCACCACCACACAAAACACACTGAAGCACAGCTCTCTGCCTCAAGAGTTGATGAGCCAAGAGCAACAATGAGAAACAATTACTTGCTCTGTCTCAGTTTTGAAGATCATTTAAAGACCAGCAATTTTACTCCCTCTTTGATCCCTATCACATACCCATTCAGTACTTTTCTTTTGATAAAGTAGGGATTATTTAAGTAACAGGTATAAAGACCTTAAATTTCAAAATCAGCTGAATCTGCCTAAGCACTTCACTTCCAACAAGTTATGAAGCTGCCATCCTTAAATTCAATAGTCATGTATGGTTTTACAAAAAAAAAAAAACCAAAAGAAGAGTCCTGTATGGTTTTACTTCAAAATCTCACAGACTGTTTTGCCCTCCTAGGTCTCACAGGAAGGGAAGAGTGACTTCTTTCCCTCCTTTAAATGAAAAATTAAGCCCTCTATTCTGCCATCTTTAGTTTTGGGAACTGACAAAAATTCTATTTTTCCTAAATGCTCCTTCTTTCCTGGGAGTGCCAAAAGCCACGGCCTTGCTGTAAGTCTGAATGCTTTAATTGTATACACTTGTTAATTTCTCATTTGTAGATTTTTAAGCTTAGACTCATTTTTGATGGAAATGAAATTCTGATTTCTTCCTCAAGTGAGAAGAAGTATTCAGGGATTATCCTTCCCTTCAGTATACCATTTTAAACTATAGTTCTTAATCATCCAGAAAACAGTGTTTCACAAAGTTTTCAACACTGCAAAATGAGATAATGACCTTTATTGAAAATCAGTCTCGTAACTTCTAGAGTTATTCACACACACACAAAAATTGGAACAGGTAGCAATTTCATATTTATCATGTTTTTGTTTCTATGGTGCCTTTCTTTTCACTTGCCTTATCTTAAGACTACTAAAAATACAAGATCTCAGAATAAATTATTAAAAAACAAATAGGTTTTTTAAAGAAATAAATCAAAGCAAGACAGTTTGAAAAAGCTGGAATTTTCCCTTTCTTTTCATTCTCTCACACTGCTTATAAAAAAAAACCAAATAAAATATGTGTAGCTAAGTCTCAGCTTAATTTTTTTCCATTAATTCTAATATTGATATCCACTTTCCTTGAATATGTCTATCATTCAAGCAGAAAACCAACTCTCAGCAAATAAAATTATCTTAATAAATGAAAACCAGAAGAGAAAACAGCCACAAAAATGCCATGCAGGCACAAAGCTGGGAGGCAGACAAATGTGCCCTCCTGTAACATATTGCACTGTAATATAACAGTGTCCCATCACACAACTTCAAGCTGTAGTACTTGCCAAAACTGGTCACCGTATTTATAGACTAATGACTGCTTCCCTTCTTACCCTGAGCAAGCTTCCAAAGGTTGAAAGCACTCTACAAATGACAGCAGCAAATAATACTTCAGTCCCTACTTATGTAGTCCCTACTACATAAACCTAATGGTAACACTTCAGCAAAACTGAATTGTTAGTTCCATTACTAAACCTGGTGTTCAAAAGGACTTAAAGGGTAATCTCTACATCTAGCATTCAGAACAAATGCACATTTTTTTTCCTTTCTCTGAAGCTACTGCAGCTCAGTAAGTATTAAATAGGATGATCTATGAATGAAGAAAAATAGTTTTAACAGTTTTATGCCATTTTTTTGTTTGTTTCAAATGCCATATTAGGCATTCAGGAAACTCAGCTTTTAAAAAGAAAATCATCTAGTCTAGTCACCAAGCAAACGAAACATGAAGGGTAAGGAGATTTAATTTGGTGAGTTTTGTGTGTTCCTCCATTATTCAACAGCTAACTAAAGACAAAGTAATCACAGAATTGGTCAGATTGGAAGAGACCACACTGGCTCATCTGGTCCAACACCCCTGATCAAGCAGGGTCTTCCCAGAACACATGACACAGGTCTGCATCCAGATACAGATCCATAAAGATCAGAACATAAAGTTGGCATGCATTTCATCAGCCTCAACACAATATATCCCTTTCTTTCTTTATTTAAAATTGAAACAAAAACCAGTAGATAACCAGTAGCTAACCTAGTGTTAACAGATAAAATGTAAAGTTCGGCCCCACAACACTTAATAATGAGCTTAATAGTCAGGCTTAGTGAACACAGACCCATAGATGTTAACAGCAGCATTTCCAAAACCAAGAACTACTTGGTTTTGAAGGATTAGGCCAAAACTGGGTGAAAAGTTTAATATGGAGTAAATAACATCAGCTCAGTAGTTTCCAAAGCAGTTCAAAACAATAGGCCAAACACACTCTCTGCAGATTTTATCTAAATTGCTCAAGATTTGGCTGTCCTGAAAACTACCTAGAGATCCCATTAAAGGCAATGATTTTTAAGATAAAGTAATAGCTTACATGATACCATCTCTTTGGGAGCTTTATGCTGTATTCAGGCAAAAAGGGGATCATAAAATCATTGATATCTACCTACCAATCTGAAACTTGAACAAAGATTGAATTAAATGAATGGATCAAAATCAGGCTAAAACCTTTATATGTACCAAATAAAAAAATAAGCTTTGATAACCATCAGAAAATCTGGTACACTTTCCTTGCCTCATTTTAAGGCAGAAAAATTTGTGGCGTGCAGCTGAAAAGGCAGCAAAACGAAAAATCATCCACCAGCAGAAAAGTATCAGCTGAAATAGAACATCATGTGAACAGCTGAAGATTTTGGATGAAACCATTTGTGCAAATGCCTGTTTGGGCTCTTTTCATGGCTCTTCCCACTAATGGGAATAGGGTGGGATGAGACTGCATCTCCATCTCTTCCCTCTGCTCCTGAATAGCGTGCAGATGTGTGTCATAAGGAAGAGATTTTGCTTTAGGGTTCATTGTCCAAAATAATGCCAAAAGAAAGGATGACACTGAGACAAACACATTTTCAGAAAAAGTACTGTTTCGAGTCACTCAGTATGAGTGAAATTCTATTTACCATAAAAATACTAGTAAAATACAAAACTGAACACATTTTGATGGTGGCTGCTTTAGGAGAGGGCACATTTTTTTAAGATCCTGGATTCTGGTACGTTAAACATTGGCCTCTTCTGGCCTAAAATGCATCTCCTATACCACAAACCAGTTACAAACGGAATAGCTGTAAGACTGCTAAAAGACATAATCTGAAAAGCAGTTTGCAAGCATTTCTTAAGGAACCTAGCCTGAAATACAACAGCAGATGACAAGCCACACCATTCACTAAAATTTCCTTAGTGCATCTCTCTAAGCAGTAGTGGTGTCCTGGAGTGATAAACCCGGACAAGGGGTTTGTACATGTCCTTGGCTAGAGTCAAAGTAGAATGTGTGCTTCTGCCATAAAGTTTTATTAGGAGAAGTAATTGCACTGCCTGAAATCTAGCTCTGTAGGTGACATACAATGAAAAACCTTCTAGAGCATACAGTAAAATGAGTTCAGGTTGATTTTCTTAATAGCACACCAACATCACAAGAAACTGCAGGTCTGTCCTCTTCCTGATACAATTGCACAGTCTGGCCACTACTGTACCAACAGTGCACAGCTCTGTAACTAAGTTTAAGGAAAGCTGGGTCAACTCTGATAATGAAGATGCCTCCTCTTTTACCTTTAAGAAGACTATATCCCACACACTCAGCTTTATAGTTGTTTTCACACTCATCTACATATATATATATTTTAATAAGGTAATTAAATAAAAACATGTAACAGTAGAGTACAGGGCAAACACCCTTCCAGCTCTTCAATATTTCCAGTAATGACAGTGCATAAATGTGAAGGCTCAAAACCAGAAAAGAGACAAGTCTGTCAGAGAGCCATCACCCTGTGCTTTTTCCTACACATTATTCTCTCCACAGTCCCCTCAAGGGAGAGTACATATTCTATAGTGTCCTTCTATGGTCAGGACACAGAATTGAACCAAGCCTATACAATATACATTACTTGTGTGCAATAAATGACAGAATACAAATGCTTTGAATTCCTTACTCTGCATATAAGGCTATGTTTTAGTACAGCATCCACATTTACATCATAATTTCCACGGGTCCATATAAACATGCATGAAGATAAACAGGCACTCTTCTCAAGCAGAACTGTAAGAATTCACCCAGAAGCTCTGCTGTGTAAATTATTTCAGATGTATTTTAATGAAGCCATAAAAGATATTAGCAAGTGTGCTGGGAACTTTAGTTTTAAATTATTATGATCTGTTACTCTAACAGAAGTTATTAATATTATTTAACCCCACTGGTATACTTAAAATGAAAATAGTTTCAAGATTTTTTCAATAGGTTTTGTTTCTATAATATTTTTTCCAGAGTACCCTTCCTGTTTAGCCTGTTGGTCTCTAGCTCTGTATACACAAAAGATAGCAAAATAACCCAGGCTTTCAAATTATTCTATCTTTCAGAATAAAAAGCAAGCATCAATCTAAGAACACTTTATTTACCGTTTCACTCCAAATTACAGAAAGATTCATTCATAAACTAAGTAGCATGTCAAAAAATTCCAAGGAGAGCAACATCCACCCTTGCTCTTACCATTTTATGATTTCAGAATAAAAACCACAAAACATTAAATTATTAGTTGCTGCAATTCTTTGCAGTTCCATTAAAATAACACTAAAATTTGTTGAAAAGACATATTCTTGAAAGCTTCCCATGCTGCATATATATACAATAAAATAGAAGCAATACTTTTCATGTCCTCTGCAAAGGAAAGAAATGACAAATTCACACAGACCCAGCACAGCCTTGCCTAGGACACTAAACAGTAGCATGCAGGAGGGCCTCTGCAGCAACCAGGTGGGAGGGAGAGCTAACAGCTGACTGAGGTAAGACCGATGTGTGGACAGAAACATCACAGCAAGCGTGAGTCCAAGCTCAAACCCACCTCCTAACAGCAGTTCTACTAAAAGAACTAAGGTCTTTCAGGACCTTCATCATGCTTACCAATTTTTCAGGACATGTCTTCCATAGAAATAAAACTAGATGAAACACTCTTGCACTGGTTTTATTATTTAAACCATGCTCCTACCTCTCCTCCCCTTGGCAGCCCCAGCCCTTCTTGCCATTGCCCTGCCCTCAAATTCCCTTTGTCTACAGGACCTTGCTCACAAACCTCTAAGTCTTCCCTCAGCCACCGCTCTAGATAAAGATAAAAATTTTCCATGCTGCACACACATCCAGCATTCCTTGTTACTCATCACACGCTAACAAACTACACTCTAACACACTTAGGTTACCATTATTTCAGCCATGCTTTAAACTTCATCAATCCAGCTATCACTAAACTAATTCAACATTTGCCACTATTGCTTGTATATTTACACACAGACAACTGACCAAAACAGCAAGCACATCACACCTTATTCAAATCCTGGGAGAAGTCCCCACAAGTTCTCAATGACTGCCAGTGGCTCCCAGCCATTACTTCTGGGTGCTGGCAGCTTACCAGCTCTTTATCCATTTTCTTGTTACTATACAGTCCTAATTTTAAGATTAATTTTAGTTGACTAAAAGTAAATCAAGGACCTAACCAAATGTAAATATTAGCTATATAAATAGTGTGTTTTCAGTTTGACAGCCAAGACACAAAAACAAAACAAGTAATCCACTGCTTCAGGTTAACAATTTCCTTTTGGCAAGAGCGTAATACAAAACTGGTCTAGCAATAAAATAAGTGACGCAATCTTAATTGGAAGCAGTGTAACCATCTCCTCACACAATGAGAGCAACACACTGCCTACTGAACAATTTCTACAGCATACATATTACATGAAAGAAAGATCTGTGGTTTTTAATATAAGCTCTTAGGCATGATCACTTTTAAAAGCAGACAAAAGTCAAAGAGTTTAAGCAGAGATGGTGATATGGTTAAGCCAATTAAAGCCAAGCCCGGAAATGTCCTCCACACTGACTTGGTACAGTGACAAATTGAAAATATACATAATTTTTAAAAGTTTTAAACATGTTCAACTTAACTACAGAGGAGTCTCATCAACAAGCTCTGGGTGTGTGAGAGGCTTTGCACACCTAGTTGCTAGGTGTGGCTAGGGTAAGGCTAGTTGCTGACACAGGTGCTTAATCTCCTACCACATTTTAGGAGGCTGTAAGAAAAGACAACAAAAGAAGGTATGTTCTGTGCCCAGGACCCAGGACCCGATTCCCAGCCTCTACACCAGCACACAGCACCCTAGAAGAAATGTGAGTTCAGGTGAGGGAAGTGAACTGAGGTGCAGGTATTGCCAGCTCCTCCATGCAGACTGCAATCTGAGGGGTGGGGAGAAGCGACCAGCTGGCACCATCTTAAACTACAGCGTTTAAGGCTTCTAGAGTACATCTGTCAGAGCCATTTGTGAATAAATTTCAGCACAAGAGTTTGTAGAATTGAGAACTTCATATGTAAAGATTACAATGAAAACACAATAGATAAAAGCATAAAAAGCTACAAAGGCTGATTGATAATGTAAATGTGAGAGGGAATTATCATGGGTAAACTTAACCTTTTCTTCATTTGCACCACACAGCACAGCCAGGGAGAAATCAATTGAGACTTCGAAATCTACTACATTTTCAACCCAATCTGTTTCCCCAATAAAAAAAATAAAATAAAAAAAAAAAAAAGTTAATGACATAAAAGGTTATTAATTTGTTCCGCTGTTTATTTTATTTCAACAGAAATACACAAGGATTAATTTAGCTTTCTGGGAAATGGCAATCAAATACAGACAATGCGACCCCATTTTTAATTTGTTATCTTACCTAAGACTAGAAATAACAGAATTAATAAGCATACAACAAACTTGTGTAGAAAATGGCGTGTTTCAGCTGGTCCTCTGGATTTTAACTTTCCAACTACCATTCCCAACACCAACCTACTGCCAACATTTACTGTTTTCCCCTCTCACATTTGTCCTTGCTGCTGTGACTTCTCCACTGTAAGTTTGTGCTGTCAGAACAGTCTTTCCCTATTTATTCATACCAGCTCAATATCTAACCCTGGATTTCTACTGCACCCTTCCTTTCCCATCTCCAATCCTTCTTTACAAACCCTCCTGGGTTTACTTTGACTAATTCATCAGCCTTTATTCCCAATTCTGCCTCTTTTTTGATTGTAAAACATACTGAGTGAAGAATAATGACAAGAACAATCATTACACATGAATGAACAATATTTTGGTGATGTATGAACTATATTTAAAACTGCAATCTTGGGACACAATAAATTGTATTGTGCAAAGCTCCACTGTATTACTGCAGTGTGTGTTTAGAAGGGCAGAATCAAACTTCAAAAATCACTAATGCTGATTTTTAGCCCTGTGGCTAAAAAAAAAGCAAAAGAAATGAGAAACAAAGGAATAGCACAGTCCATGTCAGGAATGCCTCAAGTATTTGCTCAAGTCACTGATTACAGGGGTATCTCTGCACAGCTAGTGATAAAAAAACACCTGGGATTCCATGACATTTTCCCATGACCTTCAAACATAATTCTGAAGAATAAAAATGTATCAGGAATCATAGGCTGTTGCAGATAATTCTGCGATATTAAAGTTGCATTAATGCAAGTTTTATTTGAAAATACACACACAAGAATTTTTTATTCTTCACAGTCATACCAGCGACCATCTATGTTTGTCATCACATGAAACAACAGCTCCTTCCTCTATAGCAAATACCACAGTTTCTCTGGAACTATCTTTCCTTCCTATTTTCTATTCAAAAGGAAAAAACAACAGTGGCCTGCTTACTTTGTGTGTCAAAACCACTTCAATAATAAACCTGATTACTAAAGACTAATAAGAGACACTGTTTGTTCATCTCCTTTACCAACCATACCACGAGGTTTATGTTGTACATAATACTACAGTGATATATGGAATCATCATGTTTGTTAACTAAAAGCAGTTTCACTGTGCCTGTGATTGATAAACTACGGGACTACTAAAACATTAAAAATGTTAATCTTTGTAATAATCTCCTGAAAAATTTTTATATTAATTTAAACCATGGATCATTTTAATATTTAATCATTGCAGACTTCACTTGGAATGAGGATAGCCATTCACTGAAAAGAACTTCATTTTTTGTTTTGAAAAATGATCAGCAAGTATTTATTCAGTAAATCTCTTCACATTTTTTCCTCAAGCCAAATAAACCTCCAAGCAAATGAAAAAATCCACAAGAGCAGAAAAATTTAAGGCAGAGTTTGGGTCAGAAAACATTGACTTTCACACTCCTGTTTCCCAGGAGTAATTGCATTACAACAGTAGTACTGTATGAGAGTCAGAGGATTGGGGGAGACTTCTACTGCAAATGGAAATCACTGGCTTCTTTGTCTATATCTTACCATCATCTATGCTGCATTCTCTTCATGTATCTCATAACGTGTAAACATAATAATTCACTTATTCTTCACAAGTGCTTAATGGACTGAGTCGGCTGCCCACAATGAGATTAAACCAGTTTAGGTTTTTTAATGGGCAACCCGATTTTGCACCATTAGCCCAACTCCTACCCTCTCCTATAATTCACAGCTTGCCTTGCTTAATGCAGAATTTAGATTAATATGGAAATATCCCAAAGAAAAAAACTCAACAACTTCATAGTTATGAGAAAAATCTCACAGAAACTCTAAATTCTAACTGTGATTGACAGTAACTACTCTTGATAGTATCAATCCATTTTGAAAGGTATTTAAAATTATCTAACCAAAACCAACTCATGGTCTAGAGAAACAAAACTCATAGAAATATGCAAAGATAATACCTTCACTCCACTACAAAAATATAAACCAAAGAAAACAACCCTTGTATTGTTTTCTTCATAGGGTCTACTATAAGTGGATGTTTTCTGGAGTTACTGCAACAAAGTACTCTGGCCTTCAGATTCCCTTTAGACTGGGCTGCAGGAATTTGGCTTAAGTATTTTAAATAAGTAAATCCTAAAGATACCCTGGGTGGTACCACAGGTAAATATACTAGTTTACATGACTAGAACTCCATTCTGTATTTTTGACCAATAGTGACGTAGAATATTTTCACACTGGCAAACAAACTGGCTTTGTATCTGAAGAGGCTGCAGAGTCTAACAGCAATTACTACGAAATCCAGAACCAGCAGGAGCGAGTGTAGCATCCTTCAGTGCATGTAAACTTACTCTGCATAGCTCAAATTCATGGGAAAAAACCACAACCAACATAACAAAAAGCAGTAATAAAGCTACTGCCTTTACCCCCAGTTTTACAAAGTATGTATCTCCTTACGTACTACATTTCTCTAAAGTATGTTCTTAAGGAAAGACATATGGAAAAATCCTTGTTATTCAATGCGATGCAGTAATAAACTCTGCAATTTGGTTGCTTGTATCTGAAATGGAAGGTACAGTCCTGTTTATATGACTTTATAAAAGCCACATATATGTCTTTGTAGGAAACTCAAGACAATACTTAAAGCTAAATACAGCAGGAATTTTACCACTGTTAACAGGCATCTCTGCTTTAGTAATCTGATTTGAAGTAATATTTCAAAACCTAGATGTCTGAAGAGCTCCCACATTTGTATTGAAAAAGTATTTTCTGTATTGCTTTTGCAGGTACAGAATACTATTTTAAGCACAGAAAGAAGTCAGTTGTAGAACACTGTGGTACTCTCTTCTTGGCTACATTAATCAAATTCACAGAATTGCCAAGATTGCTGATGAACCACTTGAGGTCATCTACTTGTGCTCATCAATTCCTGGTCAACCAGCATTAGCTACAAGATTATACATAAATTATATCTGAAGTAGACTTAACAAGTTTCCATCTTGCACAATGGCAGAAAAGAAGTCCTAGAGAGTAAATTGTATTAATGCATGATGAAATATCAACAAAAAACAAATGGTTTGTCCCCATCCCATTTTGTACCAAACAGTGAAGTGATTCAGCCAAGAATGACACACCAAACAGCAGTACTTAGGACACAGTTCAATTTTCCCTGGATTCATAGAATTTTGTGTATCTTTTAAACATCACTTTACATAGCTGTCTACTATAGAAGTCATGTATCAGTAGCAAAGGCCACATTAGAACTCAATATATCTTTAATGCCAGGTATATATATATATATCTTTAATTCCATTCTGATTAGCTCCTTATGAATGAGCCTGGGCCCCAACAGGAAGGAACTCAAAATCTGTGAGATGCAATTGAATTACTGAGTGTGAAGGTGTGTGCTGTGTACACAGGCCAATTACACCAAGAAGCCCTTTCAGAGGGGGATTCTGATACTATGATGTGTCCTTGCAACTGTGCGAGCTGCTGGGAGGCGGAGCAGCTTGAGACCCACATGAACAGGGTGGCAGAGAATCCCCTGCCAACACTTCGCATTTAGAAGTTTTTGCAGCTCACATATTCTCACATATTTCTGTCCAGGATTTTCTGAGCACAGGCATGACCAGAGCACTCTGCAGAGAGCACAAAGGAGTCCAATGTACCCGGAACACATCACGCCTGTAAGGCAAACACAGCCAGCTCAACACTCCGGGCTGTTTCAGATTTAGTGCGCACCCACAGCCGGCCCAACACCCCAAGCAGCACTATAGGGCCGGTCCCACTGCACTTGGGGGGGTCAGCACACACAGAGCAGCGGATTGTCCAGCTCCAGACACCCTAACACCTCACACAGACGGAGTTTCACACAAACACCCAACCACACCGCACGGGCGGGCAGCATGTGAGCAGCCGTGCTCAGGAAGGAGAGCCGTGAGCTATCCTCCCGTGGAGGCATCGCAGGCATCGGCCACGCCTCGAACACGGCCCCGCCGAGAGACCTTGCCGAGGGGTTTGTTTCCCTCCAGTTTTGCTGCCTGGCATCCCTGACAGTCGAGGGGTCCGTACGGTGAAAAGGAACACCAAAACCAACCCCAGGACGGCAGTGACTGCCGCCCACGCCCAACATGGCGGCACCACCGCCGACCCTCTCCCACCCCAGCCCCTCCTGCCCGCGGCGGGGGCGGGGCCGCCCGGATTGACAGCGGCTCCGGCCAATGGCGACGCGGCGCGCTGCCCGCCGGCCAATGGCAGCGCGGCCCCGCGGCGGTCAGCGGGCCGGCCGCGCGCCGCCGGCGCCAGTGCTGCCGCCCGCGGCCAATGGCGGCGGCCCCGCGGCCGGGGCAGCGCCGCTCGGGCCGGCGGCCGCGGCCCATCGCCCACCCCGGGACGCGGCGGGTACCTCGGGCCGAGCGGACAGCTCCACCTCCTCCCTCCTCCCTCGCCGCGGCGACTTCCTGCGCTAGCGGGGCTCCCGCACCTCCTGCCCGCGCGTCCCCGCCTCCCGGTCCCGCCCGCTGTGCCCCGGCCCCGCGGCGCGGGGTGCCCGCGGCTCGTTCCTGGCGCCCGGTGGGTTTTCCGGGAAGATGCTCTGGGGCAGGCAGAGAGCTCAGCCACGGAGTGCTTCGGCATACCCCTCTCACATCATCCGCTCACTTTTTACCGCTTATTTCTTGCCAAATTGCTGTTCCAGACTTGTAGAGTGAAAAGCAATTGGCCACTTTCACGTTGTAGAATCAATCACAGAGTGGTTTGGGTTGGAAGGGAGCATAAAAATCACCTAGTACCAGCACCGCATCATCCTCCCTCATCACAAGCCAAATGGGAACTTACATTCAAAATAAAAACACATGGAAAATGATAAACTCCAACAAGTAATTCTTTGGATACCTTGAGATGGGCCTTCGGCGACAGATAATTCTTTTAGTTTTGTGCAAGAAGCAAGCCACTGACTCTCAGAACAGTTTACTAGTAAGTGTTGCTAGTGCATGCTTTGGTTCCAGAAAAATGCCACTTGATAACCAAGTGTAGCAGTCCTCTGTAAAGAAAGATTCACACAGGAGAAAAATTTCCTTTGTTTGCCTCCGCAGCTTTGTAAGAGAAAGCCATACCCAGCTGAACTTTCCATCTTTCTAGATGACATGCACGCAGAGTGGAGCATGAGCCTGCAGAAAAGTTGATTACTCAGCGTTTGTGTCTGGCATACCGAACCACAATTTTCTCCAGTCTTTTCTATAGCAAGCTTAATAGATACTTTAAATGATACAGCTTTCTTAGAATGATAGTCTGTCCCAATTTCGAGTGATGAGACAAAATACTATTTTGGTATACCCTGTTATTTTGTTAAGAAATCTCAGACTAAGAGTGTTTAGCTGCTTTGAACGGGGCAGATCACTTGACACTATCTTACATTTTCTTCCCAAGAAATCTTGTGCCCCTCTGGGACAACAACCACTGTGGACACCTTCTCTGATTTTTCTAACTTCTGTTTTCAAAAATTTTAACAATAATTTAATTTCATCCTTACTCCTAATGGTAGGCCAAGAAACCATGTATGTGTCAAATATTTTAATTCTCAATTTTGGTTCCTTAATTGTTTTAATATTATTCACTTAAACCCAAATCATGATTATGCTAATGGTTATTTGAATATAGTGTTATATAAAAAACATCAGTCATATTCAAATAGATATTACACATGATTTTTGACTGTAGAATCATAACCAAAAAAATTCCATGAAGAAATATCAGGATCAGTGATCTTGGCTGCATTATTTTGTATTATCTGAACCACTGCTGAGGACTTTGTCCATGTGAGTTCTAGTAGCAAAATACATCTGGTTCTAGTTCAGTTTCACCTAATTTAACCTAATCACAATATTCATTTCACTACTGCATTGTTCTTCTAAGTAATAAATCAGTGTATGCCCAGCAGCCTCAATACTTAATATGTAAAGAAGCCATGAGGAATTATGATTTCATGAAAAAGAGCTTTATGGGCACTGAGATGTTTTCACCATTTTAGTTTCACTTTTTCATGTCTTCATCCTTAATCCTCATTTTATGGGAAAATTGTTTGTTTCCCACTGTGATTTTTTTCTGCAAGAAGGGATTCACACTGGTCAGAGTGGAAAAGTCAGAAGGGAAGTTGACTTTTGCACAATGAAGTGCTACTGGCAAACTTGCTGTGCTTTGTGGGATTAGAAGCAGCCTGGGTGGAGTATATGTGTTTTAGGATATTTTTAATTTGTTTCTTACAGTAGTTATAGAAGAAGGGTACTATTACTGTTATGTGACCATAACTGAAATGTATGTCAGAGGGATTTTTGTTGATCTTGCCACACCCATCAATTTGCTGTCATATCCCTGGCCCACGTTAGTGTAAAATTCTAAATGTATTTTTAAATGACATAGTTTTATTTCACAACTTTTTAAAGGAAATTTATCAGCCATTGTTTTCAGTGACTTTCTTTTCCTGTTTTTTCTCCCGTTTTCATTAATTCACAAGATCTTCAGCTTTTTCTGACAATTTGATAAGAATCTGTCCCCTTTTGTTCTAATCATATGCAATAATTTTTGAGTTTATGATTTGTGAGGGGTTTTTTTAACAGAAGCATAGTTAAGCCCATTGAAAATAGGTTTCCTTTTTTATTTATCTTTTGCAAAGATCTGAGAAGCCATTCCTGCGCTTTTAGAGTTTAGTTAGTTTAGGTAAAAGGGTGGGAAATGATACTCAACATCTTTGTTCCAAGTTGACAACACAGATTAAGTCAACATACAGAAAACTGTCTCCCCAAAGTGCAACAACTTGTCTACTGTCTAACATAATGTCTCCTAATGTATGTCTAAACACCAAGTTAAACTCAAAGATGTGAAACAATGTTCTTAATTATTTTTGTTATATTAATTTTGCTATCACCAAGAGTTTTGTCCCATTTCTTATCCTGAACTATAGGCAATATTGCCAATAAAAGAGCTATTTGATTTGGGCTGCCATTCAGGCTGACATTGAAACTTCCAGGTAATACCATACTTCACAGCTTCTAAAAAGTGCAGTATTCCCCATCTAACCACAAAGCTAAAGCTAAAACTCTCTTCATGCTCCTGTCATTTCCTAACAATGTAATTTCTGGTGGCTTTGACAGATACATTCTTACTCTTCTCATATCCAACCAGAACTGCTAACTGAAAGAAATAATCACCTTAGCTCATCCCTTTATCCATGTAATTCCTCACCTTGCATCTGTTCAATGTCTCCCCTATGCTGACTGTATACAGACTTTCCCTTCATTTTCAAATCCTTGCTTCCTATCCTGTCTTGTTTTCACTTAGCTTTTATATGTCATTTCTGGCGTCTGCCTAATAAAGAATTCTATTCAATTACTTCTTGTGTTGTTTGGTTTTTTTTGGTGGGGTTTTTTGGTATGTTTTTGGGGGTTTTTTGGTTTTTTTTTTTTTTTTTGTTTGGTTACTTTTTGTTTTGTGTTTTTGTTTTTGTTTTTTTAACAAGCCCTATTTTGTTTTCCCCACCTGTGACTGTTTCTCTCAAATCCATCCAAAAGAGAGCTACTGTAACTTCATGCTGCTGGTGTGCTGTGCCTACTCCTTTCATGCTTCTCCCATACTTAATATTTTTTCCTGTTAGTTCATGTCTGGTCTTACATTTCAGTTCCAATTTCTTCAGCACAGATACCTTCCTCTTGCTGTCTATTAAGTTAGTGTTTGACACCACTATCCCTAAAATCAGGCATTCCTAAAATCCCTGCAGCGTAGTCCCAGACAAGTGTCCTTACCCATGCTTCCTGCAGGGATAGGAGGGTTGTGGAGCCCATCCTCTCTTCTTCCAGCCTTCCAGCTGAAAATCTCAGCATGATGTCAGTCATGATAGATGGTGCATTTTGTGACACAGCCAGCCTGCCATTAGGACAAACCCTTTTCACTCAACCATCTGATGGTAATGACTTTCAGTGACAGACTGACCTAGGCTGCCTCAAGTCAGTGTGCTGGAGGTGAAAGGCTTCATATTCCATTACCAGGATTCAGAGCCATCAAGTCTGCTCCATCCCACCCCTACTTAATCTGTATTGATAGACTTGGTAGCATTTTCCTAAATGCCATCATCCATACAGATGTCTGACAGTGTTTTCTTGGTGTGGTCAATCAATACTACATTAAATGTTGTCTCCAGTTTACCCTTAATTGTCTAAAGTAGATGTGATATTTTTATTATTTATACAGCTATGCCATTAAATTATGCATTCTAGATTAAAAGAATAAAATATTTGTTTACATTATTATTATTGCTCCAGCATCAACTTTTGGATTTCTGTGTAAAGAAATTAATCTCCTATTGGAGGGGGAAATGGGGACTGACAAGCTCTAGCTCCTGTTGCCTCTGGGACATAATTATGCTTGCAAATACAAAACCAGAAAAAATCATAAGCTTAACACAGTAGACACTCTTGAAAGTTTCATCTCAGCATGAGGCTATGTTTTAATTATTATTTTTTGTCTGCATTGTTCAGATCAACAGTGCACCAACTATAGTAAGTGCTTATCCTAGTTAATTCTTCATGAGACTTATGTCACTGGAAGATGCATTTAATTTATTTCCTTTTGCTTTCCTTAAGCTGGCACGGACTAAGTGGTTATCTATAAACATTCCACAAAGGTTTTACTACTTTAGGGCCAGATCCAAAGCCTGTTGAGTCAAAAGGAAGTCAGAGGTCTTTGGAACAGACCCTATTACAAGACAGAAGTAAGCCCTGATTTGTTTGGGAACCTTGAAAACTAAAATAGGAAAAACTCCTTATTTATATTCTACAATATTAACAGGTCTCCTATATGATAGAGACTTTCCATTCTTATGAAGCAAATTTGGACACTATATGTATTTATATATACAACCCACATATCTATATGTGTATATCCTGATTCTAGCTGAAGATTGATAGCATTATAATAAAATCTTTTTCTGTTGCAATTTCTGCTTGCAGATATTATTCTATGTAATACACAGAATTACCATAACACATAGTTGTTATACCTGAACAACTGTCATCTCTGTTGCAGAATAAGATTTTCTTATTTACTGATTTAATTAGGTAATTACAATTATGTATTTCATATTGGGGAAATAGCATATGTTGAAAATTATTGTGACAATAGTTTGGTTCATTTTACTTAGAAAAGCTAACCTGCTAAGTATCAACATAAGAGTTATCTATTACAGTATCGAATAAAAAGCTCAGATTCCAAGAATGAATGTGGGTCTTGCAATGACAAAATTAACCTAAGAAATGTATTGCCTCCAAATATTAATGTCATCATCTAGTAAACAAAAACCTATTTACAATTTCTAAAATTATTTGTAATATATTTTGAGATCCATACTTGTCAAATTGCATGATAGTCCCAAATTACTAGACTGATACAGTTAAGGCTGTTTGGAAATATTTCTTCTCACTTAAAGTTTGTTTAATGTGAACAGTGTTAAACTTTTATGTAATAAGTAAATTTTATGGAGAGTTGACAAAATGATTCAATTAAATGATTTCATGATACAGACCAAAGTATGGATCCTACAGAGTTTTATCTCACTCCTCCTGACATGTATTTCAGAGAAAGTTTAGTTTGTCACAGACAGCTGTATAATGGTGTCTACATTCCCCAGATTCATGGTTTACATCACAAGTGAATGTTAGATCATTTGATCAGATCTGTATGTGCTGTGTTATGAAAACTTGTCGATTCACTGCTATGCTGCATTTTCTGGGCATGGGTCAAGTCTGAACAAAATGTGTTGTACAGTTTCCAAAGGAGCTGTGGAAATCCAGAGATGGAGAATTAGAAGCTTTTCTGCTGTGATTTCTTCCTATGGTTAATCTCATTTGTAATTAAGATAAAAAGAAAAAAAGAGTAAATAATAGCCAAAAAAAGCTGGTCCTAATATCTCATCCAAATCTGTTTTATTCCCTCTTTCAGCCATTGTCTCTTCTTTCTTTATGTATCAGAGATGTTTTCAGCATCTTTTCACTGGGAAGGTGCTTACGTACTGTAATAGACCACAGACTATCCCTACTTTTAATGAACTGAGATTTGGGAAGTTTTACTAAGATTTCTTACCACTAGGCATTTTCTTCAGCTCTCACATAATTTTTACAGCTGTCTGCTGCAGTCTGCTTAATTTATCAAAATGCTTTCCAAAATACAGATGATAAGAGTGGATGATTTATTCAAAAAATGATCTCATCAGTGACAAATTCAGAATTAAAGCATGTCATTAACCCTGGAAGTTACTTTATTATCCAACAAGTAAGCATGTGCTTGTCAAAGCTTTTCTTTGGCAAACTGCATTGAATCATTTGGAAGCAGTGACCATAATAGTTTCAAAACATTCGTTTTCAGAATAAAGCTTTCCACCTTTCTAAGCATCACTTGTAATTCTTTGTTTGGCTTCACTTAAAAATTATTTAATGATTCCAGACCAGCAGTGGATTCTTACCACTCTTTTAATTGCATCCTCAATGTTACTTGCTATTGGCCAACCTTTTTGTTCTCATTATTTTATCAAAAATGAGTTTATATTCCTAACTGGAACTTTAACAAAAACCTTAAACATCTGTGGCTCTCTCTCATACCCAGAAAAACCTTATTAAAGTGTATCTTCAACAATAGCTATTATTTGGGTTCACTGTCTGTTTCTTAATACCTTTAATGTGGGCTTTTTTGATTTATTACTAGGAAAGCCACCCTTCACCATTTCTTCCCAAAAACACGAGCGGACTGCCAAAATTCACTAATAACAAATTCACAGCTAGAGAGCAGGTCTTCAGCTTGACAGCCTTTGCCTGCTTATGGCTCAAGCTGTGACTGCAGGCCACTGGAGTGTGAGAGCAAGGTGAGGACTGTCCCCTTGGCCATGACTGCTGCTGGTCCTTTTCCACTGTTGGGAGGGATGACAGCAGAACTGGTGGCAAGTGCTCTGCAGCCACGCAGGCACCAGATCACTCACTGTGTGTCTGGCATCCTGTTCCTGGCAAGGCTGCCCATCCCAACACCTTTTCCCTTTGGTAATGATTGACACAAGACAGAAGGATCCTTCCTAGAAAGATCCTGGCATCACCTGTGAGGGAAAACAGATGGGTTTTTTACACAGCTTGAATTCAAGAATAATGTGGATGCTTTTTCTGTCAGCACTTCAAACCACTAAAGTAGTACAGACATAACCCTCATTCCTGGCTGGCCATGAGTCCAAAGGTAAAGTAGTTAGGCCCTGAATTCCCCTTTACTGAGATACAGCTTTGTGGGTTTCATCCTCTCCTGTGTCTAAATGTATCAAACTCAGAGTTCAGACACTGAGTCTTAACAGCATAGTGGTAGACAGCATTCATGGAGTGCATCCCTGTTCTTCTTGTTTTGCAGTGGTAGAATAAGATTAGAGCAGTAAGAAGCTGGAACTTCTCAAACCTTGGAAATAATTGCCAAGCACTGTTCCAGAAAAAATACTGAACCAAAGTGATGCAGCTTTGTACTGAAATTTTTTATCCTATCTGCTGTATATTGAGACTCTTCTTGGTGCTGCCTTGCTGTAATGGCTCCATGGATTTAGGTTTAAAAAAAAAAAAAAAAGAGATTTGTATCAGAATGTTCTAAATCTAAGCTAAAATTACTTTGAAAGGATATTCGAGATTAGTACAGCTGAAGTGAGCCATCTTTTCTATATCTTTATTCAAATAAAACATGTACGAAATGAAGGGCAACCAGATTTGACTGGAATTGCTTCAACACATTTTCTAAATATATTGTTGCTAATACTGATGGTACTAATGATATGTTGAACTATGCATTATATAAATATATAACAAGAAAGATATTCTTTGCCTGAAAATGTCTTAAAATGAGCTCAAGTGACACTATGACCTAGTGTGCAACAACTAAAAAGTGAACACAGTTTCAAAGAGGGTCCTTAGCTTCCAAGGAGCTGTTAAAGGATGTCAACCCCAGTATAGGATAAAAGATGAAAAAACCCCATTACATAATGAGAAGCTGTTTCTTAAACATCAGATGCAAAAAAAGTCTTGAGTAACTCAAAATAACTGGAAAATTCGTGGTTCAGGCCCAATCTTTATTTATAAATAAAAACTGGTTTCTCAAAAGATCAGGAATTAGGATTAACTTTCTACTGCAAAATCTTTTCCAGGATAATTGAATTCTGTAGCGACAAAGAGAAAGTAGATGCAAATAATTAATTAACAATAATCAGCATGGAGAATTAATACTTAATCTGCATAATAAGGTAAAAGGTAGTATAGCTAAAAACATTATTATTCTTAGTTATGAATATTTTTGTGCATATTATTCTTTCATCCAGTATCTTATATCTTCATTCTTATTGAAATATTATTAATTCCTGAATTATATGCAAAAATTCTCATCCTTCAACCATTTATGTGTATGCTTTATATTATACAATTGAGGGCTAAGTTAAGAAAAGTTCTAGCTTCTAGGGACTTCAGTTTTCAAACACTCTTTTAAAAATCAGCTTAAAATAAGAACAGGATTTCCTTCTAAACAGACTGAACATTTTCATGTTAACAGAATAAATAATAAATTAATGTAACAGAAAGTAGGAAAAGTATGAAGGCTGAAATGCTGCATTTACAGCTCTAATGTATTTTGAGAAAAATCTGATCAAATGCATTTTATGAACAGAAATTTTCTATTTCCCTTTTGGGGTAAATTGTCTTTACTGTTGAAAGAGGAGTACTACTGGGAGCAGATAATCTTTTTTTGAAATTTGTTTTTCTAGAATGAGTGCTTTACTTTTTCAGATTCATAGCCGTTAGTCTTTTTCTAGCACTGATCATGCAAGTGATGTCATAAAAAGTAACTTTTTATATAAGTTTTAATCGCATATATTTCAAATCTCAAGTAGGCTGTTCAGACAAAACACTGTTTAGAAGACCCTATTATACCATGCAGTACTGTGTGATGAGGAGATGCTACATTTATTTTAGGAGAGAAAGAAATCTGTATTTCATTTGTTACACTGCTAACTTCACTTTAGGTAATTGCATTCAGCTTTATTATTGCCCAGAGCAATAACTGATTGTTAGTTATTGAAGTCTGAAATGATTTTTCTCATTTCCCAGGGGAATCTGGAGATTTACATGGTGCACAGCAGTAACTAATAGATATAATCTGGTCATAATGTAGCCCTATAATGTGTTATTTACTTGTTGAGAACATGGATGTTGAACATTTTAACATTTCCTCAAGAAGTGTTGCAGATTTTACTCATGATATGAGAGCTTTAAATGTGTACTACTCTTATTGTCACAATGGTTGCAATGCTAGCAACCATTAGAAGGTATATAAAACACTGGGATCACACACCTGTGCTTACCCAGCTGCACAGGAACTTGAACACATTTTATCCTCAATTTCTAAAATTTAAACATGTGAGTTAAAAATAACCCATGATAGGTAAATTTAATCAACAAAAGGCACTCATGAGTTTGACTTGGAATACTGTGGAAAGGTGATTGCATTGGGACAGAGAAAGGTTTTTATGGAGCAGAGCTTGCTTTTCTTGCCCTCCTTGGAATTATTTGTATCTATTTTGGTACCAATGTATGTGCAACCTGGAGTATTTTAAGTAGCTGTGTGCATTGTTTTATGAATGTTGTGTGTTACTCTGTAGCCAAAGGACATTGAGGGTGTGCAGTCACAAGCAAAATGTCCCGGGATATATTCTGGAAGCATCAAATGTTTTCAGGATGGGATTAAGATGCCTGAATTTGTGCATACAATGCTATATTGCATGCTGTGATGTATTAAGACCCTGCTCCCCAGGACCATCATATGAGGCTCAGAGCCTGTAGGATTTTTTGTCTTTGGAAGCAGCCAAGTGAAGCACCTTAGGGCACATCAAGTGTTTTGTGACACACCTTTGTAGCCAACAAACCAACCCTCTGAAAATCTCCTGCATTTATTCAGTGCCCAGAACAATGGACCCCAAACTAACTCTGACTTTCTTTAAGGCTCTCAATAAACTTTAAACACCAATTGCCTCAAACTCATCAGTTCTGTGTCTGCCTTTGAGCCACATTCAGAAAACAGAGAGAGAAGCTGTTCTGTAAACTTGGGTTCATTCTGCCTTTCTTAGTTAAAATGCTCCATTTTTAGGTTATAGTAAAATGAACTGTTAATGTTTGATAAACAAACCAATAATATGAAGTAAAGCAATCTTAGCCTGATAATATATAATAACAATGCAAGTATGTTATACATTATACTCAAGTAAATAAAATACCAACTGCTGATTGTATAATAGTGGTAAGCATGTTTTATTAAAGTAGGTTTTCCTTTCCATCAAATATGAATGTTTTATGAAGGTTTCAAAGTATTCCTCATGGAAGCATTAAGGAATCTGTTCTTCTCTCAGTCCTCGGGGGAATTGTGACTGTTATTCACATTAAATCTAATGAGAATTACTGACATAAATACCTGGTGCATCAAGAGGCATCCAGGCTCTTAATCCTTAGCATCTTCATCATCCTTTCTGCACAATCTCCACCTCTTCCCAAGCTGCTGCTGCTTCCATTCCTAGTGCTCATTTCCTCATACAAAAACATTCCTGCTAATGTGGGAGCAAGCACTTTCTTTAGTGAGGAAGATTGATTGAGGAAAATCCCCCTCCTTGACTAATTGTGGTTTCTGCTTTCTTTTGTGCTAGAGACAGACCCTATTCCACACAGCAAAGATCTGGATGCCATTTTAAAGTTTTACTGGGATCTATATTGGATGGGGAGGGAATCAGAGCTGTTTCTGCTCTCTGGATTCAGCTCCAGACTGTTTATTGTCAGGGTGGGAGATGAAAGGCAAAAGGGAAGGAAGAAAGCAGTAAAGTGAAAACTGCAGGAGAAAAGGAGGGGGAGTGAGAAAGGACAGGATGGGTCTGTGCTCTGATAAAAACAAAATATACAATTAAGAGTTCAAAGCCATTCCTTCCCAAACAGCAGTGAGAAAGAGCAAAACAAATTAAATACAAGCAATACCACCCCCCCCTTGAAACACCAACATTTTCTATACTCCCTCCCTCTCAAAACACAGAGTAAACAGCCAGATCTGTGTCCTGAAGTTATGTCCCTTTAAAGTTTAAAATAGCTGTTCAACATGAGATGTTCATCTGACAGTACCCTGTCTATCTCAGAGCACAATCCAGAAGGAAGATGCTTCCATTTTTGAAGTTTTCCAATGCCAGCTTAGATTCACTGCTTCATCTGCATCTGCACAAACTATAAATAAAATCACTTGAAGCAAAATGACCAGATTCCAATGGGTAATCTTACATATTATGTTGTGATGAATCACTGCAGATAACATGTACTAAAAATGTCACATTTCATGCTAAAGCCATATATCAGATAACTCCTGCACTGGACCATCAGCCAAGGCCACATACATAGTCACTAACAGATTATGGCTTGAAAAATTTTTTAAGGATTTTAGTCAAAATTAAAATTACTTAATCTCTCCAAACCTTGTAGAGCCATTCATTTTCCTGTGTCTTTATTCTGATCTATTTCACTATTGTGCTATGTTCTCTACTAGTTCTTTTCCTGCCACCAGTCACCTCCATGGGATTCTTCCCTCTATTCTGTCCCTGCACTTGGATATTATAGAAAAGTCCTGTATTAAAGCAGCTTTCAAACTTCTGATGCTGGCTGTTACAGCATTACTTCTGCCCTCACTAGTCCCAACTCTCACACATTGTCCCTTTTAAATTATATCAGGTCTTTTTAATAGGATTTTTTTCTGATAAGTTAAAAATCTACACAGAACTAGAAGATTTTGAGAACTTGTCATACAATAGCTTACCTCATGAATTTACTTTCTCTAATTGTTGTCCCCATACAATTTTCCTATAGCCACACCTACATTCATCTGGCTAGTTCAGAACAGCAGCTCTTGGTCTTTGATCAGAATCCTCTTTTCGATACTGATTACAAATCCACCATTATGTGTTTTTTCATAGCCCTCTGCACACCAATATTGGGCTCTTTTCTGCTGACACTCTTCTGCAAGATTCATCAGCCACATTCCAGAAGAATTAGGTGAATGTGGAACAGGCAAGGGAGAGCTTTGGATACTCATGTAAATAAGATGTATTTTGTATGGCATTGAAGTAGAAGACTTGAAGTTCAGTGGGAGATATATATATATATATATATATATATACATATATATATATATATATATATATATGGGAATGCCTGGTAGAAAAACATTTAAGCCAGATGATAAAGCTAGTCCAATAGCAAGAGGAGTATGGTAATACTTTAATGGAAGAGTAATACAATGGTAAAACTGACCATGGATACCTGTTATTTTATTAATAAGAAGATTTCTAACCATTTGAGAGCAGAAGGATTGGAGTAACTTTCAATGAAAGCATTTATAGAAAGAAATCTGACCCTTTTCAAGACAGTTATTAGGGAAAGGGCCTGGTGTGGTGCTTGTATAGCCAGGAGGTAAACTTAGTGATCCAGGGATTTTTACTGTTTCTTACTGTTTTTCACTGACCTTGAAAACCTATCTGTGAATTGCTATATCCCTTTCTAGGGTGCTGTATAAACAATTACCTCTTGTGTATGGCTTTGTGTTGCTGCCTTCCAATCTATTCAAAATGCTGCTAACATTTCCTCCTCTGAACACATCTACCTGATAAGATCAAAGTCATATTTTTCTATTTCAAATGTATTAGAAAAATAGACTTAATTTAAGGGTCTTTGTTAACTTCATTACTGAGCAAAGTAGGAATCAAAATGCATGATTCTTGCTAATGCTTTAAAGAACTGACACTAAATTGGTAAAACCAATTTTATTGAAGCTCCAACAAACTGTTAGATAAATATGTCAATACTGTACATACCCTTTTTGGCTTGCAACCATATACCTGTTTTGGTCAGATTAACTCAGCAAATAAGGCAGCACATTAACTGTATTGATTGTCAGGTGAATAATGTATCAAGTACATATACAAAAAATGGATTACACTTTCAATAAAGAAACCAGGACCTATTAAAATCAGCTTCTGAAATTAACTGTTTCAGTGCTTATTGTTGTTTGATACTGTCAGACTGTGTGTTAAGAGTAGTTAATTGGCTCCGACATTTCCAGAAGACACTTCATCAGGTAAAGTGCTTTCTTTCAGAGGCAGTGGAAGTTTCCACCATTCTGCTTGCCCATCAAAGGCTGACAAACAGGTCATCAGCTGCTAAACCTGATAGTGCAGAATGGGAAAAAGTCCTACTGAATTGAATAATACTAGTAATTTTTGCTGCAGTTTTAATTTCTCAGAAATTGTTTCATTATTTCTTCACCCTTTGCCTACACATTTCTTCAAGGTTTGCACTGAAATATCTCAGTGTGTTTCCTAACATACTCCATGTGGATGGACAACAGACACCTACAGTCAAGACCTTTATAAGAACAGTCATAAAAATTTCCCTAGACCTTGAGACACAAATTCTAACACCCCATCTGATACAAAGCCTTTGGTGTGGTCTTCCATTAAACAGCTCAGGACAGCAGGACATTTTGGTGGTGATGGTAGGGAAGCCACTGCAATATCCTGGTAATATTTTACAGATTGGTAAGCATTATTAGTAATTAGTGGTGTATTTAGCAAAGTGAGAGCCACCACAGTGGGATACAGGTGTTTTCAGGGCAGAAACATCACTGTCCCTGAGGACATGTGGTAGACATCTGAACCATTTGTACACAGGCTGTTACATGTTCTTCCTCCCATGTTTTACCTCTTAGGCTGCACTATTTGTTTAAAGCATGAGATTGCAGTTTTTATGACTAAAATTTTTAATTGACCACTTTACAAATAAAAATTAACTATGCAAAAATGATGTTTTTCCACTCTTTCAGGGATTATTAAATGACCTTGTCAACTCCTGGAGGATAACAAAACCCAATGTTTTTCAGTTGAAGTGAGAGTTTTTCCTTGTTGAAAATTGCCTGTTGTTTTGATTATTGTTAAGAACTGGTCCACTGAACTTAGTACAGGCTCTGAGGTCTCAGTGAGAATCCTATGATTAATGAGGTAGCCATTAATGTCAGTAGATTGAACAACTGAAATCTGATTATATTAAAGTGCTTCCCAAACATTAGGGTCACATTAACAGTTTATTGAAACAAGCTGATAAAATTTAAAATGGTCATCTAATTCCCTAGGGTTCCTAATTGTTGCATGATAAATCACTCTGTAGAGAAATCTATTATGATGTTCCAAATGTGAAAATGTAATTTACTGTACCATTAGTGGGGTGTTTGAAGCACATCAGTCCTTTCATGGGGGAGTTTTGCCAGAATAAGACAAAACTCTGTATATGGAGTGTTTTTTTCTTCTAGACTGAGATAATGCATGGGCCTAAATTATATAAGAAAAATGAGATATCTTGGGGAAACAAATCATCTGACAGTGCCTTGCAAGTCTGTTGTGAAAAGTACAGCATAAATGAGCATTCATCTATGTTTATGGTATTACTCTACTTACAAGCATATTTTTTGCAGAGATTAAAAAGTTTTCCTGGCTTAGTTATGGTGGCTTCTTAGAAAGAATCAGCTGAAAATTCAAACATTTCTGGTTGCAGAACCTCAGATGGTGAAACAAATTTTTGCACAGGGGGCTGAGTTATTCAAACTAATGTCTGCAGTATTTTGTCCCTGTCTTGGTAGTGTTTTCTCCTTTCAGTGTCAAAAATTCCCACTCCCACCTGTATTTACATCTCTCTTTCCCCAGTTGATTTATTGCATTATTTTATTACTCTCATTCTGTGCCTAGGTAGAATTTGAGCTTCTGAGATTAATACATGTATTTCATTGTGTACATGTAAATAAGTAGCTGAATGATGAGCATCTCAGCCTACACTAATTTAATCTCTAGTTTGGTGGCAACCCCAGTCAAGCAGTCACAATGATCCTAACTTTTAGAGAGAATTAAAAGTGGTTTAGTACTCACCAAAAATATTTTAAAAGGAATTAAAGTATCTCAGCTTCATCCTTTTCATGGAAAGAGGGCTAAAATTTGGTTAAAATGAGTGATAGAATGGCAGAAAATCATAGAGTCATAGAAGGTTTGAGCTGGAAGGGACCTTAAAAATTATCCAGTTCCAACCGTTCTGCCATGGGCAGAGACACCATCCACTAGGTCAAGTTTTTCAGAGCTCTATCCAACCTGGCCTCACACATTTCCAAAGATGGGGCATCTGCAATTCCTCTAGGCAACTTGTTGCAATGCCTCACCACTCTCACAGTAAGGAAATTTTTGCTAGTATCTAATCTGAACCCTCCCTACACTGTTCCTCTTTCATTTGAAGCCCATTCCCCCTTTGTCACGCTCTTGTAAAATGTCCCTCTGCCTCTTTCTGGTGGGCTCCCTTCAGGTACTGAAAGGCTACAACTAGGTCACACTGAAATCCCCTCTTCTCCAGGCTGAGCAATCCCAGTTCTCTCAGCTTTTTCTCACAGGAGAGGTGCTCCATCCCTCTGATCCTCTTGATGGCCTCCTCTGGACTTACTCCAGCAGACCCATGTCCTTTCTCTGCTGGGAGCTCCAGGCTGGATCTCACCAGAGCAGATCAGAGGGGCAGAACCTCCTCCCTCTGCTGCCCACGCAGCTTTGGATGCAGCCCAGGACACAACTGCCTTCCTGGACTGCCCAGTGCACCTTGCTGGGTCACGTCCAGCCTCTCATCCACCAGCACCTCCAAGTCCTTATCAGCATCCCCAGTCTCTGTTGATACCACAGCTTGCCCCAACCCTTGCTTAAAAATGTTGGCATTTGTACTTATCCTCCCAATAGGTACCTGACTTTTTTAAATTGTGCTGTTCTACCTGTGACAAAATCTGATTCACATTGCATATGAAAAAGAAATTTATACATGTTCCACATTCAAAAAACTGATTGCAGGATGTGGAGTTATTAGTACTGCTTGCAGCTTGGTAGCATCTGGGAGTCTCAGCTGCACAGCAGAGTTCTGTGTACAAGGAGAGGCACAAGCACAGGACAAAAAAAAATCATGTTTCAGTAAGTTTCAGAGGATGAAAAAATATATGGCAGATGGATGTTAAGGAAATGAAATAGAACATTAAAACAATCTGCAGTCTTAGCATTGTTTGCTGTAGGTTTCACAGGAAAAAAAGGGGAAATTCTAGGCTGGCTGTGCAGAGAATAATAAGGTGCAGCTTTGTGAAAATTTGCTTTTCCCAGAGAAAGCACGTCTGGAAGAGGAATCAATGCCACTGCTTCTTTTTTATGCAGTGCCTTAGTGGTCAGAATAGGCTCATGGGAAATTCAAGTGCAATTTTCCAGGCTTAGTGGTGTAGAAGTCAGATTGAAGAGGATGCAGAAAAAATTTTGAACATGAAAAACTCAAGTTTTTGAAATGGAAGAGACAAGAAAGAAATACAGTAACAGTTGAAGAGCAGTCTGTTAAAATGGGAAAAACATTTGGATTTATATTCAGATGAAAGAGATTAACCAAAAGCAGAGAGTAAGAGTGACTCTCAGGTCACTATCTTAGGGAGGCTTAGGAGAGATCAAGAAGTGGAATTAAAAGAAAATATATGGTTAATTTGTGGAACTCATTGCTACAAGATTGTGAAGACTAAAAAGTGGTGCTTTTTTGTTCAGATTTTTGTTTTTCTATTTTTTTAAAGAGATTATAGTTTTGCGTAAGATTGGTTCATTCATACCTATTAAACATGACTGACCCAATGGGACCTTCACCTTAAGTCAGTGAACAATGGTGGATTTAATTATTTCTTTTCTTGTCACTTTTACTTTGATTTCAGATAGAAGTCCTGTGCAAAAAGAGTCACTGAAGATAATGAACATACCAGTCTTTCCAGGATGCTGATGAAAATACCAGGGTTTCAAGGGCCCTTTTGAAACCACTGGAATGGGTCTGCCTGATCTTTCTGAGAGACTGAAGCCTGCCCAGACTTTGAGCTGGGTCTGACAGGACAAAACACATTTTCTTTTCAACTTCTCAGATCTTCCTGTGTCCTGATGGAGCTCAAGCATCCAGCTGCCTTTCCCTAGTCACTAAACTCTTGACTGAAACTGTGTGAGATTCAGATCACTGTATTAGATCTTCTTTCTCTTCTGGAGGTCGTGCAGCTCCTTGTTGTATCCATTCACTTTCAGCCCTCCAATTAACTTTGTTCTTTTCATTTGACCAATCATCCTTTCCCACTGCAAATAGGGCAAGGGGAAGAAAGAATAGTCCCAGGGATCAGTAAATGTTGCTGTGAAGTACTTACAGATGAATGTACTACTTTGGGAGTTTGGGATTTTTGGTTGGGGTTTTTTGGTGGACTTCTTTTTTTTGTGGGGGGGGGTGGTTTTTTAGTTGTTGTTTTGTTTTGGTTTGTTTTTTGATGAAGAAATAGGATGGAAAACTGAAAAAGAATGTGTAGAGATGAGATTAAATGCTTCACCCAAGGAAGGAGAAAACCAAGACAAGGCAAGCCAAGAAAAGTAGACAAACAGACAGATATGGATCAGCATGCTTTTGGTTCAAGTTCAGCTGCTACTATGAAGTCATCCACTGTAGTTCTCATTCAGATCAGCATTTATTATTCACTTTGGAATGTCCAGCATAGTTTGAATAAGCTTGGAAAATTAGTACCTTTAAAATGTAAGAGTGACAGGACCTAGATTACATGGCAGAGAGAAGCTTCTGCTTTTTCCTTCTTACCCTTGTGCATTTCTTTTCTCCGTCTTCTATAGTCTGACACATGGGATGAAGGATTTAAGAAAGAAGTAGAGCAGAACATGTGAAAAATTGTCTGGTGCCAAACTGTACCAGCACCAGCACCAGGAGTGGGGTAGAAAGAAAGGGGAAGGTAAGTCTCAACTGAGAGCATTGATATAGTGAATTAATGGGCTTCTTTGGGGTGTAAATTTGTCTTATGCCTATACATGGAGCAATATAACATGCATTGAGACACATAATTACACTTGGAATTTCCCTTTTTACTGGAAGAGGTTGAAGGCACACAGTGACAAAATATGTGTGATCCACCTACAAGTGTAGCTTCAGAATCCTCCACCAGTTTGTCCTCTGTGCACATGCAGATAGTGTGTGCCTAGACTATCAATGTAACTATGGAATTATGGAACCTCATCCAGACCTCCTCACCATTGAAGCTGTAATGTGGATTTACAATACTGGAGCCACTCAAGGCCTCAAACACTCAAGCAAATCAAACCTCAGCCCTTCCTACTCTGTGCCATACTGATGTATGGTAATCAGTGCTCAGTCACCCACAGAATAAAGAAATTCTTTGTTATATTCAGGTGGAACTTTCTGTGCATCAATTTTGGCCCATTGTCTCTTGTCCTATTGCATGGCACCACTGAGAAGAGCCTGGCTCCATCCTCTTCACACTTTCCCTTGAAGTACTTATATATATTGATGAGGTCACCTTTCAGTTGTCTCTCCCCAAGGCTGGACAGGCCCAGCTCCCTCTCTTTTGTGTCCTTGTAAATCCACATGGGTCAGAACACAGCACAGAGGCCAAAGAAACACACTGATGAAATGCACTGGTAGAAGTGCTGAGCCCAAGTGGTGTCACCAAAGGAAGTAACAGTGCTCAGCATTTTGGAGGAAAAGTTTGAAGACCCACCCACCACCCCCTTATCTCTGACCAGTTTTCTCTCCTCTGCAGAATGAATAAGTGGGAAGAGAGCTGAGGAGCTGCCTCATCTAGCACATAGAGTTTCATTGTGCTAGGTTGCCATGCTGGTTATCTGTACAAAGCAAAGTGATGTAGAATCCTGGCAGGTGCAAAGGAGAGCCCTTTATTGCAAAAGCCAGGCCTTTCAAAGCAGTTAGCTGGTGATCTGTTTAATAGCTTTAAGGTGCAGCAAGCCCAAGTCAGCCAGCCACCGTACACCACGATGGGGACATGCAGCAGTCACACAGAGTCTCTCACATCCCTCTATTCCAGCTGAGTCCCTCTGCCATAGTTCCCTTCTCCTTAGCCTAAGCAGCAGGCCTGAGCCATGATTTTACAAGGCCTTTATTTTATAAGACTTTACCTATATGCAATAGTTATCTAAAAAGGTCTGCCTCTCAGACCAAAGGGGTATTGCTGCAATTTGCACTATACTCACTGCATTTCTAGGCATCCTGAAGAATTGGCAAGAAATAAATAAATAAGAAAATAGACTAATAACAAGCTAATAAATTAGCAAACTGTTTCCATGACAGTGACTGATTTCCTAGACTTTATGATATTCATTCACTGCACAGCTATTAGTTTGGGAGGCACAAGGCCTTACATTACTCTCATGCTTTCTCTCCCCTTTTTATTTTTAAGGAGTTGGCTGACTTTGAATCGAAGACTGCAGAGTCACAGTGGCTGTGGATATGCCCCCACAGAGTTTTTTTAATAAACCATTTTATTGGGAAAAGGTTCTTCAGATGCAACTTGTCTGTCAGTTTTTCTCTAATTATTGTTATTACTGCAAATTCTGAATGATATCTAGGAATTTCTGTGAGTTTATGGTAACTATGGATTTTTAGGTTTTGGCATGAAACATGAATGTTGCCATAATGTGCAATTCAGCTCCTCTGAAGTTGCTGAAGGGTTTGCATGCTGGTTTAGAAGAACTGCTTGCACACACATCACATTGCAAATTGCTCCTTTAAATGGTTGGCAGTAAAGGTTTTTTGTGATACCCTTTGTGTGAAATTGCCTTCCTGGTTTTGGTAAACTTGACTGAAGTCAATAGAACTACTGCAGAGATGAATTTGGACCTTTGTATTTTGTTTATTCTAAAAAAGAAAAAAGAAAAAATATTGCTTTTATGGAATAAGAAAACATACATATTATTTACCTGAAAGCTCTCAAAAGCTTTTTTTGTAAATACATGTTGCATTTTCATTCATGTAAACGTGTATTTGTATTTTCACAAAAAAACTACTTATTAGTAGCACAGTTAAATAAGTGTTTTGGATGTACAGTAGGAGTTTCTGAGCTCAAATGTGATTTACCTTATCAGCTATAATGGCTACCAGGACAAATGCATATTTTGCTGCAAGTTAAAATGCATATTATTAATATTTTTATAACAGTTTACATTTATATAGCGTCTTTCATCCCAAATACCATAGTGTATTATGTATATGAATAATCCCATTGAACTGGTGTGAATAGTCCATTGAAACCAATGGCACTATTCACACAAGCAGGGCTATTCACAAGAATTAGAGCTATAGAGTCTGGCCTTCATTATATAATGTATTTTTTCTCCACAAAATTGTCACTCACTATGCATGTTAGTTTTAAATAAATAAATTGCAGAAGAGATGAAATTGCAAATGCTACTTCTTACAATATATTTTTAGAAATTTACATATATGAATAAGAGTAGGAGGCCAAATAATTTAATCTCTCATTTATTAACATAATAGTTTAGTGCTGATTTAAATTAAAGATGTCTCTTGCTAATGGCTCATCCCAAAACAACTTCCTACAAATAAGGGGCTTAATCCCAGAAGTTTTTACTTCAATAAGAAGGTTTCAGTCATGCTAAGAATCTTATTTCCATCAGTGGGATTGCTCATGAGTTAAGATTCTAGGATCAATATCAAGGCCAGATTAATGAGTGGCTAATATAATTAATTGCTCCTTGGTCCATATTTAGCAAACATTTAACACTAAAACAGCAATTTGAGGAATCAAAATCGGGTGACAAACATTTTCAGTCCTACTTTTCATTTCTGCATGTTAGACATGTTCAGGAAGCAAACTTTTTTGTAAGATTTCACATTTCAGTTCTAATTAAAGAACACACCAGCAGTACAATTCCCTGAGAGAGCAATAAATTTGGCTCTGTTTCCAGTGAAAGGATCCTTGCTCTGCTTTGCTTGACATTGTTTGTTCCTGCCTTTCAGCCCACCCTGCCCTGTGTCTGCCCATGCTCTTGTGGAGCCGTATATTGGTCATGTCAAGGACCAGTCTGGCTGAAAACCAACCAACTAAATTTTTTGGGCCAGTTTACCTTTTATCCCCACTATTTGTCCAGATGAAGTCCATGACTGTATAAATAGCTGTTCCAGCATCAGGGAGAAGATGATGCTCCTATTCAAGTTCAAAATGGGGAAAGAACTTCCTTCAAAATTTCCATGAAACTACAGCATTAATATGCCATGACTGAGATAATCCAGGACTTGAGCTTTGGAAAGGCTTTAATACTCAGGTTGTTTTCCCTCATACACAAGCAGAATGAGGTGTCTTGGAAAGCTATCCCAGGACACAGAATTAGCAGTGGTGGTATTCAGGAGAAAATTGCAACTTAAGCATTGTATGGGCTCTCAAGAGGCTCTTATCCACCTCTCTGTACCCAGGACAGTCAGGATTTAAATTTGAGAAACTGTCTGGTAAAGTGTGAAGATCAAAAAAGATTCACTCACCAGTTTGGTAAAACCAAGCATATAGAATCATGGAATTATAGATTGGCTTGGGCTGGAAGGGACCTTAAAGGTTATCTTGTTCCAACCCTCTCCACCATGTGCAGGGGCACCTTCCACTGGACCAGGATGCTCAAAGCCTCGTACAACCTAGCCTTGAATTTATTTATATATATGTGTGTGTGTGTGTGTGTGTGTGTGTGTGTGTGTGTGTGTGTGTGTGTGTATATACACAATATTCCATGTAAAGCTTCCTTGTTTCCTTAGAGATTGTATTATCCCACCTCGAGAATCCATTATGTTGGGTTGTTCCTTAGTTCTGAATATCATAGGGCCAAAAGAGTCTTTTTCTCTCAAAAAACAAAAAAATATCCTCAAGGTCATTTCAGAATCGCTGAAGTTTGCATATGAAATCATAGTAAAGGATTTTTTTAGCAAAATTTTAAAGAAAATATATTTAATACTTTGTGTTTTTAAGTATTTATTGCAAATACTTCAGATTTGCTATACCTTTAATACTAATGTCATACTTAAAATAAATCACAATGTGTACTTCCTGTGATCTTTTCAGAACGCAATAAAACAGATTGTTTTTAATGGCTGTTCCAGCAATGAAAAATATCTGTGTTGGGTGGAAACAACAAATTGATGCTTTTTCAATTCCTTTTAATGGCATGAGGATCTTTGCAACATGCTGTGAAAAATATTCTCTTAATGATAGGCCTGTGGCACAACTTAAGGAGTCATCAAGAAATAAATGCTCTGCTGTCTGGCTGGCAGCTTGGTGTCCCTTAATTGAAGTATTATAAGATTCTGTGCAGAGTAAAGCCTCCAGGGTTTTGTAGCTAAATGGCACGGACACCTCTGATGAGACATGCAGATGAAGATGTGTCAATACAATCTTCACCAATTTGCTGTAATAGCAGAGACTGATTAATTTTATAACCACGGGTGCTTCTATTAGCTAACCTAAGGAATGATTTAGACTTTATTAAGCAACTTATTTCTATCTTTTTCGAGAGACTTCTGTGGCATAGTTTATCTCCAACTGCTAGACAGCAACACTTTTTCTAATAAGGATTCTAAATTTATTATTTAAGGATGGATTGTGAGCATAACTCAGTTATGTGCATATTAGTGGGGGCAAATCTTTGTGACTTGGCAAGTCAACTGTACTTAGGTTGGTGTTTCTCAAGAAATAAAGTGGCTTGATATCCTATGCAACTGAAATGGCAGCTCCTGTATACATTTTTAATGTACAAAAAATGAAATTGAAGTAACTAAATCAAAAGTGTGTGGCTCTATATTTTTATCCTTTTTTTTGCTAGACTATAAAACTATTTTAATATTTTATTATAATTGTTTATGGACATCTAGCATAATTTGGTTACTCATAATCAACCAACACTTTATATTTTAAGGCTTTCTTCAATAAAATATGAATTACAACATGGACAATACATTTTATGATTGCTTCACACAGTGCTGGCTGTGCAATCCTGCTTTCTCTCAGGAATGAGGAACCCAAGATGACTCCTGTACATTCTGGACACAGCAGTCAGAAGAATGTCATATTCATTTTTTGGCAACAAAACCCCCAAACTGAATGGCTGTCATCAGTTTCCTCACCCATTCAGCAGGAAAACTGATGGCCATGTTTCCCCATTGCAGATGCCATCATGCCTCCCACTGAGGGAACTCTAGATCCTGCATTGTACCCTGCTGCTGCTTGTGGCACAGCTCTGGGTTGAAGGAGAAGGTTCACCCAAGGAGGGGAGACAAGCCTTCTTCCTTAGTCATACTCACCAAGAATACTGGAGCATACTGACCTTGTCTTTTTCATTTTTCTGTTGGCTTTGTGCTGTTTTCCAGCTCGTCAGCCTCACACACTATCAAAGAATATGCTATTTACAAAAGTCAAGCTAAAACGTGTCCAATTATAGCTATCTGCATGGATATAGAGTAACCCACTTCCAGACCAGGTCCAAAGTTTCACTCATACACTAATGGCAGACAAAGCAGTTACTCTTTGCTCATGGTGGTCCCAGGATCTGGACAGAATTTGATTTTCATTCTTGTGCTCCTTTATTTGCAGTCTGATTCTGGGGTGGACACTTACTGCATGAACTCTTCTGTCATAAGGTAGGAGAGCTGCACATAAAGTCTGAGGTTCATATTCTTCCCCTACCATGAATGTGGGAGGGTGTTTCTTTGGATCTTTTTTCCTCCCTACTGGTTTTGTGTTTTGATTTGTCTTTTTTTTTTGGTAAATGTGTGATTCATCATTTTTATGTATTCATTTTCCAGTTGTGACTGAATTCATAGCTCTATTTCAACATCTATTTGTTTGAAATTTCTTTATTACTTGCTTCATAATTTAATTTCTTTGACCAACTGTTGAAATTTTGAAACAGTAATAAAAAATTTCTCAGTGGTGAACAATAAATTTTACTTGTTTTTCTTCCTATCTGCAACTCACTCTACTAGCAAGATTCTCCAGAATCACAGTATTTCAGCACTTCATTCTTACACCTATCTGAAAGTTCAGTCTTCAAAATTACAGGAATCCCTACTTTTTGACTTGCCTGAGATTTTCTGAAAGTCAAATTATTTCTAGCTTTACCTCTTGTAGGTTCCATATCCATTTTCCTTGTATATCTGGTGCAAGTTTCATGCCAGCGGTTATCTGATCTAGCATGGCAGATCCAAGTGCTTGTCTCTGCAGACGTGTTCAAAGAAAACATTCTCCAAAGGCTTGTGGGAGCCAAAGGCAACTTTCTTGTGAAGAACAGAGAAAGCATCCCTTTGGAATTGAAGCAAACATTGGTGATCATCTTTCATCATACTTGCTTTGCTTTCTCTTTCTTCCCTACATCTGTAGGCTTCATTTATTTTTTTTCCCTCTCCAAACTGTTTTCTCTATGACCCCTGAAATTTTAGAGCTTCTGATCAGAAGTGGAGCAGCATGTGAAATATGGTTGCTTTATTTCAAGCAGGTACATGCCAGTTCTATCTAGTCTCATTCCCTCAGTACTTCAGGCTTGTTCCTCCTGCAAAATTGAATTAATAGTGCCACTGATTCAGGTTGTGCTTGTGTTAAAATGCATAGGAACCTGCTCTGATACTTCTATTTCTCATTGAATGCTGCTCTGGCAGCTCCATGATACCCTGTCTATCAATTAGTTTTCCTCAGATTTTCATGGGTAGTGAGATTGAGGCTGCTGAGAGGTATTGTGGCATTTACTGAAGATCCATTCCCTAGTGCTTGAACTGGTAGCAGAGGGACACCTGTCAAGGGGGATATGACTGAAAAATGTCTTTAAAAAGTCTATTTGTAATGTGTGTTTATGTTTATTTGTATTTACACATTAATTACTAGAAATATGTTTTTAAAATAATTATGTATGGTTAGATCACTTTATAAATTAACACACGGGTCTTTACTTCACCTTATAATTGAAGCAGTGCCTCTAGCACCCTGTGCCCTGCATCCTCCTGCAGAGACAGAAAGGAGAGCTAAGCTCAGATGGGTTCATTGGCACCACATTACCCCATCCAGTGAAGTTCCCTAACCCTTGACTTGGTGCTGCACCTAACACTGTTAGAATCACTAAATGCTATTGATTTTGGCTTTCTAGAGAAGCCATTCATATGGCCTAGAGTGTATAAAAGAGCTTCTATTCTGCCTGAAAATGATTTAGTATAAATAACTAAAATAAATGTCAGTGGGAGATCTGTGAACTTATTAAGCACAGGTAGACCTCTTGATGTGTTGCACATAGTCTGAATGTGTGTATGTATAGATTTAATGATACATGTATTTTCAGTCCCATGTTTGGCAGAGGACCAGAATGGACCTCAGAGTGAGTGCAAATACCCCAGACAAATTACATAATATGCATCTGCATAGGGAAACCCAGAGCTGAGGCACACCATGTCTATTAATCCTACCCCAGGGGCTGCTAAAGGCTGGAGAATGCATGCTCATAAACATGGGCTGTGGCCCCTGGTCACTGAGGAGGCCCCTGGAGACTCGTTTGTACCCACTTTGGCAAGGTGGTTTTGTGTCTTTGAGGGTGACCAGAGCTGGGGGAGAAATTCTGCCTTATGGCTCAAAAGCACTGTCTTGTTTATGTCCTGCATGGACACTCTGCTTTCTTTGGCCATCTGATTTGGTGGCAGGCTCCTCACAATCCAGGCAGGTTTGCAGTGCACCCAGATTGGTCACCTCTCTCCTGTCTCACTGGAGCAGGAGAGTGTTGGTGGATGCTGGAAAGCAGGGACCCTGTGCCTTCCCCAGATTCCATCTCAGCCCACCACAGGCATCTGAGCATCTCCTGGTCTTTAAATGAATGTCTTGTTTGGGCTTTTTGGAGGTGAAGCACAGTGAAAACAACACCATGCCAGATACAGGCATTTCAAGTTAACTCTGATTCATAGTCTTCTGCAGGCAGTAAAAATCTCTCTATCATCTCTGATACACTCTGGGTCAAGCAGATACTGAGCCTCCAACAAAGAATTAAATTCTACATATGTGTGTACACAAACACATAGTGTTCAAAAAGTACATACATCATGCATTACTTTAAATTTTCATACTAATGCAGCATAATTCTAATTTATATAGTAGATCCATTGCTCTGTTAGATTTTGAAAAATAAAAACAAAATAAATCTTCTCTAAAAATGGACAAGATTTTTTTATGTTACATGTTCTTACAGCATGACAACCATTGAAAGAGCTATTTAGTATGTTACATGGTTTAATAAAAATAACTTGTCTGGCAACGTCTGAAAGCTTTTGCAGCTGCAGGGGCACTTCTTGGAAATAAATTTGTGTTTACACAGGTGCAGCCATATTTAACAAAATTTTTATATGCAATGCAAACAGCTGCCTGTCTGTTTTCTTTGGCAGAGCTCTTTCCAGCTGAAACAATTTGTATCAAACATATCTCTCTGTGATACCTATATAAACAATAGATGAAATTCCTGTGAAAGGAAAAGGTTTTCAATAATGCACTTTATAGATAACTGGAAAGCAGAAGCACCTTGATTAGAAAAGCTTGTCCCTTCATGAAATATTTTGAGAAAGGCCCAGGAGTCCACCAGGGAAGTATTAAACACTCTTTAGAAAAACTCAGAATTTTATGGAGTTAAAGTCAAACTGAAGGATTCTATGTTCAATAAAAGACACCTGGCAAATTGGATATTTTCCTTAACAAGAGCACTGCCAGTAGTGATGTACATTGTTATTCAACTTTTGTAATATTTTTATATAGAATTATGTATTTCCCAAAATATTTAGTCATAACTCAATTTTCTTTTCTTTTTGCTGTACTTTAAATATTTTGTCATTTTTTTTTTCCATTGTATAAAATTCTTGTTCATTCAGAAAACTGTTATCTACTACAGTCTTAGTAACCTTGCACTTTTCACTTTTTTGCAAATACTCATGCTTTTGGAGGACTGTCCTATTGCCAGCTTGTGGAATTTAAATTGTGGTCTGGAGTTTAGGTTTCAAAGACACCTTCCTCAGCCTTCCCTGTGCCCATCCTAAACAGTGAGTAGGAAAGAAAGGTTTCTTCACTTAATTTATCTTTATGTTCACAATTTTTTTCACTATTTATTCATGTAAAAATGTTTTCTGTTTAATTTGCAACAAAAAGTGTTTATGTTAATATATGCTGCTATTGATCCAAATTATGTTCAAATATTTTTGAACACATACACAAATGCAGTTCTAACATTAAATATCAGTTTAATTATTTCAGCAATGATGAGGAGTAATTTTCTGTTCACAGATGAAGAGCAAACTCTCCAACATTATCTTCTCATGAATATTTTTTGTTATTTTGTGACCTTGCACTATAGCAGGTGAAGCCAACCATGTGATATACGTGATCAGTCCTTTTACTTTATCAAAGAGTGAAGTGGAGAAGCTAACAATGCTTCTGGCAGCATCTCTACAACAGAAACCTTATGTCTAGATAAGGATTTTAATAAATTATATATTTGTGTAACTCCACTGACTTCAACAGAGGCTCCAGTGGGCTTTGTGCTGTACTTGCATTTGTGTGGAGCTGACACAGCTTCTGAGTGCTCAGAATGACAAATCTTTGTTAGTATTGCTGCAGCTTTGCAGAAAGCCCTTTATGAAATGCAGTTTAGCCTCCCAGCACCGTGGGGGCTTGTCATACTCTCCCAGGCAGTGTGCTGGAAACATATTTTTAGCGAGGTCCCTTGTTTGTTCTTTCCCTGTGAATTTTCCCCTCAGTATAAATACAGTGCAAAAAATTACCTTTTCTTAAACCTATTCTGCACACAATATGCTCACATATCTCACAAGATGTATTTACATATACCTTTTACATCCCTATGTCTCTATATAGAATGAGGCAGCACTTTACCACTGCTTGCAATTATGGCCACAGAAGAAGATTCTGTGATTGTACATTTGCTACACTTTCTGAATTATTCTGGCCTTCTGTTTGTGCTTCAGTCTGATGAGCTGAGAACCCAGAAGACATATTAAAGAAAGTTCTGCTCTGTGTGGAAAGGCTGCTTTATTTTTATATGACTACATTAGGTGTGAGAACCAGCTAGAAAATGAAAATTGTTTTAGGGTATTTAGCTTCTCTTTCCCATCTAAATAGCATTTAAATAATTATCTACATTGTGATTATTTGTTTCTAGGCTTAAGAAACATCCTTCTACCATGCCTGTACATTGGTAATTGTGTAAGCTTTGTGGTTTTTTGAGCAGTAGATTTACTTATTGAATGAGGATTCCACATATCCTTTAAGCTCTTAAATTTTCACCCTGAAAGATTTTGCTCCAGTATTTTTAGCTGAGCTAGACTATAGGCTAAATTAGGAACACTTCTCACTGACAACCAAGGAGTTGGAAAATCCAGTATGTAAGTTCATTATAACAATGTTTCTCCTAATAAATGAACAATTAGATAGAAGAGGGTGCTACATTCAGATGAAATAGAAAACATTAATAGAAAAAGATAGGGAGCAAATTTCATCTTGATGAAATTAACTTGGGATCATGAGCTCAAGAGCAATGATTTCAGCAGAAACAGAGCCAAGTCTGGGGCAGCTAACCAGGAGAGTTGAAAATTGCAGTCCTTTGCTTCAGTAAGTATAAACCAGTGGTTCCTACTGCTGTTGAAGATTCTTTTAAGCAAGTTGCCTAACTGACTGCTGGACCCTAACACCTTTATAAACAATTCCTGTATCTCTGTAAAACCATAGCTTGCTTTCCACCCAAATTCCCTCTCCAAGTGAATGACCACCAGCTCTCTGTTCAACCTCAGCTTAAAAAAAAGTATTTACATGAACAAGTAATGGTATTAAATGTATGAAGAATGGCATTAAGTCTATGAAGAAACCTCCTAAGTCTATTAAGAACCACCTAGACAAATAAGTTCTGTACAGAAGTAATTATTATTTGTATCAGTCACTTCCTCATTTAAGTTACTTTAGATACACCTTATCTACCCACTCATAAGACTTCTGTTATTTCCTGTATGGGCTGTTATTTTTTCTATGCTGTCTCTATGTGATGTAGCCCAGGTTTGTAGGACCCTGAAGGATGAAGTGAAATGATACAGAAGCCAAATCCTTAGCTTTGTGTCTCACTGCAAACAAGCACAAAGAAGCTGAAGATGTACTTTAAAGGGGCAGCCACACTCTTAAGGTTTTAGTCATACAGGGTCCCTGAGAAAATAATTTATTTTATGTACATAGTCTAATGGAAACTTCCACTGAGATCCTTCCCTTGAAAGGAATTCTAGCAGGCAACAATAAATGGAAATAAAGAATAAAACCTGTAACTAGTAGTGCTAACTGTAAGTTTAGCGAGGCTGGGATAATGTGAATATACAGTAAATTAGGCACTAATATTAAAAGTATAATAATAAAAGCTATCTGAAACCAGTCAGATAACTGGTTAGCTATGTTAACAAAGCTCAAACATGAGGCTTAGCTACATTCTTTGGTATAAATTGTATCTTGAATTATGTCTCCAGAACAAAGACCTGTACTGCTCTGTAGTGGGCGATGGATGAGGGAGCCTTATTCATTCCTTTAGCATTAGCTTATAAATCACCCCTCTTCCCTTTCCTGCTTTCATCTTACTTCCTCTCCTTGAAGATCCAAAATCAATTTAGGTCGTGCTGCTGTGTGACTGCCCAAGAAACTCCATCTATATCTTGTTTTAGTACCTGTGTTGGAGCAGCCTGGGCAGCACTCCTGGAACACACACTTGCTTTGCAGACAGCTCAGCCTGCTCTGACTGATGAGGTCAGTAATATTGTCATTCCTCTACAAACACAAGCAAGTGTCCTTACCCCAGCTGCATAAACACAAAGTTGCTGGGAATTAATCCTCCCAAGATAATGTGGGGGAGAAATGGAGCAAATATACTATTGTATGATTCAGATTAACCAAATACACAGTAAAATTCTCTTGCTTGTGGTAAATGCTAGTTGCAATAAATTGTCTGTATAAAATACAGATACTAGGAAATAAAATTGCCAAGGACTATTTGCTAATTTTCAAGCAAGTGGCACACCTCATATCCATATAATGAAATTTAATTCACATTGCCTTCTATTTCCCAAAATAAAACAGAAACAGTGTTTTGTCCAACATAATCTCTCTGGGAGCAATCCTAGTTCCTTTCAGTTTCCCTCAGTGCTCCTGAATACTAGTGGCTGACTGACATGTGCCAAAACTGGATGGGAGAATGTGCTTACAATAAATACTACAGCCCTGTCCATAATTGTGCCATGGCTATATTTTGCCATGATCACCTTGCTCATCTTCCTGGCACTATGCCCCATCAGTTTAAAGTTATGTTGAAGACAGTGCAATATTTTAATTTTGCTAGAGCTAAGGATTTATATAAATCCCAGATTTATATTAAAATCCAAGATTTATATCAATCCCTGGTTCATATCAAATGTGCTTAGGTCTCAGCACTCTCCGAAGGACTTGTGTGATTTTCAGAAGAATGTTATATCATATCACAAAGACAATTAAGGAGTATTTTTTTTTTAATAAATTGGTTTATAAAAGAGTATTGACCAGGACAATACTGGGGTTTCTTTCTTCATTCTTGGCTAAGTCTCAAAAGACTGAGAAGTAAAACAATCTAACACCTTTTTTTTTTAATCGTCTCTGTATTTTTCAGGGGGAGAATAAAGATTCCTATTCAGCACATGGCAACATCTCAAGTTCTTGCTGGTGATAAAAAAAGATCTGTATCCTCAGACTTAAATCTGAAGTCCTGCAAAGCAAAAGGCCTTTAGTACCAAGGACAAAATCTATTTGCTAAACAATATAATCTTATTGCTCAAGTGCTTCTTGGTTGTTCAAAGCTCTTGAGAAATCTGACATCTTTCATTCTCGAAGGTGTTCAAAGATGTTCTGAGCACAGAATTTATTTGGCTTTGTAATCAGCAGGTGTTTTAGCAAAAGCAGGCTTTTTAAGGAGCATTTGACTGTATTTTGTCCTTACTCTGGATAGAGTCACATAGTTTGATGGCAGGCACAACCTTGTCAGCATTCCAGTCAATTGACTTTTGAGCACAAGCTGGTGACTGCAGTTACAAGCCTCTGTTGCCATCGTCTTTTATTATGTAACCCAAGTTATATTATTGCATCCCCCGTCTGCCTGTGATCACTCTGCCACTTCATTGTTCTGGCCTTTTCTGTTTGAAACAGATGTTTAAAAACATTTGAATAAGATATTTTAGTTTGTGGACTTCTTGTCATCATCCTGCAAATTTACAACAGTCAGCAATGTAAACATGTACTTGACAAACTCCAGCAGCTTGTAGACTTCAGAGTTCATCCACTCATTTCAGCAAGGCAGATGTTTCATTTTAATACTCTTCATACTATAGATTAGGATTATGCTTTTTCTTTCTTTTGCTTTCTTTATTTCTCTCTTTGAAAAGGGAATAAACCTGACATGCTACTAATGTCATTTCACACTGCGGGCCAGATGGCAAAAAATGCAAAGGCTGCAACTCTGTTTATGTATGGGAAAAAAAGGAATTTTGTTTCTGAAAGACTTTCAGCTCAATCATTTGTTACTTTAAACTAAACACTAGATGATGAATAAAGTAGGACTATCTGAACTTCAAAAAGGTCCTTGAGATTAAGTGCTTAACAATGTAATGCATCTGGAGGAAGAGCATTACATTATTCCTGCTTGCTGCATTGGAAAGATGTTGGGAATGTTTTCACTGTAGTGGCTGCTTGCAAGCAGGGTGCTTGAAGACAACATTTGGCAGTGCCTTGGAAATTTCTGGAGATATAAATCACATTTCCATCATTTTTTATTATTATTAGTGAAAGATGGTACTTGAACAGACTGTCTGTGCTAACATAGCTTGTTTTATCTGCCATTTCAAAGCAACAAAATTGTGTATTTACCAGAAATTGTGTAAAAATGCTTGCACAGAAATTCAGCATTAGTCCAGGTAACTTTAGACTCTGAAACTTAGGGATGGGAAAGTTTTCACCCAGAAGGTTTCTCTTGATGTGCAGATTATCACAGAATTCACCTAAAATTTGTGATTCTATGTGATTTTTAGAGGAAGGCTGAGAAAACGAACTATGCTTTGATTTGTTGCTTTAAAGCAAATGTTTCAGAAGATATCTCAATTGAGGATCAGACTGTTTTGGTTTGTTTTCCCACCCCATGTTTGTGGTACAATTTTAGACATCCTCAATGTTGCAGTCCAGTTGCCTCATTCTGGTGTTTGAATGGACAAGGTTGTATTTTCCATAAAATACCATTACTCTTCAGAAATAGAAGTGGTTCTTGTGCATCACTGAAGCTCCAGTTTGCCAGAGAAAGTCAACTCTCAGAAAATGGTGGGAACAGAAAGGCAGCAAATCTCAGATGCAGAATCACATTCCATTTTAAATCTTCGTATTTAGGAAAAAGTATTTCAGTTCTTGAGTTTTTATTGATTTTTTCATTAAAAGAGGTGGGAGAGTTTGTTGTATAGAGGTTTTTGTTTCTTTGTTTTGTTTTTTTTTTTTTTGCTTGGGTGGCTGGGTGGATATGCTCTGTTTGTTTGTTTGTTTCTATTGGGAATTTTACTTCCCTAGTTATCCTCAGTAGTTTCCAAACAAACAAGAGTGGAGTTTGGACTAAGCAGGAGGAAATATTTTGTTTGTCTGTTTCATGAGGAGGTTTTTTATTACTTTTCCTTTTACTGTCATCATGGTATCTCTATGACACAGTTGTGTGTGGAAGAAGAAATGCCTGTGGATCTTTCTTAAATGAGTTATGTCAGATTTTTAGAGGAAGGAATTAACTATGCAAAGGGGAACAACCTTTAGAGATTAAAATTGCCTGTATGAACCCAAGAAAAACTCAAATAGAAGAGCATTGACCATCCTGTGACCTCACAAAATTGCTTCTTTCACTGTTGGCTGAGCACAGTGATGATATATCACAGTATGCATGAGAATCTGCTGGGATGTGTTAGTATATTAGGGCTTGGTTAAGAAAGGCAAAGATAGGGTAGGCATCTTTCCCTGAAACATTTTCCTGTGCTGTGCATGAGTATTCTCCAGCACCAAAGTGATCAGGAATAAAAGGAAAATAGAACAGAACTCTAAAAATAAGTTGTCAGCAGTATTTTTGACAGTTCTGCTGATTACAGTAGAAGAAAGCATCAAAGGAAATTAGTATGAGTCTTTGGTTAAGCCAGGTAAATACATGCTTTAAAAATGTAACTTCAGGTGTGTGTTGACAAGATGAGACTTGAATTTAGGATATTATCAAATAAAACGAACTGTGTCTATTGTGGATGTAGTCCTAAAGGTCATGGTCATAATAACAAAACACTCCTACTACTTAAGAGAAATCTATTCTGTCCAGATATTAATATAAAAGACATCCAAAAACTCCTTATTTTAATGGTGTTTATATTTTTGTCATTCAAAATGTAGATTACAGTTTGTAAGTATGATGTAGATCAGAATTAGATGAGGACTGAAAGCTCCAACTGAACCTCATCAAATGCCTGCACTGTTTGAATGTGTCTAAATCTAATCCATCCTAATACTTTCTTGATTTTTGGCCAAATCCATATTAAAAGAGAGACTTACTTAGATACAGCTGAACTTGTAGTGTGAGTGACTGGTTTCACAATTTTTCCAGCATTCATACTGCTAGAAATTTTTGAAGAATAATTTATCATGAAAGTTTTCTCCTATTGCAAACTACTATACTGTATTGTAGACTCTAACAGTTTGCAGTTTACACACAAACTCCAGTCTACATCCAAACAAAGTTCAAGTGTGTGCTGAGCTAAGCATGGCTAGAATTTTTGAAATATCTGAAATACATTTTTGAATAAATCTACTGTCAGTCTTCTTACAGTCTTTTCACTGTCTATTGAAACTGAAAGGGAGGTGTTTTGATACAGAAAGACTCTGTTACAGAAACAATACTCTGCAGTGTGAGTAGGAAAGTCTTATAAAATCTTTTTGTGTTACTTAATTAAAAGATGATGGGCAGAAGGGATAATAGGTTGTTTCTCAAATTCTAATGAATTTTATCACCATAATGATGATTACCAAATGTCTGTATTTGCAAAAGAACAGCAGTTCATAAATATCAAATTTGTGCTATTATTAACGTGCAGAATGTGCCAGTTTTTATCAATATAGGAATCTGGTAATTATCATTAAAGCCATTAATTAAAATTAAAAAGTAACTAAATAAGGAATAGGAATGCCACTTACTTCTTAGCATCCAAAGAGCAGAAATATCTACCTATTATCCTTTTCAGGCATCTGACACTGTGACAATGGAATAGAAGGTTGTCACAGCATAATAGTCCCCAGCTGCAGGGTGGATGTGAGTTGAAACTGAGGCATTTATCAAAAACAAATACCAGGGGAAGCTGGGAGACATCCATTGTGGGACAGCACTCTGTTGAATCAATGGTGTTTCTGTTCCAGGGGTGGCTGATGGGTGTGCTCTGTCTGACGGGTGTCAGTGTGGCACTGTGCTCCTGCTCCCACTCTCAGGGAGCCCTGTGCTGATTGTCCAGGGAAGGCAGCACCTCACACCCACTGCAGACTTCCATGGGGATTGGTGAGGTGTCACAGCATGTCACCCCTCCATCACCCTCTGCCTCACAGGGCACTTGGAGGGCTGCAGGGGCCAGCACTCCGGGTGTGAGCAGCCCCAGGGGTGGGGGTGACCACCAGGCACCCCTATTTCTTCACCACTGCACTGGTAAAAGCCCTGGGAGGATGCAAGGCAGGCAGGAGGAGGTCTGGCACTGCAGGGCACGAGGGTGGGAGGCGATCAGAGAGCAGTGGAGGGCTGGGGAAGAGACAGGGACTGTGCTTTCATTTGCTGCAGTGAGCCTGGGGTGCAGCTGGGGCCAGGCAGGAGAGCCAGAGGCTCTCACCTGCACAGCCAGGGAGGTGGTTAGTGCACACCTCCATGAAAGCAGCCAGCAAACCCCCATGGAGCACTCCCTGCAAACCAAGTGAAGGCTGTGGCAAGAGGTGCTGCTGGAAAGAACTACACTCGTGCTTATCAAGACATTAGTACTCACTTGCAAGCTTCATTTGCACTGGACATGAAAGATTTTGAAGCAGACCCAGTCTGCCAAGGCAGTGAAGGAGGAGGTGAAAGGATGCATCTTTTTGAGGCAAATACCAGTTACCTCTGTTTCATAAGAGGCTTTCTGCTCTCCTGGCATTGTGTTATATATATCTTCAGCCTCACTCGCTGCCCCCTCCTGTGTAAAATTTACACAAGCATTGAAAGATTGTGGAATACCCAAGGAAATAATTTTTCAGTCGATTGAGTTCTTAATGGAAAAACCTCCCTGAATGCTATCTTACAAATTAGAAGATCCCCTGCTTTCTAAATAGTTCAATTGAAATCAGCTTTTGTATTTATCCTTCAGGTCATTCAGGCTCAAATGTTGTTAGCTCTGAGTCAAAAAGTCAGATTTTTAAAGGGAAAATGTCAAGTCCTTTTAGGCTTCAACTGACCTTTTAAACCAGATTAGGGATTTGAAGCATTACACATGGATTTCTACATTTTATATCACAGTATTTAACAAATGATCAAATACAACTCCCAAGAATACTATTTTTACAAGCTTGACATTTCAGGCCTTAAAGGATATTGCTGGTCTTTCTTTTACATAAAATTACCCTGGAGAAATTCAGCCTGTTTTCTGTTCCTTCATTTCTCTTTCATAAGAGGAAAAGTTCTGTGCATTTCATTCCATGCTGTTGTTCTCTCTCTGGCATTGCAAGCAAGAAAATATCATGATGAAATCCTTGAGATATGCTCAAAGTGATTGCTACAATAAATTCACTCGGTGGGTGTCACATATGGTTAGAGCACAAATCAGGCAGTTATAGATGCCAACAGGGCCCTAGGAATAGATCTGACCTTACTTTTGTGCCTGGACTGACAGATAATGCCACTAAAAATGTACTAAATCTCCCAAGGTGGAAATAATGGAAACCCTCATGTGATTCCAAGTGCTTCCCTCGCACAGGTAAGACAAAGAAAATGGATGCTAAAATGGGATCATGGATGTGTGAGAGGACACTCATAAACTGAAGGAGCAAGCTGGGTTGAGTGCTCAGAGATTGCAGACACAGAGGGAACAAGAGGAGGAGTCCTGTTCTCAGCTCCTGTGGTGTGTAATGGTCTGTCTTACATCCATGAGCTGGTGAGGTGGTGCTGCATCACGGTGATACCCACGGAGAGCATGGAGACAAGGTGCATTTCCTTCCTGCTCTTGGTCAAGGGAGGGACATCCTACTCCACAGGTAGCACATCACAGGACTCAGCTCTGCCTTGCTGACTGCTCAGCCCTTCTCTTTTTTTCTGAGGATGGTTCAGTAAGTGCTAATCATGCTGCTGGAATTTTTAGATGGACCTATTCCATCTAAAATCTAAAATGATCATAGTTGGAAGAGACCAGAAAATGTTATCAGATGGACCAACTAGGTATCAGACAGCAATAAGGTTCAGGTTTAAAACACTCTGCATTAAACCACCAGCTCCTTCTATGTTTGTAGTGCAGATAAGGTTTGTCATTTAGGCACATAGGGTTTGTTTGTTTGTTTGTTTGTTTTCCCCCCAACCAGACTTATACTTACAGATTCCCTGACAAGCTTTACTGGTAGTTTCAAAATCTCCGAAGTCAGCATTATTATGGAATGTAGAGGACATCTCAAGGATTTTGACATAGTCCCATTTTTGTTCAAGCTCTCCCTGTTGACTCCAACCCAAACACAACATTCTGCTGCACACTGCAGTCCAAAGGGGTTAAACCCCACTAGTTCATTACCAGCCAAGCATTCTCCATCCCTTGATAAACAACAGGTGTTAAAAGGGTCAATTTGTAGAAAAAGAGCAGACACTGCCTTCAAGTTTCAGCCCTGTGCTGGTAGCATTTAGCACAAGTGAGTTTGATTTTATTTGCCTAATAGGAAGTTACTGTGCACACCACAGTACCTGTATGGGTTTGGATAAATAGAGGCTTGCAGCATCTACACATTTTACATAAGTGCAGAGCTCACCTTCTCAAACAGAATTCCAAAGTTTTAATTGCACAAGTTATTGTTGTGTTGGAAGGGACTGAAGAGATAAGTCTTGTTATAGACAAAAATAGTGCTGACTTTGATCCCTTCTGGTAACTGCTAACTATGAAGTAAACACCATACAAGTGTGTACCTCTGTATGCTTTGATACTTTCTGCACTGTGGCATTACTACTTTCCTTACAGAATCAGAATAACTCCCTATTCCCATGTCCTACATCTGAAAGAGAGAACATAAAAGAGGCAATCAGCAGCTCTGTGCCTGGGATACAAAATTATTGTAGTCTGAAGCTAACCTATTATAATTGCTTTAAGCAATTATTTACAGTCCTTAATGTTAGTTTTGCTGGTGAATTCACTATTTTCATCCCTTCTTAAAGATTTGTGTAGAATTCTAAGATATTCAAAATTATGTTTATAACACAGAAAAAAGCATTAGTAGCTTATAGCCAGATGTAGAAAGTCATACAACACCTAATGATAAAATTACCAAAGACATCTGACAGATGCCATTTTGTGATGCTGTTGGTTTTTTTCTAAAATAAAATAAGCAGCTATGCAACTGTTTTAAAATATTTGTCAGACTTTATCAAAATCATCTACCTATCACCATATATTTGTTTCTTGTAGTGGAAAATACCTGTAGTATGACAAGAAGATGAGGTTAATCTGAAGCAAATCAGCATGATAGTTTTCCATTATTGGAACTCAAACAGGCTCGTCAACAAGGGATGACACAGAATAACAATGCTGCTTCTGTTACACAAACATGCATTCACAGCACAAAGAGTATTTTGAGATATGTTTTTCTTCTAATTTGGCAACATTTTATAATGAAAAGTAGCCTCTTCTGTTAAAGCTCAGGAAGGTAAGCCCTTTTGAAATAACATGTTCTCCTTGCACCTTCTGCTTTGCTCGAGTTTATCTCCTTTCCTTCCATCAAATTATACTTTCATTGCTTTAGCCATTATTAGAAAGACAGAATTAAGAAAATCTTGCCAGAAACATTTGGATTTGTCACGTGCTCCAATGTTAACAGGGAGTATTTGGTCTCTGATACAAAAGTTATATTTACCTAATTTATGAATTTTATAGGGGAGATCTTCTAGTCACCTGTTTTTGCTTTGTAAGCAGTTATACATGGAGCCTTGTTTGACCCTCCATCTGACTATAGGCACTTTTATGCCAATCAGCTCTGCATTAAGAATTAGATGTTTGAGTTACACTGAATTTTTTGTAAGAAAATGCTTCTAAAAAAGAGAGATAATGTACCCCTAGCTCCCATTCAGAGTGTTCAGGATGTCCTTTCTCCATTATCCAGATGTGGCAAGAAAACAACACCACAAAACTGAAATGGCTAGTTACTAATGGTTACATAATGGCTATCGTGTTGCACTTGAATTTGGGGAACATCCTGTCACAGCACAGCTCTGTAGTAGCTGACATGAGTCATTTTTTCAGAGTTACCAAGTAGGAACACAGTCAATTCAAAACACTAAGTCGAGGGCAGAGAAGAAAGTTTGATAGTGCTAAAACCCCTAGAGTTTTGGATATTGTTGTTTGCTTGTTTTAAAAAAAAATCAAAACCCTCAGCTCTTGCTTCAGGGAATCTCTCTTCTTTCTTAAGTGTGCTGCAGGAATAGTTTTCAGCAAGTAACTCCAGGAAGAGTCTGACTATTGAGGAACTCAAATGAGTTTCTATAGGGAATATAACACTGAACTGTACTGATGGAGCTCCTGGCAGAGCTCCTGGTGACCAGTCAGACATGGTCCTGTCTTTACCATGCAACAAGGTGTGATGTAGAGGGTCCCAAATTAGTGCCAGATGCAATCATAGTCCTGGGATCAAGTCGATGTGCTGAAGCCAGCTGTAGGATTTCTGATTTGTTATCCCTCCTGCTATCTGTGTTCCATAGCAGCATGGACCAGGCTGGGAGGGTATCTCTGCCACAGAGCCCCTTGCACTCTGTCATATACTGATACCTAACAATACCATTCAACAGTTCACAAGTGGTGTTTCACCTCTTTCTTATCCTTTTTCATGATTGCCCCATTCTGAGAAGAAGTTAGTCTTTCTCAACTTCAGGAGCATCCTCAGAAGCATCCCAAGTGCTGTGTTCTGAATCCATCCTGGCCTTTGTTTGGGAACACATGACTGGAATAACAACTGGGGCTGGTAAATGCTCATCACTTTCTAACAGCCAAGAGAGAAAGAGATAAGTTGCATATAAAATTAGAGCTGCTTCCTTTTCTAATGCAGAGGGTGTTCTCAGCAGAAAGGCAGACACCATACTTTCAGAAGCACATGGTTGCCTTGCTCCCATTTATCATCTGCTTTACCAGACTAAATTAGCCAGAGCAGGAGATCTGGCGACTATTCTCTGGTGTTCAGGCTGGTTTACCACCACATGGACTCAGTTTGCACATCTCTTTGTGTATGGACTCTCCCTTAATCTTTCTGGTCTCTCTCTTTTCCTCTGCTTTGTCCTAAAGCAGAGAAGAGTTTTAGGTTTTCCATTTGGACATGAGACTCTTTTTTTTTTTGTCTGAGATTACTTTCCCTTGCCCTTTGCTTCCAGGCAAAAAGGCCTTTCTTTGCTAACTTTTACTTTACATTTATATTGGGTCTATCTCCTCAGAGCACCCCAAAGCACTTTACATACTCTTTGCTGGAATCAGTGAAGGGTGAATGCATTGAGGCTCTCTTGTTATTTCTGTATTCTTAGTTACAGTACTCTGTGTCATAGAAAGTGACTTGGTGACTGACAAGGTTAATTCTGCTTTGCCTAATACATTCCAGTAGAAAAGCCAGGGAAAAGTACTGTTTAAGTGCATAGTATTTTAGAGGGAATATCAAGCACACTTCCTTCACTGTTTTTAATCTTGCTCTAAGGGAATGTATGGGAAGCATAGTTGGTAGGAAAGAGTATTTACATAATTTAGATTACTCCAGAGCACTTCATTATGATACCTAGAAACAGTGGAAAGAACAAGCCATTTTGGAGATGGCTGCCTGGGCAGCAGAACCCTCCTTATCCAATGATGCAAATCAATCCTTTCAATAGTCAGGGAAACCATGGTTTGGATGGTGTTCATCAGAAAAGCATGATATATATGAGAAAGGAAATATGATTTTACATTTCCAAGTACATGACTCTATTATATTTCAGCTACAAACAAGGTATGCAAAATAAGATGCTGTTCACGTTGCTTAATCTAAAAACACATATTGGTATAACTGTCATCTTACAAGAACAAAATATAATCACATATTTGAAAGATTTACAACCTTGAAACAACAGTTGTTTCCGTACTTATGTCAGAATTGAGGAGGAAGTATGATCATATCCAATCTTAGGAGATCAATACTTCACAGCAGTCAAGGGATAGATAAATACAGCAGTCAATTCAACAGGCAATATGCTATGATAACTTTTATTTTGAAGGTAACATTTGGAAGGGTAGCATACACCTGATATGAGGGAGATTCCATGTGGAAGGTCAGGGCAGAGCAGTCACAGGCTGTGAACAGTGAATGTTTGCATTGAATGCTTCCAGTTGGCTAACCCACTGATTTCAAATGACCTTGTCAAAGGACTTGGATTTTGAGCACTGCACTGCATTTTCCTTTTCAGTCCCTATCATACAGCACATCAGCACATCCATGTCCTGCTCTGGGGGCTCACAAATGTGCAGCAGACAGTAGCAGGTCCCTGTTTATCACAGCCCATGCCTGTGCTCCAGCTGCCCACTGCCTGGTTAGCATGAGACACTCCTTCACAGGGTATCCCAGAACGGGTCAGATTGAAAATCCAAGCCATACCACTGACAGTGGAAGCAATGCTGCTTACAGCATAGGATTAAAGAAATCTTTCTTTTATCTGTTCAAAGTGTGGTGAATAAAAACCTGTTCATTCTCCCGAGGAAAGGACACTAGGAAAGTCATACTCCTGGCATGAGTATTTCAGTCAAAGGTCATCTTCTTCCAAAACGCCTCCTGTTAGTGCCTTTCTGAATCCATGAAAATTCCTCTTTTAGCTGGAATTTCTCCTCTTCTACATTTTCACTGCATGCCATGGGCTTATTGACTGCAGTGGTCTCAGCAATTCAGAATACACTCAGTTTGTGCCTAGCAGGTCCCTGGACTTGTGAAGGTTGGCGTCTAGCTGGTTCTACCATCCATAAAGCAGAGCAGCCATGTGACAGAAATTAGTATTGGCAAGAAATCATGTGGTTCAATGCATCATACTTTGTTACAACAGAAGACCTTTCCATGAGGTACATTGCATGGTGGTGATATTTTGTGGAAGATGATCAAGTTTGGCCTAACAGTTTCTGCCTAGAGTTACACTCAGTTAACCCCATTGTTGATGATGAAGGTTGCAGGTTCACTGAGCTCTGCACCTCAGATGCCTGAGAAATTCAAGAGCTAATCAAGAGTGACTCTGAGAGGAAAAATGGTGATCAATTCTTCCCTGTTGGCTAAAAATCTTTTAACCAGAATTCACCTGAAATCCCTTTTTTGAAAGTCTGTACAACCAGGAATAAAGGCTGTTGTACAACTTGTTGTACAACAAGAGACCTCTGACCATCTGTTATGGTCTTCTGATAGTGTCCCAGTTGTGCTTGCCCAGAAGAAAAACTTTGCACCCCAAAAGAGATCATAATAAAAAAAGAGTATTGTTGTTTGTAGCTAGCAGTAGCACTAGAAAGAAAATTAATGGAAGGTCTGTTTATATAATGTCATTATTTGGTCTGTATTTGTAAGGGGATTATTAAACAACCTTCCACAGCTGATGTGGCCCAGAATAGAGCTATTTCATTCCAATATATCCAATGATCCTGAATACTCCTGCAGTTCATCAATAACACCACCAAGGATAGATAAAGTTATGGTGCTTCATTTTAATAACTTTATTTTTCTGAATCTGAGCTTCTTTCTGACTAACGTATCCCTATGCTGATAAAGTATTTCAGGAAAAAAAAATCCAAATGTTTGATAAGAATACAGTGTCATCCTCTTCTATGTCATCCTCTCCAATGATTGTAGTATGGAGACAAAAAACTTCATGCCATCATGGCACAGGCAGATTTTTAAGTGTTTACAAGTGTATTGATTTTGATTTCACTGAGGTTCCTCAAGGCAATTCAGCAAAGATTTTTCAAAAGCGGTATTTCACTATTCTTAAAACAACAAAATTAACTGGATAAATCAGTCCATGTCTTCCTCCAACCAGCTTAAAAGCTTTCATTATCTTTCTGTGTACAGATTGAACACAACACTTCTTTGTAAAGATGAATGCATAGAATTATAGAATTGGACCTGACCTTTTGCAACACAAGAGTACTGAAGTGAATACAGTTTGTTCACATTCAATTCCCACAGAGAAAAGTCAAGTGAAATAGGGAGGAACTTCAAGCACCAAGGAGGCCTCCAGGCAATGGCATAGTAGTTTGGAAGGTGAACAATGTCTGATTCACGTTTTCATAAGGCTTAAGAATCTCAAAAACCTCCAAGCAGCCTTGATCTAATAGCACATTCAAGGATCATTTTTCTTCTCTAGGTTCAGTTTCACAGTAAGTGTAACCATGGTACAAGAACATTAGTCCAAGTGCACTGTTCTACGAGTACCAGTATAGCCACCCAAGCATTCAACAGCTTGTAATTCTTGTGTGATCCTCCCACTGCATGATCTGCAATGTACTGTCCAGTATTAAGGCCAGATCATGCCAAAATCCTCTTCATTGAAACAAAATATGTGAAAATACAGTTTTAATTCAATATTTCACATCAGAATACACTTATATTCCTCAAAACCTGGCTTTGGAGCAACTAATCCCACTGGACTACTCAGACCACTCCTCAACCCTCCCAGGAGCAATAGCCTTGGAGAGTTTGTGCGTGCAAGCACTTATCTTTGTAGGTCACATTTTAAAGCTTTACAAACCATGAGCCAGTGGTGCTGGTGATTAGAGATCTCACTTTTGTCATGTAGAGATGGACATGGGTCAGCCCACTGCTCTGGCCCCTCCTGGCACCCTGTTTCCTGTTATGTGGAAAGTGCACATCTGTTCCATGAGCTGGGAGAGGTTGAAGGACCCCATGGGACACAGAACAACTGGGAATGGATTGCCACTGCAGGAGCAATTTCTCCAGCCACAACCTACTCTCTCTCCTGTATTGAGGAACCCTTAGGAAAGTAGAAAATAAAAGCAAAATATCACATGTCCTCTGCATGTGTAGGACATCTGGTCCTTCCCAGGGGATATGTCATCGTGTGCTGCTCCTCAGTGGCAGCTGTGTCCCACCCAGTGGGGAAGGTTAGGGACCCCTGGTCAGGAGTAGTCCTTCTAAATAGCAATTAGGGAAACATCTGACTTTCAAGTACTCAGATCCCTTGCCCTGGCAGCACAGTTTCAGGCCCTTTCCCCTTCTGCCCATGGGAGCTGCCACTTGGAGCCACAGTCCCACCCCAGCTCAGACCTCTTCCAGCCTGGGCCTGTTCCTGAGGCACAGGGCTGCCCACTCCACACTGGCTCGAGGATGCTTTGTTACACAGCTTTCTTTGGCTAATTGGCTCTCTGAGACCTGACACTCTCCAGGACTTTTTGCACAAACAGCCAGAAAGACTGAGGAGGACAGAAGGGGCCTCGGGGTGAAATACTTGCTCTATTGAAGTAAGATGCAAAATTCCCTTTGACTTCAACAGGGTCAGAGTTTTACCCTGTAGCTTTAATTAGCTTGCATTGTTGCAAGTGTCCTGTGCCTCTACATGAGGAATGTGAAGTATGGTATGTTCAATAGTGATGTGCACATAAATTATTTAAGAGGATATAAAAGAGAAGTAATGCTTTTAAAAGGCATGAAGTTACAGGAACTGGCTTGTTTAAATCCTACTATTCTATGCTTCATAATAGTACTCAATTCTATGTGAAGGCACTGTAATTAAACAAAACAAACTTGTTCCCCCCAAAACAAGTATCTGTGTACTGCAGGGAAAAGTGTCAGAGGAAAATTATATCACAAAAAGGCACCATGAGGAGAGTCCATTTTCAAATCGTTGTGTGTCCCTTCTAATAGAGACCTGAAGTTTCAGATTTACAAATTTTCAGCAGGATATGAAAGTCCTCCAAGAAGAGGAAGGAAGATAAATCTTAACCATCCTGCAAAGGGGAAGAGGATGCATGGCATAGGATGTTTAGCATGCTGGAGTGTAGTGGACATGGGAAACATATGCCAGAGTGTCACAAGCAGTACATAGTGGCAGAGAGCTGATGTGGCAGAGCAAGGGATATTTTGACAAGAGCCACAGTATGAAAAGTGTTCTATGCAAATGCTCTGCCTGGAGTAATGAATAGTGTAATTTTTTTCTCTTCTGAGAGTTTCAATGGAAAGGACACCTGGATTTCACAGAAAAGCCCTCACAGAGGAATTAAAAACAATGTTTTATTCATTTATGAAGCAGACTTTGTCTTATGTGCAGATTTCATCATTTCATTGTCTCTGGTATCTCAGAGAAGAACAAACAGCTGGTTCCTCACTAGATGCTTCCACAGAGGATTTATTTTATTTTTTTTCCCCCAGGAAATGATCAGTCTATTTGTACAGGAAAGAACCAGACAGTGCTTCCATATTTCTGATTTCTAACTCATGCTGAGTGAAGAGGGGCAGTCCAGTTTGGGAGGGTAGAACAGGGAAAGCCACATCATTTTCTGGTATATGTAATTCCTTCCTCACTCACAGGCCTTCCAAGTGCTGGAACAAGGAACATTGAGGCCAGGTAGTACCAATGACCTGGAAAGACTGCCCATGATGTGCACAGGGCTTCAGCTTAACAGAAACCCACAGTCCAGGATTCAACTCGTGCATATAATTGCTCAATGTTTTCAACCATGGCTTTTGCATCCCAGCTACTCAAAGACAACTAAAGTGAAACATTTAATATGCTTTCCTTTAGCCTTGCCCAAATTTAAGTATTTAGAAATTTGCCTTTTGATAGTCTTTCAAAGTAGAATTGTAGAATTATTTAGGTTGTAAAAGACTTAAAAAGCTATCAAGTCCTTAACTTACTCCAGTAATTTAGCACAGCCAAGTCCACCACTAAACCACGTCCCTAAGCATAACATTACACATCTTTTAAATATCTCCACTGATGGTGACTTTGCCACTTGCCTGGGTAGATGGTTCTAATATTTGACAACACTTTCAGCCAAGAAATCCTTCCTAATATTCTATCTAAACATCCTCTGGCACAACTTGAGGCCATTTCCTGTCATCATATCACTTGTTACTTGGGTGGGTAGAATGATACCAGATCTTTGCTTGTTGGGGTAGGAAGGTCATTCTGCTCTGTGTTTCAGTTGCTGAGGTATGCTCCAGTTCTTATTTACACTAAGAGATTTCAAGGTCCTAGTGTGCTGTGTATTATAAATTTAATACTAGCAATTCTTCTATTTTGCATTGTGTTTTTAATTGCTTACATGATAGCTCTGAGAACACACAATAGAACCCAGTGTGTTTTCTTAAGGGAAGAAAAAGTTTCTTTCCATCTCCTTTGTTACTGCTATAACATTATTCTTTGCTAATGCTATTTAAAATTGAGATTTAATGTTTTATTCCACGATTTTCTGTAGTTTCATGTGGCAACCTTTCTTCCTTTTAGGAAACTCTGGAGAGACAGAATGTCTCTATCATGAGAATCCCTGCATAAGGGAATTAAAAAAACAACTTGTAATGAAATATGCTAGCAATTGTATAAAAATACATTGTGTGGGACTTTTGCCTGTGGCAGTATGTACGCACATGAATGACAGTATTGTGTGAGACAGAGCATTGTGTTGTTCAGTGCCAGTGTATAAAGCTACACTCATTTTGCATAAATATTTGACTGCTTTCTGGGATGTCTGGGTTGTTTTTTTTTTTTGTAAGTAATGTTCCATTTCTCTTTCTCTGCAACCACTCCTTGAATTTGCATGTTTTAACCATGGTTGCCACAATGTGGAAATGTTCATGTGTCACTTCAGTAAATTTTATCAGACTGGGGAGGGAGAAAGGGAAGAAGAAAATGCATAGCTTGAAAACCAGCAAAACCATATCTATTTTTAATCCATAAACTCTGCATTAAATGCAAGTGATTATGGTTTTAGTCAGGCAGTCTTTTAAATTTCTAATTATTTGGACTTTGCAATGTCCCACATACTTATGAATCACCTCCACACCTCCCTGGAAATCGGGGGATAGGATGCCAGGTGACAATGTATGAATATGTTCAAATATTTTCGTTTCAGTTTTTCAACCCCAAGTGCACTTATGCAACAAAGATTTTTCTCTTCTCTAATGCTCCAAAGAAGACATATTTTGCATAGTTCATTTGGTAATGAGAATAAGACAATCAAAATTATCTGGACTGCTTACTTATTTGGGATTGACTCTTTTATATCTTCTTTACATTTAAGAAGCAGGAAGGGTACATCTGCAGGATGAGAGATGACACCTTGGAAGCTGGGGACTCAGAAGAAGATTCAAGGGTAGAAAATGAAGAGAAATTAATCTAGAACTTTCAATGCAATGCTGGGAGGAATCCAGTTTCAGCTTTGTAACTTGATGGGCCTAAGAGGTGACATGTGCCAGAACACTGAAATGACTAATGTTGGGAAATGAGTTCAGGTCCTGTGCACACAGGTTTAAATTGGAAATTTAAAGCTTGCACAAAAGACTTGTGAAAAAGTCTTCATGTGAACCTTAGAGAAGATATGCTAGAAAATGTTGTAACTCATTCAGATTCTTTAATGAGACATATACTGTCAAATGTCATGGAGACTAGAGTGATGGTTGAATGATGAATCCTAAAGAACTCGTTAAAGTCCCCATTTAGTCTAACAGAAAGCAATGTCTGAAGTCAGGTATATTGACAATATAAATAAAATAACGTTTAACACTGTGTATGATCAAACTACCGAGGCAGAGCCTCTGTCTCAAGGAAACTTAGCCAACACTGGATGCCTGGAAAGTGCTTGATTGGCCACCCATTCATAGATGGTAGCCAGCTGTCCAACTGCCAGAGCAGAACTGGGTGAATAGACCATTTTAACTAGGAGATCAGTGAGACAATCCAGTGCCCCTCCAGGCTGCACACCTGATCAGGTCAAAGGAAGCTCTCAGAAGGCAGTTTCAGGACAGAGTCCTCTCATTGCTCCTGTTTCAGACTGGTTTGTTCACTAAGCACTTTCAGTTGTCAGCTGTGACTCTTCCCATCCATGTCAGAGTAACCAATACTGAAGGAAGGCCAGGATAGGGAGCAGCTTGAAGCTTTGCCCAGTAACACCTTGGCAAACTCAGTTATCCTGTATCTCCTGCTATCACTCAGGGCAACAGCACAGTTGTAAACGCATTTTCTGCCCAGGGTTTCTCACAGAGAGCATTCCCAGGAGGTGCACTGGCTCACTAAACACCCAGTAGGTCTTGCTCTAACCCATCCCATTTGGTCCAGTTAATTTTTGTATGTACTAGCAGGCACAGGGAAGCACTGCAGAGGACATGCCTCACTGTGCAGCTGATTGCTTTTATCATCCCATAATTTCTATCTACCTGTGCCTGGAGCCTGGGTTACAGGCCTGAAAGTGATACCCAAGTTTCCTGGCTGCACAGATTTATTGCAGATAAACTCAGAGTATTTACATTGCATTGAAATGATTCCTTTCTTGATAAACAATGTTTGAATTTCTCATATATTTAGGATTGAGAAAACCATTAAGTCAAAACCAAATACAAATCCATTTCCCAGCATGTCCAATTAAAAAAAGAAAATCGTACAAAAAATTTTACTTCAGTATTATGTGAAAAGGGATGCTAAAAACGTCTTTCAGATGGGAGAAAGAATGAGATCAGGACAAGCCACAGAGGTAATTTATTCTGTGTGGAGAGTGAGAAAGCTGGGCTGACAGAAGGCTTGGGGACTCAATCTTTAATTTGAGTCTGTGAGCATAAGATTGGCAAAACTTGAGCCAAGCTCTGCAAGTCTGTGGCCACAGCAGGAGTTCATGATCTCTACATATGCTGCACTGCAGTTCTCCAATCTGTCAAAATTTGATACTGCAAGTTTTCAAACATGCACCTCACCAGAGCAGGAAGCACTCAAGATGACCACTCCTCAATCCAACCCAGGATCTCCACACTCTGTTGGTCACCTCTGAAAAGATTCATGCTCTAGCAATCACCAGGTCTCCACCAAAATTGCTGCTATCAGTCAGTCAGTTTTTCTTAGATGAAGAATGATGCACGCAGGCACAATGTAGTAAAAGTGAGAGGCAGTGATTGTCTCTTTGATCAGGCACAGCTGATCAAGATGAGCTCCTTTGACACTGGTCCATTCCTCCAGTGCACTGAAGTAACCTCTGACAGCAGATACAGGTGGAGAGGAAGAAATGTGCTCACAGCCAGTGCTGATCTCAAGTGGGAGACGGCAGTGAGCAGCCCACAGCTCACTGAAGGCAGAGAGAAGCCTGGTGCCTGTGTGCTCTGCCTTGCCTTGACTCCTGAGAGGCAGGAGGCACCCATTTGTTTTCCCCAGATTGCTCTGTAGAAACTGCAAAAGTAACCAAAAGGACATTGCAATGAGTATCATCAGTGTCCAGCCAGCTGAGACTCACTATCCCTTTCAAACAAAGCACAGCACAGTGGTGAACCAGATCTCCTCAGACTCTCCTGCAAAGGACTGGCAGCTCTGAACCTCAGGAGGTCAGTTATGTGCATGGTAGGTGAATTAGGAGGCACAGCTAGATTCATAGTAGGGCAAAATCCTTAGCACATAGCATACCATCAAGGTGGAATGCCTGTAGACTCCAGAACAATTACCACAGATTCATTTCTCCTTTACACAATTTCCCAGGCAAGAAGAGGACTAATGTTTTAATAATGGCAATTGCTTTTTAAAAATTTTTGGTATTTCTGCAGAACAACTCTTACCCTCATGAAGTATAGATTGATTCCACCAGTTTGCTCTGACTGTGAGCAGAACTTGGCAGTGTAAAACATGCTACACAAACACCCAAGACAAAATGTGAATTGTTTTAACAAGCCAAGCAGACAAAGAATAGCAGGAGAAATCATTGTGGAGAAAGAGCAAGACACCATATTCAAGGTTGTTCCTTGGGTCAGTGGTAAATTCTGGGGAGACTTTCATAGTCTCTCCAAACTGATAAAGTGTAAGAGTCGGTATTTGTTACCACTCAATAGAATAATTATATTTGCATTGAATTTTCCTTGGCAGGGGTTCTTCATATTACTAAATTGTTTGAAAGAGTGATTTAGCTGCTGTAGGTTAATAAATGAGGATTTTACTGTCACAGGAAAAAGCCACTATATTCAGTCCTTTAAAAAACATATTCTGGAGAAGGAGGTGAAACAGCTGAAAAAACTTACTGCACATGGCCAATGGAAAAAGCAACAAATGACAAAAGTTAAAACATGTTGCAATAAATGAAATCAGTTACACTTTATCCTAGAGATTTGTTCATATGGTGTTAACCCTATATGAAGGGAAACCTGATGTTTTCCCTACTGCAAAATACTGAACAGCAAACTTTGTGAGCTATGTCCCATTCACACGCTACACAGAACAAATCTGAGCACTTATTTTAACAATTAGACCGTTTGTTTTTTAAAATAAACTTTATTATTAAAGTTGAAAAAAATTAGTGTTATAAGAAAAGAGGATTAAATTATTTTCAAATTTGGTGCAAAGAAATAAATGCCCTTGAAAGTGAATTGTTCTGTTCTTGAAAAATTGTCTAAAGCTTTCTGTCCATTCGTGTGAAATACTTAAGCAGATACATATTCTCTTCCTTACTTTTATGTGAACACCCAGAGCAGTTCAAGGGCTTTTTCAATACAATCTTTTGTGACAGAAAAGCAGATTCTGCAAAATCAAATTTGCACAGGGAAAATTTGAGTTTCTTTTCCTTTTCTCTAGGGAAAAGGGAATTTAAATATTTAGTTCTGAAACATGCTTTGAAGTGTAAGAATTACCTCCAAGCCTAAAATTCTGCTTTCTGGCATCTATAAATAACCAGTGTGTCTCTCAGTCATATACATGGGCAATGTTAGCAGTTGGTCTGTGTCCCAGGCACTTACTCCTGAAGGACACAGAAAGGCATCCATTCTCACTTAACCTGCATTTCAAACCTGACTAAATGCAATTATCAGTCTTTTGAGAGACTTTGCAGACAGGAAAGCATTGTGCATTTTGTATTTTCAGGTGGAATTGGTAATGGCTGGGAGTGTGTAAGAGTTTGGTAGCATTTAATCCCACGGCTCTCCCCTATTGATGATGTTCCTTGTTATTTTGCTCCCCTCCTTTGTCCCAGAAAGGGGTGACCAGTTCAATACTGCACGATGCTGCCTGTGGCTCAGAGCGTGGACAAAACTGAGTTGCAGCACAGTAAATTCCTGATTTTTCATTGTGATCACTGGCAATTAAAGTTGCTGAACTATCAAAGAGAAACTCGAAGTCTTTGGACTCAAAAAATTAGTTTCCTCCACATAGACTCTGGGCTAATCATTTATTGGGTTTTTTTATTAGTTGTTATCCAATGTTATTATCTTTACTGCATGTTGCAATGATTATAAGCTATATTCATTATCCTGTCTGCTACTGCTGGCTGATTTGTAATCTAAATAGTCTGAACCATGGCTGGGAAGATGACGAAAGCATAATAGAAATGATAGAAACAAAATGACCTATTAGATTAAAATCATAAATTATTATAACTAAATAATCCGGACATTCTTAAATTAATACAAGATTAAATAACACTACTAATAAAGATTTGCAGATCAGTGAGTAGGAGTTAAGTGGAAATAACACTTCTAGAAAATTGCAAATCAAAGGTTAAGCTAGTATTCCTTATGATCACCTGGTATGCTGGCTATTTATTTCTTCTGTCCTGAAAACCATATTCTCCTGTTAACAAAGACCAAAAAGCAGTACACATCTATTTCTGGAAATGAGATTTCAGTGAGTGTCAAGAAGTACAGAATCAAGTGTACATTTTGTTATTCAATATCCCACACATGGCAATGAAGGTGCAACAATATCTGCAAAGGGTGAATGCTAAAGTCTGTTCTGCAGAACCCTTCTCTGACACCTTGAAACCAATGCCTGAGATCATATAATGTTTCAGAAGTGCAGTGTGACAAAACAACTGGACAGCTCTTAACACTGGAGACTGAGCTAGCTGTACTGTCTGCATTGACTGTGTTTCCTTTGTCTGTGCTAGGATTGTTGCACTCCATAAAGGAAAAGAAAGTTCATATGTAGAGAAGAAGCATTCTGAAGGAAACATTAGTGTGTCCTGCAGCATTTTGTCCATATAATTCTCCCTCCTGTTTTGGACATTGTAATATCTGCACATGAAATTGAAATCTTCATTGTGTCTTACTTGATTTTAGCTATCACAAAGTACAGTTAGTCTACAAATCTTGTAACCAGGAAAACAAAATTAAGTATACGGTAGCATCATTTTTTTTTTTTCTGTCTAGAAGAGAACTGAAAATATTTATGAATAATGAGAATATTTGACATCATATCAGCAAGGTTAAAACTGAATTGATTTCCAAGGAGTATCTTGCAAAAATCTGCTGTGAAACAAGGTGAAGGCAGGTTTGGATAGGGTGCAGCTGCCACATGGCACAGAGCAGGGTCTGGTAGCCCTGGGCTGAGCTGAAATGAGGTCCTGAGCCATGATCAGGTGTGGAGAAAGGAGAGACAGGGCCAGAAAGGCTGTGGGTGCTCAGGTACCTTTACTAGGTACCCCCAGGGCCCAGGTACCTTTACTAGAATAGTAACCCTTGTTCTCTTAAAAGTCTACAAATGGTCCTGGCAGAGAAGGAAGAGCTCACAGAATGTGAGGGAACAGCAAGGCTTTCAGAAAACCTGAAATCCTTAATTAGATGCAATTATTGGAAAAGAAACTGTCTTTTCACGGTGCTCTTCATTCTTGTAAAACCCACCTTCTGCCAAAGGTAGCAGAACTTTAATGGTAGACTCTGTGTAAGAATTTCATGAAGAGAATATTTTAAAATAAGTAAATAAATTGCCCCACTGAAATTGAAAAAAAAACCAGCAACTCCAGATGTGTGAGTTTCACAGGAAATCCTGTCTCACTTGGATGGATATAGAGACTCTGAAAAACAGCAGAGCCATTAAGTAGCAGAGGTGAGAGAAAGAAAGTTACAGAAATACTTTACAAAGGAACACTATTCACCCTCTATATATATGGACTGCACATACAGAATGTTGCACTCTTTCCCAAAGATGTATAAAATCCTGTACAAGGTACTCTTTCTACATCTGCCCTTGAGATATGTCACAGAGCATCCCTGTTGCTAGACAGCTGCTAATCCTGTGTTGGCCAGTGTAGCCAAACCTGCTTCATCAGTGCAAGAAAGCCTTTGTCTGTCACAAAAAACTGCCCTGAAAAAAACAAAAAATATCACCTGAGAAAGAAAATTAGTCTTTAAACAGATCTTGAGAAAAAACAGACCTGGGCTGTGTTAAGCAGAGGGTTAGAAAGTAGTTCTAGATAATGAAACTATTTTTTCCTGAAGTTGTCCTGTCCTGAGACGCAGGTGCAAATTTCCAGAGGACCTGGCAAGGAGGGTGCACTTTGACATCACCCTCCCTTACAGATCAGACCAGATGGTGAGCTGGCAGTTGCTCAGTTGCAAGCCCATCCCATGTGCATTTACCCCCAGCCAGATGCACACATCAAGTCTTGTCTGTTTAAACACTTTATCTGTCAAATTGACATGCAATGATCTTATTAATATATACAGGATTCAAAGTGGGGTGGGCCTTATAGGTCAAAATTAGCCCAGAATTAATTATGTGCCAAATAGCACAACTTTTCAGAAGTATGACTTATGCCCTGTTCTAGAAGCTCTGTAGACACTGGCTCACAGCTAGTGAGTGCCAGGGTTAAGGACAAAGAACTTTACCTATTTAACTTCAGTTCAAACTGCAAAACAAATCACAGGCTTGAACAGAGCCAAGCCAAGTTTAAACTGCAAGTCTGGCACTGTGTTTTGCTCAGTGTGGGACACCCATGGTTTAAAATGCAAGGAAATAAGGGTAGAGTAGCAGTGACCCAGAGCACTTCTTTGGTTTCATATTCCCTTTTACTTGCTATTTTGGATTAAAACCTGTATGATGCAAGTCAGAACTTTATTAAGAAATGTTCACTGACTCTGCTCTGGGCAGACAGATGAGTTTTTGGGGCCAGCTTTTATCTGTCATCAATCAGTATGCAATGCTTAGTGGTGGAGTGTAATAAAGCAGTTAATCAGAGTGTGATTTGCAATTGGGTGAAAATATTTACAATAGTACCATAGAATATGCTGAGTTAGAAGGGACCCATCCAGATTATTGAAATCCAGCTCCAGGCCCTGCACAGGACACCCCAAGAGTCACACCATGTACCTGAGAGCATTGTCCAAATGCTTCTTGAACTCTGACATGCTTGGCATTGTAACCTATGTTTGAGCATGTGTGATATTTCTGTATCTTGTCCATAAGAAAATCCAAATACAATTGTGAAGCATCCATTTATTCCCTAAATATTCAAGATACTAGAGCTATGTCTTATTTTATCCTCAAAAATTACTGCATGTATCCTTCCAATAACTGCTTTGTAGTATTTCACATAAAAGTTTATTTGTTTTTGTTTGGGTTTTTGTTTGGGTGTTGCTTGTTTGTTTGTTTAATTTTGGTTTGTTTTGTTGTTTGTTTTTTTTCAAAACCAGAACCCTAAAAGAATTTTCCACTGCTAAAATACTATTTGTGCCTTGCTTTCTGCTTCATGGATAAGCTTTGTATCCTGCATTGCAATAAGTTATTCTTGCTGCAGAGATTGTCATTATTCTAGAAAATCAAGGCACTGGACCATATCCAAGCACTCAGAAGCCTCAGTGATAACAAAGGATTTATATGTAGGGAAGGTGAAGTACAGTTCTGTGCCATCTGTATATCACTGGCTTTTAAATCCAGTTCACTTTGTAGCTAGATTCATGTAGACATTGAAAGGGACTAGAGAAAGAATGGGTCTTTGTCTGCTTGAAGACTTACTTTGGATTCATGCCACCTGTCAGACTTGACATAAGGTCAACAGTGCCAAATACTGCAAAGATATTAAGGAGAATAAGAATGGATTTCTCCCTTGTATCCATTGACAGCAGCAGACCTTCTGTGCCAGTCATCCATCAGTGCCATGAGACAGATTCAGCATCCTGCCCTGGCCTGTGTCTGTGCCGCCTCTGACCCTGGATTAACATGAATAAACTTGTAAGTGGATTCTGTATGAGCTTGCCTTAGAATAACAGGTCTGATGGTAGGTGGCAGATGAACTGAAATTTTGTATTCAGGACAGATTATTGTGGAGGAAAAAAACCCTGACTTTAGTATTTCTGGAAATACTGAAAATCCATCCCTGAATTAAGCATTAAATATTTCTGTCTAAATGCTAAGCAGCAACATGAATCCTCAGATCCTTGACTCCTTGTCAAATGGTGCAATGTTAGTATAAATTAGTGGCTGTCTAATTTGCTAGAGCCCAGCAATGCCTCAGTTGCACTGGGACCACCAAGCTTGGGGACAGCGAGGGAAATCTCCATAGAGTGCTACTGCACAGACACATGGGGACAGGAGACCTCTGTAACATGTGTTAGCAAAATTTTAAACTATCAACAGAATCTTGTTATGTGTTGCAATTCAGAGTGAGCCCCAAAGAGGCACACAGGGTAACACATGAGCTGCCACTTGTAATGGTTGTCACTCTGGTTCTTTTACACCTTAGTGCTTTCTCAAAGCTCATTTCGTCACCATAGACAATAATAAAAAAATAAACATTTTACCAAAGCCTGTGTATCTCTGGTGGAGATGAAACCTGCTTTGCCTGAAGGAAAGTATGTCTGTCCCATGTTAAGAGGTTGGATGGAATAGAAGGAGTAGACAGGTGACAACCTTGTCTCGGTTACAGAAAATTCAATAAGTCAGCCTGATTTGTGTTTTGATGTTAGGCTGTTAGGGATGGCCCATTCTTTAGGCAAATTGTTAGGAAATGGTTACCTAAAGTGTTTTATCATCCATGATTCAATGAATGAATAACAAAAATAAACCAGATGAGCATCAGTGAAACTTTGGAGAGCAGCAAAATGTTAAAACTTTCCTTTCTCCCTTGTGTAGGGCTCTAGTTATGATCGATAAGAGAGCCTTAAGTTCAGCAGAGGGGGCATTTTAAAGAGTAGAAGGTTCCCCATGATTTCAAGTGCAATTTTTATTGTGCTCCATTTGACATGTCACAGGATCTAACAACATTGATTTGGACTCATCTAGTGAAGTGCCTGCATTTCTTGCAATTACAGTGAGAGTTATGGAAAATAGGAAGACATTAAAATGACCAGATATTAATATATTGTTTTAGAGACCAAGTGGACTTACAATGAGTGTGACAGTTTTTATCTGAATTTGACTTAACCGAAGGAATCATTCCTATCATAAAATTAAATATTCACATCCATTATTATTATCGGACTAGAGACAATAATTTAAAATAATATCAAGATGCATTTTTAAAAATCATCAATCTGCCATCTTAACTACATTATTTTCTACCTTCAGGCTCATGTTGTAGTTTTTATGAACATGATTCAAATAAATTGGCTCTTTTTCCTCGGTGGTTTCTTTAATTACTTTGTTATTATCCAAGGAACTGGTTTAATTTAAATGAACACAGTGTTCTTGCTGCTACTACCCAGAGAAAACACAGACTCATAACATGCTGTTTTGTAGTTACAGTGTGTGCTTCTGCATGTGGATGCCAAAACTGGTTTGGGCTTACCTGTTTACCTACCTTCATGTGATACAGGAGACTCCTAATGAGCTCAACACAGTCTCTTGTCCTGAAGACCTTCTTGTGTCTCCAGATAAAGAGCAAAGGTAATTAGGCAATTAGATTAAAGGACACTGATATAGATATTTATTATATACCTAGGTAAGACAGTTACTTCATTTTATGCAGGGCAATGTTCCCTTACTAACTATTCGTATATTTTTAATCAAAGAAATGTGTGTAACAAATAAAGACAACAAATTGACAGTGTTTGCTGTTGTGTCCTTATATTCCTCTTTTAATCTTATGGGTTGGTAACTCAGTTCTGTACTGAGGTGTACAGTGTGTATAGGTGTAAGATTCTTTCTCCCCCTCCTTTTGGTGTCTTTCCAACTAAAGTACATAATAAAATACATAAGAGGGTGCTTTAAAAAAAATACAAGCAAACATTGGTACTTCATAAAATATTTAAAGACCTTACAAAAACGCAAAACTGTATTTCATTTCCTGAAACAGTTATAGTTTCAAGCTCCATCTATTTCTTTTAAACCAAACCCATATGTGTTCTAGGCAGTTTTAATCTGTGGAAATACTTTATTTTTGGCTGGTCTGCATGAGTTAAGTATGAAGCAACAAGTATGGCAAGTCATTTTGAGAAGCAATTGTACTGTCTCAAAGAACAAATTGTTAAAATCTGAACAATTTCAGCTTGTTTGTCCTTTTCTGTGATTAAATATGAGCTACATGACCACATTTTACAGCAATGGTCAGGTATATAGAATCTTTTGATTTTTCTGTGTGTTTTAATGGGGAGAAGTCTTCCATCTGCTACAAAGCTGGCATGTTGTGTCACTTCTCTCTACAGAGGACACTATCCATTTTCAGAGCTGTGCTCTCATGTATGGTCATACAGGGGCCAAATCATCACACAAATTGCTTGCTATTCTTCCTTTATCACTTCCTTAGCACTGAAAGGAGCTCTCAGAGGTAAGCTGCTGGGCACAAGAGCACTGGGAGGAGCAGGGAGGAGCAGCTCCCAGTCACTGGTCCCAAAGCATGGACACCTTGGGAAGTCACTGCAGAACAGGTGAAATGCAGCTCCTTCACCTCAGGACATTTCACACCATTCCTGTACAGAGAGAAACAACTGCTCAAAACACCAGCTAGAGTAGAGTCAGGCTGGGCATCTCACTGTCCTTAATCTGTGCTTGCTCTAGACAACAACCCTGGTTGGCCCTCATGTATTGCCAGCATTTGATCTAATTTCTGTTGCTGTTAGTCAATTAAAACTGTCATCACTAAATCAGAGAGAGAGTATAGCACGAGAAAGGGTCTGTGGTTATTTTCCTTTATAATGTGATCTCTGCTGAGCATAAGGTTTATGTTTGCTTAATTAGAACTTTACTATAAACATTAATGACCCTAAGGCCAAACTGATTTGTTTGAGAAAGGTAATAAGTTATCTGACAGAGCAGTTTGATCTCTGTGTAGAAATCTGGGTCCAGCTGGAGCCTGACTACATCCTCAAGCTTCCCATCCGTTCATCTCACACATCTTTTACTGCACCACAATTCCTCTTGCAGCAGCCTCAGACAAGTCAGTAAAAAAAAAATATAAAAAGGCTGGTCTTTCCCTTTCAGATGGATGCCCTGCTGCCCACCACAGCGCTACATGCCAAACAATCATTGCTTCTTGTGACTACTAGGAACGTGTCAGGATCTTGAAAGAAATAATTAGATGCCAACTTTGGATAATAGAGTATTTAAAAATCAATTAGCCTTAATGGGAATACTTCACAAGTTTTCTCATGATTCTGCTGTTTGACACGATGGGTTGAAGTGTGTCTCACAGACAAGTAATGGCCCAGTATCTCACGGGAAAGTGAGGCCTCCGCTGTGATGTACTCAGAGTGCATTTTGCTGCTTCTGGAGTCCATTCATTTCTTGCCATACCAGCATCAATGAACTTCCTAGCTGCTGTCAGCGTGTTTAGTGCACATGTCAAGCCAGCACTGTGCTGGTCCTGACATCAAACAAACTGGCAGTGATCAAGATATTACCTCGAGCTGGCAAGAAAGAAAAATAACAGGAGCATATGAGGAACAATAACTGAAATTCTTCATCAGCCACCCCAAGTTTCCTGTATGTTGTGGCTACAGAATAATTAATCTGCACAGACGAAGGCATGAAGAGTATTGAATAGGAAGAAATTATATTTCTTGCTTCACAGCCCATGGAAATGTAATTTTAAAGGTGAAGTTTTTGGGAGCATGTTCTGCTTTTTCATTTCTTGGGGTCTGTCTGGAGGCTAGTCTGGTCCAGCTTGCTCCCTTGCTGTATGTGTATCCTTAAATATCTCTTACACAGAAGATTACAGACAAAGCACTGCTGGTTGACTTGGCAATTTGAACACTTTTTGGATTTGTTTTCTGCCTCACTGTTTTCTCTCTGATATTATGCTGGGCCAATTACTGACTGATCCTTGGTTATACGTCTTCCTGGATACAATTCTCCCTAAATTACATTGATTTGAGTGTAAGATTTACTTCTAAGTACATTAAAAATGCACATTTTGTTTTTCTACCTCTAAGGAAAGGAAATCAAAGAGCCACAGACATGCCAGTTCCTCCCCTATTCTGCTTTTGGTACAGCTCTGAGATCCAAGCACACAAAAGGTGGCAGATTTGGGATCGATTCCCTTCTTTGCTGGGATGTAGCTGAGCACATCTTTTCCAGGGAATAACCATCACCAACAGCACCAAGTTCTCCTAGGCAGAATTTTGCTTTACCCTTCCTGTTGGTGCTATATGCAGCTGCTACACCAAATAACCCTACTAACCCACCCTGCAGAGAAGGTGCTTGAGAAACAGCAGACAGATCAGATATCTGAGTTTCAGAGCATACTGTAGTGAATATTTTGTCCCTTATCCCCAGGACCAAAGTGCCAAAGGGCAGAGCAAACAATCCCCACACTCTGCAGAAGCTCTTAGCCTGGGGGAAAATCCAGGCTCCAGTGTCTCATACAGCAATTGCCCTCCCATGTCTCAGATATGTGCTGTAAATCTTGGGCCAGGGATAGAAGGGAATAAAGAACCTCAGCCCTGCTTTGTCCCCACTATTCCTTGACTAAAACACACCATTCTACTTACACACACACACACACACACATAAAAAACCCAAACCCAAAATAAATCCAAAGCAAACAAACAGCTACTATTTCATTATTGGCCAAACCAACTTGATGCTGTTTTCTACAATGCTTTTGGTGTTGAACCACTTTGATATATTTTAAGTGTTTCAGGAATTGAACAGAATGGCTGCTTATGTAGTACATAAATATTTGCCTGCTATACATACTAAAAGCACAAAGGTACAGCATGGATAAGGGAATAGCAAAGATATTAAAAAATGCTTCATAAGCTAAGTAAACAAAAACACATATATAAATCAAAAATAACATAAATCAAATTTTGTCTGTGGGGTGCCCTTTCGAGCATCAGAGCGTGGGAAGAGACTGCTGTGAAACATTAAAAAAAAATAGCTCTATTTGCATCATTTCAGTGGTTCCAAACAAAACAGCCATCATTGCATGAGATGAATAAGGGATGCACTTTCCCCTGTCATTTTGCCTGGCACTTTCTGACATCAGCTCAAACCTTAAGCAGCACTCAGCCAATCCTGCAGCATTTTCATATCACTTTGGCCATAAAATAAATAAATAAGCAAACCCACCCAGATGCAGCAGCATATCTGCATAAATGGGTTGTTCAGAGATCTTTTCTTGAAGTTAGTTTCTCAGGCTTTTTAAATGGGTAGCCTTGGGCTCATATATCTCTTTAAGTACCAACACTATGAATCACCTTGAAGAACTTCTTAAAAAAAATGAGAAAAAGAAAAAAAAATCCTCTACTGTTGTAATAAAAATGAAAAATTGAGTTCCTTCTGGCTTCCACTATCTAAGAACTGTGTCATTGCCTTCTTTTCCTTCTTATTCTAGTTTATAGACTTAAGGAATAAACATTTCCCAGGATTTGGCTGACAAATATTTGTATATGAGAGCACCTGCATGATTAAACAGAACAACATGCTTTTAGCTTGTCCTTTACTCTGCTTAGCAATCAATTCTTTTGCAGATTTGCATAGTTATGATGACAAAGTAGCAAGGAGCTCTAAGCACTTGTTTCATCCACCCACTTTTTTCAAGTGCTTATCTTTCAAGTATATTAAAAAATATTGCTTTGAGCTGTGCAAGCTGTTAACTAGAACCCCAAGAAAAGGTACAGGGGCCATTGCTTCACACTGCTCCTGGAAGCAGATGGGGATGTAGGGGATGGCAGCACCACATCCCCTGTTCCCAAAGCAACAGGTAGAAGCAGATAAATCAGTTGGAGTAGATGGGCAAGATTCCTTCTTAGCTGCCCCCATCATGCTGTTGGATGTTTGGTGATTTAATTTAATGCTGCTGCTGCCAGTAAAGGTAACCTGCAGCAGAAAGGAGGCTCCTGTGTGCCTGTCCCACTCCCTTGGACATACAGCCAATTGTGTTCTCTTGTCTTTTCATAGAGTAATGGTGAAGGAGTCATTTTTAGTCATGAATAATCTATCACATTTTAAAGCAAAGCTTAGAATTGGGGACTGGTTATTTTTCTGAAGTGACTACCTTAATTTAAACAAACTAACAAGACTGGATTTCACAATTTGCAAAAATTCATTGCAAGGGGAAAAAAATAAAAGAAGAGCAGTAAAAAAACCCAATAGGGTTGTATTTAGCATCAGAATATGCTCAAGCATGGAAGTATTTTCTTTTCTCCAGTCAACAAGGAATTAATTTTGAGATTTGATTTCCTCTTTTTCCTAGCAAGCACAGCAAGAATCGAGGAACTACCAAACAGACAAAGGATGGGAATACAGGGAGGGAAGGCATCCCATTGATGATTCTGTTTGTAACTGTCTGGCTTCCTGTTCTAATTTGTTTTCATAGAGGTTTTCCCTTCATCAGCCCACTGCCTGCTTTGCTCCTGCTTTTGAGCCCTTCCAGGTCTGAGAGCAGCTGTGCTGGCCTTGAACATTGCAGCATAGCTGGGCAGAGCCAGTGATGACCCTGTGGGATGCTGAGAGGCTGCAGCACCCCCGGAGTGCTTTGATAAAGATTAGGGTCTGGAGGTACTGAAGTGCCTTTTCTCCTCTGATCTTGCCATGAGGAAGCACAGAGGAGGAGGGGGACCATTTCACCTGCAGTGTGGGATCTGGCATTGAAACACCTTCTGGGGATGGGATGCAGAACATGAGCAGAATAAATTCATCTGAAAGGAGCTCTTGTGCCCAGAGAACAGCCCTGCAGCCAGGAGAGTGAAGCTGTGCATTTATATGCAGTGTGGAGAGTTGGCGAGGCTGCTCTCTGTGCTCCAAGCACTCACTTGGTTAGACTTCAACATGACAGACAGCCATCAGGTGCAGACACAGATGGGAGATGTAGGAATTCTTCCTAGAGAGGACTGAAATAGCTGCTGACATTCAGAGAGCTGCACTGGAGATGGACACTTCAGAGATGTGGGTAAAAACTGCCATGGCTCAATGTGAGGGGGTGGGTAACATGGAAGAAACTCTGTCTCCTTCAGAAAATATCTTAGCACATCCTGAAAAGAGGTGTCTTCTCCAGGCTGGGAGCACCTGAAGCTGCTCAGCCAACTCCTCTGCTCTCATGGAGCAGCTAAAACAGTCGGAAATTTGCTATTCTTTTCCCAAATCTGGATTTGGGTGGTCTTCACTGCTGCTTCAGGGAGTCCTGCTAGCTGCCCACTGTGAAGGGGCCAGTTCAGCATTCCTTGAAATGCAGGAGCACATCACATGTCTTCCCTGAATTATACACAAATCAGTTATTGAAATGAATGCTCAGGATTGGCTTAATATCAGCCTTGAAGGATTGAGCACCAGAGGGGTACTCTGTACAAATGGATTAGGAATTTTCTTTCCATTCAATCACCTCTTTCTATTTCTATTTTTCTTTTCCCACATACAGTGATTTGCAGCTCCAGGTTTTGGGCTGCCACAGCTTTTGTGCTTCTGGTTTGTTTTTTTTAATGTGCCCTTATAAGCAAAGAGTAAGTGGAGTAATCTTAGGTGGAGTAAAGATGCTTCAGATAGGAGTTTGTTAGAAACCATCCCCTCTGCATGCAGGCTCATGAGAAAAATGCATCCACTGTTGTGCTTTTTCAAAAGAAAAGGAAGAACATGGCAAATTAGCAGCTAGGAATTAAAGACAGCTAAAATGCCACACTGTCTTACTTGGACTTTGGTAGTGCTGGTAGATTTGGTATTGCCTATTCAGTGCTTCAGCAGCTAAAATGTGAAAGGATGACACAGACTTCAAACCTGTGGTGATTCACAAGCAGCACAGCACAGACCAGCAGGAGCAGCCATGGGATTCCATGTGAACAATGCTCTTTCACTCAGATAGGTTTCAGCAAGCCCTAATTCAATCTCTCACAAATTCTCTATCAGGGAAATTCTTTGTCCTGCTTCACTTATATCCAGTGTTGGGCTGGAATGAAGAAAATGTTTAACAGTGTTCACTCAGAAGCACTACAAATAAGGAGTGTACTGAAACCATAGAGGAATTTTCACATAAAAAGAGTAAAAAACCTCAGAATGAACAGCATTAGATCAAGGTGCAAACCAGCAGCACCTGCTTTTTTATTACATACACACACATACACACACATACACACACACACACAGATTCCAAATTGCCTGGTTAGCACATATCCTTGCTTTTATTTCTGAGCAATATCATTGAAATGAAGCTTGGATATTGTATTCTGCAGTGGGTATAACGCAATGCCTGAACCTGCCCCCATACTGCAATCTTTCTTTCCAGCCCCAGCCCCAACCCCAATGGACTTGTCAGCAGTTTCTATCATTAGCAACATAATCCCTCCTCTCTCCCGCTCTTTCTTTTTTATGTTTTCCCAGGGCTGCACCAATAATGAATAATTTACCAGTGTGGAGAAAGAAAAGTGTCACTACTGGAGTCTCAAGGCTCATCACTCACAAACCTGTCACATGGTCAAGAGTCATCAGTGCCATTATTTGTGTGAAGAGAAATTAGCACTAATCTACTGCTGAGTCTCTTGCTCCAGCCACTGTAAATGGTGCCAGATTCTTAACAGAGCAGATTGCCTGTGCCACTGCAAATTGCTTATCCCAGTAAAGTTAAAAAAAAGGGAAAAAGACTCACTCACTTCACAGAGGACATCCCACATGTGTTTAGAATTAGAGGAGAGGCACTGTAATGCAAAGGGCTGTTACCGTTCCCACACTGGAGAGGTGCTAAGATTCTATTTGCCTCTCTGCTTTTAATAAATACCATTGAATCCAGAGAAGGGGATCCAAGCAGGACTTTCAAAGGTGCACATCCCTGTGCAAAAAGGAGATGTGGCTTTCCATGTCACAGAATAAGCATGTGAGTGCTAAGATTTTAATTTTAGGGAGGAAAGGAAATGCCCTGTACTGAACCATGGAAGATAAAAAAGGCACAAAATAGAACAAAATGATGTCTTGAGTAAATAATCAGGGCAACAATGAGAACTATTATGTGAGGGGCTTCCTCCTGTGAAAAAGGGAAGAGATGGGTAATGTGCTCAGTTTGCTCCAGCAGTCATTTCCATCCATCAGTCCAGGGATTTCAAACCTGCCACCATCAGCAGGTTTTTGGAACATCCACTACACAAAATCCACAGCAAAAGCAAAGCTACCATTGGCCCAGCTCATCCCAGTGGCAGAAGAAGTGACAGCTGTGGCTCAGAGGCAGAAAATCCCACAGTCCCTCCTCGAGGCCTCAGTGGATCCCCATCAAAGGGCAAGGCTTGTTCCCCACTGGGGACAGCCCCCACATCTGGTGAAGTCCAAGCAGACATCCTGGCAGAAAAAAATAAATTGTTTCCATCTCTAAAGGTTTGAAATGGTTTCATCTTCTCTCTCTGTGCTTCCCTTTGTTTAAAATAATTTTCCAATATAAATTTCTAGCAAAATATACTGTCTGAATAAATGAATTATGAGTGTGAAATGTAGTCTTTTGGATCAAGAGGGACACTGGCCTAAAGGCAGAAACAGGGTTTACAAAACAAAATTTGGAAGCACAAGCTTTTGATTTTGATCAGAAAAGTACTTAATTTGTTAAAAAGTCTTTCCTTTTCTCACTCTGGGAGGATGTGCAGGCAGGCAGGTCTCCAGCCTGGCTCTGTGCCCAGCAGGAGCCTTCAGGACTGCCCTCACAGTTCTTGGCAGCTCAGCTGTGCCAAAACACACTCTGGGGGCAGCCCAGCTACAGCAGCCTTGAGACTACATGAGAAACAAAACACAGCCTTGGGCTGCATGGTGGTTTGCACCCAAGATCCTCCAAGGACACTGTGCATCTCACCTGCCAAAAATGCACCTCCTCACAGCCCCTGGAGGTCACTCTGTGTCCTCCTGAACCTGCAAGAAGACAGGATTTGCTGTGGAGGAAAACAGGGAGGGAGAGTGCAGCTTGGAGATCTCAGTGTCAATGTGAGAGGGGCACCAGAGTGTGGGGGGCTCCTTAGTGCTGGGTTGGGAGGGACCCCAGAAGTACCCAGCACTTCTGAAAATACGTGCATCCAAACACTACTGCAAAACCTCTAAGGGCTTTTAGACAGAAAAATAAATGTGGGCTTTAAAGTACAAAGATCTTTGAGTTTTTACTTCTCTTTTTTTTTTCTTTTTTTTTTTTCTTTTTTTTTTTCTTTTTTTTTTTTTTTTATATATTTATCTCTTTTCTTTAACTGAAAAAAGGCAGAATCTCACACAAGTTTTCTGTCACTTGTGCAAACTAATGGTCCTAAATCTGGATTCTTGACTGAATTTCCTGAGTGCCTTTCCAAAACCTATCCTCTCCACTATCCCTCTTGTCTTGATTTTGATTTTATTGCCACTCAAGATTGGGAAGTGACCATTCTTGTAAAAAGCTTAGCAGACCACCAACCCAAAATATATCCAGATTGTCTGTCCTCCCCTTTTTCCTGCTGCTCAAAGTCATCTATTCCAGTGTAGCTGAGTGTCCCAAATTAACACACACAACTGCCAGAGCACCTCCACCTCCCTGCACTCGCTGCATCCCCAGTGCCCAAGGCTGACTCCCTTCCCCATGGTCAAGGATTCTATTACTCATCACATCCTTGCCAAGAGAAATTACCTACTTTACAAAAACCTAAGGCATTACAAATGTGTTCTGTGGCTGTGGGACCAGGAATCATGGCAGGGGACCTCAGTGAAGTCCAGTTAGTGAAGAGAAGGATGAGATCTGTGAAAGAGCTGCTTGACTGAAGAGGCATCTGCTGGTGCTGCTGGGGATCAGGTCACTATATCTTGCCTCTATTCCTCTTCATCTCTGCACAGCAAATTGCTGTTGCTGTTCCAGCTCACTAGAGCAAAGAGGCGGAAACCTCAATTAAGGTGTTTGAAGGGACTTTTCAGAAAAAGCTGAATGTGGCTGAGATAGGCCCTATTCAGACATGGATTTTATTGTGATTTTGCCCAGGAACCCCTGATGCTTTCTAGCTCCCTGAGCACATCTGTTGCTGGAAACATAACAGTATTTACCTTGTTAAAAGCAACTTGTGTCAAAAAGCATCAAGAAGGAGCAGGATGGCTGTGGAGGCTCCTGGGAGAGATTTCTCCACGTGCTGCTCCCAGCAGCTTGCAGGGTGAAGGAGAGGGCACCCTCGGCCCCTTTGCTGGCTGCAAAGGCAGTCTAATCACAGCCCCTCAATTAACCACGGCAGGATTGGTCTCCACCTTCCACGGGGAGGGTGAGAAACTCAGCTGTTAAATTTTCTTACATCACTCCATTGGCAAACAAGGGTTCTCTTCATCTGGCAAGCAGTATGTCAGTGCCATGAACCTGCAACTGCAGATCTGCAAGGCAGGTCTTGGCTTCCTCTGAGATTTCCCAGTGTCTCCAGCCCCTGCATGGGTGGTGGGACCCTGGTGCTGCCTAGCTAGATGAGAACATCACAGGTGACAGAGTCACACCCACAGAAGGCATTTTGGGTTCCTGCAGCTCCATCTATCCTGACCAGTATTCTGGTCTTTTCAGTCACATTAATTTTGCCTTCAAGAAAGAAGTTTATTATGACCTTTGCTCAGAACAACTGGAAGCAGCCTGAAATATGAAATCTGTAGCATATCTGATGATGTCAGCTCACACTTTCCTGCAAACCTCCCCCAGACTGAGTCACAGCAGGAGGGTTCAAAGGAAATACTCAATAGCATGAGCTTAAAGATGTACTGCCAGTGGGCTAATTTATTAGTAATTCTGACTGGAGTGAATTTTCCTGACTTGTTACTGCTCCCTATCCTCTATCTCTCAGTGCAAATGAAGAAGGATGCCCTTCCTGTATCTCTGATTAGTAACAAGCTAGACATGATTCAATGATTTTCATTTACAAATACAGCTGAAGTACTTGCTTTAGTTATTTCTTAGCACATACTTTATGCCCTTGTACCTTGCCAGGTATCAAACTTATAAAAATACTCAGAATTTAAAAGTATTATAGGAAGACTCTGACCATGTTTAACATAGTCATGGCACTGACCTTTGTCAAATGTACATACCAAATTATTGTTCAGCAGTTGTGGATGCTTTGAAATGATACTAAAACAAATCAGAGTAGCAATCTGCCTCAGAACAGAAAAGTTCAGGTCACTCACCACATGTATGACCTCCTGATTCTGTGATAAATCACAAATGTTATGGTGCACTGGATGGTTTCACTGCACTCCAAACCAATTGCAAATATAGATGTAAACAGTTGCTTTGAAACTTAACCTTCCTTTTTTTTTTCCCCCAGCTTTCTTTGCAGAGGCATGTTTTACAACTACTGATGTCTGCCTTCTCTCACACTTTATTATTATAAATTAGCAAGGTCAAAGAGCTCCCCTTAGGAAGGTTTAAAACAGCACTTTTCTCCTTTGGTTGTAATGCCCTACACCAATTTCTGTGTCATCTACTGTGTAGTAGCATACCTCCCACTTGCCTTTGTGATCCTGAATATCTATGCCCTGATTCATTGTTGGGGCATGCAGTGGGAGCCAGATCACAGCACTCTCATGCAGACCTTTTTTTAAGAGCACAACAGTACCCGTTAAAAGAAAGGAAATCTCTTGCTTGAGGGAAAACAAAAACACACATGCACACACAAAAAGCCCCACAGCAACCTTATATTATAGTCTGCAGCTAAATCTGGAGCTGTGGACCTCAAGCCAAGACATAACCACAGTTTAGGGAAGGTGGCATAATATATATTGTAATTACAAGGTTCCACTACAATAATACTGGCCAAAAGGTGAGTTTATTTGTCTTTGTTGGCAGTGGGAATATGGGTAGGTTCCTTTGGCTGAAATTTTTTATTTCCTTTAAAAGGGAGAAATGGAACATTCCCCTTTCCGCATCACTCTCCACCCAAATGGCAGCTCCTACATGCTCTGTCAGCTGGGGTTAGCTCCATAACACAGATCTCTTTTCACTGAGCTATTATTTTACTAGTAGCTGTAATGGGCTATTATTTGTGTGACACAGCCTCTGGAGTGGCAGAAGACACCTCTTTCTCCTCCACTGACAGATTGAAGAGCTAAATTATAATTTAAGGAACCAGGTGCCCAATTCTGTCAAAACATCTCATGTGATGGTTTCTTATTCAAGAGAAAACTATACATAATCAAGTAAAAGCATATGAGGGTTCCAGGTCTAAAAAGAGATATCAGAGACAATATCAAGTAAGTGATGTTAATGCAAAGATGACCTTCCAGCTATTGTGTGCTTAGGGTTTAACAGCTTAAGAAAAGCTCAGTAAGGAAAACAGATATTGCTAGCTTTGCTAAAACCAAGACGTGAAAATAATTCCAAATCAAAGTGAAATTCACTGTCTGAATTTCACAGAATAAACAAGAGAATATAAAAATTAGTTAATTCCAGAGGTGAGACAAAATATCTGACAGTTTTAAATTCTTTTATTTTGAAGACTTTATGGTTTTAAAGCTTATGAGCTAATACATGAGATGCTGTTATGCTAAAAATTTTGTGAGTATTCTTCCACTTAAATGAACAGAAGGTGAATTTAAAAACATTAAATGATATTACTTGAAGGATTATATGTAACATTCCCAGTGCAAGTTTAAACAAATGTCAAGGTGTCCTGCTCTTGGCATCCCAAGTCTTTGATTTGTAAATCAGATTTTAGATAATTTAACAGCTAGAAATAGTTTAAAAGAAAGAGAATTGCTAGTATATGTGACAATTTGTATTGTCTGTCTCAGACCTCATAACTTCTTCCCATTCCTGTGTGACAAACGTTGATGGAAATGCTTGTGAGGTGTTTTCACACTATGTTGAAACAAAACCTTTGACAGCATTTTTCTCCCAACTCTAAGTTATTTATATAGCACCATTTACTTTTCCTGTGTGCTGGTTTTGGCTGGAGTAGAGTTACTTTTCCTCATAGCAGCTAATGTAGGGCTGTGTTTTGGGTTTGTGCTGATTGAAAATCACAGGATGCTTGAGCTATTTCTGAGCAGGGCTTGCACAGAGCCAAGGGCTTTTCTGCTGCTCACCCACCCCAGCAGTGAGCAGGCAGGGGGCACAAGGGAGGGGACACAGCTTGGACAGCTGCTCCCAGCTGACCAGAGGGGCAGTCCATGACCTAGGGAATCATGCTCAGTAGGTAAAGCTGGGAGGAGAAGGAGGAGGGGAGGATGTTTGGAACGACAGTGTTTGTCTTCCCAGTAACCTGTCCTGATGGAGCTCTGCTGTGCTGGAGGGGGCTGAACACCTCTCTGCCTCTGGGAAGTGATGGATTAATCCATTCTTAACTTTGTTTGTGCATGGGGCTTTTACTTGACCTATTAAACGATCTTTATTTCAACTCATGAGTTTTTTCACTTTTACTCTTCTGAATCTCTCCCCCATCTCCCTGGGGAGACTGAGCAAGCAGGAAGCTGTGTTGGTGCTTGGTTATCAGCAGGGGTAATACCCCAAGACCCTATGAAATGTATTTTGATATTCTAGGAATAAAACTAAGAGGACACTATTGTAGTGATCTTAGGGACAAAGCTACTTCTAACCCAAAAATTTTACATTGGTAACACCTGCTGAAGGTGACTGGTAAACTTTGCAGAATTCAACTCACAGGAGTTCTAAAACAGCACTCCTGCTTCAGTTCAAGCAGATACATCTTTGATCTCTCTCCTGAACTCAGCTTTGAGATGGTTTCAGAGACACACAGCATGTAGGAGTACAAGGTGAGCTTTTCCACTGAGATTTCTTTTGACAGTCACAATTACACATCAAAAGAAGTGAGACAAGCTAATTTAAACTTAAAATAAAGGAAACATGACACAGTGTTTGGTGAATGCTGGCTGTTCTCTCTGGATCGAGAGATGCCCCCACCCCAACACATCTGGGCAGGTCCTGTGGGAGTGCATTACAGACCCTGCTCATAACAAAATTCTTGCTCACTGTCTGAAATTTGATTTTAGAACTAGTCTTCTATGAGTCTCCTCTTGCCTCCTCTCTGACTGTAAGATTCCCTGCCCTTTCAAGCAGCATTCTCCACAGCCAAGATCTGCTCAAATGAACTGTCTCCTCACAGGGGAGGACCAAAGTAGAAAGTAATTCCTCTTCCCCTGCATGTATTTAGGGGCTAAGGGGCCAAGCCTCCCTATTTTAATGCAGTTGTTTCTGTATCAATGACAGGAGCACCTTCCTCTTTATGAACTCTGTTTCCATTCTCTGCCGGGTTAGTGGAGCCAGATCCAGGGGCATGAAACTGGAGGCTCAGTAGTCATAGCTACACACAGCTGCACACTCTACATTTAACCATTTTAATGGTAGTAACAGCCTACTTGCTCCCTCTTTTTGCCCTTCCTCTGCAGTCCCACATGTTACCTCTAAGGAAGAAGTAATTGCTGTACTTAATTCATCTGCAATGGACTCTGCTGAGAGCCTTCCTTTATTACCCCTGTCCCACATCCAGTTACTCCTATCCCAACTTCAATAATTTACCTGGAATCACAGTAGGGAATCACTTTGCTCTGATGCTTTCCTGAACAGTGGTATTGATCAAAAATATGCCAAGACAGAGAAAATTAAAAAATATCAGTTTATTCCAGCGATAATTTTTATCCCATTTTTCTTCTTGAAACATAGAGATCCCAGATTCCTTCCTGAAGAATCCATTAGCACACAAGGTGTTGTCAGCCTGAAGGTGAATCTAGAGCACTTGTGCAATCTTTCAGTTTCTTTCTCAACAGAATAACTTAGATCTGTTGAAGCTTGCAAATGCAAAGCATTTGCTGTCTAGCTTGGAAAACATGTATGTGTATCTCTATATACACATGCATACAAATGTATTGAATTTCCATTTGAATCTTCAAACATCTTTTTTGAAATGTGTCCATCACAAAGCCATTGCTGTAGCTACTTCCTACTTGGTGATTCAATGGCTACATTAACTATTTTGCAACAGCTTGAGATTTGGAGCTCATTTTGAATTGTTTATGCCTAGGACCACTACTTCTGGAGGCACTACTTGCCAGATCCACTGCTGTGAAAGTCTGCCACTATTCTTATCCCTGCTCATCTCTCCATGTTTGTCTTTATTGAAATGCAGTTTCTTTGTCTTGACCAGTTTGCCAAGCCTCGTGTATCACACTGATTTTCTCACCCAAGCCTCGTGTATCACACTGATTTTTTCACCCTTACAACTATTTCCTTTTCTGTCTACTTTTCCATTATCTGGAAAAGTTGCCAATTGTCATTTCATGAGTATAAAATGAGCATTGAACTTTAAATAAATGTACTTACAGATTAGAAGCAATTTTATATATGTTTCTATTAATTTTGTTTTTACATCCAGATTATTTATGTATGCTCTGAATATAAGCTGACTCAAAATGGCTTGTAACATCACAACTTCTCCGTACATGACTTCTCAAGACTACTGAGACCCTTGCAATTGCTCTCTCAGGATCTTCTTTTTCAATTACAATACTACTCAATATTAAGACAAAAATCTCTGTAAAATTTCTGTGTATTGTCAAATAAGCTCACAGCCTCAAATTATGAGAGCTGCAGTGATAAAATGTGGTTCTGAGCAGAGACCTGCTGGCCATAACTACACAGGTGTGGAGCCCAGTGATCCTGGAATATTACTGATTTAAATCTTCTATCAGTCTTTACATTCAGGTGCTCTGAGTTGTTAATATTCTAGCATGACACCAGCCACTTTAAAATTATTCCCCCAGTGCTCTTGGCCTTGCTAAACAGATTCTTTTCTTGTCTTTGGGTCTCTTTATTAAATTTGTAGACTTCAAGCCTTCTATCTGTAGTATCCTTTCTACTTATTAAATATTGGTGGTTTGAGGCTTTTTAAATCTCTAATTCCTGCAGTTGGATCCAATTTTAATGAGAGGCAGCCAGGCAATACTAGAAAGAGCCAAGATCTCCAGCAATATGCTACGCACACATTTACCAGCCCATTTTTGGCTTTCTCTGCCTTTCTGTCACACCAGAGCTCTCCTCCTGGGACCACTGCCTTTCTGCATGACCTCACATATTTCCATTAGGACACCACCACCAGGACAGGATTCCCAGTCATGCCAGCCACTGCAGCCCCACCTTGCTCCCACCCTGGCTGAGCCAGCAGCTGGGCTTTGGTCACCACAAGAAGTAGTTGCCTTCCTTCAGGCCATGCAGGTGACACTGCAGAGGATCTGGGGTGCACTTAGGGGAGTTTTAATGACCCCATTAAGCCCTTTGAGATAGACAGGTATCAACTATTAACTACAGTAGGCATTGGAACAACAGCAGCTCCCCTTTTGGGGGTGGTTTATTTGTATTGGTATTTCTAACATCTCAAAAAATTTATTCTCTAACAGAACGCAGACCTTTCCAGGAGCAGCAGAGTTGAGTGAGACCGAATTTCAATGTAATTTTAAAAAGGAGCAAACTTTTCAGATTTTTTTTAGATGTCATAAAAGAAGAAAGAAGGGCAACAAGCCCATTCTCTCACCTTTGCAGATCTTTTTAAAGAAAACATGGCTTACTCAAGCAACTGAACACGCACACAATGAATATTATTTCTTTTAGACCAAAAACAAAACTCTAACAAAAATGAGCAGGAGGGCTTCAGCTCATCCTGTGTAGTTGGCAAAAATTGAGTAAAAACACACTCAGCAAGCTGAACTCTTCATATTCTTCCATCTCCTGCCCCAACTGAGGCAGCACAGCTGCATTCTGTGCATGCCACTGAGCCTACACCAGGCACCTACACTGATATTTATTGCTTATTATCTGGTTATGAGGAGAATGGGTGGCTCTTACTTATTTAGCCTATAACAAGTAGAAATGGTTTAAAATGGGACAGAAATAAAGTTGAACATAAACACAGCTTTTAGAAAGCAAGAGGTTTCCTTGGCTGTGGTAAACAACAAAAAAAGTGACAACCTTTTTTTGCCCACATTTTTTACAGTAAAGGACTTTTTACCGTGTTTTATTTCTGGAATGTTGCAGAGACCCCCACATAAGCAGCTCACCTGAAAATAGTACACAGAGTTACAAAAACACCCCAATGATGCCATGTTGTTCTCTCCCTCATTGGATGAATATCATTTCATTTCCAGCATCTCCAGTATGATGTTTCTACTCTGAAACACCTGTGCATATGGGCTAAGAATAGGATCCATATTCAGAGCTGTCACAAAAGCAAAGAAGAACATCTGGGTTTCTATGTCCCCACTACATTCTGGCAAACCATTCCACACATGCCTATTTCACACTTTTGTCTTCCCAGCACACCGGGGGTTGGTTGGTTCTGGGGAATTTTCACTGTCTTGCTCAGGGGCAGCAGGGACAGCATACTTGTCCATAGGCCCTGGAGGGGCAATTCTTAGAGCTGATAACTCAAGCAGCTTTCCTGAGAAGAGTGGTTGATTTGTCCCTGGTATAACTCTGCTGATTCTAATGGCTTTTTACCAGGGATGAATTTGGCCCCATGTTGTTAGATGTCTGCATATTAGAAACAGAGTCATTTGCTACAAGGGAAACAGTCAACATCTTATTTGCATCCATGCATATCAACAATGCAATTAGGGCAAACTTCTTTGAGAATTGGATTCAGATGGTAATTAAAGTATTGTGTTATGAATTTTAATTTGGCATTAGTGAAGTAAATTATTCTGTATTGCTTGTTCTCACAGTTTGGGCAGAATACATTATGCTTTGCTTACTGAGACCTTTGAATTAAAAAAAAAAAAAAGCCTAGTCCCTGTGTCCTTAGAATCTAATTGTGTGGAAGAAAATGAGTTACATAAAACCTTTTACCAGTGATTCAAAGTCAAACAGCAGTGAACATCACTCCTTTGATACCCTCCCACAATTTGGGGACTCAGTTGGAAGGGTTGGAGAAGAAGCTCTTCTAAGCAGCAATAATTTGTAAGATTCAATTAAAAAAGAATGCACATAAAAACAACTACTTTGAAGAGACAGGTGAGATACAAACATTAAAAAATGTCAATGTCTATGTCTATATCACTGATAATGATATATGGCCAGCAGATGTGGGCTTAGAAAATCAGTGTGAACTTACAAATCATATTGGACTCCTGACATACATGCAAGAGCAATATGCACATATATATGTTTGTGTATGTAGTTTTGAAGGTGTGACCTAATAAGTAGCACAAACCCAAAGTTCTAGCTGCTAACATTTTTCACTGATATTGTGTGCAGAAACAGGGCACTCATGTCCCAAACTCCATGTTAGTAGTTAGCAGAGGGTTTTAAAGGAAGACTAGTAAGGACAACAAAGTAACTGTTCAGATATAATTCTTTTTGAGAACAAGAAATCTAGGTGCATGCATGTGGAGAGGAAAAGTTTTCAGTAATTGTGTGAGGAGTGTTTATTGGCAAGTGAACCTCATCGTGCAAGATGTTCCACATGTTTGCAGTAAAAGACAATCATTGCTTGCAGAATTTGCCCTCCAAGTCAACAAGACAGAAGGGACACCATGGGAAGAGTAAGATGTTATTCCATCCATATTATAATGGCACTATAATCTCCTTTCTTCATCTGTGTTTTCCTTTGATCCACCCATTCTTAGGTTTGGCTCAGCAAAAAGATCTAGAAAAGGCAAGAGAAAAAAAAAATGAATTATGTTCAACCCTTTTTGGCTGTGTTGACCCTGTCTGCAGAGCAGGTGCCCACCAAAGCTGCTGCATAATTGCCTCCTCAGGTGAACAAGTCCTGCAGGAACTCTGCTGCAGTGTGGGCTTCCCATGGGGTTACATCCTCCTGTGGGCACCCATCTACTCCAGCTTGGGATTCTCCAGGGTCTGCAGGTGGATATCTGCTCCACCATAGATTTCCATGGACTACCTCTCCACAGTCTTCTCCACAGGCTGCAGGGGAATCTCAGCTCTGGCTCCTGGAGCATCTCCTCCCCCAGCTTCTGTACCCTTTCCATCCACAAAATAAGCAAACAGCCAAACTCCCTGTAGGGAGTGGGAGACCTGGCTCCTGCTCCCAGCCACAGGACTGTTCCCAGCAGGATGCCCAGAGGGTTTGTTGTCACTTGCTCCTTACACGGGACACTAATTGAATTGATGGTGGACTGTCAACTGACTCAAGTGTCAGTCCCTAATTAAAACTTTCATACTTTTCCCCTCACTGATGGTGGGCTCAAAAGACTGATGCTGAAGATGGTGGCAAGTAATAGCAGTTTACTAAAACCCTTTTCCTGCTGCAATTCCACAAGCAGCACCACACAACACAAACTGCTTCCTCTCACAGCACAACCTGCTAGTTTTAACACCTCTCTCTCCTCCCAGCTCTTTATACCTTTTTTTCTCATCTGTGTGCTCTTTTACTCTTTTGTAGTTGGTCAATACACAGCAGCATTCTGTGCTTCTTCTTCTTCAATGCTGTTCACCTGTCTTATTCAGCTGTCCCTTATCAGGGATGAGTCCCAGCCCCATTCCTTATCTCCCACAATCTGTTCCCCTATGAGGTTTGCACTGTGGGGTTGGTAAGGGGGTCCCCTCATCCCACCACATTATGACCCCTCAGTACTGCCTGTATCCTTTGTTAGAGGCATGTCCCTAACTTGCTCCTGAGGGCCTCTGGTGACAGAGATGCTGTATTTTCTCTAGGCAGCCATCCCAGTACTTCACAGTCTTACTGTTAAAGCCAAGTATGTGCTTGTATTTAACTGGAATCTTTCTTACAGCAATTTAAGTCAACCAGGCCTTGTTCTTCGACTAGTGAGAAAAATCTTCAAGTCCATTTCAAGTCAATGAAGCCATAACATTTCTACTCCCTGAAGTTATAAAACTGGGAGGTGTTTGAGTTTTTTGTTACAAGAGAGAAGTGCAAGTCCTTTTGTGGTCTGCATTTCTTAATAGCAAAAAATTGCAGCTAAAATTCCAGAGCATCAAACTGCCATACAAAAAGGTTATGCTTTTAGTATTTCTCATTTAGAGAGCTAAAGAGCCAAATGTTTCACAAAGACCAGATGCTCTCATGAGAATGAATTTCTCCGTGATTTTCATAGTAGATTAAAATGTTTAAGACTTAAATAATCTTTGGATGAGGTCCTGACCTCATGTTTGTATAAATATGGGCTTGTTCAGCTGAAGTCTATGTAGCTATATAAAAATAGCACCAGTGTAAGAGAGGATCCAGCCCAGAATATGTCAGCATATCCTCAACCCTATGATATTGCCCAGCACCATACTGCCTGGCCCCATATGCTTCCAAGTGTCCTGACAGAGGTGTTTGCAACTGCTGTTGCAGCTCTCAGATATGTGCTACAGTATGAAACAGATGGTAGCTCCATGTAAAATAATATATCCAAAGGTACCACTGCAAGAAGCCTCACGGTATTTGTGTCTTTGAGGGAAGTTTGCTACAGATGTTAGCCAGAGGACATACTAGGCTTATTCACTGGATGTCTTTAGGGAAGGTAGATGCTTCACCACCTTAGGAAATCAAAAATATATTACATTTTCTTCTTGCTGAGATTAGTATTTATATTCAGATGTTATGCATCAATTCCTCATGCTCCATGTGTGCGAGTGTGGGTGTTCCCTGCTGCTGGTGAGGTGTGTGCAGGTGTCACAGTGGGCAGGCAGAGCCCACAGGGGACAACATCTTCTGCCAGCAGTGCAGCACCACAAACACCACGGCAGTGGCACTCAGCATCCAGCCTGCCCAGCTGCCCAGTCCTAAATGCTACAGAACATTAAAAAGTAACAACAACAAGAACAACAACAACCCTATGATGTCCCTCCTCATTAACTTTTTAAAGCTCCTGCTCACTTTGTGGAATCACCATTCTATCGCGTGGTCAATAATGTATGAAATGAAAAACTCCTGTCCACTCTGCGATGCAGACAGAGATTTACAGTAACTGCTTAGTGCTATTTTTGGTAGACCTGAATTCAGGGACAATAAATTAAAAAAAAAAAAATCCCACAAACACAAGAAAGAACAGAGGCAAGAAAATCAAATTAAACAAAAATAGATCAAACATTTTAAAGACATTTGCAGTGAGGGAGATACATTTTTTCTTTCTTAATCTCTTTTTGTCACCTGCTCACAAGAGAGCCACAGTCCAGAGAAAAAACAATGCCACTTTTCCTTAATTTCCTCTTTAGAATGAGCTTATTGCTCATAGAAGACACATATCTGCTAGACCCCAAGACCCCCATTAGGACTAAATGCACATTTTCAATTCATCCTCCCATCCCCAGCAATCTCCTTGACCTATTAACCATCTCACTGTTAGGCTCAGCTGAAGCATCTGTCCAGAGGTAAAACATGGCAGGATTTTTCTGGCTGTGTACAGCCCTCCAAGGCTGGAGAAATGCTTTGCCCTCTGCAATTAATGCATTTGTATGGAGAAAAAATAACAATGACAAAATATATTCCCAGCCCTTTCTTCTTAAAATTAGAAAGTGTTTACTGTTTGGCAGAACGGGCTAACTGAAAGAGGACAAGTAGCATTTTCAGAAGTATATTTACAAAAGTAATATGCCTAGCCAGCATGGCATGCTATCTATGTCCAGTGTGACTCTTCCTGCTGCCACTGCTACTGAATTCTCTTGCAGAGGGACCAGCACTGACAGACCTCCATACACAGCACTGGCAAAACCTATTTTGGGTACAACCTGCCAGGGAAGCTTCCAGAAATGGTGCTGAACCCTGACCCTATCCTTATTCCTGCCAATGTGACCTGGTTCATTGCTAGGGTTGCTGCCCCAGCCTCCTCTGACTTTAGCACATGGGTCAGAAAATTCACTATCAAATGGCAGCAATGAATGGCTTCTTCATCTTACCACAGCTCACAGCAAATTGTTGTAATCTGCATTTCCAGCTACAGGAGTTTTGGAGCAGAATTAATTGTAAATGACTTCTAGCCTAGTTATAATCTAAAATACTGTTTCATTTTGGCAGTAGAAAGGAACTGCACTTTCTGCATAAAGCCAATGCCTATGAAACAGAAGAAAGCAAAGCATGATCAGTGTGGTGAGCAGGAGATAAAACAAGCTCCTTGGCACTGGGCAATGGCAGAGGAAGTCTGTTTCCTCCCTGATAGCTAGTCGAACATTGTTACCCTAAGCTGGGCTGGTTCTCCTCCCACCAGGCTGTTCATATACCATCTGCCCATGCTGAAAATTATCAGGAGCATTATGTTGCGTCTTTACTTATTAAAAGGCTGAATGCAAACTTTCCAGAGCATACAGAGTGTTACAGCTTACTGCACTGGAAACTTTATACCATTATGTCTAGTGAGGCCCCTGAGTCTCTGTTTTAATGCCTTGGAAATGCAACAAAGTAGAGCCAAGAAAGGGCAAAGTAAAACCTGAAATATGAAAATCAGGATGCACCGTCTTCTCCCATTTCCCTTTCCACTCACATAAAACTACAAACAAGCCAAATTTGTACTTATGCTGTATTTTTAAAATAAAGACAGAGTAAAATCTTTCCCACCATCATTTAGTCTGTTCTGGTTTTGGGAGACAGAAAAGCCTTTAGGAAAAAAAAAACCCCATAGTGCTGGCACTTTTTCTTTTCCCTCAGTTCCCCCATCAAAACTTACTTTCACTAAAATATGAACAGAAAACCATTTTCAGATACCACCTAGATAAAAGGTGAAGTGTAGTTCTTGCCATTAATATTTAAGAATCACATATCTCTCCACATGTTAAAACATTCTATTACCATCACCTGTGTCCACTTCCCTTTGATGGGCAACTTCTCTGATATTTCTGATATTTCCTGTAGCAATAAGATGATGATATACTGGCTTGACCTGTATCTTAGGTATTCATTTAACGAAATTAGAAAATTGATCACATTAGAATAATACATATGCGAGTTTAAATTCTTATTTCCATGTGCACCTTGGGGGTGGACAGGGGAATATAGAAAGAGAACAGAAATTGCTTGCTTTCACTCACAGAACAGATAGATAGCAAATGCTGGGCAATAGATAGCAGATAGAGAGATAGATAGATAGATAGATAGATAGATAGATAGATAGATAGATAGATAGATAGATAGATAGATAGATAGATAGATAGATAGGTTTGTGCATCCTGGTATTCAAACCATTGCTTCAGCAATTGACTCGTTAGTATTTTGAGATACATGTTTTATAATTTCAGAATTAAAATCTCTCACTGCTGATCAGCTTCGTGTAATTGAAAATAGGATATAAATTCAGCAAAATGCCTTTAGTAACTCTTGAGCAACTTCAACAAGTAGGAATGCATATCAATTTGTTGAAATCAATCACTGAACACTGTATTTTTAAATATTATGGAAAATAACAGCCTCTATTGAACAATCCTTTGAAATATTCTGCTCTATGTGAACAAGTAATTTTATTTATTTTTACAGATTCTATTCTTTATCTCTTTAACACACACTTAGAAAAGGCATATTTAGCATGGGAGAAATCTCGTTCTGTAACTTTTGCTATTGACTTGATGGGTAGCTGATTCTCCTTGGTAAACTCCTGATGGCTCCTGCTGAGGGTGAGAATTTAGAAGTCATCCAGGCAGTGTTAGGACAGAGCCTTTGAGGAACCCTGTGCATGTGCAATAGCCTTGCTGGCCAAGCATGGCCCACGAGAGCCTCATCTTCCCTAAAGCCTTCATTGCTCAGATCACCCTTCTCTGTTTATTCAGTTTTGCTTCTCACCCAGATCTGTCAAAAGTACACAAGCATATGTCTTTCTAAGCCAATCTCTATTATTTTACAAAACCCAGTGAAAAACATACAGGAATTGATTGTGGTAGCTGTCAAGCCTGCAAGTGATTCAAGCGTGTTTGCCCTTTCATTCGCTGCATTTTTGGGTGTTACATAAATAGAACAGGAAATGTAAAATGCAGGTTAAGTCATTCAACACTTCTGGTTTTTTCTGATTTCTGCCCTGTTCTGGCACAAACTACATTTGAAACTACGTTTTTGTCAGTCAGCTAGTGTTAGAATATCTGTAGGTTTGAAAGCCAAAACAATAGGTTCTGCAGTGAACATTATCAGCTTTGTCAAAATCAAGTATTGAATCAGAACCAGGATCCATCCAGGTTCTTCAAAAACCATAGTAGACACATTCCTCATTAGGCATCTGTTTATTCCAAAACACAAACACACAGGGGATAGAATTAGATAACACTTTTCTGGCTTACTAAATGGGTTAGACTTAGTAAATATGGTACTGGATTTTCAACTGATTCTACCATCTGTCAGCAAACTTATTGCTTTTAGCAGGGCTTTTTCTTGTGGTAATTTCTGGGGTTTTTTTACCCTCTGTTCTTTTCATGAATATACATGCCTACAAAGTTTAAGGGAAAAGTAAATTAAAGACAAAATGAATCAATCCACAGAATCTGAACAGGGCAGGTCACATCATAATCAGAAACTACAAATGGAATGGCAAATTGTTATTAACAAGCAGCACTGGAAAAAAATATCTCATGTGTGGAAGGAACTTCCTATTGTTTTTCAGGTATATCTAAATCCCAAAATCAGTTATCATGGCAAATGGGGTTTTTGCAATGCACAGTGTAGCAGCAACTGTGTGCTTGGGCAGACACTGGTGTAAAAAGGACAAACAGCTGGGGCAAGAAAAACTACCCAGTAAATTGTCTAACTGGGACCCAATGCCATAAAAGTCCAAGCATAACATTTCTGTTGCTTTCTCATACTGAAAAAATAAGTCTCAGGCCCATTCTGATGCCAAGTAGGGGCAGAACTAAATCATGTCTCATGTCACAGAACTAAATTCTGTCACATGGGGATGCCCTGATATGGGCAGAGGTTTGAAGCTCCTACTGCAAGCTCCACTGCATGGTGGAGATGCCTTGTTCCTCCACCAGCAGCTGCTTTGCATCACACAGGGAGGGCTGTGTTGAAGTCTGTGATGAACTTAGATACTTGGAAAGCAGTTTTGGCCTCATCCAACAGAATGGAAGGGTGTTTTCAATATTACCAGCAGATATTTAGTCTCTGTTCCTGACTTTTGGATGTTTGGGGAAGGTATGGAGTTTTAGAAGCAAGGAGAAAAGGAGAATAAAGACTCAGAGACACTGGCGATGATGGTGGGTTTAGCAATGTGTCTCTCCAAGGTATCTTTGGTGCCCAAGAATGTTTGTCTCCTCCTCAGAGCCTCCAGCAGCAGAAACTGCATTGCTGCCATCCCCCTCATCTGCAAAAAATGTTGCTGTTGACTGGGAAGGAAATAAAAGCAAGGTCTCATACTTCCCCTACCAATAGAAGGGAGAAGTTAGTCCTGATATATAGTTCATCAGACAAGAGTGCTCTCTGCCCTTTCTTCACTCAATTTCAGGCCAAGTTTGTCCCTTTGACCAAAACAACTTTTTAAGCCCAGAAATAAAACAAAACTAGAGCAAGGCATGACTCTGCTGTGAAAAGCTTGGGCAGAGAAGTCAGCCTGCTGAGATTTAAAAAATTATGAATGACTGGGAAATAGATTTGGGAAGAAAAATGGCAGATAGTCAGTGATTCCTTATAGGCAGGTTCATCCATATATCCACAGCATCAAGCACCATTGGAGGAGGCAACCTCAAAGAGTGTCATTCATACCCATGCAATGAACAGAAGTACAAAAAGTAACAAGGAATGAGATAAAGGCCAGCACCAGGCATAAAACATCAATACAGGGGAGGAGTAGGAAGAGTATAGAAATGTTTGTGATACTGTTGTAAAGTTATAAGTAAAGTCAAGGTGAAGAATGGAAAGAGGTGTGAATGAGATGTAAGATAAATGGCAAGACATATTCCATATAGATAAAGGAAGTGGAGATGGCAGAAAAAGTAGAATGAGATAGGAGGAGTAATAAATTGTTGAAGGGGATGACACAGTAAAAAATTATTTATTTATTCCTACACAATCTGTCATAGAGAAATAATCAGATACTTATTTTCCATGAGAAGAAAATATACCATGATAAATCAAAGCTATGTCCAAAATGAAGTCAATGAAAGCAAGACATCAAAAAGCTTAAATGAATTTCCAGTATCAAAGGCCCATGTCCTATTCAGAAAAAAGCATAAAGATAAATGCAGATATATTAGCAAATGTGCTACATTAAAAAGCTCTTTAAAATATGAAGAAACAAAATCTGTAAAATAGAAGATATCATATTTAATGTCTGTACTTTCAAAAAGGGATTTGATGTGACAGCAAGAAACCATTCCTTTTATTCAAAACAACACTGGGAAAAGTAATCAGGTGAAGATAATATTGGATGAAAGTGCTGTCGGAGAAAATATTGGGGAAAACTTGCAGGAGAAAGCTGTAGTGACAGTTCTGGTTTCAGTTACAGCAAGCATCATAGACCCACTAAAGGCAAGAGACTGCAAACCTCCCAGCAGGATGTCATGGCTAAAAGACCTAAAAGAAGACATTCATGAGTGAACAGGGAAAAAGAAAGTAGGGGTATAGATATTAATTTACCTTTAAAGTTGGCAGAAGCAAGTGAATTATTGTGATATGTGGTTTCTGCTTCCTTCTCCTACACTTCTAGGGGACAGTAGAAGATTGGAGAGGGCTTAGATTGCTGGCACAAGGATGCTGTGAAAAGTGGACAACATTCACTGGAGGGAGACAAGTAAGGGAGGGAGAGAGGGAACAGACTACTTGGAATCTCAAATGAACTTTCCATACCCTGTGAGGGAAAATTACTGAGAACATTGAGTTGTTTAATCTTAACTACAGAAGCATAATAGGATGCAGTGGCTGGAGGCTGACATCAGTCAAATTCAAACTAGATTCAAACAGCAAACTCAAAAGTATATTTTTTTCATGGTAATACTAATTAGCCACCAAGAATAAATGACCAGTGGCTGTGGACAGCTCTTAATACTTGAATTCAACACTAGGAGTCTTCCTAAGAGATATTCTATAACACAAGGAGTCATCTACTCAACCTAGGAATGTTGGATAAAACTGTAGTTCAGGTCACACTGAAGTGAGATATCCCTTCTGTTGTTAAAATATGTACATCTATTAAATGCCAGTCAAAAGTCTGAGAGAGTTAACAAGCTTACCACATGGCATCTGCTGACAGGAGATCATGGATGTAAAGGTAAAAGGTAAAATTTTTGTAACAGTTGCCCAAAAAATGCCTGGTGTAATAAATTATACATGGAAGGGAATATAGAAAGAGTATTGAACTTCAGAGTGATTTAATGGGAAAGGGTATTATCAGAGAGTCAGAAGCTTTATTATTGGGGCCAAGGTTTGTTGTGTTTATTTATTAAGAGGTTGTTTAGTCAGACAGTGGTATTTGATGATACCAGGCTTGGAGAGAGGCAGTCAATAACAAGGCAGAGTGGATTACAGTTGAAGCTGGTGTTGATATACTACAGACAGAGAGTGAGATAGACAGATCAGTGTCATGTAATTGATTGTAAAAAAATTTAAAGAGATGAAGGACTAAAAAGGAACAACCATCCTCAGCAGGAATAGAAAGGGAGGGGTGGGAAGTCTAAAACAGATTTATTAGTTGAAAGTTAAGCTATTTGATGGAATTTGTTACATCACTTAAAAATAATGTAGAAAAGTATAAATAGACTTGAGGAGAGATCCTTGAAAGGCATTTCAATAAGATCATACCATAAGCCCTGAACACAGGTACTAAACCTGTATCCTCATTAGAAACAAAAGTGTTATAGCATAATTTTATGTAAGCAGAAGCTGGAGATATTCTGTCCACTCTGTTTCAAGAAATGCAAAAAAAGATCATATGTATATTTGTGAGAGCCACAGTTTCTATCAATCAAATGCTTATGTGCAGACCTGAACAGACCTACTACAATTATATGAAAGGTTAATGCAGAGTGTTTTGTGATAGCTTCTCTCACCAAATGGCTGATATTATGTTCTCGCAAATACTCATTTCCTTAAATGACAGTGTCTGGCCTAAAGAATAAAACCAATTGAAAATACATTAGGTAATACTTATCATAGATTTTATTGCTCAGAGAGTCTGTGGAGATCATACTCTGACTGCTTGTCACAGCTATCCTGGCAGCATCACTTTCATCCTGTGGCTCCTTCCCATCAACATGCAGTGGTCAAAATCTGGCTCGAGGCTGAGGGCAACCTGGTAATGGATTTCAGCTGTGATCCTTCCTCAATTCCTGCACACAATGTTTCTAAAAATTAGTATTTTGTCAAAGTAAGGGCTAAGAATATCTGAGAAAGTATTTCCTTCACATGAGAAGAAAACTGCTATGCTACAGGCTGGAGGTTAAATCAGAAGGTAATTTATTTGCCTGATATTTGTGGAGCTCCCTTCCATGAGCAAACCAGGGGTGAAACCAAGCTGAAGTACCATTTCCAGACAGAAAGGATAAGGCTGTCACCTGCACTGAAGGGTTGCCTGCAGGGAGAACTGTCTCTAGGCATTAGTGTGGTCTCACAGGAGCTATGGGCAAACACTGCCTAAGCCCTGGGCTGTTCTCCCTGCCTGGGGCTTTGCACAGGCATTAATTTAACCCCTCCTCATGCTCCATCTCATGGACCTTGCCTGTGTTTTTTCTTCCTACCTAACACAGGTTTTATTCTTGTTCAAATTATTTATCCCAGTGGACCTAAACTTTTGCTCAGTCCCCTGCTGAGTTCCTGAAAGATAATGAACTAACTGATTTCTGGGTAATTTATGCATAAATTTATATACTGAGCTGTAGTTTAATCAAACTCCTTTGCCTTGTGTAGTATAATAGCAATATCTAATGAAAACATATGAAGTATGTGTTCCATAATTACCTCAGACAGCTCATTTCGATTTGCTTCCTATTTAAATCCCCAAATTCCTATCTTCTTGCATTGTAAACACTTTCCTTCCTATCTCATCAATCTGAGTTATGTAAATGATGTGGGAGTGGGGGTGGGGGTACAATTAAATTTTCCCCTCAGTGTTATCAAAGGCCCTATTCTCCCAGAAACATCTGACTTGGGTGTACACAAAATATGGATTTTATTTGACTGAAAAACAAAGTTAACATAAATCATAAATAATGACAACACAAGTAGAGTGGTATTACTAGAGGCAGGGCATACAGACTTCTAGATCAATTATTTAGAAGATGCAGACATTAGAAAACTGCCATAGCAGAGACACTTAACATGAGGTACACTCAGAACTGTGGCCTCAACCCTACACTCACTGAAGGACAGGATATCAGGAGTACTGAAACCAATGTAGCTACAGCAGTGCAACTCAGTGTTAGAGAATCCAGCACTGTTTTCTGAGCTCTGAGAGACAGACAGTTTTTCAGAGAAGAGGAGAAGAAAATAAAAAACTAAAGTAAAACTAGAGGTTTGCTGTGCAGCAAAATTGCTTTTCACCAGCCCAACACAGTATTTCAACATCCACCTGCAGGATACAGATGCATTTTCACTGCATCCAGCAATAGTGAACTTGTAGTTATATGTGGTGGCATTAATGCACCTAAGGAAAGGGTAAAGAAAAAAACTATCAGCACAGATGCCAAGCCAGTATAGAAAGAAATTTTGAGTGTCTGACAATTTGACATTCATGTAGTATTTCTGCTTTGAAAGATTATTCTTTCCCAGAATTAATTCCAGGCATTTACAGTATAAGTGTCAGTTTGCTTCTTTATTATTTATCCCAAAGACTACAAGTTGCACATACACCATCAATGAAATGTAGCTACCCCTCTGACAAAACTGCAAAAAACGGATAAAAAGCAATATGATGCAAAAGCAGGAGATGAAGAGAGCCATACCACGAGCACTGCGATAAGCACTGAACTGTTGACATGTTTCAGCAGTTCTGCTTCATATGCAGAGAACAAAGAGTGTTGGAGCAGCTTCTCAGTGACTGTGGCGTGAGAGCCATTTGCACCAGATAAATTCTGCCCCCTGCTATCTAGTCTGAGACAAATTATTTTATATTCAGCAAAAAAAATCCTGCACAGCCAAAGAGCAAATTCAACGGTTCCATATCAGACAGAAAAAGACAGTAGAAATTTGAGTGGTATGAGGTTTCAATTCTCAAGTGCAGGATTTCAAAATCCAGAGCCATCCCCTCCTCCTGTCTCCCTGATTCCTTTAATTGTACCTTTTGCTCCTGTGCTTTTTTTCTCAACACTGTATTACCGGTGGGTTATTTCCCTGTCTGGATCTACTCCTCTTCCATCTCCTGTGGTCAGTGCTTGTTCCTGCCAGGTCATGACATCACCATCCTTCCATGTCACAAAATTGATCAGCAGCTTCACTGCTTCTACTTAAAAAAATAGAATTAAAAAAAAGATCTCTGTGTTAATTTCTTAGCAGTAATATGTTTACTGTAAACCACAGAGTTTCACAATGCTGGGAACAAGTAATTTGTGAGGAAAAATCAACAACAAAGCATGGCAAAGTGCTTGTAAGAAGATTTTTATCAACTAAGTATTATCTAATTCTAAGTTGGGTGGTTTTCTCCAAAAATTGCATTACAATAAAAAGCCAGATCTTTTCTTTCCTCCTTTAAAAAAGTTTCTATATAGTAAACAGTTTGATTAGTAGTTTTTAGGGCTCCTTTGTAAGAAATGTGGTACACAAGGAGAGTCCAATCCTCCAAACAGGCTCCAAGGACCAGCTATGACAGGACCCAAGAGTTAAAGACATCAGTTTTGATACATCTGCTCTTACACATCATTCATTTCTTGAATCATGAGGTAAGTAGAGACAAATGAGATTGTAATTCATTGAGTGAAAATGTGTAAGTAGATATCCTTGGTGTGCTTGGAGGGAATATGAGATCAGGGGAGAGCCAGGAAACTGAAGGCAACAGGCAGTGAAGTGCCAGTCTCGGACTTTGCAGGAAACATGCATCTCATCAGCCCCAGCTGACAAGTTATTATCAAGCTGGTGGAACACTCCTTGCATGTGCTGTTTCTATCTTAAAATTCTTGTGCCTTTATGTTCAGTTCACCCCTCTCACCCACCTCCAAACTGCTCTGCTATTATAACATCCTCCTTCAAGCTCACGATGTTACTGTTTACAAAACAGCACAAATATCTGTGTCTGGAGAAGTCTTGCTGCTCAGGCACATGAAAGTCATTTGACACTTGGGTTGGGTTGATATCACCAGAAATGTGTATTTTATCACCATCTGTTAAAACCAGGTGGGACAGTGACCCTTATCTCTGTGGCACATATCATCTGCTAATGGGCCATCTTTAAAACCAGGTGGGGCAATCATCGTTATCTTTTCCACAACCCATCCTCCCTCCAGGAAGATATCATCTGCTGCTGGCCCATTCAGTCCCACTGTATGACTGACAAAATTACATCATCCCACTGGGAGATGCTCCAGCCAGGGGGAGGAGTCAAGCCTTTCCTGCCTAGAGAAAAACTGAGATTTTGGATAGCAAGATACCCTCTTTCCACTGGATTTCAGACGAGAAGCCAAACCTTTCCACATCTTCCCTGGACCTTCAGAGGAAAACTGCACCTTCTACAGGAGAACTGCTTCAGCTGAACCACATCTGCCACTGCAGGAGGACTGTAGCCACCATTTAAAGGGACTGCTACCAACACCCTGACTGATGGGGTGTCAGGCTGTATTCTGATTCTGTCAGAGTTGGGATTATTCTTTGTAGTACTGTATTTCTATTTTAATTTTCACAGTAAAGAACTGTTATTCCTAATTCCCATATCTTTGCCTGAGAGCCCCTTAATTACAAATTTATAATAATTTGGAGGGAGAGCATTTACATTCTCCTTTTTAAAGAGAAGCTTCTGCCTTTATTGGCAGATAACTGTCCTTTCAAACAAGGATGCACTCTTGCTAGCTAGCCTAGGAAAGATAACCCAGCAATAGCCTCTCCTTCCAACTAACTGTCCTCCCAGGAAAGCTTTCAGAGAGAAAAAGCATAAGGGAGGAGGAGCAGTATGGAGCTGGGAAGTATTATCAGTGTTATCACAAAGGGAAGAAGCCGTGCAGCAGTTTCTTCTGCTTTGTGTAGTGAATGTGCTATTGAAGCAGAACTGCTGAGTGCTGCCTGCCGTTCCCAAGAGAGAAGTGATTGTCCAGCAGCTGAGGCTGGGGCAGGGGACAGGTCCAGAGGAAGAGATATGAGCACATCTGTAGCCATTAGACCATAGCTCTCCACATCCTGGAAGCAAACCTAGTATTCCTGAGCAGCATTCCTGAGTTGTTCAGGAGATGGGTTTGAAACCTTCTGGCAAAGGAGGGCCCATCTGTTGGGTTGTCATGCCCGGCAGAGGGGAGGGAGGGAGGGAGGCTGTGCAGCTCTGCAGCCTCCAGATCAGCCGGCAGAGAGGCTGAGCTGCACTCCCCACGGCTCACACAAGGACATGTGAACCTGTGCCCAGCCACGTGGATTCCACAGATGGAAAACACAACCCCTGCAAGCACAAACAGCACCCTGGCCTCAGCCTGCTCCCCTCTCTAGCTCACCAGGACGACAGCTGCTAATGGGAAAAAATGTATACCTATACACACAGCATATGGGTCCTTCTACTAGCTGTCCCTAAACACTGTGTCTGCCCCAAAACTGTCCCTGGATCTCCCATCTCCCCTGCTGTTGACACCCAGACACTTGGGTTCTTAAGGCAGCCCCTTTGGTTGCTGGTGAAAAACTCTGATCCCTGCCTGTTTTTCCAGCCACCAATTCCAATTTGATGTTTGATACCAATCCACCCAGGCACCCAGGCAATGCACATGGGCTCTGGCCTCTCCACTTGCTGGCACCCCAGACCCTATGTCCCGTGGTACAGCTCCAGTTGTTGGACCCCTATGCATGTAAAATGTCCTTTACTCAGGAAAATAGTTCAAAGCTGATTTTTATTTGAAAACAGAGGCAATGGTTCATGTCTCTGACCAGAGTATTGAGGCTCCACCATCTGCCCTTGTGCTTCTAGGGTCCTTCATGTTCATTTATGTCACAACTCCATCCTCTTTAGGAGAGGACCCACAGAAAGGGTAACAAACTGTTCTCTTCACTGAAGGAGCATTCACTCAAGCCTGTGATACTCAGGTGATATCAGTGACACTTATATTAGGATCTCAGACTTCCTGTTTCTCCATGCAGTGGGTGTGTAACTCTATTTAACATAGCTGATATTTCAGTTTCCTTTCTAAAACAGTGTTGAATGTGAAACAGCTTATTAAAACAGTATGAAGCTTTAAATCACTATGAAACATGAGATACATGGTTCAGCTGTCACCCTAAGTACAAATGCTCAGGTACCTGTCTATCCCCACAAATTATTTTTACACTTCCCTTGACATCAAGGCTTTGATGACCACAATGCTTTAGATGTACCAATTAGTTTCAACCAAAATTTCTTGAAGATGAGTGACACCTCACAGTCTGTACTTTGTGTGGGTTTGGGGGCTTTTTTATGAGAGGGGGCATCTGGATAGTTTTTACTGACTCCTTTAGAAGAAAACCTTCAGAACTCATTCATTATTACCTGTTAGAGAACTAAGACAAGAGAAAAAATCTCCAGTGAGGCTTGACCCTGGCTGAGACACAGAGGATATGGAGCAGTGATGGTTTCACTGATTTTGGTGCTGAGGCACACCACTGGTTTCACTGGGTGTTCAGACAGGATAATTCTCACCAAATGCTGCATCACTTTGGGTTCTAGTTCTGCCAAGGGAAAGCCCTTTCCCATACATCACATCCAATCCTGGTACTGAATACAGACATTTTACTTCAAGTCTTCTTCAAAGCACTCATCACTGTAACACCTAACTGGTTCAAAACCTTTTATGACTTTATCTACATAACAACCTGATGATGGAGAGAGGCATAATTATCTCATTTAAGTAGTGAGGAATGTAAAGAGATTAAGATGAAAATAGTAAAAAAAAAAAGCCCATTAATTTTAGGTGCCCACTTTAGGATGTCTAGGAATTAATCTTTTAGAGTACTTAGCATAATGTAGTCGTATACACTCAAGAATTTCACTGCAGTCAGAAGTGCTTGGACTTTTTATGTGAAATTCTCATCTAAAGCACTTTCAAATAAAGGAACTTGCAATTATTGGCCAATCCAGATGACTGTCCAGCATCACACCAGAATTTGGTAGTGGAATGATGGAGACAATCCAGTTCTCCAGGGGTTCTCTGACATTGCCCTTCTCTTTTCATAACCTCATGCCTGAAGCACTGTGTGTAACCTAATAGGAGTCACAAAGAAAGCAAAGACCCTGCAGGAAATAATCTTTCCCACACAGAAATAACACATCCTCTCTGCCATGAGCTGAATGAGCCAGGAGTCCTTTGGAAAGCAGATTGGGATCATGTGAGTACAGACTATGCTGTTTCACAAGAGCTCTGGTTAAGAGTTCATAGATGGACACTCATTTTTCTAATCCCTCTCTCCTAAACTCCATCTCCTTATCTTCTCTATTCTAATTTTGGAACTCTTGGATTTATATTCAGAAAGTCGTCAAAACACAGTGTTTCCCTAAATACAGCACAATTGCATATATACCATCAAAACAAGCACTAAGAATCTCTTTTCATTTCAGAAATACACCATTTAAAATAGAGACTTATAGAGGGCACATTTTTTGCAATACTATTGTTATTTATCTTGAATTCCTGGGAAATTTTGGGCTTGATTTTCTGTGGATATTGACAGGATTGTCTCGGTAAATTCTGGATGGACATCCTGCTGCATCTCAGATATTCAATGGAATACCAAAAAATCTATCTCATCCAAACCATCTTTTCTGAAGGTAGTTTTCTGATATCGACTGAGCAAAACATTTTTAAGATGTGCAGATTTTCAGATTGTGGAATTGACAATACTTGCATCTGGTCTTTTTGAAACTGGCTCATCCACATTGAGATGCTACTTGTCAAGCAGCTTCAAGTAAGAGTCTTAATGTCAGGCACACCAGTTTCTAATTTCACTCATAAAATAGCTGAAGTAATCCAGTAATCTCACTTTTATACCTAGAGATAAGAGCACGAGCAGCTCGTTGACTCAGACAGTAGCCACCATTTTATATTTTTCTCTTATTTGATGCCTGTTTCAGCATCTATCTCACCTTTAACATAAAATACATTGAAATATTGTGAATAATCACAACACACAGATTTGTGAATGCTAAGACACATGTTGTGAGTATCAAAAGTATTTAACTTGGATATTGATGTGGAAAAATGAAGGTCAATCTTGACTGCAGAGCTGCAATTGCATCATCATTTTGACTCTAAAATAAATAGATGTAGAAGGAGGATGTGTATGGGAGTAAAAGAACAAGAAACATAAATTTTTCTAATGTTTAGCACAAAAGAACATAAATATAAGAAGGAGTTGACACACTGGGCTATTTCATCTATGGTGGGCAGCAAGAAAAAGAGGGACACACAGAAGAGGCAGTGGTGTCATACAAAGCAAATGGCAATGGGGACATTCTCCAAGAAACTGCATCACTCCCAGGACATCCTCAGCACAGAGATGTATTCAGACAGCACAAATTAGCTGTGAGCTAATACATTTTGGAGGGTTCTACTTGAATGGAAGATACACATGGGCCATTTCTGAAAAAATGAATATTCTATAGTTAGCATCATTAAACATAGGATAACTGCCTCCCACAACAATAACACTGTCTACAGCATTTGTCATGTTTCCAAATATGGGAGATGCCACTGAACAGATAAACATGACAGCTTGGTAAATAGCCAAAGCAACTCTTACAAGTTATGCCTATGTCAAGTAATATTTTTGACCTGATTTGCACAGTATAAGTGGGGAAAATAAATATTTTATTTTGAAAGTTTGTTGGAAAAAAATAACAAAATGATCCGAAACAGATCTGCAAGTGACAGTCTGTTAATTTAAAAGTATACTATATGATAGGAAGCATCTTTTCCAATTAGCCAGCCATGCCTGCACTGTATTTTGAAAAGACTGAGAAAAAGTACTAGCCTGGCTTTGTTGATCTGATAATGCTCTGAAATTGCTAGCCAGGAATTTTCCTATACATCCTTACAGAGGCACACTTTGATGGCCACATTTTGGCCATCAGTCAGGGCTTGAGACAAGGCTCTATGGCCCTGCACTGGGCTGGCACAGGCTGGGCTTCTCTGCCAGTTTATAGGAGAGCTGAAGACTTTTCTCCCTACTGGATTGATTGTCTTTGGAATGAAAATTTTTATTCCCATCTAAAACCAAAACATTGGTAAGCATAACTTACTATCTCCACAGAAGTGAAAGCGTGCTAGAGGAAAAAAACTGTGTTTGCAGCCCAGAATAATTTTTAGCTGCGTGTTTTTGTGTGTATCTATGTACAGTGCATCTATACATTGTGTCAGGAACCATTTTAAAAAGAAGCAGCAAAAAATCTTTTTTTCTACCAGAGATTTGATGCTTCTTAGGGAAGAAAACAACCCCACCACTGACACAGAAGAGATAAAAAACAACTGAAGGACTAGTCAGAACAACAAAAAGGAATGACTTGTTTCAGGATGTCTGTATGTATCATGGCAATAATATCTAATTAGGTTAAGTGTTCTATTTAATAATTCACTGTGTAATGAGATAGAGTAACAGAGAGTAATGGGATTTGTCAAAGCCCAAGCCAGCACAGTATAAAACATGTTAGATATTTAAAACACTTTCAGAATAACAAGATCAGTTGATTTAAAAGCCACTTATGATGTTGTGCTGTTGTGAATTGCCACATCCTATGGGTTATCTGACAGGAAAGCTGTTTACTTGTCCTTTTAAAACTTTTTTTGTCACTGACTTTCAGGAGGAGATTATCTCTGTGCACTAAGCAAATTGCATAAAAGCAGGAAACTATGAAAATATGTATTCTTAAGCCTTTATGAGGCAGAAAAGGAAAAAGAGAAAATATACCTCCTATAAAATAGTCAGTACATAATCTCAGAAGTTCATTATAGCCTTGAGCACACTGGTTTGCATCCCAGATTAAAGGATTTTCAAAAGGAACTGTGATTGTCTTGTCACGGTTGAGCTAGATATTAGTTGGCTGAGCTGAGTATCAAATATGGGAAATTAGTTGCCATTAAAAGCTAGCTTCAGGCAGTTCATTTCTCATCAGCCAAGCTGTGTGAGCCTCCTGCTGTGGACAGTGAACATTAGCTTACTAAATACTTCTGCTAATCAGACACCACATTACTAACAGAGGTGCCTGAATTTAGAGAGGAGGAGTTGGATGGCAGATACTGAAAATCTGTCTGAGGTAAGATTAACTGCTTTTCTTTATCAGAAGAGTTAACTTGTCTTTTCACCAGGCCTCTTTAAGAAAAGATAAGACCAAATGTTTCTCTGGTTTTGTTTCTGCTTTTTGAGCCATTCTTTTATCAATATTATTTTCAATCCTGGGAAAGTCATAGAAGAGACAAATTGAGTCAAGGTAACTTAAAAGGTAGATAATAGGAATTTACTGCCTTGGTGGTGCTTTAGGAACTTGCTGGCTTGGAGGATAACAACTATTTGTGACACCTTGGCAAACACCATGATCTTTAAATAAAATTTGTGCACAGTGTGAGGAACAGAGAGCTGAAACAGGACATGGCATGCTTCATTTGCACTTCTGCTGTGCTGATTTTAAGAAATAATCTGATTTTGACAAAATCAGAATTGAACTGAGTGTCTGACCTAGGCCCAAATTTATTTTACTTTTATTGTAATGGTGATTTGGAAACATTAATGGCATTTTTCTTCTCTTAGCATGCTCCTTTGCATTTGCTTCATTGCTGTAGCCACACACTAAAGCAGTAGTTTCTGGTCTTACTAGATTTCCAGGAAGATCTCTAGGTAATGAGGAAATTAAGTAGGTAACCTGCAGGTAAATGTATTTGCCCTAAAATGAACAGGCAGATTTTCACATGTCACTAGACTATTTTGCTGATGTTGCAAATGTTTTTGAAAGTATTGTTCAACATTAACCCAGTACATTAGACAGGGAGATAGAAACATAAGACAATTAGTCCAGGAGAGGCAACATTCAGGAGCAATGGGAAGATTGAACTAAATAAAGAGTGTTGTAACCCAAACCAGATATGTTCCTAGTAAGAGAAATTCTTGTAGAAAGAAAAACTGTTCTGAAAAGGAGATACCTGATTCCTAGGACAGGACACAGATGCAGGCAACTGCACATCTCTCATCCTACCTCACTACCCCAGCTTTCCAACAACTCCCAAAACTTCTACAGCTATGTAATACAGAAGTTAAAGGATCTTTTAAATGTGGAAAGGAAAGGAGTGTGCCTTAGGTATCTGTTCTGATGCTTGACCCCAACACAGTGATCAGCCCTAAAGTCATTCTGTAGGTAAGCATTATGTCTTTCTTCAAGAAAATAGATAAATGGATGAGTAAACCAAGTTTCTCTACATAATAAAAAAGGTAGAAAAAACTGTTTCCTGAGGGTAATGATGAAGGTGGTGCTGAGCTGTTCTTCACTTTCAAGATTTTTATGCCTCTACACAAGTCCAGGAGTAGATCTTTAAATATCAGATAAACTACAACCTCAAAATCAAAAGCCAGTAGAGGTTTTAGAGAGCAACTAAGTAAAAGCCATTACTAAAATTCTGCATATACAAGTGCCAATACTTAGGCCTAGCACTGAGGAACACACGTCTTGTCTATCTCTAGAGTCCAGGAAACAAGAATAGGAAATAAGAATGCCCAGCTAGTTCCCTGGTTAGCTGAAACCCAGTCTGCTCCAGCTTGTACATGATCCTCAGTTGGTCCAATGCCAGAGAGAGGCTTTAATGCATTGCTCCCCTGGCAAGGTGGCAGCCCTTCATCCTGTGAAGAGTGGCCCATCTCAGTCCCACTAGCCCCCAGCCCAGCTCTCAGGACTGGGGTCCATGCAGAAGCTGTCACTAGACACATATCCCTGACACCAGAGAGATTGCTTCTCCCCTGCCACATCCCCACAGAATATTGGCTCCTGACCCCCTCCCCTTTGCTCCTTGTGAGGGTCTCTGTCCTGCAGGAAAGCTTAGGGAAAAGGCTTGATGCATTTTAAGAGTGACTCTTGGGTTTAGTTAGGAGTGCTCCCATCTCCCCTACTTCTTTATTCTCCACTCTGAGAGCTGCCCACCAAACAGATTTCTATAGAATCTGAGTAAAACTGATCTGGTTTTTGCCAGTGGAGCTACATGAGAAACAGAATCAGGTCCATCCGCTATTTTTTTAGAAGAAAGAAATATATATTTCTCTTGCATCATGAAACTTCCTTGAGGAGATTTTGTTATGTTATGATCCAAGTCCTGCTATTTGGCACAGCAAGTAATTATTGTACAGTTACTGATTTTCTGACTCACTCCTTTGCAGATCCGTTCTGCTTCCTCGGATTCATTACAAGCCTCAAGGAGCTGAGCAGAAAAACAGCATGTCCCACCTTCACATGTCAGATAGTAAAGCTTAGTCATGCAGCTTAAAATAAAGTAAGCAAGGGGCAGATGGCAAAAAGGACAAAATGTGGCTTATTTAATCTGCCTGTGTTTGCAAGGAAGTAATTGTCTTTTAGGCTCCAGAAAACAGAGTGCTACCAGAAGACAAACAATGAAGTCTCTCTTTCCAGGGCACATATGACACTATTTGTATAGCTTCAACAGGAGCCTGCAGTTAATTCAGGGCTTTCAATAAAATTTACATTCACCATATGTAGAGGATAAAACACCTTCCTTGAATTTGGAGGCTGGATTGACCTGCTTCCCCTCCCTCGTGTGATCAGTTCACCCAGAGAAACTGTAATCCTCTTTTGAGCCCATACAGTAAAAATGTCTTTAACAAAACAGACCTTCCAACATAAAACTATTACACAAGGAAACAAGGCACTAAGTGGTACAATAACTTGAAACACATAATACTGTCAGAAGCAATGACTGTAGGCTTGACAGTTTCCATCAAACTGGTACCAATTTAAAGCTTTTAGTAAGTACAATCATTAATGTATGCAGAGCTGTTAAGTAGTGAGTCAGAGTAACTTAGCTACATTTTGTTTTGTACTGACAAACCATAAAAGAACAGCTCTAGAAGTACAGTTGCTCATTAGATATTTAGTTTTGCAAATACCTTTGGAGTTTTATTCAGTTATTTTCAATGAATGTGTACAGTGCAGCTCTGCATAGGATGAAAGGATCTCTTTCTTGCCACAGATAAATAGGACATATTTTAAACCTATCATGTTGCTGGTGAGAAGACGAGCCCTGAGCAAAAACAAGAAGGATAGCCCAAATCAAACTGTCTAAATGCTCTGTAAAGTTTTAGATGTTTTTGTGTAGGGAGCACCTCCTGAAAATTCCAAAGCCAACCCTATGTAACAACCTTTGAGGAGCCAGAGAGGCTCCTTCTACATTCCTAGATTTCCAGACTTGAGTCCAGTAATTTCTAAGTGTCTTTATAAAACAGTGAAGGAGAAGCAACCATTAGTGGGGGGAAACATCAGCCATTATGAGGAGACACTCGAGATGGAACTCTTGTAGAGGAAAAGACTGGTGAGAGGGGAAAGGTGTCTGATGGATATAAATGCATGGAGATGACAGCTAACATTAATGCAGCTCTTTCATCCTTCAGTTGTCCAGGCACTCACTAACTACTACAAGACTGCTTTAAAACAGACAGAAGGAAGGTCTGGACAAGCTTGTACAGCAAGATGGTTTCAGCTTGTTCAAAGAAAAGATGGACAAATCCACAGACCAACAGTATAGCAATAGAGTGAATAAATGAATGTACCCTCCATTATCTCTTATATTGGGACTACAGTGAATAGATTAGAGGGTTCCATTAGAATGGAAAAACAGCCAGATGTTTTATGCTGCTGCTGTTGGGGCAGAACACTTGGCCAAATGTTAACAAAAATAATTTGGAGAAGGGGAAGGTGAGACCTCTCCTTTGTATATAAGGCACTTCTGTGTCTGTGCCTACACAGGAAAGTAAGAGTTCCCATGTATGTAATGTGTCAGAAAATCTACTGATCATAAGGACTCTCCCAAGCATAGAATGTACTTATTTGGTGGGTTTTCCTCCTTGTTTTAAACTATTGGAGCAAGGACTGTACTTGGGTGAATGATTTTATCTAAAATTATAGGTACCATATACTTAATTGGGGGTCTTTTTATTACTACTGCTGCTAGAGTAATGGAGATAGACTTGCTGATACACTCCAAGAAGTTGAGAGCTTGCTGATCTGTGTAACCAGGCAGTGTCTTTCACATCCCAACTGCCCAGGCTGAGACACCTCAGCTGGGGCAGTGAGCCAGGACCACCAGAGCCCAGAATAAGGATAATCTCCAACCCACTGACTATTTAGAGCAACTTAAGACTAAGGCTTTGCCCTGCAGGAAACACTGGTTTCTCTTAAAGGTCAGTGCAACCTTTTTGTCTTCTCCTCAAAGAGCAAATAGCCATTGGCCATTCTGGTTTTGCACCTTTCCTTTCCAGCAGCCAGCACAGCAGGGCCAGGGCAGCAAAGACAACTCATCTGTATGGGAGTGGGTATCACCCATGATATGGAGCATCCAGCCCCTGTAGGGAAGCACATCCCAGACCCATCCCCTTTCCACATTCTCCAATCCACTGCCTACTCAGCTTTCTGCAGTTATTCTTTCCCAGCATCATGTCCACATGTTTTTAATTGTGCATCTCATGGGCTATATTTTGTGACCATCACCCAAGATGAAGCATGGAGGATGGAGGGGTGGGTCAAGGAAGAGTTGAAACTCTGGAGATGGAGTACCTGGATGCATAGGAGGCAAAAGTACATCCAAAAGGCTGGGTATATGTGCATAGACTTCCCAGGGTTCCCCTCTGGTCTTAGGAGGGCCAGCTAACAGACAAGGGGGATTCAATGTTTCAGTAGACTGGAATTACCTTTGTTTGACTGCAGACAAACTACAGAGAAGTATGATCCACATGTTAGGTGCTTAATGCCAGATTGAATCTGGGCTTCTACCTGAACACTGATGGCAGTTTCCTAGGTGAGAAGGAGAGTCATAGCAGAGGAGATAGAGCTTTACATGATTTGAGCCATGAGCTCACCTGGGTAACAGGGGCCCTGGATGCTCAGAAAAAAACCAGAAAGATATCATCTCTGTGGTATATTTTTTCTTTTCACCCTATCCCCTGACTTAAATCCTTTGCTCTTTGTATGTCCATTGATATTGTAAAACAGTTCTGTGCTTAATATATTAGGACATATTTACAGGTGTGTCTATTTTAATATACAAGAGGGATTGCTCTAGAAATTATGTGCGTTGTTAGAATGATGGTAAGAGCAAGTGTAGGGATTGTTGTATTATCCTACTCCCTCAATCTTGTGCCCATCAGAGAAACACCATCTAGGGACACTTCACAGAGAAACAGTTCACTATAAAACTATCAAAAGATTAAAGTTTTCTGTGTTTTATTGCCTTTTGATTCTGGGAGATTTGTTTATATCTTGGGAGGCCAACATGTGCTGTGATAGTTGCTCTGATGGTGCGTGGGATCTTAGGGGTCTGAGGTTTAACATCCCCACAAGCCAACACAGATAACAGCAATCTGAGAAGACTCTGCTGTCACACAAGGAACCTGGAATAACAAAATCCAGGCAGAGCAAATACAGAGTTTCTGCCTTTGTTTGAAGTGCTGAAGAAGTGCAGGTCAGGGCTATAAACAGGGAAGGGAGGAAGGATAAAACATTTCTGTCATTCCTTCAGGAGCTGCAGCTACTCAGAAAAACTTGAGTAGCTTGAAAATTCTGTGGGTTTTTTTTTTTTTTTCTCTGAGCATATGGGCTCTTAATAGGTAGACCAAAGACCTTTAATATCCAGAAGCTAAACAGGAATCTTGTGAGATTAGCAATTGCATTCAGATAATATCTTTACCTTTTCTCTCCCTTTTCTAATTAACAGCAACCTGCTTTCCAAAGCCCTGTCACAGACACACTGGATGGGACACAGAGTCTGACAGACCCTGCTCGTACACAGTGAAACTCTAACCAGGTTTCCAGGTCTCAGAAAAATCCCTCCTAAGCTTTCACATTTCCATGTTTTGCCACTTGCAAGCTTGTCCTCATGTGAAGGATGCTAAAGCCACTTGTATTCCTTTTCTGGCACTGGCAAGGGATGTAGCTGTGCCTTTGTGTTATGCTACTCTCCAAGCTTGTTACATATGGTGAGAAACCACCCTACCTTAACTTTATAATGATTAGGAACTGCTCTTCTCTCCTATTACAGACACACTGGGGCTGTGTCCTGAGGCTTTTTCCATGCTGTGAATGAAGCACCAGATGACATAAGCACCCAGCTTCAAAAGGAATTGATCTGTGAGAATAACAGAAAATAATGCAAAGTTTCCTGTGGGCAAGTCAAGAAATGTTTAAAATTCAAGACTTCCAATTTATAATGCTTATGAAATGGAAAAATTAATTTTTAAGTGCCTGTTTTGAAGCAATTGAACCACTTGCTTCTACAACAAGCATACAATGGGTTTTTTTCTCTCATTATGCATCCTCTCCCCACAGAGTTGTCAGAGGATTCCTGGGGAAGATCAGGGCATCTCAGCAGTACCTTCACTACTCATTGCCCCAGTACCACCACAAAGTCTGGGCAATAGTTCTTCTGTTAGGAACTAAACATTCTGAGTTTTAAGACAGCGGGATAGTGCTCATATAGTTGCTCTTCCAGCATTGAAGATAGAATGAATGAATGGCTGAGCCAGTGGGCTAGTGACTTCAACTCAAAGTCAAATGAAACTTTTTACCAGCAGCAGGTAAAATCATGAAGATATATGTTTTCATGAAATGGTATGACATCCTGATAAACAATCCATCTACCTCTTGTTACAGTCCTTTCCATAATCTCCCCCAAAACCCTATGTACTTGGGAGAATTTGCAGAAGAAAAGCTCTAGTTTTTATACAATCAAAGGAATATCCCCAAACACTTTCATCTTGAACCTTTCTCAATTACTGCTGTGGAGTGTTGTGTGGAGGGAAGGCTCTAATAAGCTGGGCCAGACCATTTTGGTTTATAAAGGTCAATGCCATCACCTTGAATCCTACCCGAGAGATCACTGGGAATTGCTGTGGTTTGTGGCACATTGTTGTTAAATGTTCCCTGCCTTTGATAAGTGAGATAGCTTGCACTGTTAAATTCCCTCCAGAAATAGCTGCAAGTAGAATGCATTGCAGTTGTCTGATCTCAGGGTAACATGGATAAGCAGCAGAGGATGCACTCCTGAAACAAAAGGTTATGCACACATGAACAAGCACAGAGGCAAACCCCACAATTTTCAGCATAAACTCTTCCTCAGGAATCCAGTTTCTCATATACCACTGGTCTTGCCTTGATGACTGCAGTCCCCTCAAGTCCTGTGAATCTAATAAATAATACCTTTATACTAGTGATCATTAAAGCAGATAAATTTCTAGAGATTCTGTGTAGAGCGTGATGATCTCACGATCAGATTGGTTTATGAATTGGGTCATTTGTTCACACTTAAATAGCTATAATAGGGACATTGAGAGGCACACCTTCTCCACACTGCAGACACTGTAATCCTATCTCCCAACCAACCTCTGCAGTCTCCCCTGTTCATTTGAATGAGTGAAACACAGTGAAGCTTTGAGCTGACCCCTCTGCAGAGACCTTCGAATGGATAAATCTACTGACCTTTGAGCTTTTGCAGTATAAAAAAGCTGCAAAGTCACTTCAAAGCAAGTTCCAGCTAGTACTACAAAGAACCACTGGCTTGTCAAAAATACTTTTAGATCAGCTACGTCTGACATTTCCAGTAAAATCATGTTGGACATGCTTTACTCGTGTTTTCAGTCAATGTTATGCAGAGCTCCCTGACTGACAATACAGATGCAGTTTTTGATCCCTGTCCAGACATGTGACTCCTCAAAAATCTCTACCCTGTGCCCTAGAAAAGATATCTATTGACAGCAGCTATTTAAATTGCAACTATCAACGTTCAGCAACGTGAGAGGAGGACTCACCAGACACCCTGTGAGTCTATTTCTCTCCATGTCTTCAGGGACAGTGGCAAGTCCCAGCAACACTAAAGCCATCCAGGAAAAGTCAAAATTCAGACTTCACATCAAGATGTTGCTGCCCTCTCCATGGTGTCCAAATGACAATGATGAAACCATTTGAATAACTGAAGCAGAGTATTCACAGCAAGAAAATCTCAGTTTCACTTGTGGTGGTGCCAGACCGTATGATCTAATCTATTAGTAGCAAAAAAAAAAAAAAATTTTCCTTCGTTTTACTGTGCCAATGTGCTAATAGGTCATTTTCCACCACCCCTCCCAATTTTCCCCACAAATCCTTAAACAAAGACTTCACAACTTTGTTATTCCTTGGGTGGTCACGCTTTGCCATGTGCATAAGATGGTCACACCAGGAATTTTAGTGTCTTCCTCCTGTGACATCATTTGTGACTCATCTATAAAGCAGCATGACAGCTGAACAAAATCAGGGCAAAAGACCTTTAAAAGCCCTTATGTCCACAGTGAGAGAAAAGATATCCATAATAATCTACCCAGTTCTGCATAGAGAAATTGATGACCACCCACCCTCCTTCAGATTTTTGGGAGTACCAGCTTTTTAGGGCACTTATGCTTTTGTTGGATCTCAAACAGGTAGGAAGGTACCAGGTAACAAAGGAATTACATTTCTTGCAGCATAACACTGATACCAGAAAGCTACTAAGGTGGTTATTAAAGTACTATGCTTATGACATTACCACACCATGTGAAAATCTCTAATACTACTGGAATCTCAGGAATTCTTAGTATGAAATCAGCATGGTCAAACAGCTGTTTCTCATGACACTTTGAGTAAGCCTGGTATTATCTGGGTGTTTAGTTGCTTCAGACTGGTTAGGAAGTGAATACGTTTTTTTTTCACCTAATTGTTTCTTGCATACTTTAATAAACTTTTTTCATGGGCTCATATAAACTCAATTAATGACACTTATCTGAATGTGACTATCAAGTGCTAAACAAGATGAATAAAACTTTTTTCATTATTATCGAAATAAAATCCTACTGTTCCCTATCTTTAATAATAGTAACATGTGACATTAGAGAAAGTCATCATAAACACATACAGACCTTATTTACATAACAAAATGCCTGATACCAAATAATTTAATAGGCATTTAACCAAATACCAAAAAAACTCCTTATATCTAATATAAATACTTACCTTTAGACACTTTTCCCTGCCCATCCCTCTGAGATGATGTGAGATTGAGATGTCCATTAAAAATACACCAGACCTTCACACAGAGTGGAACTGACATCCCAGTGCAAGAAGAATGTTAGCTTGGATAAGTGATGCTGAGAATCCCCACAACAACTCTAGGTGTGGGATTAAAGACTGTTCCCTGATAGGCAGTAACATCTCCCTGAAACTTGACTATACTTAATGCAGTTATGAAGGAAAAAAAATCAAAGAAATTGGGGGAAGCAATCATTAATGCCACTGGGAATAGCCTATTAATCGAGAAAAAAATCAAAGAGCAGTACAATTCATAATTAAAAGAGTAGAACAGAGAGAGGGAGAGAAGATGGAGTTAGAGAAACTGCAGATGCCACTATAAGGGTGAGTGAGGAATCCATCAGGAGTTACAAGGCCATTGTGCTGGAGAGGATTATATTGCCTCAAAAATACCTTTAAAAAGGTACATCCATGAAAGTACATAAACAGAGGTCAAGAAAAAGCATAAACAGTTCTCAGTAACTTTTTTGAGAGTTAAAATTAAAACTCTGTGTTCATTTTCTATGGTTTTCCTGCACAGTAAAAATTAGCTTGGCCAGGTATTTTCACAAACACTTTTCAGGGACCAGGAAACACATCTTTACTCTCATGCCCTCTTGCAAAGTAGAGCCTGTGCATTCCTGCACAGATGATACCTTGTGGGGTCAGCATCATTTTCATTTGCATACTCAGAGTCAAACTGCTCTCCTGCATCTGTCACAAATGTCTGAGCAAAGCAATGGTAAAATGATGTGTCTTATTATCCACTCCTCAAATCACTTAATCATAGGAAGCATGATGCACTTTGAAAGGTGTCTCAAGACACACTTTGAATGTCTTTCAGATGTGCTAGATAAAAGGTATTTGAAAGAGACTGTCAATAGTGTTTTAGCCATCAAGAAAACCAGTATTGTAATTGTGCACTACTTACTTTTTAGCACTGGCTGAACCAAGTCAGACTCTTACAGCTTGAATTACATTGTAAACCAAGCAGCAAATTTGCAATCTATAGGCTTGGGGATATCCATATAGTCATATGGGAAGTGTGTAAAAGCTAAAGTGAAAGTTTACAGTCAATCTAAATCACAGTTGAGAAAACAAAATGTTGAAGAAACAGTGTCTAACCTAAGGTTATGAAAAAGTAAATTCAGGGCTAATGCAATTCCTCCTTGAAGTACTGAGTAACCTAAACTAAGATAAAGACTGATACAAAAAGAGGGAGATAAGGCAAGAAACTGGACATATAATCAAGTAATATTTCTGTTTTGAGGAGCAGTATGAAACCAGATGAAAATGTAGAAAGTGCTGGAAACATTAAAAACTTCATATATTAGGAAGAGAAACAGGAGGGTGCCAAGTAGCCAAAACAGAGAAAGTATAGGATGACGAAGGGATGTTTTTATTTTAATTGATAGTTAAAGATCTACAAATAATGATGGGCTGCATTTCAGGTGGTTCCTGGTGCTGAAGGAGGCAGAGGTGGACATGGATCACAGTAATTGTCATCTCTGAGTCCTCAAAATGAAATTTGGCTTATTTCTTCTTTCCTGTGCTGGGAGCTTTTATTTCTCCTATTCCATAGCTTTTTTTCCGGCATGTTATCCTCCTCAATACTCAGACCCAAAGCAAAGGGAGCTAAAACATGAAGGCATTGCCTGTCTTACCTGTTCAGCAAATTGATCACCAGGTCTACTATCCTAACATTTCCTTTCCATGAAGCTGAGATACCTCACTGGAATTAACCCCTTGCAATGTTGTTAGCACTCCAACAGCACTCCAAAAAGCAGATAGAATATTCATAAAAGTTATTACAGGCATTCCCACATCCGTCACAGAGGGAAACAGAAAGAGTTGGAGAAGCAGCAAGAATAAACAACACATCCTTAGATCATGGGAATGGCAGGAAGGATATAAAAACAGGTAGATGTTTATTCTACTCTCTAACAGCAGTGTGCAGCCAGACAGCAGCAAGGGTGTAGGCAGAAGAACTTGCCATTTCTCAAAAATCAGGGTTAGCCTTTGCATTAATTAAGGCATCAGGCTCCACTATCATCCTCCATCCTTATTACTATCCTTGGATTTTAGGCTATATTTAAAATCATGCAATTTCAGAATCCTTTATGAATAAATATGAGTGTCAAGACCTGTGTGCATCTCTTATGCACACAAGACAGTAGAGTACATCACGTACTCACAGAATCCTATTAAATTTCTCTCAGACACATAATCCTGTGAACCTCATCTGTAAACACAGGCAGCAGTTGTACTTAATTTCTGTCCTCTATTCACAATCTCCCTCCAACTATCTCCTTCTTAGTTACTAACTGAGAACTGAGCAAGAGCTAAGCACCCACAAAAGTGTATGAATAGGAAACCTGAAGATATGTGTGAAGATAGGGAAAAGAGAAAATCTTGATCAGAGAGTAAATATAGTGCTTTGAATATTTGCCAGTTATGTGAAGGTATCTGAGTATTAAAGATTAGTGCAGAAATCTGAAAGCAGGATGAGAAACCTTATTTGAGTTGGCTGTTTTCTATTACCAAGAATTTTTAAAAATAATTATTTTAGCAGTGACATCAAAATGAAATGGTGAAGTATTTAGTTTGATTATTTACCCTTCACAGTCGACCTGTTAACAGTGTATCACTAATTTGGGACATTTCTGCCCTTGGATGGTCTCCAGTGGCAGGTACAGCATAGTCCAGAGTCACCTCTGCAACCCCACAGATGAACTAGAGATAGTCAGGCAGAGAAGCACTCCGAGTTGGAAAAGAAAATTAAGTTTTGCATTTTCCATGGGTGATGCATCCATCACCTGCATTGGTGTAGGGAAGGCAGGTGCCATAAATGCAGTTCATGGAAAAAAGGCTGCAGCAGGCCAGCTCAGAGACCCCAGAAGAAGTGCACAATTTGAGGAATCAGGTCTCAAGTCTTTGGTGGTGAGTGAGAAAACCATCAAAGTCAGAGCATCCTGCCCCGGTTAACAGATATTGAGTAAACAGAGAAAAAAAAAAAAAAAAAAAAAAAAAAGCAGGATAAGCTTGTTTTATTATCAGCTCAAACCTGATACACAAGAGGGATTTAGTGTGGCTAGGCATTCAGGACATGTTTGGACTTAAAGACATGTATTGTCCTGTCACAACAAGGCACACTGTCACTCCTGAATTAAGGTGCATGCTTCAGTATCCCAGAGAATAGGGGAAAGTAACCTCAGCCTACCTCTCCGTGGGAGCCACGCTCGAGTCTGCCACATGAATGAGTGTGCATTGTTGTTATTTGCAGAACATGAACTTTGCTCTTTTGAGGGAGGTGATGATAACTGCACTTATAACAGCTCAGAAGCAGATCCTGATATTTTGCAGCTCAGGCTGATCATTCTAATTGTTATTGATTAATAATGAATATTGTGCCTTTGTATCCAAGAGAGACAGGAGAAAAGGGCTCACATTTTTTCTGCAGAGCTGCATGATCTGCTGCCCCACAATATTCAACTCCTCCAGCACATTGTTATAGGGTAAGGAAAATCAAAAGACATTCTTTTTATTAGTTAGCAGTAATGACCTTTTATTTTTGATTATTTGTGCATTAACAGCATGGAATGGAGATGTGCTATGTAAGGAAGATATTCTTTGCTAATTTGAAGCTTTTAAAATACACAGCACACTATCTATTATGTATCATGCATTACAATTACAACAACAGTTTAATTAATCACCAGCACCCTGTTTTGTATCAGTCTGCTGCTGAATTCTGGGTAATGGTGTTGTTTACCATTTAGCAAGTAGCAACATTTCACTCTGTTTCACTACATTAAACTGCTCAAATAAAGCAAACGGATATTGGAAAGAGTTGGCCATCTGCCTTTATTTTCTTTTACTTTTGTTAAGGAAAGGGAAAAAAAATAAACCCCACCACAGCCTCTGAAAAGAGAAAGAGCACAGCCATGAAACCGATAGTGACAAAAAACACCCTTTTTTATCAGGTCAAAATCTCATCTAAATGCAGTTCTGATGAATGGTAAAAAGCTTGCTTTGTGGATTTGGAGTGGGTCTCAAGACCAGCAATGAAGTCTAATGATTATTTAATGGTGCCGCACTTGAAGCAGGATTATGTGAGACTCTCTTCCCCGTTAAGAGTTTGATGAATAGGTTTTGTGACAGCCATTTAGGAATAAACAAGAATTCATCAGTCTGCATAAGAAGAAGCCAGTTTATAGATTAAGTTTCTTGAGGTAATTCATGAGGTCAGTCCCATTTAGATGTAGACTATTAGGGCCCAGCTTTTGAGAGCGGCCATACAAGGGAGTTACTCCAAATGGACCTCTCTAATACAAAGCCCCCTTTCAGAGGGAAGCCTGAAATTTTTATGACCCTGCTGCTAGGAAGCACATCAACTTGTCACTGTGAAGATCTGCTGGGGCAAGACCTCATCACTCTATTAAAGAGCTCTGTGACCCTATTGATTTGAAGTATTTAAAGCAGGGGTGAAGTTCAAAGCAATTTCTTTTCTATACTATTACTCAGCCTCTCTGTGTCTTGGCTCTAAAACATCTGCTGTCAGTTCCTCTCTGGTGTCTGACTCTGGAATCTGTCACTGGAGAACAGAGTAGTTTTATTTAGAATAAATTGGATTCCTTTTCAGTTTTCAGCATTCCGTATTGTGATCAATGGTTTACACTCCTTCATATGCCAGGAGACTTTACTGCCACTGTACCCTTTCATGTCTCCTCATGACTCAGCCAAGTCCTGCTCCTGAGGCTCTCTAATCAATTCTTTCCATTCTAACAGCTTAGCTGCCAACAGTATTTCTAATTGGCTAAACAATAAAAGCAATAAAATTTTACATTTGGAAATAAATAAATAAATTTTAAAAATAAAATATAAAAAAGGGAGCAGGAGGGTGGAAAAAGTCCCAGAATGCCATTTTGGAAACAAAACCTTCACAGGGTCTTTTATGCTTATTTGCTTGGAGGGAAAAAAAAAAAGCCACTGAGTAAACAACTCCATTATTTTTAAATGTCAGCAAGTAAACATCATAGCTGGTTCTTGGAGGGGCTTCTTCAGAACAGTGCAGGCTCCTCTGCCTGCCTGCACAAGCTGGAGGCATCAGGGTGCCTTCTCCATGCTTAATAATGCATCAGGCTGGGTGTATTTATTAAAGTTGTGGTTTCTGACACCAGGCTAGTTATTAAAGGCTATAGAGAGAACAAGATAAATATTCCATTTTATGATGTCAGACAAAACAACTGAGATAAGGGAATGAACAATGGGATGGAAATGGTAATGAAATGGTTACAAAAATATTTAAGATAATGATGCATAGCAACAGAAATAAATTAGGTAGGAAAGATAATTATGCACAGGATCACATAGAGCAAACCTATCTGTTATCTTCATCAAGGGAACTAACTTCTGATGAGGTGAAAAATGCACTTTCTCTCAGGGGCTGCTTTGTCAAATAGCTATCATGTTCATATCCTACCTGTAGTATTTAGACACATTTTATCACATATTCTAACAAATTGCCTAATATAACTAAGATAAAAGGGACATATTCTATCAGACAGAAATGTGGCCATTGTTTTCAGCTGATTTGTACTGATTTACATTGCCTACAACTCTGCCCCATAATATATGTTTTATCATTTTATTAGTGCTGTCATTTTACACAAAACTCCTTTTAAAATTCAGTGTGTTTCAGGGGGGAATGAATTATGTTTATTGCAACGTGACAACTGCAAGGTTTATTCAGCAGTATCTTTAAGAATCTAGAAGACTGAAGACAGATGTACCTATTGCTTGTCAATCAAAACACATGTCCTTTGCAGTATTGTATTTTCTTTAGTCAGCAAGGAAATCATGCTGCTGCTGTCTAAGGTCAACAGTAAATGCACTAGTAGGATGCCTGACTGAGAATTTTCAATAAAGACAGCTCCAAAGATGAGGAAGGGAGATAATAGTTTGTATTCTGCTCCTCTAAGGGAAGGGATGATAAACAAAATTCTAAATCATTCCTTCTATTTTTCCCCATTTTTAGAAGAGGGGAGCTGGTAGGAGTCACTGCAACAGAACACTATAACAAGCTGATATCATCTTGAGTTCATGATGCTGAATATGTTGGCATTTATGGCACATTCTCCCAGGGCACATTTCAAAATGAAACTGAAACTTGATGGACCAACTGTACTCCATTAAAAAATTATATAAAGTGGGATTTTTTCCCCAGCATAAAGAAATGGGGAGCTTCAAAACACTTTTCTGCCATATAAATCTACATGTTGGAGGTCAGTCCAAACACAACAAATCAAAGTGGATTTTTTCTCATTTTTTTATTTTAGATTATGAATGATACAAAAATTTATAGAGCATGCAAATTTATTACTGTGTTAATAGGCCCCCCTGTTTATATCTGGCAACATATGTTATATCCAGAATCACTAGGAAGCTGCAGCATTTTTAGGGATGGAGGGGGAGGCAATTAAAGAATTAGGCCTAATTACCGTGAAAAATCTCTGGAAGAAACATACTGAAACCTTGTGCAGAAAGAACACAAAGAGAAGGCAGGGAAATATTCTTTAGCATGACCACAGTTGTAAATTGCAACTTTAATCCACGCATTTGTAACCAAAAAGCAAACACAATCTGAACTCAATAGCTCTTCTCATATAATTAAATGAAAAGAAACAGAGAAAGAATATGTGTCTGTCTAGAAATTTTCTCTCTTTTCAGATCTTCATGGGCATTTTGTTTCTAACATCTGAGCATGTACTGAACCAAATCCTCACTAGACAGAAACCCAGCAGCTTGTTTAACATCAGCTTCAGCCCCTGGATGGTGGCAGAACCATTTGGCAGTCACTGGTAAAGGGACAAGAGAAGGAAAGTAGGAATGGCTGCAAGAGAGGTGTTTCAACAAGGATTCACCAAAGGCACTCCCAAGGATCCCAGGCTGCATGAGAGCAGTTTGATAGAAGATGTGGAAAATGTCTCATATAAAGTATTTCTTGCAGGCATGTAAAACCAGGCTGGTAAAGTGTTTACCTTTTGGTAAACAAAGAAGTCAATTAATTTAAATTTGTGATTGTCACAAGAGGGAAAAAAAAGTGCTTTAGGAAAAAGTAGATACATGTCCCACCCTTTGTGCTTCTGCTCTTCAGTGAGCCAGGTTCACAGCTGAACCTGCATCCACCATGCTCTCTTCTGAAAAGAAAGTGAAATAGCTGCTATGAGTAGTGCAGTAAGAGTGCAAGGATGAGGTAGCCAAAGGGCAGGATGTACAAAGCACCACAGTGAAATTTCATCATCAAAACTCTAGGAAATTCAATTTCATTGGGAAAAAAAACCCAACAACTTTTCATGGGGAAACATTTTAACCAGCCCTACAATTTTCTTTTCCTATAACAAGATGGAGTTGTGTTGAAGGAAGCACAATAGCATCAGGCTGTAGGACCAGGCACAGATATTTGGCTTTTAGCATCAGCTGCTGTGACCAGAAAGCAGACCACTGGAAGATGTTAACTGTAATGGAAAAATGCATGGGAGCAGCAGGCCTAAGCTTTGCTAAAAGTATTCAGTAATTCAGTAACTCTTCAGATACAGAAATCACTGTCTGAATTTAACTTTTGTAAAGCTTTGTATGACAGTGGGGGTCTACCAGGTAAGAATATTTCCAGGTGTGGTTAGGTCTGTGTGTCTCCACAGGCAGATCCTGATCCCACCATGATGAGTAGGTAGGTAAAATGTATGTCAGCCTCACTTCAGCAAGGACTGCTGTTAGAATGAATTCATGGCCCAGCTTCTTCAATTGTTTTATATCCTAAATATTGATCTCCTTTATCTGTGTGTTGCCATATCCATCTTTGCCTTTAATCATTCTTCCTCTACAGGTGGGTTATCATTTTTCCAATGAGTCTATATTATGAGCTTTGCCACCAACAGAGATAATATCTCCCCATTCTAGGTTGTTCAGTGTGAGTCCTTCCCATGCTGGAGTATTATTAATCATGTTGTCATCACTTAAATAAATAATAATCAGCAACAATTATTTCTATTTTCACAAAGCCACGAAAATAATAAAAATCAAATATGATATTAATTATTAATAAATATACAGAGAACATGTGTTAGGATTCATTTTCTATTTTTGATCTGTATTACAGTGTCATCTAGAGGTGCTGGATAAGAAGAGGGTATCTCTGTCTTAGGTACTGCAGAAATTCCAGTTTAAATGACCTAGCATGTCAAACAATAAGTTATGAAGGGGAGAAGAGGAGCTAGAACTAGAAATCAGCTCCACCCCTGTTCAGCTCCCTTGGTCATGCAGAAATGTAACCTGGCAAGAGAAGGACTCATGCAGGCTTACCCTGCCCTGTTGTTCCTCCTACTCTTCCATGGCAGCCCAACTTTGCTCAGGAGGCAGCTGAGATGCATTCAGGGTTTGCAAGACACACATGATTTGTCTAGCCCAACATGTAAGGGGCAAACAAATGAGATGGATGAGAAGAATGCAGGACATTCATAGAGTGGTTTAGGTAGAGTAGTAGAGGATTTAGGGAGTGCAAATGTCTGGGCAACCATCTCCTTTGGTCCTGCTACTCAGAGAGTGATTTGCTTTATGGAGGACTGATATGATTTGTATGTGTTACGTCCAAATGCAACTGGGTATATTACAAATCACTGTTGTAAAAGGATACAAATGCAAATAAAGAGGAAATGCAGACTATGAACAACTGAAAGATCTCCTGCATTTGCCCACCTGCTGCAGAAGCAGAAGATGATGCAGAACCAGTGTCTTCAGACTGATCCTTTAGCAGCAGAGAACAGTGCCTGGGAACAGCAAATTACTTTAGCCTTTGTTGATGTCCAACCTGAGTGTGATGTAGAGGGCAGAGACCAGGTTCTGCTCTCTTAATCAGAAGGGGACAAGGTCTGCAGCACAGTCAGTTCCCCTGACATAAGGTGAGAGTTCTCCAAGGTGCTTCTGTGTAATCTAAGTCTGTAGGGCTCATCCACAACCTGTGCTGTGTTCACCAATGAATCCAGGAACATTTATTTCTCTTTGGTGCTAAAAACACTTGAATGATACAGAAAATGCACAAACAGCTCCTTAGAAACCTTGCCTCCTTCTTCCTAAGGCATGGACATGTTACTATTTGAGATTTGCCCCAGCTGTGGTTTCTGAGGTTTGAAAGCACTGATGCATCTGTAGGAGAGCAAGCACTGCAGCACCCAGAAGAAATGAGCCAATCTGCCACAGGCATGGACTGAGTTGGACTCTGTGTTCTGTGATCCACAACAGGTTAATTGGCCTAAAAGGTCTGGGTTGTCTGTCCTGGATTTTTGTCACAAAAGTCCCAGGCCAGACTGTATGCCAGGATTTGCAGGTGATTTGCACTTCAGAACTGTCTTTTCCAAATATAAGAGGAAGATGGCACAATCCTTTCCCACTTTTGGACAGATGCATTAGTATTTGCACCATACTCATTATCTTGCTGAAAGAGAGGTTGGAAATTCACTGTCATGGCAGTGCAGATAAAAACGTTATCACATTTACTGCACAGCATTTCCAGATGCAGTCAGAGGGCATTTCTGTGGGCAACAGACGGTGAAGTCGGAGCCAGTGTGAGGAGGAGAGTAGCAGAGACAAATCCTTAAGATAATTTGGAATAGCATTTGCAGACAAGACAAATGAATGCCCCACAGCTGGACAAGCTGTTATAAGCCCTAACAATGTACCTCACTTTTTTTTTTTCTCTTCCCAGTGTTCTTATAAGATGGGAAAACTGAAGGCAAAATAAAGACTTTTCTACTCTGTACAATAATAACAATAAAACATAATGTGATAAATTCTGTTCTCAATAAGTACAATTACACACTGTGGATTATTCAGCAAAATATTCACAAATGCAACCCTAATATGAACCTTAAAACTTTGCACTTGTTTGCATGATAACATGTAGTACCTCACCTTTCCTGAAGTGTTATGCTTAGTACTATTTGTTTGCACTGAGCATTATCACTACATATGGCTCCACTTCACATACACAATAATAAATACTGAATAAATCACAGATAATATTCACAGACTTGTATGGACAAACTTGTTATTTTAGGAAAACCAGAAAGTGACTAAATTGCCTTTCATTTGATGGAATTTTGTTTGTCAAGCAAGAAGAGAGAAGCTGCCTTCTGAGCAATTATTGCCACAGCCAGGCAATTTTTTAGCCTGAAGAAGCTGTTCTTAGCAGTCAGTTACAAGGCTTGAAATCTTCATTGAGGGAGGATAAATATGAGAATTTTCAGTGACATTGATGTTAATTTGTTGGTTTAAGCCCCATATCTACTTATTTTTGTTGATATTTGCAAATACATTGCTCTACTTCTTCAGCTCTTCTACCTTTTCAGCTCCATCCCAGTTCACCTGACTCCTGTGCCTAAAGCCACCCCAGCACTTCACTGCAGCTATACATTGTACTGCACACCTTCCCTTTACATTGTACTGCATCGGTTTCTAATGGGGGAAATCTTACAAGTAATACCTCTCCCCTACTTTCTTCCTCTTCTTTTCCCTTTGACAATATATGGAGGCTCTTCTTTTGCCTGCAGTTCTCCTTCAAACCTTCCACTTAATGCAATAACAGCATCTCCTCACCTGCTCTCCAACACACACACTACCCATCATATCCTTCATTTTCTTGTGAGAACTTAAATTTTCCACCTGCTGCCTCTTTGGTCTTTTTCATCTTGCACGTTTGTGGGATAATAATACTTTTTCTCTGTTTTGCCTCCTTCATCACTACTCCATTTATCCATTTCTAAGCTTATTTAATGCACAATGTGCAATTGCTCTTCAGAGGGCCTCTCCTCCATTATCAAAATCATTTCTCTTCACTGGCTTATGCCATCTGATCTTGGTGAACTATTCCCAGTAAAAATCTTCAACATTTTCAAACAACTTTCACCCTCTTTGTCCCACCTTTGTGAATTAAACCTTTTCCAGAACAATATGTCCATAGAAATTTCCTGAAGCCATGTGTTCTTCTTGAGTGTCACCTGAGCTGGTAAGGCGTGCTAGCAGAGATACTGAAGATTTTTACACGATGGCCCTAAAGATAATGAAATATTTTCTTGTTTAACTTCCTCAGCTATATTCATACAATGTACTCTTTAGAAGCTCTGTATTGCCTTCTTTCCATGTTTCAAAGCAGCAGAAGAAGTCATGAGTCAAGTCAGGCCACCTTTCCTTCTCTTTTTCTTCTAAACTCACTTCTCATTCTTTGCCTTTCTGTTCAGAGCTTCTACCATCTGTGCAAATTACAGGTCTGACTGTTTCTGTGATGCATCCTTGTGAGAAGTCTTGATCAAAGAAGGTAAAACATAGGTTATCATTTCCCCTGTCCCAAGTCCTCCTCACAGACTTCTGTCTATCCCATACACAATCTAGTGTTTGGCTCAACTTTCTTCTAAACACCAACATCAGGGCTATATTTAAGGTCTAGTCAGTCTCCCTGTTGAACAGACAGAGTCTCCACATCTCAAGTCATGCCAGTCTGCACTGTACATGTACTCAGGTCTCAAACAGAATCCTCCAGCACTTTTATCATGTCAGAAATGGTGAGTTTTTGGGATGCAGTGAAAAATGAGGGTTACCTCTCTGGTACACGCTAGATATGCACTTTGTTCTTATTCAAAATCTTGTCCTGCAATGCTTCTACCAAAAAATAATCCTTACAATAAGTAGGTCCTGGGTCTAAATTCACCATTTAAAGACTTTAATTACTGTTTTAAGGACTTAAATGCAAAATGTGAATCCTTAATTTTTTTTTTATTAACCCTAGAAGATCAAGGATTGCCCAGAATTTTCAGTTTGCTCCATACAGCTATTCCATAGGTGTCTGGGAAAGTCTTCCCCACTGGGTAACAGTATATACATAGTACAGACTATGTATTATCACAGCAGAGCTGAGTAGAGTGAGGTGTGCTTTATACCTGAGTCCATTGGGATGCTCAAACCTGCTGTTGGACCTGCAAAGCCTGAACTGCTGTGACCATCAAAGAGATAAACCAAAGGAAGAGCTGGGGGTAGTTTATTTTCTTTGAACCAAAAAGTACAGTCAATGAACTTAGGATACAGAAGACCCAGGGTCAGTTTCATTTTGTCTAAAATAATCTAGGTAAACTCACTTTTCTTCTGTAAGAATTTGAACTTTGTTTGTCTAGGACCAAATGAGTATTTGGTAGTGATATGCAGGTAAAATAGTTTTAACAGAAAAATCTGAGGAAGTACCTCTCTGGATTACCATATGGCTTAACAATTTGGGAAGAGTTTGATGTTCTAAGTCTGGAAAAGGCATAAAAATATAGATGCCTAACAATTCAGGTGAGGCTGGAAGTAGATATGACTTCCAAGCTAAGTTTTTCACCACATCAGCAAATATTAATTTCACCTGTGAAGCCATATATTTCACCTTAATAGAGGTTTTAATAAAAAATTAATTTAAATATGAGTTCAGAACAGAAAGGTCAATGGGAGTATATGCACAATATATGGGAGTATAGAAGGGAGATGTATCATCCCATATTATTCTTGTAAGGCTAATAATAACACAAAGGACTGAGGTAAAAACCTCCTTAACAAGTCAGGCAGTAAACCTAAATGCAATGTGGCTGGTATTGGCCTTTTTGCTGATCTCTCTGTGCTTGTCATTCCCAAAGCTCCTTCTGCTCTCATAGGTGGTGTGTGCAGCCAAAAGGGCTTTCTGGTGGACCCACAGCTGGTCCTATAATTTCTCTATAGTAGATTCAATTCATTGTGTCCTATTTCTGTTTCCATACTATTAATGATCTGTGAGACTCTAGAATGTTCTTGCTATGTGCAGGGATTTGTGAGATAGCAATTTTAAATTAATGCTCAGCTTGGAGCTAATTTTCCAGTACTCAAGAGCAAGATTTTATTTTTTTTTTACATTTGGTCTGTTCTAGCTGAAGAGGAAGATGTGGGAAGGGTTTCTATTGCCTGACTGGATGAATTTAACCTTTGAGTAGGCTTTTTTGGCCCACTTCACTCAAACTCTTGCCATGGATGAATTAGAAGTTCATGGATGAATTAGGTAAAGTCTTTACTCAAAGTGTGTGTGTTTTTTATGCAAGAGTTTCTTCCACTAAAATCATAGTCAAGAGCGTCTGCAGAAAAATAAATAGAGAAGAATTGCAGTGAAGTTGTTATTCATTACTCTACACTCGAAAGATGGATTAATCAGGTTCCTGATATTGTAACCAGTGTTACAATGCTACAGCAGAAGCAGCAAAAGTGGTGGCAGAGATGGACAGAAGGAGCACTGGTGATGGCAACAGACAAGCTTTAATGCTTAACACAGACCTTAATTTTAGTGTCTTTTTACGTAGTGCCTTATAGAGACAGTCTTTTAACATAAACATTTGCAATGTTTATCCAACACCCACTTCTATAAGGGGCCTAATAAATCAGAGGCTTAAATATTGAACTGTTATATTTGTCTATCGTACCTATTGCTAACACTATATTTAATCAGTGATAAGATGCATTTTTACACTTATTTTACTAGGATTATTTTAACTTCTCTCTCTGCATGCTGGTTCTCTTCTGAGCATCTTTGTTTCCACTGTTACACTTCAATCCATATCATGCATGTTTTTTTGAAACAAGTTGCCTTCATGTAGCACATTTTCTTTGCATTGCAGCACTGTCTTGAATGATGTGAATTGGCTTATTTATACATTAAACCAAGCTGTAAGTTGAGCTCTAGAAGAGCATTTAATGCCACTAATAGGCTTTCAGTCCACACAACCAGACTAATCTAGGGGCAAAACATCTGAAAGATGTATACAAGGAACACAGACTGAGTGTGATGGATTTCTCTCCACGAGCCCTCCCCCTCTGAGCCACACTTGTTAGTGAGTGGGAAGAGCCCAGGAGAGAGTCAGATGCCTCAAGGGGGCAGAAACACAGAGTAAAGAGATGAAATGAGATTAAACACACAGGTGATGGCACACTCACTTACTGGCCCCGAAAACTCTGTGTGCTGTTTAAATTAATAGAATTCTAATAGCCTTTAATATTGAGGCTCCATGATGTGCCAAGGAACAACTGTGGAAGGACACAGATGTGGCCAAACCCCTCCCTGCTGAGTATGCGCAGGTTAACTCCTCTTAAGCAGGCTGTGGAAAGTAAGCTCAGCCATTTGAAGGGTTTGGCCAATCTTTATAAAATATTTTACAGGTATGTGTTAATATTTCTCACTAGTTGTTTTGTATGCTGAGCTCTCTGTCCTGGGAAGTCTGAGTTTATTAGACATCCATTATAATTGACACATTGTTGAAGCAGGGGTGAATAGATGCATTAGACAGATGATCTTAATTGGCTTTCATCCAAAAGAATTAAAATAAAAAGACAGCTGAATTTCATTCACATTTTCAATTAGTAAAACTTCCTTTCATTATTATAATGCCTGCTGAAACAGCAGCCACATCAGGGTGACAAATCCCGTTATCATGCTTTCTGCAATTGTCTTCCAAAAAGGCGTCTATTGAAAGCATTGTCTGAGCGTGTGTATAATGCTGACAATCAAGCTCCACTCAGAGAGCTGGGGGAGGGTGTCTGACTGTGATCTATACAGAAATGCATTTCTTTCCCGTGCTGCTGGCTCTTCAGTGCTGTGTGCCTGCGCTGGGGCAATGCGCTCTGACAGGCAATGCGTACTGACAAGATCAATCACTGAGCATTAGTGGAATTCTCATGCTTTCCACCTATTTTTCTTCCCTTTCTTTATTGAGCATGATCCTCTGCAGGTGTTATTTGTTTGTCAGGCTGTTACATAGCAAATGTGGAAATAATTTTTTTTTAGGGAGTAGATAACAGCTGAACTCATATTGCAGACAATGGTTTCACACCGAAGTACTAATCGACGAGAATGTGAAAATAATTCTTTAGGCATTAGAGGAAGAAATAAACGGCTTCTTGGAGCTGGGGAGCAAACAAAGGGGCATTAGGAGGCTGATTTTTTAAATCCTTTTTGAGTGGCTAACAAACCTAATGCATTTGTAATCCATTCCAGATTCTTAGCTTAGCCAACTCACCTAACTCAACCAGACAAAATTATACTATTTATTTGTTCCATAGGTGACACTGAAGAAAAATATGTGGATAACAAAAAAAAATCTGTTCATCTGGGGCTGGCCTTATCCCATTTTCTTTTGCTGAGTTATATGCCAAGAGCCAAATGTATTGCCTTAGGGTTGTTTTGCTTTCGTTTATTTAATTATTTACTTATTGAATAGTTCCAACTTGCATGATTTCCTACACCATCTAACTTTTGATGTCCATGTTTTCTTGTATCATCCCACCTAAAAGGACACATATGGATCACAACTATCACATTAGAGGTTGATGTTCAGTTTTCCACATGCAAAAGCTGGAATCCATTAATTCCAAGCATCCTAACAAGATATAGTTTGTCAGTGCCAGAAATCCAGTTAATAGACTGAAAACTCGGCACTCTGATGCCACAGAATTTCTGCAAATCACAGCCCTTTCACAGATGAGGAGCATTTTCAAGTTAATGTAACTGATAGTTTTTCTTTATTATGACTTTTTGTTCTTTGTCTCACATGGCTGTAAAAATCCAGCACAACTGGGCCCTGCCAGGCTGGGAGAGTTCCTCACTCCTGGTCCTACCAGTTTAGTTTTCCACTTTTTTGTCTGGCTGGCCATCTTTGAAGGATTAATTAACCGTTAATTTAATGTCTGTCAGCATTTCTATTAAGTAAAACCAAGACAATTTTGCTCTTGGTCAGGTTTCTGGTAAGGAAGAAAATGTGTTTATATTTTAATGATGTACTAGAGCTCCTGAAGTTGCTCTAAAGCATTCTTTATAAAGTGTGAAATATGAAAAAAAACCCCAAAAGAATAAAACAAAACCTAAAACTAAAGCCACTAAGGAATAATGATGAAAAGGGAAGAACGCAAATCGTTTCTCATCCTTCCTACTAGAGAAGCATTTTATAGCTAATGCATTTAATGAGTCAACATTGACTTATATTGCCTGAAAGCTCACTGAATTATTGAGTATCTGTGGTATAGATTATATGGAAAAAATAGTTTGAAATGGCTTTTTCCTCTGTGAAAATTTAATTTTATTTATATTCAGCTGCAGTTATTTTCTGAGGTTGTTATTAGATGAGTTCATCTTTCCTGTATATTTTAAAGAGCTAATGCAATTTAGTAAAAAATAGACTTTTTGCAGAAGCTTTAGAAGCTCTGTGGTTTGAAAAACACCTGAGGAAAGCTTAACTGAAAGAAGGACAAAAGAATAAATCAACAACAACAGCATTTCTCTGAGACATATGTCTACTAATTTAGCCTGAATAAAGCGTCTGTCATATACTGGGCTTTTTTTCAGATGGATAAATATTGACTTGGTTTGATTTTTTTGGTGTCCTCTAAATAAATAATAACAATCTGAATATTTAATTTTTTTCCCTTGGGTAATAGGAGGGCATGCTGCTGGTGAAGAGAGATGAAGAGAGAACTGCTCCAGGCACAGGCATAGTACATCCTTCACTGTGGACTTGTTTATTACATTTTCAACTTCCAGTCTTGGGTGGTAGATTGATTTGGCAGAGATTAGATAGGAGGTAGAAAGGAAAGCTGTCTTGTTAACCATTTCCCATATGATGATTTAATATTGACTTGGCACTATTCTTTAGTGCCCTGCAAGCAGACAGTTTTCCAAAAGGGATGGTATCTGCAACTCATACTCAGTGCTTTTCAATAGCTTTGCTTTGCTTTGCAGACATTTCTCTGGAAATCTGGCCATGGATGACACACCAGCGGGAGCCATATTAGCAATATCATGCTTGTCAAACACAGCTTTGAGAAATATTATTTATAGGGCTGTCTGGTAAACAAACCCACTTTGTGAAAAACTTTCAAGTTTCAGAATGTGATTTCAGTCACATCAAATGAAAATGTGAGCTGTCAAACTTTTAGGGTTTTTGAGGAGGGAAATAAATATCTTGGGGACTAGCCAGAATTGCCAGAATGTGCTCCCAGGATGCATGGAAATGCCAGAACTCAGTCTGTGTTTCTTCTGAGTCTGCAAAACACTCTTGATTCAGCAAAAAATAAAAATTTTCTTATGCAAAACATGTAATCAAAGATTTTACTACCATCCTCAGTGATTAGCCATCTAACATTTATCCATCCAGTAATCTCTGCATCATGTGCTATGGTTCCCCACAGTTCCTGCCTGGCTAGTTAAACCTTTCATCTTTGTTACTGCTAATTCATCTGGTGCTTCTTAAGTGAACAAGAGTTATTAAACAATATGATTTGCCACCACAATGGAATAGATCACCTTTCTTTAACTGTGCTGTCTTTCAGGGCTGTGTGTCCCAAGCTGCATGTGCCTCACAGTGGGCAAAGCAGAAGATTCTGGCTCTTGAGTGCAGCCCTCAAAAATCATAACACGTGTTAATGTGACTCTCTACAGAAAGATCTTGGTTTCACTGCACCACAGCTTAAATTAATGAACTTTGGAGCAGAAAATCTCAATGTATCTTCATCTTTCAAACCACGTTCTTGTACTCTGCTATTAGATTCTGAAAATAAATTCTCGTTTGTTTAGTTTTCATATTCTTAAGTCAGAAGCTGCTCTCATCCATCAAACTAGTCTGGTACACTTTGCAGAATAAAGGCCTTATGTTGTAAATTCTTCTCTAAAGCATCTTTTCATTTGGGCAGTGATTACATATTGTAGAGATAATTCCCATTCTAAGAGTATGACACAATGAATCCTTAATTCCTCTGGTCATTACCACTATGCAAATAACCAGCCAGCAGCAGCAAAGACCCAGAGTTGCTGCTGGCATAATGGCAAATTCACGTGCATAAGAAGTGATGACAGAAAGGGCACAGTCACAGCATAAGGGAAATATTAAAAATCTCAAACTTTCATTAGCAGGAATTAATTTGCACGGTCTTGCCAGGCCTACTGCACATGCTTAGGAGTTGTGTAAATAAATATCACTGTCCTTCTGCTGTAGCTGTGAAGCTTGGTATAATTTAGGGATGAGCCTGTGGCTGTGGGAAGCACTGGGAATAGATCCCATGTGCTCTGCTCCCCAGCCTGTGCTCTGAGCACCACAGCATGCTGCCTCCCAATAAAGCATGGCATGAGACTGTCAGACAGCCTGGCATAGCAGTGTATGGAGGAGGATATCCTAGCTCAGGGCACAGTGACCAGCCAGCACATATGACAGAACAAACCTCCTAAAATGAAGAAAAATGCATACCAGGCAGGTGGCTGTATCTTATGTGCCACACTCAGCATCACAGAACCATAGGAGGGTTTGAGTTGGTAGCCAGACCTTAGAGGCTGTGTAGATTCCAACCCCCTGCCATGAGCAGGGACACCCCTCACTAGACCAGGTTGCTCAAAGCCCCTTCCAATCTGTTCCTCCACACTTTAAAATACCTTCTCTGAGGAAGGGTTAAAATTTAATCTTTCCACAAAATTATCTCTTCACAGGCAGCAGAAGGAGCTTGTGCATAAGCCTGTGAGGGGAGCACACACTGCAATTATTCCCACAAGGCCCCAGGAAGGTGCAGGCATATACAACACATATATTATATTCTATACTGAGTCCCAGCCCCTCTGCACCTTTTGGAGAGGTGGTCAGACTGAAGGTACAGGTAAGGCCACCATGAGGTGCTATCTGTGCAGACACCCCTCAAGATCCAATGGGACCTTTGGTCTGAAGACCTTAATGTGGTAAAGCACCTAAAATGCTTCACAGATAAAAGTCTAGACTAGAAATGGAAAGCCTCTCTCCAAAGAAATACTGTACTTCTGGGACAATGTTCACTGGTCTAGCAGGTGTTCTTTGCTTTAGGTTGTGACTGCTCATAATAACATCTTACCTCACTCTCCATGTGGCTGAACTTTAAACAGAGAATGGTGTTGTTTACAGGACACTCCTATACCAAACCACGTGCTGAAGGAGGCTCTGAGTTATTCTGAGGTCTCCTAAAATTTCAATGTGAGCAAAATCTGACCTATAATTTTACACAATATTTGTACAGTATTGCTGGTTTAGGAGAAATGCAGTTAAAATGCTTTCATACAAATAATCCTCATTTAAGAATTTATCTATTTTTTTTTAATTGAAACACTGTATCACACACAAGAAGAGAAGTCTTGTTGAATATAATGTTGCCTCCTTGGAACTCACTTTTGGGCTGCCAAAGTTGTGCTGCTTTCTTTTCTCCTTTCCATGAACCAGCATAAAAGTCTTGGTGGAAAGCAAACTGCTGCTCTGAGCCAGCCTTTGCTGCTCCCAAGCAGCATCATCTGGAGAACAGCCTCATACTGACCCACCATGCTGAAGCACTAATTTGAGAGAGAGGAATTATAAATACAAATTCATCTGGATCACTGAAAGTGTCAGGATGCCTCTTGCTTTTAAGACTACCCTGGATTTTAATTTAAGGGAGGCAATAGTTTCTAAACTCTGTGTGAATATATATTTGATTTTCTAAAATCTTCAAGTCTATAACTTTTAAATTTTTTTTAATTATTGTTTCTCCTCATCTCAATTTGTTACTGTGCATAATTTCTTCAAAAATAATACATGGAAGCAAATGTAGTGCTTCAGAAACACAGAAAGAGATGGTCTTTGATATAGCAGAAAATACGAATTAATTCAGTGCAAACCACACAGCCCAAAATCTCATTGTGTGTGCAACGGATATTAATCCACATTTTAAGCATAAATGACCACAGGCAGACCCTCTTACATCCATACAATGAAGGACTTATAATATTACCAATAAAATAGTAGCTGTTATTAACAGGCACTGTGGTCCAACATCTGGCAAGACTCTTTTAGGCCTTGCTACACTACTAAGATGGTTGCAGTGGTTGCCAGGTCATGAAGACAGCAGGAGTGACAGAAGGGGATCCAGTTGATTCTTTATATTGATTGATGTATTAAATGCTGGAGTCATACTAAGCAAAGATAGGTTGCATTGCTGCTTTTGCCTTGGTTTTGTTGTCATCAGGATTAATTTAGGCTACTGTTAATGCCTCTGCATTTCCCCTGGGTTCCTTATAAAGAGTTGATAATTTACTAAAGCATATTTGGGGGGATATTCTTTTCTAAAGAGCGCAGTGATGCTCTCTTATCAGCATAACCACTCAAACTGTGTCCATGATCTAAAAGTAATTTATACAAATCATAATCACTTGAGAATTTTATTCTGAAATTAAGGTTTTAAGAGTTTTGATTAATTCACTAATTTCAAGATTTCTGTTTTGAATACTTAAACAGTGTGGATTAGCACTTTGTCATCCATGGTATATAAAGCGTGCCACACTCACGATATCTTAAAACTGAACTTAAACCCCAATTTAATCTAACACCAAGCAGGAGCAATGGTGATGGAAATTACATGAGGTCACACAACTTTCAAAGATGATTCATAGTCTAGGATCCCATGAAGGTGCTGTGAAACTTTGAAGTCATCAACTTCAGCCCTATAGAAGAAGTAACTAAGTACACCAAAAATTTACTCTGATCAGACAAACATTAACTTTACCTTGCACATAACAGTACACTGCATCTATAAAATGTCACATCCTTCTGTTTCATGCTCTCCCTTGACCAGGACCAGTCAGCCAAAAGTTGATGGAAGCTGTTTGGTATCACTCTCTCCCTGCTGCTTTTCCTTTGTCAGAGTCAGGTGTCCTTTTGGCCTCATTTTTCCAGGTTCAGGGAATGTGATGTGAAATGCTGATGTATATCACAGCCTGACTGAGGTTTATTATTTGCAATTATCCCAATGGCTGTGAGCATTCCTCACATGGATACTGATCTGCAGCACAGAGAATGCAGTGGAGAGGTCTGTTTGGATATTTCATTGCTGCTCCAGCAACAGCATGCAGCCCTCTTGACTAGAAGAGAACTCTATGGGAGAAACCTCTCAAACACTGCAGATGATCTAGAGGGGGGGTTCTAATATGAGTACCATAGAAGCCAAATGAATACCAGCCACATAACATTCATGGCTGACATGCTGTTAAAGGTGAGTTCTGTGGCCAACAGATCAGACAGAACTGGGATGCCTCCTTCTACTTTTCTGCTACAGATTTCCTAGGTGTGCATCTCAAGGTTTGTGTTTTGCCTGTCAGAGCACACCCTTATTGTCACATGGATGGAAAAGGGCCGGGGTAGAGCTAAACCTCTGCCTCTACAATCTGTGGTTCCAAGAGATAGAGCTGAGATAACACAAAGACCTCCAAAAGCACCCAAGAACTGAGGAAACCAAAGCTGTGGAGCAGTATTCATAACAGACAGCATATGTGGTTTAACTGAATTTGTCTGGAGTCCAATTAAGCAATAAGACACGATAGGGTGTGTCGTGTTACTGGGCCATTAATGCAAGTCCCTGGGGCACTGTGGGGCACAGGGCCAGAGTGCAAAGTGCATTAACAGCCCGGGAATACATGCTTTGTCATGTCCCATTGGTTTCACAGGATAATGTTTGTCTTTTGAAATGAAAGAGCAAGGCATGGTCCTTGAAATATTTGGAAACCAAGATCAAATTTTCATATGGGAGTTTAGCAGAATGGAAGACATGGGTTTGGAGATGTGGGATGGAAGACTGGTGGCTGCCTGGAGCTTCTTGTTACACTTCAGGCATCACGCTGATGGACAGGTAAAGATAATTTCCTTAACTTCTAACTGAGTTCATCTGGCTTTTGGGTGAAAAACACCATAATTTTAGGTGGGAAATCAAAGGCAATGTATAAAGCTGAAAAGTTTATAGTACTGAAAAAAAATATGGAAATATGTGAAAGACCATTCAAAAAAAAAATAAAGTTTCTTAATTCACCTCCTCCAGATAATATAGTAGTATGTGTTTTCAATTTTTTGGCCAAGAAAATCAAGGTGTTTGCTGTCATCTTTGGTATGCAATATTGTAAAGATTGTTGAGGACTCCTGGAAACCTCATCTTAGAGCAATAGTGAAATAATCTGGTTAGAGTGACATCAAAACTCAGGCGAACTAATGGACCAACAAACGAGCGGTTCAATCAATACAGGTTTAAATTATGATAATAAATAATTATGTCAATCAATATGGTTTCATGGAACATACATCTTGTCAAATTCATTTAATCATATTTTTCATGAAATTACTATATATATTGGTAAAAGTGTCTACAATGACTTAATATACTTACACTGAATCACTTCACCTTAGTACCCCAAGAATACCCTGATTCAAAATTAGCATCATACAACATCAATATTTCAAATATGAAATGGATTCAAAACTGACCATATGATAGCATTCACAGAAATGCCATTAATGGGCTTTTCTATCCAATCTAGAGGGCCTGCAGTGGCATCCCAAAGATGGTGAGTGTGATGATGAGGTTCAGTATTTTTATAAGTAAGCTCATATATAAGCTTTTAAGTGGGAAATAATGGTAATTTTTAGACAGATAAATAAATACTGCTGAGGAGAATTAATAAAAAAACTACATAATAAGACAATATAGAGCCCTTAGTTAAAGTGAAATAAATTGAATGCCATGTACTTTCATAAAGAAGATGCCTGAAACTTCCAGAGAATGCCTCGAATGCCTGTACTCAATCTTCCAGGTATGCACAGAAATGTCTAAGCTAAGTGCCAAGTGAAGAGGAAAAATCGAGAAATATCTAAGGCCCCAAGGCAGTCTAGTTTATTTGCTTATATATAGAGCTTATGACAAACTTGAACTTCCATCCTGGCTGCCCACTAAAGGTAATTTCCTAAATTGTGCAAGCATGCCCAATGGCACCTGTAAACAAGAGTGGTTACTTGCAAATGTGCACATTTCTACAGAAATACACTTATTCTTCACATTCTGACTTTATGTTTTGTTTTGTTTTGTTTTGTTTTGTTTTGTTTTGTTTTGTTTTGTTTTGTTTAGTTTTTCACGACTGTTGTGCGCTGGTTTTGAACCATATTAACTTCAGTTCTTTTTTTTTTTTTTTTTTTTCCCCAGTACTGGTAAAGCAGATATACCAGATATTTTTGTGTTGAGGGCAAAAGGCTAAAATGCAACCAAAGCAAGGTCACTTCTTCCACTGCAAAGCCTTGACACTCCTCTTTATTCTGTGAAAATCATGAATGAGTGCCTTGTATGATAGATCATCAAGTGATGGGTTTTGAGTGAGATCCTACATCCATGTTGTAGCATTGCTCTGGTTGGGCTATCAAAGTCACATCTAACCCTGGAGAGGTGGCAGGATTTGTAGTGACACACTCAACAGTTGCAAAACAACTAAACACTGAATCTTCATTATTTCCAGCCCTATATGTCCATTGAATTCAATCTCCAGTGTCTTCCCCCACCTAATCTAATCAACATCAGCACATTTTTGACTAAAGATTATGTCTGTGCATCACCTGCAGGCACAGAGGGATCAGTCAAGTGGCCTCCCAGAGCCCAGTATTCTGCAACACCAGGACCAGATGAAATGTGGATAGTGGCTCTCCTGCACTCTGGAATCTGATACCAGCTGACTTTACCTCGTGCAAGACATATAATTCTTCAAAGGCCCTTTGATTTAGTATTGCTTTTGGTTTAAGAGGAGTGCAACAGGTAGGTTCTTATTTCAAGTATAGAAAGGTTTATTTTAGATTACTGACATCTAGCTGTAAGGAAATCAATTAAAAAAAAAAATTCTTACATTCACATTTAGAGAAATATTCTCACAAGATATATCTTTCTTTAGTTTTGACTGTTAAAAGCATTTCATCAGCAGTTCCCTTCTCCATTCCCAAAAGGCCTTGGTTAGTCTGGATTGACCTCTTCCAAGGTCCAGTTATTGACTCTCATTTTCAGTGCAAGGTTTCACTCTCTACAAATGAAATCTGGAGAGTAGATTAGGACTGAGAAGCAAACATCATTAAGGAGAGTGGAATACTAAAATCATTCTGTACAAATTAGAAATGTTGACATAAATTACTGGAATAATTTTTGTCATGGAAAATGAAAGATAATATGTACATGGGAAATGGAAATTGCTTTCACCTGTAAAAAAGAAGGAAACTGGAGTGTAACAGAGGTCTTTCCCAGCAGTGCTTACCCAGCCACAATGCACGTGCACAGTGCTGAACACAAGTACTCCAGCTCTCCACCACCACTGGTTCAGGGGTCTGCTTCTGGCTTTGATTTTTCCACCCGGAAAAATCCAAGGACAGTCTTCAAAGACCTCAACATTATTTCAACAATTTGTCACTGAAATAGGAGTTTTCCTTTTCTACTTTCTCAAGGAATAAAACAGATGGAAGAGCAGAAGAGAAATATCAATACTTCATCAGATACTCACGGTATTAAATAGGTATATTCACCTGTATATAAATAAACACACATGCACATAAAAACATAGGCAAGCTTACAATAACTGCCTAAGCCTGTTAGCACACACCCACAGCCACATGTGCGTGTGAACATGCACACATTATATAACTTTGGTTATGTTGTTGAAATCACTACATGAAAATATTCAATTCAGAACTGTTTCCATGGGAATATCGGGGCTTGCACATCATTGTGAAGGAACATCTGTCCTGATTTGGGATTTCACCAATGTACCTTAGCTTTACTTGCTTAATGTTGGTTGAGATTTTACAGTCAAAAGCCCTCAGGCAAATTAAACTAGCCATGTACACCCTCAGGGAAATGAGACTTTAGTTACATGCCTGATACCAACTGATGCCAACCAGAAGAACTTTATGATATTAATGAATGTCTATAATTAAAGAACTGTTAATTAAAGTGAGTCAACCAGTCTATTGGAAATCTCATACTATTTTTTGAACCTGACTTTCTAATGTAATTGTATTTCAAGATGACTGAGAATCACTTAGCAATTACTTAGTGCATTTTGCAAGAACTGAGCAGAGTTCTAGCCATCCTGTTCATTGATTTTGACAGTAGAATAGTAATTCAAATCCCAAACAGAGCTGAGAAATTTCTCTCTTGAAAACTCGGCTAAGCTTTTCACTTAAGTCCATATCCTAAAATCTGCACACGATAATGCGTTTGCAGGATAAGGAGTATTTGTATTGCATGCATTTTCCTTCAGTTCCAGTTTTGAAGGGTTCATTTCTAAATGCAGATACTGTTTTAAATATCTCCTTAGGAAATAAGATATCCATTATCTTATAACACAATCCCATTAAGGACAAGTAAGTGCTACGAACGCGTGAGCGGCTTGCATAAATTGCCGAGCTGCACTGCCAGCTCCATCCCATGCTCACGGCATCAAAGCCAGTGATAAGGGCCAGCAGCAGCACTGCCAGCTCTTACTGTGAGCTCTGCACTTTCATGCTGCACCAAGAGCTCCCACTTGCTGGAATCAGGTGATTTTTTTAATGTTACAAGTTCTGATTCTAACTAAAAGTGTATTTTAGCTCATACGGTGGTGGAAAAGCCTGAAAAGAACTTCCAAGAGCAGCTGTAAAGTCACCAAAAACCTGAAATGAAATAAGGAAGCCCCATTCCAATTGAGTTCCTGATGTACAAAGGATAGCACTGGCTAGCACAGTTCACTTGCCTAAAGCTATAGGCTAACATAAGTTAGACTCTGCTGCAGCTTAGTGAAGGGTAGATCAGCAGTCTGACTACAAAAGTAAATAAATTAGTAGCCCTGCTAGTTTACTGCTCTTGAGTGAGAATTGCTTATGTTGTTTTGGTATTTTTATTGGGCAGAGGAATTTTGCCAGGTATTTTCTGCTTATTAAATATAATCTTAAAATGTAGAGCTACATCTGACACCAAGTTAATTCACACATTATAGACAGGTTATAGCCAGCCCACGTTATCACTGCAGCTAAATGAGGACTTTTGGGGGATTTTTTCTGTACAGTTTGGTTCACTGGATACATCTGAGAGACTCTCTCACACCAGAATCAAAAATTGACCATGGTTGTCCCAGGCCTTCTGAGGTGAGCTCAGAAATCTTTACCTGGACTCAGAGAAAGGTCTGCAGTCTTTCCAGATGAAGTCAGCTACAAAAAGGGGCTTGGCACAGGAGCATAAGGTGCATATAAGTTTGGAAGTGTAATTTTGAGCTGCACTTCAAGCTTTCAGAATAAAGCATGAAGAGGAATCTCCTCTGCCCATCTCTAATGATAATCAAGATAATGAATTCTGCAGTAGCTGCCATTTTAAGACTTAGTTAAGCAATTCTCAAATAACCTACATGAATTTAACACACAAAAATAATTAAACATGCTATGGAACAGATGCTGCACAAACAACAGCAATCAAATGATTCACACTTAGCAGACCTTACCTAGCAGTTAGTTTACAGCATCGCTGTGTCTGAAAGAGAAAGGCAGGCATAATGTACATAATTCCAAACACAGCACACCTGACTCACACCATTTAGGAAAAATCAATAATTTTATTCCATTTTCATTTTATTTGAGACTTTCATTCACGATAGATTTTACTTTTATATATGCATATATCAAAACACATCTCAAAATTATTATTTTGTATTGCATCTCAGCGGCACACTGGCAAAACAAAAAAAAAAAAATCCAAATGCAGACAATTCAGAGTCAGGTTTTAACATGCTTAGGTACAATTGCATGTGGAAAAGACATAACCATGTGCCCATTGAAAGCTCTCATGATTATTCATTCAGACTCATCAACTCGAAGCCAAAAGAGCAATCTGGTGATTTTATATATATATTCATGTAGACTCTTCATGGATCATGTAGCAAATATACAGATAATGTAAAAATTGTTCATATGCCTGTTCATTGTGGACACTGACTTGCTACCAAGGCAGGTCATCAAGCTATGTTCATTTTATGTATTGGTTACCTTTCGGGTACTGCAGTGATAGTAAATAAATATTTATAACAATAATTAGACAAAATTTGAGGTATTTAACCCATTTCTACCTTGCCAAAGTAAGGGGTGCATGAACTAGAAAGAAGCCAATAAACTGCCCTTATAATTAGGGGGAACTGTAAATAAAAGAAACAGAAAGCTCAGAGAACAACAAAAGGGAGCTGATTTACATGAAACTTTCAGATTGACTTAATGTGCACAGCTCCCGAGGAAGTTTCAGGGCAAAATTCAGCAGTGACACAAGCGATGGTGTAAGTTAGATATGTGTCAATCACAAAAAGAGTGTCAACCGGGAGAACTGGCAACATTCTTTAGTAGCACTTTCATGGGGTGATTTGATGATGGATGGTTGTGTGATCTAAACTGTAATTTATGCACTGTGGCAACTGAAGTGGAGGTTGGCAGCACAGAGAGTAGATGACAAGGGTGAAAAAATAAAACAGGCTTTCACCTTTAGTCACAATATCTCCATCCTTCCAAAAAAACACACTGGGGATATTGCAGCCTGCGTTTACCAGGGCTGAACATAACCATCACTGAGTCATTCACAGGTGCCAATGACAAGTATTTTGCTGATGTACTAAATGATCTTTGACATTTATTTCCTTTTCCTGATTGATTTCACCTGAATTGGCTCAACAGCATTTCAAGGGGGGTAGGAATCTGCATTTGAAATTCAGCAATTTAAATGTTATTATTCTCTTCTTTCCCATGTTTTGACTTCTCCACTAACACTGCCTGTCTGACTAGCTGCCCACCACTTGAGGCCATCTCTTGAGGACATATTAAAGATCACAACAACACAGACAGCAGCAGTTCTTTTGTTCTGCAAGGCTGTTACTGTGAAAGGAATGGCTCTGACACAGCCTTATGCCAACCTGTTTTAGTTGACACAGGAAGAGATGTATAAGCCAGATCTGTCAGAGTTGAAGAGACAGAGAGCCACCAGTAATTCTCACCATTAGTGATCCCTCATAGAATTGCCAAAATTCTCCAGCAAAGCTGCTTTTTGGGCAAAAAAAAATTGATTTTTTTCACAGAAATCAATATTTGTTAAAGATGTATCTGGAAGTTTTTTTTATACCCTGGTTATTTGAAGTTTTTATTGCAACACCATATACTTCAATTTCTAAGGGGTTTTATTCCTTTTCTTTTTTTAAACTTAGGAACAATATAAATCAGAATCAAAGCAGTTTTGGTACAGAAATGCTGCTGTGATACCTGATTCCTGGTCAGGCAGACTTCATGACCTTATTGACCTGCACGGACTGGCTTCCCTAACAAGATCAGGCTTTCCCTGATGCTCTGCAGGCAGAGCCGTCCCCAGGCAGTTCTGCCCTGGCTCAAGACAAAGAGAAGCCATGGTGCATCTGTGGCCTGCTCAGAAAGTCAAGACCTCAAAAAAGATGAAGGACTGAGTTATAAACACAGCACGGGACACTGGGATCTTTTTGAGGTTTGAAATTGCATCATTAAGCTTTCTGCTGAAGAATTTTGCTCAGCAAAAGCCTCTCTATTTTTTGACCAGCCCTAAGCCTTTATTTTTTACACTGTTTTTCCTGCATTTTCTCCTCTGTGGTCCTCACTCATAAGCTGGAAAACCTGAGCAGGCATTTGAGAGGAAGGAACAATTGTGACAGGGGGCAGCGGGTTTGTCTTTTGTTTTCTGTGGGCAAGAACAAAGGCACAGCATTTTCTGCTTTGTGCTGTGTTTCAGCTGACTGTATATGATAGGTGTGCTGATGTTTTGAGTTTTCTTCATTTCAGTGCTGCAGTTTTAATTTCCAGGAAAGGGTGCCCAGGCAATCAGACTGAAGCTTTTTAATGTTGTATTTAAATCCATAATAAATAACATTTAAACATTAATGTTGCTGCTAAATTGAGCCGTAACTTAGAAAAGCTGTTCCTTAAATCAATCTTTTGCAATGCACAAGTGTACAAGAAACAGTTTGCTCTCGCTACCACTCCTCTAAATTCTGATAAATCATTTAATGAACACACAAAATATGTGATAAGAAAATAAAGGGTAAAATTTAGCAAAACTAGTCAGGAGCTATCTGACAACATTGCAGTGATGGAGGGATTTTAACACATTTTAAAGCTTTTTTTTTAAGACTTCGAAAAACATTTCTTAAAATATTTTTAGTGTTGTAATAACATGCTATTTTCCTTATATACAAGAATTTAGTTTTATTAAAATTGGATATGCACATATATAAACTTTCATCTGAAAATGGGAGATAGTCAGCATGTTCTATCATCTGTTTGCAGAGAACTAATCAGCAGCAGCATCCAGGGTGAAGGTGGTTGATTATTAAGTGCCATCCAGTTATGGTCTGTAAGGTTTCAGGATAATGAGCAAAGGCCTTAGCTGTCCTCACTGACTTTGGGTAACCAAGTGACAGCCCAAAAGTGATGCTGCAAGAACCTGCCAGACCAGAGACACTCACACTGTCCAGATAGAAGATCCTGCTCTTTTTGTTTGGAGTATTTAATATGCAAAATTCCTTCAAACCATCATTCTGAATTTTCATCTATGACATACGTTCAGCAAATAGAAAAAATTAAAAAGTAATGAGGAGAGTTCCCAACTGCTTTGAGAAGATTCCACATATGTGCTAATTAGCGATTCTGTCTGAAAATATTCCCTGAAAGCTGTATGGGTAGTGCAGCCTGGGATAAATAATGCAAATGCCCCATGGCACTGTCACAAACACCACAATCAGTGCTGTTTGCGATTTCAGTGAGACTCTTCAAGTTCTGCACCTGAGACTAAAATATTAATGAAGTAAAACTGTAGTAAACAAACCTCCAGCCCCATGCCCCCACCCACAGCTGACACACACGGTCACACACCCTTCACCCACTGGCTTTCTGGCACAGGATAAAAAGTATTTTAGGAAGATGAGTGTTGACTGGTGTGTTTCCTTTGTACATAACTCTGCTCCTTCCCCTAGTTGCTACAACAAGCATCTCTTCATCACTGGACTAGTGCCCACATGTATCTTTGATGCTAGAAATGGAAGCAGCAGTGCTGCACATTGATATTAACACTGGCAGATTCTCTGCCACCTAGACTCACCCACCAACATGGATGAAAGGAAAACAACAAACCAGTGGTTTTCCCCCATTTCCCATTCCCTCACAATACAGCTGCATTGCTCTGCTGCACAACCAGAGCTACCAGAAAGCTCCTATTGCAGGCAGAGGGAAAACCCAGACACACAAACTGTAAGGTCTGCTCTGCCCTGAGGTCTGAACTGGGGAATAATGAGATGCCCCAGGAGCTCCCAAGCCCAGCTCTGAGTGTCCATAATGCCATGGCACAAGTTAAGGCTGCTCACAAAGGACATCTTGCCACAGGAAAGGAAATGTCAAGGTACAGCTCCTGGTCCTGTGAAGGGAAGTTAAAATACAAAGATATATCTGTCATGCTTTCCCTTTGGATGAGCAAATTTTCAGGTCTGAGTTATGCTTTAAAATACACTAATTTACTACAAAATGCAAACCCATTCTGGAATGTGGTACTGGTCTCTAGAAAGACTTATTCTACTGACTTTCAGTTCATATACAAAAAAAAAAAAAAAAAAAAAAAAAAAAAAAAAGGTGCCTAAGCAGTATTATCTAGCTATCTAGCTGCATAGTGGGCTGCCACTGACTTCTGAAGGAGGTTAAGTCTTTAATCTACTTAGATGCTTTGGAAAATATCTCTCAGCTAAGCACCTAAGCCACTTCTGAAATAGGAGCTAAGGTTTCAAAGCTGCAGAAAGGTTTTAAGAACTTCATGTGGCACTATTCTGGCCACACAGGTGCATCTCTAGAGTTAAATTTTGCTCTCCTACAAATTCAGTTTCTGTGTTAACTGCATTGCTGCTATTTCAGGTGCATAGCCAGAGTGAAATGCAGGGTAGATTTTAGCCCCTAGTGACTGTTCACAAACTGTGGTCCAAATTACAAATACCCATTAAATCACTCCACTCATATTTTAGTATATGGTTTCATCCTGCAAATCATTCCTTCTGAGGCTACAATGACTGCACATTCCTGAAGTCCTTCTACGAAATTACAGGCCTGTTTTAGTTTCATATTACAATACCTGCCCACACAGCATCACAAACTAGTCTATAAATGTCAGTCCATGAACAGCACCTAGTAAAGCCAGTGGGGGAAAAATAACCTCTTCTTAGTTTGATAAATGCAGGATCAATACCACCATTAAGAGAGTCTCTAGATGTACAGAAATCTAGTCAGAAGTTGAAGATTTGAGACAGAGCTCTCATCTATCCCAGGCTACCCTCAGGGTTTGTCCCCAGGCCTTGTTTTGCCATAAAGTCTGTAACCTTTGGTCTGCAGAGAAGTTGTGTGTGTTTTTTGTCCATGTGTGCCCACACTCCTTTCCTGTCCTAGAAGTGGCTATCCATTGGGAGCTTGAGGAACCTGGGACACAAAACAGATTAAAACCAACACCTTATTTTCCTGATGATGCTAATTTACTCCATAAATCAGGATGAATAATCTAAAGATATGCTCGTCTACCCCAGGAGCATTACTGCCAGAATTGTTGCTTTTCTTCCAGGAACTATTTTAAGAACACTTAAAACTCCCCTCAAAACCTAAAGTGTGTCCTAGACTACCCCACCACGGAGACAAATGCAATTTTACAATGGCAGGAGATGTGCTAATGAACCTGTGTTCAGCAGACTGTTCTCACCTGGCATCAGCCTTCCTGCCACTGCCTCAGTGCCCGCCTTTCCCTCTCCCTCAAGCACCTCCTGGATGCCTCCCAGCCCAGCCCATGACTGCAAAATATCCCTGTTGTATAGCTGGCTTCTTAACCTCATTTAAATTCTTCCTTCAAGCTACCTCCACCGCGATGCCCTCAAATTGCCACCATCTCTTAATGAGAAGGATGCTATGCATACCCATTTTATGGTTATTGTATTCTCCTAGCCCAGCTGCCTTCCACCCGGTAGCTCCTGCCTGTTATGCAGATTGTGAGCTCTCTGGGGTGCCAACTGCTCTCTTCCTTGCATGTCTTCACAGTGTGTACCACGGAGGAGCCCTGATCCTGGATTGGGGTCCCATAACGCAAACAACTAGATAAAAGAATAATTTGTTAGCCTGGATTGCAAATCTTCTTTTGCAAGAAGAAATAAAGCAATTTCCCCAGGCTGTCAGAGGCACTTTCATGTGTCAGTACGGCGGCTCTCTTCTGGCAATGACAATGGTGCATCCAATTTCCCAGCACAAGGGGGAATGTTTGCTGAGCTGATGCGAGCTCTGCGTGTCGCTGCTCTGCACCTCGCTGTGCCACGGGAGCCAAACGGCTCGGAGGGAAGGGACTGCTGGTGGAAAGGCAGCTTTCTGTGGGGTGCTATTTTTAGTGTGGGGTGAGCTCAGGGGGCGGCCTTTGATGGGATTTTTCCTGTGTATGATCCGCCCAAGGAATGTGATATTTGGCTTGTGGTTTGATTTTGTACCTCATAATGGTGAAGGGAGAGACTGTGAGAAGTTTGTTTGCCCATATTTATTATTAATCACGAATCTGCACTCTAGGTTGCATAGACTGAAGCGAAATCAACACTGCAGGTTTGTATCTACATTCAAAATTCATACAAAGAATATTATATTATCAATATGTGTGTGATCTGTCTTCTACCTGTCTAGAGCAGTCTCAAAAATATTCCAGCTTCTGTACCTTTGTTTCAGGTCACTTCTCGGGTAATGGAATCCAACTATTAGCAGCCAGGTACTAAAGTTTTTGTCCCATAAGGATTTGATTTCTTGGTTCCAAAAAGGTCAGCTCAGCCAGGAAGGAGTGTTGGTCTATCCTGTCAGCACCTCACATCAGTGGTTTCAAGTACTCTGGGGTCTGACCATTAATATATTTTCAAACAAGACATAGCCAGTGGCATCTCCTATATAACTGTTCCCACTCAGCAAACATTGCACATCTATTGCCAGGCATATCTACATAATGTTTTACAAATAATTCATACTTCATTAAAAGTTTCACTTGACTGTACTTAGCTTTACCATTTTTAATTGAAAATAAGAATCCACAGCTTCAGTGTAAAATACTTTTTCTTTCACCTATATAATATTTTCTAGACTGTATTTTTCTACTTGTGACCAAGTATCAAAACATATAAATAACATCTGCTATTTCACTTTATACATTAAGGTACTCCAAACAAAAAAAGGACAAAGATTTTCTAAATGTTTAAAAACCTGGAATTATCCTGAACCCAGTCCAGCAATCTAGCTAAAATTCTCAGTAAAACCACAGTTAATCAAGTAATTAATTTAGCTTTGCAAAACAAAATCTATTGTATTATCTACAGGGGAAAGAAAATTTTGGGCCATTCTAAAAATTAAAAGGAAAATAGAAACGGTTTTGACTTATCATCTTAAGTATTCCCTTACTGATACCCCGAGCCTCTCTGCAGCTGACATCTGCTAGGCAGCTAATTTCACCTGCCTTAATATTTTGTCCCAACTTTACATGTAAAACCCTTCCCAGTCAAGTGTGGGACAGTTGCCCCATTAAATTAAAATCTTCAGGTCATTTTCCACCTATTAACTAAGATGTGGTCTTTAAATTGCTTATTTTAAAAACAATTTTATTAGAAATATTCAAGCCTTCGTTACTGTATAATCCATCAATTCTGCCTATAATATTTTCTTAGTCTCTTATTCAAGTAATAAAATAAATAATGCCTTCTGTGGATGTCTGCATAGGTTCTCTTCTTTGAACATAGAGGGGCCCACAGTTTATTTTACAGTTTCTCTAGTCCACAAAACCCTTCCTTGAGCAAAATTTCATTTAATTATTCACACAATGCTTTAACTCTACTTCAGTTTCCAGTGCTAGTGCTTCTTCTTCCCTAGTTACTGCTGCTTTAATGATCATTGGGCCTTTTCAACTGATGATGCCACACAGAAACTAGACTGCAGTTTTCTTAATTCAATTAAAGTTTCCAATTTTTGAATTTTGAATTTAATTGAAAGAAGAGCAAATGGGATCACTCACTTATTTAAAACCTGCCCAATATTTAAGACACATCTGCACACTGTGCTCAAGGCAGGATGTGCAAACTGTTGGAAAGAGATGTGCAGCTGCCTATATAATGGTGCAGATCATTTTGGTCTGGCTTCACAGGTGTCAGAGCCCTCAGTCCCTTTCAGTTTGAGTGAATCATCACTGAGGGCTCATTAGAGTAATTTTGCATGCCAAACACTGCAGAGGCACTGCAGACCTCTCTCTATCACTTGCCCTGAACTCTCACAGTTTAAGTTTGAAAATTAGGCTAAAATTCAAAGAGAGCAATCCATGCTGGACATGCTGCAGAATGTAGAAATGTGACCTTGAAGATGGTGGTGTCATAAGAGGAAATAATATGAAACTAAATGGACCAGGTGCCACTCTGTCTCCCCACACCATGTCCTTGTCACCTTGACAGAGATGTGGCCATGAGCGAGCCCTTGAACAAGCCTTGTGTCCTTCCTGCAGGGGTGGGAAGCTGGGAACAGGCTGGATTATTGCCTAGAGGGGTGCCAGGGCTGCTCTTGTGCTCTTCTCTCCGTGACCAGTGACAAGACACTCAGTGAGGGCCATGTCCTTCCTCCTCTGCCACCTCACTGTGATGTTCCTTTGCTTGGGGACATTCTGTTTGACAGCCCTCATGCCCTGTCTCACCCCTCATGCCCTGGCTCACCCCTCATGCCCTGGCTCAGCCTTCCCAGTCAGCGCTGGCCACAGCAGAGGGAATGAACAAATGAGTGTCAGGGAGCACTGCAGGAACAGCAAACTCCCCTGGGGAGTGCCCAGAGTTTGTGGGAAGCCCTTGTCTGGGTTGAAAGAAAGCCAAGGGAGAGACCATTTCTCAGGGCTGCAATTACTCACAGGAGGTGCTGAAATGAGATGATGAATGTTAATGTTGGACTAGCTGGGAAATGGCAACCTCTGCCTGCAAATGTGGGTCTATTAGAGAGGGAAGTCACCCTTTGGGGACTGCAGTGGGGGAGGCCGGGAAGAAAGGGAGCTGAACTTTCAAAGAGGGAGGTTGAGCTGTGGCCTGTATTTTCTTCTCTACCCACACTGCAATGCTTATTTGCTGCTGGGGCTTATTAATTTTTCACTTATGCCACGCTAAAAATAGTTAATTATTGAAAATGCATATCCGTCTGATGGTGAAAGGCTGTCTCTTCCGAACAGGTGACTGGTTCAGATAACCCCAGAAGGCACTTCTGGGTCTTCTAGGCCCTTGATCAAAATTTCTTTTTTAATTTGAAAAGAAGAGAGGTGATTAAAACTGAAAATGATGGTAAGTCTAATGAAAGCTTCCTCCCTCCTTCCCAAGAGCTGGTGTAATGGGCTGAGATTTCTTTCTTTTTTATTTCTTTTTCTTTTTCTTCATTTCTTTCTTTCCTTATTTCTTTATTTCTGTGCTTTTTTTTTTTTTTTCCTCCAAGAGAATGTTTTCAATGTTTTATGTATACATCACGCTGGCCCTTTGATTTTTTTTTTTTTTTTTTTTTTATCAGATGTAGAGATTTTGCTGTAACAATAGAGTGAATGTGTGTGGATAACATTACTCACAGTGCTGATGAGAGTTCAAAGGCTGGAATGTCCAGACTAAATACACAGCAGAAAGATCAGTTCTTTAACATTTCAATTAGACAGAAACATGAAACAACAGGCTAGTGACTCCAGCTTCTCAAAATTAAACAGTTTGACACTGCACAGAACACACATCGAAATTCATTATGCCTTCACAGCTTAAATCTCCTCCTGCCAAAATAGTGGCGGGAGCCATTCCTCAAACACAGGAGCTGCTTTATAGATGTAGTGAGTCCTACACTTACCTGGATGAGGAAATTATTCTTTGTGTGGCAAAATCTAGATCAAGAACCTCTTTGGCAGAAGCAGCTGTCCAAGGATCCTACTGTGCTGGGGAAGGACTTTGTTTGTGTCACAGGCTGTAGGGGTAGTAGGAGGAAAGCACAGCCTACACAGGGACAATGTCTTTATCCCTGCTCTGTAATACTGTCAATCCTGTGGCACTTACTGGCTCTGCTAGAGGGTGAGAATGGTCACATCAGGGCAGTGGATGCCCTGGTGCAGGGAGCAGTGTGTGCTCACACTGCCAGCCTGCTCCTGTCCCCTCCTCCTGTCCTCTTTCCCACCCTGGCTCTCACCTCAGCCTATGGAGACCAGAAGGCAAGGCAGGATTTCCATGAGGGCAGCCACATAGCCTTCCTTTGGGGAAGTATCACAGCCCTAATTAGAAAAAAGGATAAATTATTTGTCTAAGGAATCATGGGGAAATCTACAATCTCCAAGTCCACAATATAAGTGGCTTTGTTAGTAATTAAATGTCCGCCGTGTGTCTCAGGAGTAATTGCCAATAAAGCTTCTGCACTGTGTCAGCTCAGTCTCACATACTCCTCTGACATGTTTGCAGTGGCAACTGAAACATTATAGTTCCTTGAGAAAATATTTCTGTTATAAAATATACACACAAACATACACGGTCTGAGAGTTGCTTTTATGTTGGAAACAAGATCATGGAGTTTGCAAGAGAACATTGATGGAAAGAGAATATATCTTAGCTTTTAAAGAAAGGTGTCTAGAGATGACTCGATTACCTCAGGAGAATTAGTTCTCAATTACTATAATTGCTGTTTTATGAGCCCTTCTCATGGACCTGCAGTCTTTGTCCTCAAGAGTTGCCAATCTCAGCATAAATTGGGAGATGACAGATAACTGCAAAGAGAAGGGAACTAAAAAGTGGGGGGAGAAACAATGTTGACCATCTTGATAAGCCAGAGTTTTAGCTCTCCAAAGTCCTGAGGGCATTCTGCAAATGTCATGAAAGGTCTTTTGAGGATGGACATGAAGAAGAGTAATGAGTACACTGAGATGTGTAAAGGGAATTCCTTCCCTATTTCAAGGGAAAATGGGAGGGGGAAAAAAGATAATTTCTTCCAAAACTAAATGTTTTAACAACCTGACAGTGGAAGCTGACAAATGTCATCTACTTTCTTTATGTAAATTCATGAGTCCATCCCAGTTCTCAAAGATGTATTGGTCATTCATCATCTAGAGAAACCATATCCAGCTGCAGACACACTTCATACATTACTTTAGCTATTCACTATTCTTCAGGGTCTATGCTTAGTAACATCAGCTTTGTGTCACCATTTTGGCCCCTAAACATGTTGAACAAACTATGCAATAAGAAATAGTGACAAATCAATGTCCAAAAACCTCTGACTGTGACTATGAGGATTTAACTTTGCCAAATCTTAATTTTCTCTTTTCAGTATCCTCCCAGGAATACTAAAACAAATTTAAGGATGTGGTTCTAGAGCTCCACAAGGGTTTAAATCATACTTTTAGGTAAATGATATCATTTTAAGCCTCCCAGTTTTCTCTAGAGCTGAGAAATGGGCAGCCACATAACTTCTTACAACAGCTCACAGAAGACCTGGCTAATTGTTCTTGCTTTGGGTCTTGTTTCTAGAAAATATCAGACTGACAAGCCTCAGCATCCTCCAGATGTAGCACAAACCTATTTCTCCATATGAGCCTTTTCCCAAAGAGCATCACCATCTCATACACCAAGAAGACATAAAGAGGACTCAGGAATTAAGACAAGAGTACAAAGGAAAAAAAATTTGTTGATAATTCCCAAATGGTATGCCAAGCACTTTGACTATCCCAATGTACTGCCTTTTTATCTGTTGTATGATGCTCCAGCCTGATGGAGGGAATAAACCAGCAGGGGCCTGTAAGCCAATTTTCTCAGCCTGATCCCAAGATGACAACAATTACTCATAACATCATGTCAGCACCCCACTTTTGTTTCTTTTTTAGGAGAAACCAGAGATAATAACCCTGCTTTAACTGTTCTACACAGATATCATTGAGATGAATTGGTTTTCCAGTCACAAAAATCACTTAGCATTGCTTTTTATCATTATATTCTCCCTACTCCCAAAATTTTGTCTCCTGTGCTCTGTCAGACTGTCCCCTATACCTCTCACATCTTTCTGCTCTGAAGGCCACTCATCCTACTAGCATGGTAAAATGAAAAGTTGAGTTCAGCTTGCTATAATGCTCCTACAGAAAGTAACAACTGTTGAAACAAAAATGGAACCAGAGCTAGTTCAGCATTTAGAAGTAACCACACTTCAGCTTCACACTCTCACATATTTCACTGTCTCTTGTCATCCATATCAGACAGATACCTAACTATATTTGCCAGAGTACTCTTATGTGGTACACAGCCCTTGCTATAGTCAAAGCCATCTGCTCAGACATATTCCCCTGCAGATCTGAGACTGGAGAATGTGCATAGGCAATTAAAAGCAGTTCTGTGAGCAAAATTTGCTTTTTAACCTGACCCTTCACAAAAATGCTGAGACAAGGATGGGGGTAAGATATAATCTTGGATTTCCTACGTTAAAAGAAGCAAAGTTAGATCTCATCATGCTAAGCTTATTTCTAACATGACCCACTCTGATCACCCACGCCAACATCCTGGCTACTAGTGCTCACTCCATAGCACATTGGCTTCACTGGGACTATGTGCACAACTGAAAGCTTGAAGCATCCATCCCCCACAATAGTTTTAGTTAGCACAGCAGATCAAGGAGTAGGCACAAAGAAGTTTGTGGAAGCCAAGGAACTAAAATCTCTATCTTCTTAGGGAAAAAAAATTAAGGGACTGTGCAAAGGCAGGTGTGAAGTCCTGGAATTTGAATCTAATCTCATCAGATGCCCCACTAGAATCTAGTGAGAGACATTATTGTGATCAAATATGATCAGTCTGGCAGCTCTCTCATGCAAGCAGAAATGTTATTTTCACAGGAATCATTAATAGCCCTTTTCTATCACTGGACTAAACAAGGAGAAAAGAAAAAGAACAGGCAGAGATGAAAAGAAGATACAAGATAGATGAAGAGGATACAAACATGAGTGGGAAACTGGCAGATTTTCTACCTTGAAGAAAAGACAGAGATCAACTAAACAGAGAGTGTGTCATGAAATTAGTCTAAAGACAATTTTGATTGACCAATAAGGAAAATTAAGGAGGAAAGTCAAGAACAACAACCTGAAGGGTACTTAGAAATTCCAAACCAAGAGGCTTGCATTTTCCTAGATGTCCAGCCTGAGGCAGAACAGCAAAATAAATGAGAGAATTATAACATATTACTGAGCAATGCCTTCACTTAGCCATCTGCTGTCAGCAGTCTAACAAAGAACTGACTTACTCAACTCCATGATGGGTGTGAAATTCACTGGATAAAGTTTTCCATATGTACATGCCCTGCTCTCCCCAACAGAATGAGCTCATCCAAAATAAATCAATGAGGTCCATTCTCCCTCTCCAGCTGACAGATTCCCATTAGTTCCACAGCATCCTGGGCCTCACCACCAGTGCCACACTGGTAAGTTCCCAGTTTCATGGAGACCAGAGAGGGTCAGTGCCTCAGGCTGAGCTAAGTTACAGCAAGCTCCAAAGCCTCCACGCCAGTTCTGACATCCAGATTATAAACTTCTGAAAAATATGAGCTCATTATGAAAATGATAGCACACCAAATCCAATAATACTCACATTTCTGTATAAAGCTTTAGTTTATCTCATAAAAATAAATAATACACATCAGCTATCATATAACCATGGAGATCTGTTCCTGTTTTTTAACTCAGATCACTGTTTTGCATACAGAGGAAAGGGATGATTTTTGGTTTATTTTACAGCTTAATGTTTTTCACTTCTTTTTTTGCACAGGCATTTGCTGTGATGTCTGTAATCCAGCTCTCAGGCTACATAGTTTCTTCTGATACACTGTGATCGAGTCCCAATTGGTAGGTCTAGTTTCTCCCCATATATCTTTTTAGATAAAGCCATTTCAGGAGGGAGAAGATAGAAATACAGTTGCCACAAGGCTTGGATTTGGCTAGTTTATCTTGCACCCTACTCCACTTTGCTGAAGGACATTAATTGTCCTCAGGTCTCCTTGGTCTGCACATTTTTTTCCCCTTTTCTCCCCTCTATTACCCTCCCACCAGCAGGAATCATAACCGTGTGAGCAGCAACTGCCAAAAGGCAGCAATTCATAATCTGCAGAGTGATTACAAAGGAGCCAGCAGCAATGCTGAAGTTTACAGCACTTCCTGTGCACAAAACTACGTGGTAAAAATATTTGCTGCAGAGAGTAAACATGCTTAATGGGTTCCAGTTTAATTTCTCTTTTATAATCCTCTCCTGAATGTATATAGTGCCTGGGAGAAGTGCAGTGCTGGCAGCACAGACCATGCAAGAGCCCTGCTGAGCTGCACAGCGTGGGCAGTGTGAACACCTAAAAGTGCCCCATCTGCATGCCCAGGTTTTGATGTGCACTGGCCAAGGCTGGCCTGGCAGAGCTGCCAGCATGACCCAGGGAATGCCCTGCCACACTGGTTGTCCATGACACAGCAGCATATTGCCATTATCAAAAGAGAAACACGAGCAATACGAGGCCACTGAGAAGCTTTAGTGATTTTCCAACCCTTTTTCAAACAGACTGCATTTCCAGATCCCAGGCACAGAGGATGTTCACCGTCTGGAGCTTCACATATGCAAGAGTCAATGTGTTTTTCTCTCATCTTCCCTGCACTTCCTCAGAGATCCAAGAGCCAGGGAAAATTTACAGAATCACAAAACTACAGAATCATTTGCTTTGGAAAAGACCTCTGAGATCATCATGTCCAACCTTTGACTGACCAGCACCTTGTGGGCTGGACAATAGCACCAAGTGACATGTCCAGACTTTCCTTGAACATCTCCAGTTGGTTAGTGATTCCACCACCTCCCTGGGCAATCTGTTCCAATGTTTAACAGCCCCTTTCCAGCTAGGCTGGCTCCATTGCAGACCAGCTATTGGGAGGAGTAACAGGTTACAGAAGGCTTAAAACCTTCAACTGATCTGGCATGATTGAATGGGGGAAAGTCAGCTCATCGTCCAGATCTTTTGTCCAATCCAAACTTCACTTTGAGTACATCAGGAACTACTGGGACTGGCAAGTGGCTGTCTTCTACACAGCTGTGGAGAGCCATGGAGGATAAATATCCTTCTCCATTACTAAGTACACCCTTCCTCACTCATTTAGTAGATGCAGAAATGGGATGGACAAAATGAGACTCCGGGGGAAAAAAACCAAAACAAGCAAAACAAACAAAACACAAAATAAAATAAAAAATCAAAAAAGCAAGCAACCAACTAAACCAAGCCCCTCACCCCACCCAAAAAAAAGGTCTCATTTGATTTATTCTTTTCAGAGAGGCAAGGGATTCCCTGACTTTTTAGCTCCCAGAGCAAAAAAGACTGCAAAACCTGTCTTTTTAAACAGAGGCCTTTATCACAGTGTAGGTCTGTTTCTCCAGGAAATCAAGAAATTTCTGCTTCTTTTCCTGTGTGATAATCTGTTTAAATAATGCCTAAGACTGTGAGTTTAATTAATTCTGGCCTAATTAATTGTTCGGGGCTGTCTTGCCATTCTAGCCACAGGATGGTGAAGAGAAATCCTGAGATAATGGAACAGTCTGGATCTGAGTTTCTCTAAAGAAATGTGGAGGGATTGGGTAATACATTCATCAAGTCTTGAAAATATAGACACTTTCAATGCTGTCTTTTAAAATGGCCTCATTTTTGCAAGGTGGCAGGATATTGCACAGTCTGCCTCAGCTTTTCTGGGAGCAGGCAAAAGAGACAAGAAAACCATCAGTGTGATAAGAACAATGTGGTGTCATGATCTAGAAAAGATGGTTGATACAATCTTGGGGGTTTTTTTGTTGGGTTTTTGTTGTTGTTGTTGTTTTATTGGGGGCTTTTTTGTTTGTTTGTTTGTTTTGGGTTTTTTTTTCTTGTTGCCAATAGTCCCCATTGCTGGGGGAGAAATTCTACTTCTGAAAAGTTGACCTGTATGCTGGGAGCCACTGGTAGATCCCACAGTGGCTGTCATTCCCAGGGAGACAGTCCTGGGGAGAAGTCATATGCAGAATTGCCAACTCTAAATGTCCCATAAGTTTTAGTTTTGCAACCTGAGACAGTCAGTCTGTAATGCCTCCTATTGCAACACCTGTTGCTGGACATTTCACTTCAGCAGTGATTTTGGGTACAATAGAGGAAAACTGCACCTTCCACAGTTTTGAAGGAAAATAAAACGACAGGAGAAAAAAGACTTGGATAAAATGATCAAAGTAAAGCATCCACTAGGAGAGGATTCACTCAAGAAAAGAAGTTTCTGCAGCAATGGAAAGGCCCTTAGAAGCCCTTTACCTCTCACATCAGGGAATCTAAAAAGAATTGAATGTGTTAGACATTGCACAGCTACACTTTATGGGTACTGCAAGAACCACAGGTTTCTAGTTTTCAATGTTTTCAGAAGTTACATTTCTGTCATATAAAATACGGACATGTTGGTGAATTGCTTAGAATTTTCATTTTAATTCCAACTTTCATACAGTTCAGATGAATACAGGTGTGCAAGACATCTGCAGGATCAGATCACTCTTATTTGTATAAATACTTTTATTAGCTTTGCACTGCTTTAGTTTTGTGCTTGCAAATTGCTACTACCTAATGAAAAAAAGTGTGAGGACTGATCTTTTTCTGTTGTTGAACACTGTATGCCATCTTCAAAACATGAGCCCAGAAACAGCCTGACCCAGGGATTTTTCAAATGAGTCAGCTATAGAATGAGTTTCATTACTGACATCAAGGCAAAAAGCACCTGATAGCTCATGAGGTGCTGACAATAGCTCATCATACCCTTAGTGATGTCCTGTGCTGTTCCTTTGAATGGCTCACAGCTTCCAGCAGCTGCCTAAAGGACAAATGGACTGTCATTTCATTTCCCTTGTTAGACAGAGTCCTGCAGAGAGGTGACAGGATGAGGCAAATGATAAGGGAAAAAACAGAAGAAAAAAACCCAAAACCATCAAGATAAAATTGCTTTATTAAAAATTTCTAAGCCACACTGCAGAAAATACCATCTGTTTAAGAGCTTCTCAGACTGCATTGTCCAATCTGGACCCCTTGCAAAGATCCAAACCTGCAATGTGGTGAAGAAAAGTGCAGTGCAGACAGACCCGGCAGCACCAGGAGAATGACTGAGGGTGTCTCTATCATCTGTCCAGGTAAGTTTTTAAACAACTAAATTTTGTGACCTGCTTTAATAAAAATTTGGAAAAGGAAGCACACCATCACACCAGATAAATTTATTTCCAAGACATCACCTGACAATAATTTAAAGACCTAAATTATGAGATTCCAGAACATGGTCAATTATGATTCACATCACAACCTTTAACAATCAAAGTTCAGGGTGATAAGAAGTTGATTAAGGAATGTCCACTTTTAAGACACCATTTCTTCAATTCACCACTGCAGTCATTGGTGAAACAAATAGAGAATATTGGGAGATGTTGTTTTGAAGCAGGGAGGTGAGAAAAATTGCTGCCTTTGAAAATTCCTTAATTTTTTTGCCTAATGCCTAAAACAGCAGTCATAACATGCTGCACAATATTTTTACTGAATGAGTAAGGGAGAGTAGAATTGTCATATCCTACAGTGTTCCAATTCTGGATGTATACAGATCTTTCCCTACTCTTCTTCTGCCTAGGAGTAATGGGACAGAGGGAACTAGGAACAGGATAAAGGTAGTCATGACAATAAAATACCAGCATTTTTTAAAGCCAAATGTCTGCACTTAGGAGGAAAAGAATTCTTGAGTTCCAAAGGTGCTGTTGCAGGCTTTTAAAATTGCATAGGAAAAACTATCATGCTGAAGGTGTTCTGCAAATTTCTTTGGTAAGATTTTAGGCAGGAGTTGATAGATATTATTATATGTATGTGTGTTTCTGTTCTATACAAAAATTCCCATGCTGAGATATTGTGTTACAAGAGGTTGTGAGAATGTGATGGAATGGTGAACTCTCATCCATAACTTCCCAATTCACTACTCAGAAGTCCATTTATTTATAACAAGTTAAAATTATTTTGCTGTTTTCAAGCTAGTGGGAAAAAAGTAAAACAGAACAAAACAAAACAGAACAACAAAACAAAACAAACACCAAAAAAACCAAACTAAAACAAAAAACCAACAACAACAAAAAAAACCCCAACCAACTGGAACTGCTCAGTACACTTATATTTTTAGATGCACATTTTTAAAAATGACAAATTAAATGTCATTTGTGGGGTAGAAACTTTTTAAAAAGTTACTTATCTTTCCCTCAGGTATGGATGTCTGTCTTTTCTAAAGCAAACCCTTTCTAAATTTTTTATAAAGGATCCAATTCAGACCTCTTTCAATGTGTAGGACCCAAAATCCAGAAAATTGAGGACAGTTTCATGTTGTTGCCTCTTCAGCAAAACATTTTTTCTTGAAGGAATGGAAAAATCAAACTAATTTACACTGAACTGCACTACTAATATTATTATTATTAAGTTTAGGGAGAAATATATGAAAATAGAGAAAGCTGTACCAAAGATATGAAGGTTGTATGCTCTCAGAAAAAAAAAAAAGCTGAACTCTATGATAATTATAAACAGAGGCTTTCCATCATCAGGATATCTATTTCCACACTCAATATTTGCCTTTTGGCTCAGGTAATTTTCTTTTGATTTCCTAAAAGCAAAAATCTTTCCAAACTTCTTATTTGTTCTGGCAATTAACTTCAGCCCCTTAATTTTCTTCAAATTTATATACCTAAGGTAAAGAGACCTCAGAGAGGCAGATTTTGTTTTCCAGGGTCTTTTGGAGGTTACAGCAGCAAATTACAGATTCTAAACTAATATGCATATAGGAAAGTAACAGAACCTGGAAAGTGGCAAAATATTAGCAGCTAAGGGCACAGTGAAAACTAATAATGAAAAAGGCACAGGATATAGTGATGCTTTCTCAAGGCTGGTTTTCTGATTTCAGAAGCAGCCAATACTGAATGCTCTGGAGAGCAGGGCAATTCATCTATTTCTACAATACTTTGCTAGAAAGCAAATGTTGGCCTGACCCCAGCTGGTGATTAGGTTATACTGAGGAGTTTGAGGATTTATAGCCCTTGTCATTTTAAATTAGCACTAAATGTAGCTGAAGATGTTATTCTTATTTGGGTAAATATTGCATTCTTTTTGCAAATCATCTGTATTAAAGTATTTGTCTCATAAAATAGATTGAAGTCCACTATTAAACTGTGTGCAGTATAAAAAATAGCTCATGTAATTCATTTTTACAAGTGTTGCCTTTAACTTTCATCAGTAAGAGCTCTTGACAGGTCATTCAAGGTTTTTCAAGCCTCTATCAACTCCTATCTCTTTTTTTTTCATTTTCCATACAAAATACCAATACTTCTGATCTAACACCAGAAAACAACAAAAAACATTCATCTGGTTTGTGTTTGGAGTTTGTAACATCCCTCACAATTTTCTTTTGTTGGAAGATGTGCTGTTTCTTTACATTTCTAAAGTAACTTATGACAAATATAATAAATGTTTCTAAAAGAATGCATCAATCCACCTGTTCTTCCTTTTGCGTCTTTAACACTTTGGGACAACTTCTACCCGGGGTGTGAAGGAGGGGATTGAGAGCATTTCCCAGCCATCAGCCCTGTTTAATTTCAGTTTCAAGTTATTTGAATAACTGTAGAGAGCTGTATTCCTCTTCATCATCTTGGTCATATCACCCCAGCATGGGTAAGGCATTAGAAGAGCTTTTGTCCAATTGTGCTAAGTGCAAAAATTATGACCCTGAGAATGAGATAATTCTTTTCCCAGGGGAGGAACAAGCATCCATTAGAGACTTTGTGGATGCATTTTCTGTGTCTGGAGTGTCCCCAGCTCACCCTCTGCTACGGGTCTGGCATGTCTTTCACAGCAAAATAAAAGAAAGTATATCAGTGTGACTGATTATGCTAGCATTTAGCATTTGCTTTAATACAGTCTTGGAGAAAATGCTTGATTTTAAACACTAGAGTAATTCTGTCGACCTCAGTAGAGCTATTGGTATGCTCAGAAGAAAATATGTATTATGAATGTTTTGTGGAATTTTGACAATAGGCAGGCACTGAGGCATTAGATGATGTAGATTAAATGTATAAGCCTCTCATCTTCCACCAAGTTCCTTCTCTTGCAGACAATTTAAAATTTTGTGACTGATGCACAGAATATGGGAAAACACAATGAGGAAAATGTCATGTGTCTCAGAATTGCTAAATATTTTCAGCTAGCTTTTCTTATTATATTTGCCCCTTTAGAAACATGAAGCCTGCTAATTAAGCAAGGACTGGAGACTTGTCAAGATTATGAGAGTACTGCTATGACATAACCATAATTCTTGATGACATTTCACTTTCCCCATCCAGAAAAATCTATCACTCTTTCTGAGATGTGACCTTCATCTTGTTAAATGAATACTAGAGCAAAGAGCTCGTTTGACCTCTTACCTGCCCTCCCCTCTGCACCCTCTGTCTGCCCTCAGCCAGTCTGTCAAGCTTGTTTGCTTCATAGTAATTAGCTTGATTTCTTTGGCTATTGTTACTTAGCACACTTTCTTTGTTTTTGACTCTCTTCTGACTTTGCACGTAGCTATTTGGACCACATAGTTTCTCCTTTCTAACTTGCCCATCAGATTCTTATCTTTTCTTCTTTATTTTATTTTTTCCCCAATTTTAGTGAAACTCCTTATTTAGCCACATTTGTCTTTTGGTACACTCCCTGCTGGCAGAGGAGCATGCTACATGCTTTTCTTTCTCTATTCTATAGTTCTTGGGGTTTTTTGTTCCCTCAGTCCCACTCCTCAGCCAGTTTGATTTTTATGACCATGTAGCTATTCCTCTGGAGAAACACAAGTCTGACTCCAGCATCTTTTTGTTCTCCTTCTCCTCATTTAGCATTCATTTTTGCTGCAATCTCAGATCTAATGAGATTGTGATCAATGCTTCCCAAGTTGCCCCTTGCCTACATGTCTTCAATCATATCTTGGCTGTATAATCTACTACACTCTTCCCTCTGTCAATTGGTGAACATATATAGTTAATGTTAAAAGCATCCTGAAACCACAAAACAAAGCTTTCTTTTCCCCTTCACTTAATAAAGTGGAATCCACCTTGGTAATTGCAGAATTTCCTTTGCATCTTTTCTCATGCAAAAGCTGTAATTTATGTATTTATTTTTTTTTGTGGAGCCACTTTAGAATCCAGCTCTTTCTATTTTGGAAACTCAATATATTCCAGCTTTCAGCCTACTCAAGGAAAAAAAAGCAAAACAAGTATGACAAAACATCCTTTCACACACAATTATCTACCAGGCAATCACTACCCCATAATATTATCTCACAAAATAACCAGCTCTCAGGCAACATTGGTTTATCCCTGCAATGTTTGTGTGTGTGTCTCTCTTAGATGAGATACCCTGGATTTCACAGGTGGTAGGGAGCACCTTGGGATGCCGTGGTTGGTTACCACTGTAATTAACCAGCTTTAATCAGTGCTGGGCCTGGAGTGGACACAAAAGGGCTGTGATGCCAGGTGAAAACATCCAGTCTCCTCTCTGCTGGGTAGAAACCCAAGTCTAGAGCTCTTTGAGCTGTGCTGATTTGCAGAATGGTGCTTCTCTGCTTTGCCTGTGTTTACCTGATTTGTTGACTCTGATGACTCTGACGACTATCTTCCTTCAAAAGAAACTTAGGTGAAAATCACCTCCCCACCTTTGGCTCAGCCAAAGGCTCCTATTCAACCTCCAGAAGAGAAAACTTGGGGTTTCTCTAAACAGTCATAAACAAATGAATTTTGCTCTAAAGACTGACAACAACAACAACAACAACAAAAACAAGAACTTTAAAAAAAGAGAGAGAGATGAGCTCCATGTCACAAAATATTTTGAGGTTTTGACTTTTTTTAAGCCTTTAAGTGTCTCTGCTCTGTCAAGTGCCTTTTTCTTGCACATTATTTGTCTTAGACTGGTGGCTTTCTGACAGCTTATGTGTTATATTTGAATGCATTTTCCACAGTGTACGAGCTATGACAACACAAATCATCCAGCCAGACTACAAGGGAACAGTGCAGCTCATCCTCTTTACAGCACAGAGGGGCTGTGACCAGGGGAGGCTGGTGGAGCCCCCCTCTAGGCTCTGCCCTGCCCACCCTGAGGCACTGGGGCACTGGGGAAGAGCCAGCATTTCACTTCCAAGGCTTCAGGGGCTCTGGGGTTCCGCACAGGAGATGAAACCAATTTATGATCAGACCTCTGCACATCTGTGCCATTATGGAAAGGTAATAAATATCAGGAAAGGAAAGGATATCACACACTCAATTTGAGAAAAAGTGAAAGTCCTATGCCACAGGCCAAATATAGAACTCCATTAACCATTGTGAAGCACTGTTGATGAGGAGAGTAAAAGAACAGCCCAGGAGGAAATTAATAATTCTATATTAAGTGCAGAGCTTGGATGGTGTTTGGTAAATAAAGCCTGAGGTCATGCATTGACTGATGGGGAAAACAAAATATTGAATAACCACCAGTTCAGCAAACACTATCCACCCTGTGCAGTGAGGGAAGCATTTTGCCTATGGATTAAGGAGAATATTGTCATCTGAAAAAAAATGCACCAAAATGTTTTGCACACAAAGGGGCCAAATAAATTTCCACAGTAGCTTCAGTTATTCAGTTCCCTAATTTTTGGGTCTTGACATTTTTTCTCTGAATGTAGTCCTTCTATATATTTCCTTATGAGGTTGGTGCCTCTTTGTTACTGTTTTAATGAGAAAAGGTAAAAACAAGCAGCTTACATGAACATCAATCAGCTTCAACATTGTGCAAGTTTACTTCAATTTACTTCTAATTTACTTCAAGCACAAGGAAAAGAAGCAGCAGAATTTCCTCTGGTTTGAGTCTTTTACTTGACAACTTTCAAAGGTCTTTTGCACAAGATAGACAGCTTAGAGCTTCTAAAGATGAAGATGAAAACAACGGTGGCAAAGAAAAGGGAGGAGATGCAAGAGGAAGAGAGAGAGGTAGCAGAGGTTATCACAAAAAAAAAACTGGAAAGGTACACAAATGATGTTTCATTACATGATCCAGCATAATTTTCATGCAAATCAACAAGACTGCTTAAACTGGGCTTTACAGAGCCAAAATTGCACATAATAAATGACTTGTGACCAAAAATTAGCGACACATACCATTAATGGAGAATCCTCTGAGGTGAGTGTGGAAACTGATAAAGAGGTGTCAGAGGTGAAAAGAGCTGGTGAAAGGAACTGAGACAGTGCAGGGCTGGAGAGCTGGGAAGTGCAGGCAGACAGCAAGGCATGAAAGCAATGACAAGAAACAGAAGTCTGCCCCAGAAGAGCTGCTAAGCTCAGTGGGAAACTTAAAAATTAAAAATTCCAAGGTTGATTTTAGTATTTTACTACATAAGGCAACTACTTGGAATTAATCAGATTATACAACAAACAATGTCACTCAACACAAAGATTGAAAACTAGGATCAATATAAATCTGTGCACCCTCTTTCAGAGAAGTGATCATAGAAGCTAATGAAATGCAGATAAGTGCATTAGGTTTTCCTCTTTTTATGCACCCTCTTATCCTGTCATTTCAAACTCAAAATCAATCTGAGTTACCTTAAGTGGCAATACTGTGTCTTTAATCCTTGATTCATTTGTTGTGAAATATAGTCAAAATAATAATTTGAAAGGGAAATTTGAAAATGTCAGATAGTAAATGCATATTTTACTTATTTTAATGTTTGTTGATTTGAGGCTTTGAGGGCAACACGGTAAATATTCAGTTTGGCTGGCACAAACTGTGCAGGAATCTAATAGAAAGCAATATTGTTGAAAATGGATATCAATTGAAAACAGAGAGCAGTGTCAACTATTCCCCACTGGGAGCAGACAACAATAAAACCAGTCAAGCATTACACAGTTGAGCCTGCCAAATGTCATTAGAGTGTAGAAAAAAAGTAAAGGCACATACGAAGGGGGGGGATGTGGTGTGGTTGTTGAAGGGGGGAAGTACTCTCCTTATTTATATTTTTGCCCTAGACAATTTAGTAACAAAGCTGGGGGGAGGGGGTGTGGTGATGTTGGACGCAGACACGATGGGATGGCAGACCCCAAAGTTTAAATTTATTATGATGACGTTGTGAGATAATTCAGGAAAACAGGGAAACATATCATCCTATTGTGAATTAAGAACACCAGAAAGATAAAGCAACGCAATGTCTCTCAACTGCACAGCAAATTACATCGGAGCGCAATTTTAATTTTTAAATATCTTTTCGTTTTCATAAGTCTTAATACCGAGATTACAGTATTAGGTGGGATAATTAGGCCAATTTATTTTTTAAGCTCTGCCAAAACAACAATTAAAAATAACAAAACAAAACGCAAACCCCGATCCGCGAGGACGGGATTTTTTTTACACGGCATCGCTGAGGGGAAGATTTGCTGCCTGGAGAGAGACCCGGGTGTGAGAGATGGGGGAGGAAGGGAGGGATGGAGAGAAGAGAGATGGAGAGGGAGGGAGGGAGGGAGGGAGGGAGGGAGGGAGGGAGGGAGGGAGGGAGGGAGGGAGGGAGGGAGGGAGGGAGGGAGGGAGGGAGGGAGGGAGGGAGGGAGGGGGAGGGAGGGAGGGAGGGAGGGAGGGAGGGAGGGAGGGAGGGAGGGAGGGAGGGAGGGAGGGAGGGAGGGAGGGAGGGAGGGAGGGAGGATGCCGAGCGCGGCCGTGCCCGGCGCTCCCGCGGCGCTCCCGCAGCTCCACCTAGTGCGGGTCCGGCCCGGCACCGGCACCAGCAGGCTGACAGCTCTCCAAAGCCACGGCATCACCTACAGTTTCTTGCTAGCACTCAATTTTTGCGCTTTCACCTGGCCTGCAGGTGAGCCGCTCCACCATCAGAGCGCCCTGGGTCTGTGCGTGCCTGCGCGCCTTTCCCGGGATCCGGGATTCCCCATTCCTGTCACCATCAACCAGCCTTCCTAATCGGGAGTTTGTGCTTCACTGAATGCCACTTGTTTGACTGAAGGACCTCGCACTTCTCTGAGTTTTTTTACTGTTTTTTACCTCCGTATTTACTGTCTGATGGTAGACACACTGTCTAGAGAGTGCCTCAATTCTCTATTCAGAGCCTGAAGTTCCTCTCACCTAATGCCAAAATATGTCCCCGAGCTCATCCCTGCCCATCTCTGCAGATCCCCACCAGTGTTCCTGCAACTCAGGCAAGCAGGGAACACCCACCTGTCCAAAGCTCATGCTGACCAGCTTCCACTCTGACTAGGGAATACCTAATCTGTGACATTTTTAGGGAATTTGGGACTTTCTGAAATGCCAAACAGCAGAGGTTACATTGCTCAGGGTACTACAGGCCTCAAGCCAAATGCAGTCATCACTCCAAAAGGAACTTCATTGTTTACTCAGTCCAAAGACTCTGTTAAGAGAAAACATAATCTGCAGAGCACTACAATATGTTTATTAATCAGTTGCCTACGTTGTTGCATAGTAAAAATGCAGGTCAAAATAGCTGGGTAGAGATAAAGCACGTAAAGCACAGATCAAAACTACCTTTACCATATGGCAATATAGTTGTTAGATCACAACTCTGTCTCTGAACTAAAAGAGCCTGCATCCTGTTAAAAATTCCCACATCCCCATGGCAAATTTTATTTCCTTTTGAATTCAGTTGTAGAAATTGGAAGCAAGGAAATTCACAGGCCAAAACACTGTCTAGATAACATTAAGGGGCATGTTGCTTCCAAAGACTTGCGTGGGTTTTAGCCACATGTCTCCCACTGATTTTAATGGGATTTGCATGGCTAAAATCCTGTGCAATGCTTTGAAAATGTATCCCTGAGGGTCTGTCATGAATTCATAAAGCCCCAGAATTTCTGAGTTAAAACCAAAATACAGTGTTAGCTGATTTTAAAGGCTTGTTGCCACTCTCCTAATTAAAATACAGCTCAGTTTGGTAAAAGGTCTATTCTGCTTTGCATATAATGTATATGTGTTTAATATAATTCTAGTATGTGTATAATTTATATGGTTGTGTTATTTACACTACAAAAGAGTTGTGTTATATGCAACTTCTAATTTTCATAACACTTTCATTATGCATTGGGTAGTAAGCTCCAAACAATGAATAAAATTGCTACTGTTCTTTCAATGAGCTCATAAATGTCACTGAAGAAATTGCCATCATGCTAAGGGTGAGTTGGTTTTGTGGCACACTTATTGACAGAACAGTTTGTTCTCGTATAAGATTACAACATTTTCTTTAAAATGTTTTACATGGTATTATATCATTAAGGATCAAGAAAAGTATGAACACAAATCAATACCTCACAAAATGTTTGTTTTCTGACAAATGCACAAAATTAAGGAAAATCACTGGGAAGGCTGTTCTTTCATTCTTGTGCCTCTCAGGTCAGCATTGTCTTTATATTAAGTGGTCCATGAACAGCCAGTATGTCAGGTCAGAAAAAGCAAACTGGTACTACAGACTAAGCCAGTTTCTCTATGCCCACCAAATTTGCAGTTTTGCTTGCCTTCATTTTCAACACTTCTAATCTGATCCTGCATTTTTCTTTGTTTTCACCCTCAGAGTTGGATAATATTATATTTGGTTATCATCAGATAGAAAGAACACTCTAGTCCTATATATCTACCAAGGTAAGCAGGCATTTTAGCCTCAATTATTGAACACACATAAACAAATCTGACTCTGTGCAAGCTAACAAATACACCTCAAATACTTTCCAGCAAAAAAAAAAAAAGTAGGTATAAGAAATTTCAGCCCAGCTTTGCAATTTGGTCTATTTCTTGTGTTAAACTTAAAAAGTCATGGAATCACAGAACAGGTGAGGTTGGAAGGGAACACAGTGGGTCATCTGGTCTAACCTCCCTGCTTAAAGCAGGGTCATCCCAGAGCACATGGCACAGGATTGTGTCCAGATAGTTCTTATAGATCTTCAGTAGGGGAGACTCCACAACCTCTCTTGCTAGTGAGGTGGTTTGGTTATTTTTGCTCATCACAAAAATCACCAAAAACCATTTTCATCCTTGCTACAAGGTCAAACAAGTTTGGGGAACATCAGTTTTAAAAGCAGATTCCAAAAAATCAGATTTCCAGGTTCAGAGTTAAGTAATAGTAAAGCACAGCAAATTTGCTTACCATCATCAGCTGAACTAGCCCAATATGCAAAAGCAAATCACCTTGCAGCAATCCAATCCTTTTAAAATTTCTTATTTTGTGCTTTGCTACCAAGAGGACTCTAATTGTATGGAAGTTACCCTGCAGGATGAACAACCCCTGGCAGGTTTTCTCTAATGAGGACTGGTTCCATAGCTCAGTGGTCCACAAACTGTAGCCCATGGCTCTGTAGTGGCTCAAAAGCCTTGGACAATAAACAGAAAAATATACCAACTTACATTGTGTCCAAACATGCCATGCTGCTATTTTCGGTGAAGTTTTCCTGACTTGCCAGAAGGAAGTTTTCAGCTAAGTGCAATTTGCACATTTGCTCTGGGCCTTTCTTTGAAAATGCCCTGGTAGGTTCCTCAAAGGGCACATGGCAGCTGAGGGTTAAAGGTGGTTCACTAGTCTAGAAAAGCCTTGGGGCCATTGCCTTAGCTGATTCTGGGCAATGTATTTTCACTGAAATCATCAATCCTTGCATTTTAACTCTGATACTCATTACCATTCTTTTCAAATACCATAAAAACTAAAGATAACAGTGCATGAACCCTGAAAGGCAATATCCCTTGGCCTCACATATGCATAAGATTTCTCCTCCTCTCCTTTTTTCTTTTCCTTTCTTCCTCCCCTCTAATCTCTCTCCTCATTGATTGCTCTTTGATAAACAATAACATACAAGATGCAAAACTCACAGAAGCAATCAAACACACAAGAGTAAAACCACACAAGAGGTAGTGTCTATGCACTGCTGTGAATTGCCCCCTTCTTTGCTTGTTTTATTCTTAATTTAGATCCCTGAGGAATTTTCCTATTTGCCAGACACACATTGCATATTCTGATTGAATGTGTTCTAATTCTTCCATGGGAAAGAAGACATGGGGAAAAAAGAAAAAAAAAAAAAACCAAAACCAACAAAATCACAACCTCTTTGATTTTAAAAGAAAATTGTATTCTGTATTATCATCTCTGAGTTTGCCTTTGTCAGCAAGATTGGAAGAATATGCCCTGATAAAATATTTGGGTGTGTGCTTTTCAGTCTGAAGATGAGGACCTCAGCTCCTGACATATCTTGGATGGCGGCCAAGATTAGACCCCTAATAATTTAAACCAATCATCACCTGTTTAAAAGGGTGGGAAAAAGACATCTCCTTCTTGCTGATCACTAGTCTAGAATGAGCAAAATATTTTACTGCATCAAATTGAAATGTAATAGGTGCAAGAGAATTGAAATCTTGCACTAAGCACTTCATTACCTGCAGGCTTCAATGTTTGGTTTTTCACCCTGTCAAAAACATAAGCATACAATGGTTTTTCAGATCTCTGAGTTAGCTACTTTGCCTCATAAGACCTGTCACTTAAGCTGTGTAAAGCCTGTCATTTTCAGCCTTTTGATGTGATCTGAACAGGATGTGTGTGTGTATATATACATCTATCATTAGATATGTACATTTGTAAAGTAAAAATATCTTTATGGCTATTCTGGAAATTCTTACAGCTATTATAATATCCATTCAACTTCTACAACAGTATTTTAGAATAAAGACTGTCCCAGATCAATGCACATTTATTTCAGACCCAAGAAGATCTTAAACATCCATCTTTAGGAACAATGGATAACTTTTTTTCAGCCCATCAGTTACAAAGAAAAAAATGTGCCTTTGAAGATACATGAAGTGGGAGCTGCATGGACATCCTCAGAGAGCAGCACTGCCCCTTCAGCTGCTCTTCCAGCCAGCAAGCTTCCCCCAGCACTGCTGAACTGTAAATGCAGCACATCTGCCATGATTCCACCAGGAACATCAGATTACTTGGCATTACCTAAATAAAACAAGGTCTTGCTTGCCCATGTCTTGCCTTTCCTTCAAAGACCCCAAGCATCAAACAGATGGGAAGAGGTTTTATTTCAGGCCAACAGTAGGTCCCAGGAGATGGGCTGAGAAGCACCCTGCTGCCTAGGATGAGCTGGTTCAGGTGCTTGGGAAAATAGGAAAGTAAAGCTAGTTTTGTGGGCAGAAGTGAGGAGGAGGAGAATTTACTGCAGCAGCCACAAGGATGGGGCTGAATCTCAGCAGTGGGACCCAGACCCATGTCACAGGGCCACTGTGAGATGCCCAGGGTGGCCCAAGGGCCAGGCTGCAGCTCCCTGCATGGCTAGGGGGGCTCAGTTCAGGTGGCCTGTGGGACCAAGCCCTCCAGGGCAGGAGATGCTGCTAATTAGAGGTTTCTAGATTCATTAAGGCATTGCCTGAGGACTGCCCTCACATGGTCTGCTGTGCTGAAACAGGATAACTTCCCCTACAGGAGATGGTATCTCTGCTGTGCTTCTACAAGCAGTCAGAGATCCAGGCTTTGTCCTGTTAACCCCAGGGACTCCTGCTCGACACCCTCTGCACCTCCCAGGGAAAGGGAGCGTGTCTGTCACTCCACCTTTGAGAAATAGCTCTGTCTTGAATGCTTTTTATCCTTCTAAAAAGGACCCAGTGTGTCCTGCCATAACAACTCTTAAGGCAAAAATTGAGTTCTGACAGAAAAAAAAAAAAAAAAAAAAAAAAAAAAAAAAATTTCTTTTTCTCTTTATTAAAAGAGATGTCCAAAGCTGTAGGATGTGCTTCTTTTACATACTCAAAGTAATTTACTGGGCAAAAAAAGAAGGAAAAAGACCCTGGTTTTCTCCCCTCCACAAAATCTAGCAGACATGCCTCAGAACATCCCAAAAGAAATGGTAATAGAAGAGTATATTGTGGCTCCACGTTTTTGAGGGCTTTTATGAATTGTGAGAATGATTGTCCATGCATGTAGATTCAAAGATAGGCTTTTTCTTTCTTAACTGCTCCTTGAACAGCACAGTCCATATTTGACAAGTTAGAAGCATTAGAGAATAAATTCACAGAGATGAAAATAGAATTTCCAAAAAAGTTTTCCTTAGACTTCAAAGCAGATAAAAAGAATTCAAGGAAGTTTGATCTTTATTTTATAAGTATGTACAAGAGAAAGAGAGAACGAAGGCAACAGTCAAAGAAAAGTCTAGTTTAATATTTCTCTTGTGGGCATACATAATGAGAAGTGGAATGCCACAGTTCCTCAGTGTTCATAGGGTAGCAATTCACTGCCATAAAATTATATCTGCCTTCTTAGAAAATTCCTTCACTTCTCTGTTTCTGTCTGAAGTATGACAACTTGCTCTTGAGGTTTACAGATGTTGAGCTGTACTGGATGGATTATTGCTAGAAGAATTAAGACCTAACAGAGATGTAATCTTTCTTTAAGTTTCCCACCTGAAGGACAGTATATTTTCTCTAGAAAAAGTAAGAGGGAAATTAGTTTTCAAAACAAAACCTTGTAAATATTTCTAGTTTATAGAAAATCAGACAAGAAGGAATGGGTGAATAGTATTCTTACTTGAGCAAAAGAGCATTTCAACATTTTAGCATTTGCAGAGAAATCGATCTAAGTGAATGTTTACAAAATGATAAACAATACACAAACAGATAAGGGTGCAAAGAAAAAAATCAGAATTAGGCAGAATGCTTTTTTCCTGAGGTTTTATTTTCAAAACTTTATTTTTCCATAGGTCAGTGTCTGTTCAGGCTAATTATACCCATACCAAAAACTAAATAATGCCTGGGACTTTTTCCAGCTATGGTGTTCCATCAGTTGTACAATTAAATTGTCCCCAGCAGAACTTTGGCCCAGGCCAAAAAGAACTCTTTCAAACAGGTTCTGGGCTCGGCTTAAGAGCTGTTGTGGCCAGGAACCATTTGTGGATATATTTTTTAATATAAGCACCCTGTGCAAGACAGAATTTATTAACACAAGTGCAACCTATTTTCAGTGATTATAGGTGTGGGAATGTGTACTGGATTTACACTGTGCTCATAAGAAAGGTGCATGCTGGTGCTTGGGGTCAGTAGTAGTATGAACTATGTGGAAGACAACCTGAGAGCACAGAGAAAATATGGATGTTACATAACAAGGACCTGCTTTCCTGGGCTTAATTGACTGATTTTTCTTCTCATTTCTATACTGTAAGTGCAGAAATATACTCATCTGATCAGTACCAAAACAACACTTCACTCAATGTCTTCCTAGCACAGAGTAAATTTGCCTTTTCAGAGGCTCATGGAAGTACCAAAATTTGACATGAGTTACTTCTGAATTTTTAAAACCTCATGCAAATCTATTATTATTAGCAAAAAGATGCAGATAATAAAAATGCATTAGCTGTATCATACCATGGACTGCTGCAAGGATCACAGGACCAGCACTAGACAAGCCAGCTCTGGACTAGACAACATTGGGGCAGCAAGTACCACATGGACACAAGAAACTGGAGTCAACACCAGCTCAGGGCTGAGGCATATCCAGCAATTTTGGCCCACCTTAGTGACCAGCAGGTCACTCCAGAGAATGCTGGAGAGTGTGCCAGTGCAGAATGCATAATATTTGCTGCATGAGAGCTCAGTTCAGAAAGCACCTGAAGTAAATGTTACCAAGGGTATTTATCCCATGAGAGACATCCAACTAAAAAAGTATTTGAGGACTGAGATGAAATTTTGTTAGTTAATTAAATATCTAGTTAATGGCTCTGCTGATTATGCTACTTATCAAAATGCAAACATGTTTATGCTTTTTAACGCATAGTCTTTTTCACAAAAATACACAACTGAGGGAAAATGAAGAATGTCTACAGTAAGTCTCAGGCTTCTCTCACAGTTGCAGCATGACCCTCACATCTTTGGTAGGAAAGGACCCTGGGGTTTGTATGCTATGAATGCCCATGTCTGATGCACCCAGCTTTGCAGCTATTTTGCTGATAGACATGTTACTCACCCAACTTGCACGAACGACCGAGGGTTTTATTAGGCATATTGGAAGTGCGTGTTTTGAGCTGTGATGATTTTTTAAGGCATGATGAAGGGTCCCATCTACCCTAATCAACTTTGCATAGCCAGGGCTCAACTTCCAGTGTTGTCTTTCATCAGTGCAAGTGTCAGTCACTGGCCAACGCGTTGCCCACAGCCCTCTGCCCTCATTTCTTCATGGCGGGATGCATGTTGTTCTTTCAGGACAATTTCTTTTCGCCTGCTTTCCCAGCTTGCTTGGCCATGACAGGTCTGCCCCGGTTATGGCATTCACCATATGGCTGGGCTTGGCTCCACCCTATCTTTTAATAATTCCATCTCACTGACCATCCCCCTTGCACTGCTTTCACTGAGGGCATTTCAGAATTCAGCCCCAAACTATTGGTTCTGACTAGCTTAGCCATGTTAAATCTGAAAATATTAGCATTTATTTTCCGCTCAGTGATAGCCCCTGAAGTGACCTTAGTAGGTTATGTCTCATTTCATATATTTTCCTCCTATGGTAAACTGATACAGTGTTGATACAGCTAGAGCTATTAAGTCACAGCTTGAATTCAGATAAATGCACTTGGAAACATGGGTTTAGAATGTCATGTAATTCATAGACATTTTTTCTCTCATAGACATTTTCTCCACATTTCTGTATTGAAAATACATTAATGTATGTTAAAAATCTAACCAATTTTCCAGAAAATGCAAATATGGAAAAATAAATATATGCAGGTATGTACAGAATGGACTACAGACAGCTGTTTTGAAGGATTGGTGCAAATTCACAATCCAAGTTAAAAAACAAGCTAGAGAAATATTTGAAAATTTTTTTCAAATATAAAGCCTACGATTTTTCAAGCCGTTGAAAGGCAGAGATGGAGATCTGCTTATTTCACCTGTGAGGAGAGCATTTCAAAAGGTAAAAACTATTCAGCAATCTGTTATTATTATAATAACTGTAAATATATTAGTTGCATTATAATGTTTTTAATTACTATTTTTACACCTTTTTGGTTGCATAGTTAATACAAATTACACTTTTTTTACCCAAGTCTGTTTGTTTGCACACTTGGGATCATGTGGGATTGTCCCTGCCTAATCTGAACCTCATGTTGAGGCTAAGAACTTTCCTATTGCACCACTTTGGAAAAATTGCCTACAGCCATGATTTGGCCTAGTTAGGCATACACATCCATATAGTTTTAATTACCTCTGTACATGCTATTTCAATAAGTTTCTGGCCTCACACAACACAGAGGTTGAATAGTAATCACCATGCCAGTGCCTGGTCACTGTTTCTTTAATCTGACAATGCTTTGTGTCCTATGAAATGAGTAAACAAGGAAAGGCTTCTTTCCTTCTGAGCTTTGCCAGGGCACTGATTTCTTTAATATCAAGCAAAGTGATAAAGCTGAAAAGGTATCAACATGGTCCTTCTTGGATGGGGGGGGATGGAAGTGATCTTACTCCTGTGTGCAGGCAGGATGGTCATGCATGGGTGGATTAAGCAGCATCCCTCAATTTAGGGTGCATAGTTTGTTCAGTCACAACTTCATTTTATCCTTGTTTGTACACTTGATGTGTCAATACCCAGCTCCTGCCACTGCTGGTCCTTAGGACAGAGCTGCCAATCCTCTGGTTTCTCATGAGGAGCAGACTGAGGGTGAGGACTGTGGTCACTCTCACAGTGGTTCAAAGAATCAAATCCAATGGCAAACCTCTCAATTTGATTCCTTGCCTTATTTGCTGAGCTCAGCAGCCTGCTAGGAGTGATTGGAAACAAAAATAATGCTTAGGGCTCTTTCCACCCTGCTCCCTTGTGGCAGGACAGAGAAGGGAGGTGGGCTCTCCTCCAGTCCCTGTGCCCTCCATCCAGGGGAGGGACAACACTGCCAGAGCGTCTGGAGAGGGGTGACCCCATAACTGTGAAAATTCCTAACAGTAACCAAAAACTTCTTTCTTTTTGTTCTTAAAAATCACCATGAGGTTTCTGCTGGGAGAGGAGTTTTCTCTGAAATATTTTTTTAATAAAAGAATGACTTTTAAGCCTTACATCCTCTTTTAAGTGACATAAAAACATTGCTTTGTGCCAGCATTTGAAGTGTGGTTTATTTCAAGTAGAACAACAAAATAAAATTATTTAATGAGTAATATAAAGAACCTGGAATCAGTGCAGCTCTGCACATATAGTTCCTGTATGTACACAGCACACCAAGAAGCATAGCTATATGGCAAGACAGCCAAATTCCTTCTAACTATGTATTTATAATTTACCTGTACAAATTATAAGACCCTGTATAAGAATTATATGCTTTTTATCTGGTACCATTTGACTGCATGTGTTTCTGTTCTGGTTTATTGCATATCAGCTAATCGCATAACTCGGCTGGATGCATGCTAAATTGAAGTCCAAATGCTGTACACCACAGTGTAATCCCTCTGGATAAATGAGTAGTCAGTATACCCACTGGACTGCATTCCACCATCACTGCTTTGTAAACAGCTGTTAGCATGTGTTGTAAAATAGAAGAAAAAAAATCTGTTATTGCTATGCATAAAAATGTGGTTCCTTCATCAAAACCTTCACTGCACTGGTGAGAGGAATGTGTATGAGCTGAAAAATCAGTGAAGTCCTTAGTCCTTCCCATGGCAGGTGCTGCTTCAACTGCACAGGCAGCAGGAGCACACAGCTGGGACAAGGGACAGGAAGCCCTAGAGGTGCCACCAGTGACTCCTACAGACAACACCTCACCTCTGGTTAGGTCTGTGAAGACAAAACGCAGCAACTACAAGTCCTTTTGTGATTTGTGCATGTTTAGAAGATGAGACAAATCAAAGTAAAGCAAAGCAAATGAGAAGAAGTGGTCTTTTCTATCTGTGCTGCCATGGAACAGCCTCCCCTCACCTGCCTTCCAACCCTGAGAGCACACAGGTTGTCCTTGCTTTTCAAAAGAGCAAGCAGCAGCCAACAGGCATGGGGTTTAGGAGAAGCTTTGTGAAGCAATGTTCTGTTTCTGGCTTTTGGTCTAGGTGGGCAAGGGGGTGAGTAACAGCTCACAGCAGGGGTGAGAAGGTCGTGGCAGCCTAGAGAGCAGCCGTGGGCAAAGGGGAAATGCTCCCAGGGGAGCAGGTGTCCCAGCAGGGTGTGCACACATGCTGGGAGGGAGGGAGGGAGGGAGGGAGGGAGGGAGGGAGGGAGGGAGGGAGGGAGGGAGGGAGGGAGGGAGGGAGGGAGGGAGGGAGGGAGGGAGGGAGGGAGGGAGGGAGGGAGGGAGGGAGGGAGGGAGGGAGGGAGGGAGGGAGGGAGGGAGGGAGGGAGGGAGGGAGGGAGGGAGGGAGGGAGGGAGGGAGGGAGGGAGCCCTTGCTGCTTCACCTCCAGCCTGCAGGCGTGGGGCTGGCCGAGGGCTGCAGGTTCAGCATTGTCTGCCATCCCTCCGGGGATGCCTCGCGGCAAAGCTGGCTGCATCAGCATCCTTAACAGCAGAGGCAAAGTCAGAGCAGCTCATCCTAATGGTCCCCTTCTGCCCTGAAATTCCATGAAATCTTTCTAATTCTGCCTCTATAGCCAAGGGGTATTGAACAAAATCAATATTCCCCAAACACTCTTAATTTTTAATCCTTTCCTTAGTATTAATTTTCCTTTGATCCTCTGACCAACTAGTGTTTTGTTTTCATTTTTTCCATCTTCAGTCTCCTTTCTTTCCTCACTGAATGATTTAATTCCTGAAGCCAGATTTGAGAGACCAGAAGTTGTAGTTTTCCATGCCAGGAGGGCTGAGGCTGGTCCCCCTCGAACTACACTTCAGCACCTGTCATTCCTTCCATGTCCTTCTGGGGATTTGCAAAAGGGGATTCAAAACTGGCTTAAATGGCAACTAATATACAGATGTAGAGAAGCTGTATCAAAGGTCTGTTATTTTTTCTTACTCTCTACTTGCTATCAGAGCATCAAATCTGAATGTAGCCACCAGAAGCCACTCTCCATCGCTCAGGCTGCTAGCACACTCAAATGAGGAAAAGGAGGGATAAAATGTGACATTACTGTAAATGAGATTCTTGTCACTGAGGCCAACAGCATGGCAGGATTAGAAAAGAGTTATGCACTTCACTGAGAAATGGAAATATCCATACTGATATTAGATAAAACAGAAAAATGAAAAGATCGACATTCCCATGTTGCAGAATGGCTGCACAGACAGATATGAAAGTTGCATTTTCCCTAGAAGTAGATCATTAAGATAATTGTTTACAAGATTTCCTAAGCCCTGCTCTGAAATATCTCTTACAGCCAGTGTCCATGACTGATGATCCTCTGTTTGGAGCCAGGGTGGGACATCTTCCTCTGCTTCTAATTTAGGGGTGGTGAGTATATATTGGAAATTAGCTGTGTGCATTCCCTCTAATTCGTTTTGTTTCAAGGGTGTTCACATCTCTGTGGTTCTATTTCCACAGTGCAGCAGATGAGTTCACTGGCAGAAAAGCTCATTAGAATTATGAGATTTACTGGAATATCAGTGACTAGTCTTTTTTAAAAGTCTGGTGAATATTGTGACTTACTTGCCAGGGCAAAGCTGAGGAGCATCTGAAATGCCATACACTGAGCATTCCTAATGAACTGATTAGCAATAAAGTTTGGGAAATTTTGGGAGAAATCCACATATACATTTCATACAACTCTAAGTTACTCATGCCTAACTTCACAATGGGAAAATTACTTGCATATACCAAAGGTATTTTTTTCAGGGAAGGTTCTGTTTTAAAATTCCAACTAATATTTTAACACGTAGCACAGTCTTTAAAGCTGTATTAAAATAACAAAAGTGACCAGGAAAATCCAGCTGGGAATTCTGTTGTAATTTTAATTCAGATGTATTATGTATCTTATGCATTTCACAATATGCAACCATTATTCTGTAAAGAGCTAAGCATGTGTTTAAATTTATACATTTTGTGTTTTAATGAGAACTCATAGAGTGTAAAGTTAAGCATACATAAAATCAGATTAAGAGTTAGTGTTAACACTAGAGTGGTGCATTCAGAATCCGCAGAGACAAAAAAACCCCAAACTTACACTGTAAATTAGAAAAATTTGCTTAATTAACTTTTAACTCCAGGTGGTATTTTTATTTTTTAGAACATAATCTTCAACCCCAGTATTAAGCGAAATAATACTCTGCTTTCTTGCTCCATTTTCTCTGTATTAAGCAGCTTTTGGATACAATCAGTGCCTTTTTATGAGAAAGCATATTCCTAAATATAAGTGCCTGTTTCTGGATCCTATTTTTCATATTTTTGCATCACTTGACCTTTTTGAGACTCTAGCTTATCTGATTGTCTTTCCCAAGGCAATCCATTATTCTGCCATTGATACTCCCACCACAAGGGTCTTTTTTGTAATTAATTAACTTTATAGTAAAGAGGAGATTGTGATTTTAAATAGAGGTGAATATTTTGCAGGGGAATGAGTCATATCTTACTTAACCAGCAGAGGCTCTGAGAGAGAAATGCAGCCTTTTCCAATCAGCAGTTATAGTGGTATCATACCCAACAATTAATTTATCTTATTCTTCTGCATGTTCCCCTCACAGAAAGTAGCTCTTTTCTTCTAGGTCTAAGTTATTAATGTGCTTAATCTCAGTTCTCTGGAATAAGGTTTTCTGCCATGGGACTGGGCAGTGGTTAGAGCAGTAATAATTTTTTTTTTTTTGAAGTCTTCTTGGAGCTCTCTAACATGCAGTGAAGGCAGCAGCTGCAGCTCAGCATTACAGCTCTGAGGGTGCATGGATCCTCAGGAGGAGCTCCTCAGTGCATTCTTCTTTGGGATATTTGTTTCCACTCGTGCCACAGGGTTATCCCATAGGTATTTTTCCTTTGGCCATTTCCTCGGTCACTATCATCTGAGGTCACCACATTTGCCCAACTCTGCAAGCCTCCTTCAGGAATATTCTTTCAAGCACAGAACCTCTGGGATGACATTTTAATCCAGCAGCAGTATGATTTATCAGTGTATGCATATAAAACAGTATTCCTCTCCTTCATCCACAGGCTAGCAAGAGAGAGAAAGGTGGCCATGGACTTTCAGGAATGGTGCAGCTTTGGAAGAGTGGAAGTTTTTAGACAATCTACTTGAGCCACCTTCCTTCTCCATCTAAATGTGGCTTTTGTGCTGGGAGGCCCCATCCAGCCCCTCGCATCTCCTCCCTCAGACAAAGTAGGTGCCTCACTTTGGGGCATCCTTCATGCTCCTCTGGGAACAGGGGCATGTTCATGCTCCTGAACACCTTCCTACTTCCTCTCCTCTTCCTCAGTTGTAGCCACCATGAGCTGGTGGTGTCTTCCAAGCACCCCATCCCCATCCCTCCACCACTCCCTTCATGGAGAGATTAACCCTGGATTTGGTTTCTTCCCTGCCCTTCAGATCTCTTTGAAAACTTCCTTTCCCAGGGAGCCTTTCTATCTCATTTCAGCTACAGGCAGCCATGGCAGATGTGCCCCTTCTCAGGGCATCAAAACAAGCCAGTGCTGGGGGGAGTGGGAGGGAAGGAGGGAGACCTTGCTCCAGCCTCATGGGCCACTACAGGATTTTATTATTTACCTGGGTAGGCAAGTAATATGAAAAATCTGTGAATATATTAAACATGACACATTTTCTCAGCTAAATATTTGCTGGGTTTTGTCTTATGGAGATAATGCTGATTTTACTAACAGGGGTGTGATCTCAAATCTCATTCCTGGCTTTTAACTATGTATAATAATTCAGTTCACCCATTTATCCCTTTAACACAACATTTAGGTTAAGCAGTAAGCCTAAGGGGAACAAGTTATTACTAGCCTGTTTTTTTATTTTTCTTTGATGTCCTCGATTCTATTCTCATTCATGTATTGGGGTGTGCAGCAAATGAACCTTAAGCATTTATTTTATTTACTAATTTTGCTTACTAGCATTATCAAAAGAGAGGAGCAGCTGTGAGCTTCACAGATTGAGCATACATCTGAACATTTAACGGCCCTGGTTTATCCTGGCTTCAAGGCATCACAATATAATATTCACTGACATGAAAGCTGAAGAAAGGATGTCATGGGAAGTCTGAGAGTCACGCTGTGAGAGGGGATGTACTGCAAGACCCTTACTCCATTGGCTTCTAATAGGCTAAGTATTGATATGCAAATTAGAGAGGAGCTTGTGTGTGGCCTTTTAATACAGTCACTAAACATCAGTTCAGAAAAAAAAAAAATAGCAAGACTGCTCCTCTTATATTTCTGCCTACAGATGCACAAAAACCAAAATGGATGTGTTTTCACTGAGCTGCTTTGAAAGTAAATGAGGCCATTGCTCAAAAACTATGCATAGGACCTGAAAGTTGAAAAATTCTGATGCAGGTTTCAAACACCAAGTGCTGAGGTACACTGATAAGCAGAAGTGGGCTAACCCATGTAGGGAGGGTTCAAAAAAAAAAATCAGTTTCTTCATTCCTAACATTCCTCCCTGGGAGCAATACATGTGCCTGTGGAAGATTAGGTGCTGGGTTGCCATCTCTGAAAATAGAAATACGTTTGCAAGGTAGCAGAAAGAGAGACCCAAAGGGCATCTCCAAGGAGGCTTTGACTCTTGTGGTTTTGACACACACAGATAATTCCTATTTCAAGTTCAGCAGATGAGAGGAAAGCAGCTGTTAGTTTATCTTGTAAACAAGCCCCAGCGTGCCACCAGATTATGACAGGGCTTCAGATTGGAGATGGCCCTAGACAGCTCAAAGAGTGAAGTGTTAAAAAAATAGAATTGCTTCTGAGAGCACCATTACCCAGCTACTTTGGGCTGCCTCAAATACCACAACAGGCCTGAAAGCCCCAAAGTAGTGAGGGTGCTGGAATCCATCAGTCCCATTGCTGGGAGGGCATGTGGTCCTCTCACAGGAATCAATCAATGGGAAGAAATCTCAAAATCTCCTTCATTCTCTGAATTTATCTGCCCTTAGTAGCTGTACCAAACCTGGGCTCCAAGGCATCACAGAGGAAAACCAAGGCTCTGCACTAAAGGTGGTGCCAGGTTTGCTACATATTCATGGAAATATAGAATATCCTGAGCTGAGAGGAACTCACAAGGATCACTGAAGTCTAGCTCATACACTGTGTGCATAGATCACACACAGCATTTAACAGAAAGCCCAGTGGCCAAAGGATGCCCTGGTGAAGGAGCCTTGGACCAGGCTCTTTGTGCTGCAGCTCTGTGGCCCAGCTCCACGCACATATGTTAATCTCTATTAGCATATGTCAGCTCCAGCTGCCCACATGCCCACGTGTGACTGGAGCTGATGCCAGGGGTGTCATGAATAGCCCAGCCTTCATTTTTTTCCACTTGCCTCCAGGCTTGTCTGTGTGGGAGCATATAACAGTGCAAGATAAGATGCTATATTTATATTCCTATAAGGCACTCACAGATTTGCATTCCAGAATGACCACATTTTTCCAGCTTAACTTAGGCTGCTTTGAAAACAACTCAAGCTAAGCAAGAAAAAGCTGTTTCTTATTCCCAAATAAGCATGTCCCACACCAGTATTACTGCTGAGACGCTGTTCACTGCTGTGATTTCTCACATGGAAACAAAGACGGACAGCAGGGCAGGGCAGGGCAGGGCAGACCCACCTCTGCAGAGGCATGGGCCAGTTGCCATTCTCCCCAACCCTCTCCATGTGCAGGTTCCCCAGTGCCTCTGCTCCTCTGCCCCTCCTTCTCCAGCAGCTGGTCCCACTTCCTCCTGCAGCTTTTCTCTAAATGGGTGCATGCACTCAGCCTGCTGTATACACATATTCCCTCCTAAATTCACTTCCTCTCCTCTATTCACAAGCCTAATCACAAGATTCATCTTACTTTCCATTTTCCCTGCTGACATTAAATAAGTAAAAGCAGCAGCAAAGAAAGAGAAAGGTGGAAGTCAGCTTAATTCCCAGTGGATATAAACTGTTGCAATGCTGTAACACATACCTGCACACACACTCTCATGCACCCATATGAATCTTCATAAGAGACAAAATCACTTCTGTGTCTTCCTGTTATAGAGCACACTTCCCTTTCAACACAATCAGTAGGGAAGCTGCTTAATAATGAAGACTTGAAAATCTGTTCTTATTTCTGTAGGCTTTAAATGCTCAGCTCAGCCCTGTGTTGTGGGCATCATCCTTTCTGGCATGGGGGGCTTAGGAGGATTCACAGAGAGCCCATTAACATTGCTCCTTAATTGGCTCAAGGCATCACTGCTGATCTCAGCTTGGCACAACCTTCATTTCCTGAACACCACCCAAGGCCCCTGCCAGTTCAAAAACTGGAACATCAGGAGTAAAGACTGAGAATGACACAAAATTAAAACTAGAAATTAGTCTGGGAATTCACAGGTGAAAGATGTGCATTCTATATCCTTCTGGAAATATATTGCTTTCACAAAACCAGCAAAGATGTTTGATTACAGTTTTTAATTCTGAACCTGTCTCAAAGTGTTTAACCTTTCACTTACCAGTGCACCACCACTATTTTAAACTATGATTAAGATGCATATTCCCCTCCCTTGTTTGACTGCATAATGCCTAAGGAAGTATGGTGGTTTGACACTGGTCAAATGCCAGGTACCCACAAGAGTCACTTGCTCACCCTCTCCTGCCACAACTGGGCAGAGGAAGGAAAAAATTAAATGAAGGGCTCATGAGTTGAGATAAGGACTGGGAAAAAGCATTCCTGGGACAAAATAGGCTCAACTTAAAGGTACAAAGTAAATTTATTACTAACAGAGTCAGGGGAGGATAATGAGAAGTGAAATAAGCCCTTAAAATACTTTTTTCCCCAATGCCTCCCTCCTTCCCACCGAGCAGAGGGAGACAGGGTGTGAGGGTTTTGGTCAGTTCATCACTGAGATTTTCTTCCACTGCTCCAGGAGAGGAGTCCTTCCTCTGTGAGACTGTGGGGTCCCTCCCACAGGAGACAGTTCTCCATGAACTCCCCCAGTGTGGGTCCACTCTCACAAGCAGCAGTCCTGACAAAACTGCTGCAGGATGAGTCCCTCCCACGGGCAGAGAGACCAAACCTGCTCTGGCATGGGTCTCTCTTTCCATGGAGTGCAGTCCTCCAAGGACAGGCTGCCCCAGCCTGGAAGCAGGGACCTCTCTCCATTGGGTCTCCCACTGGATCACAGCCTCCTCCAGGGATCCACCTGTTCCAGCATGGGAACCTTCCCCAGGGGCTGTGGATGGATCTGTGCATCCCCCATGGATCCCCATGGGCTGTGGGTGGATTTCTGCATCCCCATGGATCCCCATGGGCTGTGGGTGGATCTCTGCATCCCCCATGGATCCCCATGGGCTGTGGGTGGATTTCTGCATCCCCATGGATCCCCATGGGCTGTGGGTGGATCTCTGCATCCCTGTGGATCCCCATGGCTGCAGGGGCACAGCAGCCTCATCATGGTCTCACCACAGCCTGCAGAGGAATCTCAGCTTCAGTGCCTGGAGCAGCTCCTGTCCCTCCTTCTGCACTGACCTTAGTATTGCCGTGTTGTTTCCCTCACATGTTCTCACCTCCTTTTTTCTCTGGAGCAAAAAGCCTGTGACTTTGTTTTGATTTTCTTCTTTAATATGTCATCACAGAGGTGTTACCAGCCTCTCTCCCTGGCTCAGTTTTGGCCAGCAGCCTGTCCATCCTCAGAGCCAGCAGGGATTGGCTCTGCTGGACATGGTGGAAGCTTCCAGTAGCTTCTCACAGGAACCACGTCTGTGTCTCCATGCCACCAAAAACGAGGCAGTGCAAACCAACACAGGGGAAAGTCCACACAGGGTGTACAGAAGCACATTTTGCATCCTTGGGCTGCCTGGGGACAAAACTCATACCAGCAATGATCACTCAACCCAACTCACCTGAGCTCTGCTGCATTAGAGCAGGTAATTGCCATAAATCACCTGCTCTCCACAGCATGGAGAAGATTAATGGCAGCAGACATTGGAGCTGCCAACTCAGAAGATTTCTGTGGTGGAGCAGGGACAGCTACACATGAGGAATTTGTGATAAAAAGCTACACTGGGGCTATAATAAAGTGCTGGAGAGATGCTGAGGTCCTCTTCCACAACACAGACACATTAAGGTCTGTCTGATTGTGGTGACAGACAGGTATTTGACTGAACACACCAGCAGCTATTAAGAAAGAACCAGTAACTAAAAGCCAATGTCAAAACGTGATGTAGGACTGTCAGATGCCATCAGTAATAATTTTTGCTGTGACCAGTCTCTGGTAAGGGGGGCAAAGGAAACAATATTGCTGCTGACTGCAAGGGACCAGCTCCCTGTGATTTGTGGGTTTCAGAGGAAGAGGGTCTGCTGCCACCCTCTTCAGGAGAGAGAGAGAGATTTATTATCTCTACCAATTCTCTTTGCCTTGGTTAAAGGGAAAGCATAGCTGGGGAAGAAGAGCATAGGAATGTGTTGCACAGAGGTAAGCAGCAGTACCTGCATTGGGATATTATATAGGTTTAAAGGTATCAAATAGCACGTTACACAGGGTAAAGGATCACTGTAGCCTTTGTAAGGGGGATGCAAAAGAGCTGCTGGACAAGCAATATTTATAACAAGGATTTATCATAAGCGATTTAGCAGGAAAATCAAGAAAAATTAAGACAGCCCCAGGCCATTCCCTTACATCCATCCTTAGGCTGTGCCAGCAGGTACACACTACTGAGAGCTGCAGTGGGAGGCAGGTGACCCTGTCCAGTTGTGCTGCTGCTGTCCTGCTTCCCTCTCTCCCCAGCAGCAGCGTGGCTGTGAAAGGAAAAGGGGAATTGCCAATCAGTCCCTGTTTTGGGACCAGCAGTGCCCCTTTGATGTAGAGAGGAGCACTGAGCTTACCAAATCACCTTTAGATCCATGCACAGGAGGGGGCAATGCTAAGGCATGGGTCTTCATTTGCAGGTGAAATCTAAAACTCTGCCCCTACTCTCCAAAACAGGCTGTCCTGTTGGTGTTTACATGGTGCCCTGGCTTGGGCTTATTTCCAGCAGCACATTCAGGAGCTATGGTTGGGCTACACAGCCCAGGAACTGCAGCTCTCAGACTGATTTTCTAAATGTTGAAGGACAGATGTAACACCCCCTTTGCTCTTGTCTTTTAGCGTAACTTCTTAATTTCAAACTGGACACTGTGTCTCTGTGTTCAAACAGTTTTCAAGTTTTTTCCCTGTTCTATTAAAGAACCCATTCTCCACCAGCTACCAACTGCTTGTCTTTCTTTTTGTATTTTATTCCCCATGCATAAAGCAGGGTGCAGCTTTCCCAGGACAAATTCCACCACTAAAAACGTTTCCCCCAAATTTCAGAGTTAAAAGCAGCTAGGAAGCTTACAGTGAGGGTGAAACTAATCATCTGCTGCTCTTAAAGCTGGTGAAGCTTTTAGTGTTGCCAGCAGCAGATCTGGGATGAGATCTTTGCAGAGTAATGCAGCGAAGGCACGCTGTGGCTCACTGTGACAGATCCAAATGTATCCTGTCTGTCCAAAGGGGGCCAGCGGCTCACAGCAGCTGTCGAGCTGCTTTGTAAACAAGTGGGGGACATAGCTGTTTAACCTAGAATCATGCATCTGAAAATATGCTCTGCCTCTCCAAGGATTTTGCTGGAAATGCTTCAAAGGATTCTGTTTTTCCCAGAAAGCTGCATCATGTGGTGTTTATCTACTCCTCGAAAGTACTCGCAGCCTTCTTCCATAGGAGAACGGCACTTTGCAGCTTGACAGTAAAATCACACATGACTTGTTAAGCACAACTTCCTAATGTAGCTCCCTGTCTGTTGCAACAGTCTCCCTGGTGGTAAAAAAATACAGTACATTACACTCGCTATAGCAACTGTGATGGCAATATGCAGATTACGTGACCATATCGATCTCCAGCATCTAAAAAAGAAATATTTATTTTAGCATAGTCGGTACTCTTTTCACAGTCTCTTCTTTCACTGTTCTTTTCTGTTACACTGTATTAACTTCATCCCAGGATCTCCCTGATAAAGCTCAGCACTGACCATTTTCTTTCTTTCACACGTGCCTCTGTATCCCAGATGACCCTTTGCATCCCTTAGTCATCCATTCTGGCCTATGTATTCCAGTGCCTTTATTTCTAAATAGCACACATAACCCAAGTTCATAGATCATTTTATCTCACATTCACATACATCTTCATTCTCTCCTGTGGTTTATCCTATTTTTCTGCTTTCTTCCACCTATTATATCTTTCTTTCAAAATGTACCCTGCTCAAAGACTTTTTTCTTATCTTTTCACTGGGTTTTTAACTGAATGTAGAGAAAATTAGGGCTGTTAGTGTTTTGAAAACCTGTTACATAACAAATTCCCATCTTTCTCTAAAAAGTCTCTGTTCCCAGGTCAAGGACTAGATTTTTTTTGATAATTTTTTATTCTTTGTACAGGGGCACCATAGGGAAAGGTATGTTATTTGAGCTGCAGATACAGACTCCTTTTAAAGCCAGGAATAATGAAGTTCTGGTTTGAAGCTCAAGTGTTGAATCATTCTTCTTTAGGACTGAATTAAATCAACTAATTGTTTTTCCATCTCTAGAATAGAAGCAATATTTTACATTCTACTTTACAGGTATGTGTGAGGTTGAAATAATGACAATGAAGTCATAAACTAACCCAGACCATCCACATTACTCTTGAAAAATGTGTTGCTGTACTCCTTTTTTCTCATTTGGTATTGTGGTTTGCCTTTTCTCAGAAAAGAGGATTGCCAAGTCTAGTCTGAAGCCTGCATGCTGCTGAAAGGATATTGTACTGCAATAGGAGTGTAGGTGTGCATGAAGACTGCCAGAAGCATCTCCTATTACCCCAACAGGAGAAAAAGGCAGCCAACTTCTATATATCCTGTAGTCTGGAAAATTGTGAAATACCATCTTTTTGGCAGCCATAAATGGATAAACATTAGGTAAAAGCTAAGTGCAATGTGGATCCTGTCCAAAAAGGGCACAAGAAATTAGAGATGCTACAAAAATGCAGAAGGATAACTAAGTAAAGGAGACACACAAGTAGCCCAACATACTAGAACAGCACAGATTAGAAATCTTTAGACCCATGCTCTCTCTGGAGCTGACTGATATTCATCTGCATGGTTAGAGAACATCTCCCCCAGTACTGGCAGAGAAGAGGTCAGTCATTCATGCTGAGATTTTCCTTTTGCTAGCTGTTGCCATGTGAGATGTCCTGGTTTTGCCAGGCAGGGTCTGCATCCACCTGCTGTGGAGGGACCAAGCACAAACCATATTTCTTCCACAGGATATACACACAGATGTGGTTTTTAGGGTTGTGGTTCACATATGTGTCTTGTGAGAAGATTGTTGGGCTGTTTGCTTCAAATTTTAGCAGAAGATCAGCTACAACACAAAAAAAAAAAAAAAAAAAAAAAAAAAAAAAAAGAGCAGTCTAGGGATTAGGTAGATATTTCTGCATTAGGTTGTATATGCAATTTGAGATGAAATACATTTTGTCCTGTTTCTTTTGTGGTCTTGTGCAGAATCAAAGCTTCTCCTTAGGCTCTGTACCTGTGGGACAGAAATCCCACTTATTAAAAGTAAATTTCTCAATTTAAGAAAATTGAGAAAACAAAGGAAGATTTTTACCAGTTTAATTTATTTTGACAATATTTTTGAACAGTGAAATTGTGTTTATTTTGCATTGCTTAGAAAGTTCATGGTGATTTAAAGATTAGGTTGGGCTTGGCAATGCAAAAATACTAATTTTAAAAGTATGGATTTTCATCTTTTCTTCAACTCATTTTTCTGTCCAAAAGAGGGAAACATTTTTAGGAAGGCTGAATGGAAGAAAACAAATTCACAGGGTGTTTTGTTATATTTTTGCAAACTCTTCTGTAAGGAAGTAAAGGAGATTTCTCCACCTTTAGATGTGTTAATTCCTTACGTCTGTCTTCCACCCTTAATTTTCCATTTGAAATTAGTAGAATGAGGAGATTTAAAAAATCATCATATGAAAACCAAAACTGATAATTTTTTTTTTTAGAAATGAAATTACTGAAATCTCTGTTGATGTATGAAGCTGTAAACAAACTTTCTGTTCATATTTTCCAAGTATAAAATGAAAAAAAACTGTCAAAAAAAAGGCTTTTGATTGCAATGACCCCACATCTCCTGAAATGCTTTTTTTTTAGAAAAAATTTCTGCTTATTCTGCCAAAGTCATTGACACTGACCTTATACATGTAGATTCAAAGAGATTAATTAAAGGCAAGAAGCACTGCTAAATTGTCAGCAGCTGGGAGATGAAAGTGATTCTGGAGAGTAATTCTCCAGTGATGCTGGGGATAAGGCAGGACGTTTAGTGGATAAATTATCTCCCTCCTGAATTTAAGCTGAGTCTGGTGAAATGATAGTTTTCTGAATGTCCCTTTATGGTCACATCCTATTGCTGGTGGTGTGACTTTTTATAAGGCCAAAACAAAACATAAAATAAATTGTATAGTTAATATAAATGCTGCAAGTATACCAAGTGTACAGGACTTACTGTGCACTAGGGATTGTACATAAGATGAACTTTATAGCTTTTACATTTCAAAATTATAATTATTTTCTCCCCTGCATTTCTCAATATGTTTCACAGGCATTCAAAGAACAAGAGTAGAGTTCCCCTGTGGTTAATTTAACCCTAGGAAATTCCCCAGAGCATAATCAAAGACTGCACAGTGGCTAACATTTCTCTCCTGTTTCAAAACTAATGAAGTTAAATCCTGCTGGCTAAGGCAGTATATCTAAAAGTCTATTAGACTTTAAATATAGTAACAGAACAGACATCAGTCATAAATACAAAATGCATTTTTTACCAGCTGTCTAAAAGAGGCACCACAGCCACAAAAAGACCTCTTCCACGGGCTTGCACCAGCCTCATTATCACCTATGAATTAAATTGAAACTGCCAAAAGTCACAGCAGTGAATTCCAGACATGACAGTCAGACCATTGCCCATGACAGGAGAGTGAAACACCTTCCCCAGACTCGGCTTGGGATTCACTTTTTTCATCTCTTCATACCCCCATGGGATCCACTGACTTCAAAGGGTGTTCAAGTGGATCTTGGGCATAAGAGATCTGCATATCTTAATCAAAAAGCAGCTGTTGGAAACAGCCCTATTAGAGGATAAATCCCAGTTTAAACCAGGCAGGGAACAGGAAGGCTTTTTGAGGGGACCAGGGTGAGCAAAGCTATGTGAACCCCAGCAGCATCAACAAATACCTGAGCTCTCATTTTTTTGTCACTTGCACAACTCTTGACTCAGGATATCCCCACAAGGGAAAGAAAAATGAGAAAGTCACACACATGCATTTTGAATGGATATTTGTGCAACTGCTCAAACTTCTCATTCTTGTAGCTGCCTGAACCTAAGCTAGAAGTAGAAACACAAACCATCAGTCCCACCAGACAACCCACACAGAGAGCCAAGCAAAATCCTAAACACACAAGGGCAGCAAGTTGTTTGCATATCACTCACTTAACATTATATGCATATGTTAGACTTGCAAATAGGATGAAAGCAATTGGAAATAAAAAGTAACTACAAATGGTTCATTTTAACAAAATGCATAAGTTAGCAATAATAAAAATATTTCTTCTTTTAAATAATCCCTTTTGAAACCCTTGGAAGCAAACTTGCTGGTGGCTCTGGATAACTCTGTTCTCTTTATGTCACAGGAGTCTTGCAAACAGCTCACAACAGATGTCTTTTTTAACCCAAACTGTATTTCCTATCATTATGTTTTAAACCTTATGAAAACTAGATAGAGAAAAAGGTTGCTTTCAATTCATGTTAAGAACTACAACCAGAAGTTCTTTATTTACTGTGTTTTTTGGCTAAATGATTACAAATGGACCAATTTACCCCAAATTACTTGAAGAACCAAAAGAAAAGGCACTTGACAATTCCTAGGGTTTGTTCTCTACTCACCAATCTAGGGAAAGATTAAATATTTTTCTGTGTTAATACATTTCTTCTATCCAGCCCACTTCTGCTGCTCTTTTCTCCAATGTCATCAGTAATTGGATTAAACCCTGACAGGTCCCTCTAATTCATTAAAGAAGGGAGGAAACAACACATACTGCAGCAAAACAATCCTGCCCTAACTCCAACAAAACCAACACAGTACTATCACAGATAAATTTAGTTCATTCTGTCTTAATCTAGTCAGTGACCCCTCCACCCCACCTAACATCAGAGCCATTACATATTTTTTCATCCAGGATTTTCCTAATGGGAAAGACAACATGTTAATCTTGCCTTTTCTCACTGCTGAAACAACTGAATATCACAAATCCAAGTGAACAGCTAGGCTCAGAGCAAGTGAAGCACAAAATTATCCAAAATTAAACTGAGGAGAGGGCAGCTCTCAGCACTTGCTTTTCCCAATTTCCTTCTTCACTGTCAATTGATATAACAGACCATTTGCAGAGGTTGGGTTTAATACAAAGATTAGACACTTTACATATGTGGTAGGAGCAAATCCAAACAGGAGGTTAGTGGGACTCTTCTGGAGGACTTTTTCTTCTTTCTTAGTTGGATTCTATTGTTCCTTAACATACTCTGTTGATAGTATATTATCCAAAAACTTCACATTTATTACAATAGTTCATTACAGTATTAAGAGCTGGTGGTATTAGTGGTTTTATAAAGCTCTTGAATTAACTTTCGAGACTAAATCTGTAAACAACTCCTAGTGTGGTTCTGTGTGAATAAAAAGTGAGTAGCAAACAGAAAACAGTGCCTGGCTGCAGACAGGGACATTAGGAGGGCAGAAACTGCATGGCTATTTTTGTATGGATTTCTCAAAGCTTTTGACAAAAGGGGTCTGCAGTCCAGAGCTCAAGTGCTCCAGTTCCTGCAGCCTTGGCAGTGGAAAAGCTCCCTGATGCACCAAAGCCTCTCCTACCCTGGAGCACTGATGGCACCTCCTTCTCTCCCACACTAGCTTCCCACACCATATTCCCTTTTCCCCCTTCCTTTGCTTTGAATCTCCTCCCAACACAGGGTTTCAAGTTCTGCCCTGTCCACCTGGACTGGAGTTTGGAGGCAGACAGAACATGACCAGTCTGGAGTGTGGGAAGAGGAAAGAAACAGGATGCACAACACCCAAGCCTGGGCCACTCAAATATTGTGCTTTAAGCCAGACCCAGGGTGAATGCTAAGTCAACCCAGAAGACAAGGGGGAAAAATCTCACTGCAAGCAGGGACTTTTATTTTCTCCTCATGTTCTGCGGGAAAATATCGGGCTGAGTTGTAAAGATTTAAGAACTGCACTTGTTTGCTACAGGAGAGCACTTGGCAAAGAAATAAATGGGAAGCTTAGTTTGCTTTGGGGAGATTTGCCCTGTATTTGATTTATTCTGAATTTATGACTTCCACAAAGACAGTTGCTAAAGGGCACAAGTGCAGGAAAGAACAGAGGAACCTATGACACTTTTTTATCGTTTTAAAAAATAAAATAACTAATCCTGTTTTAAAGCCATTGCATTGCACCAGCAGTTTTCCTTCAGTTTGTGTACACCACAACCAGCAAGTTTCAGCATAAACAGCACCTGTCTCTCTAATTGCTCTTCTATATCTTTAAATGCCACCATCACACACTTTCCATTACACCTGGGCAATAGTTGTAATCAATCTGTTTCCATCATTACCAACCTATTTTCCTGGGACTAAGTGTTTGCAACCCCTTTGGCCCTGTAATAATTTTAAAATCTACAAAGCAGGGTTTTCTAGAAGTATTCTATCCATATACTGCTGTAGGGCTTTAATTGCATCAAAACAGGTGTTATTCTTGGATATGTCTTTTCCCCCACCCCAAATAATTTAACTGCAGTTGTTAAAACCTGCATTAAAAAGCCCAGCTTTCCATATTGCATGGTGCAGTTTTTAAAACAATGAGCCTGAACCTGGAAGATGAACAGAGTGTGAGCCGCAATTTTTCAGAACTACAAAGCAATCAATTAACATAACAGGAACTAAAGGAGAAATCTGATTATATGAAATTGCCAGCCAGATGCCAAGAATGCTGTAGGAATTCTTTACAAATATTCACTACAGTTGCACCTTTACTTGTAAAGTCGCTCCCATTTTCAGTATTTCTAATTTTCTAGAAGCTTTGAGGTGTCTTCTTGGCATGAAACTCAAAAGCAGACATTTCACGGGCCAAAAAATACTTCAAAGATAGATCCAGAGACCAAAAGACATGTACCCATGTGCTGATGGTTCACATGAGCTGGGGCTTTCTAAAAGGTTGTCAGTCTAGTTGGCTGACATCTTCCAGGCAAATGATTTATTGACTGAAAAAATGGAAGGCAGGGTGAGTCAAAACATCATATACATTTTTGATATATACAATTTAAATTTTATGTTAAAAAGTTGGAAAATAATGAAGTATTTTAGGATGACATCTTCTCAATGAAATATTTCAGCATAGGGCTTCTTTTCTTCTTTTATCTTTTTGGGTCTTTTAATACTCCTCCTGATCAAAGCTAAGAGAAAAGTTTTTTTAAATTTAGTAGAATATTATGTTCAACCCAAAATTATTAGTCTTTCTCATATTTTGTCTTTCCACCACCATTCTGAAAAATCAGTAATGTATTTGCTATAATCATTGCTCATCTAAGCAGAAATACTAAGAAATCAGCCTGAATTGAAAGGACCTTGCTGCTCTCTGTATTGGAAGGTGTGGAGAAGATGGGAGCAAGAATTCTTGGAGGTATGCAGTGATGGGATGAGCAGCAAGAGACACGAGCTGGAACATGGCAGATTCTGATTCATTGAAGGAGAATTTCTTTCTACCATAATGGTGCTCAAAGACTGGGATAGGCTGCCCAGGGAGTCTGTGAACCTTCAGCCTGGAAGGTGTTCAGGACAGGAGAGCATGCAGCCCTGAGCAACACAACTTCATTAGTCTTCTGAGAGAGGTTGGATTGATGACCTCAGAGATCCCTTCCTACCCAAACTGCTCTGCTTGTATGATTAGATGATTCTTAGACTGAATGATGATGAATATGGACAGCAAGATTTCTCATATTCTTAAAGAATTCCATTCTTTAAGTTTGAGAGGAAAGAGAAGATCCCTTGTAGAATGTGCTGGAAGGATTTTGCCATGTTCTATTGAGGTTCATACCCTGCTCACCAGGGCTTCCTTCTCCATGAAATCAGGCACTTTTATCTATGATTTGATGACACACCTGATCTTCTGCATCTTCTTTTGGAGAGGGAGTATAAATGGAAAGAAAACTCATGGTGAATCCTCTTTTCAGAGGAACTTGAGGACTTTAGCAGCTCTTGAGTCTTCTGTGCATTACACCTTCCTCATTCCTTGAATGGGAAATACAGGATATATTGTGAAATTCATTAAGAGGTGTACACTCTCTCTAATTCCTTTTCATCATGTTTGCATAAATAAGGGATTCACTGTATGTAAAAAGCATTAAAAGGATAAAGTTACTTGGATTATTTTTTACAAGCAGAAAAATACATCAATCTCCTGTAATTGGGGTCTCTTATGGAAAAGGACCAAGATGCTCATTTGAAAAAAATGTCCTTGGAAGAGCAACTGATGTTTGAATACCACATTTTTGTTACCTGAAGTACTAGATCATTGATACTCCAAAGAAAAAAGCTTGATGTCATTACAGCTTTTATACCCTGTATGAAAAGGGTATGAAACACTTCAAACAATCAAAACTTAGGTATTGGCATAGACCAGATATACTATTGTCTTACACCAACAGTCAGGTAGTGATGAATGCATTATAAAAGCAGGCATTCCTCTCAGGCTCAAATACAAGTTTTCCAATGATAAATGTGCTAAAGATTTTCTGCAGCTCTTTATGTTCCTTTGGTGATTGAGACAGCAGTCTCAATAATGCTCTCCTTGTACACACAGCCTTTTCTCATTGCTTTTCTCAAAAAATTTTAGAAATAAAAAGGCCTGCCAACCAGACACCCACTAATTACTTCTTCCCTAGACAGGCTCCTCAAATTCATATCTCTTCTGGAAAAATATCTAAGTGAATTGTTCTTTAAAGAGAAGAAATCTGTAAATATCTTTTCCCTTAAACACCACTAGCCTCTCATTTTCAATGTAACTTCTCAAAATACACTCTGCATATTGTGCTTTGTATTAGTTCAGCATAGGCTGTATTATGAAGCAGCAGTTGGATTGTTACACATTGGAATGTCTATGTGAATATAATGCACCATATTGGTTATGGTGAGATATATCCTAGATTTTTTTAGCTCTTTATTCCTCCATAATAATTGGCCTCTGTTTGTTATCTATGCTACTGTATCAAATACCTTCATCACTAATTCAGATTCAAAATTTGGTGACTAAACCAAGATTTCATCTGATACTGCCACAGTAGGGAAATGTGCTAAAGCTATCCCAAGGTTTCCAGGTTTAGATCATCAGTGATATAATCAGGTAAATAAAGCCCCCAAATCTGCAGCATGGCTAAAGGGAAGGTGCTTATGTTTCAAGGCCCATAAGTGATTGAAAAGGGAATGCCTATTGTTTGTTTCATTGCTTCTTCCCTGAGTGATGATATCTCTGGATAAACAAATAAATAGTTTGGCATAGGGATGCATATCACTGTTTGTGCTGAACCAGAAATGTCAATAACCAAGGGATATCACCTTGCACCCTCACCTTTCCAGAGCATTATATTCACTCCTGCAGGAGGTAAGAAAGGCTAAAAGACTTTAAAATTGTAAATTAAAGAATCCATAATTTTTCTGTACTGATTACATGAGAAAGAACAGCACAGATCAGTTTCCTGTTGCACGGGGGTAGAACTCCTCATTAACACACAGTCCATAAAGAGAAAGTGACTTTAAAAATCCATAGAGGGAAAAAAAGTCTGTTATTAAATTTAGTTGAAAATCCTACCACATTAGATTGTCTGGGAAAATGTTTCCTACATGTGAGGCAGCCAGTCTCAAGGAATCAGAGGGAAAACAAGTGGTTATACCAAAGCCCAGCCTGACTTTTGGCTGGAGGATGCAGTGGTGGTGGCTGGGCTGGTCCATCCTGTGCCTGCAGTGCTGCTCTGGCTGCATGGCCAGGGAAATGAGCACCCACTGTGTCCCCACTGCCACACAGCTCCCTCCCCAAAGAGCCACCCAGCAGCCAAACCTGACATGGAAATTTGCTGTACAAAGCACCTGCACAATCTGCTGTTTCTTGCAGCTCCTGGTTTCTCCTCTGGCGCCCAGGCTTGTGATCCCTTTGGTGCCTGTTCCTCAGGCACAGACTTTGCCCCAGCTGCAGGGCAGGGCAGAGGTGTCACCAGCACTGAAACAGGCACATGGGCCATGTTCACCACCACTGACCTGCTGTTTTCACTTGGGGGAGGTGGGATGGGGCCAAGGGCAGTGGGGACATCACCCTGAGGCCAGGCCACCACTCTGCACCCAGCCTCCTTTGGCTGGGAGCATCCAGCCCTCGCCAAGTCCAGGTGCAGCAGCAGCAAAGCCACTCTAATGAGCATTTATCCCACATACAGGGATATAAATAACCTTATAAATGCAGAAAATACATTGTCAGTGTGAGAATGCCCTAAGGGAGGACAAGGAAGAAGTGCAGGATTCCAACTACCTCGAGCTCTCGCTGGCAATGTACTTTCCCAATTAAAAGGCATGGAAAAATATCAGTTTCCCAAATCTTTCTGCAAGCTCTGCAGTGGTCAGGAAAAGGCACTTTGAAATGTTCCTGCTGAGGAAGTATGGGTTTTTTTCTTTTATTGTTCATTTTCAAGCTAAAACATGCACAGTGATTTTTGTAATCTTGAAGATGTATTTTAATTGATTTCCCAAGTATTTTAAGGTCTATTAATTCCACGGATCTTGCAAACACTGCATTTTCTGTATTCCAGCTGCTGTTTTAATCATGTTCATTAACGGAATTACTTTTACCTGCCAGTGAATATTTTACATTGCATTAATAAATCTTCTGTTTGCTATCAGAACTGAGCAGACAAATAAAATAAAATAGCAAAGTGTGTGAATTTCTTCATGGGTCTAACACTTCTGTTATGTCATTCTACCAAGGGATTTAGGCAGATTTGAATATAAAAGTGGCAAAATTTTAAAAATGTGCATAATATTTAAAAGTGTGTACTTTTACATTGTTAGCAATATATTCTTTTTCCACATAAGAAATCAGCCAGATTTCCTCATATGCTTTATTGTAGTGAAAGTCTGATGAAAAGTCTGCTTTCTCTCAGTAGAATAATTGGTAGTTGCCATATCCAGTACTTCACATACTGTATGATCAATTAATTTTCATACATTTTATGAACAACATAAAAAATACAGATAATAAGGAATACATTATATCCTCCAAATTTCAGACTGTATACCCCTTAAAAGAGAGCAGAAAGACCTGATGTGAAAGTCTTTTTGCTGATATTGTTTCCACAGCATTCTCAATCAATTTTTCTCAAATCTCTGAGATTCTGCCAGCAACACACATGCACGGAAGATAAAATGAAACAGCAATTAATCCAATCATCTTTGATTTAACATTAATGTAACTCAGTGCATTAGGCCTTGTTTTACATGCAACTGTGTTGTTCTGACTACACTTTAGAGAGTCCCCAAATCAGTCAATTCACAAATCTTAATTGAACCAAGAAGGATGAGGGTATTCCACTTAGTGTGGCCCTTCTGGAACACGTCTCTTCCCTGAGGAAGGATGGCAGATTAACAAGGCTGACAACTCCTCACCAAGACAAGAACTGAAAATGTGAGATACTGCAGACCCTACATTCAGCTGTGCACTGCTTTCTGCAAAGGTACAACAGGAAATTGGGGTGATCAGAACTTCCAGGGAAGAAACTCTGCATGCAGGAAGTCCCTTGTCCTGTGACCCTTGTGTGGTTCCACGGATGAGAGCAGGACCCAGCATGCAAAAAGAGTGAAGCAGGTGGTCCCACATTTGTAGGGTGAAGAAGCTGACTGGTGAGCACCCTCTTTACTGCTCTGTGAACACTGGCACAAGGCAAAATGATTCCTCTTATTCTAATAGTGAGCATGGAAATTAAGTATTAGGACTAATTGTACCATGGTACATTTACAACAGAGCTTTAAACTGCAGAGATGACTTTGCTGTCTGTTTTGCATTTTGTTCTTTGCATATTGAAGGTTTGCTGACAGAGATGTAATATTTCCTGAAGATACATCCTTTCATTGTACCCCTTGTCTGAATGTGGTTTTGATTTTATGGGAAGGGCTGGTCTTAAAGATTGTCACTCAATCACATGGACACCAAGCAAAGTTCAATTGCAGTACAGCTTTCGTTAAGGATTCATTAACAGACACTTCATATAAAGTGGTACCACAATCTCTTTCCTACTCTTTTTTTCTCTCCCTACCCCCACTTTTTTCTTTTTTTTTTTTTTTTTGCAGCTGAGAATAATTAACTGTTCTTTTGTGAGTGTCATTTGTTCTCAAGGAATTAAATGCCACCTTATTTCTCAGAACAAGAATTCAACTGTCATAATTATAGCTTCATTTCAGGGGAAAAAAAATCATAATTTATTACAGATTGTTCAGCATGTGAAATAGGTTTAAATGTCTTTGAAAGTAAATTGTGGCATGTCACGAAGGGCTTTTGCCATCACTGTAATTGATTTATAATTTTGCATTTAAAATTAACAACATTCATCCATTGTTCTCCTTTATATAAGGCTCTGGCAGGGAGTTGAGAGTTTTGTGTTCAGTTCTGGTCACCACATTACTGTAATGACAATAATAAAGTTTTAATAGCTGAGGAGATAAAAATGATATGTAGAAGTGAAGCCAATACCAGTATTAAAAATAAACTTCAGACTGAAAATAGTTTTAGAAAAATAGACTATGTCCAAGAAAAAATGAGTAAATGGAGGATTTATCTTAATTGTGTTAACTTTAAAGCATAAGAAAGCTAGACTTAAATCTTAAGTTTACATTAAAGTGACCTACCAAAAATACAGAAAATAGATCCAAATTATTTTTGAAGTAATTAGGCAAAACTACTTCAATAGGGCTCCCACACACCAAACCATTGGTCTTTTTCTTACCCCAGAAAGCTTCAACAGATCACTGCAGAACTATGACCTCTTCTTGCTTTTCAAAACTGCCAGACAGTTGCAGAACAGCAAAAAGAACAATTTCATTTTGTTCTGGGCAATGTTAGTGTTGTGGCACAGTCAAGCATCATGATTGCCCATCCATTTATCAAAGTGGCTGAATTTATGGAATAATGATGTTGAGCAATGTAATAATGTCATGGAACAAAGACAAAACTGAGATAATAACACTGAGCAGTGCTGAGAAAAAGGTAGTTACTGGGAATGCATAGAAAATACAGAGAAAAATCAAATTATTCCAGATCCCAGATGAAAAGTGGCATTTACTGGCTTTCAAATACTGTCTGTGATTCTGACCTCAGCAGTTTCTTCAGGTTTATTTCATTTCACTGATGTCATCAGGTATCACACATAATGACATTAGTGTAAATCAAAACAGAATTAGTCCCATTAACTAATTATGCTACACACAGTTATGGGACAAGAGAGAGAAATTAATGAAGAAAGATGAGAAGACTAATTTTGTCATTCTGCCAGAAAAACAAGAGGAAACAGATTCCCAGTTGCTCATAGATTCCTGTCATGGTCTCCATCCTTTGGACACTACAGCTCCCAAAGAAGGTTGCATACAGTGAACACAAATGAGAGAAGAAAAGTGGTTCATTTACTCTTTTTTTTAAAGGCAAAGAGTACCAGCCCTTTCCAAGGTGCATGGAGATCATCACACTAGAAACTTCTATGATACTACAGGTACGAAAAACCTGCCCTCTCAGAAGCTGATTTTCTAATTTAAGGCTAACAAACATGATTTACAATCTGACTCTGTCCCATTAAAACAGCTCTAGTAATCTCCTACTTTTGTTTTCTCTTTTCCTGATGCCTAATATGTGGAATCCCATTTCATGAAGCTTTACATTTTCCAAAGAAGCAATCAACAATGAAATTACATCTTTATCATTGACATCTTCATCAATTAAATAATAAAAAATGCATCATGCTAGGTTTTGTTTGTATTTGGTTTAATTTTCTTTTCAGATTAGCAGAGCAAAAAATTAATATCAAATCAGGGTGAGGAAACTAAGTCAAAAGTATGAAACATAGCCAAATCCTATTTGAGTCCCTACAAAAAAGGATGGGTTCTGGAAGAGCCTGTGGCAGACAGCAAAGTTTGCTATCTTCCAGTGAAGCAGAGGCAGCTCAAGGACATCAGTCTTTCCTCCTCCTCCCTGTCTCTGGAAAATTTTCTCATATTTTGCTTATATAGATTATAATGGTCACTGCCCCTTCTGCAGACCAATAAACAAAAGATGTTCCCCAGAACACTTTCTTTCCCACATGTGCCTGCAAAAGCAAGCCCCAGTCTGGCAGATGCCATGAAGGACATGAGGTGATGTCAAGCAAAGACCAGGGACAGAACAGGGAGAGTTGTGCTGACCACACCAAACTCTTCCACACTCCACAGTGAAAAGAACAGGAGCATGCTGTTCTCCTGCTGCAGCGAAGCCTGCTGGAATCTAACACTGCTGGGAAACTCAAGGTCTGTTTCCTCTAGTAAAAATATTGTCACGTAATGTTGTCAAGGTCAGTGTCAGCTTGGATTACCTGCCATGCAAGTGCCAGTCATGCATGTTCTGCTTGCCTTGGGCTAGTCTAACTCATTCTCAAACTTTTCAAAGATGTTAATGCCTACTTCCTCCCTGGCTGATATGGGGCAGCCATAGTGCAGATTTCACTGCATAGCAGCTGATTTTAGTAGCTGGAGCATCAAACCTGTTTTAACATAAAATCTTTTTTCTCCTTTTATAAAGCACGTATAGCTTGTCTTCACACTCTAATCCAATCAACCAACAGTGAGCTTCCTCACACTGAAAACATGCAGTGAAAACTGTCTTAGAGCTGAATCACCAATACCCCTAAGAATGGTGGCTCTCACTCCCTATTCTCCCGCAGCATCTGCTTCTGGAGGCTGTTGGACTGTTTCTTCTCAGTGTTAACTTCTCAGAAGTTAAAGCACACATGGAGAGAAATGAATTCCCAATTTAACATACCCCTTCTGGGTTTCTCTTGTGCTGCAGGACTGCTGTAATGATCTGCTGCAGTGAACTGCTGCCTCTAGCAATCGTCTTCTCTCCTGCCCACCACTGCCTTTCCTCAGCAATGCCCTGGGGCTCTGTAGCACACAGATAACAAAGCCAAGTTCCCAAACCTGCCCTGTTTACCAGAGCTTTACAGTCCTACTTCCTTAACCCTTTTCACCCTCTGGATATCACCACACACAATCCACCCCACTCCTAAACTCAAGGGAAAAAACAACAGCAAAAGCTGGAAATTTTGTACAAAGCATGTTCTGCATATGCTTTGTTATTTTTTTCCAGGACCTTGCTCAGTTTCGTAGAATTACTCAGGAGTTATTTTCAAGGTCAACATGTATTTGCCATTAGCATTTTTTGTGGTTTAGATGATCTGCCTGACACATGGTGATGCCTCAACCTCAGCAGACCTTGGGGGAGAAACTGGGAAGGAAATAAAGACAGGGATGCTGCAGATTCACCTTAGGAATTGCTGCCAGGAACCAGACTAGAGGCAAGGAAATGGTCTGGAGCATGTGCTGAGGGGTAGACTGAAAGTGGGATCTATCAGGCAGTTGTCAGCACTGTCTGATGTGTATTATAAACAATTGGGATGATTTTTGAGAACACACAGAAACAGTGACACTCAACATTTATACCCACTGAATACCAAGAGGGGTGATATGTCTGCTCTGACATGGGCCAAAATTGCCACTGCATCTGAAACAGCACATACTTTCAAATAACCAGGTCAGATTTGAATCAGTGACCCAAGGAAAAGGCTCCTTTTGCTCCAGTTATCAGATTAATCTTGGCCCCTGTGATCACTTCTAAACTTCACTAATTTTATTAGAAGGTTTTGCAAAGATCTGATTTATGTCTTTCCACATTCTAAAATCAACTGCTGTGCAATATACCATACATAATAGCAGTGTCCACATTTTACACCCATTTTATGAGCTATATTTGTTATTCTTTAATTTTACAGGAAAAAAATGGCAACTTGTCAAAAAGGCAGGAATTTATTACTACTGCTCCCTTTGTCTAGAGAGAAAATGCAATGTGATGGTGCTTTGGTTTTGCAGTGATCTTCCTTGTAGACCACCAAAAAGAAAACCTTTTTATTTTGTTCCATCTCAGGCAAAGTTATAACCTCTTCCAGGTTATGCCTATCTTAATGCTAGCAAATTACTTCTTTTTTTTTTTTCTTTTCATCTTTAGTAATATGGAATTACCATCATTTGAAAGAACTGTTTAGGTTCCTTGACCAGAAGAGGCGTTTAACTATGTCATGTGTGATGTATGGTGCATTTAATTGCTCTGTGCAGCTATTCAAAAAGCATTCAGAAGTAATCATTTAGCATTAATATCCTGGGGCAATTCAAGGTCACAGTACATTAAAAACTAATTCAGAGTAGTTCTAGAATACATTTTTCATATACAGAGATACATAATTCTTTTATGATAAAAGTGGCAATGGCATTGCAGCATGATGAGGGGATGTGGGTATTCTAAATATCTGTTACTGGTCTTATTGTAAAAGCAGAAAGACACCTTTTCCTATTACTCAACAATTACTAATTTCCAGTAAACTCAACACATTCAGATAAGTGGTGATGAATAAATATGCTTACAAGAGCAACTTGTTTTAGAAGCATTTTTAACTAAGAGTATATAATTCCTCTTTTTCTACTTTTCCTAGAACTCAAACTTCTGGGCAGATTTGTATGGACACACCAGCCTGAAAAAATTCTGACATGTCCACATCTAATTACATTCAGTACTGCCATGCAAGAATTGCAAGAATTCAAAATAAAATTACTAATTTTTCCTTAAAATTATTGATTTTAGGTATGGGAAAGGAGAAAGAAAACAAGAGGACACCAATGCCCTCAGGAGTTTAGAGGACAGATCAGACACCATCCTCTCTCAGGGAGAGGAAATTCCCTTGAGTTAAGAGTACACAACACATAAAACACAAATATTAAAGAGATATGCACAGCCTGCATGCATCAGGACACAATTAAAGGTAAAATTATTTACAGACATCCTCGTTACACTTACAGTTTTACCACACACTGTACAAGAGTGATACTGGCAACCTGCAAATCAGATCCCATCATGGAAGGAGAAAACAAACAAAGAATAAAAAAATCATTGCTTCTTCAGAGTTTTACCCAAAAGCCATTTATGTCTCCTTAGAATGCCTGCAGCACCCAGAAAAGAAGCCACTCAGATTGTGCAGCTTTGGGGAAAATCAAGTGTGTTGTATTGCTGCAGGAAGACCTCAGCCTGGGAGGAAGAGACTGAGCTGAGCTCAAGGCCAGGACAATCCCCTGCTGCAGGGGCTGTGTCAGCCTTCCCTCATACTGGGAGGCTACAACTGCTGGAAGCTGGAATTAGAAGCTAACCAGACCAAAGCTATGGCACTTGGGTCTGTACCAGCTGCACTTGCAGCTCACACTTCTGCTCTCCTACACAGATATAAAACTTGAACTGAGGACCATCACTTTCCAGCTCTGAGGATGGCAGCAGATGAAACACAATATATAAGCATCAGGAATTGAGTATTGGACACCTGCTGATGCATAGTGAATTAAAGCACAGTCAAACACAGAGGCTGCCAGACACCAGTTTTATCTGTTTCTGTTTAAAAAGAAAAAGTAAAGGGTTGGTTGCAAAGGAAACCATGAACAGAAACAATGGTGTAGGCAAGGCGTGAAGCAGTGTGCTACATCACATGCTATTTTCTCACTTCATTCTTCCATTTTTATATTACCAATGAAGTTTCTAATAAAATAGGCACTTAAATTATTAGTACTAGAATTCAAAATCCACTGATGAGCAGGCAGGCTGTATGCTTATCAGCAGCATTACTGACATCAGCTGCATCAGCGAGCACCTATTTCATATTTTAAGGCTTCTGCTTACCTTTACTGCATTTTAATAAAAGCCCAGTTTCTAAAGGACCAAAATGCCACCCTCAAAAGAGACACAAGTAGCAAGCCTGAACCAAAGCATCTTCTGCAGTGCTGGACTAATGCTTTTAAATGCTGGATATGGTGGAATGTACTGGCTTTTTATAAATTGTCTCACGTAGCAAACTGATAATCATCTCTCCATTAGATACATTAGATCAAAGTGAATGTGCAACTAAAGCAGCAATTTCCAAAAAAAATTTGGAAAGGTGATATTTGGAAACTTGCTTGTATGCAGAAACAGTCTGAATTCAGCTAAGGTACCTCAGATGTGATAATAAGTGCATTAATAAATCCAAGTAAATACTTGTCTTTGCAGAAACAAGGAATTTGTTAGCAATAACTCTACAGTCAAAATGCTCTTTTTCCAGTACTAAGCCACCAACTAAACTGTAAAGATCTTTTCTTGTGCAGATCTCTGTTTTACTTTGGGCTTTCTCCTCCACCCTCTTACAATGTCCTTCTTTTCTGTAGTGCACGACAACTCCACAAGTGCTTCAAAAGCAAAGATCATCACTAGTGAAAGGAATTGAGAAAGCAGTGAGTTGCAGAGGCATGTGGAAGAATATGGTAAAATCATCCTGAAAATATTTGTAAACAATAGCCCTCAGAACTTTATTTTTTAAATATCAGCCTCTACCTTGCTAGGCATTAGTGTGACAAAATGTACTGTAGCATTGAATATTTTTTTGGTATCTTATTATTTCTCTGTAAGCAAGTATTAGTCTTTGTGTATCAGAATCCAAGATACTTTTAGTAGCTTAGAAGCTTATATAAGACTAAGCAAATGAAAATAATATTTTTTCAATTCTGCGACCTGGGGCAATAAATCAGTTTTGTGAGGAATCGAAGACATCTAAAATTGGGTCTCAGTTTAAAACATAAATTACAGCAACTAAATTCAACTTCCTTTAGATTTTGATCCTGTATTAATAAGAAGATATTAAAAATAAAAGTGTTGATAAACAACATATTTCAGCAATAACCTTTTCACTTTAAAGTATCTGTGTATTGATAATGTCATTTTGATCAAGGATATATTTTTCATTTTATTGTTCTAAACTGTTGCACTGTCTGATAAAACTGCACAGTAGTGGCGAAAGAAGGGAACTATTGACATCCCTTTAATGATTAACATTCTTTTTGAGCATCTTCCAGTGTGCTAGAGCTGTTTGTCACCTAAGTCAAACCCTCTCTTTGTCCTTGAGAGCTGATACTTGAATGTAGAACACAAGTGGAAAGCCTAAGAAACAACTGGGCATGAAGGGCAAGCAGGATAATAGTTAAAATCACATTGACACATAGATGTTTATGTTTTGACTTAGCTTCCCTGTCTAGATGACCAGTCTTAATCAGCCCAGCAGTCCAGATAAACACCTGCATAAGTATTAGCAGGTTTTTTCTATCAGTGAAATATTGAAACAGGCTTCAAATTAAGTATATTCACAAATACTCTGCTGTGTTGAGAACTTCTTAGGCAGATGTAATGCAGATCTATCCAGAAATGTGCTGCTGTCACTGTGCCACACTGTGTGCACACTGTACAGAGACCTTGTACCCACAAAAAGAGCATTCACACATGATTTCCTTGCTACTTAACAGATGGACAAACATCTCCAAAGGACCAGTCCTTCTGACTTTATTGATTCTCAGTATCAAATCAGAAGGTCAGAAAGCCACCACTGTGGCATCAAGAGAAAACTGAACATGGCACACAAATCAGTACAGAGTCACAAAATCTGGTCAGCAAGGTAACAAGTGGGTTTTCAGACAGACCTCAGAGCAGCTAGAGCTCACAGTGACTTAACTGAGGACCTGACAAATCTCTGCTTTCCTATTTCCCACCAATGAACCTGGTATTATCACTGTGAGTTCATTCTCCTGCTCTATTTCTGCAGTTGGCCCATGTGACACAGTATATCAAAATTCCTGTTTTTCTGTTTCCCAGTCTCATTAAGAGAACAGGTTTATGCTTTAAAATCCAGACATTTAAAAATCAAATTCTTCAGAATACAAAAGGAAATTACATATGGCTTCCAGTGTAGTCATCCTGTGGTCAAAATAATTAATTTTTGAAATATCTTATAACTCTGTAACATGAAGGACCCATTCAGAAAATCAATAAAATAAAAGATCTTTTAAGGAAAGAAGGAGACAACATTTAACAACTAGACCTATTCATTCTGTCAGGGGAATATTTTTAATATGCTTTCAAGTTTTCCACCCAATATTTCATATTCCATTCAAGCAGTCAGATCCCAGAAAGTGCTACACAGTGTGATGACCTTTGCAACACAAAGGCAGTGAATTCAAACCCCCTTGTCTGCTGCTGGTGCTGCCATAGAGGACAGAATAGATAGGAAGAACCTGGATATATGGCAATTTTCTTTTTGGACTCTCTGTTTACAGGGACCACATGTTCTTATCTTCAAGCATTTGTAATTCCTAACCAGATTTCTCCCAAAAAGTGGCCTGAGGGAATCAGGACAGGACAGAGTCAAGAAGGAGCAGGCACAGAGCTGAGTGGCATCACAGGATGGCACATCCCCTCTCACCTTCTCCAGCTGCTTCCTGGGGGCTACACTCACCTTTGCCATGGCTACTCACCCCACTGCAGGTCTGCAGGCTGGGCAGGAGGACAGAGCAGAAGACAAAGGGAAGAGGGACACATCACTGCAGAAGGATCCTGTGGTGTCCTGAATAAATGTGCAGGTAATTTCAACTTGTCTAATCAAAATACTTTGGTCCTTGGGAACAAACCATTTCAGTGGGGTTCTGGTTTAAAACCACTTTCCTGGCAGGGACAAACTATGCACAGATTTGCTGCATCTTCAAATCCCCCCAGTTATACCTTGTGAGGGGAAGATAAAATCTTCTGTGTTAAAAAGCACACACAGGAATTATATTGCAAAGGAGACATCACAACAGCAAACTTAATGACTTAATATTGTACAATATAAAATCATTCCAGTTGAATAACTTTTAATTTATTATAATACATAGATGCCAATTATGCCTGATTTATTAAGAGAAGTTCAGCAATGCCAAGGCCCTGTGTTTGAGTGGTTGCCATGGTACCCAGCTTTTACAAGGACATCTTAAGGATCATTAAAGTGTCAAGGTGATAAGTTTGACACTCAGTGGATTTAATGATGGATGATAATAATGTTACCTCTTCACATCCTGAAACACATAGGATTCAGGAGGTACCAATTTTAAGACTTTTTAAAAAGAGACTAGCTAGAGCTGACATTAAATATGTTAACTCAGACTACACTCTGCTCCCTTTAGTGTAAATTCCTTAACCTCAGGTTTTTTAGTGTTTTTAGGTTGCCACCATTCCTCAAAGCATCTCAACCTGCTTTTATCAGATCTCACAGGCTTGCTCCTGACCAGGGACTCCTGAGCAGCAGAGGAAATCATTCAGAGGCTGAACACTGCCAATCCAGCTCCTAGCAACTCTTACAGAATATTTGATGGTTAGAAGGGAATTGGAAAAAAAAAATAAATAAAGGAGGTGAAACAGACCTGATGGCAATATGTTCTACATCTAAGCATCTAAGCTCTACCCCAGCTGTCAAGCACAACCAATTCATCTCATTTTGGACATGTAACAACCTTAGGCTGGTAATGACTTTCAGCACTTGCATAAACCTGATGCAAGCCAATAACTTGAATACAAAAGGATATGGAGGCCTGAGCACAACCCTTAGACGAAGTGCACACACAGGAGCTGATACCATTTGGTTTTTTGCCTCTTTTTATTTGATACATTCTCTTCTGAAGTTATTTAAGGTGCTTGTTTTTGCTCTGGCAAAAGAGGACATCTTTTAACAAAGTAGTGCCACAAGAAGGAGGGTTCTCACTGCCACACAGAGCACTCTTCCTAAGGGCAGCAGCTACCACATAGTCTGCTCTTTTTCTAAAATACAGTATCCTTGTGGTTTTCTCTTTTAACTTGCCAGGAATTTTACACACATAACATCTTCTCTGAAAAAAAAAAAAAAAAAAAAAAAAAAAAAAAAAAAAAAAAGTTAATTCACCTTGCAAGCTGTAAAGTGGTGGCACTATGTATCTCCCTTCAGCCTGCTGACAACACCATCAGGTTGACAAGTCCTAGGATATCACTGCTAATTTCAGCCCTTATTCTGTCCAGATCTAAAATAAGCATCATTTTTATGTAGCAATTTATCAGTTTATCCTCACTATGGATTAGAGTCGGACTTAACAATCTAAGAGCAAATCTATTACACTGACACAGCTTTCAACCTGTCCATTGGACTGGTGTAAATAAAAGACAAGGGATTACAGATCTAAACCCCAAACTCACCACTAGCAGCCAGCACTTGTGCCTATTAAGCTGTGCTTCACTGCCAAGCATTGCTATGCCAGGTATTCCATGTCTAGTGTAAACACATTTGACAAGCATAATCACAGTTTAGCTCCAGTATCTTCTCGTAAAGCTATTCTACTGACATGAGAATAATAGTCTAGGACAAGTACATAATGTTTTCCAGTCATTCTAAACAATTCTGTGCATACTTTGCTCCAGGAGAACAATTTTTCCTGTGCCAACATGGACCCTCTTGCTTGACTTGGCCCGTGTTTTTGGCATAAGTTCCAAGCCTTGACAACTTCCTCGGTGTCACTAATCATTTGGGACAAGTACTGGCTCTACCTTGGATCTTTCAGTCCCTGAACAACTTTTGTGTATACATGCAAATGTTTGTTTCAGTACCATTTTAGGGAATTACATCCTGGCACTTCTAGCCTATTGGTTCCTCACTTTGTGGAACAAGAGTCTGGAACACAGATCTTGAGCTACGTTTTGGTTTCTAGAGAAATCCCTCAGTCTGTCAAGACTCCACATGGATCTGAACAAACTAAGGGTACCCTGTTCTGGACCTATTTCTGCTGCAGAGATTCTCCTGGCTTAGGTTAGCTCAAATAGGATGCACAGCAGTTTCTCAGGCATTTTTGCTGCTTAGGTTATTGAGGTTTGCAGATCTTCACATACGATGACTTTTTTTGCATCATTTAGTATTACACAAGCCTGCTGGGAAGCACTGTCTTCCTTTTCCAATGCTTCATCCTTGACTGAGCTGTTTCTGCTCTTTTGCAAGTTAAAATGTTAGGTATTACTGTTTCCTAAATGCCTTGACTTGGAGTATAGCTGTGATCCTTTTTTTTTTTTTTTTTCTTTTGCTGGATGCCTTTTAAAGACTGCAAGATTTGTTTTTCAGATTTGACCCTATAGAGAATTTTATGACCTGTTGCATCACATACCTTGTGATCAAAATATTTCCTTCCTGTAACTCATTTTCATACAGTTTGCAGTATTCTTCAGATTTATTAACCACAGCTTGAGGGTTAGTCTATCCTATCAATAGGACAGGTTACCTGAAATGAAATGAAGTAAGTCACCATAATCAATCAACACCAAAACCAAAAGGTGCTTTCTGAATTGTTCATTCTTTCTTTGTTCCAGCTGATCAGTACCACAGAGTAAAGACCCTCCTTTATCTCTTCTATATTTCCAAAGAATAGCAAATTTACAATAGGTTCAGTTGTTTTGAAATTTCTATGTCCTGGCGGCACTTGGTGTTAAAAGCTCTATAAAATGGATTACGGATACATACTTGCTTTGAAAGCACCACTTTCAACACTGCTTAATTTAGAGATCACTGACCTTCCAAAAGCACAATTTACAGTTTTCTGTTATTGCACACAGTGCATTAATTTTGCTTTAAAAAATGTTCCACTATGTCTATTGAGAATCAACAATTTTCACACAGTTCAAATGTTTGTTCTCTGTCAAAATACATTACTTTCCTCTTGGACACTGATTTGATTTGAAATCTAATTGGATTCTTTGAAACAATGACTGCCATTTTAACACTTTTGATTTTGTTGTGGTTTTTTCCTATTGAAAATCAGCCCTTTTCTTATCCAAGAATTTGTGTAAATGTAAATTATGTTTCTGAAAATATGTTTGATTAAAGAAACTTGGCAAGGACCTTTCTTTTCCATTCACCTGAATACTTCTTCAGCTTCCTGAAGTTCCTTTTCCACATGCTTAATGAGCAAGCAAGCTTATGACATATTTTCCCCTGAAAGAAAAGTTAAAACAGAGTGATTGTGTCAGAAACAATCCCTGTGCTGTGCCCAGTCACAGCACAGAAACAGCATCACATGATTTACAACTTACAGCATGACTCAGAATTGTCATCACTCACCAGCTGCAATGTAAATCATCTGAATGGATGCTTTTTCAAAAACATGGATATTGAATAAATCAAAGGAAATCACAATTGCTTCACCAAACAGGGAGGGAGTCCAAATTTGTTGACTAAATTATTTGTTAAGAATTATTCACTCACTTCTACTTATCAGCATCTTTGCCAAAACCCCCAGGCTCTCCAAAGTGTTGGATCAGTACTAAATGTATGTTTCCTAGTGTAATGACTGGTGTCCAAATTAATCTGTTAATGGGAAAGTTTGTGGCCAACCTTCTGTAACTCATATCTGTGAGGAAACAGGTTCCCCATTTGCAGACAGAAAATGGAGCTGTTTTCTCCTAAGCAGAGAGCTGCCTATTGTGTAGGTAATTACTAGAAGGCCTGTGTTGACCTGGCAATGAGGTAGTATATCTAAATACCTGAAGTGAAGGAGAAAAGCAGAAATGAAAGCAGAGGCCCCATCTGTTAGACTATAATGATTGTGCTATTTGAAGGCAGAAAGGTTTGTCTGAAGCAGCTGGTTTCTCTCCAAGTGACCTTTTAGCATTTCTGCTTTTGCTGTTTGACAGATGTGTCAACTCAATAATTTCAAAAGCCCCTGAGTAAATAACCAATTGTGAGCAAGGATGACCCAAAGCAATGACAAAATGGGTGCACAGACAGCACATTACAGAACATAATACCTACTGAAAGAACAGGGAACATTATCGAAGAGGAAAAACATTTTACTCTTTATTTTTGAGTAAATGGTTTTCCTGCTCACAGATCAGTTGTTTTCGAGGAAAAAGGGAGCTGTGAAGTGAATGGAAGGACATTGTGACATGTTTGCCCTTGGAGCATATCTGTAAGCTGGCTGCAGGACTCAGGTGTCATCTTAGAGCTCAAAATGGACTTCCTCCCTTAGCCCACAGATGGGAAGAAGGACTGAAGGCCACAGCTAATTTGCTTTGTGAATTATTGGGGAGCTGCAGAAAGGTGACTACAATCAGACAAGATCCAATCAAGTTTAAAGTCCACTGAAGAATTTTCAAAAGTGATGTAGATGCATTTTTGATCCAAAATTGAAGTCTAGCTGAGGGGAAAGGTAAAGCAATTGGACACCCCTGAACACACTAGGGCTTGATGATGCAGCAGCTACTTTGCTGAGAGCTCACATCATCAGAAAATCCTTTTCCTGCACTGCTATCACAGACCCTCCACAAAGAGTAAGATCTGCTAAATTTAGTCATACTTAGCCTAGTTGGACTTCAGAGTCTGTGGAGCTTTAAAAGAGCCACCAGCCCTGACAGCACCAAACCAATCTCTGTTCTGCCAATGAAGAACAGTACCACAAATAAACAATTAGATGTCAATAGATGCTTTATGTTGGCTGGGTGCTTTGCTTTCTTATGATGTGGTTCAAAGTGATAACAAAATAAACCTTCCTTCTATTTTCACTTTAGTGGGTAGAAGTAGATAAAAACCCATTTAAGACTGAAAGAAAGGCAATGCTGAAAGTCTGGAGAAAGATCATCCTTCTACAGGTCTGCCTTAAATTCTCTCCACATCTGTTTCTTCAGGTGTAAGATGTGATGAATACTAGTTCCCATAATGATGCTGTGAGTTATAATTCCTTAACTTCAATAATGAATTCTGAACTTTTGTAAAGAAGGAAAGAAATGCAGAGGATTATGGAATGTGAATGTTTGGTTTTATTTTTTTACATATTACACTTGCCATATATAAATCAGATCTCAAAAGCTTGGTAGTCAGAAAGTTCAATAGTGTTAACAATGAAATTGTGTCTCTGAGGTGTTACGAGTCTGTTTCAGCAGGTCCAGTGTGCTCAGGCTGCGAACAAGTTTAGCAGCTATATCCATCAAAATTTGAAAAAAGCAGAACTCTTAACTAAAATATGCTTCCCATGTAAGAAAAGGTAGCTACCATTATCTGAGAGAGACCTGAGGATATTTAAGGAATGATAATTGATTCATCAGAGAAACAAACAAAAATGTAGCTAGTACTGATGTCGATCATACACATACTTTGAGAATAGCATTATGCCTATACTAGAATATATACATGAACTTCTTTTTAACCTGTAGTGACATATTCTAATTTAATAAACCTTAAATCCATTCTGTACAATAACAGAGTCACAAGTCAGTGCAAGACTGGACTTAGAATTACATTAATGAAGTTTTTTAAATTTCAGATTTCTTGTGAACGTTTCCAATTTTGTCACTGTTTGGCCATTGCTATTGGAGTGCAGTTGCTGATGTGCACCCAGCAGGAGCTGGTAGTGTTTTAGCTTTGGAGCAGACATTTAGATTTTTTGGAGTTTCAAGTTTTTATAAAGCTAACAACATTTGTAGAAATTCCTCTTCACCAAAAATCAAGAAACAGGCTAAATTTTACTCTCTAGTGGCCAAGCAAATTTCCTTAGCCTTCCTGCAGGCATGTCTGTTTCAATGATGGGAGGAAGACTCAGATTCCATGTCCATGAACGTGTTAACATTTGTCGTGACTCAGTGATATAGATTCCACTGCTACTAAATAGGTTGAGAGATGACAGGTATTTGGCAATTAATTAAATTACAGAGGAATCATATGAAGTTTTAAACTGTCAGTCTTGTAAACAGGATTAAAATTCCATATTTCTGCAAACTACAACATGTTTATTGAAGACTCATGTCTTTGAAAGAAATGTATCTCATTTTGGGCAGAAAATATTAACTGGATGATGGTTCCACAGCATGCAATCCAAACTTTAAAAACCCCTAAAAATAAAGTAACCCTTTTTGTATTTAGGTGAATTAAGAAATATACCAACTGTATGTGTTTGAACCCCCATGGGTCCAAACTTTCCACAATTTCACCTAACATGATTTGCCAAATTTAAATTTTGAATGTAGCCTATTGCCATCTCGTGTGGAATTGTCGCAGGTGATGGATTAGTTTCCCTGAATTTACATGGGGGCTGACCTCAATACTCAGCTCCCTTATTCTTCATTCTATCACAGTCTTCCCTTCCTTGAAGCTGGAACTGAACCTCCCAAGGGAAATGAGGGATAACTAGAAGGGCTTTATACAGGTATGTAAGCCAGAAAAGGAAAGTCAAAGAACGTGTACCTTTCAATAAATAACACTAGAAAAGTGGTAGCAATAGATGAGGAAGCCTCAGTCCTCTCACACCTCTCGAGTGGATGGACAGTAAGATGGGAACTAGGGGGCAAAGTGCTTCCCATGGTACAGAAAGATCAGGTTCATGACCACCTGAGGAGCATGAACAAACATAAGTCTATGGGACCCAGTGACAGGTATCCCAGAGCCCTGAGGGAATTGGCTGATGGAGTTGACAAGTTCTTCTCTATGATATTCAAAAAGTCATGGCAGGCAAGGAAAGTCTCAGTTGACTGGAAAAGAGAAACATTGTACTAGTCTTGTGTCTACAAAGATAATGGAACAGATCCTCCTAGAAGCTGTGCTAAGGTACATGGAGGACAGAGCGGTCATTTGGGACACCCAACATGGCTGCACCAAGGGCAAGTCTGGCCTGACCAGCCATTCCATGATGGATTAATTATCAGTGGACATGGGAAGGGCTATAGGTGTCATTTATCCAGACTTCTGTGAAGCCTTTGGCACTGTCTCCACATCATCCCTCTATAATTGGAGAGAGTGGATATGATGAGTGGACTGCTAGGTGGATGAGGAAATGGTTGGACACTCACATACAAAGGGTAGTGGCCAACAGCTCAAAGTTCAGTGGAAATCAGCGGTAACTGGTGTCTCTTAGGGACTCATATAGGAAAAGTGTTATTTATTATCTTTATTAATTAAAAAAATCCCAGGAAAGCTCTCTCTTGGCTTCCAGTCTCTGAGGCTGGGCCTGGGCCAGACTCATGCGGCCCATGGGCCAGGTTGGCACAAGGCCGGGCAGCGCCGGGGCTCACAAATAAACTATTCACTCCAGGATTAATGCCAGCATGGACCTGTGGCCAGCCCTGGGGACAGCCCCAAGGCCAAGAGTGGCCAAGGCTGGGAGTGGCCACCGCCAGCCCAGTCCTGGAGCAGCCACACGAACGAGACTGCAGGGCCAAAATCAGCCCGACCGAGACAACGGCACACGGACATGGCGCCTTGGCATGCTCGTAACAGACTTTGTCTGTCTGGCCACTTTTAGCCAGCCATGCTGCAGACTGAAGGACAGAAGCAGTGGCAGCAGTTTTTCTTTCCTTTTTCTGGCACCCTGCATTAGGAAAGCGCTGAGTAGAGCTGGCAGTCAGCACAGCTCGCACAGTGTCGGCGGAGACACAAGGATCCCTCAATTGCAGAGCCTGGGCAAAATCAACCTTTTAACACTGCAGAACTCAACAAAAACTGTTTCAGTTGATAAAGTTTGAAAATAGACAAACCTGTGAACATCACTTCTCTCCTGGATAAGGAAAAATAAAGGAAGAAGACAAGAGACAACAAAATGAGACTCTGAAGCCAGTAAAGAAAAATTCTAGATAGGAGGGGGTTGAGGAGATGCCTTAGTCTTAAACTGAAATTATTTTTATAAAGCTACGGTGAAGATATATTTAATGTATCAGGCTTTGGATTTTTCCCCAGAACTCATAGAAATGCATTAAGGGGATATAGCATTCTATCACAACTGGGAGCCGAGGCACCAGTATTGAAGCAAATAAATGTTGCTATGTTGCCATGACCCAATGAGAAACTTTAACAGAGATTAAAAAGATGAGAAACCTTGCCCCAGGTATAATAGTAAAAAATCTCTGTTCCCAGAGATGAGAACTTTTGTTTCTATACTAGAACACCTCATCCTTAAAATTGCACCCCAATAAGTGGCATGGCCCATGAAAGCAGCTGTGGGAAAGCTACAAAGCATAAGAGGGACTTTCACACTGCAGATTTTCCTTTCCCAGGCAGCTGATTCACTGGGACATTGAAGCCACTAAAGAACTGTTTCTTGTAGAGAAGCCTCCATGGCAAGGCAAGAGAGACTCCTCTCCCTAAGTAGACTGAAGAAAGACTGTTCTAGAAGTGGAAAACTGACTGAAAATCCCAGGTTTTGTCTCTTTACATTGTCAGTGGGAAAGAAAAGAAGGTGTGGGGGGAGGAGAAGTGTTCTGAAGGATTATTCTGATTTCTTATTGTTTCACTTTCAATTCTATTAATAAAATTTTCTTTATGCCCTTTAAAGTTTTGAGCCTGCTTTGCTCACCTTCTAACCTTTATCTCACAGCAGAAAATAAGTAAATAATTCTGGTATGTCCCTAGCAATTTGGCCAGTGCTAGACCCACTACACACACCATAAAGGCAGCTCTCTCAAATGCCTTTCAAATAGCACCTCATGCATTCCTATACTTTTCTTTCTCTTGTCTTCAGGAGGGGGGAATCAGGCCCTCAAAGTGTAAGAACAACAGAGCTGTCAAACAAACCCTGTGTGCTCTAGGCCTACATGCCAGCCCATAAGCAACAGGTCACAGCTTTATTAAACTTTTTCATATGCAATACCAAAAATAGGCAATAGATACCAGAAGTATAAAGTATATTTTTTCATGTTTTGGCCCATACTGCTATCCTATTATCAATGTACCTTTTCAGACAAGCACTTTAAAATACTCCAGCACATTAAACCGGTTGTCAATGACAACAGCAGAAGTTTGTCACAACTGGGTGTCTTTGAGTCAATGAGAAGATAAGGAACTGTGCTTGTTAACTTTTGTACTTACTTTTTTACTGTTCCCTAAGTTGCTGCTATATTTAGGAAAAAAAACATGCCTATCTCCATTAGGTTTCTATGCAGATTTTTTTGTGAAATCACATTATAAACTCGAGGTCAGCAACCACTGAGTCAAACAATTTATCAAGTCATTATCCAGATGCAGTGCCTAACATTAGCTGCCTTATGATGCAATTTGCACTAGAAAAAATAAAAAGATCAACTGCCTCTATGAGGAACAAGGTGTATTTAACAACCACACTATTAATTTATTTTTAAAAAAAAAGCTTTTCAATCATGGTCATGTTAGATTAAAAGATAAAAGAGAACAGCTTCAATTTGCAAAAGTTAGTTTTGTTTTGTTTGGGTTTTTTTAGAGGATAAACAAATATTTTGACTGTGTTTTTCTGTTCTTCTTTGACTGCTTCAGGGACTTTTCCTATGCATTTTTTTTGCAACACTCTGTTATGCTTCCTGGCAACCATTGATTTTTTGTGTGTGTGTTTCAATCAAAGGTAAAATTAACATGACTGTTTTCATAAAACAAATTCAGTTTACCCTGCATCTTTTCTAAGCAAAATTTTTGTCTCTTCAGTGCTGTGGAGCCATAGGACCAATGAAACTCCACAGAACAGGATCACTGCATGTACAGTAAAAATTTAATTGCAGTTTATTACAGGAAAATTTTTCAACAAAGACACACGTGATTGTTTGGAAAAGTTGATGATTGATCTGCAGTGTGAAACTCCTATTGGTCTTAAAAGGAAAGCAGAATTTCAGAATTTCCTAGGCTTGGTGCTAATGACCCACATACCTCACCTTGCAAGTAAAATCTATAGTTTTATTCACAAGGTATCTTTAATAAAATGCAGCATAGTTTGCTGTTGAAACTCCTCAGTAACTGGATTCAGGAGACCAATCTCCACCCCATTTCTCGGGGTGTGCTACTCAGGAGAGATCAAGTTCTGAATAAAAAGGGCCATCACTACTTACATGTGTCTCAAAGACTTTTGGAAATCAGACAAAGCCATCAGCACAGTCCCTGCCCTATAAAAAAGTCAATGGAAATGGAGTGTAAGGAAGGAAATAGAATCCCAAGACTCATCCCAGAGATGATGTGACCCCGAAACAAGATGCATGGATTTACAAGACAGTATGTCATCTGTAAGGCATCCTCAGAATCTTCAGGGGGAAAATCTCTTAGGATATTGTTACTGAACACCATATAAATAACCATCTTAGAAACTACTTTCCCTCAACCACTTTTACCACATCTGTCCAGATTAGCCATTTCTAGAGCACCTAATATGATACTCAGGTGTTTCCTCATGTCAGTATGGTAGCTGGAATATTCTGAGATGTTTCTATTATTGACTCAGACATTAATTCATGGGATATGAAAGTAGAGCAGTCATATATAACAGCCTTATCTTTAGAACAGGTTTCAGCTGAGACCTCACAAGGTCCATATCTGCCCAGCTTTGGGCTGCAGAGTGAGATCTCTTAAATATGACTTTCCCAGTTGTACAGCTCTTACTGCAAGAATTCCATTTGTTGACAGGTGAAAAAGATAGGAATCAGTCTGCCTGGTATGGTTTTGGTTTCATATTAAATTTCAGTATCCAAATAATACCCAGATACCATGGTGAATAGGAAACTGCTGAAATAAACACAGCATGGAAACTGGAAAAGAGGCACTGTAGTCATCTATAATGTTAACATGAATCCATCTAAAATGGGAACAACACTAGTAAAAAACATTTAGTATGTCCTTATTAAATGTCTAAATTTGGACAAAGTTTAAACTTAAAAAAGAAATGTGTACAAAATATACACAGACTCCTACAGACTTCACAGGCAGATAAAGAACTAGTGGAGAGCTTTCCCTTCGGACCCTTCACCATCTTCATGGCTCTCCTTTGGACACTGTCTAATTTGTTTCAGGTCTTTTTTATATTGTGGTGCCCAAAACTGCTCCCATCACTCGAGATGAGTGCCCCAGTGCAGGGCAGAGCTGGGCAATCCCCTCCCTTGCCCAGCTGGCCATGCTGTGCCTGATGCTCCCCAGGACAGGGCTGCCCCTTCTGGCTGCTGATTCACATTCAGCTTTCCACTGATCAGGACCCCCAGGTCCCTTTCTGTGGTGCTGCTCTCCAGCTTCTCATTCCCCAGGCTGTCTGTATATCCAGGGTTGTGCAGAATCCAGCACTTGCCTTTGCTGAACTTCATACAGTTGGTGATTGTCCAGCCCTCTAACTTGCATAGGTGTCTCTCCAGGGCCTCTCTGCTTTCAAAGGAGTCAACAGCCCCTCCCAATTTAGTACCATCAGCAAATTTACTTAGTATGTCTTCAAGTCCTGCACCCAAGTAATTTATGAAATGTTGAAGAGACTTGTCCCTGTGAAACCCCACTGGTGACCAGTCACCAGCCTGATGTCACTTCATTTATTGTAACTCTTTGTGCCCAATGCAGGAGCCAGTTACAGGGCTGTTTTCCTTGCCCTTCCTGAAAACTGGGACATCACTAAGCAGCTTCCAGTCAGCTGGGACCTCTCTAGATTGCCAAGACCATTCAAAAATCACTGAGGGGCCTCATGATGATATCCATCAGCTCTTTTGAGTATTCTTGGATTAATCCTACTAGGACTCATAGACTTGCAGGGATTCAGCTAGAGCAGCAAATCCCACACAATTTCAGGGTCAACTGAGAGTTTATTGTTCTCATAGACATGGTCCTCCAGTTCAGGGCAGTGAGATCCCCTTGGTCCATCCTTTGTGTTGAAGACAGAGGCAAAGAAGGCATTAAACACCTCTGTGAGGTGCCCATCCTCATCCTGTAACAGACTGGTGTTATTTCTATGCTGCCTTTTGACATTAACACATTTAAAATAACTTTTTATTGTCCCCCACATTTCTGGACAGCTTCAACTCCTACTGATCTTTGGCTGAACAAATTTTCTCCCTATGGTGGAAGCTGTATCTCTGTATTCTTCCAGGTCACCTGGCCTTGCTTCCACAGGGCACACATCTTCCTTTTTTTGCCTTAGGCCCAAAAGAAGACCCCTGTTCATCCAAACTAGGTTTCTGCCTTAAATGCATGACTTCCAACATTTTGGAACTGCCCTTCTTGTGCCATTGGAAGGTGGTACTCCAAAAGAGGCCAGCACAATGGACACCAGCGCCTTCAAAAGCATTTTCCCAGGGAATTTTTTTAACTTTTCTGTTCTCCTCATGTATAGAGTTTTGCTGAGGTTTTCCTGCACTTTTCCTCCTGTCAATAAGGATTTTAAACTCCATCACTTCATGGTTGCTGGGGCTGAGACAGTGCCAGTCACCCCAAGGTCCACTCTGCCGACAAGCAGCAGATCAAAGAGGGCATCTATCTGAGTCAGCTCCCTTGGTACCTTTATACCATGAAGTTATCATCCAGATGTTTTGGGAATCTCTTGGACCTGTTTGTTACAGCTGTGTGGTGCTCCCAGTGAATTTCCAGCCAGCTGAAGCCTCCACAAAGGACAATGGCAGTTGACTTGGAGGTGCCCCTTAGTTCCTTGAAGAATAATTCATCAGCATCATCATCATGCCTGAGAAGTCTATAGCAGACTCACTCCAGTGATGACATCTGCATTATTTTGCTATCTCTTAATCCTTACCCAGAGGCTCTCCAGAGTGCCACTGCCAACTGTGAGCTCCATTCCCTCCTTGTGAGTTCCAGCCTCTCCATTACATACAGCACCACCCTCCTGCCTTGTCTGCCCCACCTATTCAAGTAAAATGACTTTGACTAATTTTGTTAATTTAAAACTTCAGCTAAATTAAACAGACTTATATTTGACTATAACATTTTAGAGATTTAGGACTGATTCTCCTCAAAATTTGTCTAATACTGATTTTAAGAATATTTGCATTTGTAATTAAATAAGCCAAATTAAACATTATTGGAGTAAAAATGTATTGTTAATGTAAAAATTGCAATGATTACTGACATTTATTTTGTTCTCCCATATAATATTTGGATGAATTGAACAAACATTAAAATCCTAAAAACTGTTTCCTGTAACTTAACTGTAGTAAAAGACTGCTGTGTACAGACTTCCAAATACTTGTAGTATAGATAATTTTAAAAGATCTCACTTTTTCAGGGTCTAATTTAAACCTTAAAAAATATATCTGATTCTGACATTGTATAAACATGTGTGGAATCTCTGGACAATGAGCCTATGCATTGACTAACACGTGGACTACCAGAGTTCATAAAGAGATAATAATTTCTCTACCAAATCATGCCCAAGTGTATTTCAAGATGCTCTGGTCAAAATTACAGCATGAACATGGTGCTTGTGTAATGTGTACCTGCATTTTATAAACATCTTCTTCAGACAAATGAAATTGTGCAACACTGAAAGCAGCATGGCCAATAGAGATGTGTGGAGTCCTGTTAAAGATTTCATGAAAGGAGCTAGCTTTCAATGGGATTACAGTCTTAATTTTAAAAAATAATAAAATAAAATAAAAAAAGAGGAGAGAAAAGAAACCCTTGTATGTGTTGAAAAGGACAAGTGACTATAAAATATAATCAGCCAATCCTCAATTGAGAAATATAAATAGAAGCTGGTCCATTAGCCCCAGAGATGGCATCTGTGTCTGTGAAGGGGATGTGAGTGAGAGATGCAGGATGCGAGGTAAGGGAGAATTGAAGCATAGAACTGGCTCACCTCCCTAGCAAAAGTATATTATAATATCATACCATCTGCTTTTCTGTCAATTGTAAGACTTCTTGCTCTTTGGTGCCTTGTGATACTGACTTGTAAAATGGACATTTAGTTCCACTTTCACAACTAAAGGACCAGAAAATAGAAGAGTACTCAACTATTAAAAGAGCAATAGGAGTTGAGGTAATTGATGAATTTGGTAGCTGAACTTCAGATCTTCAGATCTAATAATCATTTTCTTGAAGTTTCTACCAACCAGCCTAGGTCCCAGTGCTCCGAACAGGAGCCCATCAGGCTCTAAGCACACCACTAAGGCAAGGGGGGGTAGGTTTGTGTACATGCAACAGAGGTCTTGGGTTTCTTTTGTACTTTTGCTGACCAGCCATGCCATATAGGCAACACTCTGGCTGGGATAAAGAGGAGGAGGGCATCAGGGAGAGACACCCTGGATGAGATTGTCTCCCAGCCAGGCAAGCAACTCCCCTGCTCTACAGCAGCAGCTCTGCAGGGCGTTCCTCTGCAAAAACATGTTCAGTCATTTCTGACTGCTAAGTCTAACCACATTCCCTTCACTGTTTGTAACAGTTTTGTTCCCTTTCTAAATCTTTTCAGGATGTGTAAATGCAATATTTAATATCATGCCTTGTAAAAGCTATGCTCTGAAAATGGACAGATGTTTCCAAGTAGGTAATGAGTAACATCTTTCTCCAGCTTTCCTGGCAGATGCAGCAGGAAACAAATACATATGCACGCATAGGTTACATTCCTCTTGGAGAAATAATGTTACTGGCAGTTTCCTTCCAGTGGCTAAACTGGTCAAAGAAAGAATTATTTTTTTTCACTGCATTTCATACAATGTAACAGTTGGACTAGATGATCTTAATGGTCTTTTCCAACATAATTGATCCAATGATTCTATGATTCAGTGTCTAATTTGCTCTTTTAATTGGCTGAAACCAATAACAATCCCCAAAAACACAGCTCAAGCCACTATCAGCTTAATCCAATAGCCATTTCTGTCTAAAGAACAGGGAAAATATATACTAGTGTTCATACTGTATGTTCTGTAATACAAAGTACATCAGTCATAGGAAGTCATTCCAGTCATGACCGGAATGAATGAATGAATAACAAATGAATGACTTGAATGAATAACAAACATTCATATCAAAGCAGGAAAGAAACCTAAAGCATGTTTATTTTTAAGTGCAGGAAAAAATCCATCAATAATCTGCCTCAAACGAAAATTTAAGAAGTATGACCTTCATGAGAATATATGAATATTCTTCACAACAACATGTACTTCATGAAAGTAGGCAAATTTTAAGTTGGATAAAACAACAAATACCTCAAATCTGGCACCACCAAAATCGCTTTGAAGATCTTGATGCACATAGTGCTGGCTAAAATCCCCAAATTCCACATAATAACTTTCCTGACTCTTGTCTAGAACTAAGAGATACACATAGAGGTCAAGGATGCTAAATAATGCCCACCAGTTTCAGGATCCAAGATTTCCTCATTTCACATTTTATTATTACATTGACATATTCAGTTCATCCAATTCCACAGCAATTTCTTCCAAATGAAAACTATGGACCAAATAACTTCTCCAATGTCTTTCTCCTGCTCAGGAAATTGCAGGACAGGTCTTATATTCACAGAATTATTATTCAGAATTGTCTGTGGAGCTAAGCACACCTTGTGCAGAGTTCAGCCCCTGGGTTATTCCCTTTGGCTACCTGGCTGCTCATGGTGGTGCAGGACTGTTTGTGCCAGATCTAAGCTATCATTTCCAGATGTTTGACAAGACTTGACAAATTGAAACCTGAGTGATGGAGTTTGCCCAGCGTAAGCCTTCACACAAAAAAAAATAGCAAAATCAGTGTGTCTGGATCTGACACACTGAAAGTTAAAAAGCAAAACAAAACCATCAATATGAGCCTACCTAGAGCACCATCAACAGAGGTTGTAATTGTTTCAGCAGAATAACTATTTAAAAATACATCTTGAAGAATTCACACATGCCAACAGACAGCATTACTGTCTTTTAGAATACAAACTATGGTTTAATAGGAATAAACTTCTGCAGTTCTTTTTCTCTTCCTATAGCAAAGAACTGTTGTTCTCTAATGGGTGGGTTTAAAAGCTCTATATAATTGATTCATTCCTTCTATTTTTCAATGACATTTTTGAGTTATTTCTACAGACTATTCTTGGCTTCCCTCCTACCAGCTTCGCCTGACACTTGCCTAAGGGGCTTCTGCATTTGAAATCGACAGTTGCAGAAATCTCTTTAAACTTTAGTTCTCTATCTTTATTTTTGCTCTTCTTTTACATTGCCATAACAGCAGCCTGCATTTTGCTGTAAGAAACCCACTGGGCATGATTTATTTTGTTTCCCAAAGTAGGAAAAAGTTTGAACTTTCAGGAAACTATGTTGAATTTTCGAACAACACCCAAGTAGCATATAACCTTACTCACTTGCCATGTCCTTTAAAAGCCCAGCAGAACACACATTGCTCAGCAAGACCTGGGGCAGATTTATTAAATACTTAGAAGATGCATCTGGTCTGTGCCCACATGCCAGAGGGGATAAGGTCTTGCATCCCCAGCTGACTGGGCAGGAGGTACCTCTCCATTTCTTGCTCCAGGACCCACAACAGACACTCTGCACCAGTACACAATGGGGGTCTGCCTGTGTTGGGGAGGGGTCTAAATTGATTTGTGGGCCTCAAAGATATTATTGCTTGGATACAGAAATCAAACTTGCCTCAGGCTATGTCAGTTCTGTACAGCTCATGTGCCCATATGACCACACAAAGAGCACTGTTCTTTATGGCAACATTTCAGGCCTTGTGCAATTCCAGCCTACAGAATATGCAAAATTAAAGATTTATGGGTTTTTTTTAACATATCTTTAGATCACTGTTTCAAGGCTGTTTGAATATAAGGTGCGAAAGCTTGCCAATTCCTTGACAAAAAAACTTACAAATAAATAAAAAATAAAAACACTCTGATACATATGTTGCTCTAATCATGATTCATTGCATCCCATTTTGTCACAGAAAGAGAAATAAGGAAATAATTTTGTCTATAAGCAGTCTTTTGAATAAAAGAAATAATCAAGAACATGTAAGGAATACATTCCAGAAGAAGCCTTATGACATGGGCAGACTTGACTCCTCAGAAAGGAGAAGGGAGGGGAGATTTGCTGCATGGCTGAGGTGCAATCCAAGACATCTGACTACATTCCCAGCAGGATCTTGCTAAGCAGTCTCTTAGGCTAACTGCTGTGAATTTTGGGAGGGCATCATAACATATGCTAATTTTAGGGAAGACATTGAAGCTGCTTCACCAGCAGTGATAGAGAGCACTGTGGGCAGAGGAAACAAGAAGAAAAGGATGCACACACCCAATTTGTTTGTAAAGACATAGATCACAGCTAATGTTTATCTTCCAAAACCCAAAACTCATCCAAAAATAATGACAGAGCAATGAATACCAGCAAATAAACCTCTCTGCAATGTTTATTTAGCTCTGACACAGACTTATCTACATATGCAGACAGAACATGGTAAAGCAGTCCATGTATTTGACCCCCTTTGTTGTTAGTTGCTGTATTTATATAGAGTCTCTAAGAGAAAAACACGAACTTCCAGAAAGTGTTTGAGTGCTTTGGAGTGGCTGTGATTTAAAAGAGACACTAGAAGAATGAAAGAAGACCAGGAAGACAGTGGTTAATTGACCTTTATTGTGCCTTCTGGTTCATTTAGAAATGGAAATTAAATTAACATGATAATTCAGTCCTACTGTGTTAAGACCGCTATAAACCCATTAAATTTTATGGTTTCTGATTTAACATTTTTTTCTATTAACTGGGTTTAATTTTCAATATTGTTGTGCAGGTTCTGAAAAGTGGTAGTTTAAAAGAACCCAGGTGGATGAACAACTGTGTAGCTGCTTGAGGCCAATGGCTCAATTATTGAAAAGCAGGAGCCCAGACTCTTGCAGAAATACACTGATTCTGGCACCCACCCTATGCAAAGCACAGGGAAATACCCAGTAAAATATGGACTTCTATCATTTCCAGAGTAAAAAGCCTGCCTGCCAATCCACACACTAAATTTAGTACAAAGGAAAAAAAGTAAATCTTTTGAATTGTGCTCTCTCCTGATTCAATATACTAGTTTCAAGAAATTTTAAAACAGGGCTCACATTTCCTGTGTCACCCTGCTCCTTCCTTCAGTTTTCTGGGCTGCTTCTTCAGAAAGAAAAAGTGATGTACATTTCACAAGCCCTAAACTTGCAGCTAACACTGTGTAGACATATTCTGGTGACTGCAAAAAGCCTGAATTTGTTGTTATTCCTTTCTATTTGATTACTGTATTTAAATAATTCTTATGCATTTACAAAAATAAAGTAATCAAGTTTAAAGTAGAGCTGGCTGGAAATCTTTCAGGATCTTTCATCCTACAAGCTCAGGAGGGGTGACTGAAAACACACACACACAGAGCAAGGTTAGGGAAAGGTTTCTCATGTGCACTAAATATCAGTGACAAATCTGGAAATGTAAGGGTAGTATATGGGTATTTTTTCATAAGAAGACACTGTGCAATGTTTCCATGCTTTTCTCATAACAGTCTTTTTTGGATGCTTATAGTACTTTAATATAATATTTTTCCTCCTGTGAAGTAAGAGTTAAGTGGAAGGAGATTGCTATTTATATGCTTTTCTTTCTGAATACTATTTATTTCTATATGCATATTCTTGCTTAAACAAATGATACCAAATTCATAATATGAGCTTTCTGTTTACTGTATATTTTCCCATTGTGCGATGGTTAGTTTCCACTAATTTTTCATAATAAAATATATAATTGCACACTAAAAGGATTTTACAGAAATCAGAAATACAGAAAACAACTTGTAACTTTTTGAAGTAATGTATTACTGACAAAAATGCCACTCCAGCAAAAGTGATACCAACCTATCCTACATTTTTCCTCCCCTTTTTTCAGCTGAATCTAGAAATGTTCACCAACCTCTCCATATACCAACAATGCTCTGATATGACAGAACATATCAGAACTTGGCTCTTTAACCTGCCAGAGCTGTCAGCAAATTAGGGAATAAAACAGTTTCCTACCATTCTTGGCAATAAAAGCCTGTCTATGTCAATTCACTTTACATTGATATTCATCATTCAGTCAACACTGCCTGCTTTGCAGTTTGTCCACAAATTGCCAACCCAAACAGCATTTCTACCAACACCAAGCCATAGCAGAAGTAGATCTGGCTCTAGAGAAGCAGCAGGGACCTTTTTCCAGGTAAGTGAACTACCAGAATATGATTTTGGAGGAGTAGAGGAGGTGATAAATGAAAATGGACAAGCTTGGAAACAAAGAATTAAATGAGAAACAGGGGCCTGAGCAGAATTCAAATGGCAAAATTCTATATAAGGAAAGCTGTGGGCATTGTTTATAAACTTTTTACCTGAAAACTCAGAGACATGGGAGGTTTATTTAGCTTACCAAGGCTGATTTCTATAGTTTTTAGCATGGTGGTTTCTAATTTTTCTTTTAGATGATTTAGAGTTGATATGCTCCCATCTTTCCACTTTCCTACCATGGAATGAAAATACGTGTTCACAAAATCAAATTCTACAGCTATCACATGCTGTCCTGTATATATATGTCTGTAAATACCATGATCCCCAGAAAAGGGTCCAGCTGAGGGTTGGATCGAGTGTATATGGTCTTTGTCACAGCAGATTCACCAATGCTAATAAGGCTGTTTCAGATTTGAGACTAGTTTTACTCCTATTTTGTGCATAATAGTGGAAATTCACCTCCTTTTCCTAATCCATGACTGATAGAAGGTCTGTCTCAGTGTAAAATACACAAAGGTATCAGGTCCTATGGTGCTTCATTACTCCTGCCTGGGAGAGGAACCTTTTGTTTACACCATTGTAGTCAAAATAGGAAAAGCAGGACCATGTCCAGATAACTTTAGACAGTGCATACAAAAAAAGGTGAATTATCTTTTTCTTCAAAGAAAAAGGTCAAAACTAGGGCAATTTATTAGCTAGGGGTCACTGAAATCTTTCAATTACTTTTTTTCATATGAAAGAGCATAATTTTTTATTCAAATAGACTGTCACAGGGAGTATTTGTTTGTGATTGAAGCTTGGAAAGTTTTACTTGGAAAGTCCAGATCCTGTTAGCTAAGAGGTTTTGAAGGTTTGGGATTTTTGGAAGGAGTTGTAAAAAACTATTTTATTATTATTTTTTGGTAATCAATAAAATCACTTTCCTACTAGAACTGAATTTACACTGAGGTCTAAGGCAACTATAACAAAGCTGCATGACAAGCTGCAAACCTCCTTAATGCTGATTTTTTGGGAGAACACATTGGTTTAGGGAAAATCGTGAGTTACAGCAAGTTCTACCATGGGAGAAGGGGCAAGAAGGGGAATGGAGAGGGGGAAAGGGGGAGAAGAGAGGGTAGGATGTGCCTGTTTCCTGAACCATTCAGGTCATCCCAGTTTCCCCCTGCAGCACTGCTTGCAGGAGACTGAAAAAAGAGACTTTACATCCTAGCTTGGCTCTGCGCATGAGTTTATGTGAATCTGGGGACAGGAATCTGGTCCCAAAACTTGCATGGCTTTCATCAGCATTATGCGATTTTATTGTTCTTATGTCTTTGAGTTTTACAGGGTTTATGGGTTTAAATCAAACAATTAACAACAGAATATGGTTTCTGTTTGTGGTTGCATTCCAACATTGATTGTGAAATGTTAGAGTGACACATTGCCTTGTCCTTGTGTATCCCAATTACTGCTGCAGATGTACATCTGAACACAATCAGCTTGTAAAGTTCTGTTGTTCATCTGTCTAAAACTAAAGACCAGAAAACAGTCTTTAAAGTGTTTAAGATTTAAAAAAACAACAACTAAAAAAAAAAAAAAAAAAAAAAATCAGGAATGTAAAGGGAGGGAGAGAAACCACTGAGACAGATTTCTTTTTAAATTCAGTACAGATTGGTGCTGCCCAAAAGCTGGTCCAAATAGCTCATAGTTCTACTGTCGCCTTTGTGATAACAGTTGGTGGCCTCAGTCACATCATCAGCATGTTTTTTTCTGCAAGAAGCCTCCCTTTCACTCACTCACAAGGAGCCTCAGCAGGAGGGCAGAGGACCCTGGGCCACACAAAAGCTCCACCAGGCTCTTCCACCCAGCACAGGTGCCCAAGAGAGAAGCCAGAGCTACTCTCTGGTGGTTGATGGAGAGTGGATCCTTGGGTATGGGCATGGAGGATGCATGGAGGAATGCAGATATTTGCATCCTACTCCCTGACAACTCATTCAGAGTCAAAGTCCCATGCTCTTGTGCCATGCAGGCACAGCTGGGTGCTCAGGCTGTGGTAACCTGCCACTTCCCTGGCTCTCAGGCACCCTGCTTGGCCACAGTGCTTGCCCAGCCCATGCCATTACCTAATTTTGTGGGCCTGCAGTCACCACAGGAAGACATGCAGCAATATGAATGACTGAAAGTGAATTAATATAAAAGTTGTAGCAAGCCATAATTTTAATTAGCTCTTCTTGTGACTGAATTTTTGTTTCAAGCTTGCACAAACAAATTATATTTCGCAAGGGAGCTCTCAAGCAAACATGTGGCAGTGTACTTCTAGCAAATAACTCAGATCAATACTCATCTTTTTCCAGACTCAGATTGATTAATATCCATGACATACTAACTGCAAAATGATCACGGTACGATTAATCCTCCCTGTGCAACAGAAATAACCCATTAACTGAAGAAAAATACACAGTGTGCCAACACTTAGCAAAAGCTTAGCAAGATGAAAACTGCTGAACTTTGAATCTGACTGTCAATCCTAAACTGAGCAAGACAGCAGACAATCTGAAGGATCCAACTGCATTGTGTAATCTCACTGAGCCCAGCACAGTCCTGGGGCTGATTTTGGGGCTGCACCGGCAGCATTTTATCCTCATTGTTTCTTGCCTACATCAGGGAGAGCCAACTGCTCTGGGGGTCTTTCTGATTCTCAATAAAGATGTGAGAAATTCACCTTTCCAGGGGACAAACTATTCAGTATTTGATATGTGTTAAAATATCCTGAAAGTGAAATATTGTCAGTTAAATTTGTTGCTTTAGGGCTATATTCTTATTTGCTGAAGGAAGAAATGCTGCTCTTCAGATCAAGAGAATATAAGACTTTCTACTCAATGCCATAGCCTAGGAAGGAAGACTGAAAGAAAATCATAGAAGAGTCATAGAATCAAAGAATGGCAGAATAATTTGTGTTGGAAGGGACCTCTAAAGGCTGTCTAGACTACCTTGCTGCCATGGGCAGAGAAATCTTCAACTAGATCAGGCTGCTCAGAATCCCATCCAATTTGACCTTGAATGTTTCCAGAGATGGGGCATCCAGCTCTGCTTTGAGCAACTTGTGCCAGTATTCCATCATCCTCATCACAAGAAATATCTTCCTTATATTTAGTCTGAATCTACCTTTTTTAGGTTTAAAACCATTATCTCCTGTCCTATCAAAATCATACCCAGGAGGACAGACACATAGAAGAAAATGATTGTTACATTTTGCCTTGCTCAGTCAGCCAGACAACCCTAGAAAAATGTGGGTATCAGTAACTGGTGAAGGATAGGGTTTTTCAGAGAATAAATTCCCTGAGCAACCAGGCACACTGCCCAGGTCTGGCCCAGCTGCTGCTGCATAAAAGTCCTGCTTTGTTCAGGAGGCTGAATGCCCACAGGTGCTCCAGTCAAAGAAAGTGCAATTGTCAGCTACAGACCAACAGGTAAGATTGCTGGACTCAGTGACACAGATGTTGGCAAACTGTAATAACACTATTGCAGATTATGAAGATCATAGAATGGCTTGGGTTGGAAATAACCTTAAGGATTATCTAGTTCCTACCCCTCTGCTCTGGGTAGGAACACTTTCCACTAGACCAGGTTGCTCAAAGCTCCATCCAGCCTCAGATTCTCTGGGTCACCTGTTCTGGTGTCTCACCACCCTCACAGTGAAGAATTTCTTCCTATTATGTAACTTAAACCTACCCTCTTCCAGTTTAAAGCAAATACCCTTTGCCATACTGCTATGTGCCTTTGTCAAAAGTCCATCTCCAGCCTTCTTGTAGGTCCTCTTCAAATAACTGAACGTTGCTGTAATGTCTCCCTGGAGCTTTCTCTCCTCCTGGCTGAACAACTCCAGCTCTCTCAGCCTGTCTTCACAGGAGAGCTGTTCAGACCCTCTGAGCATCTTTGTAGCCCTCCTCTGGACACACTTTAATGGCTCCACACCCTTCTCCTGTTGGGGGCCCCAGAACTGCACACAGCACTGCAGGTGGGCAGAGCAGAGGGGCAGAATCCCCTCCCTCACCCTGCTGGCATCCCTGCTCTGGATGCAGCCCAGGATGCCACTGGCTTTCTGGGCTGGGAGTGCACATTGTCAGGTCATGTCAAGCTTATTCATCAACAAATACACCCAAGAACTTCTGGTAATAATACCAGTAGAGAGGTTAAAAAGTGGGATATTTTCACAAGGAAATAACTGGGAACAGATGACCACAGTTCAAGGCAGTGTGAATCACAGTTGAAGTGTTCCTTTTTAACCATCTTAGGTCACCCAAGCTATTCTGGGAAGAACAGTGTAACTATCACTGATCATCACTACCATGAGGTCTTGACAGCTGTGATGTCTCTTTTTGCAGCTATGACTTGCTTCATGAAGAAAGATGCAAAACCAGAAGCTTAAAGATTGAAAGTTCTGAGTTCACACTGTCTGAGAGTTAAATCCTACACAGAGAAAGCAAAAGGATCATGGGAACACTCTGAAGCCTGACATCAGAAGTGTGGAATTCATCATCCCCACACAAAACTGACTGCCAAGACTCCTAGTTTCACTCTGATGGAGGTAGTAATCAATGATAAAAAATGGGGAGTGTCAAGGTGAGGGAAATTTTAATATCTCCAGGTACCAAATTCCATTTTACAGCTGCTTTCTGAGCCAAACACAACACTACATTAGCATTGTGAGCAGAACCACAATCTAAGAATTGCAAAAGCCTGGTGCAACTGTAATAAAAGCAGGAAAACTTCTTCCAAGCCCATAGAAGTCAGAGGGGATTTCATTCACAGTATATCTTTTAGAAGATAAAAAGCTATTTTGACCATACTTTAATATGTTTATCAAAGGAGAGATATAAATCCAACAATAACAACACAAATTTATCACAGATGGAAAATGGGAATCAAAGGGTTTTACATAGAAATCTGTTGAAGTCAGGTTCTGTTAGACAGTAATTCCTGAAAAGAATCAAACTGCTTTCCTCTCCAGTTTTAACTTGAATTGTGCTCTAGATGTTGGAAGCCATCTGTCCTTGAAAATCCAATGCAGACAGAAAACAATCTTGACTGACTTGAACCACAAATACGTGGTTATTTCAGTATGTATCAATAAAAAGAAAGTGTTGAGGTCAAACCATCCCAAGACTATTTCACCATGAAATGACTACACAACCATTTAGACATTTGTAAGAGTGTGTCTGACAAAGCACAGATGCAGTTGAAATGTAAGTTTGAGTGAAAGTCATATTTTATATAAAAATTTATCTATTACTGCCCAGAAGGGTGAGCAAAGGAGCAAGGGAGGATCCACTTCCACTGACTCAGGAATGGCTGTGATCAGTTGAGCAACAGGGACCATGGCTTGACATCTTTTAGGCAAGGAAGCAGCAGCTGCATTAACTCAGAGAAATAGTCTGTTTGTCTGTCCACTCAGAAAGTGAGTCTGGGGCAGAAATTACTCAGCCTCATCCACCAAAAAGCTAAAGAGCAATGCCTGGAGGAGAGGGTTCAGGCACTGGCTAGGAGGGCTTGGGCAGCACTTGCCTGCAGAAGGGCAGATCCTATGCCAGACACCACACCAGGGCTCACACACTGGAAGGCTCTTCCACATGAACCCCACAGAGGTATCATAGTTTCCCATTTTCCAATTGCACACCAATACTTTATAAACATTTTTGAGAATGTGATCCATTTTTGGCATTATGACTATTTTATTTATGCTTAACTGGCTTGAGAGTAATTTCAAGGCAAAAAAAAAAAAAAAAAAATAGAAGGAAAGGCTAAAGCTCTCTAATAGTGTCCCATCTGGTCACCATGCTCCTCACAGCATTCAGAGGGAAGCAGTGCAGTGCCCCACAGAGCCTGGCACTGAGATACACATCCTCTGATGGCCAGTGCCAGCCCCATCAGGTTCCTTGGCCATGCTACAGAGTCACTGGCACCCATAAGTTCTCCAAGGCATTGCTCACAATGGTACTGTTCATAAAAATCTCTGTTTCCCACAAAGAGAGAAACAGAGCTTGGCTTCTTAATACTGCAAAGTACAGCATATAAGTAGAAAATAGCAACTGGAACAAGGAACAGAAGCTAAAAGACATGCAGACTATTGAGTAGAGCAAGATAAAGTTGCTCAGTCAGGGGCAAAGCCAACAAACTGCCTGGAAGAGCCTGAATTGTCACTCTGGATGGAGGTGGATACTGCAGTCCCCACTGCTCCAAACTACTGCCAGGACAGGAAAAATAATTTTTATGAGGATAATTGAAGTCTGATCCAGTGAGACCCAGGAACCTCCAGCACCATTGTCTTGAAAACAATCTTATTGGAACTCTTTGTGTAGTATAAAAAGCAAAGCAAGTGATCACATGCTCTCTTCTCTTCTTCACTGATTGTCTACTAGTGAAAAATAAAGAAAGATGTTTTTAAAATTATTTCATTTGGCCTTCAGACAGCTTCTTTTTTTGAAAAGGAGGTACAAGAGGTACCATAACCTAGACATACCACTCTCTTATTTTTTTATTTCAAAATATCAGAACACATTTAACTGTGCAAATATACCTCTCAAGATGACAAGTCATCAACATTAAGCTTTCCAGCATATAACATGTAGTATATGGCCTACTAACATGTATATATGGGGGTATTAATGACCTAAACAAAGCCTTATTTCTTACAGAAACCTCCTGTCACTTAAAAAGAGGGCTGAGATCTTCTCTGGTAGCAGTGCCCTGTCATACCTGTGCCTATCTCCCACCTTCCATTGCCCAACTAGTGGCCTGTGCTACACTTAAATGAAAAGTGGCACTTGGATAGGAAATGTGAATATTGAACACTTTCAGAAAGCAAACAATGCAAACAACTGGACACCATCCTTGTTTTCTCACAGTCCACCTGGCCGGAGTCTTGCCATGTGTGAGACACAAGGAATCAGACTCCCTGATGACAACTTGATATCCCAGGGAGATGCAATTAAATGCTCAGCTGATAAGACATAAATAAGATTGTTTTTTTCAACAAACTAAAATATCTTAATTTTTTAAAGAAAAAGCTAAGTAATTTTTTGGGTTTTTTCAATCTATATTTTTTCATTGAAAATATTTTCTGAAAACCTGCTGAAAACAACACTGGTTTTCTGGGATTTTTTGAGGGGGGGAAAAAAGAAGAGGGAGAGAGAAAAGAGACATATTTAATATGGGGCTGGAGAGGGAAGTCATGAGAGAAAAGCCTTATTGGGAGCTGCCAGATTTGCTGAAACCTCTGCTAGCTTGCAGATGAATCAGACCACAGAATATTGAATTAGTAAGATTTATGACTGGGAATTTGAAGAAGTTACCTGTGATACAAAGCACGTTGTGTGAGTGAGATCTCCAGTATTCTCCTGACAGAAGTGTATAATGAGCCAGGAGCCAGGTCCCCCTGCACTCCCCTTTGGAGATGCTGTTTGACTGACAGCTGAGCTGCAGCCAGTCAGCCACGGGGAAAACAAGGGCAGCACACTCCCAGGAGCTGCACAGCAGTCTTCTGTGTGAAACTTTCTGAAACTTTGCAAGTTGAAAAGGGAGTAGAGGAAGAAGTAAAACAAGCATAAACTTTCCTTCTCCCCTTCTGTCATTAAACTGACATACTCACACATACACACAGAGGAGCCTCAGAGTCATTCAAGCACCTGGGAGGGCTGGAGCAAAGGTCACAGGGTCCACATTTATTTACCCAGCATCTGCTGCAAGAAATGCAAAAGAGCTCCATTGGCATCTGGCAGCATGAAGAGCTAACAGGCTACTGTTTTCATAGAGGTTTCCAAAATGCTGAAGCAACACATAGTACTCCCTTCTCACTGTGCCCACCAGAGTGATTGGCTGCTCTAAAAGCTAAGCAAAAATGCCACCTCCCCAGGGCAATCCAGGCTGCACAAGGCTGTCTCAGCTGTCTCTACAGAGCCCACATCCTTTAGGGGCAGGTGCACACCCAAGCAGAGCAGGAGGCTCCTCTGCCCAGCCCTGAGCAGCCTCACTGAAGGGAAGAGCACAAGGAGCCCACTGGGCTGCAGCTTCTGTGCCACATCCTGCACTCAGCAAGCGCTGGGGCTTGGCCAATAATACACTGTGGGTGTCATCACTCAGAGCAATTTACAGCAGTGTAATGATTATCTCCATCTTATAGACAGGCTTTTAATTGCTAGCCACAAGGACTGACAGGGACAAAAAGCTCCATCTTGTTTGCACCAGCTCTTGTGCCATCTTTAAAGTACACAGCTGTAGAGGACAGAGTAGGCTCCCTGAGTTCACAACTGCATGGGCAGGATGCAGAGGGTTACCTACTTGCTTTACAATGCAAGCAGAAACCAGTCAGGTGCCTCCACAGATTTATAACCACATAATTGCATTCCAAAGGTGCATGAGTGTTGTTGGATGCTGCTGGGAACCAGAGGAAAACTAGCCTTGAAGCCTTGTCTTTCTCAGCCTTCACAAGGACAAGAAATTATAACAATGATTATGCACCTGCAGGGTGCATGAGAGCCGTGTGTCTCCTGATGTCTTGCATAAAGCATATTTTCAAAGAGGTGTTGCCTTCTTGAACCAATGAGACTTTTCTATTTTGTTTTTTATGTATTACCCTATATAAAATGAAGTGTTTCTTTAAATTAAGCTCTCTCTTCTCTTTTGCTTCTCCATTGCATGAGGAACTATGTTGCATTATCCTTTTCACCTTTTTGCTCACCTATAGTCTAAAATGCAACACATGGGATCTGACAAGACGCCGGACAGCCTGCTGATACCTTCCATCTTAACTTCAACAGCCTCTCCTTGCAAATGTGTGTAACTATAAAATTGTTTTCTCAAACACTTCAGTGTTACAGCTACGAGCTAGAATGCACCAGAATGTTTCATATGAGAATAAAATAAATCCCATTTTCCCTTTGAAATTATATCTTCATTGCAGAATCTTTGCAAAAGAAAAAATGCTTAGCAGATATCATTATAAATTGTCTTTTATAATGTGACATATATAATGACACTGTGTTTCTCTTTGGGCAAAGGCACAATACTAACATTGAGCAAATCCTAACAATGCACAGATGTGAATGGTGCTGTGAACATCAATGCTGTCCCTTACGAAAAAAACCCCACATGAAATACTGAATCTTCATAAATCTTATAGGTTTTATGCATTGCTGCCATTGGAAAAACAACAACATATTGAGAGGTGCATTTTGAGACAGAATGAGTTTAGTCAGTCTACCTAACTTAGCTGAACTTCACCGTATGCTGATCTGCAGGCCGGTATCCATCACCCCACTTTACAACGTGCATTACTGCCAGCATAGCAAGGCAGGCAAAAGGGAGGAAATGTGTTTGAACCACAGAGTGAGAGATGTTTTCCTGATTTATTAATTGTTGTGCTGCATCCAACATATTTTTCTACAGGAAGAGTCACACGCTATTCTTTCTTTTTAAAATAAAAAATTCGTTCCATTGTTTCTGTTGTTCCAGGAAGGTGCAAATACATTGTACCCTACTATTTTATGTTTTAAAAAGGTGACCTATACTTTCCATTTCAAATGCGGTTTCTTTAATGAAAATATTGTAATGTCAGTCCATGCAAAGCAAATGCATATTAATATGCGTTTACATCTGTCTCATATTAATATTCATGCCTGAATCCACATCCCTACACAAAGCCAATTTTCTGACCATCTGTGTGATGGCTGGTGGATGCAATGAATAAATTTTATTTGTGAGGGGAGTGATAAATCATGTATCTTCCGTTTTTCACCCACAATCTCTCCTCTTAGGTGCTAAAATGTTTTCATTGTGGTTAAGAATTGTTAAGAAACCAAGCTGATTAACCCCTTAGCACATCAAGTAGCTTCATTTGTCTGGTGAAAGTCCTCAGAAATCATGCAAGGCACAATATGACTGAGAAGGTGGAACTGCACTTTTAGCAGGTTTAATTATTTACCTTCTTGAATTATTCCAGTCTCAAAATCACACTCAGAGTTACAGTAGAGACCAATTTTTCTCATACTGATGTTGAGGGCTACCTTGGTCTGCAGTTGTGTGGAGCTTATCTTTAGAGTTAAATACTATTCAAAGACAATTGTAACAAGAACTTCAGCAAATGCTGTTTCACATGGCTTAATTAGTGTTAAGTAACTGGCTGGTTACCAGCCAAAAACACCTGATTGCTAAAGCCCCAACTCTACACCAGCTTCTGAGTTTCCAGAATACAAACTGACTCTGACTTTCCCTGCAAAAACAAGTTTGCTTCTAAATTCCCAAAGGATAAATTTTGACCTTAGTAACACCAATGTCCACCCAGAGTAACTTTTCTGGTAGTGAGAACAGCTTTTTACCAGAGGGTTATTCTCAGACAGTTCATAGTGTAAATGTATGACAACTGCACAAAGCCAAGTGCAATAACACTCAATTGTTGAGTGTAGATAAAAAAAGAATAAACTCTCAGCTAAGCTTGGGATCCAGGCAGCTGCAAGCCTGGGAAGGTGATTAAAATGTCTTGTGTCCCAGCACTCTCCTGCCTTGTCCACACCTTTTGTTTGGTTGGTGGGTTGACTGGTTTTTTGAGCCAGACCCCTTAACACAGACATTTGCTTTTACTCAGAAGAACAAAATCTGAACAGATTCATTCCTACATCCTGCCTAAGCACTAATTTAGTGAGATGGTACAAGGAGTGCCACAGCTTCCTCTCCCCTGGACAAATAGACCACACCTGACACAGAGGAGCAGCAGCACTGGATTCATCTCTGAATACATCAGCCCTGGGCATATACACTGAAAAAAATGCTGAAGTAAGTAGTGCCAACACCAGTCACCTTAGGCATGGTTAAAGTGTTTGCTTGAATAGTAAGAGATTTGTGTTTTAAGTCTTTTTCCAGTCTACAGTGCTCAAACCATGGCTGCTGTCAGCCCAAGGGAATTCCCTATCCTTCAGGCTGCTAACTAATCTTCATCTTTTTCTTTTGAATCAGCTCCTCTGAAGGACATATATGAACACATAAATTTAAAATGAAAACATGTTTTTGCCAATAATAGAGTAAATTATTTCCTCATACATTCTGCAGTGAATGAAGTCAGGTAACTGAAATTATAGTGACACTATTTGGCCTGAGACAAAATTCTTTCCTTAAGGATGGACTTCGCACATTTTTGTAAATACAGGTTACAGAACCAGCAAAAAGGGGAAATTATTTTTTTCTCCTTCTAATGTAGGTCAAATCATGTCAGCAACAAATAACCTACTTCTACCTTGACAATCCAACCGTAGGTAGTTTGAAAATTATTGTGTACTGAACTGGAATCTGAAAGAGGAATTGTGAATGAGCTTCACACTTCATCAGCATAATTGGCAAGAAATTATTTGTAGTTCAAATAAAAACATACAATTGCTGAATAAAGAAGCTCAAATGCTACTACAGAAAATAAGCAAGATTGTCAGTCAATCACAATTTCCAAGAAATCAGATTTGTGAGGAAGTGCTGGCTGAAAATGTATTTATGTCTAATATCCTTTTGTCTTAGTAAATTGTGTTCTATCTATAGCACATTGAAATGGGAAAACTGGGCATTTCTAAAGACTGCAAAATCCAGAGGTTTGAATCTTCATTCCTTCATTCCTTTTCACAAGACAAAGACAGGACAAAGAAGGAGGCAGCAACTCTCATCACGACCTTGCCACTCTGGGCCAGTAGTGGCCCTGAAAGATATTGCTGTTCTCATGGGTGTCAAGGGACCTATGAGAAATGAGTTAAATTTCATCAAAGTTCCCAGTGGAAAGCATCTGTATTACAGATACTGCTAGGAACTAATTGGTTTCCATGACTAATGAAATTCATATGGAAATATTGATCAAAACACTCCCCTTAGGTTTCTGTTGAAAGTGTGTAAAATTAAAATATTTAATATATCTAATATTTTACATTTATTCCTAATAAGTTTAAAACATAAAAATGAAATGGATAGATGTATATGACCCACCTGGTCATGTTAAACATGTTCCTGCTCATTGCTGGGATGTTGGATTAGGTGACCTTTAAAAGTCTCCCAACCCAAATTATACTATGGTATTAGGACCTTTTACCCACTTGGTAAAACAAAAAACTTCTCAAAACTGATTTTCTCTTCTCTTATTAGTTTACTTAATCACTATATCCTCTGAGACACATGGAAAATCTCTTATTCACAAAAACAGCAAGGTAATAAAACTCCTGATGTTCAAAAGGGCTATTCACATGCCAGAAGATATGAATGTTTATAGATGCTTTATTAGGCTGTGACCTGAATTATTATTGTCACTTTTAAGATTGCAACTAGCCAGCATAAAAACTGTGCTCACAAAGGGTGCAGAATGAGCCATCAGAAGGAGCTAAAAACAAGCATGGCTTGCCTAGTTTTCTGTAGCTTCCCATTTCACATCCTCCACACACTTTAATGGGATGATCAGCCAGAAATTTTAGAAAGGCAGAAATCAATTCTGCAATCAGAGGGCTCCCCAGTTCAAGCCTAAAGGGGAATTTTCAAAATCCCTGCAGATCCACTGTAATTGTGCTGAAAACAGATAAAAGCTGCAGAGCTGCCATGGGAAAAGCCCCTGGTACCAACACATTCCCAGAGATCCCAGGAGTGCATTCAGTTCCAAATGCCCTTTCTTTAGTTACCCTGCCATTTTTTGTCCACAGTCCTCTCCACTCAAAAAAAAAAAGTCAGTAGCTTTGTATGTTCTAAGCTTCAAAAGATCATTTGTGTCTAAACACCAATAAAAGAACTGTTTGCACGTTTCCAGGAATGCCAAAACAGGAGGGGTTTTCCCCCCTCACGCTTTGGGCAAAAGGCATATGGACACTCTTATTCCCTCCAGGACCCTCTCAACAATTCCAGCACCTCTCTGTGAGACTAATTAGAAGAGAAACAGAGAGGAAGCTGGTTTTAAATCAGAAATTCAAGCCTGAGTCAGAGAGCTCAATTCCTTCATTCCCATTCCTGATGCAAAGGTGGAACAAAGCAGGTAGTAAAGCCCTGCCCATACTCCAAACACCACGTTGGTGTCTCCTTTGGTGCCAAAGCACACACAGTGCTCACAGAGGCCATGAGCTGATGTTCCCACCACATGGAAGCCAGCTGGACAGAGAGCTGGTGGCTGCTGAGCCCCCTGGTCAGTGGGGTCAAGCAGCACCTCAGGCCCTACAGCCCCATGGTCAGTTCCCAGCGCTGGACAGCGGGTCCAGGCTGCACCACAGAAGAAAGGAAGCAATGTACAATATTAAAATAGTTCCCCTCAGATCAATTGTATTTCTTCATAGTCTTTCTCATCCCCAGCATCTTTGTGGGCTGTTAGAGTCTCCACAGAGAACGAATTTTAATTTTAAAAAAGCCTCCAGTGGATAATGTGCCTATAACTCTTCCCAGAGGAGCTGCTGCACTTGCAGCAATGATGTTCATGCTGAAGGCTGAAATCACTGACAAGTTGAGCTAGGTGCTCTCTTTTGGCATGAGCTGCCATCCACCCAATGCCACCATCTCCTGTCCAGCGTGATCAGCATCTGTGAGCTGCCCTCAGGACTGCAAAGACAGCTGAGATATCTCAGTTAGCTGAGATAATTTGCTAATTTAATTTACTCGTTCCAAGTAAACTAAGCCTATTCTGAGAGGAGATTTTAAAGAACAACCAGGAATTTCTGGATTCCCACCAAACTGCTGCTGCATGACTGCATTGAAAGACCATCAGAGGGAAAGATAGGTTGGAGGGAAAACTCTCATTGCTTTTCCTAGGTTTTGAATCCAACCTTTGCTAGGGTTTCACAGGTAGAAATCTTCAATAATTCCCCTGTAAACTTCCAGTACAGGATGCATTTCTGTGAAATAACATTTTAACAGCAAACTTTATGGCAAAAGTTGGAACACATTGCTTCATCTACAGAAACAGTTTTCATGGAGTTTGTCTGAGTATCAGTAGGCTTCTGCCAGAAAATCTCCAGCAGCAGGATAAAATTTCTGATCAAACTGGAAAAAGGATATTGACTCTGCCTTTGTAATGAAGATGCCAAGAATTGTGCAAAACTTCAACTTCCATACCTGCTCTGCCCGACTCAGAAAAAACATGACCACTTAAAAGATCCTTAGAGATTAATTTTTCATAAGTGTCTCTGGGAATTGAGAGCCTCTGCTTGCCTCTCTGAAGATGCTTCAATCTCTATAAAAAAGCTGAATATTTAGAAGTGTGAAATACTCCTTGAACTGGCATAGGAGGCACAGCTATGTGGTCAAGGCCCTCAGACAATAACCTGGCACCACACATGGATGAAGGTGAGCTTCTCCCAGGCAGGTACAGTGCCCTAAACACCTTCCACAGCCCCACATATATATCTCTCTTTTCTTCAGAAGAAAAGAACTTGAAATATTTTTGTCACTTCCAGTAGAGAATAGCAAGCTCCTTTTATCTGCAGAGGTCTTTCAGGCCAAGGAAGACAACCAAGGAGCTCACAGACATGAGCTTCCCTTCTCATCTCCTGCTCCATCAGATTTTTCCTCTTGGCATGCTTGCATCTTCTTTCCATCATGCTCTTTTAACTTCTGTGCTTCTCCTTGCTGTTTGATGTTTTCATCAGTTCTAATGCACAGCAGGTGAAGGGTGAGCATCACCACTTCCCCTGGGCTACCACTGGCCAGGCCTCTGGAGAAAGGAGCCCCCTGGCATCCTGACCCTCTGCCAGAGCTCTCTCCACCTCCAAGGCACCAGAGCTGAGCAGCAGCCTCATCCACCCTGCCCCAGCTACTCCCCTCAGCCTTGGTTCATGCTGTGCTCTCAGGCAGTGTCTCTCCTGTTTATCACATAGCTACAAGGAATATAAAGGAAAAATGATGTTTTAAAATGTTGCTGCAACATAGAAATCATTGATGTTAAACTAGAACTATTTCCTGAAGAGATACCAGCATGTAGGATTGACCTTGTTCTCACTGTTAAGGTTAGCAAATGTTCTCTAGTTGAACAGTGGTCAGGTAACACACAGGCTGGTGAACTTTTGTAAAAAGACAAAATTTAACTGCTAAAAAAGTCATTTTAAATGGAGAAAAGGATGAAAATTAATAATGCCTATCTGTCCATGCTCAAGCGTTTGAAGCACACCACCTCCTCTAGCAGAAATTCTGAATTCTCAAAATGCTCATCTTGCCTCTGCCTATTTTTTTTCTTCCAAACCATTGCCAATTTTCTCTTCCATCTCCTTACCAGGGGCTCTGCATGTGAGGACACTGTGTCATCAATCCAGTTTATTTGACTGTCCTTAGTGCTATGTCAATTCTGAGAGCAGGCAGAAGTTTTCAGATAGAAAATGTCACCATCAGAAAATGTAGAAAAACATTTCATACAGATGACAGAACTCAAAAATCTTTCAAAACTGCCTTCTTACCTCTAGGGAAACACCAAGTCTCTGTGCCTAGCTATGATCTCTGCAAGATTTCCAATTTTTTAAATAAAATATTTATATTCTTGCTCAAACAAACTCAGTGGGAAACACTCAGAACCCCTCTTTCTATTCCCCCAATCAACTTAGTTATTTTTTCAGATTGTGGAATTTCTCAAAAATGCCAATCACTCAGACCAAATGTGATCAACTAATTAACCCTTTCCTGTTTCACCATCAGTCACAGTTTCTACAGCATAAAACTCTTATCTCTGTCCAGGGAATTGAATTTCTCAAGGCTGCATTAAATCCATGGAGACAGTTTGGAGAATCGTAAGCTCTTAAAACTCTAAAACCATTTAAATTCAGATACAGATTGGGATGGGAATTCTCAGATGTGGAGCTCCCTGTAGTTTCACTCACTCACTGGACCAATGCCAACCTATGAGCCAGCAGAAAACCTAGTTTGTAGTTACTGCACCTCCAGGTGATTATCTAAAGGAAGCCAAATGAGCAAAATAAAACTTAATTTTTAATTCAAAACCAGAAAGGTCTGCAGTTTGAGAAGGGCTGGGCTGTTCCTAGCAAGAGTCTGGAATTATAGTCTTTATTTTAGATGATCCTCATGTGACTGCACCAGTTGCAAAATTATATTAGTAAGAATGAGTTCTAGAATGAAAACTCTTCATTTTTATTAGTCAGTATAAATGATCTCCTCAGTACCCTGCTTCTGGCAGATCTTGGGTTTTCAGCTAACAAGCACCAAAACCTCTCACTGGCAATGAGCAATAACATCCTGAATAAGCACAAGAACTCATTTATCATTAAAACATCTCAAAATCAGCTGCCATATCACTTGGCATGGAAAAATAATTGTATTGCATTTAACCCCTCAATAACTCAGCTACCTAAGTCATTTCCAAATTATCTGTTCCCTTCTCCTAGGCTTTCATTAGACTGACAAATATCTGTGTCACTGAGTGAGCTACAAGTTCCTTGGAACAAGCAGTCTTCCTTGCAACGTTATTGCAGCTGATGGCAGAAGCAGGATGAGTGATTTGTTTGCTTTGTGAGGCAAAATTCATTGCCCTGAATTCAACACTAACATCTTGCTAATCCTGCATTTAAGTCTACGGACACTAATGTGCCCCTTTTTGGATGTCCTCACTGAAGTATCAAAGGCTTAGAAGGGCTAACAATAATTTCTCCATCTGTAGGGTTCAAAACAACTTGAGGATTAAAATCTTTGCAGTGGATAGGTTGTAAATTATGTATTTCACTGGACATTACTATAAGTAATTCTGCTTTTCTTGGGGTTCTATGATCCAAAGTCAGAAAAAGATTAAAGGATTAATTTCCTTCTTGATTCATTATTGCATGTTTTGTTCCTTTTTTCTTATGTTTCTACTCGGTTTGTGTACTAAAAATGTTTTATTCATAGATTCTTACATAATTTTCCATGACCATGGCACAAGACACATTCAAATACTTTTTCACACATTTTCAAATATACATCCCATTTTATAGTTTATGACTACACAGACCATAATTGCACTGTGTTCTTTTATTCTGATGGTATGACACAAAAAACAATATAAGTACAAATTCAAATTTTGCAGCATAGTACTCACTTTCCTGTTACAAAATATCCAGATGGAAGGCTATGCTGGTTACTCTATAATGTTCTTTTTGGGAATGACTTTTGCCCAGAGTTTTTCACTTTATATCTTCCATGTCCACAAAGTTAAAAGACAGAGGTGGAAGGAAGGGGAGGAGGAGAAAATACTGGAAACCCGCATCAAAAATTTTCAAGGGATTATAATCTCTCATGGACAGCCTTTTTAGCAAAATTTTGATCAATATAAAAGTTATCTGTGCTTGGATAAGAATTTCCAGTGCAGTTGGAATGGCACAGGATTCTTCTAAAGCACTCCTGCAATTGTACAGTCTTAGCAGACAATAAGCCCTCTAATTAGTCCTGGTACAACACTGCTCTCTATTCCAGTTTACTGATAAAGTTAAGGGATGGTGTGTGCTGGTGTTGAATACATTAAACACTTTGCTCTGATCAGATTCTGTGCACATTTCACAGAGGAGAATACATCTGCTCCATCAGTGGTATAAAATGGGTATTTCCTCAGGGGTGTGTAAAGTGTATATAAATCTCTGCATCTGCCTGAGATTTGCATGGATGCTGCAGCACAGGTCACTTGTGCGCTTGGTTTTCTCTGTGATCTGGGAGTAATGCTGGTTAGCTCTCAGTGCTGCACTGAGATCACAGACATTTTTTTGCTTACATGTGTAGAGATTTATGCTGTTATGCATAAAGCTCTGTGCTGCATTCTGCTTTTTCATATTTAGAATTAAAAGCTTCCTTTGTACAGTTTCGGTGTTCATGCACCCAATTAGTTTCATGTTTTATGTCAAATTAATAATTCACATATTTTGTCCACCAATGACTCATAACTGGTCTGTATGTTGAAAATATTTGTCCCAGCAAAGCACCCTTTTGTATAGCCTATTGTCTCACATTAACTCACTTTTTTCTCAAGGAATTCCCCCTGCAGCAATCCCCACTGTAAGCCATTAGCTGTGCACATCTGCCCACTCTAATGACCACTCTAGTGTACACATACCTGACTGCCATCTAATTTAGACATCACCCATAGGACACCAACACTAATGTCTCCTGGGCCAGCTAAGTCCTGGATTATTGACTAGCTACAGTTATCACTTCATTTGGTCTTTGGAGGTGAACCAAGTGCACCTGAGGTCATAAATAGGCCAAAATGATTATACAGCTTGTGAAGGATTCAAATATTTTTGTTACACTAACAAGAACCAAAAAATATACTTTTTAATTTGTTTTGACAGGGGATCCAATTGCTCTGCCTTTATGCAATGTCCCCTTTGTGTAGCTATGAAAATGCAGCCAATTAGGCATAAAATTCTTTTTTATATGAGCAGCAAGTTAAACAAATTGATGCCATTTAAAATTAACACGGAAAAAAGAAAGAAAATTGGTGGCATCAAATATCCAATAATCAATCTTTTATTTTATAAAGAAAAGAAAAAAGAAGAAATCAGGGCTGCTATTTCTAATTAAAGTTGCAAATAGAGATGTGATAAACAATGAGGGTTATGATTGCTGCCTATAAATATGTTGTGGGGAGGTAAACACACGGAGAAGAGAGAGCTATTTAAGCCAAAGGAAAAAGGTGGCATGAGAACAAATGGGTATAAATTGTTCCTGAATATGTAAAATTGCATTTGGAAGAAGATTTTGAGCCTTTGGAAGAAAGGGTTCCTGAACAGCCCTCTAATTAATATTAGAATGGGGAGGAAAGTACATAAGACAGGTAAATTGGAGCTAATTAAATAAATTCTATAACCTGTTTTAATCTCAGAGTAAGGGATTGCACACAGTAATCAAGGATTTCCCTTTCAGTCTAAAACTGTGTTTGCACACCAGGGCAAATTCAGATCTGTTGCAAGAAGCAGAGTATTTGTACCACTGCACACTTTTACATTGAAAGCAAATCCGCTTCTCTCTAGAAAAGGAAAAAAACACCTTTTTCCCAAACTCAGTAGACAAATTTGAGTTAATACCAGTTCTGAATTTGGCCCAGTGTGGAACAGTTCATGTTTTCAATTAAAGCTGTCCAGTACAGAACCTTTTGGGGTAAATACTCAGTTGTAGCAAGTAAATGTGGGAGAACAGAAGATTCTGGGGTTTCTCCTCCTATGGACACTTATGTGCATGTCAGCCCACAGGAAGGACTGACATTGTGAGGACCACATTAGAGTGAAGCCTGGATTTTGACAACTATGGACTTATGAGAGAAGATAAAATATGTGCTTAAGAAACAATTTATTGTTGTGCAAAAAATGCAGTGGTTGGACACACAAACAAATGTGAGTTCTCATGCAAATCAGCAAATCTACTCAAGAGCTGAGTGTGCTTGATCCTAGACATCTCAAACCCCATTGCCTTCAAGTGAGCTTGGCATTTACAAAGATATGATCATAAATTGATCCATGCCAAGATGCCTAAATTATAAAATGTGAGTGCATGCTGTATTAAAACATTTTGATAACAAAGTATAAAGGTAGAAAAAAATTAATGTACCAGCTCTTCTGTCTGTTTATTTTTGCTTCAGGGTAAGAAGCAGATATATGGTTTTCTTTAAACAACTTTCTACAAAAACCTGTACTACAGCAAAAAAGGTCAATGCTACAAAACTAGATGCCCTTTCAAACTATGCTACTTTTGCCTAATGTTATCAACTATTGTATAGAGCATTGTGCAAAGTCCTGGGAAAGGATAGTAATTTATTCACATTTCTTTCTTAGGTGTTTTTCATTGCAGTGATCTGCCCCTGACCTGCCTTTGACTCTGGGTGAGATTTGGTGACTGCTGAATTATCAGCAGGAGGGGGTGGAGGAGGCAGCTGTGCCCTGGGAGAGCTGGCTGAGATGTGGTGAGACATCCAGGAGCCAAATGGGAACCTCTCTTGTTCTCATCACATACAGCAAGGATCAGAATAAATGGGGAATGATGAGACTTAAAATAAAAAATAAATTAAAAACAAACAAAACAAAAAAAAAAAAAAAACCAAAGAGAAAAAAAAAAAAAAAAAAACAAACCAAAACAAAACAAAACAAAAAAAAAAAAAGATGAAGAGGAGTAATATTGTTACAAACAGCAGCAGCATCCCCAGAGTACCACTGCAGCTCAGAGAACTGTTGTTCTGGGAATTGCTTTGCTATTAGTACTAAAAATTAAGCAGTCTCACTAGATGCAGCTAACAGTTTTTAAACTGTCAAAGTGTTTCATATACAGTATCTCTGTTTTGCAATTCCATTTCCTCATTAACAAAGCTAGAAAAAAATTACTACATTAATTAGTTCTCCTCCAGGTTTTTTTGTTTTTTTTTTTTCTTCTAATTATACTGGCTCCCCTCCCCTTGCCTATATACATCAAAAAATGTCACCACCTGCAGGGGAGAGATTTGTGCAAGCCTTGGCTGGATCAAGACCAGTGCTGGAGCAAGCACTGATTCATTCTTTCTGCACAACAGAGCACCTGAGATTGAAACCTATCCCTTGAACACAGGAACACTAATGGGGCCCAATGCAATGGTTCAGCACCCCAACAGTTTGCACTGCTTTTGGCTGGGGTAGAGTTAATTTTCTTAGCAGTGGCTGATGTGGGGTGGAGTTTTGGATGAAAAGTGTTGACAACACAGGGATGTTTTAGCTATGGCAGGTGGGGCTTACACAGAGGCAGGGCCTTTTCTGCTTCTCACCCCACCAGTGAGGAGCATGGGGATGCACAAGGGGCTGGGAGGGGATACAGCTGGGACAGCTGTCCCCAACTGACCAGAGAAAAACGTCAAAACATACAGAATCATGCTCAGCAACAAAACTGGGCAAAGGTGGAGGCTGGTGGAGACTGATGCTGCCCTGGGCACCAGCCATTTTGTGGTGAGAACCTGTTTGCTTTTGCATCATTTGTATTTCTTGGGGGGAGGAGAAAGAGGGAGGGGTCCCTTTCCTCTTTGTTGGTTTTTACTTCCTTTTTTTATTGTGGGGGCTGTGGGTGGGGTGGTGTTAAATATTATTAAACTGCCTTTGTCTCAATCCACAAGTTTTCTCACTTTACCCTTCTGATTCTCCCTACATTCCACAGGGTGGGGGAGTGAGCAAGCAGCTGTGTGGTCCTTGCTATCTGCAAGACACAAGCCACAGAACCATGCCAGGGCTTTGCTCCTTGCTGGTGCCCTGCTCTGTCCCCCAGCCCTGAGTGCAGCAGCCTCAGCAATGCAAACCATTACAGGGGAAACACTGGAACCTCCAGCAGCTCCTGCTTTCCCACCCAGCTGCAGCAGCAGGTGTGCATGGGCTGCTCACACACTTACCAGCACATTTCCTGCACTCAGGCTCCAGGCTTGTTAAGGCTTTTGTTAACACCAAGGTGAAATAAGGATAATGCCCCTTCATCAGTGTTTTCCTTGGTCTTGTCTCCCTTTCTTCTCCTCAACCACAAAAATGACTGTTCTCCAGACACTACTTTGTCACTCAGCACTTTACAGGGGAAGAGAGATGGAAGAAATTGTTACTATTTCACAATTATTTTCACAATGCAGTAAGCACGTGCAAGGTGAAAGGCTGAGCAATGACAACAGTACAGATGCAGCTGCCGCCTGCACCTCACATCCCTTTTTCAGCCTGTCCCCACACAGCCCGTTGGTTTGACTTCCAAAAAAACCCCACTTAAATATCTATGTGCTAAAAACATTTGCCAAGGAAAAAAAAAAGCTCATTTGCACTTCACAATGCTGAATGTAATTTGATTCCACCAACATGAGAGGTTTGCAGCATTGCACAGACACCTGTGCGATGAACCAGCCGCCTCTCTCTCCATGACATGTACACACATGTGCACCTGCAAACCCCATCTCTCCTTTCAGGAAGAAATGTACTGCATTAAAGTGTAGGCATCTTCCAGAGTTTTTGGAAAGGACTCAAATCCAAAAACTGAACTGAAGGGATGATGCCTGGGTAGAAAAGTCTTTGGTGCTATTTCATAGTTAGCCTGATTCTTAAGAGGGACAACGTGAGCTCTGGTTTGCACTAATTGGGTAAATTATCTTAACAAGAGTGATGTCTAAATTATCTTTACAAGAGTGATGTCTGTGTATTCAAGACTGGATTTCATGCAAACTACTGTCACTGAGGCCAGCCAGGCACTGGATGGTTTGATGGCTGTTTAATTGACTCAGCTACTTTTTATCTGGTAACAAAATCAGGAGCGGTGCCACATGACATTATTAGTTCTCTAAGCATCCTGTTAATTTCTCTTCTTCGCTGGAGTGCTCGAGGAGTGCTCAGCCCTCCTCTCCACTCAAAAAATAAATGTCTGGAGAGCAGACAAATTGCATGGTTTGTGGACTGGCAGAGGAGCCAGGCACCATGGCAGAAGGTGCCATCTTCATCTGCACATTTCTTTCCTGGGCATGCACAGGGTGTGCCCCACAGCAGCCCCCTTCAGGAGAAGATGCAAGATGAGGCTGTTGCTCTGTCCCCCATCGCTGCTGGGAAAGCACATAGAGCCCTGTTTAAGCCCCTGCCTCCAGATCTGCCATCCTCCCTGTCCTTGCTCCTGCCTGCTGGGGCCTCTTGCCCCAGGAAAAGGGAGAGGAAAGGAGAAGGGTCACAAAGGACATCTCTAGGGAATGAGACACCCCTGCCAGCATGCCTCAGCCTGAGCTGAGCTCTCCTTCCCACCCCGTGCCTGGGCACTCAGAGCCATTCACTTCCACTTAGAGTCACTGTACACATCTTCTGCTGCCCTGCCTCTGGCTATGGTTAGCCAAGTTCTCATTCTTTAGGCAAAAGATGTGACAGAACACATTAGATTCAATAGAAAACCTCTTGATGGAGATCGTTGTGAAACTTTAAAAAGTTTTTGGACGAAGAGTCATGCAATTGAAAAAAATGACCTCTTATAGCACAGAATATCCTCAATTTACCATTGGCTTTGGAAACACTTTTTAGATCTGAGCTTAAAAAATGCAGACCTCTCAAGACAAATACATGGTTTATTTTATTTTCTGTTTATGTCCCAGTTTAATTTAAACAGGGTATTACAACCATACTCCTGCTTTGATATGCTAAGCACCTGTCAGCTCAGGAGTGCAAAATAGTCTAAAGAAGCATTCTTATATACATAAAATATGATATTTTAATAGTATTCAGTTTAATCAACAGCACAAACTAAATCTAAGATCTCAATATTATTAGATTGATAGATCTGCATTTTCTAAGTTCCAGTTCAGTGTGTTAAATTCTGCACAATCAGGAACTTATAAGACCTAAAACCAGAGCATTTTACTCTTCAGTATTTCATATCTGAAGGCAACTGATTTAATACATGTGCTAGAGTTCTTTTCTTGTAAAAATAAAAAATCTAGAATAATCTGAAATTAGTTTCATCATCCAGAACTTTCAGTGCAACCAAAAGTAGAACCAAGAGTAGAATGTACCTAGTTCTGCATGTTACCTTATCTCATGATTGATTTTTTAAGCAATTTTGTACTGTTCTGTTTTGCAGACATTCTTTTTTTATTTTTTTTTCCAAAAGGAATTTAAATAACACAATTGTTGAACTTTCTTTTACCATTACTATTGCTGATATCTGCACTCCACCAAAAGGAACCAAGTTTATTCAAGGAGTGAGGAGCAGAAAGTTAATTTTCCTTTTCCCCACAAAAGTAACAAAAATATTTATGAACAGAAGTTTGCTGGAAACTAAACCCCTGACTTCCTTCCCTGGTGTGAGAACTACAAAACTCTTCAGCTATGATTAATGAGAGGTCTAGGTCAGAGCTTGTAGTGATGACAATAGGTTAGTGAACAATAAGGGAATGATCTTACAAAGTAATGAAGTATTTCTTACAGTGTATTTCCCAGGATGCACACATCACATTTAATACAGAGCTGATCTAATTGAGAATGCTCCAGGAAATGTTGTCTTTTTGAGGACAAGAACACCAGGTACCTTCACACTACCTCACACTCTGTATTTGTTCAACATCATAACGCCTTCACCATGAAATTTAACTTTCCTCTGTCCCACCAAGCACTCTCCTGAAATTATTTATATTCTTCACATCACTTGCCATTCTCAATAACCCAGTCCCCAAGGTCCAATTATCTGCCTGTGGCTCAGGTCCTGTGCACAGCTGTTTTCCATCCAACATTCTGCATCTTTCCTAGACAAGATGGAGAGTCCAAGCAGCAAACACTGCCCAAACAGTATGAATTTTCTCTCTCCATGTTTCCTACTGGGTAATTTTTGAGAGGTAAAAGATTTCTCTGGTGTCTAGATTATCCTAAAGCACTTTGGTGATAACCAAAGACACCAATTTTTATAAAAAACAGATACATAACTTGCTAATTCTCTTAATGGTTTTTGATATTGACAATTTGTCATACATGTAAGGTATTTTTAACAAAGAAATAAATATAAATAATGTTCCTGACCAACAATGTTCCTGTTTCATCTGCATTTAAGTTAGTTGTTGCAGTTTTGTTCTCCTTTGGACAAGGGAGTCACTAACAAAATTTTTATTTGCTTGTCCATGAACCAGTATGAAAAAGTGTAGTTCAAAGAGACTAACTTCTGGTTTTGGTAGCAAAGTCTTGAAATAGGCCAGGATTATAAAGCAATCTATAGGTTGGTTTTTATTTTAGTTACATATCACCCTAATGCAATTTCTTTCTGCCCTATTAATGTAGAATAGCCACATTTTTTCCCCTTCATGTTTTCTCACCTCAGCCATGATAACTCCACCTTCCAGCTGATGTATTATTAAAACACAACTCTGTAATTCCAAGTGTATTTCCCATTCCAAACAGATGCTTCTAGTTTTAGTGATTTAACTAATAAGATCATTCTAACTGCCTGTATTCTTCCTCCTCGTTTTCCTTTTAGTCACAAGGAGTAGCTGGAAAAGCTGGACAATCCTAAATAATTTTGATAGCCAAACCCCCTCCCCACCCCATATGGCTGCTTGATCTCTTTAAGCTCTTATATACATCCTCTCTTATCTATTTTGCACTTAAGCAAGCTCAGCAATGCTTCCCAAAACCACACTTCAAAGATTCCCATTACCTTAATAAAAACCTTTCTGCAACTTTGTGAGGTCTCTGAATCCCTTCAAAAAATCCAGACTGAAATTTAATTTGCTTCATTTTGCAGTAAAAGTGCTAGAGCCACATTTTGAATTGTTTGTGCTTTTTTCCCTTTAGTTTTTTTCCTGTTCTCTTTCATTTCTGCTTTCCTTTTCTGCTTCTTTTGAAATCAAGTCATACAATACTCAGATTATGTGAGTAGTCAAATAGATTGCCTTCATATCAGCTTTATTTTATTAGAAAAAACAGATAATAGTCCCCAGGTTCTTTCCCTCATCACCTCTTTTATGCATGACATAATCAGGAGTCATCACATGTACCACAGTGACTGTCTCAAGGCTGTTCCAGCTAATAACAAATATCACTGCAGTCACAGTCACCTGTTTGGGGCTCAGGTGACAAGAAATGGGTGAACTCTACATTGCTCCAGTTAGAGCAAGGTGGGATCTGTTAATTAGCACTTGTTGTGATGGACAGTTGAAGTGTCCCAGGCTTAGATCTGGAACAGTGTCACTACAAGTTTTTCCAAAAAGTTATACTGTGCTTTGCTTCATTCTTCTGACTCTTGGCACTGACAACCTTCCCATCACTAGTCTCTCCTGCAGCACCATGCCACTCAGTAAATTGTCTCTCCTGCCAGTTTATTCCTTACTGACAATTTCAGCCCACCAATATATCTATCTCTCTGAACAAATCTACTTCTCTCTTGAATCCATCTGTGAATTTTGCTAACAGTACTCACAGAAAAAAAAATACACAGCAATAAACTTTGTAATCTTGAATAGTTCTCAATGTGTACAAAAGCTTACATTACATCAGTCCCATCTGCACTGTGCAGATGCCTAGAGCACTCAACACTTACCTTCCAACCTTTTTCATTCCTGGCTTAGTCATTTTATTTCTTACCTTTGTAATACTTCACTTGTATATGTGGTATATTTTATAACTCTTGTAGGGTTTTTATAACCTTTATGCAGCAGCTAAATTTGTTTCTCAAAATCACCCTGATCTGCAATTGAAACATGTTTATTTTCACAGCAAAACTTAGTCACTCCAAAATAGTTTCAAGTCTCCAGCTTCAGAACTGCAATAAAAATCCCTGTAATATCTGTTTCCTTCTACACTGTTACCTGAAAGTCTGCAAGTTTAAAATTACATTGAATTCACTCCTACTTAATGTCCTACAAATACCTGTAAGATTATTCCAGGTGCTGTCTGCAGGAAAAAAATCTGCAGAGTGGCACCATTTATTAATCTCTCTTTACTGATTCAGCAACAGCAGTAAGTGTTCAGATTCTTACTTCCTACATTGAAATAAATTAATAGATTTACTCTTAGCTCCACCACTTTAACACAAATCACAAAGCCTGACCTCAGTATGTAGCATCTCAAGGGAATCTATAACACTGAAAAAAACAGAAGTTGAGTTGGCTTTTCTCCAAGAGGAAAGCTAAATGCCAAAAGAACAGGCAATATTACCAAGATTAACATGTTTATTGCTTTTTTTTTTATTCTCAGGTCTGCCCAGGATCTGCTGGATGTATATGTATATAAGAAAAAACTGCTGCACAGAATCAGGTTTGACTCCATGACTCAGGATCTACTTCTCCACTTCTAATTCCAGTGCTGTTAAAAAGACACTTCAGGCCACTCAGATTTTATATTTGCTGGCCTAAAATCTACAGGAACATCTTCTCTTTAAGGACAACCCCTCACAGAAAAGTCTCCTTAGGCAGAGCAGACTTCCATAATCCTGCAGACATTGGAAACAAAGAGCATGGTAAAACTAATTAAAAGCCAGACTGGCCCAACTCCTCAACAGAAGAGTTTGTGTCTCTAGAGCACAGCCTCTGCTGACAGAGAGAGACATGCTACACCTACTTAAAATTATGTGAATAAAACCATTTATTAATTATGTTTTAATAAGTTCTGTATCATCAAAAAGTACTATTATATTCTCTTTTGTTCAAAAAACATGTTCACAGCTTCTAAAAATGTGCTGTTATTTCACCATCACACAGAAGTTTTACTCATAATATAATAAAGCAAGAAGAGACTTTTGAAGACTCTGTAAGGGTTTGAAAAAGGAACTTTTGTATTTTAAATTCTAATTATGCCATTAGATAACTTAAGACCATTCAAGAAGACCTATTATTATCTACTGTGCACACAGCATAAAACTGGATTTCAGCTTAAAAACAAGACCATCAAATTCAGATAGAAAATGGCTGCCTGTGAGAGTAGCACTATAAATGTACTTTTAATCACAGACATCATGATAAAAATGAGACTTGAGACAATAAACTCGTCTGTCAGCCATCCAGCCCCTCTTTTCTCCTGGACATCCCAGCAGGAGTACTGGTTAGGCAACTCTGGTTAGCATAAGACTTTGCAGGGAAATGGCATAAGATGATATAATGTTCATGGGAATGTGACAACGAGTTTCAGTCACTCAAAATATGGATTTGAACAGATCTGCCAAGTCCTTTGCAATCCTTAAATTCTCTAAGGCACCCAGACCCCCAGCCACTTTTAACACAAGTGTGTACTTTCACCAACTAAACTTAGCACCACACATCCAGTGGAAAGAAACAAGTTCTTCAAGGGGGTGATTTCTAAGGAACAACATATGAGTTATACCAAGTCACAAGAAGAAGCATTTAGACTTTAAATGCAGTACTCCAGGCCTAAGTTAGAACTATTCAACAAAAGCTCTTACAAAAGGTAACTGCCTTTGGTGATTTGTACCCTGTGCTGCTGCTCAGTGAATTCTGGGGGGAAATTCTGCATCCATTAAAGGCAATAAAATTTCCCTAGAGCAGCAACAGCCTTTCACTTGCTTAGCTCTGAAACAGTTCATGGTTAGAAAGTTATCCAGCCCTAAATTCTGAAATCTAGGGCTCTAGACAGAAGCCACATATCCATTACTACTGCACACAATTCCATAAAACAGCAGGAGAACACATCTTGGTAAATATTTTTCCAGATAATAATAGAAAATCCTTACAAGTGATTCCAAACCTTTTCATGCTTAAATGGTATAAATCTGAAGTAACTCCACTGGAAATCATGGAGTTTCAGGGCTGTAAAGTCTGTATCAGCAATCAGAGGCTCAAATTTATTCATTTTTGGCATATGTACCAACTTTCCTTTATGTATCTGACTAAACTTCTAGGTGTAATTTAGCCAAGAAAATAAGCATTATTTGAATTTATAGGCTAAATGATTGCATGTCCTGGGAAATCCTTCTAGCAGGTGCACTTTCATCTATAGCAGTTTTAGCTGGGGCATCATTGCTAAGATTGTTGGCACCTGGCTCTTTATCCTATAACAATCTAGAAAGAGTTATGGCAAAAGAACAAATCAGTGTTGGAGCAGACAGTGTGCATTAGACTCTGGGTATGTGTAAACCCAACACATCCAGCTGCATTCTAGGCATTAAAGAGTTATATATACCCACTGGAAGTGTACCATGGTTCTGGCAGAAGTTCAAGAATCTCTGGACTTATATAACCCCCAAAAGACTTGTTTAATAACCAAAGTGGATGAGAAAAAGGGTTAGCATATCAGTGGTTTTTTTGTTCTTATATAACAAGGCTTCTTTGCTTAAGCAAAAAACTGAATTTTCATTGTAAAAATGCTAAATTACCTTCCAAAGGCAGAATTTGCAGAAAAGCCCCACTGGAACAATCTCAGGGGGAAAAAAATGTTCTAAAAGGCAAAAACAAAAGTTGAGGTGTTACACAAAGAGAAATATACATAGCAATGGATACAATATCAAAGAATTTGAGAAGAGTCATAACCCCAAGTGTTATTCAGACACTTTGATAGCAGACAGAAGAGAATTAAATACAACACAATACAATAGGTAATTTTTGCATCCAATAATTAATAAATAGTTTATTGGTATAAACTATCCATTCGTAGTACATCAATTGAAACAAACACATTCTGTCAATATCCTCTTAAATTCACAGAAGTTAGAAGAACTGATGCAGCACAGCTTCTGATATTAATTACTGTCCTTTGTCTTTGCATTATTCCAGAGACTCAAGTGGCTTTGAGAGCAGAATCAGCCCTTGTTGCTAAAATGGTAAATCTGCATAGCAGGCACTACACACCTGAGACAGATTAATTCCACAAGACACCTCCACAGCTGTAATAACCCAAGCACTGTTTTGTAGCAGATCTCACCAATGCTCAAACATCCTGGGAGGCCTGGGGGCCTGATAGCAGTCACCTGCAGGGATCTAAGTGGATTCAGCACCTTTGAGTTCGAAGTGTTCATGCTCCCTTCTTCTGCATCCTTTGACTTTGTTCCCATTTTTTGTTTTTAAGGCTCACTTTAGTGTTGCCTTTCCTCTCTCAGCTGTTGCACTACTTTATCTGTCTTCTAGGAACATTTTTCCCCAGTTTCTTGTTCTGTTCCTTGTGTCACACATTCAGCACATGGCAGCACCTGTCCTTGACTTCACTAGAGAAAAATTCTCAACAAAAATGTTACTACACTGACTGCAACCCATGTCAGCTACCATCTGTTTGTCCCAGCTTCCTTCAAGTCCCTCCTTTAATAAATTAGACTATTATCAGCACCAAGGCCTGGCATGGCAGGTGTCTATGGCATTTAAGGCTTACTGGGAGGTGCCCACTAATGCAGCCAACATTTCTTGGTGGCCAAGACAGAGGCATTAAAGACTCCAGCAACTGTGAGTGACTGACCAGCCAAAGAAAACCATACCATTGATATTCTTCCTTCTTCCAATTCATTCCAATATCTACCACTATGGTACACAACTATCAAGGCCATTCTGGCTGCTTCCATGGCATTTTTGATAGTTATTGAAAATCTGTGTGTTTTAATATTTCTTTTACATCACATGATTTCATATCAGTTGCATTTGGGGTTATATTTTGGTGCTAAGTACAGTAGTTAATGACTAATCAACCAGAAAACACAGGTGGTTTATAAAAAAAAAAAAACATCCAATAACTGCTACACTGGAGTCAGTAAACACAGTCTGATTGGAAATGTCATTAATTAAATCAGATTCACACATTGTTGTGAAACACATCTTTTTCACCCACATCCTTTTCATGCATAAGCAAATGCTGTTTTCTTATACTTCTGCAGAGTCATGTTAAAATGACACACAGGCAATCATTCAACTGAGGACTTGATCCTGGATAAAAGTGAAGAGTTTCCATCAAGTCTGTGCACTCTTTATCCATAGCTGAATCCAACACAGTCCTTCTGATCTCGGTGGGGAGGACAGTCTTCATCTCAGAGCATCTGCTGCAAGTGCTGTTTGCAACCAAGAACAAGAGAGTTTGGTTTGTGTTTTTGTTTTTACTTTCTATCCCTTTGGTACTTTCAATAACATTATATCTTTTCATTTGTGGATTGATTTTTTTTTTCCCAGACAGGCAACACATCTTCTATGAATCACTGTTCCAGTACTGTGGCTTGGCTTCTGTTCAGTCAGGAGGACTTACAGATCTTGTACTGTAGGGGCTCCAGCACTCATGCTACTGATCTGCCTGAGTTCCCTGTTTCCTGCTCCTCTCAGTGCCATGGCCAACAAGTAGGATCAGCCAAACCTCATATATGAAGCAGCTGTGTTCAGGGTAGACACAAAAGATGTGTCATGTAGCCTGAGTGTTAAACACTGGACAAGTTTAAGCACACTTTTTAAAATTTCATTTTCATATTTCAAATATCTTTACATGTAGCCTTTACACTTCTACCAATATGTGCTACTACTTTATCTGTTTTATTTAAATATGTCCTGGATTCCAACTCCTTTGTTAGAATGTCTTTTCAACTGGGAACTATTACCTTTCCTCCTAAACTTCTCACAAGTGTGTTAGTTTTGTCAGGTGCATTGTATCCTCAGAGCTATGCATGCACCAGCAACCAGGGGAGACCCTGAAATCATAAATTTGAAAGTACTTGCACTCAAACAAGGCCAGAGATGCTGTGATATTTATAATTTTCTCTGTCCCAGTCAGGCTACATTCTGATTTTTCTGCAAAATGAAAGTCAAATCCTTAGCTTCATGATCTTTTCCATGCATTTGAATTTGAGAAATAGAACATGTTTTTCTGACCCTTCTTCCCCTTTTTAGATTTAGCTGGTGGGGCTGGCCTACTTGACACCTCTAAGAAGTCTCATCCCCTGAAGTGTCAGCATGTGTTTTTTTGCTTTGACTCTGTTACTCAGTCTCCCATATTTCATTCTGCCAGGTGCAACAAGCATGCTACTTTATCCATCTTTTGAACATTTGCTTCTAGTGTCTGCTCGGCTACCTGGTGGTGTGTAGCTGACACTGTCTTTAACATGCCTTGAATCCATCTGTCTGTTGGACCATATGGTTGTAATTTATTTGGCAGCCACGCTCCTAATCACAAATGGAGCATCCTCAAGTCTCTTCTATTCCAGGAGATGCAATAGTTCCTCATTCCAGCATTAGAATTATTGGGAGATGCATTTCTCAGACTTCCCCTTGCTGCTTTACAACCTCTTTCAGAGCTATCCTCAGCATTCAGCAGTTCTCCCTGGGGATGTCCAGCAATAAAAAGCCTTTGTGCAAACCCTAATGCCAGACACAATCATTTATAATTTTTCTATGACATACATGCCCAAGTCATAGCCAGCTTCTGTCAGAGAAACATCTGTCCTTTCGTTGTCTGAGCAGCTGTGCTGGCTGTCTTCCTGTAAGTTGGAAATACTTCAGTCAGTTGGTGAAAATATTATAAGTTTGGGATAAGAAGGGTCCATTTCACAACCTGCTCTATAGTCTAGACATCCTCTTGTGAGTTTATTACTTCTGCATGTAACTGGGGGTCATAAATGTTATATTCCTAACACACATCACTACATCTTCACTTATCTTAGACCATCAGGCACCACTTCATAATCTTCTCAAAGTTTTATTCATTCCTGAATTTCCCGAGGGTTAGCACATGTTAACAAACAGATTTGTGTGTTTAGGCACTGTCAAGTTTTTATCTAAGTTGATATAACACTATACCACTTTCCATCCCACTAACTATCCCACCAAGAGACGGTTAGATCTGGTGTTGGCAATACTATCTTGCCAAAACTCTGTGTCCTTCCTCAAGATGATGGAGCAGGCCATCCCTTAAAGGCTTCAGCCTTGAATGCTGAAGCTGAAGGTGTGCTATTTGCTGACTGCATGTCCTTTTCCTGCAGAGCTAGAGCTGGTGCCTCACTACACAATCTGAAGCAGAATTCTAGCAGTGGCTGATCCACCAAGGTGTTTTTAATGCTGCCATCTGTCAACCTGAACATAAAGTAACAGCAACTTTTCCTGGATCCTTTTGCTAATACTTACAGTCCACGTCACACTCAGTGTGAGTGTTCCCTCTCCATTGTAACTGGGCTGCCTGCAAACCAACCAACATACCCTCTAATTTTTGGCTGTGTCACTTTTACAGTACCATCCAAAAAGAGTAGTTCTGTGGATTTGGTTTGGCAGAAAGCCCTCATAGCCTTACACTGCTTTTTCTTCATCTACTATGAAATCAAAGACAGAGACACTGTGTTCAGCTGAGGCAGTGGTCACAGGTTTAATGTGACTCTTACAAGCCCTTCTTGACAGCAGATGCATCACCAGGTGTGTCACAGGTGCCTCTTTGCAAGCCATAGCTGACTGGGTGGGAGGCATATACCTTTGAAGAGTGAATTGCTAACTTCCAGTTATTTCCAATCTATTTTATAGTAATGTATGAGGAGATAACTGCTCCTGTTTCAAAACAAAGTTATCTCAGCACTTCCACCTTCCTTGCAGTCAGAGAAGGAAACAAAGTGATCCTTCAAACCCTTAGTCCTGCCTGGGAGCCTATCTTTCTCACTTCACTTAACTTTCAAGCCCACCCAGAAATGCCAAATCTGATGTCAGAGTGATAAATGTGGATAGTGGGCAATCAAGAGCTGAGATAAAAGAGTTCATCCTCTAACAGATGAGCTTTACTGGAACATACACAACCCTGCAGTGATACGTAGCCCTTGTTAATAAACTCACCAGTCTGCTGGCCAGATGTCCTGTGAGTCATGAGACTGGAGATGCTCTACAGCACAGATCATGCAGATTCAACTCCTTAAAGTTCAAAGCATCCACAAGTTCAAAGCATCCACAACTCCTCTGTTCTGTTCACCTTTTACAATTTTTTCCAGTTCTTTGTTTAAAGCTCGTAATGCCTCGTCTTACCTCAGAAGTCACTTTCCCTCCCTGAGCTGTTGCATTCCTTTCTTTATCTTTCCAAGGAGGCTTCTTTTAGCTTTCCTTATCTCCTCTTTTGCTTATGGAGTCTTAGATAAGGCAATGGCAACAGCTACTCTTGCTCCAGAGGAGAGGGGGAGGAGGGATAGTTCAACCATGAAATGATTATGTCAACTGTTACTTGTGCTGGCTACAGGCTACTTGGTCTGCAGTCTGCTGACTTAAAATAAATTATAAATTAATTTAAATCTGGCTTTTACTTGTTTAAATCTAGTCACACTGATTGATCACTAATAATTCTTTACTTCTATAGTATTTCAACAGATACCAATGCCTTATAAAATCCAAGCAAATGGTGGCTATGAATTCTACTTATCTGTTTTTCTGCTGAAGTATTTAAAATATTTTTGTTCTACAGATGCAAGATTTTCCTTTATATAACTGTCAATCATACTCTGTCATATCATATCATCTGAATGCTTTATAACTATTCCTAGCTATAAATTTCTAGCTATTTCATGCAGTTTAACTGCCATAAGTTAACTACCATTGACTTTTCTAGGATCATCCCCAAATTTGCTACTATTCTCTTTCATAGTGTGGTAGTTTTAATCAGTTGCAATTTCAATCCAGGTCATGTGTAATTGCAGGAATCTTTAGCCATATCCTCATAACTAGGTGTCCTGGCATTTCCTAGGTGTTCCCCCAGAGTCCTAGAGGTACTTTGCCATTGCCTTTAAAAAATTGTTCCTTGTTGTCATTCCATCTTTACCTGACACAGGTAAGATCAATGTAGTGAACTCCCCAACACCTTCTGTAAAGAAAGACATTATTCAGGTTTTTGGCAGCCTATGCATCTGTCATAACCATTTGTTACTCTTCAAAAGCTGGCAAAAACCATCACTTCCTTTATGGGCTTGCTGTTCTTGATATACTTAAAAGTTTCTTGGTTTTTTACTAATGTCTCCATAGAGTGATTCACTGTATCCCATTTAATTGGAAGAAAAAAATGAGACTTTAATTAGTATGTGCTCCAGACAGCACAAGGAAACAATTCAAATACGTAAACATATGTTAAAAACATGGAAAAAAGGAACATGATTAGAAACAGTTGGCATGGATTTACCAAAGGCAAATTCTGCCTGACTTAACATGATAGCTTTGTGTGGTGAAATGGTTGGCACAGTGGGCAAGAAGAAAGAAGTAAGAAAATTTATACAATGACTTTACCAAGGTCTTCCTCTTTTGGTCATCTGGGGTCAGGTTGGTGAGGTATTGTCTGGATACACAGATGATGTAGAGAAAATAGTCTGGATCACCAGGCTAAAAGGGTTGTGATTGGTGGTACAAAGCCCAAACAGAAGCTCATTACCAGTGTCATGCCTTAGAGATTGGTACTGAGGCCAACACTGCTCATGAAAGACCAGAAGACTCAGTAAATGCAGAGATGACCAAACTGAGTGGAGTAGTTAATATGCTGCAGGTAGAGCTGCTGTGCAGAAAGACTCCAAAAGCTTTGAGAACAGGAATCTTATGAAGTGCATAGAAGCCAAATGCCAAATCATCCAATGTAGATGTAACAATACTAGGCAATAGTACAGTCTGGGTAAATAAAGTGGTTAAAAAAAGGAAGTTTTGCCTGAAAGACTTTGGTGTATTGGTAAGCAGTACAATGAACACCATCAGCACATTAGTCTGTTCTAACAGGAGTGTAGCCAGCAGGTTGAATCCAGTGACTCTTCCTCTATTTGGCACTAATCAGTCCAGAGGACTATGTCCTGGAGCTGTTGCCAGTCCAAGGAAAACATGGACATAGTGAGCAAGGCCAGTAAAGGACAGTCAATAATGGTCGGGGCTGGAGCACAAGATACATGAGAACAGGATGAGAAATCTGACTTCAATCTGCCTGGACAAGGCACACTGGAGCATTTTACTGCCATCTTCACCTGATGGGAGATGATGAAGGATATGCTGAAGAGAGCTGCTGCAGAGGTGAACAGAGAGGTGGCCAAAGGCAGCAGACACAAGTTGTAACATGCAAGTTGTAACATAACCTCTTCTACTACAAGCGCCATCAAATATTGGACTCTAAGGGTTTATGGATCCTGCTCAAAACTTAACTAGACATTGCTAAATGTGTTGATCTATTTGGGTCCTTAAAGACTTCATTCCAACCTCCATCTGTAAATATTATGCATCCACCTTGATAAGTCCCAGGCTGCTTCCACTTTCTCTGAGATTCTTTTTTGCAGTCAAAAGTTCCCAAATGACTCTTATTCCTGAAACATGAATTTTTTTTGCATTGACAGTTATGCTAGAAATCAACTGGAAGGGCTGAGGGAGTGCACCCCATTAACAGGATTAAACAGCTTCTGTGAATCAGATGATTTCTCTAAGCCAGAAACTGGGCATTTCTTATAAATAGCACCTATGTATATGGTACCTAAGGTAAAGATGGTTCAGGAATGTCTTCTCTAAAGCAATCATATTTCATAGCTGACATTTAAGAGTAACCTGCATCCTCTCCCATTATTAGTAATCAATAGAAGGAGGGTACTGAGATAGCAACATAGTTTTAGGAGTTCTCCTTCCCACAGATCAGATCACATTCAGATGTCCTCTTGTCATTTGAAATTTTTCTCTCAGGCAGCTCAGCATGACTGCTGAGTGACTCAATTTCCATTTTGGTAACTGAGAATATTGACTGTTGTGTTCCATCCATTCTCCCTCTGCTTTTATGAGAGGAGACAGCAACACTTTGTAGCCCCTATTATTTACTCAAGCTGGGCTGGGGTAGATTATAAAGTAAATTATATTAACACAACACCTGTTAATTCAGCTACACTTTTGAAGGGAAAGAAGCAGATTTGACATTTATACTTAGACTTATGCATTGTCCAAAACAAAACACACACACACAAAAAAAAAAATCATTTCCTCAAGTCCCCTTCAAGTTAGTATTACAATTAACTAAAAAATTGTCTCCTGACTTGAAAAAGGGATGGAAGTTATCAAAATTGAGTAAACAAGTAGCTTTCTCTGCAGTGGAGCCAATGCACCCTGCTGGTTTACATCTTAAGGGGGAAGCCTTCCACTGGGATTCTTTGATGTCTCTTAAAGACAGCAGACTTCCCTTTGGCAAGGTCCTTAAAGGGGCTTCTTTCCTCTACAAGGATTTCTATTTTTTCATAGAATGTTTAAGAACAAAGTGACTGTAAGGCTTCTATCCTTTCATTAAATTTTGTAGAAATTGGTCAGACAAACATTAAGGCACTAAGGTAGCTGTATTCATACACCTTCACAAATATAATTCAAATACATGTATATGCCCATTACCACATTTTCTTATTTCTTTAAGCAAGTAAAATAAAGAAATCTTCATGGAAAAATGAAAAAAAAAAAAAAGAAAAAAGCCCTATGAATAACACTCATCCTCAGTGCTTTCATTGTAAAAGTTCTTTTCAAGCAATAATTAAAGAGCAATTATTAATAATTCATTAGAGCAGACTACTGACCAATTACTAACAGAGATGGCTCACAACTATAGTATAAAACTCCAGGGGAAGAAAAAAGAAAAGCAAGGTAAATCACCACCTTTTATTTATGTTGTTAATATGTCTTCCAATTATGAAAATTCATTTCAGGGATGATGATCCCAGCAGGATTACAAAGGGTCCATGTCAACATTTCCAGCTGTTCCAGCCCTCCCCAGCAAACACACAGGGTCTCAATTAAGGAATGTTCCTCACAATCACCCCCACTTTCAGCTCCCCACCTAGCTGAAGAGGACTTCAGGTAGTAACATCCTCCCCTACCTTTGTGACCAAGGACAGTAAAGGAGAGGCCATGTCCCCACCTGTGCCTGCTGTCAAACTCATACTTCTGTCTCTGCCCCCAAGGCAAGTATAAAAATAGTGGGAAACATTGACAGCTCTAAGTCAAAAATTCATGGGAGGTTTCTAAAGCTGGCTGTGTTTTCACTCAGTAATTTCCAGTCTTCTCTGTGCCTGTTCCAATAAGCAGCCCATCCACACCCTCCCCCCACCTGCTTGCTGTCCCCACTGGCACCGTGGGACCACCCACCTCAGTCAGGGGAGGCTGACACCCACAAGAGCCAGAGTTACTGCTGCTGAGAGCTTAGCTTCTTCTCTGTGAAAAATGGAAAAAGATGGAGGTCCTGAAGCCCATTCCAGTAAAACTTAAACTGATGTATAAACCAATACAGGAGAATCACTGCAAACATGTACTGTGGATGCTGTCAGATCCACTTAAACCCAGGCTGCATCTCTGTTTGTGCTGATATCTGTCAATCCAACCCAAGATTCAGTCAGTGTGAAAGGATATTTGCAGGTAGATTCACACAGTGTGATTTAAAATTGGCTTGGTTAAACTCAGGTAGGTTTTGAGCCTAGAACAGGCATAAATTACTAATATGATCTTTCCAACTGCCAGAGTAAAAAAAAAAATATATTCTAAAGAGTACTAATCATCTGAAAGAATTCTAAAATTATTCTAAGTGAAAATTATCATCTCTATGGGAGATTAAAGTTATGGAGGCAAGCTTCATTAAAATGCATAATTAGGCATAGGAAATACAAAAGACTGATCATAAAGCAGCACAAACTAAAGCCCTGAACTACTGAAAGTATTCCTGAAGGATTATTCCAGAGTCTTAAAAAGGTGATTTGGATTTGATCAAGAGATTTTAAACCCGTGAAGAAAATTAGTAAAATTTAGGCTGAAGTTATGCCAATGGGAGCTTGGTAACTTAAGTGTTGTAAGAAATGTTCTGCATTTATAATATACAGGAAAAATTGCACACTGGCATTCACTGTGACAGAAGTATAAATCCAATTTAACTTGTCTGTTTTTCTGTAATTTCATAATATGAAGGGTGTTTTCTCTCCAGCCTTTCATCCATGAGCTTCCTCTCCCTCAAGTCAACACCAAAATTTCTCAGAATCACAGAATGGTCAGATGGGAAAGGACCACAGTGGGTCATCTGGTCCAGTCCCCTCAGGATCTTTGTAGCCCTTCTCTGGACCCACTCCAGTAGCTCCATGTCTCTCTTGTCCTGTGGAGCCCAGAACTGGACACAGGTGTGGCCTCACTAGGGCTGAGTAGAGGGGCAGGATCATCTCCCCTGACCTGCTGCCAATGGTCTTCCAAATGTACTACAGGATACCTTTGGAATTCTTTGTTGCCCTCCAGGACACTCAGATCCTGCTTCCAGCAGGGCACCCCCATCCTGTACTGGTGCAGGTTGTTCCCCCCCCAGGTTGTTCCCCTGCATTTCCCTCTGTTGAATTTCAGACGGTTCTTCTCTGCCCATCTCTGTCAGGGTCCTTCTGAAGGGCTGCACACACTCTGAGCTATCAGCCACTCCTGCCAGCTTTGTGTTTACAAGGAACTCACTGAGGAGACTTCTGCCCCTTCATCCAAGTTACTGATTAAAAACTAAGAACCACTTTTATAACACTAGTTTGAATTTATAAATTTCATTTCCTAGATTAACTTCTTCAGGATATTTCAGTAAGGAAAGGCTTCTTTTTTAGTAGCTAAACTCAAGTCCTTACTGTTGTCTGTGTCACAGAAGCAAAAGTCACTGTATAACCCTTAAGAGTTCCCAGCAGAGCATGGAGAGCAATGCAGGTGGACACCAAGTGACCCACAGGGTGCTCTTGCCTTGAGGCTGTGGTGCCAGGTGGCTCTGCTCATACCCACACACCTCAGTAACACAGCAGCTTTTTCCTTTCCCTGGTCTACACACACACATTGTAGTCCAAAGCAGACTTCACTGAGTGTCATTTTGCTATCAGCTTCTCATCCACATGCACCCCAACCACGACCAAGGTTTCCACCAGGCAGGACTGCAGTAGCAGCAGCATTAGGTTGGTCAGTGGTCCTGGCACTCACAATATTCTCATAAAATGTTGCACTGCCTCTATCACAGCCTGTAAATCTTTGCAAAGCACATGCACTTCTGCACTGAGCTCTGAGAGCACACGCTTGGACTGCCTCTTCACAGTGTTACTCTGCACAGAAGGATGCTGTATTTTATTTTTTTTCCTTATACTCAGCCAAGAGATATTCACTCTGCCAGTTTTTTAATATTCTGTCTTAATGAGAATATTTCTATTTATCACTAAAAGTGAGCAACTTCAACCTGCTGCAGAGTTATCATTTTCTATTACATACATATATTAGGTCTAATTTGCAAATACATATAAAAATTCTTTGGGGATGAAAATTGTGCTTATCTTAAACTACAACATACACTCCACATACAATATTTTTCTAAGAATTGGTGTGTACTTCCCTTCCCATCATTTATTAATAGGCTTGCCATCTGTATTCATCTTTAAATTCCACCAATTAATATTCTCAAGCCTGAAAACACTGTGGGCACAGCTTTCATAATGTGGAAAATCTGATATTCAATTCATTTTACACTGAGGAATTTAACCCAATACCAAAGAGATTGTAAGAACAGATTTGTTGCAAAGACTTAAAATAAATTGATTTAGTTGGATGAGACAACTTTCACAGGCATTCATTTAAACACTAAACTTTACTAGCTGCACAGAGTTAAATGTGCTACAAAGCTCTTCAACTCCCACACAAGCTGACTCACACAAGATAACAAAACTATTAGTTCTCGAAAGAACTCTCTATTTTTTTTATTCTTCCAATGACTTCCCCAGTTTTGAGGGGCACAATTTCAGAAGTGTACACTATAAAGAAAGTGATGTTTGGAGATGGATGGGTGACCAGATTATAAATTAAGGAAAACAGCCATGATGACAAGTAGTTCATGTTACCACCTCAGCTGCAAAATTAATCCAAAACTCAAAAATTTATTCTGCTGTATCCATTATTTTCCCACCAGCTAGCAGCCCACCCAAAGCAAGAACAACCACTGCTGTTCAGTTTCTTCTTTTCCCTGCATCCCTCTCATCTCATCCCCTTTTTGTGACTGTCATTTCGTTACTTGTGCCACGTGTCCTCAGTTAATTTGCCCACACTACTCATTTGTGGGTCTAAGTGCCATTTCATGTGACTCACACACTCTCTTATAATATTTTTTAATGTCTGTTTCTTTAGAGTGAAGGAACTTTTTTTCTGATGGATCCATACAGACCTGTCAAATGTGATCAGAAGCCATTGGCTCATAAATGACAAATTTAGATCAGATATGTCTTTGTTTTAATTTTGATTTGTTTCTATTTTTATTGATATTCTCAAAAAGAGGTCTTGCAGTTATTTCTATGAACATTATTTCTTTGCTTTGTGTAATACATCTTAATGTATTTTTACTAAAAGTAGTTCCTTGCAAAGCAGGTAACACAAATGCAGCCTTGTGGGTTTTTTTCTATTTTTGTCTGAATCGGGTCCAAATATAGATAAGTAATGAAAACAAAATAACAAAACCCCAGAGTGTTCTTTTAGGCTTTTAGGCTGTGTACAAGCTGGGGCACCTTGGAACACTTCCAATTTCCTTGGGCTGTATTATGCATTCCAGAAATCTGGACTTGGGCAAAAGGCAGGCACACACACCAGCTCCTTCACCCTGACATAGGCTGTTTTCCCTGGAGTGAAAGCCAGAACACATGAGTCAGAGCTGCCCATGACCTGAACCTTCAGGGGACTGTGACTGCAGGGATGCTGCTGTACCACATGCACCAATTCATTTACACACAGCATTAGAAAAATAAACAAAATTATTGGACCATATGAGACATACCCCCTTGTCCTGCCACTGTATGTTCTTGTAAAAAGTCCCTCTCTGTCTTTCTTGTAGGCTTATTTTATGTATTAGAAGGCTGAAATTAAGTCAACTTGAAGCTGTCTCTTATCCAGGTTAAAAAATCCCAATTCTCTCAGCCTTTCCTCATAGGAAAGGTGCTTCAACTCTCTGATCATCTTGGTGGCCTCCTCTGGACTTGCTCCAACAGACTGATGTCTTTCCTGTGCTGGGTACCCCAGAGCTGGATGCAGCAGTCCAGGTGAGGTGTCACCAGCACAGAGTAGAGGGGCAGAATCCCCTCCTTTGACCTCATGCACACACCTCTTCTGCTGCAGCCCAGGACACGTTTGCCTTTCTGGGCTGCAAGAGCACATTGCCAGGTACATCCAGCCTCTCACTCACCAGCAACCCCAAGTCCTGCTCAGCAGGGCTGCTCTCCACCTGTCCATCCACAGCACCTTGCTCTTAGTCTTGTTAAACTTCATGAGATTCCCATGGACACACTTCTAGAGCTTGTCCATGTCGCTCTGGACAGTATCCCCTCCTTGAGGTGTGTCAACCACACCACTCAGCTTGGTGTCATCTGCAAATTTGATGAGGTTGCACTCAATCCCTTTGTCTATGTCATTAATAATCACATTAAATAACACTTTTCCTAATATGTCTCCAAATGGGCCACCATTTGCCACTGATATCCACTGGAATTTGAGCTGTTGACCACTACCCTTTGCATGCAACTCTTAAACCACTTCCTCATTCACCAAATAGTCCACCCACCAAAGCCAGAGAAGGATGCTGTGGGGGACTGTGCCAATGGTTTTACAGAAGTCCAGATAAATGACATCTGTGTAACCTTCCCCTTGCCCACTGATGTAGTCACCCCATCACAGAAGGCAGTAGTTTGGTCAGGCAGGACTCACCCTTGGTGAAGCTGTGATGGATGACTCAAGTCACCTCCCTGCTCTCCATGTGCCTTAGCACAGCTCCTAAGAGGATCTGCTCCATCAAAATTCACTGCTGTGAGCGTTGTGGGGCTGTCCAGAGAAGCTGTGGATGTGCCATCCCTGAAAGTGTTGAAGGCCAGGTTTGGAGGGCTCTGAGCAACCTGGTCTAGGGGAAGGTGTCCCTGCCCATGTCAGGGGGATTGAACTAGATGATCTTTAAGGCCCCTTCTAACCCAAACCATTCTATGATTGTGTAATTCTATGGATTAAGTCTTGTACAGGTATCTCAACCAGAAAGTCAGGAACATCAAAAAGCAGTCCAGAACAAAAACTGTTATAAGAGAAAGTCTGCAGTTTTCATGAAAGGAATGAGAAGGGCGCTCTTAGAAAAGAAGGACAAAGAAACTGCCAAGTAAAGGTTAGCGTGAAACTATAAGAGAGAGGACTGGAGAGGGGGTCCAGGAAAGAGATGTGCAGAGAAGACCAAGTGCCAATCAAGCACAGAAAGATGATGATATGTCTGAAATATGTAAAGCCAGAAAGGATGGAAAAAAAAAAAAAAAGATTGAGCATCTAAGTTTAGAATAAGATAAATTTGAGTTTAGATATTGATGTGTATTGCTCAAGTCTGATTATAGGGAAGAGGAAGGACAGAATGCAGTAGGCTTTTTGATCCATCCTGCCATCAGGAATGGGAATTCCTGGATCAGTCTTCAAGAGGATGAATAGAAACAAACAAAATTCTGCCTGATCTGTACATTGATATGTAGAAATAAGATTAACTGCAACTGCCACTTGATCTATTGATTAGATGCCACAAGATGATGAACTGTGAGCAAATGGCAAGCTATTACCCAATTCAGTCTAGGAACAGTGGAGTAAATCAATACACAGCAGATATCTGAATTTTATTGCTGGTTTGCAGGGAGGAAAACCTGTAAGTTGCTACATTCTTTTAGGTATGTACAATACAGATATGTACCTTTGAAACTACATTTGGCTCTTAGATTTCATAGGACAATGAAATGTTTTTTTCTTCAGTGGGCTGACTCCACCATCATTACCACAGCCTTAATCCAGAAATATTGCTAGCTTCATTGTTCAAGCTACAAAATGGATTTCTACCTCAGAAGTAAAAGATGGAAAGTCTCCACAGGAGATGCAGATAATATCTGGAACTTTACCATTACTGGAACAGCCAGCTTAAGTCAACTGGGGAAATCTCATTGAAATTCTGGAGTATGTGGCTTTCATCCTGTCCCTTATGCAGAGATTAGACCTTCCTGCCCTTTAAACTTAATGAATTTTGACAATGTTTATGATATTATTTATAGAAGATGGAAGAAGAATTTTTTTGCAAATGTCACTTTGAATATTTGGACTATAGCAATCTCAAGTTGAAAACCCAAATTGTAGGATCAGCTATATCAGTGACCAGATGTCATAACTTCAATGCTGGGGACAAGTATATTAGTGTCTCTCCAGACTGAAAAACTCCTTGAGATGAGTTTTATAAAAGTTTTAAAAGAGAAGACATAATTTCAAAATGCTATTACTTCAAGTTAAGACATTTCTTTGAAATAAATAAAGCATGGAAAAACATGGACACACTGCAGCAAGACCAATGAAGAGCCATCAGTATGGTTGGGAGCTGGTATAAGGACAGGGTGAGAAACCTGAATTTGTTCTACCTGCAAAAAGAAGGCTCAGTGGAGCATCATACTGCTGTCTTCAGCTACTGATGGAAGAATACTGAGAAGATGTGTCACTTTCTTCTCAAAGGTGCACAGTCATGAAACCAGAGGCAAAAAACACAAGCTGAAACATGCAAAATTTCTATTAGAGATCAGAAAAATCTCTTTCACCGCAAGGGTGGTTAAGCAGTGGACCAGGTAGCCTTGAGAAGTTATGGATCCTCTTCATTTAGAGCTGTTCATATTTTGAGTTTATGTGGCTCTAAGTCATTTGATCTAATTTGACCTGATGTCCACAAACTAATCTATTTTGAGCCTGCTGGCACTGTGTACATAGACTTCTGTGTATCTAAATGTAGCCATTCCCTGTCTTTGAAGTAAAAAGAGTATTGTTTCATGTTTCAAACCACTCCACTACTGGCTTCACCAAGCTCCCTATGTATCTAATATCAAGAAATTTTCTAAAAAGCCATTCTGCATTCAGCTTATCCAATATCTCCACAATTTCCAAAAGCTTGGTCTTACTGCAACCCCAAGCTTTTTGTCTCCTGTTTGAAATGTATCAGCCTTTATAGTTTGCCCCCACAAGGAAACTACTCTATACTCTAATCATCTTGGCTGTCTTTGTACCTTCTCCACACTGTCCTTGATATGCAGAGACCAAAATGGCATTCAGAATCCCCTGCCTTATTCTGAATACCCTTTCTGATGGTTCCCAACATTCTGTCAGCTATGTTTGCTGCTTCACATCAATAAAAACTTCTATTTGGTTTAGTAATGAAATTTAAAATTACTAATCCCATCATGACATGCCATGTCTTTCTGAGCTACACTGCAGCTTATTTATTTACCTCAGTCTCAGTCATAAATTCATAGAATGGTTTGGATTGGAAAGGACCTTAAAGATCCCGAGTTCCAGCCATTCCACCATAGGCAGGGACACCTTCCACTAGACCAGGTTACTCAGAGCTCCACCAGCCTGGCCTTGAACACCTCCAGAGATGGGGCATCCACAATTTTTCTGTGGCCAATCTGTTCCAGCACCTCACCACCCTCTCAGTAAAGAATTTCTTCCTAATATCTAATGTAAGACTACCCTCTTTCAGTTTTGATACCATTATATAGTGTCACATTTTGAGTAAGTTTACAAGTTTCTTCTCATGACAGTGACCATTCTTCTATTTTATTATGATGTGCCCATAATACTCTTAAGCTGCCTGCAGGCCTGATAAGCAGGAATGAGAATAGCAGATATAGTAATAAATGTGAATTACTGCACTTTGGGGCTAACAAGAAATTTTGGTTTACTAATACCCAGAGATTTAAAAAAAATAGGATATTTTAACTGATTATATAGGTGATGCTAAGCAAAGGAGTCAAAACTGGAGGTGATTTTGGCCTGACAAATCATGCAATTTAGGATTAACTGGGTAACGCAAAAAGAGGATTGTCATTACTGCCATTGGCAGTACTGTCAACAATTCTCATTTGGAATGCTGTTCATCACCTTGGTGACCAATTTCCACAAAAAAATAAAGGGGACAATGCTGGAATGGTCTAAAAGAACTATTGGAGGGAAAGGGCAGTGAGGGCACAGGGAGGAGGAAGAGTCAAAGAGCTCAGGTTGTTAACCCAGCAAAAGTCTCAGATGAGATAAAATTTCTCTCTAGAAATATAAAAGGAGCAACATCAGGACTGGAAAGAGCTATATAAATCAAAGCAAAACACCAATGCAAATGGCCTTGAATAAATTTACATCAGAAATCGAAGACCAGAACCAGAAGAAAGAGGGCTGTGGGTTGCTACAGGAGGATTTAGCGTTCAGTCAGTTATTAAAAATTGCTCAGTCTCTCCCAGACCATGCAGACTCACTTGAATGATTCCCAAGAGCAACCACCTTTTCCAGCTGGGGACAGCCTAGCACCTTGTCCCTTTATTCTGTCATAACAATCAAAATTTTACCCTGTTAAGCAACCAAACTAATTTCTTCTGGAGGTACTGGTCTCATAGAGGCCTCAGTAAATAATAAACCTCTAAAATTCCAGAAACTAGATAGTGAGTGGAAAAACACTTCCGTAAAAGATTACTCAAAGATATAAAAGATTCAAAAGATGGATATTTTTAGCTTTAGGCCTATAGATCTATTCAATGTGCAAAGTCGCTCTTTTCTGTGTCTGCCCTTAAGTTGTTCCTCTCTTTCTGCCTGGGAAATCAATGCTTTGGAATTCTATTCAGCAACAGATCTGTTTGGTCTCAGCTGGAGAACTTTATTTAACTGCTTTTTAATAGCTCATGGGAGAGTTTAGAGAGAAGGCATGTGCACGCACATGCAGAAACACAGTGTTGGGAAGTATCCTCTGGTGAAAGCAAGGAGCAGTGAGCCTGCCCACCCTGGAGAGAGCCTCTGACATCTGCTCACAGACACTGACAGCCTGGACATCATGAGGAAAGAAGCTCTCACATGGGGACTCAGGCTCTTCCTTCCAAGGAAATGAGACAGTCAACTGCAGACTGTCCCTTCCCAGGAAGCTGAGAGGCCATTTACACAGGAAGAATCAAAGATCTGGTTCTAGCAGCTCTAAACTAAAATACAAGGTGAAGTACTGCCTTCCTGCTATTTGTTTTCATATTGCCTGCAAAGTTAATTTTTCCCTCGAATATTTCACAGGTCAAATATGGAGAGGAGTATGAAGAGGGAATTATCCCTCCCCTCATGCCACAGTGCTTATTCTGGAAACCAAGGAGGGTCTTCAAATATAACTTTTGCTCCTTACAGCTCCTGATGATGTTAGAAGAAGTAACATTCTGGTATTCATAGGAGAACCAGCAATTGATCCATTTTGCTCTTCATCTTGTAAATAATCATTGCAGCAAAATAATTTTTACTGCAAAATGGCCTCATAATTTTTTCAGCCCTCTCCCTGGGTTATTCCTACATACAGCAATCCTATGGAAATGTGGGGAAGCAAATATTGGCTTAGCATATTGGTTAAAGCCTATGAAGTGTGAACATAAATAGATTAATCCAGATTCAAAAGCCCTATTCCAAATTTTTTTGTTTATTCAGTATTGCTCCATTCATCCACTTCAATGAAAGACTCCAGACAGTATGACAAATCATGATTATGGAGAGGCTAAGTGTTTCAATTGTCTCTTTCCCCATGATCTGAGCAGGAAATGGTGATCACTCTCCTATGAGATTTCACAAAGATCTTTCTTATTGAGAAATAAAATGGGTTTTTGGAGAAAGTGCAAATGCTCCTGTGAATCAGATAATTCTGCCCCTTGGCAACTTTTCAAAAGTTACCAATATCAGGCAGAAAGTCAAAGAGTTATGAACTGGATGGGGGCAAGCCCTCCCAGGGAAAGAAGAGAAAAGCTTGAGGATGCACGTACGTGCCCTACAGGGAAGCTTTCAGATCAAGATCCTCTCTGACTCATTTCTGGTGTCAGCTCAGTGTAAGTTAATGATCACTTTGATTTTTCAAAAGAAGCCAAAATTTCTCTCAACTGATTACTAAAGCTGCACAGAGCATATTATTAACCACATAAAGGCCTGATTCTGTCACTAGTAGCAACCAGGCCTGCTGCTCTACCTGCATCTCATAAAAGCCACGGGGGTTTCCTGAAAACTTAGCCTGCTGCATACCCTGCACATCACAGGAGCTGTGTGCCTCAGTAGGATGCCCAGTCTCCAGGGAGACAAGCTCAGGTGTGGGGTCTCTGGTGGCATCTTCTCACTGCTGCAAAACTGTGACTGACACCAGTGATATGCCAAAAACCCAAAGAAAAGCAAAATGTCAGCTCTCAATTTGAAAGTTATCCTTCACCCTGTTGCCTTCAAAAGAGTTCCCAGGAGCTGATGTATTTCCCTGTATGCTTTCAGCTGTAGTTTCAGCCATCAGCTTTCTTTGGTACCCAGCATGCCTACCCTGGACTTCCCCCAGGTGATGCAAATCCAGCCCACAAGGTCTTGACTTTGATTTGTGCCAGCACAGACAGCTTATAACTAGTGAGAACAATATTCATAGTGTGCCTTTCCTCTGGAAAGTCATCCATGCACCAAGGTAATGCACAGAAGGTGACACACTGAGCCTAGCCAGGGACCTTGAGGGAACCAAGAGGATCCTCACAAGCTGCTGGACCAAGCTGTGCTGCTGCATCCCCTGGCCAGCTGGGGCTCAGCCTTGTGCTGCACAGCTTCATGAACCCTCTCAGAAAGGTGGCACAGCTCCATGAACCTTCTCAGGAAGGTGTCACAGCTCCATGAACCTTCTCAGAAAGGTGGCAACTGATGGAGTATGGAGCAGAAGACAAAAAGGAGTATCAGGTGACTCCTTGACTGAAATGCAGCTGGTGGAAGTTTCCCAGCCTTGCACAGAGCATGGCTCACCAAGGAGCAAGCTGCTTCCTGGAACTCTCCAGTGCCTCCAGACCTCTACATCCAGCTAAGCCTTTAACCTCTCTTTCCTATCCAAGCCCCCTGCTCCATCACAGCCCAACTCACAAGCACTTCATTGCACCTTCTCACTGAAGTCACTTTCCATACACCAAGACAGATATTTGTAAGTGATCATATAGCTGTGGTTTCAAAATAAAATACACTGTGCCCCCAACAAATGAAGAGTGGTGATGAAACAGGCAGTTAGCTTAATTCAAAACCTGAGTAAAAATATCAAGGTCCTACTCAGAGAGTACAGGGTTGACAGAAGAGAAAATCCTGCTTAGTTCTGTTTGCATTTTCTCTAGCAGAAGTGTAGAAGCAGTGCAACAAGTCTAATTTACTCTAATTTAATTAATCAGGCAAGTATCCTCTCTATTTTTATTTGTTGCTGCCCTGAAATAAGTTATTGAATTTTAGAAGGAAAAACAAGAACCAACCAAATAAACCAATATTAGCCGTTTCAAAAATAAAAGAAAAAATACTTTAAAGCAAATATTATAAAATAATGGTTAATTTTAGCATATCGTTCACTTTCCTGTTAAGTATGCATTCCTGTTACTGTGAAACAAAAGGTTAAAATAAAAAGAAATTATAAAATGTCATTTTATTATTCAAATGAGATTTGACATTTGTAATATTGTTCACTCTCTTTTGGTTTTCTAATCATTTCTTAGACGTCTTTGCATATAAAACCAAAATAAATTTAATTAAAGTTCACCTTTAGCACAATTGGTCTTCAGCAAATTTCTGCAAACTGTCCAAGTATGTTTGCACCATGAATGCATCCTCCTGCTGCCATACTAGAGATAAGAAGGGACTTTCTATCTTCCAAAACAAGGCCAAACACTCAACTGAATCCCTCAGGCCCACTAGTTTTCCAACCATGCTTATAATTTACTAAAATACCAGCAGTTTTTTCACCATCACTTTCCATGAAGCATGCTTTATGTACAAATGCCTATGGCCAAAAATTGTCACAAGCTTTTTGTGGTAATTCACCATTCAATTAACAAATTGTGTTTTAAGCTTCAGCACACACAAACCCAAACTGTTTTAATTTTAAAAGTGTATCCATAGAAATCTTCTAGCACATTGTAAACTGTCACTGGAAATATTTCTATGTTTTCTATATTTTCATTTTCCTGGTAGAATATAAAATTGCAATTGGGCAGTTCATTCCTAACAATAATTTATGTGATATAAAGAACATTTTAAATTTCTTTCAAATTAACAATATAGAATTAACCACCTTGTGGGGACATGCATCATTATTTTCTCATCTTCAAGGCTGACAACATTAAATCTCCCTTGTAATTTTTAAGCTTTTTGACAGACAGAAAGCAGTGTTTGCACATAACCTCAAGAAGAAATAATAACATAACTATTACTTTTATTCATGTATTATGTAGTACAGAAACTATACAATTAGTTGAAAACAAATAACTTTTCCATTTTTCATTAAGTTGTATACACTCTCCTTCAGCACTACCTGTTACAAACAATACACTATCACAATGATGCATTATCAAAGTTTAAAGCTGGAGTTCTCTTAGAGCTGGAGACACTAGTAATGGGGTGTTATTAAAGTCTTGAAAATAATCATATATATAGTGGGTGATTCTGCTTTAAACTTTGTAGCTAAAAACAATTATGGGAAACATTTTAATATTTCCATTATTTGAGTCCAAAATAAACACATGCCCATTTGAAAAGCCTTCATTTTCTCAAGTGAAAAAAGGATATAATATATTGTTAGCAAACTGAATATCTGCTGTACCAGGATCTATCATTTTAACAAGGAGAACCTTGGGAAACAACACTAATTTGTCATTGTCATTACTCAAGCTTTGAGGGTGAGCACAAATTCTATTGTGCAATTTTTGTTCACTCTTAAGGAATTTTATTTTTATACATGTTAGGAAAAGTTTCTGTGTGTTTTATTTAAAGCCATGCTGAAACTTTTCAAACCCACTTTTGCCTTGTATCTGGCAATCAGTGATTAACTGCAAAATTTCTGCATAAGCTACATCAGGCCTGAAGAGGCACATTCCATGATTGTCTTCACTGAACCAAGCATCCCATTCCTCCTTTCCACCTGGAAAGTGTTAGGGGTTGAACATTAGGTGTCACAGCAAGAAGGTGACATGCCCAAGGGCTCCCTAGCTGGCAGCCAGGATGGCAAACTCTGCAGGAAGAACACAACCTCACCGTGGCCAGCCCCAGTCTAAACAACCCTTGGTACTACATTTCCAAGCCTTGTGACTAGCTGAACCTCTGCAGGGGACATCCCTACTCACAAAACCATTAGCACACCTTTCCAGGGGTATTTTTGAGTGCCAGTGTCTGAATTAAGTTTAAAACTGCAGAGAGGCCAGGGTTAATGCAATCTTTTAAAGGACAAAAAAAAAAAAAGGTCAATGATTTATTTTGTTCTGTGTGAACTTTATTGCAACTTTGGCTAGGAACACAACGAAAATATTTTATTAAATTACTTTTTGGGTATGGCATTTTCTTCTGATCTTTGAGTTTAAGTTTTGCCAAAAGATTTAATTTCTTTGGGCTGCCTTGATCTCTGAAACAAAGTTTAAGCAAGAGTTGCCCTGCTTAGTGCTACTCTTCAAATCAACATTTACCATACTCATATAATCAACCAGAGACTGCTATACTGAGAAAAAGTGTAGCATGAATTCTTCATCCAATATCACCATCTCTAGGAGAATTTGAAATGAAAACTGGTAGACCATTTAAAACAAAGTTATTTTCAATGTAATTAAGAAAAAAAAATCTCCATTTTCAATTACTTTCTGATTAAGTTAAAGGGTTTATTTTTATATGTGTGTGTGTGTGTGTACATGAAACTCCAGCATGTTGTTGGATGTAGGGATGAGTTTACTGCAGTTCATGTTACTGTACAGCAAGACTACCTCCACATGTGCTCTGAGTGAGATATTGGATGGATTTTTTTGGAAATTCAAAGCAGCAGAAAAGGCTTATTTTGCTTATTTCACTACTGTTAGTCTGAGGTGGTTTGGGGTTTTATATTGGCTTGAAAAGTTGGTCACGTTTATTAAAGTAAAAGCACCAAATTCCTGCTTTTTGCAGGTTTAGTGCAAAAAGCTGGGAACTGTTCATACCCATTTCTCTGTAGGAAAATTAAGCCATTTCATGTGCAAAGAAGGGAGCCTGTTGCAGGGAAGTCCAGGTGAGCTGCCCTGTGAGTGTGCACTGCTGTGCAGAGACACCAGCTCATCCATCAGCCCACAGCCAGCACACACTGTGCCTGGACGGCTCCCCGAGCCAGCACCAACCTCCCCATCCCTGGCTGCACCTCCAGCTCCAAGGGCAGCACACAGCCCTGCTGTCTCTTGTGCCACAGCATACTTATGCCCTGATAGAAGGTAAGCTGTAGACTAAGAAGGTATTGACAGCTCCAAGCTAAGTCTCAACTTTTCTTTTGTTATCTCAGTCTTTTACTTCCGATCGCTTTGTGTTTGAGCTTGTGCCTGTCAGGCTGGCTTACGTGTCTTCTTCTGTATCAAAATGAAAGCATGGCTAGTTTAAAAGGGCTGACAACAAAATCCTCTAGTCTAAGTGAAAGAAAGCAAAACAAAACAAAAACTCTACCTCAGCATAATCATCTCTCATGAGAAAGAAAAAAGTGTCAGCAATCTGCAGATTTTTAAATTATTTTTATTGATTCTCATTGATGTCCTTGCTGAAATGTGAACAAAAGATTGAGTCATTTACTGAGGTCTATTCAAGATTTTTCTGATAGCTTAACCAATAATAACTGTATAAAAAACTCAGCTGCGTGGAGGCAGAGATCCTAAAGGTGTCTTTATAATAAGGGAAGAGTTCACAGAGCTGCCACAGGGCAGTATCCTCACCCTTGAATACAGCAGATGCAGTTCTGCATGAAGGTTGAAGAGTAGAAGACCAGCATCGGCATCAACTCTACTGGTTCTGCCCTGCTATGGTGTATTTGGTTTGCATGGCCAAGCTTTGGTAGCCAGGGACTTACAGAGGCAGCTTCTATGAGAAGCTACTAAAAGCTTCCTCTTTATCCATCAGAGCCAATCCATGGCAGCTCCAAAGATGCAAGAGCCATTGGTAAAGGCTGGGCAAATTAGAAATGGTGGTAACACCTCTGCAATAACATATTTAAGGAGAAAAAATGCCCAAGTTATTGCACAGTTGTAATTGAGGCCAGAGAAGAGCAGATGAGAACATGTGAGATGAACAACTCTGCAGCCACCGAGGTCACTAAAGAAGGAGGGGGAGGAGACGCTCCAGGCATTGGAGCTGGGATTGCCCTGCAGACCATGGTGAAGATGAAGCTGTGCCCCTGCAGCCCCAGGAGGTCCATGGGGGTGCAGACATTCACCTGAACTCCAGAGAGGGTGGAGGCCCGGAGGAGGCTGTGACCCTGTGGGAGCATGGAGAGAGGAGCCCACACTGGAGCAGCCTGTCCTTGAAGGACTGCAGCCTGTGGGAGAGTGACCCACACTGCAGCAGTTTGAGGGGACTGTTGTCCATGGGATGGACTCACACTGCAGCAGCTTGCAGGCAGCTGTTGTTTGTGAGATGGAGCCACATTAGAGAAGTTCACAGGGAACTGTCTCCCATGGAAGAGACTGCATTGTGGAGCAGGGGAAGGGCTCCTCTCCCTGAGCAGCAGAAGAAACCACAGGTGATGAACCAACCATACCCCCCGTTCCCTGCCTCCCTGCATTGCTGCAGGGAGGAGACAGAGTTGGGAAAGAGGGAGGAGAGGAGGGGAAGGTGTTTTTAAGGTCTTATTTTACTTCTCATTATCCCGCTCTGGTTTTGTTAGTAATAAATTCAATTAATATTTCTAATTCCAGTCTGATTTTGGTATTTGGTGAGTGATTTCTTCCAGTCCTTATCTCAGCTCATGAATCCTTTGTTATATTTTCTCTTCCCTGTCCAGCTGTGGAGAGGAGTGATAGAGAGGCTTTGGTGGGTGTCTGGAGTCTGGCCAGTTTCAACCCACTACATAAGGGAAAGGCAGATATGGAAATTTATTGTAGCTAGTAGTAAGTTATGATTTGACTAGCACAAGGAACTTATTTGTTGAATTATCTTTAAATCATCACATTTCAGAGTAGAACCACACTTTAAATATGGGAAATGTTATTTGTTGTATATGTATTATGTTATTAAGCGTAATTAAAGTTGAAAGCCATGAACCACACTCAAAGCTACTGCAAGGCTATAGAACATTTCTGTGGCCAACAAAATAAAGTTCCATATGCTGGAGAAGTCAGCAGGCAAGAAGCAATACACTTAGTAGCCTAAACTACAGTATGCTGTGGGCCAGTATCTGTGCAAATATTTCAGAAATGAGTAATGAATAACTATTCTATTCTGGGAAACAAGTATGTGACTGCTAACATCATCATTTCTAGATATGCAAACTGCCAAAAACTAAATCTAAACTTTGGAGAACAAAACCTCCCTTTTTATGGGTGCAAAATTCTACAGTGCCCTGTTTGAAGCATCTCAAAGATATCGTATCTAGCTAAAGTATTTCACCTCTTGACTTTTCCAGAAGTCTTGCTGTGATTTTTTCAGGCACTAAGTCACACAGAATATTCTGTTTCCTTTGTACCCTCAGAAGTAGACAACAAAAGCTTTTTTCCCTTTATGCTATGTTTTATTCATAACCATTGAAAAGAAAAATCGAAACTCTGGTGTGAGTCACTCTTTAGACTTTTCTATTAGAAAATTGAATCAGAACTGCAAATGGTTTCAGACAGAGATACCCAGGACCAGCACTGGAAACAGAGCAAAAAACTAACGCAGACCTGGAAATGGCAGTTCCAGTGCAATGTTTTAAAATGCAACTGAAATGAGACCTGATTTGCACCAAGATTACCACAAGAATCATTCACTAGTAAAAGAAGTAAGTGCTATCTCTGAGACAAAAAATAATAACTGCAGTCTTCATTGGACTCCAAAAAGAGAAGTATTTTACCACATGCATCCTCCTGCCACAGTTCTGCACTCTGAGCACCCTCACGGGACCCAACTCTCCCCAGAAAGGTATCAATGGGCAAGAGATAAGCAAACACAATGGTTCTCCCTCAACCAGAGGCATCCCATCTAATGCTCTGGGATGTTTCTCAGCTGAGAGTTTCTCCACCTCTGTTGAAACAGTCCCCTTTCTTGACCTGCATAGCACTGAAATGACACTAGAGCCTGATTCTGTTACACTGATATATTTCTGATATCTGATACTTGGTAAAAATGCCCTCTAGTCTAGAGGAGATACAACCAATGTTCCCAGCCAACAACACAGAGCTTGCATTAGCAGAATGTACTGAACTGTGGCTGGCTTCAGCCTTCTACATTCATAAGTAGTCATGAGGAATAAATCACACATTACAGAAGCTCAACAATTTCATCAGTTTATATCTGGAGCCAGGCTGTCCTCCAGGTATGTGGAGCACAAAACTTCAGCTCACTCTAAGCAGAGCCAAAGAGTCAAAACAGGCTCTCTAAAGAAGTTGCTATCTGATCTGTTCCCATTCCTCTACCTCTGCACAAACTGAACTAATGAAATTTTGAGAAGAAATTGTGCAATTTTCCTTGGAGGGGGAGGGGGGAAATAAAAGGAAAAGGAAGGGATCCTGGGGGGCTATAAAGTTCAAACAGCTTCTGTGAAGATAGATCATTGACTGAAAAAAATATAGTAGTTATGAGATTTAGTCAATTCATCACCATTTAGATGACACTGCATTGGTATAAGCTTTTGTGAACATACCAGGACCATGATAAGGAGGGCTATAGAAAAATCTATGCTGTGCAAACCTATGTAAATAAAAGTGAAATACATTTAAAATAAATATTTTACTTGCAATAATCATTTCTTTATTTTGACTGTATTAAGCAACACTTGTGAATTTATTAGTGGTTGCATTTTCCCAAAAGAAGGGGCACCCTCCCCCTCCTCCCAGTTCTCTACCATGTGCGGACAGAGCAAAAAAATCAGTCACATTCCTTTAAATACCACAAAACAAAACAGATAAAAAACCCCAATGAGCTCATATTTATATAAATATTATTACATTTGTGTCATGTACTTTTTATATCTGATGAACTGTAGCCTGAGAATGTTAATAAAAACCGTAATGTTTGCATCCATAGTTCATAGTTTAAAAAACTTACAATTGATAACAGGAGTCCAATGCATTTTTGAAGCATTATTTATCCACTTAAAAAGTGGGGGTGGGAAGAAAGCAAGGGAAGCACCAGGGGCCTGATCCTGGTCCCATCAAAGTAGGAAGTTTTCCTGTTGTCTGCAAGATGCTGGACTGTGCCTTTGGTTTTGCTGGCAGACCTGCATGTGACTTTTTGTTTCTCTCATGGCTAAAACACAGTCATTTGCTGCCCTCTAGAAGCAGACTGGCACACACATTTTAGTTTACTTCAATACAGTCCTTCTCACTGTAATTTTAAAAACAAACATAACAACAATGCCAAGCAATGTCAAAGGAGAATTTTGAAGTATTCTCTGAATTCAGTTATTTGATAACATCACTGGTAATTCTGTTTGAAACACGTAACAATGTCATGTATTGCTCCTGGGATTATCAAACTTTCAAGAAGAAATTAATTCAGTTTATTGCTTCATTCTACTTAATAAAGCTGAAAATTATCAGAATAGAATCATGAGTGTTTTATTTAAAGCCCAACTCTCATCACACCGATACAGGACACTGAGAGGAATGGGAGATTAATCAAGTTAGGACGAAAGAACCACAAAATAAGTCATGAGTTTTAACTGATAGTTAAATCTTTTATTACCTTCAAAAGGAGTAGCAATCTCATCTATTAATAATGATTATTTATCAAGTGCTTAGAAATTTTTTTCAATTTCATTTTGGTTTTATTAGTAGGGGGAAAAAAGGCTAAAAACTACCGGGAAGTGCCTGATTTCCACAAACACCTCAATGAATAAGAATTAGGAATGAAATTTATTTTAAATTTAAAAAAGAAGAAAAACATAACCTGCAAACCTTCTAACTTCAGCTCCAGGAGGTCAAAGAATCCAAGCATGAAAGCAATGAACGAATAGCACTCAAATGTAAAGATACCATTCAATTAGCATTGGGCAATGCAATTAGATTACAAGTTACAAGTATATGGTTTTCTAAGATTTTTATTTATTCATTTATTCACTATTTCGCTTCCATCACAAGTGGATTTTATGTGTGAAATATGTAAAATTAGAAATATTGTTGTAGTATGAGTTTACAAACAGTCAAATCCCACTAAATTATATCTCACACCATTCTCATTGCTGTATTATGTTCCCTGAAGTGACAAAGGACTTGCAGACCAAGTCTTGAACAGCTGAAGAATTCTTGATTCTCCTTAAACCTGACTATCAGAAAAATAGTTCACTTAAGGATACATACACTAACCAACAAAAAATCAATTCATAATTAGCAGCCATTTAAAAAAAATAGTCTTAGAATCACCAAACTGTTGGCATTGAAAAAGACTTTTCCAACCTGTCAAGTCCAACCATTAACCCTGTGTTTGCTTCACTTCTCAGTACTTTGACAACAAATGCAAGCAGGACAGGCTTGCAACTTTAAATTTGAATTAGGTACTCATAAGATTAAAACTGAATGCAACTGTTGTGCTATATGTCATTTCAGAGACAAAGACCTTCAAATTAAGATTTTGGCAGGTGAAATATATTTCTGATGTCTCCTTTAAATGTCAAAATTTAGGTAAAGTGAATCTGTAGTTGCTTATATCTCCTAATAAACATTCTTTAGTAATGCAAATTTTTCACACTTTCCTGAATGAGTCTGAGTATTTTCCCTTTGAAGTATAAATCAAAGATTCAAGAAGTCTTTTTAAGTACACTCTCCCCTTAACCAGATCTATGCCATTTTTGCTTCTAATTGATTTGTCTAAAATCCAACATTATTTTAATCTCAGATAAGGTAAGCAGCATGGTCAAGACCAAGGGTCCAAAAGCTTAAGCATTTTTCCTGTGAAGAAAAAATAGTGGAACAGTTTTCCAAAGAATGGCAGCAGGATAGAGTTTAATCACTTTGATTATTTGAGTCAGCTGCAAGGTCAATAACTGTGTATGATCCCACACTAAAATACAAACAGAAGATGAGTCATGCATGTCAGGCCCTGACCAATCCAGACCAGTGTAAGGTTACCTATTTTAAACCTTTTAGGAGTGAATGTCCAGCCAGGTACTGCCAAAGTTTTCTCAGATTGCTGGCTGTGGAGTTTTCAGCTAAATAAAGTATGGTGTGGATGCCACCAAGTGGTAGCTGTTACCATATAACAGTGTCTTCAGCATAGCCTCACTCTCACACTAATACTTCAGTTGTAGAAAATATTCCTGGTACAGACATTTACCAGAAATGGGATATTACTATTGCAAAAAGAGGAAAAGAATTCTCTAAGGAAAAAAAAATTTGATTCCTACTGCTAGTGACAGAACTGTCAAGGACAGTTCAAGCAATACCAACTTCCTTTCCAAATTTTATAAAATACTTATAATCTTCTGAGAGTAAATTCAAGGTTGATCAAAAGACCAGATCTGCAGTTCAGATTCACAGGAAACCTGCAGAGAGATCTCAGGTGTACCTGGGTGTGTATAACTAATTCTTTGGGTAGATATATATATATATACACACTGTTAAATGCCATAGGGCCATGAGACAAATCCAAGTATTGCTTATCTGTCTTATCACTACCCTGTTTTTGTCAGTTGCAAATTTTTCTCTCTCAGACAAAGTATAAGCATAGTGCTGGGAACAATTTCCTCCAGGGAATGTTCACAAAAGCCAGTTGGCTGAAACTGCTCTGGGTTTGCCATGCCCATTTGCTCTGAGACTAACTCCCTGCGTTCTCCACCACCCTTCAACAATATTGCAGCAAGGTTTGCAAATTTCTCATAAAACACATCTCAGGACATATACAGCCTCAGTCCCATGCCATAAAAGCACTCATGAGGGCTGTTTCATCCCTTTGCATTATTTCAGCCACAGTGGTTTGGCAAGAGGGCCACAGGATCCATTCAGGCACACAGCACAGAGGTGGGCAGCCTCTACCCCTCCTGAGGAATTACAGCAGGGGTATAAAATACCCCCTGCCACTGGTTGGGACTTGTGGGAAGAAGTTGCTTATGTGAAAAGCAATTCAGAAACATGCCCTATGATCTCATTCTTGGAGAGCATTAAAAATATCCTTCAGGAATTCTGCCATGACTACCAGCATAAGTCTGGCAGAGAAGACATGAAGAACCTTCCATCAAATGCATTGCACCTGACACATGCTGGAGATGCCTGGTTCAAATACATGACCTCCATCCATATCACCACTCTTCCAACCTCACTCACTTCAGTTGTGAAGGACCTAGAAGAAATTCCCTGCCTGCTGAATGATTCAATCATAGAGCTCTGTACTCTCTTCTCTACTTTTCAGGCAGCCAAGTGATTTGCCACCAGTTTCATAGTTTAACAAATACCAAATTGAAAGTGAATAATTCTGACTTGCTTGTACTCATTGAATCATACTCATTTCAATAATAAAGTATGTCTGTAAAAAAAACTATTTACTAATTAAAATTATGTACTATGTTAATAATAACAGTGTCTATTTAATTAATGTGTTTATTAAGGCAGTTATCTGAAAACAAAAGGCAGATTAGATTGCTTCTGGCACTAGCCTGAGGGGAATGGCAAAACAGTCTGGCTCCACTGCCTACCTTCATCAGTCAGAGCCCTGGAAAGCTGAGCAGGCTGTGACAGTGCTACTGCCACTGGAGAATGGACAGACATTGCTGCAGAAAGAGTAGCAGACCTGCTACCCAAAACTTCTTTTCCTCACCATGTATACACTAAGTTCAAATAAATACTATGCTTTTTATTTAAGGTATTCATGCAGATGTGTAGAATTAGTCACTTTCCAAAAGTCCCCTCTGCCCTGTCTTTCTAAGAACAGACATAGATTGGCACAGGACTTTTGTCTGCAGCAATGCTCACAATGTACACACACAACTCAATAACCATGAGCAGGCTTCAAGAGAAGCATTATGAGAGCCTCATCTTGGATTTCTACAGTGCAACCAACAAAAACTGCAGCACCATTTGTTGATACTAATGAATAAGAGCATTCAGAATCACATAGTGTTTTCCCACTCCTTCCCTGGAATATGAATCAGTACTCACCAAATATTACTGAGTTCATGGTCTGCATCACAACAAATATGATTGCCTGAAATAGAGCATCAAACATAAACCAGTGTCAACAAAGAACATCTTCATCTGTCCATACTTGAATGGTAGGTCTTAATGATAAACAGAAACAATATGGATTAGTCAGGCTGGGGAAGCAAGCCAAGGACTCAGGGTCCTACTATACAAGTGAGAGTTTGGGAAAAACAAGTCTGAAAGTTTACATGGTAGAAAAAAGTGGCAGTAACACTGAACAAAACCTTTCTGTCTGACAAATCACTGAAAACAAGACACATAAAAAAACTTGTACAGCAGCATGTTCCAGACATATTTTACATTCACCTTTGAACGCAGTTTGCATAAAGAGAAGCACAGGAGCAGAAATATTTACACAGAGGAAAACAAGGAATCCTCTTTGCTTATAAAAAAATAACACCTTAAAAACATGAGTGCCTGTGCTGAATAAAGACCCTGCTAGCCCAGCATCCTGCCTCTGACAGAGGCTAAAGCTCTATTGCAGAAGTAAGAAAACAGGCAAATGCATAAATCATCAAGAGGCTGCTATGCTTTCACCAATACTGACAAAATAGATGACAGAAGGTTATATTGGCCTGTGGGTATTAGCCTGAGGAAACAATGTTTTACTCTTTTTCTAATTATGTTGACAATTTTTTCTTTAACAAACTAACTGATTTGTAATTAAGATATCTGAAACTTGGTATTGGGGACTTGTGTATCAGAGAAGGATGCTTCTCAAAAGCTGCCTGAGCTTTCTGTTCCTGGGAAAACACAGAGCTAGGAATAAGAGGTGGTCTTGTTCCTGCATTAAGTAAGGGAGCTGCAAAACCAAAGAGGTGAAATAGCACAAAGAGGGAAATGGTTGTAGAAGGAGAAAACACTTGAAATTTCTAAATCTAAATAATGCCCAATCTGCTAGGAGCTAAACATCTCTGCTAAAATAATGTTATTTGACATTCAAGATCTACAGGTATTGCCTTTCAATACATATAAGACTTGACAGCATGAGTGAACAGGGAAATGAAATGTTGCATTAAAAAGTTAAAGACTGCAAAAAAATATTCTAAAGTTACAAATACACTGTGAGAAAAGAAGTAGTAACGTGAATATATAGGCAGCTCATCAACTACATACAGAACTGCAGTGTACCTCTGGACCTGTATGGATCACTCTGTAAATACTATACCATATAAACTAGCATGAGTTAACAAAAAAGTTAACTGAACACTCTGTTGTTATTTCACATACATCTAGAACACACTCATTGATGAAATTGCAACCCAGAAATATGGCCTTGCCTTACTAAGGGTTAAGGAATTCCCTCAATATGATGGAAGAAATTCTATCCCAATTAGTGTCCCTGAAGTTTCCACAGACTTATGCATACCCTGTTTTTCTACACAGTAATGACAGGCAATTCTTCACTGCTGCTGAACACTGCTGGAGTTACTGTTGTTCAATAAACCAGTACAGGGAATTTACTCAAGCTGATTTAAGTCAGGAAGAGTCTGTTGCTTATCCTCTGGAGGAATATTGGAAAACACTGTCAACTGGATATCTCAGAGCTTTCTTATCTGCAGAATTTGTCATTTATAAGATGTCATCATCTTTAGTATGTTATTCTGGAAACTTACTTAGAGGTAATGAGCAGGAAATTTGGCATTACTTTCAACATAATTCTCTGTAATTATTTCTAAATCATAGTACAAAAATATTTTTCCACTCCATGATTTTTGCAGCTTGTGCTCTTGTACACTCTGATGACTCAAAATTTCAACAGACCCTCACAACATTATTTTCAACTTTCTATGTGCAGCTGGAGCTGGTGGGCCATATATTTCAGGGATATCTACAGCATCATATTAAGAACTATTAAGTCAAACCATGTGTGAAATCAGCAGATACAAATTAAGTTTTTTAATGTTTATGCCAAGTACCATACTTCAGGACTGAAGTAGAATTAGTTTGCAATAACTTAAGATGACCTGTCATTTCTCTTTCATGTCTTACTCCAAGTACTTCTTAAACTTTAACCACAAGTAACTTTTCCTTATTTTCAGTCTTTTAGCCTCTCATTAAGTGGCAGTCTCTGCTTCTCATTGGCCCATAATTTGAAGCAAACAGAATTGTACTTTTGGGGTTTTTTTTCTGTTTGTATAGCACCTCATATAGCGCCATTCCACTGTTAATTAAGAATTTCTGGGTCTTCTGGAACTTGCTTTGCTTAACCATTGCTAGGTGATGAAGTTCAAACATGCCCTAAGTAGCAGAATAGATTTTTTTAACTGTCAGAGCTCGTAAAATTTGTGAGTGACAGGTCCTGCTGGAGTACAGGTCCTTGTGAAGAGACAAGACTACCTCAGGAGACCAGGAGATTGTCCAAAAAACATGTCAAGGGCAATGACTTGTAATTAAGCATTTGAGAGAAGGATGCTATCTGCACACAAACACAGTAGGGAAAAAATTAATTAACAGGATAAGCCTTGCTCTGGTATGTCAGTTGTCTGCATTAGGATAAAGTGCTTGGGATGTAAATGGAGTTAGGTGAAGGAAGTAATAAAATGAAATGGTATGTCTCAGAAAATGTGCCACATAAACATGCAGCCAGCAGCAACTACATACCTGAAGGAGAATTTGGAGGAAAAGTTTCCCTCAAAAAGTCCATCCAGAGACAGATTGCACTGCACCCTGATAACATGCAGTGTGATGCAGTCAAGAGAGGGGTGACAGAGTTGTAATTCAGTGATAGTTGTGTGGAATGAATAAGATCCAAGAGTGACAAACTTGGATCTTGCTACAGTGTGGGGAACTACAGGATAAGTCTACCAAGTCTTAATGGCTGCAAACCTTTGGAGTGAGTTGTACCACTGATTTCACAAATTTGCCTTAAGAAAAATTGGCAACATTTTGTTTTAGCTTAAGTTGGTGCAAACCACTAATTAGTTACTCATTATTTGAAGAATATTCGGCTTTATGTGAATTAAAGTTTTCATAGAAGTGATCTGAATTATCTGCTTTCGAGAGAAAAACAAAGATGAAAAGGTAAAAACCAAATTTTAACTAAATCAGTTTCTATTCATATAGAAACTCATGCAAGCCTATAAAATTCTTCTCATACATGTCTGGTAGAAGCACTTACATTCTCCCTGGCTGACACTTGGGGACAGCCAACATTTCACAACCCAAGGTGGAAATGGGAAGAGGCAGAACCCCTTGGTCCACAAACAGGATGCCAGCCAACAGAACAGAGACATTTCTGCATCACCTCCATCCAAGGACACTTCCCTGGACTTCCTCTCTCCCACAGCAGTGACTATTTTCATACTGCATATCCCTGAGTGATCCTTTGACCCTTACATCTTCTGCTACCCTTAAGTGAGAGACTTTTTTGTGTGTAGTAATATAATCCCAATGGGTACACAAAACCTGCAACCTGCTAAATGCCATGGGAGCACCTTGTTCATTACTTTTGGCCATTGGTTGTAGTTGCAAATTAAAGTTTGTTATCTGCATGAAGTTGTTGCCACATACCTCTGAGGCAGCATGCTCACAGTTGTCCAAGTCCTTAGCTCTCATGGACCACTGTAACATCAGATGGATTTGTGTTGGACACAGCACAATTCCCACTCTCCTTTAAGAGTTTTTTCTGCATTAGTCTCATATAGCATGTGCAGGGACTCTGACAGGATCATGGCCACACAGTCCTGAAGCCACATTCCCAATACCTTAACACTACAGGGGTTTTTTGGGTTTTTTGTTGTTTTTTTGGTTTGGTTTTTTTTTGGTTTTTTGTTTTTTTTTTTTTGTGGTAATGGAAGAGGCTCAAGCATTCTGGCTTACTACTCCTGTACCAGCTCAGGCCTTGGCAGTGCACTTGTCCTTGAACAAACCCTGCCCCTGCCCTTGGGTGGGCTCGTGTGTGGGGAGCACCAGCCACTACTTGTGTCCCCCAGGGATCAGTACTGGTCCCAGTCCTAGTCAGTGTCTTTACTGATGATCTGGGTGAGGGAATCAAATGCACCCTTAATAAATTTGTGGATGACAGTAAGTTGGGCAGGACTGTTGAAAGGATCTGCAGAGGGACCTGGACAGTCTGGATCAATGGGCCAAAACTAACTGTATGAGGCTTAACAAAATGACAGGTCACTTGTGTCACAACTCCCTGCAGTGCTGCAGGCTGGGGGAAGAGTGGCTGGAAAGGTGTCCCTGGGGATGGAGCTGGGGCGCTGGCTGACAGTGGCTGGGTATGAGCCAGGGAGAGCCCAGGGGGCCGAGAGGGCCGGTGTCACCCTGCCTGTGTCAGCAATAGTGTGACAGCAGGAGCAGGGCAGGGACTGTCCCCTGCGCTGGGCACTGCTGAGGGACAACATCGAGCACTGCTCCAGCTCTGGGCCCTCAGCTCAGGAAGGACATTGAGGAGCTGGAGAGAGTCCAGAGGAGGGAAATGGCGCTGGGGAAGGGTCTGGAGCACAAATCCTGTGAGGAGCGGCTGAGGGAGCCGGGGGTGAGAGGAGTTAAATGAAAGCAGGGGTGTTTACCCTGGAGCAAAGGAGGGCTCATCGCTCCGGACAGCTCCTGAAAGGCGGCGGCAGCCACACAGGGTCCGCCTCCTCTGCCGGGTAACAAGTGACTGGAGAAGACAGTCTTAAACTGCGCCGGAGGAGGTTTAGGTTGGACATAAGGAGGAATTTCTTCACAGAAACGGTGATCAGACACTGGAAGGGGCTACCCAGGGAGGTGTTGGAGCGGCCGTCCCTGGAGGTGTTTAAGGCAAGCCTGCACTCAGAGCCGTGTTCCAGCTGACACGGTGGTGCTCGGTCGCAGGCTGGGCTGGATGATCTGTCTCAGCGCTCCTTTCCAGCCGCACCGACTCCGCTTTTCCGGCACCGTGCGCCCGCATTGAGCGGGAGCTGCCGCAGCCCGTCCCGCAGGCCGGGGGCGGGCCGGCCGGTGTCCATGGAAACCGAGCGCACGCGGAGCGCCGCCCTCCTTCCCTCCTTCCCTGCTTCCCTCCTTCCCTGCTTCCCTGCTTCCCTGCTTCCCGCCGCCGCGATCGCCACCATGATGCTGCTGGGCCGCGGGCTGGACGCCAGGTACGGGCGCGGAGGGCCGGGAGCCCCGGGTGCGGCGGGGAGAGGCTCCGCTCCGAGCGGCTCCGGGGCCGGCGCGGGCCGGGGCGATGCGGGCCGGCCCTGCCCTTCCCTTCCCTTCCCAGCGCATCTGCCTCTGCCTTCCCGGCAAAGGCCGCGAAACTTTTCCAGGCCTAGTGTGCTCTGCAGAGATGGAGTAAAGATGCGCTGCCGATATTTGTTTGGACCTCTCGCGAATAATTCTGCGGACAATTCTAAGAGGTCGCGATAATGAGGGGGGAATAAAAACTTTTACACGCCCATATAAAAAAATGACGTGTTTCACATCCCAAAATTAAATACTAGTTGCATGTACTAATACTGTAAGATCTGAATTGTAAAGTGGGTGATTACGTCTTCCTCCTGGAGGGAAACACTTTCTGATATGAAGATCCTTCAAGAAAATAGGAAATATATACCTTTTATTGAAGATTTTATCAGGTACTATAATTTTGAAAAACAGCTATATTAGTGCTTAATGAAACTTTTACTTGCCTACTCTCCTGGTGAAACCATCCCTATTCAAGTGGTTCTGTGGTCCCACATTCAGTCTTGGAGGACTGAATAACTTCCTTGTTTGTTTTTTTAACCTTAACGGAATCTCTTTTAAACAGTCTTCCCCACAGCTTGCCATGAAGCAACCCAAAAACCTTGGGTTTTTGCCCAAGGCAGAACTTCGGCATGAAACACTTTTCCTGAAGTAAAGTTGTTCCTCATTTAAATTGATTGCACTGTTGCTTAGTCTAAAAGTACCAAATTTCTTCGATTTTTTCTGATCATCATGTATCCTGATACAAAGTCAGTATTTAAATATTGGTCAGCTTAAGTTTTTGTTTCTGTCCCATGTCAAGACAGTGGTAGGAGTGAATTCTCTTGCAGGGCATGCTAGCACTTCACATCCATAACCTTGTGTTACACCCTAGAGACTTCTTAGGAGCTGGTATGTGGCAGGTTCTGTTAGCTGAATTGTCTTAGAGCTGGTTCACTCTGACCAACAACTGGCATGAGTTCACATGACCATCAAATAATATAGGAATATGAAAGCAAAATACAGAGTGAAATATGTGAGTTACTGGAATGACTTATCTAAATCATTGGATCAAATAAATTAATTAGATATATGTAGTTTAAAAGAAAGTAATTTATTAGTGTAATGAATGTCCTTTCAGTGGTATTAGTGTTTTCACCTCTTGTGTCCATTCACTTTAATTCTCTGTAGTATTATCCTCTGCAGTGCAGTTTGGTAACTGTTTGCAATTTAAAGAACATTTAATACCTTTACCAATTTGACCTCTACTGCCTAATTTCTCCAGCCATTGCCTTGCCTGTTTAGATTGCAGGGTATTGCAGGAAGGGGTGGTCTTGCAGAAGTCTCGTTTGAGACTGCAGGTGTTACCACTGCATTAGTAACTAGTACTCATTACTAATGAGTAGTAGTGAGCTTTTGCTTAAATGCAGGAGGAAAGCTTCCAAGCAGATTTCTGTGATTTGGGTTTTCATCTATTGGATTATTAAGTGTAAATCAGCTTTTTTTGTTTGTTTGGTACTCATTTATAAATAAGCATATATTAACATCAGTTAAAACATTCTCTTTTTCAGAATAAATTTCTGCTTTGCACTGAAATGAGATATCCAAATTATTAATAGTATAATTATATCATTTTTCTTCTGTGCATGTTATAAACATTTCTGCCCTTCTTATTTTTCACTTGTTTTTCTTCGGTATCCAGGGACAAACAGACTAGACAAATGCAAGATGCTGTTTCAAATGTGGAAAAACATTTTGGTGAATTGTGCCAAATATTTGCTGGATATGTACGTAAAACTGCCAGACTACGAGACAAAGCAGATCTTCTAGTCAATGAAATATATGCATATGCAGCTACAGAGACACCAAACTTAAAAGTTGGACTGAAAAACTTTGCAGATGAATTTTCCAGACTTCAGAATTATCGCCAGGCAGAGGTACAAAATCAAAGCTGTACATGTTGTGTTTGCCATCTGAACTTTTCAGTTACTTATCTGTGATTAAAAGGGAAATCATGTTCTGCAATCAGAAGAGAAACAGGAGAAAACTCATCTAAATATATTAATGTCTGAGCAGGGTAGGCTGCCAAAGCATTCATCATTTACCTTCCTAATTACTTCAGGGAAAACTGCCTAAAATTAGTCCTGTTGAAGTCAGTAAAATTATACTTACAAACACTTAAAGTATTTGAAAAAGAGCAAGGTTTTTTTATTGGTCTTAGACTTTGGATTATGATTTATGGTTAATAAATATTCTTTTTCAGTTGTGTGACTTGAGTTGTCTAGCAGCAGCTGACATAAAATCAATCATTTTCCTTTTGCTTAGCATTATCAGAAATAGTATTGAAGAGGTACTGTCTGGGACCACTGTAGATTTCATAAGTTCTGCAGTTCAACATTAGAAGTACAAACTTGACTTGGACCATATATGATTATATAGTCACATTTCTGCTAGATGAGTGAGAGTGTAAAGAAAGGTGTTCATGCCACTTACACATTTATGTGTGGTGCAAGTCAAATTGTAACTTACGATGCAGAATTCCATATATTAAGATAAATTCATTCACATGTACTCAAACTAGTTTTTGGAGTATATATCTATTCTTTTAGTAGAACATAGAAAATGCCCATTTATATTTTGAACAGCTAAGACTATAATTCAAAGAAGAGACTGAAGTAGTTGACATTCTTTATGTCCTCAGATAGGACTTTTTTATTTTGGAGACCATTGCAAGTCATAATAACAAATATAATGTTTTTTATCTTGGAGAGCATTGCAAGTTCATAATAACAAGGTGGAAAAAGAAAACCTTTTAGAAGCAGTTAATATGGGAAGCAGAGATTTTGAAATGCAAGGAAAATATGTGGATCTTTAACAATCTATTTAGGGAGGGATTTTGAAGAAGTACTAAGAAACCTTACGGTGTGTGCAATTTTTATTTTTTCATAAGCTTTTATACATCTGACTCCAGCTGAGCCACATGTAGGTCCTTATGCTTCAATTGATGTAATAGCAAATTATCCTCTGTTATTAAATTTATATTGTGGCCAAAGGTAAATGTGAAGTCAGACTGCATGATCTCTCTGTTTTCATCATTCAACTGTGAACCTGTAATTTTGAGGTACATATGTAACAGCTTGAGTTTTGCTTTTGTTGATTTTAAATCTTTAAAAAAAAACTGGCATTTGGCCTACATATTCCTACTACGCCTGTCTGTAAACCAACATTGCCCTGTGAAAGAAAAAAGGCAGAAGCAGCAAAGGAAAAGAGAAGCTTTTAGTCTTTAAATCAAGATTTCCTTTGCTCCTGAAGACAAAATATATTATCTCAGCTTTGTTTCTTCTGGGCATCAAGTCACTTTACAGTTTTCCTGTATGCTGACAAAGTGGGCAAGAGAAAATAAGCTTATAAGAGTTATCAATTTCTGGTCTGTAGCTGCAGTGCTAGATATATAAATACTGAGGTGTGAGGTACCACATGTGGTAGGGTAAGATGGGCAGGTTATTTGGTAGGTCTGTAATATGTTGTTTAAAGCCTTACTGCCCTATTCCTTCCTATTCTATTGGCAGTTCAAGTGAAATTGTTTGACAGTAGATGGTATCAAGGAGAAATATTTGCTCAGCTGGCACAGATTTTGGCTGACTGGTGACTGCCTGCCAGTATAGAGGGAACTCCCTTCCCAGTAGACTATGATCTTGTTCTAATCTGGGTATAACAGTGATGGGCCATGGGACTCACTCATGGTCCAGAAGTCACTGGCAGATTATACTGGGGCCACTCAGACAGTTTTGTCAGATTTGACAAGCAGGTCTTATCCTGCTGCCTGTCTGACCATATGTAGCTGTTTTTCTGACTAGAAGAACTGAAACAAAAATTTAGAACCACTCATCTGTGAGAGCATTATACATTTTACATACCCTGTTTTTGGTATTTTTAGTGCACTCAGTACCAGTGATGCTCTTTCCATTATTTTTAAGAAGTGTTCCATTTTGTACAGTATAGTTAATAGCAAAGATTGCTTAGTCCCTAACCTATCAGTAAGTGTAGAGCAAATACACTGATCTTTACACAGAATCCAAGATGCAGTGTTGGATGTTATTTAGTACTCAGTTTGATGTATTCATAATTTTCCATGTTTCATTTATCCTGATCTAATTTTAAAAACAGAAATTCCACTAGAAATCAGCTTGAGCTATTCAGAAAACAAATTCCTTCTTGTTTAATCTACCTGACTGTAGTTCTACAAAATTTTAAAAAACTCTTATCCTAATATTTTTTCAGCATATATGGATTTAACTTGCAATAAGATGAGTCACTGTTAAATTAATTGTTTCCCATTTCTGCACACCATGGATATGGATGATTTTAGCAACCTTATGATTTCTTTTTGTAGGTTGACAGGCTGGAAGCCAAGGTTGTTGAACCTCTGAAATGTTATGGGACCATAGTGAAACTTAAAAGGGTAGGTTAAATGTGTTTTCTCACAAGGTACATTTCAGTGTCCTGGCCACTCAGTTGAAAACTTTCTTGTTTATGGAGAAAATTGTTCTGATTTTTCGTATTTCAGTTATCAGTTTAACTTAATTCTGCAGTTAGACATCTGAACTGAAGTTATACATATGTTGTAGGAAAGAGCTTTGATGTGAAGACAAGGGTATTCAGGGGCTTTGAGCACAAGCAAATGCTCAGAAGGGGCATTAGTATGAAACTTCCTGGACAGAGTAAATTCAGGACTTTTTATTTATAAATAATGTAATTTATTATTGTTTTATTTTGATGATGATGGTGATGATATTATTATTACTACTACTATTATTACTTTGGCTCTTACTCATCAATATGCTGCTTTTAACAGCTTTTCTTACTCAGAACTATGTTCTACATTAAAGTTCATAACTTAGAAAACACATTTGAACCTGGTAAGTAGGTAGTGTCCTAAATCCCCTTCTGTTAAGTCATCATGATGACCTGAAGATACACAAAAATATGAGCTCTCTTCATTCACTACATTTTCTAAACAATGTTTATAGGCATTCAAAACATTCCCTTAAAATATCTGTAAGTTTCTTTCCTCCAGGAAGGATAAACTTGAGCAAGTAATTTTTAATAAGCAGGTACAAAAAGTAATAGTAAATAAATAATACTTGTATCTTATACATAGATTACCTTAATCCTGCAAACTCAAATCTGTAATTGATGTATATGTCTGTGCCATAATCTGTATAAATCAAAGTCTTAAATTATTATTATTATTATTATTATCATTATTGTTATCAGCAGATGGTATTTTACAATACAAAAACAAATCTTGTGGTGTGTTCATCATTATTAATTTGAGTAGATTGTGGCATTGCATCTCAAGCAAGCAGTTTTCCTATGTCTATGTTGTGTTTTCTTCCATATGGTGAAGAACCAAGTAGTCTTTGGAACTTACTGCACAGTTATCTTATTTAGTGGTTAGAGAAATGATTGTGAAGAAAATGCATCCTGCACTTGAGTAGGACTACCCATGGGAGTCCTTAGCAGAGCTATAGACTATAGAGCTTAAAACCTGGTATCTTAATGGTCACTCTGAAACTCAGTTTGTGAGATCTAGAACTAGGTACTTTGCAGGATATAAATTTTTAGGATGGAGGACAAGTTCCATATGTTTGTGGCAGTAGGGTTGCTGAGGAGACACAAAACATTACAGCAGTGCCTTGAGGTGCACTGCCACTGATAACCAGTAATACTGGGGACAGAAGCAACTGAAATCAAGTCATTGCTTGCATCAGTGAATTGAATTTCCTGTGGTCTTTGCCTTGCAGAATGTCAGAAAGCATTGCATAATGTTTATTTTAGCTACACAAGAGCATTTTTAAACTGTAGATGGGATCAACTATTTTACCAGTTTACCTTTGAACTGAGACAGAGTTCACTAAAGATGTAAGCCATTAAATAGTTGGGGTTTTTTCCCACTGCACGTTAACCATAAACCTTGGTTAAAACTTCAACTGCCTGGTCTTCAGTTATCATCTATAATCACTGGATATATTTAGTGACAAAGGAAATTTTGTCACTCATGTAAATGCAGCACAAGCTGGTAGTTCTAGGACTGCTTTAGCTGACTAAGTAAAATCAGGCAGAGTATGTCATTATAGCTACTTTCTATAAAGGGGATGTTCTCACTGCTGCTTACTTACTGGATCTGTTCCAGGAGCTACACAGCACCACTTCTGGGCTTACCTAAAAACAAGTATTGCTTTTTCTGTGGTGTAAGTCATCAATGTCCTGTGCTTCTAAATGCTTTATAGAGGCCCAGGTCAGTCAGAGTAGTGTTTTCCTTTTTCTGCTAATGCAGGAAAATTACTTTATTCATTGCTCTGGTTTACAATGCTGAAGCTAGTTTTAGCTTCAGTGGAAGCAAAAGCTGTATTCTTGTCCTGTAACACAGCTTAAATGTAGGAAGTGAGGATTTCTTTCTGTTTCATTGTTCTATATATCAATCTTCACTTCTCTGCTTTTTGGCAACTCTGTTCCTGGTTCCTTTTCTTCATGTAAAGCAGGACATCATAAAACCAAGGTGATCCACGAGCAGAAGGAAGGATTGATTTGCTTTAATAACTTCACTGACTAAAGCAGGTAACAGTACAGGGATGAGGCTCTGCCAGCTCATTGTCTGATGGATGAATTGTAGCTGTAGTTCTGTATTATTTGAAAATAAATAGGTGACCAGAGTTCTTATGTGTGACTTGAATTCATAGTTAAAACCTAGAGGTACTATTATTAATTTTATATTCTTTGTAACTTTTATCTCATTGCCTATTCCATTCCACTTTTTCTTGAGTGTAACTAAAGCATATTTTCCAAAAACATGTCAAAGCTTGGTCCAAAGAAATTGGAGGTGAAGGCAGGACTGTTGGTGGTAGTTAGTGCTTAGTTGATGATTGTGGTGCTTTGTTTTGTTTTAAATGAAAGACTTCATGTGATCTTGTTATATGCTCCACTGAAGTGAAAGAGCTCTGTAATGCTCTGGGGTTTTTTCTGGATATTTAGATGCTAGTAAAACAATTTCTTTTTTTTTTTTTTTTTTTTTTTTTTTTTTTTTTTACACCTTGATTCTTTCACCATAAACAGCATTTTCCCCAGCTTTTTAATATTTTTATAGGGTTTTTTTCTGTGCTCTTTTCTTGGACAAAATATGCATGTAACTGGGCCATACTTTTGTACATCCAAAACTTGTACACAGCTTCACCACTACAGCCATAGTTGCACTATTTCTTTGTCACACTTTGACTAGAAGAGAAATATGTTTCATGATGGCTGTTGCTACAGAAAACCAGGGTAGAGGACGGAACAGTTCAGCCCCTGTAGGTATTTCTAAAGTCACTACATGCTAGAAAGAAAATACTGAATTTAATCATGGTAACTCTAGAACTTTGCATCCTCAAGTACACTTTGCATAAAGTCAGAACCCTTTCATGCCACAGTGTTGAATCTGATTGACTGTTTCAAATGGGCCCAGAAAATCAGTGTTAACAGGGCTCAGTCATTAAATAGTACTAAGCATTCAGCTGTGACCATTAGAAAACTTTATTGTTTCAAAAATAAATATGTTCTTTTCTCTTTCTTCACCTTTAACATTTACAACTGGAAAAAAAAATTTAAAATTTCTATTATTTTTTTCTTGTAGCCACATGGTTTTCATAAAAACAGAAGGCCTTTTCAATAGTCTTTGACCTTAGAGGTGGTATAAACAGCAGTAAAATCAGCTTTGATGGGCTGAAGATTAAGTTGTTTTTATTATCAAAAGCCATTCTTTGTCCCTAGAGATGAAGCAAAATGACAGTTACATACACAGACACACAGACAGCAAGGACAGAAATGAGGAATAAAATGCATGTTTTGAGCCTGACCTCGTTATTAAAGGAACACACAGCACTGTGAAACTTGGCAATCTTCTGCTTGTCACTGAGTAGTAATCTGGTCACAGGATCACAAAACTTCCTGAAAGACACATTCTTAGTTGCATATCCTTCTGAGTGATGGAGACGCACAAGCATTAAAATCCAAGGAAGGAGCACAGACAGCTTCCCAGTATGATAGTTTCTAATAGCTCTAACTCCAGTCTGGAGTAGTAAATACATGGGAAGTGATATTTTTAGAGTAAAATGTCATTTGAAATGCATGCCAAATCCTGCCTCAGATTTTGTTAGACTTTTAGACTGTATTTCTGCTTATTCTAAACTACTGCTTCTTTCAACTGAAATAATCAAAATTAATGACTTTTTTCATACCAGCATCAGTGAAGTAATAAATACTTCACTGATAATCTTACAGTCTACTAAATAAAGTTTGCAAAACACAGTTTTATAGCATCTACAAAAATTTGTGACAACTGGTAGATGAACATTCTTAAATTGTCACAGGTCTTCTTAGAAGTACATACTTTGGAAACATACTTCCTAGAAGTATATACATCTCCTTTGAAATGGAGCAAAACCAGTTATCAACAGTTTCCACCTTTCCTAGATCACTTGTTTTATCTTCTCCAGCTACATCATTATTTGGATGTATTTTGTTTCAAATGGTTTTTAAAACTTTACTGAGTGCATATATATAAATATGCAGTTTAACCCTTTCAGCCATAGAATTCCTATGGTACCTTGTAGCACAGAGTTGTTTAGGTTGAAAAAGACTTCCATGATTATTGAGTTCAACCATTAGCCCAGCACCACCTGTTCACCAGTAAACTGTGTTCCCAAGTGCCCTATCAACACCTTTATTGAACACTTCCAGAATGGCAGTTCCATCAGTTCTCTGGCAGGGCTATTCCAATGCCTGACCCCCCCCTCCAGTGGAAAAAAATTTCCTAATATTTCACCTAAACCTCCCCTGGTGCAGCTTATATGTCCTCATCCTGTCAGTGGTTGCCTGGGAGGAGAGACTGACCCCCACCTGGCTACAGCCTCCTTTCAGGGAGTTGTAGAGAATGATATGGTTCTCCCTGAGCCTCTTCCAGGCTAAACACTTCCAGATCCCTCAGCCACTCCTCATCAGACTTTTGCTTTAGCCCCTTCAGCAGCTGCAGTGACAGCAGTTATATTTTCTTCATGACCTCTTCTTGGTACTGACTGCTGCCTGCTTTGCTTTTTTCTTTAATTGTGCCATTTTATTTAATGCTGCTTTTATTTCTAAGTACCACATTTATTCTATTGCTAAGTCAGAAATGAGTCTGCCTTCTTAATTTTTTGGGGTCTCAGCTTGTGACCATCTGCTGTACTTTTCATGTAAAGCTGTGAATATCTTTTACTTTCCTTCTCCACATTTTAAATTATAGCATATGTTATAGGGAGTTGCACAAGGTGCTAAGCTCTGTCTCCACTGAGTTATCTTTCAGAGGATCAATTAACAGATCACTAAAGTCTGTTTCTATTCAAAGCAGAAGTTTTGTCCGTGTTATCTAGACAATGCATGTATGAAGGAGAGCATATTTTGTATTATCCTAGATGTATTTCAAACATGTCTAAAATGTTTTATTTCCAGGATGATCTTAAAGCAACTTTAACAGCAAAGAACCGAGAAGCCAAGCAACTGTCTCAACTGGAAAAGACACGCCAGCGGAATCCATCAGACCTACACATTATTGTATCCTGCATTTCTAGTCACTATGAGAAATATTTTTAAAATTTCTTGGGAACTAAACTGTTATGTTTAGGAAGTAGTAGAAACAATAATGCTCCTTAGAGGACTGTTTCCAATACTGAATCTTTTCTTAAACTTCATGAAGAGTTACAGCTGCTACAGAACAGTAGTTACTCACTTTTGAATTGAAAAGAAACTAGGAATTATTTGATATGTTTATGCAAGAGCGGTAGGCATAAATTACATCTAGGAATTTGGAAGTTTTTGAAAGTAAGTGTAATCAGACAATTTCATTTTTATTTCTGTAAATTTATTGTTTTATTATTTTTCTCCCTGCCGTTTTGGTAATTGTGCTTCATGATACCTAGATGGGATATGAGTTTTCTCCAGCTGCATGAAAGGATAAGTTGTTATTCTGTTAGTAGAATTAGACTCAGTTAGACTACTCTTCCTTTTCCAAAGACCAGTCACCCACTCCAGTATACTATTCTGCATCACAGCAGGAAAAATTCAGCCTCCTTTAAACTGAATTAGAATTTTCATTAAAATCTCATCAAAGTTTCAAATTTTGAAGCAATCAGAATCTAGAGAATGCCAAAGTAAATGGGATCGAGGCAATGCTACTTCAGTCCCTTTATGCTTATGTATTATGATAGAGGACCTAGGTTCGTGCTGTTTACTTTTTATTACATTTTAGTGTTGGACTTTGGAGTTAAGCAGTCCTGTTCATTGTTGGATTTTATCAACTCTATTTCAGAACTTCTTTCTAGTGACTGGGGCATGAGACTGTAGGAAGAGTGAAAATTACTCTGTTGGTCAAACAGAACACAGAGGAAATACATTTTATTTTTGTCTTTGTCAGAGAATATCCATTTCATATTAATCAAATCACTTAAATCAAGTCTATACTAATTTGAATTTCTTGTGTAATAAAGACAGATGTGTGTCAGCCAAAGGGTTAGAACTTGAGCTGTGTTGCAAAGTTCTTTTGGAATTAGGGAGTAAATAATTCACCAAAGGGAGACTAGTCCCATTTTTCTCCATCAGGCTAATTCCCATTTCATTTTATGGGTATGTCACTGGCACCTAGTTAATTTCTTGTTTCTTTTCTAAACTTCTCCCAAATACTGTTCTGTGACTTAGCTTCTTCTAACACCTGTTTTCTGTATTTGAGGTTTTGCTTGAAGAGTTACAAAATCTCAGTACAGTCAGATTCTGCAGATGGCAAAGGCACCAAATGCCTATTTGCATTTTAAAGTGATTGACACAAAATGCATAAAAAGGTTTTGGGAGCAGGAATGTATTCATTTGCTTTTGAGGGTGTGTGCAGGTCAGCTTTCAGGTCTGACAGAGGCTTTCCCACATCAGAGCATAGCAGCTGGGCTCCTGCAGAGGTTCTCTTATTCTTGAGCAACTGCAGTGTTGCAGCAGTGAACAACTTTGGCCACAGATAGCAAAGGATCTGTACTCACTCCCATCTTACAAATGAGGTGTTAGCAAAACTTTGAAAAGAAAACATTACCAGATTTTTAAAAATATACTTCTGTAAATCAAAATTGATTTTTTTTTTCTGAAGAAGTCTGCTAAACTGTAAGTTGCCTGATTTTTACTTTATTCTTTTAAAAACAAATAACCAAACCCTCAGTCCAAAACAAACAGCTGTCCTGAAATGTTTTGGCCTATATACTTGAATTCTAGCAAAGCTCTAAAAAACTGTACATCTTACAGCCAGAAGCTTCAGACAGCATAATAATAGCACTAAATGTACAGACATTTTGAAACAACTAAGGTAAATATTTCATGGTATACAAAAAGTAGACATGAAAATGAACATGTCCATGAATATTGATTTTTACATTGCCATTTTTTCCTTTACTATTATTTCCAGTCACAGGTGAGTGGTCAGAAGAGAAAATACCAAACTGCTGTTGTCAGAATTATGCAGGCTCGGCGACTTTAGACACTTCACTCTAAAACAACCAGAATTGCTCCCCAAAGCATATCTGCACAAATTATGTTCAATCTAAGATGTATTGAGGAGATGTATTTGATTATCATAGAAATAACATACTATATTTGTATGTCTAAGGGCTGTGTATGCATAATAGCTGCCATCATTTACAGAGTGACTGATTGAAGAAACTGAAAATACACAAAATCTCTTTTCTTCCCTCATGTGGTTTGGGCAAAATCAAGAGAGATGAACATGTGACCTTATGTACTACTGAAGATCATTATCAATTTTGTTTGCCCCATAGTGGCAGAAATGATTTTAGGCTGCTTTTGAAAGGAGATTGTTTCAAATTTAAAGTCCTGTAAAAATAAGATTAGCAGATTACAATCAAAGAAGTGAATAAAGCATGCCTTATGCCGTAGGTTTCTATATGTGTAATGCTGAAAGCTAGATCACAGGAACTGAACCTGTGGTGTCTTTTTCCATTAAAGAAAAAATCCTCTCTTAAGCTGCAGTTTTGTAGAAATGGGAAGAACCCTACAACTTGGATACAGTACTTGATCCATATACTACTTTCAAATCTCATGACCATATAGATTTTTGATAATACTTACTGACTGAGCCTGTAAGTATCACTAGTGTACGATGTTTGACCAATAATGTATGGAAAATAACAGAAGTTTAGACCCAAATCTTGTACATTTCAAGTGCAAGCTTTCATAATTGTATATTGTTAATTTGTAATAGTACACAGTTCTCAGACTTGACTTAATCAGAATAGTTTCAATATCTTGAATTAAATGGTAGTGGACTTTATAGAAAGTTCATAATTAAATCTAATTAAAATGCTTTCTGTACTAACAAAATAAGAAATACTGTGTATTTATGTGTTAGGAATTGGTTGATGTGTCCCGTTCCCATTTAAATATGTTAAGTATGTTCTTTATATTTTAATAATACAAAAATATTAAAAACAAAATACCTGAAATGCATTTGAATATAAAAGTATAATAACTCTAGCCTGCAAGATTGAGATATTTACAGTATAAGTACATTAGTTCCAGCTTCTCCTATAGCTCTCTATTTAAATAATTTAATTTGTAAAAACTTAGTAAGATGACGTTCAGCACACTATACTGCAAAAGATTCTTTCTGGACCCAGCAGGTTGATCTGCAGTAGAAAACAAGGGGTGATCTTTTCCTGCTCACCCACCATTCTAGCCTGTGCTGGCTGAAGTACCTAAACCCAGTCACTGTGTTGCCAAGGGGGTGTCAGGGCTGGCTCAGTAAAACTATCACATGATTATTACAGAAAATGAATCAGGGCAGAGGGACTTTCCTGACTGGCTGCAGCTCATCATTTTTCATGTTTCACATCAAAGTCACAACAGTGTAGAAGGCATCTTTATGTATTCATAAAGCTACAGATTTCAAGTAACACAGGTATTGTTTTGGAAACTCAGACTTAAATGTTCTTATAGCAATCACAGCAAATAGCTTTGTGTCAAATGCAAGACTAATTTCACCTCCGTGTTACTTTACCAGGCTGAAACTGAACTGCAGAGAGCGACACTGGATGCTACTCGAACAACTCGGTACTTGGAGGAAACCATTGATAATTTTGAGAAACAGAAGATAAGGGACATAAAAGTATGTGTGCTCACATTTCATCTTCCATAATAAAATTACTATAGTTAGTCAGGGGCAAGATTAGTAACATTCACTGAAATGCAAATGTCATGCTATTTCTGAATATTCCACAGAATTGTAAATTACAAACCTGTATAGAATCTACAGATAACTCATCCTCAACCTGTTATAAAAAAAAGACTGTCTTCAAAATAGCAAAACTTCTGAATAACTGCATCTTGTGAATACTTATTGGAGATTATCAAGTGACTTTTCAGTAAGATGTTATTCCTGATAGGTTTCCTCTTTACTTTTGAAGTATTTATTTAGAATTTATTATTAAAATAATAATAATAAAAATTAATAACAGTATATTATATAATTACAATGCATATTATATTATTAATTATCATGCATAAGTGATAGCCCAGCCAGCATTCAATTTCTAAAATTCAGTCTGACTACTTAAAAGTACTAAGTATCATGTATTTATTTGTATCATATAAATACCAAACACAATAATTTTTTGAAGTACAAATATACTTTACTGCATTAAGCAAATTTTTCTTTTCATTTGCTTTCAGAACATATTTTCTGAATTTATAACTATTGAAATGTTGTTCCATGGGAAAGCTTTAGAGATATATACTGCTGCCTACCAAAATATCCAAAATATTGATGAAAATGAAGATTTGGAGGTAAGAGAGATTTACTTTTCTGTTTACTTCCTTCATAAAAGCAGTTTTCACAGTTGGAGTACCCGTCTCACACAGAAAAATGCAACAAATATTTCAGGTTCCCAGAACAAACCCATGTATACTAAGTCTCTTTTTTGCACTTCTTCAGCAAGAGCATGCAGGTTTATAATCTCAGAGAACAAAAACAGAGAGCAACTGCAATGGCAATCTGATCTTTCCCACAAAACTCAGAAAAGAGACTCACAAAATTACCTGCCACTCCAAGCTCAGCTGACCTAGTTTTTAAAGAACACTTCTGTAGTGAGTCTTGCTCTAAAGATGCACTTAGGAAAAATCTTATACTGCTGTGATAAGATGATGTAAAGACTAATTACATTAAAGATTAATTAAAGATCTCCTTCTAACTTGAATTCTGTTTGCTTGTTTCCATCTTATAATCATCTTTATTAGGCTGTTCTAGACTTAAGAGACATTTGTTATTTACTGGCAGTAACCAGCTTCCAGTCACCCTTTTCTTTTCTATTTGAATTATAGTCTCTCCCAAAATGTGCTTTTCAGTCCTTTATTAATTCTTGCAGTTCTTCTAGATGTTGGGCCTTTAAACTTAACATCATTGAAATGTGTGTTGTGTATATGTGTTTGGTTTAGCAAAACAGTTGAATAATTTTCAGTCTTTTTTTGTAAAAGGGGTTCATACTTCTAGCTTAGCCTGAAACTCAATTATATGTTGGTGGGAAACTATTGCAGTTTTCGCTGTTCAAATGCCCCCAAACTTCAGAAGAATGTTTACCTTGACCACATAAATATGTTGATATGTCTCAGGTTAAGCAAGGACATTGTTTCAGCTAAAAGTGATCAGTCCAAACTACAGCTGATGTGCATCTCTAGATTAGGTTTCACTGTCCAATGCTGCATTTCTGCAAGCTTCAGTCTTGGTGATTCCTAGCTTGCAAGCATCTAAGTCCCAGCTTTCTCCATTTGATTAGGTTTTTCGGAGCTCACTTTATCCACCAGACTATCAGTCTCGCTTAGACATAGTTCGTGCCAATTCCAAGTCCCCCCTGCAAAGAACTGGCTCCTCAAAATCTTCAGTGAGAACAGCACAGGTAAGAAAAACATTACATTGTAAATCACTGTATTAAACCTCTACTTAAGATAATCTTTTAGCTAAAGCACATGGATCCACTGTCTTTACACAGTTCAGGACCATCAGAAATGTAAAGAAACTTTCAGTAACTTTTTAAATATCGTATTAAGCTCTTGATAATGCAGCTTTATCCTTGATGGGAAAAAAACCCCTCAGCTTTTAAAGCTGTGTTGCTTAATTATGACAAATGCCATTTCCAGCAATACTTGGTCTTCTATCAACAAACTGTAGCATCTTGCAGAGAAGAGATCTAGGAGCTTATTTGAAAGAGTAGTGGCATTCTTTAAGTACTTGCATATTTCTAGTATTCAGATTCTAGAGTGTGGCCTCTCTACCAGATCCTAATCCAGACTAGTGATACCTTCTAGCTAAAGAGCAAACCCATGACCAACAGACCCCTCCTTTTATACTCTGAAAAATCACAGCAGGTGAGGAAAAGGATGATAAAAATGAGTGAAACAGTTGAAGACAGTGCCACTGTTTTTAGACCAGTTACCTTGCAAATATCTTTTCCACTTGTTTATAGCAGTGAACTTGTAGACACTGTAAAATGGCTAAATTACTTTTAATTTACTGCAACTGTAATCCTGTAACTACAAAGCCACATTTAAGATTTATGTCATACTTTTCTTCTTTGAATAAAATCATGCATTGATATTGTAGTAAGGAAAACCCTTCTTGACTTTGTACACACTTTATACCTTCTCTGCTCTCAATACAAAACACATCAGTACCACAGTTGAGCTGTTCTACTGTTTAAAGTATGAGTTGTGTCATCTAAAGAGATAGAACCTAGTGATTCAGTGCATGAAGTACTACCTTTACTAACTTGCCAGTCCTATACTCCAGCAAATTTTAAGTTCAAGCTACTTCACAAAATATAAGAGAGAAAAAAAAACACAAACCAAGAGAAAACTGGGTATGTATATGGATTTCTCCCAGAGGTGAAGTGGAACTCCATTTTTACTAACTTGCAAGTTAACCTTTCTCATTTCCTAGACTGCTGTCTTAATTATAACTTTGGGTGTTAGTGTTCTCATAACCTCTCACTTACCTGAAAAGAACAGGAAGTCATCTAGACCCAGAGGGAAACTGCAGTGCAATTCAAAATAAGGTCGTCTTACTTGGCTGTGCAGAGTGTCTGCAGAGGAGGATCACATGGCAGAAAAAAGGAGTGGAACACCCTACTAATGCAGTTACCATAGGGCAGTGAAGGGCAGCCCTTCCTGATTCTGTAAATAGCATGGAACTGAATTATACTAAGGCCTCTAATCTTTGGAACCACCAAACAGCTCATAGGGGAAAAAAATGCTGCATTCAGAAAAACTTTCAGCTGACTTGTTTTATCTTTTCTGTGGATCTTTCACTCTGAAAGGTTTGACAAATCTAATTTCCTACTACACAGTAATCCTTTACTGTCTGTAATATGGTACGTTGCAATTTCCAATGTCAAACAGTATAAATAAAGTGGGGAGAAGTTCACAGAATCACATGGCCCAAATCTGTGGGGCAGGAGAGGACAGACAGACACACACAAACACTAACCTGTAGGTGGAGGACAGTGTGGGAAGTCACTGCATACCAGATAAAATAAAGTGTGCCAGTAACACAATTCCGGTCTTTTCAGAAGATTTAACACATACCATCCTTAAATTTATTTCTGGCTCTGTGGACTAACTTTTTGTATTATCTTTATGTTAAAAATCTAAAGTACTCCTTGAGCTTGATTCATTTTCTCACAAAGAGCTCTGTCCTCCATTTTACAACACTTCACTTGGCAATTTATCCTCAATGTTTTGGTTTACCAATTCAGGTTGGTATATCTTATATCTTAGAACTACAGCAAAACAGAATGATCTTTTCCAGATATTTTAAATCAAACTTAATTCCATAGGTTTTATCTATATGCATTAAATATAACAAACTTTGCAATGATACTCTATAGGACAGCAAAGTATCATTTGAACCATTACTGAAAATGTCTGCATGTGAATGTTCCAACACTAAGATGTGGAGAAAATTGCCATGCTCCTGTAGTAGCAGCTGCAGTAAAACATGGAGCTGAACTGCTTAAGCAAGGACAGTCATCACCTACATGCAACTGATAGAATTAATTTTTACATAAAATTATTTATGGTCGACAAATTATCATACTCTTCTTTTGCATTAAGGTACAGAAAACTAAATTCAATACTGGTATGTTTTCTTTGGCACAATAACTTGGATTTAAACTGCGGATTTTCTTTTCCCCACTTTCCTTCAGAAATATGATGCAAGTTCAGCTGAAGAATTTCACATGCCCTGAACTAGAAAATAAAACTTAGAAAATTAGTCTATCCCAGTAACATTCATTTCACCTTAACAGGCTCAATCTGCAGCATTCCTTAAATTCCAATTACAAATCACTGCCATTGTCTCTTTCTTCTTTCACAGAATAAGAGACTGCTGCTTCAGACATTTCAACACAAGTTAACCCAGCTTCACCCAATGATTAACTCCATTTTCTGTTGTGTTCAGGAATTTGTAAGCAAGTATTTGCTTTGAGCTAAATTATGTACTTTGTAAGCATCAACAAGACTAAGGATTTTTCTGCTATTATAAATTCAATGACTACAGTTTGCTTTATGCACACGCAGAAAAAAAAACTTACATTGCATATGTGGCTGTATGAATTATAACATCTCAGAAGTCAATTTAATAATGAGCATTTAAGGACTTTTAAAATAGGGAGTTGTTTAAAAAAAAAGGCAAGCTCTGTCTTCAGTACAGAAGTCTTTATTATATAATTGCATGTGAGAAGACACAAACTATAACCAAAATTAGAACTGCAGATGCCCTCAGAGAACTACTGAACCTGAAAAAAATTTTCAAAAGCATTCCAGATGACTTGGATAACTGTCTTCAATGCTCTATTTCTCACTGCGGAAGAAAAAAAAAAAAAAAAACATGTCCTTCTTAAAATTGTAAATGTTGCATTGTCTGTGAAGAATCTATCTTCAATAGAAATTAGATTGAGTCCTCATTAAAAAAAAGTACAGAATGCAGAATCTGTCAAATGAGAGGAAGCTCGGCAGCAGGCACTTGTTTTTAATGTTTGATGAACCAAAAAGAGGAGTCACTCTAAAGGCAAGCAGTGATGGGCAGGGAAAGAAGTTCATCTATTTTACTAAGTTTGTCAAATTCATTCTTGAAAACAAGAAAGTAAAAAGTTTAGAGTACCATAGTTTTGAGCTTTTAACTGAAGAGGTCTGATGTTTTCAAGATAGATTAGGTCCTAATACTCATCTTCAGCCTGCTGTTTCAACAGCCAACCCAAGAAGAAAGGGATTTGCATCTTATTTTTAGCAATAATTGGATAAAAATACAATTTTCCCTATCCTGTAACAGTTGTCATGGACTACATGGATTTCAGCTTTTAAAAATCATTATAGTATTTTTATCCTGTGTCACTTATCTTTCCATTGGTGTGCATGTTATGAAGAGTTAATAAATAAACAACTTACTCCCTCCCACAAATAAAAACCTTTAAGACATTTAGACTGAAAATGCCAATGGAGAATTATTTTTTGTTTACAGAAAATAAACAGTTGATATACTTTTGTTGGATTTTTGTTCTAGCAGATTTCCCGCAGAGTGCCAAGAAGAGATGAAGAAGAGGACGAGGAGGAAGATGATGATGATGAAGAGGAGGATGAGGAGGATGAATTTGATGCTACTAAGGAAGTGAGATAACAAAGCTGTTCTAAGAAGTTTTTTTTTATTAAGGGGGGAAAAAAAAAAACCTTTACCTAAAGGCTTTTTTATGTTAGATCTAAAATTTCACTGGGGCTATTTATTTAGAATTCTAGCAGGAGCAAGAATCAGCACTGCTTGTAGAGTGCCAGACAACAAATGACTGGTTTGAAAGAATGGAAAAAAATCCACTGAAAGTGGACAATTTCAGTAGCTAGAAAATTAAATATTTAAATAGATGCTTGTATTATATTTGCATAGATGTTATATTGCAATCACATTTGCTTAAACTTAGGTGATAAAGTGTCCAAAAACTGCACTATGCTTTCAAGCATTTACAAATACTGTTTTCTTGTTACTTTGCCAACATATTACCTCTCTAGCTATACACCTCTTGAATTTATTAAGTACTTTAGCTGTAACTGTTATAATTTCATTTATACATCCTACAGTAACTGTAGTAGTTAAGAAACTGTTTGCAGCAACATGTTTAGATTTCATTTTGCTATCCCCAATGGATGGTAGAAGGCAGGATGAGGTGTACTTTTATTTTCCTCAGGCTTTCATCAGGTACAGATGACTTTTGATTCCTTTATGCGTACAGAAAGAACAGTCACAAATAAGGACCTGGCCCAGTATCTTATGTTCAATCTGCTGCTCTGCTTTTAAATAAAAGTGCCTTCATGATAAAACTAGTGGATATTTTATGTAGTTGATGTTTATTATATTTGTCGACGTGCTATACCATAGTTCAAACATAAGAGTTTGAACCAGTAACAGTTCAGTTACTGGTTCCATCAAATATACAAGAAATTACACCTTTTGAGTGTAATTTCTTACCCTGTTTGAAGATAGAGGTTACATGTGTTCATTTTTAAGTGTATGGTTGTCTGTCAGAAAGCTGCTACCACACTGATCACCTCCAGCTTTAGTATCTGCTTAAACTTCTGACTTAGAAAACAATTCAAAGTTATAACAAAATCTTATTTCAGTTACAGAAATAAACCAAGTGCATTTATAATATTGATGCTGCTTTTGTCCACTGTTGCAAAGTACACAAAGCATACCTGTTTTGACATGAAAAAATAGGTTTTGCCAAAAATTAATGTGATGAAAGTTAGTAAAAAGTTCACAAAATGGGGTTGTTTTAAACCCAGAAAATAATTTTACACCAGCCTTACATACCATTGATATTGAATTACTGCTGGCAAGGAGTAAATACCAATGAGCAAAACTTTCAAAAGTAGCTATGTAATTAATTCCCATCTATTTCAGCAACTAAGGCACATCAATAAATAGTTGTATCACATCAGAATTCTGGTGATCACCACTTTATCATTTCACATGCAATGAAGTAGTCCATCTCCAAAACAGATGGCTAACTTCATAACAATTTCAGCTTTTTATATTATATACATAGATATAAATAGCAAATATTTTTGTACTAGGCTTTGAGAAAGCAATTCTGAAAAATGGCAGTTTTGTTTAGATTAATTGTCCCCTAAAAGCTTATGCAATTCACAAGCATAAAATTCATTCTCCCTACGTCACAAAAAAAGTCAACTTCAGGAATCACAGAAAAACTTCCAGAAAAGAAGTCAGTGTTGGGCATCTTCGTCCTGCATGTGGGTTGTCTTAACTTTGCATGTTGCATAGAAATTGTGACCACAAAACAGGTCACAATGAGATGAGAAGTCCCTGTTTAAAATACTGCATAGCTAGAATAACAGGATGTTAGTCAAGAATTAAATATTACCTAATGATACTTCTGCAAAAAAATTTCACATGTTCATACTGCAAAACTAACTTGCAGTTATTCCACTTACCCATTTGTATTTTTTATTACTGGCACCTAGATGATGCAGGGTTGTACCCATTCTTATATGGACTAGTTTGCCTCTCTGTGGAACACACTGGCACATTCCTCTGGGATTAAAGGTGCTCATCAGACTGCCTGTTAGACCTTCCCTACATGCCTCAAGCTGCTTTCATAGGTAATCACTTTCTAGTTTTTGACAGCAGAAAGTTTTCTCTTTTACATCAGAATTTTTGGAGAATGGTAGCAAAAGTAACTTCAGAGAAGGCGTAACTAAGGAAACTTGCCATGTTTTATATCAGCATCACAAACTAGCATTTCATTTGTTACTCTTTACTATATGGATGGTACTTAAAAAGGAAGAACAGTATTTCAAGCCATGTAATTATAGACAGTCTCTGATTTGTCCCTTGTACTGGAAATACAGTGCCTCCAAACCACTAAACACAAAAAAGCCCTATTATCAGGAAATGTCATCACAACATGCATCTGTACCCTCTATTCAGGCAGAGTCAGAATATAATGAAAGGCCAGGGGAATAAAGGCAGACAGACACACAGACTCCAACAAACACCAACCAGGTAACAGCTACTAACTAAGAACCAACTGTCCTATTAACTGTATTATTTAACTGATGTACTGGCATCCCTTCCCAAGTTACCCATGTTTCAGTACATCTGTATATTCTTTGAGATACAGCTCTTTATAGACCTTGAAAACAAAATTTTTATTTTTTTTTGTTTTATCAATCAGACATTTCAGATGAACCTAAAGTAGTCATAAAATCTAATCTGGTTTTAAATTAAATACAAATCAGCTACAGGGCAAATAAGAGACCATTTTGTAGTGCCTTAATTATGACCTCTGCCATTACAAGCTTTATGATACTTTTTATATGTTCACTGAGGGCGGATAAAAAGTTTACCATCTGAAAAACTAATGGTATCTTATCAGCAGCTATTCTTAACCTTTTCTGAAAACAGATGTTTTTTTCTAAAAGATAATTTCACATTTTACTGACAAAACAACCTTCTAAACTCTTACCTTTCCAGCCTCCAAGTCTCAAATCTCCTATTCTAGTAGTAACTAGAAGCACTTTAAAATCAACAAATTGTCTTAAACTGATTAACTGGAGAAGTTAGTTGTATTTACAGTTTCAACACAGCTTAGTAGTAAAGATACTAGCTTACAAAAATAGTCACAATGAAGTTTTCCACAGGATGGTCAGGGAAGGTTGAGAGTTCTCATGTATTTATTTTCCCTGCAACATCTTCTGACTCCTTGATCTCTTTTACAGTAGCAATTAAATAAAGCACAAAATTGTTGGATTTAATTTCCTTTTAACTTCAGAAGAGGTTCAAAAACTGTATGATTCTGAAGCTAATTCCTACCAGAAAGCAAAAAACAGTGTGCCAAGTTTTCAGAGTTTGAAAACTTGGCCATTGCATTTCTTTGCTCAGAGGAATCTATATATGCAGACCTTGCATTATCATTCAAAAAATCTTTTTTCTTGGCCCTTAAAACACAGAACAAAAAATATGCAGAAGAAATAAAGCTACACTAACCTTGTAAATATTACAGGACAAAAAAATCTAGTCATTTGGTTTTCTTGTACTTAACAGTTGGCATGGAAGTTCTGCAATCACAATGATGACCTCACATAAGGGCTTGACCTCCAGTGAGGGGGGGATCATTCACTGGAAAGGCTGCTCAGACAGCTCTGTCCTTAAACCTATTAAAGATGCAATGGACAAGGCCTTAAGCAGCCCATTCTAGCCAAAACTTGCTTTGAGGAAGGGATTGGAATAAATACCAACCCTACTTTATGGATTTAGGAATTCTGGATATTGAACAAGCAAAGGTAAGTTTTCACTGCCAAGTTGCAACTTTGTTGTCTCAGTTTGAGGGACTGGGAGTTAATGCTTTAGTACTACAGATACTATCTTTCACAGTTACAATGTCAATGAAAGTCCTTCCTTACACAATCAAAGTTTCCCACTAAGCCTTAATTTTGAAGACACAGGTTTTTCAATCTACCTTTTATTTCTTTCTAAAACTTAAATGTGCTGGTAACAAACCAATGAAAACAACACGTTCTAAATGCTGACATAAGCATTTATTACGTAAGAAAATAACATAGTTGGTTGTCAGCTTGGTTGCCAGTGACAGATGTTAGTTAAAACTAATCAGAGATTGACCTGGAATGCATCCAGACATCATTAGCTAGACTATTCATATTACACAGCATGTGAAGATAAAACAAAACCACTGAAGTTATAATTCTTGATCCAATTCCAACATTCATTTTCTGCCTCAGGGTACTACAGTGAGTGAGAAAAAAGCCTAACTGATGAGTACAGCCTCTGCAATTCCTGTAAACTACCCATCCTTTGCTTTGTTGATAAACTACCAGTTCACTCTTACCAGAAAAAACAGCCAGCATCATTCTCACCAAGACCCAGATCTGCTGAGCATAATAGTTGAGATCATTAATTATACAAGTTTTAAATATAAGACACACATTTAAATGGCAATTTCCTTTTTATTTTAAAAAAGTTGCAAAGACAGCTAATGAGAACAGGAAGCTCTTAAACAGGAATGCCTGCAAACACATAAAACCGAATAAAACCTGAAAAGTTTACACAAAAAGAAACGAAAAAAAAAAATCAGTAATTTTTAAAATTTTATTAAGCTAACCTCAGTAAGAAGTGTCATTTACTAATTCAGTTAGCACTGAAAATTTTCTATTTGAACCGTTTGTGTGGTCAGTCAACCAGCACTTATGTTTTTATTTGATGCAAAGACATAAGGCTTAAATTAATCTTAAAAAAAAAAAAAAAAACGAAAAAAAAAAACCACCAAAACAACAAACCGAAAACCCAAAGCATTACAACTCCATCCTTTTATACCTTGATGTATGACATTCAATGTCCTACAGGTATTTCAACCAAGAGCTAAACAACTGAACTGGGTATTATATACAACCGTTGATGGAAAGTATTTTCCATCTTCCAGTAATTAAAAGTTAAAATAACTGTCAATACTGTCAAACCTAGAATGTATTTTCTTTTCCTCTACAGCAAACTCAACTTAACTTTCCGTGGACCAATGGGCCTATCATTCAGTTCATTAATAGCAGCCATAGCTTCCTCATAGTTTGTCATAGCAACGATGGCATCACCTGATGGTAATCCATATTCATTGTACTGCATAGAAACTGACTCTGGTATTACTCTGTAGCCATGGAAAAAATCCAGAATCTCATTAGGAGTAGCTCTAAAAGGTAAATTTTTCAATAGAATAGGAACAACACGTTCAGAACCACCACTGAAATTTGGATCTGGCATGAATCTTCCATCAGGAAAATTTCCCATTTTATTATTCCCAAACTCCATTCTGCCAAAAGGTTCACTCTCACCACCAAAATCCATGAGGGGTGGTGGACCCCTAAAATCCTTAGGAGGGCACATGAAGTCCTCAGGGGGATGTCTAAATTGAGAATGATGCCTGAAGTTCCCAGGGGGACCAAAAGAATGCATGGATGGCCCTTGTGGTGGCCCAGATGGTGAACCAACTGGACGAGAGAGGTCAACTCTGTCATATGGATGTGAATGACCGTGCATTTCATTTGCAGATAATGGTGCAGGTACACCAAACTTCTGCATCTGATCTTGAGATATAAGTCTGATTAATACTTCTGTTCCCAAAAATGTTTGACGATTTAAATTTTCTGCTTTCATGGCTTGTTCTTCAGATTTAAACTTTACTAGTGCTTCTCCCAGTCCAACTCCTTTTTCATCATAGAGCAAGTAAATATCATCTTCATCAATATCAAACCTTGCAAAGAACTTTTGCACTTCAATTTTTGACACATCAAATGGAAAATTTCTTACATAAACACAAGTCTTAGGGCTGGAATGACCTTCCCGGTAACTTTTTTCTGATATGGCCTGTCCAAGATGATCTCTGTCCAGTGATCTTTTCCTCTCACAAGAGTCAATTATTTTCAACATTGACTTTCTTGAAATTGGAAAAATGTACACAGGACGATTGAGAAGAACCTTTCTATGACATTCCAAAGCAGCCTGATACTCTGTCTCACTCCTTAACACCACAAAGGCATCTCTAGTCCTTTTCTGATGCTTATCTGTTAGAATCTTGATCTGTTTGCTGTGTATATCTAGATCAGGAAAAAAATCTCTCAAATCTCTCTTCTCCACATTGAAAGATAGATTTCTTAAGTGTATGTAATACTCCTGGGTGGGAGATGAACGAGAATGTGTTCTTTGTCTCCTTGGTGACCTTGAACGAGAATGCTTCCTTGAATGCATGTAGCCTGAACTTCTTGGAGAATGGTCTTCACACAAAAAGTGATCCATTTCATCTGGCATGTCTATCCTCCCACCGCATTCAATCCACCGTTCCTCTGTGGTTGGACTAATTTCTATAAACCTCTGACCCATGTATTGTCTATGACGTTTAAGTCCTTCTAAGGCATCACCAGGTGTAGCACATTTTACCAGGCAATCACCATTGTTTAAACCATTGCGGTGCTTTATCAGAATCACTTCATCCACACGTATCCCCGAAAGGAAAGCACGTACTTCAACTTCTGTTGCAGAGTAAGGTATACCACGTAGAAATAAGTAACGATCATCTGGGTTAAACGGGTGAGAATCCTTTCTTATCTGATAGTTTGACTTAGGTATACCCATATCACCATATCTTGTCCCGTTGGTATGGAAACCAGCCTCCAGGCGATTTGGTGGCCCATAACTAGGTTTTCTCATTCCTTTAGGAGAAGCTGTAACTAAATGTGGTATATCTCCAACACTTGATGTACTAGAACCATTAGTGCCTGTTCTTCTAGAGCCAGACATAGTTTCTCGTCCCCCACGGTCAAATCGTTTCCGGCTCATTTCTATGGTACTCTGCATCTCTGCCTTGCTGCTGAGAAAAAGCTCTATGCGCGAGTCCTTGATAAACCCTCCTGAACAGCTCATGGCACGCCGTGCATCTTCATCTGTTGCAAATATAATAAAAGCCTCCCCAATCTCTCCTCCAATAATATGCACACCTCCATCAGGAATATTCAATCCCAAGAAGAAACGACGAATATCTGGAGGACCCGCAACAACAGGAAGCCCCTGTAAACGGATGACTACAGCCATGCTGAGCTCAACCCACAGCAAAAATCACCTGCAGACAAAAAGGTACACATGATAGTACGTCTTTAGTACTCAGCTATTTTACAGTATCTTATCACTTAAGAAGCTAGAGCCTTTTTAATGAATGCCCTTGTCTCATCGAGAGAGAAGGTATCAAAAAACCCACAAGTTCACAAGAACACGTTTAAAACACAATTCACTGAATGTTCATTAGTCAGAACAATTAGCTACTCCACCGGCACATGTGCACAAACCTATCAATATTCCCTACACTAAGGGCAACAAAATCCACCTAAGTCACTCCTCACCATCCACAATACCTAAAGAACACCTCAAGTCTTTCATGGCAGAGTTACTCTATGCCAGAGATCTCTGCCCACTCCTAACAACAAAAAAAATCCAGTTTACTTTTGAACAGGACACTAACTGATAAAAGCAGAAAGGAAAAAGAATAACTGTCACTGGAAAATGAAGTAATTCACAAACAGTGATGACTTTACTGCTTTGACAAGCTGCTCTACCCAGTGATCAGTTCTGTTCAATAATGTATGTTTTCTCAGCATTCAAAAATGTTGTCTCTTTGGCGTAGTCAGAGTATTAAGTGCCGTGGCCACAAGCATATCCTAGTTGCCAGCCACAACTCTGTGAGGAAAAAAGGCTGTGTATGATCCTGCCACAATACTCAGTGAGAAGTGTTAAGCTTTTGGCAGCTTACCTGTTTCTGCTTTGGAGACCTGATAAATTCTGTAAAATCAACTTAACTGTGGAAAGAAAACGAAACATAATTAATGGCTGATACCTGTACTTTGCTTTACACACTGTGCTACACTGCTGCAGCCCATCCATAGCAGCAGCTAATACTAAAGCCAAGCATGTTATGAACCCACGTGAAGAACTCCTTCCATGTTCCAAGAGGCCATGCACTGGATCTTTGTTTCCATGTTAGAAGCAAAAGAAATTCAGAATTTAAGTTGACTTCTGGAAATGATGAAAATACGATGAGATTACTTGGTCATCAATTGTGCCACACTGTTGCAGTGAAACAGACTGACAGTATATTGAGGGAACAGTTCGCCACTGAGTTCTTGCAAGATGCTTAGGTCCATCTCAGGATTACATGACACATCCATTCTTCTGAAATCCACCTCGTTCCAAACTTCGCAACAAGAGTATGTTACCCACCAGTCCAGCACTCCACTTAATGTACACAGTGAAGACCATCAAATGAAAGAACAAAAATATCCAACAAGGAGAAACTTCAGAAGTACCTGAATTTACAAAGCCAACTTCAGTATTCTCCCTATGCCCTTACTCTACTGCCTTTCAAACATAAAAACAAGAAAAGCTTGAATACACTTAACATACCCTGATTCTCAACATTTTCTAACAATTTTATCAGAACAAACACAAGCCTCTGTAGCAAACTGCATCCCTTCAGAACAAACACAACTGCTCAACACTGAGCATTCAAGAACGCTCCTTCTACAAACCTTGCTCCATAAAGCACTAGATCCTGATGACGAGTCAACTATTAATAACCGTAACTCTCACTCCACCTGAACTTAGCAAACGAAGAGCAAAGCCCAAACTCTGTCACTGATGGACTCCACATCACTCCAGCACCAGTATCCTGTAAGCACAACAAACTGAAAACAACTACCCATTTAGAAACTTCACTAAAGACCATCTGTTCTCTGTACTTTTGTTGTGAGTCGATTCCAGCCAGCAGCCAAGCACCCACACAGCGATTGTTCACTCCTTGTCCCCATCAGTGGGATGGGAAAGAACAAAGATGAGAAAACTTGTGGGTCAAGATAAAGACAGTTTCATCAGTGAAAACAAAAACACAGGAAATTACAGCTGACTGATGTCCAGCCTTCCTCCAAATAACAACTGCCTTGGGAGCCAAGAAAAAATCCCCCAAAGAAACCGTCAAAACACTTTTTCCTCTATCTCAGTTTTTGTTGCCCAGCACGACGTTACATGCCTCAGAATGGTGACTCTGGGTCAGCTGTCCCAGCCATGCTCCCTCCCAGCTTCTCACCTACTCTGAGCACACTGGAGGAACAGAGTAGGGAAAACAGATAAAGCCTTGATACTGTGCAAGTGCTGTTCAGCCACAACCAAAACACCGATGCGTTGTCAACTTTCTTTTAGCCACAAATCCAAACTGAACTGTATGGGCTGCTATGAAGAATGTTAACTCCATCCCAGCCAGACCCAGAACACTTTACAACGTGTCTTCTCAACAGATGCAATGGCAGTGCCAAAAAGCATGGAGAATTCAAAGGCAGAATTTTCATACAGCACCTTTGTGTCTTGAAAAAGCAAATCCGCTGCCCTGCTACTTCATGATGTATTTAATCTGTAGTACTTCTGGATTCACAACTCAGCTTTCTTATCCCAATTTTTAAACATCATTCACAACAGCTCTCCTCCATAATTCTTCAGTGATAAACAGCAAGTTCTCCATGATGCACCAGGGATACAATACACAACCTTCAGTGGTGAAAACCAGACAGTGATTCCAGATTATAATGTGGTCTCTAAGAAGTCCATAAACAAATGCAAGTTCAAATAACAGCTCTTACTGACTGTAATAAACAATCACACATGGGGAGAAAGCATAGACAAGCCATGCAAAAATTTTAAAGTGCATAACCAAAAAGAGTTGACTTGTCATGAAAAGTAAGAGCAAGTCATTAACTGAACAAGGATTTCAGACAGCAAGGATTCAGAAAATAAACAAACAACTTAATGCCACAACTTAAAAGCACAGAAGTGTACACAGTTTTATGAAATTTTATATACGAGCAAAATTGGCTAGAGAACACAGCCTCCGGAAATTTCAAACATTAAAGCCATTAAAATAATCCACAACCTGTAAACACGGTAGGAAACTAAGTCTGCACTAGACTAGTATTTTTACCTTAACACTGAAAGATTACACAGACTGCAAACTAGAACACCGACATAAACACCCCAAACTACGAAACTGGACCGGTATAGAATAACCAGTGGAACAGGGGGAGGCTTCTTATTCTATTCTTCAAAATAAGCCTTAATAGAGGAAACAGGCTGCTGCGAATAGCAGTTTTCACAGTGGTGAAGGAAAACATGAGTGAGCTCTGCAGCTGGGCCCGCTACACGGCCGAATGTAGCAAGGAGCCGCTCCCGAGCAGGCGGCCCCGCCGCACCAGCGCTGCGGGAGGAGTCGCCGCGGGCACGGGGCAGGGAACGGGCGAGGGGCGACGGGCACGGGACCCGCCAGAGCCGCCGCTGCTCCGCCCCCACGAAGAAGCCCGTCTGCTTCCCGACACCGGGTCAGGGCTGAGGGAGACACCGGGAGCGAGGAAGGGGAGTGGGAAGCCCGGGGACACGAGGAGGCCGGGGCGCGCGGAGTGGCCGCGCAGCGGTTCTGCGAGGGTCAGGCAGCCGAGAACCGGCAAACTCCGCGCCGCCCTCGGCCACACGCCGCACCCCGGAGAGGCGTGCTCTGTCCCTCACGCCATCCATCCACGCACCCACCGGACACGCCGCTCGGACGGGTCCCGCAGCTCCCGGCACGGCTCCGCCAAGATGGCGCCGCCTCCACTGCCCCCCCTCAACGCCGAGGGGAAGCTGCGCTGCGCGAGCGCTTCCGGCCCGCGAGAGAGGGCGTGCGCGCGCACCCTGCGGGCGGGGCGCAGAGCGGCGCGGCCCCGTGGCCCCGCCCCCTGCGTGCGGCCGCGCGCGCGCTGGCTGCCCTCGGGCGGCTCTGCGGTACCTGTCTGAATTAAACGTGAGGGAGCCGTGTAATGATAGGCGTGTGTGATTACAGACAGGCGTAGCGACAGACCTGCACGGTGACAGATCTGTGTGCAGACACCGAGCGCCGCTGCCGCGCCGTGCGCTGCCCTCAGGCTCGTGCCGGCGCGTGCCCGGCCTCGGGCGCTCCCCGCTGCTTTTCCTGCAGCCGGCCGCGATTCCTAACGGAGCGCCGGGCTGGCTCGGGCCTGGGCTGTGAGGCAGGGACGGAGGAATGGAAGAGAAGGAAAAGTTCAAGGTTAAGTAAACGGAAGGGCAGAGCCAGAGTACTTGGGTTGTGAAAGCGAGATATATTTATCCCAGTGTTTATCCTGCCTGCCTTCACTGTCTTTACGTGTCTTTCTATGCATATCCAGTACTTGTCTGCTCCATTTTACGTAGGGAAAAAAAAAAAACAACCCTGTACTATTTATGGCAGATTCACCTTAGCAGTGTTACCGACTTTTAGGAGCTCTCTCAACACAGAGTCTTGTTTACAATAAAGACATTGTTTATTCTGTTCAGGGTACAAGGTGGTGAGTTTCCACAAATCAAGAAGTGGCAAGAAGTGGTAAAAAGTGACATCTTTATACAGTAAAATTTAAATGAACTTCAGCCTAGGGACAGATAATTCTACTTGAAAACATCAACTAAACCTTTTAACAGTTGTTGAGCCAACAAAATAAATCCAGTCAGAAATAAAACATGCTAATGTCGAAAGTCATAATAACTAGGCAATTAGTTCGCAGGAGAGACACAATGAGAAATAACTAAAATCCAGGACACAGTGTCTTGCAAAGTTTTGGTAACATCTGAGGGAATAAGACAAAAGGCAACAGAACAGAAAGTTCCACCTAAGCGTGAAGAACTTTACTGTGCAGGTTCACTGGAACAGGCTGCCCAGAGGGGTTGTTGCAGTCTCCATCATTGGAAAATACTAAGGAAACCTCTGGTCGCAATCCTGTGCCGTGTGCTCTGGAACCCCCTGGTTGAGCAGGGAGGTTGGACCAGATGACCCGCTCTGATCCTCTCCAACCGGACCCGTTCTGTGCAATGTGAACGAGAGTGTGACAAAGGTCTAAAAGGTAGAGGGGAGTAACTTTGGCTGAGCATCCATCGCTCTAGGTATTTTGTGTTCTCTCACCTTGTTACTACTTTCCTCTCTGGGGAGAAATTACAAACACGTGTCACGTTTGTATGATACACTGTGCACCAGTTCTAGAGACGAGGTACCGGAATGTGCAAACGGGCCTCGCTGTCCTCTCGTTTCTTGTTCCTGATCTCGCACCAGACGGACGAAACTCTGTAGCCCGAATACACTAACTCGGGCTAACTCGGGCTTGCTGCCCGCCCCCGGACGTTTCGCGCGCTGCGGCCGCGGGCCCCCGGCGCTCGCCGTACCGCGCGGCTCTGGCCAATCAGCGCGCGCGGGCGGGGCGCGCGGTGCCATGGCGACGCGGGGCCGCGGGGCCGCCGCCGCCGCTCTGCTCATGGCGCTATCGGCGGCTCTGCCCCCCGCCCGCGGCTTCTCCGTCCCGCTCCAGCGCCCCGCCGACTGCGGCGCCGACCGCTACTTCGACAGCTCCCGCCTGGCCTGCGCGCCCTGCGGGGCACACCAGCGGCGGAGCGCCGGCGGTGAGCGAGGGGGGAGGCGGGGCTCGGGCGGCTCCGCGCTCAATCCGCCCCCGGCAGCGGGAGATCGCAGCGGGGCTCAGTGCGGTAAAACAGCGCCCTCGGGCAGCTCTGGGAAAGGCCACAAATGATCTCGCAAAGAGGTCCCAGCGCTGCCGTGATGTTTCTGAGATGCAGCTCAAAGAAATTACTTTCAACCTTTTTCTAATAGGCTTTCTTTCCGCGAGCATTATATTGTATTTGCATTTTCATCTCTAAAATTCCTGAATTTATGTTCTCGAACACCTCTGTAACTTAAAACTCCTTGTCAGACTTTAATATCTGAGATAGCAAGTGCCTGAGATCCTGAGTTTGTGTCTGTGCTGGTCTCAGTCCCAGCGGGAGCTTGGAGCGGGTACAACACAGCCTGACAGTACTAAATGGGAAATACAGATAGCTGGCTGCTTTCTTTAGGGCATAAGGAGGTATTAAAGAGTCTATCTTTCATAAATACACAGTCCAACAAGAGTGGGAGTTCCCTGTTGTGTGTATAAATTTGAGACTAACACCCATCTCTCTTCAGAGCGGGTACTTGAGTCGGAAGCAGTGATGTGGAGGGCTGTGTTCACACTGCTGAGTGCCAGCTGCTCACCTTTTCCACCACCACCATGGTGCCCTGAAGACTAATCCTATACTTCACTTACTGGAAAATAAATACATTATTTGTTTTCAGATTCCTCGATAACATGGGTGTCTAGACCCATAACTCCCTTTTAGGCTGATTCTTCCTCTAAATAAAGGGATTCAGGGAGAGGGGTGGTCAAGGGTTTATTTCCTCCTGCAGATCTGACTGGAGCAGTGTAAGTAGATGCCAGTCTGTGCTGTTTGCATCTTGTCTGAATTCCATTTGTGACTGCCCCCTGGCTAGCTGATCACTCTGGATTCTGCTTTCAGGTGACACGCCTAAAAATCTAGATTTTGTCACTGTGAGTGTCACAACTCAAACTTTTCATTGATCTAATCCATTTGGGCTTTTTCTTCTTTAAAATTAAGTAGAAATGGTTGATCACTAACAAATGTTTCTGTACAGCTGGTCTCATTAGAATGTACTTCAAGGTTATAAAACTTTTCACAGAATTTGACATTATTTCTGCCTGCACAGTTCAATAAGCTTAAATGATAAAAACAGTTTATTAGTACATATAATCAATTTTGGTTTGTGGTATGTGTTTAAAAGTACAGAGAGAAGTTCATGACACTGAGACAGGAAAAGCTTCCAAAAAAAAAAGCTGTTGAGCACTAGCAGATGGGCCATGAAAATAGTGTTTAATTTAATACAAAATGTTAAGTATGTTCTGTTCCCACACAGAAAACCAATATTAACCTTGATCTCCATGCACAATTTTAAAAGCCTTGAGTTTAAAACAACTTTTCATGCAACAGTTATATTTTGAAAAACCTTTTCATAGGAACACATTTTGGTTTTAGGACTGACTTCAAATTGAAAAATTAAAACCTGTATAGTGGTATTGTAGAGAGGAAAGGCTGTGACAAGATTTAGATGGAGAGATTATATCTATCACAGACCAACTGGTAAAATTTAGTATAATTAGAAAACCCACAAAATACAAGCTCTAGGTCTCTGTTCCACCCTGGTAGATCAGTCAGCCTTGTAACATTCTCCTGAAACATCTGTGTACAAACTATAACATGGGCATTTTTTAAAAAGTGAGATGATTTTCATTTGCATCACATTCAAGTGTTTTATGTGTCCATCTAATAATCCTTCTTGATGATCTCTCTTAAGAACAACAGCAGTTGTTCTTACAATTCTGTTACAACCAGTCAGTTTTATATGGATTAAAAGTGAATTTGTTTGGTTTTCTTCAGGTAGTTCCTGTGTATGTGAGCCAGGATACAGGATGGTTTCTAGTAATGGTGGGCTCTCTATTACTTGTGAAAAATGCCCAGAAAATATGGTAAGTATTAAATGTTTCATGTTTGCCATAATGATAAAATACTAATCATAACCATTACGAGTTTTTTAATTTTAAATTTTACCCTGACTGCAAGTTACTTTTCATTTATGTAAAATATTTTTATGCACTAGTTTTTGATTGGGAATTTGGAATTGTCAATTTCTATTATTTTGCAGGCTTTTTTAATAATAAATTTGATACCACAGACAAAATAAGATTTTTTTTAAAGTGTTTAATTTCGTTCCACTGCTTTTCTTTGCTTTGTCCTTGCCCAGAGAGCACAACTCTGTACCATGTTAAAGGTGCTTTTCAGCTCATAGGTATCTTAACTGATTATTTATGAAAATACTACTATTGTAACATTTAGGCTGTATCTTCATAATCTGCAATATTTCATCTTCTTACTTCAAAAGGAGCTGCTTCTACTAAGTTACTTTAATCATAATTACAGTTTGATCAGTTCTTCTGATCTTCCTTGACAAACTAACCTATAATTTTATGTCATAGTCTCATCATTGATCCAGAGACACCAGGCTAAACCAGATTTTTCCTACTATAGTAAGCAAAGAAATGTATTTTTCCAGCTTTCATCCAGCTTTTGAGGGTGAAGCATTCCTGAATACTTCTTTCCCTTCAATAACTGCAGAAAAACTCTCAGGAGAGCAGTTTACTTGCCTGAGATAGGTGTTAGATGGCTAATGGGCCATGTAGGTATTTTCCCTTTTCTTTTCATCTTGCTGTGTTAGACAAAGACTTTGGCACATATCATTTCGTGTTGTGATCTCCTGCTGTTTCTTCCTCTTTTTTGCAATGGTAGCATTTGCCTTTGATCTACTGTCAAGGCTGTTGCAAAGATAAAATGTTGATAGTGGAGAAGGGAATAACATAAGTAGCACTTGGGGATGAGCAGTTATCTTCATTTTCCTCAGTGGTTTTTATCTGTAGTGCAGTTACATAATAGTATAAAATAAGTGTGGATGTGAACTATCTGGCTAGGCACAAAATTCCAAACAATTATGTAAGCTGCTTCACTTAGAACTCTTCCATTTCCATTACTTCTGTAAATTTATATGCACTTGCAATATGCAATTTATATATAAAATGGATAGACATTTTACATGCATATAATAAATATAAAATGCATTATTATGTTTATTCAGTGTATCTCTTTTTAAACATTCTATTTTTAATTTTCCCTGAAGGATGTAAGCCAACAGGTTCAGAAGAACTTAACTTTTTTTGTGTGTGTCTGCTACAAATTACTTTTCCCAGATTGTTTAGTCTTTTTTTATCTTTAAAAGCTTCATGAATGTTATCAATGTTTTGTCTGAACACATTTTCTAGTAACTAATGGCTGAATAAGGCATTCTTCACAGATACTGTGTGATCTCTATATTTTTGAAATTTCTAATATTTTTATGTTTTCTTATAGAGTGGAGTTACTCAAGATGGATGGAATTGTATTACTTGCCCCAAAGGCCTTACTTCAAAAGGAAATTGTAAATGCCCCAATAATGAAATACTAGGTAAAAAAATATATGCCAATTATGAGATGATAGCATTTGCTTTAGATATTTGAGTTTACTAATTTATGCTCTTCTGTTAAATAAGAAAGAAAATTTTGCATATGTTTTCATATCTAATGTGAAAATTCAACATTGCTCTTGAATCTGAATCTGAAGGATAGCAGATAAATCTATACCATTGCTCATTGCAATAATAACTTGTGCAAACATTCTATAAATGAATACTGGTGTATCACTTCCTTCAAGCTCTTTGGCAATGGATGGAGTCATTAAAATTGGAATAAAAACAATGTCAACATAGACTTTAAAAGCATTACAATGTATTGAAATATAAAGAGCAGTAAAGGAATTGTGCTTACATGAGTAGATGGAAGAGAACAGGCTGAGCAAACCAAGCAAATGGCTGTGCATTAGTGTCAGTGGATTTATGCCTCCCTGAGACATCTGTACCTGTGCCATTCTGAGATGTGCTTCCCTATATCTGTGCTTCTTTCTTGATGCTCTCTGGTAGTTGCAGATGATTTCAATAGACAGAAAAGTAATTATGAATTTAGTGTTTGTGTTAAATGGATTTTTGCTTATTTTGCATAGTAGAAATGTAAGAGCAAAGTACAGTTTTCATTGATGGTGTAAAACATAAAAGCTCTTGGAACCTCTGGTTTTCCTTATTTTCAAGGAGATGGAATACCTGTAATTCTCTGAATAAGTATTACAAATGCCCACTTTGGTTACATTTCCAACAGATTATATTGAAGAATCACTGTTTTCCAGATCAATAATTGTCAATTTTCCTAGGACTCTGGAAAACACTGAATATCAGTCTTAAACTTTTGAAGATTACAAAATAAATTTTGGGCCTCTATTACCTCAATATGGTAAAATATTGAGTGCAAAACTGATTCTGTAATTTTACATGCAGGAAGAACATTAGCACTGTATTTTTTTTATTCTCTTTGGTTTGGATTTTTTTTTTAATAATTAGATTTGAAATGGTTTACAAGATGATATAGTTGGTGGAAGATGCACTTTTGAAAATTGGGAAGTGTGACATTTTCATGAATCATTTCAGATGAAATGTAATTTTTTTTTTCCCAGTGATTTGCAAACTTGCTGTTTTGAATATTTGCTTTGCAGTGAGGCCTTTCTTTGAATCTTCTTCAGAATAAGCAACAAAGGAATAGCCAAATTAGTCATGAAATGTTGCATTTCTCCTTTAAAACTAAACTGAATTTTTTCACACTTATCTTAGCCTATGTGACACTGCATCAGGCAGTTTTGTCACAGCTGCTTTTCTTTTCTACTTAGTGGAAAGAAGCATTGATGGCATTTTGCTTAATGAAGCATTGTGCATACATTGTAATGGAAGTGAGCAGTCCTTCTCTGCATCAGATGCATCAGGAAGCAGGTGGGTGCTCTTTCTTTTTGTCATGTTAAGTTTGAACATGTCATGCTAGTTTAAAGAGGGTATTCCTGGAAACAGGAAGGTTTTGAAGGCAGGGAATTGGAAATCCTCAACCCTGTATCAAACTCATCTTGTTTTGTGCTCACCTTGCTTTTAGTGTCACTAAAAAGCAGGCTTTGGATTGGAAGCAGAGCAGAATTCTTATTCTGATAATTAATTATTTATTTTCTACTTCACTGATAGTAGAGACAAATTAGTAACCACTTTTGAATTTTGGTTCAAGCTAGTGAAGTTGCTGATGCTGTTCCTGGGCACGCTGTGTAATCAATTTCACTGGGGACTAAATATCATACTTAACTACATTTTAAGTGCATTCTTCATGTTTGTGATTCATAGGTGTGTAAGATGTGAAAAGACATTCATCCAAGTAAGCAACTCTTGTGACTGCAACAGCCCAAACATTCTAGTAAGTAGAACAACAGTTATAGTATTGAAGTTCAGAAAAAGAAAAGTTATTTTGACAAGTGTATCAATATCTTAGCAATATTTTTTTATTCTTTTATTTCTTTCAGACTGGGGGGTTGTGTTTCTTGTCTCGTGAAGGCTTACCCCCAAAGGGAGTTGCATCTGTTCGTTTTGCACAGCTGGTAAGTGTATTTATTCTAAAACACTTTTAAGCTTTCTCATTACTTATTTTCAGTGAGTATTTCAAATTCCTGTTCTTGGAAAACAAAGCTGGTACTTTTGTGTCTGATCCCAGTGATTTTAAGTCATATGCATCAAGATAGAGTGTAGGTATGGACACCAAGCAAGCATTGTTCTAAAGGAGTAAGCTTTTAAAAATTCATGCCCTCTCATAAACTGAAAAAGGGAAGTAATTTACATGACTTTAGTGGCAAAGCAAGCACCATGTGGCCTTTTTTATTGATTGTGTGCTTTTAAAGCATGCTCTTGTAACAGAAAAACATGCTAAAGAGTCCATGAGTGCCTCTGGACTTTTTTACTATGTGTATAAAACAATTAAAAAAATATATAAGGCGTGAGTGTACTGCTTGATCTTAGAGTTTATAGAGGAAAATGGACACCTATAAAGTTTGAAATTGTGTATGAAATTGCTGAACTCCTTGAATTTGCTGATGAATGAAAATATGTTCTATTGGGAAGATTGAAGGGGTTTTCATGGTTTTGTCTAATGAAATTCCATTAACTGTGAAAACTGCTCAAAGTCAGGACTATTTTCCAAGTAGTTCTGAATTCAGGAAATGCTGTGTGGCTAAGAAATGTATTTTTCTCCTAAAAATGAATTTATATTGAAAGCTACCACTTGAAAGAAAGTCAAAAGCAGCCTTCAGTTTTTCTGATATCAACCATTGACTTGCTCCCTGATAATGCCATCTTCTAAGTAATATTTTAGTGAAAATGTGTTTTTTCAGTTGCTTACAGTATGTGTATGAATGTTATGTGTACTTCAAATATGAGTAGTTATAAAAAGGAGATTGTGTAGTAATTAATTTGGCAAATTTGGTCCTGAGTTAGATTTTCCATCAAGTCAACATCTTACCCTTGAAACTGTTAGTACTTCCTTTGTGTCGTTAGGAAAATTTCTGTGTCACAGAATCCATATTCAAACTTAAATATTTCAGCTCTTGTCCTGTATACTTTGTCTAATTTAGTGAAGTGAAAGAAATTATTGCATTATAGTTGTGTTTTGAACTGATATTTTAGACTGAGAAATTTACAAAGGACAGAAAGCTCTTAGAAAAAAATAAGTAGCATCTTCCAGCTGACATAGTTTTCCAGACTGTTACATTATGGATGAGTTGTTGTGAACAAAGACAGTGAAAAAGTTCCTTATTTACAGGGTATAACACTGACATCAGCATGGTTTCTGAAAAATCTGCAGTCCTCAGCCTTTGCCTGTTGGGTGAGTTTCATTAATGTTTGCAGTTTGCTTTTTTAATACAGAATGGTATTCTATAAAAGCATATCACCTTTATTTTTGGACGTTACCTTGCTTATTTTTAAAGAATTTTTTTGAGATGAGAATAAAAAAGAAATAATTATATATACAGCATGCTTAGAAATATTGAGGGCTAGTCAATGTTAATGAAAGTCTACAGTGTTGGAATTTTCACAAGATGAATGGTCTTAAAGAAAAAGTCCTTCAATATTCAGTAGTATGTGACCTACTATCCCTATATTTGGATGTAAATGAGCATATCCAGTAAGGGATCACTCAGAAAATTAACCTCTCACATATCCAGTATTTACTGGCACCTGCTCTTTACCTCTTAATTATTTTTCAGTTATTCATAACCATGGAACCACCCTTTTTAGCTTTGCTTTGCTTTCTGTGTGCAAGTGTTATTTACTATTATGTTGCTCTGGGTGATAGTAACCATGGGTGAAAGAGTGGCTGCAGCCACAAGATCACAGACACTTGTGAAGGACATGTGCCTCTGTCTCCCTTTTGTCAACTCTGTTGCCACACATTCTCATTTTCCTTCTGTATTGCTCTCCTGAAGATCAGATTTGAACTTCTCAGATTCTACTTTTTGTCACAACCCAAAGGATTGCCTGGTCTAGAAGTCTAAAGATCACAGTATGGATTTGCAGGATTCTGTAATATATGAACACGTGGAGTCTTTATTTCCTACACTGTTTATTACAGATTATTGCAAATTATTACTGGTAAAGTGAGCAGACTTATGATTAGTAAAGCAAGTGTATATATGTACTCCAGTGGTAGCTGCAGTCAATGGTAGCAGCAACAGTACATTTCAATATTACAAGTTGCTACAAAATGGTCACCAGAAAAGCTGCAAATGTGCTTATGATGAATTACCCATAGGTGTGTGTACTATTCCAAATTGTACCAGTACAGTACTCAAGAAACCACTCCCAGGAGTGGGGCCTCAAAACTGATGGCAGATAAAGTTTCATTTCAAAGAGGATCAACGTTGCAGAATCTGGAGGCAGTCAGGCATCCCTAGCCACAGTCTGGTAACTTGCCTAGGAGAGCTCATAGAAAAGTTTGTGTAGAGAACCTTTTCTATGTGTCAAGATTGAGAGAAAGATGAGAGGCAGATTTGTTCTCCATTTTGGATAAAAAGTAATTTTTATACCAGAGAGACATAGGTGATGTAGGGCAGCACCACCTGGAGCAGCCAATAGATTACAACGTTTTATATCTCAGGCTAGTTTTAGTTTTTTCCAGGCTGTTTTTTACTCTTTCCATTTCAACCATCAATAGCAGTTGCCTATTCCTGCCTACTCTTTTGGAATGCTTTCCCTCTTTTAGCCTTTTTCATTTTTCCAGATGATAGGTTGCTGTTACAATTTCTTGGGTTTGTTTATTGATGGTGTCTCAGGAGGTCTCTGAATTTCAGGTACCCAGATGCACTTCTCAAGGATGTTTCAGACTCCCAGGCCGTGTTCCCAGGCTGGCAAGTGTTCTGTCAGTATTTCAGCAGACTTTTGTTCAGGATTTTCCCAGATCACCCTTGTGGCTGCTCCTATCACCATCTCCTATACACAGCTCTGAGATGCATTTTCCCACTGGTCCCATTCTCATCACTGACATCAGTTTATTCTGTTTGTCTGCCTCGCCTTGCTCAGCCATTCAGAGGTGCTGCCTCAATGTGATGAGCAGCTGCTGGTCTGACCCACACAAATGAGGGTGAGGAGGTGTCAAGTTAATACCAGTGCAGTGATCCCTGCACACAGATGCCAGGTGTCACCTCTGCATATCACTTGGCATTGGTGTGTTTACCAAAATTGAACAAGGTACATAAAACTGAAGAGAAAATACTTACACGACATGCATTTGTAGTTGTCAGTCTGAGGTTTTTGAAGGAGTCATCTTTGCCATACAGTCTAAGTGATATTAAACATTTTGATTCTTAATTTGTTTTCTAAGTGTGGATTTTGACATTTCTGTCACTTTTTGTCATCTAGCAGATGCAATTAAAATAAGCTGAAAAAGTGAGAGTATTGATTTCATGCTGCCCTCTGCAGATCTATAAAAATATGGTGCCTGAATACCTGGGAGAAAATACTAGGTGTTGACAAAATGAAATTACTTTCAAGTGAAAAGAAAGGTTTAGGAGTGGCTTCTTAAAAATAACATGAATTTTATGACTGCCTCACAAAAGGGAGGGTAATTAAGTACTTTTTCTGCTTTCTTGTGTTTCTCCACCACAGTTGTACTCTAATCTAACAGCATGCCAAGCTCTTGGAAATATGTGTGTGATGAATATGAACTCACTAAGTTCTTCAAGTACTGATGCCTGTGGTTTGTTTCAGTATATTTTTGTCAGTACAGCAAGGGTAGGCGTCATTCATTCAGTACCCTACTGGTAAGTTGCCTTTTCCATAACTTTTGATCTTTAATAGCTTTGTATGGGAATTATTGTTCTAAATGTTCTTTGATGAAAAATTCTATGTTTCTTTTGAGAAAACATTGTAATTCTTTTTCAGGAGGCATAATCTTCCATGGCTGTATTATGGTGACCAACCAGGATTAGCATCCCAAATGCTTGAGAAAAATCATTTTCCTACAACCTTCACTTTTAAGGGAACAGATAAGGTAGGTGTTGTGTAGTAGACATAAGGAACCATACATTAGGAAGAGGACATAATCACATTAAAAGGCTTAGATTTATTATACATGTGACTCTACTAAAGGTAGATTTTAGGCAGTTACTGTAACAAAACTCAGTATGAAATCTTGTGGAAGAGAAAGGTGATATTTACATAAAATACTGTCTAGTCACTTCCTTTGCTTACACTCTCATATTCTCATAAGGCCAAGATGTGCTTGCCCATGTGGTCTGACCAGGGCACAAAGAACAAATGATGACAGCCTTTAAGTGTTCATTGTGTCCTCAAGGATCTGGATTGGCTGGGGTAAACTAGTAATCAGACAAACCTTTTAGACACCTTAGGAGTTCATAGTTGTTTTGACACTGTCTTTTGCTTCAGAGTCTTGTTTACTTCCATTTTCATAAATGTGAGACAAAGTTGGTCTTTATCCTTTTTTGCATGTTTAAAATATGTGCATTCCTTTGTCAGATTTCATGGTGAACTAATGTGAAAAAGAGGGGTAAATGTGATGTGCTGTATCTTTACTGCCACCCTCCTGGTGTGCCAAAATGCAGGGTGTTTTGCTGACAAGTTGTCTATACCAGTTTTTATCACAGTACATTTATCAGCTCTTGTAGCTGGGAACAGTGTTCATCACTGTTCTGTGGTGTTTAACACTTTCTGTTGCTTACACACACATTTCTCCCCCTGCTCTATTTATTTGTAATATTTCTGATGCAAATCTCTACAAGCTGATTGTGTCAGAGATGGATTCAGAGTATTACTCCAGCCTTTTACTGCAGTGAATTAGGGGGAAAAAAGAGGTGAGAAAAATAATTTCAATGTTAACAAAGCCAGATATCCATCTCTGGGAGGGATGACTGCTTAAGTAGTTTGTTAACTGGCACATTTTTATGAAGAAATCAGATAGCAAATCAAACAGCAAAGTGATTTATTTTTCCAAATTAATTTTAAAAATAGAATAACTGGAATATGTTCTTCAGTTCAGCTAATCACAAGAAATAGTACTAGTCAGTAATAGCCAGTTATACTGGCACATTTATCTAGAATTTTCTTATTGAATCAAAAATAAAATAATAGCCATTTTCAACCATATAGGCTATGATTTAAATTAAACAGTGTTGCAATGTAGCAGTTGTTTTAATAATTAAAATACTTGTTATTCCTCCTAACGCTGAAGGTCCTGGAAGCCCTCTAGATTCCAACATAGTGTATATTAGAAATCTGTATAGATTTCTGATTAGTTTAGGGCATGTCTATGTGTATAGAAGTTCCTTTGAAATTTTTTCCATGTCACCAGTGAAGCTGTAGAAGAATGTTGTGTTTTTTTTTAAAAAGTAAACTACCAAACCTAAGATTAAAAACAAAATCAAAAGGGCAGAGAAATGAAGGATTGTACTTAAAGTGTTAGAAATCATCTGACAATTAGTCAGCAGTCTTTAAAATGTGTGTGTCCAGATCAGTCTCATTCGTCTTTATCTTATTTTCATCAACAGGATGTAAAGCTGAAATTTATTGCAGCCTCATTTGATGCAGCAGGAAACTTTCTGAAGTGGCAAAGTTTGGAAGGAGGTATCTTACAGGTATGTTTGATTTTAGTTATCTTTTCTTGATAACACAAGGTTCTGAGTGCTTTTAGCCAAATTAATACAAAAGCCAAGAGTTTGGTTATTACACTAATGACAGTTCATTACTGTAGAGCTAGATTAGGAAAAATTGCCCTTTATTCTCATGATGATCTCTACACAATCAGATGTATCAATCCATTAACACTGCCTTCATCCTTTGGAACAGTATAAATTTGGCATATTGGAAAGCTCTGAAAAACAATAATTTATAACCAGCTATCTCTGTCTTCCATTCAGCATAGTTGCTCATGTGTGTAGTTTCTTATTAAATCTCTTTTTCTTGTTGAGAAAAGTATATTCTTTAGCTCTTTGTCCACATGTTTGTAGATGATGCTATGAGTATGTCCCTATTAGATCCTGTCACCTATTTGCACACATCATGGGGGTGACAATCAAATCAGTGGTTATGTCGCTGTCAAGAGAGGTAGGAAAGCTGATCTGTAGCATTTTCTTTGCATTGTCTTAGGATTTTTTTTTGCTTGCTTATTTCTTTTGCTTTTAAATATAATATGTACACTATGACTAGCATGTGTGTTGTTCATTACAGAGAGTTATAAATACATGCTGGGAGACTTTAGAAAAGGGGAATACTGGCTGGAGGTGCCCTTGGACACTACACCCTCAGATTTCAGGGACACATTCTACTTCAGCAGTACCATGCTGTGTAGTTAGGCTGTGAAAAATACAAGTAAGCAGCAATTAGAAAGTGCAATAGTAATTAGTCTATCAGAGAGAACAACTGGCAGCTGCAACATGTTACAGAATAGAATTTGTTTAGCAGTCGAGTGGTGTTCTACACACTCTCAGTATTTCCCTAGGCAATACAATAGGAATGCTAACAATGGAAACACTAGCAAGAACAATTGGGAATTGTTGGTTCCTTTTCTGTTGGAGCACATCACTTCAAACATTTCAGTGTCTACAGAAGAGCAGCTGACATTCAGGATTTATTTTGTTATTGCCTCAGGATGAGCCATCTTGTGTCTGTGTCTCCAGTTTTAAGGAAAACTAGTGTTTAAGACAACAGGTTACTAAGAGAGTTATTATGCACAAAAAATTATATATTCTGACATATAAATTTAGGTGTATCGGGGCACATTTATTTTCTAGGGCAAAGCTTTTAGCAGCTATCAAGAGTCAATGGGAAAGGAATAGCTTTTCCATTCAAAGCCTCCTTTAATGTAATAGATTGTGCCTGATGATAAGACATCACAGTGCTAAAGTGGTCTCAATGCATAATTGTAGCAATTCCCAGAATTTCAGTTTCACACTAATAAAATTGTGTTTTATGGAAATCTAGACTTGGTTCTTATTTTGGGAAAATGGCTTTGCCCTCCACTAAATTATATGCTAATTCAGTTAGATTTTGGACCTTTTTTTTTTTCTGGATTTAGCTGAATCTGCTGTTCTTTGCTGAAAATATAAGTGTATATTAAAAAAAAGAAAAAAAAAGCTGTTACTTGCTATAACTTTGATTCTCTGAGGATGCCATCTTAAGAGAAACAGGGCTGTATGAATGTCAACTTCTTTTCTTATGGGATTCTTGAATTTAGCAGAAGTCACTGAGCTTGAGGGAACAAAGTGCATTGAACATTCAGTCCACAGAAAGATTATTCTTGCCTGTTTGGATGCTGCTGTCCACAGATTACGGTGATGGAACTGAAAAATACTATGCAAATATGAATAAGCTAAACCAGCATTTTAAGAAGATCAATATGAGTGAAATAAATAATTGTGTTTTGTCCCAAATAAATTCTTCTCTTATTAAAAAATAGAACAAAATATCTTTTGTGAGAACTCTGAATATGTAAGTGCTTGTAAATTTTTTTCACATGAGAAGATTATACCTTTGAACTAACCTAATTATAACTATGTTTTATTCAGCTTTGTCCGGATACCCAAACTAAATTGAATGCAGCTTATGTTTTTGGAACAACTTACCAACAAAGTGTAAGTAAGATAAAAAATGCTATTTTGAATTTTGAATTAAGCCTCCTTGTATGTCATTAGTTATTCAGTGCATATTGAAGAATGTTTGGAGTTTAGGTATATGCTGCATATAGAGTTCTTTCTTGGGAAATTGAGTGAAATAAGTGTGGGGGTTTTAAAATTATTTAACTATATTACAAAACTTGTTTACTACATAGCATAGTCACAATAAATTAAACTGGCCTTTGTGAGGTTGCTGACTTAGCAGTGGAAGAACACAGTGCTTGAATTCTGACAGCCATATGCTTTGTATCATATCTCCTAATTTTCCTACTATCATCTTTGGCCTGTTTTCGTATGGAAAGAAGGAAAGTCCAGTCATTCTATGTCTGAATATTGTTCCCATTTACTCTTTATTGTATGCCCTGATTTTAGTGAATTCAGTAAAGAGATTGAAAATGTATTTTAATTGAACAGATGACTCACCAGAGGAAAGAGATTCTTTAGCTGTCTTAACTGTGAAAAAAAGTTGTTGGGGTTTTCACACTTTATTAAACACCAGGAAAGGAAAAGGGAATAGAACACTAAATTATGTCAGCCACAGAAATGGTTCTGCCAGCAATGAAGCTTCTTTAATTTTTGTCACTTAATATGTTAAATGGGAAGGTATTAGTCTCTTTGTCCAGGGAGTGGAGAAAGAAACATTATTATAAAACTCCATATATGTGCATAGCATCTCATATATTAATATTGTTCATTAATTCATCTAACATTGAAAACCATTCCCTGCATTATGTGTTGAAGTAGAAAAATATAAAACTCTGGCTGCTATTTAGATGGTGTGAAAGTCCTGGAAAGTAATAGCTGCCAAAGCTTAGTCTGGGAAATTTAAAGTGTTCACCAAATAACATTGACAAATCATGAAATATTAAATATTTCTACTCTTCCATATTGTTTAACATTTTTTAATTCATATTTCAGTATTTCAGACAGATTGAAAACATGTTCTATTTAGGATCATTGAACTAGTTGAGTATGGGGCTTTTTTTCTTCTTAAAATCTTCAGTGATATTGAGTCTGTTTTTAAGTGTTAATAACAGTTAATATTGTTGGGTTTGAATAGATACATCACTAACTTATTGAGTATTTTTAAATATAATTTTCATCCATTGCATGCATTTTCTTTTCCATGTGGCTTTGGACAAAATATGGTTGACAAATTGTATGAGTATTTAAAGATGCATGGTTGTTCACATGTGCAAAAAGCTACCTGCTTTTACATCTAATTTCTCCACACAATCACAGAGTGGTTGAGGTAGTCAGGGACCCAGGAGGCTGTCTTGTCCACAGGACAAGCAGGGCCATGTAGTGCAGGTTGCCTAGGACCGTTTCCACCTGGGTTTTTATCTCTAGGGACTGAGACCCTACAGCCTCCCTGGTCAACCTATAACAGGTGAAAATCTGTCTTCTGATGCTCAGAGGGAACCTCCTCTTTCAATTTGTGCCCATTGCCTGTGATTTTGTCACTGGGCACTGCTGCAAAGAGCCTGCTCTGCCTCATACACCCTCCCTTGTACAATATTTGTACACATTGATAAGATCCCCCTGACCCTTCTTACCTCCAGACAAAAGAGCCTCAGCTGTTCTTCATAGCAGAGGTACTCCAGTCTCTTCCTCACCATAGTGGCCTGTGCTGGACTACATCAAGTATCTTAGTTTCTCTCTTGTACTGATGGGCAGAACCAAATTCAGTATTCCATGACTTCAGCATTTGTGTCTTGACTTTAATGTTCACACTATTTCAAATTTTATGTCTGTGAGGTTTGGTAGGATATTTTTTACAAATCTGTTGAAAAATTTTAAGAGTTTCATTCTCCACATTAGTCATTCTAGTTAATTGCAATCATTTCCAAGAAGCTTGCATAAAATCATAAGTACTTTGTAATTGCTTGCAGATAGCTGGAATACCTTGTCTATCAGTACTTCAGTAAAGCATTTGACATTATTTCCCAAGGAGCTCTCTGTTGGTGGCTTGGACAGGTGCAGTCTTTGTGGGGTGAAAAATTGGCTGTTGTCAGGTCCAGAGAATGGTGACTGGAACTAAATCCAGCTGGTCACTGGTGGTTCCCCAGGGCTCAGTACTGGGGCTGGTCCTGTTTAACATCTTTATCAGTGATCCCAACAGGGGGATCAAGGTGACCCTCAGCATGTTTGCAGCTGACACCACACTGGGTGGGAGTGTTGATCTGCTGGAGGGCAGGCAGGCTCTGCAGAGGGCTCTGGACAGGCTGGCTTGATGGGCTGAGGCTGGTGGTGTGGGGTGACAGGGCCAAGTGCCGGGTCCTGCATGTGGGTCACAACCACCTCGGTGCTCAGGCTTGGGGAAGAGTGGCTGGAAAGCTGCCCAGCAGAAGACCTGGGGCTTCTGTTTGACATCCAGCTGGTGAAACATGAGCCAGTGCATGCCCAGGTGGCCAAGAAGGCCAATGGCATCCTGGCCTGTACCAGGAATTGTGTGGCCAGCAGGAGCAGGGATGAGATCGTCCCTCTGTGCTTGGCACTGGTGAGGCCACATGTCGAGTACTGTCTCCAATTTTGGGCCTCTCACTTAGAAAGGACATTGAGGAGCTGGAGTATGGAGAGAGGGGCAATGGAGCTGGGGAAGGGTCTGGAGCACAAGTCCTATGAGGAGCAGCTAAGGGAGATGAGAGTGTTTAGCCTGGAGAAATGGGGGTTCATGCAGGACCTTGATGATTCTGTGATTCTCTCTTTTGTGAAGATATGGGACAGATTCCACAATAATTTTGTAGGGAAGGAATCCGCAGCTTGATAAAGTTACTGAATGGTTAAAGTGATCTTTTTATTTTCACATTTTTTCTTGTAGTGCAAAATATCAGTTTCTAAGATTTTATTGGATTTTGCTAATCCAGTCTTTTATGACCTGTTCCTTGAATATAATGGTGGCAATGGACAGCAACAACTTTGGGCCGTGCCAGTTTTAAATTTGAATCTTCAATACAATGAAAAGTTTGTCAATCAAGGTAAGATGGTAATAGCAACATCTCTATGAATTTAAACAATCTGAAAACTTCAAATAGAAATAATCTATACTAATTACTGTTACTGTGTTGTGTTTAAAGATACCACAACACACCATAACTTGTTTCCATTTTAAAAATCTAGTATTTGTGGGGAAGTTCTGGTAGTTTAAGTGCAGACTTTGGTTCCAATCATTATTATGCAGAAATAAAATAATCTCATTTCATTATATATTTGTATACATTGAAAATAAACAATTTTATATCCTCAGTAGTTACTATGTGCTATACAATTCCATGCATTGTTTCTAATACATTTCATTCTTTTTGTATGTTGAATAATGTGTCTGTGAAATGTGTCATGTTTTCCACTAGGCAATAATATGAACAACTGGCTTTTGACTCGCCGATTTTTTTTGGTGGATGCACTTAGTGGCAAAGAGAATGACTTGGGAAAACCACCAAGGGTAATTCGGATTGCTAGCAAAATAACAATAAGGTGATTAACTCATATAATATCTAGTACGTATAGAAAATAAAGTCAATGCAATAGAGTCTGCATTTTATTGTCTTAAAGTTGTTTTGTTATGCATTTTCTAATATGTCTAATGTGTAATATGTGCTGCTTTTTCCATTGCATAATTGAAAATGGCATGAATTTCCATAGGTTGTTCTGATGAGTGAAAGAAAGCAACATTGACTTGAGGGAGTTAAAATGACCATGATTCCCTTCCAGGTACAAGGATCAGACTATGTTTGCATAATGCAAGTTAGCAGGTATTCAGTCACCTCTTAGAAGCAGGTGTTGTCTGGAAGGACGTAAAAACTCCTCTGTTAATTCTTTTTCAATGTGTGTGTTGCTGACTATACAAGGATATTATTTCATACCTCATATTCTTTTTTTGCAGTATTTTTACAACTTGTTGCCTATTCTGTTATACCATCCAGATTAGGCTTTTAGTCATATTATTGTGAGACTGCCTGTTAGGGTCATTACTGATTGCACATCTCAGCTGGAATATATTTTGGAAGAAACTTTTTTTCTCCTTCTTTATGTGATGTTCTCCTGTAACATGCAGACAGGTAAAGATTGATTTCTTACAAGTAAACAGTCCTTCCCATAATTTTTTTTAATATATTGTTGTACATGCCTTTGTACAATCCAGTTGCTTTTAAAATGTGAAGTGCCACATCATTGGGTTAGAAATTCACATTTTATTGATCAGGTTGTTCTGTTTATTTAGTATTTTCTTGTAAGTACAAGTTTCAGTTATTGCTTTCCAAGCACTCATCTGGGTTTTTTTGTATTAAAAATCATACTCTGTATTTCTGCAGTATTCGTCTGGTATCTCATACACAGAGAGGAACTATCTACCCTCCTCTAATTACTGTTGGTTACACAGATGTGCTTATCCAAAACCCTGAAACCCAGAGTGTGATGGTGAGATCTTTGTGCTACCTTAATTATACTTTTAGTTCTATTGAAATTTCAGTTTTTGGTAGTAGGTTATAAAAATCTAATAAGCAGTTTCTACTTCTGATCAGTTCTGAAGTTACAAGTTTTCACAAAAACCTTTTAAAACAAATCAGTTAGAACTATTCTCTTTTCAATTTATCTTCAGTCTTTTTAACTTAAAACACTTAGAATTTGAGGTTGGTTTTACAATGCTAAATTAGGCTACAGTTCAAATAAAATTACTCACCCCTAAAATAACAGATAAAAGACTATGCAGCACTGCAAGAAATTTATGCAAGGAATAAGTATTTTTATTTAGAGCAATTAATTAAGAGGAAGTTATGACACAAACATTTCAAGTCACCTGTAGTTTAAGTTAAAATATTAGTAATATATTTTAAAAAACCTTTAGTCTTTCATCTTTCTGTACTGAAAACCACCAAATCCTGCTGTAGCAGATGCAGAAGAGGCATTTCCTACTTGCCCTTTTACCTGCCTTCATGGGCAGCAGCTCAGATGTACCATTCTCTGTCTTGTTTGTGTGTTAGATCACACTGCATTAAAAAGTAAAAATGTTGATCTTAGGATGGTAGAATTAAAAAAAAATTAATATTAGCATTTTCTGCTTGTCAACCTTCAACTGTTCAGACTTCCAGTACAAACAGACATCTGTCTAGAATAAATTTGTGGTACTAGAAGCATTCCTTGAGTTCCATATTAGTTGCATGAAAGCAAGAGAATTAGAAAGATAGAAAAATCAAGGCATTTTTTTCCTGCCTAAGTGATGTCTTTAACTGCTGAGATACAGTGCTGTATCTAGAAAGTAATTCATTCAGAGTGATGGTAGGAACAGTTGTTTTCAGTTCCTCAATTTTCTGTAATATTATTTCATCCTTATATCTATATGAGATCTATTGTCAATTTTGGATATCTTGTTTCATTTAACAAATTTTATGCAACTAAAAAGATATATTGAATTTTGTTTCCAGTTTCTGTAAACACTGAGCTTGTAGTGGCTGAGGATATTTAGACTTAAGTGCAGTGATGGAAGGAGGTCTGACAGGAACAAATGTTTGAGGAAGACAAGATGTAGGGAAGGAGGGATTGTTTGGTGTGGGATGGAGGAGTGATATTTTTTTCCAACCTAATTAACCATGCTTTATATTATCATGCTTGTGTTAAATTTAGCTGTGCAGTGACAAAGATTCAGGCCAGAATATTATAAAACCAAGCCAAACATTTTCTCTTCCATGTACAAATCTTTCAGACCGATGTCAAAAGAGATCTTAGGTTAAATTTAAGCTGGAGAGAACAATCTTGATGCTGCATGACAATTTTTATTTCATTCAAGCTGAAAAAAAAACAGTATCTGAGCTGTGCAAGCTTATCATATAATTTTGCATATAATTACAACAAGGTTACATTTAATCACTGATGAAAGGGAAAGTATCAAAGAGTCAGTGTCTCCTTTCAGGAGGAAAAAAATCATGCACATTTGGAAATATTACAAATAGGTATAGCTGGTAACTTGCAGATGGCAGGCACCCATGCCCAGCATTGCTGCTGGTAAAATCTGCAGCAGTACATGCTGCTACTGACTGACCCTGACACCTGAGCACACCAGATCATATGCAGTAAAAAAAAAAATGTGTGATACTGGTATAGAAGCCCCAGATAGGAATTTCCACCAGCTAAAACTGCAGACTACCTCTATCTGTAATGCTTGTAGCACTTCAGAATTTCTATTTATATTTACTTTTTGTATTTTAATATTCAGGTCTCTTTCGCAGTCAGCTATGAGATGAATCAGTCAGAGGCTCAAGTTCAGACTGATGTAAGTTGTAATTCCCTTAAATTTGTTGATACTATTATTTACTTCTATTTTTTGTGTTTTAAAAGTATCTGCAAATAATTTTTGGTTATGTTCAGATTGCACTGGGTGTGTTGGGTGGACTGGCAGTGTTGTGGTCCCTTCTCAAGACTGCAGGCTGGAAGAGGCGGACAGGAAACTCTATAATTGACTTGCAGGTATGAACAGCTGGCAAACTGAAATGGGACATCTCTGCCTCTCTTTAAGGGCACCTTTGCTTCATTCCCTGTGATTGTAACTGAAGGTAACTGAAATAATTTCCAGCCTAGCTGCATAGAACTGTGCCCCAGAGTTAGGCTCACTTGAGGAAGTAGGTTTTTGCATTCTTTTTGATTGTAATATTGTCGTTCAGGAAATACTGCTCTACAAATTTACAGGACTTTTATGTACAGAACTATTCTGATCAATTGAGTGGACTTGGTTTTCAGATTAATTCTTTGAATATAGACCAGCATGTAGGAATTTCAGCTGTGAATATAAATATGTGACCACGGTGAAAAGATTTTGTTCTGGGCTACTTTTCAGTATTGGAGTTTGCTATGTGAGCTACACAACATTTTATATGAATGCATGATGGACATATGCATTAGTAAATTAGCTTTACAGATGTCTACAGCATGTTTTTATAATTGCAGACAGTTTTCAAGTTCTTGCTGTTCTATGCTGGAGACCTTGCCAACGTTTTCTTTATCATCACACTGGGCACAGGGATTTATTGGCTTGTATTCTTCAAAGTAAGTGTTTTTCCAGATTTGGTTATATGAAAACTTAGTAATAATAAATACATTTTTGCATGGACATTAATTTTCTTTTTTCTTCTTTTTTTTTTTTTTTTTTTCTTGTCAGACTATTGAGGCAAGTTATATATAATATTCTGTTTTGTGTGCTTAAATTTTGTGTTCACCTTGTTTCTTTTACTTAGGATTTGTTGTACTTGCAATCTGCTTATTAGTCATTTAAATTTTTTACACATTCATTGATCTTTTTCTGGAAAAGCTTATTCACACTTAAGTATTTATTATGTTGTCATGTATGCCAAGTGTACTGTTTCAATGTAACTTCTTAATTATAGGCTCAGCAGTTTGTATCTGTCCTTTTACCTCTTCCATCTCAAGAAGAAGATTTTGTTACATACATAGCATGTGCATTTAGTTTAAAGGTAAATAATTTTTTCCTCACCATAAATACATGACAGCATGCTTCTGTATATTTTCAGTAGGCTTGTTTTTAAATACCTTGTACAGTTATTAGTTGTTAGAGTGTAGATGTTATGTCCTAATAGTCATGTTCTAAGAATTAAGTCATTTTTCCATAGAAATTTATGATGTGGAGTCTTTATAGGAAAATAAATGTCTTGGGAAGGTCACAAGAGAAAGACTGAAAAATAATTCTTTCAAGGATAAAGGTGTAAAGAAACCCAAATGAAATAGCATCATAGCAAGAAAGCAAGTACTTCCATTTCAAGTATAATGTAAGTGCCATGAGCTCCTGATTAGAAAGAAGACAGATCCAAATAATTACATTCAAATATGTAGGATTATGAATGCAGGTTAGTATGTTATGGGGAAATAGTCAGTTTTTTAAATTTGTTACTTAGCTGTATTTCCTTCATAATTTTGGACATCATCACATGACTTACCATTATTACAAGCTTTTAAACAAAAAAAAAAATTATCAAAAATTTGTTATGAAGTTGCAGTTTCATGTATAATCAAGCTATTGATTGTTATGTTTAATGAATAATCCACACAGTGACTATTCCTACACCTTTGTGTGTATGCTGTTTCTGTCCTTACTTTTTTCTCTTAGGCTCTGCAGTTTTTACACTTGCTGGTTTCACAACTTGCTGTTGATATTTTCTTTATTGACTGGGAAAGACCTAAGGGCAAAATTCTTAAAGCAGTTGAAGGTAATTCAAAGGATACTTGTCTGTATAAGCAGCTTTGGTGAAATTCAGATATTGGTCTCAGATATTAAATTTTAGAGCTTTACTGTCTCTACTCTTTTTAGGTGAAGGTGTTACTAAAAGTGCTGCTGCGCCTGTGAGCATATGGAGGACATACTTTATAGCAAATGAATGGAATGAAATTCAGACAATTAGGAAAATAAATCCTCTCTTTCAAGTGCTTGCAGTTCTTTTTTTTCTGGAGGTAATATTACTACTAATATTACTGTTATTATTATTAATTCACAACCAGAGTGTAACATAAGGGTTTGATGATTAATTCTTGCATTCTGTGTGGTAATAGTGAATCACCTTTAAATTCACTTGAAATAATGTAATTTAGTAAAATAACCATTTTAATGCATTTTTAAATTTATATGTATGTTTAGGTCATTGCAATATTTCATTAAGGAAGACTTAAAAAAAAATCCTACTTTTAATTACCTTAGAGATCTTTGTTAGCTTTGTTTGGGTTTTTGTAAGGTAATGAGTTACCTTAAACGGCTTAAGAGACTGATAGATCTGTGTACACACTTGATTCTTTATTTGCCTACTAGCACCCTCCTGCCACAGTCTACAGCTTTATTTCTGATTTCATATTTGTCTCAACTGAGCTTCCTTTCTGCTGATTTGCTGCAGTCCCTTTTATAATGCAGGAAATAAAATGTGCCAGTTCTGTTCCTGATGGCAGTATGCCTTCAGTTACAGCTTGAGGACATGTGAGAAACTGTGCTTTAGCTTTTAAAAAATATTTGCGCTTGTTTCTTTTGTAGTTTAGTTTCGTTTTTTTTTTATCTTGGGAGGTATTCCTAAAGTGTCCAGCATATAGTTGTTTTTTATGAGGTTTGTATACATATTTTAACACTTTTATTCAATTTTATAGTTCTTTTAAACTTTTTCCTTTTAATTAAATAATGGAAGTCCTGAAACTTCCTTCATTCACTACATGAGCATTTTTGCTGTTGGTAAACAGCCAGGGCCAATTTAGGTGCAATATTAAATGAGAGAGAGAGAGAGAAAAGAAAACACCTATTCTTTCTGCATGCTGCAGCTACCTGAAAGGAGGGTGTAGTGAGGTGGGTGTCTCTTGTCCCAAGTAACAAGCACTAGGACATGAGGAAATGGTGAACCCACCACAAGTATATTTTGGTGCAACTTCTGTTCTGAAAGATTTTCACTTATATTTCACCTCTTAAGTGTTTCAACACATAGTGCTCCTCTCATCTTTTTTAGTTTGGAACTTTTTCTAGATTTTTTTTGTTTAAAATAGATATGCTTTAACACTGGAATATATAAAACTAAAAAGCTGAAATTTGGCAGAAGTTATATCTCTCTGCAGTACAGCAGTAGACTCTTTCAGAGTTTTTCAGTAAAAGCCAATATTGACTTTTTGTGAGATTGAGCTGCATGTTTTTTAATTTAGGTATCAACCCTTATATGTACAGGTTATGTTTTAATAATGTTTCTCGGTAACAACACTGGATCACACAACTGAGCTCCATTAGAGTGAGCAGGCTACTATTCCCATGTCCATTTTTCATTATTTTTCTTAATTCCTGTTATGGAAACAACAGGATTCTAATTAATACTGTTCATTTTCACCTGTTGTCATATTGATTTTCTTTTCTCTTCAGGTGGTGGGATTTTCAAACCTGGCTTTAATGGATGCTTCTTCCAGCCTTGCCAGAAGCAGTGAGAGCTACGTAGCTCCTTGGAGCCGCATTTTAAGATTTGGTGTGTCTGCTGCACTCTGGGTAGCCATTGCCATCCTACAAGTATGTAAAACACATGACATCCTGAATTATCACTTTTAGGTTGGTTCTTGGAAGCTAGAATAAATCATTAGACTGTCCAAACTGCTTATCATAGCATGGGATATGTGCTTAACTGTTATGTTTAGTTGTTTTAGTGTTTTGGGACTCAAAGTGAATCTTGTGAGACATGAGACATCTGACTTTGGAATCAGAATTTTAATCCTCTCAAGGATGTGAATTGATGCAAATACTTTGTTTTATTTTAAATAACCTTGAAGCATCTGAAGTTCAAAATAAAAAGGAGGTTCTTACTACAACTTTACTTCTTAAAGGAAGTAGTATGTCAATCCCATTTCATTAAGTCCAATGCAATGGTGGCCACTACAGAATTTATCTGTTATTTGTGGGTCTGTTAAGTGATGAAATTAATTGCTTAATAATGTCAAATCTGAAGAACTAATAAAAGAAAATTTGGTTGATTTATTCCAGGTTATATTTTTTGCTGTGATTTATGAAAGATTTGTTGAAGATAAGATAAGCCAATTTGTTGATTTATGTTGTGTGAGCAATGTAAGTATTTCTTTATCTCATTTGTAGTGTGGCATTTTATATAGAATAGTACTTAAAATAGTTGTAAGAAATATTAATATATTATTCATTTAAATAATTACTTAAATAATATTTTTTCATTTAATTTAGATTACTAGCTAACAGCCAGAGCTGATGTTTCCTTCAGCTCATTTTATTGGTGAACTCTGCAAGATTTCAGTTAAACTTTAATTGGAAAATTATTTCAGAAGCATAAGTATCAATGTGTTCTTTTATACATCTGATTTTAGGGTCTTTGGTTTTTTTTCTTTTTTTTTTTTTTTTTTTTTTTAGTTTAAATTAATTACACGTGCTGATACAGAATTAAAAAATAACAAGTTATAACAGAAATTAGGTGTAGAACCATTTACTGCCATTCTATATACTGGTTTGTGTTTTAGTCCTTCTGAGTTGCAAGTTGTCTTGGTTTTATTTAATACATTCATGTCCAGTTTCTGCTCTTGTCTTGTGCTTGTGCCTCAGCTGCTGAACATAATTTTGTCCCTCTTAACAGTTACCACCTTTTGCATGCATTTTCTCTTACTCACATCTGAACTTCCTCTTCTTTACATATGAGTTTTGAAGCTTTTCACTGCAGGAATTCCTTAACCAAAGAAGAGAGCAGTCAGAACAGATTGGATTACCTTATTTGTCCAGAACTTTTAAAAATACCAATTTATCTCTTTTATCAATCTTTCCAGCCATGGTTATTCTTCTTCTGTGAAACACCCATGTAATACCTGGGTTGTGGAAAAGAATTAGTTTTGGAGTTTATGTGATATATAAGCATTGTATCATAGTGAATGAAGTTCTGTTAAATACAGTCTCTTAGGAGTTCAGCTGGAATCATGCATATGTGTTATGTAGCACAGAAATAATCTTTGAATCAAAAGAAAATCTAATAGTTTTAACTTTTTGGCTCAAGGGAGTTAAGCAGCAGCAGATCCTTGCTGCTAAACTAATAAACTAAACTAATAAACTGATTTAGTTGATGAACTAAACTTGAAGCTGGCATGTGTTTGTAGTTACATGTAGGATGTAACTAATTAATGAAAAAGTTGCTAAATATTTTTCTCCCATATTTTTTTCAGTACCTGCCTACTTTGTATTTGTAGCAGGGCTGGCTGGTTTGAGTGAACTTCGCTATTAATTCAGAAGATCAAAACTAAAATTATAATTGGTGATTAAAATGTTCTCTCTTCCCCTATCTCTTAATCAGATTTCAGTGTTTCTCTTGTCACACAACTGCTTTGGTCATTATATCCATGGTCGCTCAGTGCATGGACATGCAGATACCAATATGGAAGAAATGAATATGAACCTGAAGAGAGAAGCAGTAAGTAAAAGTATTCATGTTTATTCCTGCTCAATTATTTATTTTATATAAAGACCACACACCTTTGCATTATGGATCTCCAGTTGTACACTACATTGAACCATGTTACTTAAAGATAGCAGGTGTTGGTATGTAAATATATGATTCAGTAGTTCTTTTAACTAGTTCTTCATCTTTCTTTTTCTTTACTCTTTTGTCTTGTTACTTCTTCACATTTCAAGGATATAAACTTCCTGTTTCTCTAAAAAGTTTTTTTCATGTATTTAAGAGCCTTCTTTTCAATATTTAAGCTTTTTATAAGGTCAGAGCCACATTCAAAAAGCTGCATACCAAAAAGGTTTCATAAAGAGACAGATCTGAAACACTAATACAGAAACTTGTAATCTGCCAATCAATTCTTTTATTCCATCTCTTCTACTATGGTGATACAATCCGTTCTTTATAAAAATTAATTTGCATAAGTATTTTTCCTAGTTTGTCATATATTATATCTTTGCTGCAAGATCAGGCAAATATAAAATGTCCAATACAAGAGGCTGCATTAAATTTCATGACATCTTGTATCTTTTTAGGGACAAGAACCTTAAATAAGGATATTGCTGTTTCAATGTTAAGTGGATAGAAAAAACCATAACCATGTGAAAATCAAATCTCAAACACTGAAATGCAGAGGAGTCTTATTAATAATGTTTTGGGCTTATGTATTCCTACAATTTTTTTCCTAATTGGTTATTTTAATATAATTTTGGGGAAAACAGGGGGTTTCCCCATGAAGATGTCAATTTTTTTATTTTCTTGGTGTTTCTGAGATGTATTAAATTTGATCTGAAAAACACATGGGAAAAACTCAGGAATCCAAAAAAAAGAAACAAAAAAAGCAAGACAAGTATAGAAGAAATGATAGACCTAAAAGAAAGTTCTTCAGAATAAATAAAATATGACTTTGCAACAGCAGGGGTCAGGATTTCATGCCATATGGAAATCTTGCTGCAGTAGAACAAGAGTGCAGAGGTTTCAAATATATAGAGATAATAAGTATTATCTATACATGAAAGAGAGGAAATGAAAAGCTTTTGGCTATTTTTGGGTCTATGAATGACATTAATAATGTTAATTTACAATTGCTTTAATTGTGTAGGAAAATCTGTGTAGTCAGAGAGGTTTGTTACCAAACACAGATGGCCAGACATTTCAGATTTCCATTTCAAGAAAAATGCGACTGCACTATGACTGGATTCATGAAACCTTAACAAGAGTAAGTGAGATACTGGTATTCTTTAAATGTTATTTAAAATATGAAATTTTTCTGTTAAAGTCTTGGTCTTGTTGTATTTCAGAAACGTGGTCCTACCAGGCTTTTGGACTCATCTGCAAATACTTTTGAACAAAGCACAAGGGCCTACAATGCCATGAACAAATTCCTCAGTTCTTTTATTGATCATGTATGTATATTGACATTACTATATCAAGGAAAATGCACTTATTCTAAGTACAGACTAAAATTTGCAAATCTGAAGGACTGTAATTCCTATTCAAGCACATGTGCTTTAAGGTTTGTTGTTAAAGATTTTATGGCATACAGAACAGTGCTTCATTAAAAGAAAAAAAAACCAAACAAGTGGAGTGCTGTCCATCAGTGCAGACTGCACTTAAAAATGACAAATCCTTTTTTATTATGTATTCATTTTTGTCTTGGGTTTTGTTTCATTCACAAAGGTCTAAGCAGCTGCACTTCACTTTGTAGCAAGTTTGAAATAATAAAACAAGAAGTGTTTTTTTTCTTTTTCTTACAGGTTCATAAAGAAATGGATTATATTGTTAAAGATAAGTTGCTGCTTGAACGACTTCTTGGCATGGAGTTCATGGAGCCAATAGAGAAAAGTATTTTTTATAATGGTAAAAAGATGTGTGGTATTTGTACTATTTTAAGTATCCTGGTTTCTGTGTAGATTTCTTTCCCAGGTTTTACAATCTAAAATGGACTTTGCAACAGGAGGTATCATTGAAAGACTGCTTGTGAGGAAGGCATTTAAGAGAAGTTATTTAGGTTACAGAAATCCTGTTTATAAATTTTCATTTGACTGTGATGTTTTTTATTTAAGGCAGATGAAAGTGACAGATGTGCACTTGTATACAGATGTTCATGTTTAGGAAATTCATAATCATAAGCATTGATAGAAATACATTGTTTGATAGTCTAGACTGCTATGGTTTCTAGAAGTTTAGATATGAATCAGAATTTCATGGCACTGAAATACACAGTTTATCATGAAAATACACCATTTTCAATCAAACTTGTATTGGACATTTTTCAAAAAAAAAAAAGGAAGAGGAAAAAGAACATGTTTCCTGTAATTGTTTACATATTTTTTTCCCTTATAGAAGTGGTGTTTTTTGATAAAATAGAGGTAGATAAATGGTCCAGAGTACTTTGGCTATGAAAAAGGTACTTTAACCTTAAAAGACCCATTTTCTGGGGAACCATTAAACAAGAATGCTAAGCTCTGAACCTCCTCCTAAATGAGGCACTAAGAATATGTTTTTATGATTTTGTTGAGTTGGGGACAGAGCTAATAATTACTAAAAATTTCAGTGACAAGGAAGTTACATCTGCTTCTTTGTTTAAAATAACTTTTAAAAATAATCTGATTGAGATTTCAGGAGTAAATAGAGTTCTATGTGATACATGGGTTTTACCTATTATGTTCATCAATATGATGCCATTTTATAAATTAAAAGTTTGTATTACTTTTCAGTAGAATGGCAGAACTGTCTCTGTGCCATAGAATGTCATAAATTGCTCTATCTCTGATTTTCCTTTTTCTTATCAGCTTCCTCAGCATGGACTGGTGAACTCCACAAACTTGCAACTCACAGATTTTTTTTTTTAAATGTTTTCTTTCCATAGATGAAGGACAGTCTTTCAGTGATGTTCTCTATTATGGCAATGAAACAACACTGCTCATCTTTGATATCCTGTTTTTCTCAGTTGTGGATTTAGCTTCCCAAAGTTTTGTTTTAGCAGCTATTCTAACATACTTGCAACAAGAGGTAAATTTCAATTTAAGAACAAAGTAATATTTTTAATGGCAGTTTAAATACTTAACTAGATAATAAATCCAGTGAGTTAGCAATGTGCAGTTAGAGAAGATTAAGATTATACTGAGACCTTATAAAATAGCATTTTTAATTATTTTGAAAAATAGACTTGTGAGAAATTGATTTTGTTCACATGATGATCCTGAATGACAAGTTTACATATAATTTTCAGTGGAAAACATTAATGTCTGTTAAAATTAATCTCACATATTCTATCATAATTTAGAGTAGAAAGGTAGTGGGAAATGTTTTAAAAATGCTAAAGGAAATTAAGCACCTAATTCATCTTATTTATAATCTAAATATTATCTAAAGTTGCTATTTTATGTTAGATACTGAAACATACTAGTATAAGTATTTCTTCATTAATACATGTTTGTTTTCTAAAATGTTCTTAGATATTTAGGTTTATTCGTAATACACTTGGGCAGAAGAATTTGGCATCCAAAACCTTGGTGGATCAAAGATTTCTCATTTAATTGAGAAGATGAAAAACTGTTACGGATTTAATCATGGAAAATATGAACATGATCAAAGCATCTCTGACCTGCAGGTTAATTGTAGTGCATTTTTCAGCATTAACTATGGAATGGGTTTGAAGCTTGTAATATTTTTTATTGATTGGTATTAAGCTTTATTTTTATGTATTTATAGTTTGTTTTTTTTAAATTTGTAAACACTAAGCCATAGACCTTTCAAAAGAAAGGTACATGCAAATAAGACAGAAGTAAACTTACTGTTGTTATTAGTAGAATAAGATAAAATTATCTTATGGCTTTTGATGTGGACCACAGACTTTGAGGCAACAATTTGAACATCTGATTGACAGGAGAGGTTGCCAACTCTGAAATTCTCAGAAAATACTTCAAATCTTTTTTTTTTAAGTTGTTTTGAGGTGTAATGTTCAGCAAATATGTGTCAAATTTTACACAGTACAGGGTTTATTTTGAATTAAGTTAGTATTTCAGGAGGAATTTTTAAAGAACACTTATTTGCAGTGACTCTCACTTGAAATTTTAACGTTTCTGTCTTGTGTCGCATAGTATTGTATAATTCTGTCTCTTCTCTTGGAGTTTATCATTGTTTTTCTTGTGTGTGGCCTACACATGACATCCCAAAGATGTATTTTCACTGAGGTACAGTGATGTTACAGTGATGTAGAGAAAGAGGCTATGATAGAGCAAAGGAGATGGTCATCAGCATTTGGGATTTGTTCTTGATCTTCTGTTTTGTGATGCAGGATGTTCAGGGAAACAACAGTAATTATTCCATTCACTTTTACCACAAAAGTGAAATGGAAGCAATTTTTTTAAACCTTTTTAGAATTGTTTTTACAGGTGCTCATGGTCTCTTAATTTTCTGATTGTATTATCTTTAGATATAACAGAGACCATAATCATTTTACCATCATCATATTTTTGGAATTTAGAAGAGTTAATAATTACTCAAGTGCCAAGGGAGATTGTGAATGGCCTTCAAATCACCTTAAACTGAGGTGTCTACCTCCCATTTTTATCACTGAAAAGTCTCCCTACCTTTTTGTACTTAATGTTTTGTCAGTAAATGGTTAAACATGAATAGTGTTGGCTGTTACTTGTCTTTAGGTGATTCAACAAGGGACTTACATGAGCAAAAATACCAGGAAAATATCAGTCAACATCATCATATTTATTCTGAAACAGAGACTGAGAACATGATCAGTTGAATTTAGTAGATTTTCAGTGCAGACATGCTTATCTGAGTTGAAGCAGCATTGAATTTCAGAAGGTTTTTGGCTTCATAAAGAGGAACATGCTCTCATGTTGGTACCATGTCATATCATAGTAAACTGAGAGTAGCACAGACATAAATCTCAGTCGCTATTGCTCCACTGCATTTGCTTTTGGTGTTGCAAAGCCTGTGCCACTTGCTAGTCCAGTACAGTTGTATTGAGTGATAGAATGTTTCTGCCAATCAGGCTGTGAACAGAGAGAGAACTGAAAAGTTAATATGCAGTGGGACATCCATTTATTAATGTGCAGTTTAGCATGGGCATTGCCATTTCATGCTTTCCTTGCTTCTGTCTGCTTATGGACACAATTCTTAGTTTGTTGGTGCACACTATGCCTCAGAAAAGGTGGGCATACAAAATTTCTAGTGGAGTGCATTGTTGAGGATAAGTAAAATTAACGTTGTTGCATTTATGATGAGTGTAGTAACTAAAGTGTCCATTAGGTTCTGGATCTGTTCAAACAGCCAAAAACCGTATTTGCACTGAGAACCCTGACTGTATGACCTCATTAGTTGTGAGGTTTCTTGTCAGTGATCTACTGAGAGCCAAAACTGTAAATTAAGCTAAGGAGCCATCTGAAAAATATTCTGCAGTAGGACATTCACAAGGCAAAGTTAGCTTCACCTGGAGTCCATGTATTTATTTGGTGAATATCTTAGCATAGCTTAACTAAACTTAGGTCCTTACAGTCCTTACTTTGCAGTTCTACTGCAAAGTCAGTGTATGAGAGGAAGTAAAATCTTTGTCATGTGTCCATATTTACTCCAGCTAACAGATGTGACTAAAGGGGTGTAGGGAGTTGCTGTGGTCCATTAATGAGCGAGGGTGACCTGGTGAAGTGCCCTAATACTGGTCTTTAGACCAATAGAACTGCACATTACTGTCAGTGGTCACAGGCACACCTATTCTCTCTGAATTCTGGTGAGGTGTTCATGATCATTAAGTTTTTCCAGGGAACAGAACCACACCTCGACAATACCTTCTCCAGACTGGTCAGATTTATGACCAACTCCCGTCAGAGTACCTAAACTGACTAGACTTGGATAAATCAGAGAATGTTTGAAAGCAGAATGAAGATGTGGTTGTGCCATCTGTAGATGTGTGGTTTTAATTAGTTCAGTTTTTATCAGTTCAGTGCTGGCAGACATGGAGACATTTCAGTATGTGTGGGCTCTCACTCTACCCTGTTGTCAATGCTTGTGCTAACCAGGTACACCTCTCCATGCAAAACTCCTGCTTTGAGTTTGCTTTAGATATTCCTTTAATTAGCTGCTGCACAGTAGGGCACGTGAAAGCTGTAATGGCCTTGCATTTTGGAAGAACTATTGCTAAAAGCAACTCTTCTTAACAGATAAATTATAAATTAATCTAAAAACATCCTGTCGAAACAGTTCAGTCACTTGGCCCTCTCTTTCTCTTCAGTGTACATACTATTCTGTTTTGCTTTCTTTTTCCAGATCATTTGTTTAAAATGTTAATATAGCTAACATAGGCACTCTCCATGATTTAGTAAATAATTACAGGAGTCAAAAGCTCTAGGAATTCGTAGAAGCTTTTCTTCACTCTTGCTGTCCAATGAACTTGGAATGGGTTGACTGAGCTTTGTTCCCCTGTTCTTTGATATTTGTTCAGGAAATATCAAGTTTGATATTTGTTCAAGAAATATCCCTTGTGATTGTATTACCAGCTTAATGTTTTGTTTTTTTTTTTTTTAATCAATATGCATCTATAATGTGTTGTTCATGTGATGAGTGTCTTTTAGGTTTCTAAATGTTCTGTTTGCCCACATGACATTTCAGTCTCTCCTGTCTGTTTCTCCAAGCAATAAAAAAATGTCAAAGGTTTGAAATGGGTTTTTTCCCACTCGTTAATTGAGTTGATCCAAACCTACAACATGTTTCTTCTTCCATGCACATGAGAGCAAAGTCAGAGTCTGCTGCTGGCTCCACAGCCCAGAGAAGCTCTGTCAGAACCACTGTGAGAAAGGGGTTTTGCAGCCCATGCAACAATGGAAGGTATGGAATGGTTTTGGATTGCCAAAACTAATGGGATGAGATCATTGTTTTTTGCCAAGTTAAATACCAAACAAATTATTTCTACAAATAATTAAAATTTGTATGCACAGACAAGGTACAGTAACTTCAAAAATATGTTAAAATGTACAGGTTTCATTTACTGGTGAGGACTTGCCCTTTACTATGACATTGATTTGAATGGTAGTGGCAGGTGTGTGACTGAGGTAAACCCTACCAGAGGTGAGAAGTGGAGCTGGCAGTGTGCTCAGCTTCCACCCTCCCTTCAGCTGCTACAGCACAGTGATGCCAGCCAAGCCCAGCTCAAGGGGTTTTGGTTTGCTTTTCCTGTTTTCAGCAGGAGTGTTTGAGCAGTGGAGTGAAGGGGACAGTGACATTGTGACACACTCCTAAGAAAATCACACGTAAATGGATGGTGGGAGGAGGTAACTACCAAACCTCTCAAAACTGGTCTCCCTCAACACTACTTACTTTCCCCTAATGCTTTTTCTCTACCCAGTATCATGCCCATTTCTCCTGTACCTTTTCATGATTAAAAGCACCATTCAACTCTCCTGTGCCCCAAGCCACTGCCTTCAGGCAGTGACTGACACAACCTCCTCCATCACCCCATCACTCAGCTGAGATGCAGATCCTGCCTTCCCTTCCTGCAGGTCGGGCACCCAGGCTCTGCTGGGGCAGCTGCTGCCTTTCTCCACTTCCCTTGGCAAATGGGAAGATGTGACCCCAGCAGGAGAATGCTGCTGAGTGAGCAGCACTGTGCGCCCAGGTGTGCCTCAGGGTTGCAGCACAGGTTCTTTGGTGACAAGAATGAAAATCCAAACACAGCCTTGAAAGTCAGTTTAAAAGCGTGAAATCCCAACTTCCGTGTATGTCTAAATGAAGGAATGAAATCAAGACACGTCAAAAAAACCATGCTCTTTGAGCACTGGCTACCCTCCAGCTTTGCCTCTATTGTCCACATACCATCTCCATCCCAGAACACCACCTTCCTTCTTTCACAGCCTTTTACCCTGGCACAGCAGACAGATGACCCCTGTGAGAAATTCACAGTCCTTGCTGGCCCACCTTTGGCTGCCAAAGGAAGCAGGGCTGTGGATGATGTCCTGCAGGCAGGATGGCCAAGCTGTGCCAGCCTCCATGGGCACAAGGGTGGGGAGGACCTGGATCCACAGGTTGGGCTGGGTATCCTGGAGCCTGTGGGACAATGCCCAGGAACCTCTGTGGGAAATGCATTTGGCTCTCTGCAAACTGAGTAACATTTTACCCTGGTAGAGCTTCAGCAAGTTGTCATGGTCCAGAGGCCTGACCAGCTGTATTCCTTTCTGTTCCAGTCTGCTTTACCAGCCTACTGATGCTATTTGTGACTTGTCACCCCTTTAGTTTTCCCCTGTGACTTGAGTCACAGCAGGAGTAGCTCCAAGCCTGGGAGCTGGGGAAAGGAGAGGCAACCCTTGGGGTTAATGAGGAAGTATTCGATGTTCAAAGCTTATCTGAGGAATAGCCCTGTGGAGGCCAGGAGGCAGAACTGCATTAGCTGACACAGAGAATTTCCCTTTGAATGTTCAGAATTGTTTCTTTGTTACTGTGAAAGCAAAACCCACATCTATCAATCTCCTCACAACCTGTGGTGTTCATAGCATCAAACCAGAGGCTGAGTCTGAGCAGAGAGAAGGAAATGTATTTGCCGTAGCACTAAAGCAGATATTCCTAGAAATCCTGCAGCAATTAAGAGACAGATCTAGGCAGTTTATTTCAGTGGTTGAGTTTTATACATAAGTTCATTTTATTACGGAATTATCAAATTTCCATTTTACAGTTCTGTGTGTCAGGGTAGCAGAAAGGCTCATGCAGTATGGAGGAAACAGGAATGGATAAAGTTAACTGTAGCCCCATGGTCACCATAATCTTCCCACCCTGGTTTACAGCTGCAGGAAAATAATCCCCTTCAAATCATATAAGAAGTAAATCTTCAGTTCTTCCTGCAAATGCTGAATAGAGATGCTTTTGGCTTTGCCTGATCTCTGGGACAAGAAGAGTTGCACCAAGTGATCTCCCAAGCAAACAGCTCAGTACCTCTCAAAGCCTGATTCCCCTTCATATCCGGACCCTGCCACTGGCAGCCAACCTGGGATGAATAAATTTTGCACTTTCAGTTCCATCTGAATCCTCTACACACTCAATGGAGCTGCTGGGGCAGCAGCCCCCTCCGCAGCCTCTTGGAGGATGGATCTGGCCACTGACTTTGGCACACATCCCCAGGCTGCTGCCCCACCTGCACCAACCCTTCTCACCTCTTCCTTTTCAGACTCACCTGGGCCTGCAGAGAGCCAAGCCCCAGAAATATTGTCAAGGGGATTGCAGGAGTTAAGCTGAAATCTTTATGTTTAATAACAACCGTGCTGAAAGCTCGGTATTTATTGCACTATCCTGGTCAAAGAAGAATGACACCAGGAGAAGGACCCCTCAGGTGTTTGTTTCTCCTAAAAGCACACAGTCATAAACCAGTTTCTGTTTTTTAGACAGTTTGAGACAGGGAAGGAAAAGGCTGCATTTTCTATTTGCAACATTTTCTTTTTTTCTTGTGTGTGGGTATTAAGAGCTGAGCTTCACTGTTGAAAAGACCAAAATTACTCTCCTGTACCTTGCAATGCAAGTTATTCTCTCTACAAACACTGGAAAATATTACTGCATGGTCAGGCACATGACAGGACATGCAGGTTGCTTTCTGTGGAGATTACAATGCAGTGAATGTTGTGACATGGGGCACCCAAAAGCTCAGTGCAGAGAGAGTGTAGCTGCCTGGTTTGCAGAGGAAGCTGCAGCTCACTGGTGGCTAACACTGCTCTTACCGCATATTATTTCTGTTAGGTGACATCCTGTCTTTGCATTTGCAGAAACCCCAGCACCATAATTGGTTTGGAAGGCAACACAATTTAATTCATTTGAAGGGCTGCAGATGCTTGTGATGAGGCTCAGGATTTGTGAGCATGGTGATGGGAAAGTGCTGGGTCTGAGACCTGTGGATCAGGACCATCTGGTCTATCAACAGGAAGAGCAGGATCCTACAGTGATGCTGTCTGGTTTGCAGCTGCAGATGTGCAGCTGTGATACCCCTGTTATACAGGTTGTAAGGAAAAGTTGGCTGCTATCAGTGAGGAAGTTTTGCTTTCTCACCCCAAATATTGTGAGCAAACCAAAATTTCCTCAATCTCTTTAGCTGTCTAGAGCATGCATTGCTCTCCAGAGGTTTATTTCTAACAGTCTGAATAAATGCAGATAAATGCTTTAATGACACACTTCTTTGAAATAATAATATGCATTGCCCATTCTCAGCAGACATGAAGCCAAAAGAAACCATGAAGTAATGGAACCTCCCTTGGTGGCCTCTCAGGACTCTTGGCTCCTCTGCACAGTCACAGTGATTCCCCATCCCTTGTCATCAAGGGAAATGCTGCCTTTGCAGCAACCATTGCCAGGGAAGGGCTGGGATCCTTTAAGATTCAATTAAGTAGCAGACATTTAAATGTATCTAGATGGGAGAACAGAAAGGAGTTTATCTGCTCTGGGGAAATGACTTCCGTCTTTACCTGGGAAAGCTTGAAATGGATGCAGTAGGTAAGGGCAAAAGTTAGAGAATTCGGAAAGCTTCACCTGCCACCAGTGATTGCCATGCCATCCATAGTTATAAAAGCTGCACTGGAAACCACAGTGTATAATTACAGGAAGTGGATGTTTTCACATTCTCTGCTTTTGTGTATATGCAGGAGAGTAAAATCCTGGCTGCTCTTCATACCCCTTGTCAGTCTCTTGGCTCAAGGATGGTGTAACAGACATCAGCAAGGAGCATGAGCCGGCTCTGCAGATGCTTGAGTTGGAAATAAACACCTCTAGAGCCCAGCTCTCAACTGGGAACAAGCCTCAGCCCCTGATATTATCTATGCAGTGGCATGAAAGGGATCTAGCTGGGCAAGTGGCTCAGAGGGTTGTTGGTTAGCAAGGAACCCTGGCAGGGTTTGCTGTCCTGCAGGGCCAGGAAGATGCTGGTGCCACCAGGTGGGGAGGAGCCAGGCCTGGGAAGATGGGCCTGGGGCAGCAGGCCTCAATTTTGCCCAGAGATACCAAAGCAAAGCACAGCATCAGCCCAGGATCACAAGGTCTTTCAGCTGGTTTTTGGCATTGCACAGGAAATACAAGGCAGCCCATCCTTGTGTGTTCCTTCTCTGCAGCCCCTTTGCTGCAAGGAGAGCATGTAGTAAATGTGAATGCTGAACACAAGGTACCACCCCATCCCTTGCTGCCAGCAATCTGCACAACCAACAGGGAAAGCTGGGACTACAGTGAGGGACCTGAGCAGATGCAGCAGAGACAACCACCCAATGATGACACCTTCTCACAGGTTTTGTATTCAGACCTTAGCTAAGAATTACCAGATTCCCCTGTCGCAGCAAATACATGAGAAGAGCATTTCTTGAGAAAAGTGCCCACAGTCCAGGAGGTTGCCATCTTCCAGCTTTTCCATATGACAAAGGCACAGGAGATCCATGGTACAGAAGGCTGTATGCCTGTATGTATGTAAACATTGTGGGAGGATTGGAGCCATCAGAAAGGTGGGGAGCAGAGAGCAACGTCTTTTAGGCCTCCCAGCAGTGGGTCTGAGTAACCCCAGAGTGCACTTTCTTCCTGCAAACCACCTCTGCAAACAGAACCAATGGCTCCCAGCAGGGAGGTAAAAGGTACCTGGCTCCCAGGTGTTTGTAACCATTAACACAAGAGTCAGTAGGGACCAGTAACCTTCCTGGCCCCAAGTTATTGCTTAAGAGTTTAAAGGAGGGATGTAAGCAATGATAAAACGCTCCAAAGCTCATATCCCTGTCCAAAATCTGGGGATGCTGCAGGTCTGTGTCTCCTTTGTTGCCAAGGAGTGATTTAGCTAAAGGAAAGGTGAAATCAACCCATTTGCTTTGGCTGGAAATGTTTTTCTCAAAGAAACCCACCAAGCACATGCTGAAACCCCACTGGTGGCCTTGCTGTGTAGTAGCACAGTCTCTTGCACAGCTTGCTCCCAAGGTAATTATTTTTAGGGTTAATTTCTGAGCAAGGGAAGGTGTTCACGCTCCCAACAAACTACACTATTAAACACAGTTTTCCTCTGGGTTTACACACACATAAAGAGGTTGTACTTAAGCCAAACCTGGAATAGAAATGTTTCAAACAACCTTCCTCTTGTTTGCTCAGTCCCAGAGCAGTATTGATTAAAGAATAATGTCTTAATGGTAACCTGTTGGAAAAGTTTGAATTCCTTTCACAACCTGGGGAGAAAAGGGGGCTTTTCAGTGAAGGTTCTTCCTGGCAATGGCAGGGTTTGGCACTCCTCAGGCAGCCATCGTGCTCATTAATTCCACAGGAAGGCTACACTGGTCCATTATAGGAAAAAAAGGAGGGCTTTGGAAAAGCGTGAATTAAATACTTGGTAATTCCCCTTTTGCCTGTACCTGAGCATGCAGGTTTAAATGAGATACAGCTTCAAAGCAGTGATTTTGGAAGGCTGTGCCAGTGCTGGAGCCGTGCTGGGGTTGGGCTGCCTCCTGGGTCAGGGGGCTGCGCTCCAAAAGGCGGCAGAGAGCTGAAGAGGGCGAAGCATGCAGGGGCATCTCTGGGAGCTGTGAAGCTGTGGGACAAAAGGCCCGCAAGTGCGAGCCGGGGAGGCTGGAGCAGGAAGGGTGTTTTCCGGCATCCCTTCCTCCCTCCAGCTGCCGCTCCCAGCGCAGCCGCAGCACGGCTCGCACGCCCCTGCGCCACCCAGCCGCCTCCCAAAGGGCCCTTTCGACAGGGAAGCGGCGCTTTTTGTAGGATCAAAGGATTGCGCAGCACCAGCTCTGCTGCCAGGCCGGGCCCTGCTCTGCAGGAAACTCCGCAGCTGCAGAACGGGGAGCCGCAGGCGCTCTGACAGCTGGCCCGGCGCCCGAGGGACAGGGAGCTGCTGTCACACTGCTCTTGGACACTTGCTGGGGGTTGCTTGGCTGTCGCCCCAAACTCTTCTTCCCTTATAAACACACAAGTCTACTCTTTCATTCTAAGGGCACTTGCTCACCTTATGCAAGACTCCAAGCGTCTCCCTGCCCTTGTGTCCCACGGCTGGCAGTCCCACTGCCTTGCAGTCTGCTCACGGGGCCAGGGCTGGCCACTGGGAATGGGTACTCTGGCCACCACCATCCTGTCCAGTTACACTCCATTGCTGACACAGGCCAGGCCAGGCAAAGCCAAGCATTTTCTTGGACACACTTGGTCAAATTCTGCATCCAACATAGGACATTATTTTGTTTCCTGGGATAGAGAGGACTGAGCCAAAGAAGGTAAAAACATCTGGAAACATAGGAGAAATGCCTTTTGATTAAATTAGCTGTAGTTTTCAAGACATGCGTGGGTTGAATGCTGAAAGATTTGATGTGGAAATTTCTGTGCTGCAACTGCAGCGGAGAGTTGGGATGCCCAACATTTGGATGCTCCCAAATACTTTGCAAAATGTTGTGTCATTTGCCATCAAATATCTGCCGTGCACTTGGAGATCTCTGGCCCAAGCCTGCTCTGTGCAGCCTGCTCCTGTACTAGGAGTAGTTGTAGCCTAAATACTGCCTTTCCAACAGTGATCTCAGCACTGCCAGCAGGGTTTCAGTGCTGAGGCTTCTTCGAAGTGAACAGAAGTGTGACCTCCCCCGACCACCCCATTCATTGGCTGTGTGTCAGACTCTCCTTCTGCTGCCTGCCGAGGGACCAAAGCCAAAGGAACAGCCTTCCATTTCTGCTTGTGACCATCTCCTCACTGAACTCCAGTCAAGTTATTTAAGTGCCCAACAAAAGCACAAAATGTATATTAAAGGTACTTCAAAAAAACATAGGAATAGGATCTCAGTGAGGGAAAGGCATAAACGTGAAAGTATAGTCTTAATTAAAGCCAATCTCCCTGTAATTATTTCAAGTTAATGGTCATTTTGTAATGTCTATGTGCCTACAATAATCTGAGTTAATGTTCTTTTATGTATATGTTATATATTGTTATATGGAACAGCATGCAAATCACTTTGGGATTATCAGCTTGTTGTCATCCCCATCTATATCTTATGCGTTTTATTCAGAAAGTATGAATTGAGGCAAAATAGCTAGACCTTACCAAAGCCCCAGTTATTTTAGATCAATTATGATCAGAAATACACTTCCATGAAACCATGGGGCCATGTAGACACCTACATACATGCACATTCCCTGTCAGTGAATTCCTCAGTCAATTCAGGGGTTAAAGCCACATTTTTTCTCACCCCCAGCATAGTGAAATGTAAATAGGCCACTTGTTTTGCTGCTCTGCTTCGTGTATCAGGCACAGAGGGTCCAGAAGTTAGTGCTTAGTTGGCAGTTTTGCTGATAATGAGGGAGGCAGAGCAGCCTGTTCATTTACAGCCACATCACCTCTGCTGACAGAAGTAAAAATGGGCTTTTGTCAACATCAATAAACAAATTAGAAACTGCTCTGGAGAGACAGAGCGTCAACAGCGACAGGAGGGGAGGGCCAGGCCCTTCCAGCCACTGACTGCAGGGGCTGTGACACCTGGCTGCCTGGAAGGCTGCTCCTCTCTGCTGCTGGCCTGGTGGGAAGGCAGCCTGAGGACCCTGGCCATGTGCAGACCGAGCAGGGAAGCACTCACTGGATATGGGGGCTCAGTTTGCTGGCCTGGCTCCCACTGCAGCTCCACCAGGCAATAATTGCTGTCCTACAGATGGTAGGAATTTTCCTCACTGGTTCCTTGAGCTGCACAGTTGCCAAGGATTCACAACCTCCATGGGGCTACCAATATTTCAGACTTTTTATTTTCCGGGGATGAGAAGCCTGGAAAGGCCTAGCACAAATAGGGCTTATAGGTCCCTGCAGAACAGGACAGAGCCTGGCATCCTGGAAGATATCCCATGATATCCTATCACACCAAGGACATAAAGATGCCAATGCCCAGGGAACAAGGAGCCTGGACACATTGACAAAGACTTGGATAACACAGAATGAAATTCCTGGACTAAAGGAAGTTTATAGGAACACCAAACCCTAAACCAATTTAAACCCCAGGATCTCCATTCAGGTTTCATACTATCAAAACTTCATTTTTAAATCGAACATCTCCTTTGTTGTCTGTGAGGAACAGACTCACCACCTGTCCTCCCACCCCTCAGAAAGAAGAATGCTTGTGCTTTCCAACTCTCCATCATTTCCTCTCACCTCTTGCAGCCTCTGCAGGTTTTCCTATATATTTCTTATGGGAAAATACATTTCCTTCAGTGTTGCCTTCATGGTATTGAGGGCACATAATTTGTTGTTTTATCCAAGTGCTTATCTCTCCTGTGTTTGATGTTTATAAGAGCTATTTGCCAATGATTTCCAAAGTGTTCTAATAACAGCTGTTGCTTCCTTTATGTATGCCAGAGTGAAATTGCCTGTATGAGATCCAGAGATAGGGCAAATAAGGGATGCACTGCTCTGGCTATGATAGTCTCTTCTTCTATACCACCCAGGGTATATACTGAATGTCCAATTGGGTGGGTGATTTTAATGCTGCTGGAGGGAGCAAAGGCTACTCTGTGCAGTCCAAAGGCTTTTCATGCAAGGAGACAAATCCACAGCCCTCATTGTCTTACCTGTGCAGAGCTGTTTGGATGTCTTTCCAACCCTCAGCTCAGAGAAAATTTGTTCCCCAGGGCTCACACTAAAGGTGACATTCAGGGCATTTTGTAAACATGCAGGTGCCTAGCTATTACAGACACACTTCCCAGAACCCAAAGAAACAAGGCACACACTTGAAACTTCCCTCACAACTTAAAGTGCTTCCATTGCTGTTTCTGGACTTTTACCTGTGGCTTTTAACTGTGGCTCAGTTATAAGGTCCAGCTTGGACTTCTCATTATCAGCCATATTAGATATCCACACATTCCTCCAGAGCTCTGGTTCAGCCTTACATGATGCTGGTGAGCATAAAGAAGCACTAGCTGCAAAGGCTGTCACCCAGGCTGAGAGCAGAGAAGGTGTCCTATAGTTCCACAAGGTTTGGAGGAAAGGCACTAAATACATCCCATTTCTTTTCCATGAGGGAAGTAAAAGCAGCAAGTGACACAGGGAACAAGAGAAAAGCACATGAGGAAAGAGGATGGGGAGAGAAAAGATTTCCCCATTGTCACCACCGAGGCTTTGTGCCTACAGCAGAGATTATGAGATGACTTCTGATGTCAAATAAATCATGGCCTCATGCATCACCCTATTTTTCTTACAATTACTTGATTACCAGATAACCTGGTGCATTAAAAGCACCTACCTCAAGGTTGTAATATTGTATCTTCAGCAGAAACAAGCAGGAATCATCACCGTGCTCAGCATGGTGCTTTTTTTGGTCAAAAAACATCAGAATCATAGGCAGCTCAAATGACAATGCAGCCCTCTGTAACCAGGTGGCCACCCCTTTCAGAAACAGAACAGATGCAAAAAATAAAATGTTAAGAAGAGGTTAGGATTCGATAAATGGAGAGACAAATACTGTGATTTGGGGACTGGCCTGTCCTTTTCCTGATGGCACAGGTTTACTGAACTCAGAGACACAAGACTGCTCAGTTCTTCATCAGTTTCTCTTTGGTTGTGTTTGCTGCTGGCAGAGCAAGCTCTGTACTCAGTCACTCACATCCAATTGTCTTAAGTACTGATCAACCTCTTGCACAGACACCTGTGCACAGAACATGCCTTTACTGACTGACCCCCATCTCCAGCAGTACTTCACTCTGGGCCTCAGATTTCCATCACAGGAAAATTTGGACACTCCTTTCAGTGCTTTTATTTTGATTACACACATAGCTTTAATTCTACTCAAGATTTTGAAGAACTTGGATAATTTTAACAGAGCTTTAAGAAAAAAAGAAATCACATGATTTTTCATATTCTAATTACTGCAACAAAGCTTGAAAAATTATAGATTTGCTATGGTCCATGTTTCAGATGAGGGCTCAATGCCAGTTTGCCATTGGGAACTAAAGATAAAACAAAGATGAAAGAGTAAATGCAGTCCTGTGTGTTCAGCCCAGAAGCCAACCATACTATTTGAAAACATGTTTCAGACACAGCCACATAACTGATTTGGAAAGCAAAACTCAGCTACAGTTTTAGAGAATTCAGTGCTACCTGGAACAATCATCACTCGCTCCCTTAATGGAATTTTATCAGAAAAACAAAAACATCCTTAATATTTCTAGCACAAACCAGGCATGGATCCAAAAATATTTTACCTCTGAGTAAGTGGGGAAATGAGCTTTTTCCACCGTGCGTTCTCCTGCAGTGACTCACCAAGGAACTCAGCCCCCAGTGTAAGGCATCCTTGCACAGTGATCCATCAGGAGCAACGCTCAGCCAAGCATGTGGCATCACAACCACAGGCAGCAAGCAAGCTGAAGATTTATTTCACCGTGGGTATGAAATGCATATTTCATTATGTCCACTATGCAGATAAGCTGGGCATGTAACCTCAGACAGCTTGATTACAATATCAAAGCATGGTGAATGCTGGTTTTCCTAAAAGTTCTACCAGTATTTTGAATATTCAAAACAAAGCTCTGTTCATGTCCATTTGTGGTGGTTTGTCCCAAATGACCAGGAGATCCCTACTGTAAGGCACATACGTACATAATCCTGTCTGGGAATAAAACTACAGTAAAATATTCACAGGACAAAGGCTGGCCCTATGCCATCTTGTGCTGTGAGTGTTCCCTCCCACACACCATCTCACGAGAATAAAGCATATTTATTCTCACTACTGTATTAAAGAAGAGATGCTGATTGTTTAGCAAATCCTATGGTAACACATACATTTAAACTCAAAAGGCACAGCTGGATGATGGAAAAGAGCCAAGAGGACAAGCAGACCTGCTTTCCTTGCTCCCCTTTCCTTCTCCCCAGGTCCCCTCACCCCAGCCCAGCCACCCCCTGCCTCCTCAATGGGCAGATTCAATTCACTGAACCAGCAGTATACAATACAGGGGGGAAACCAGTAATCTATTTCCAGCTTTGGAAGTTGTGTTGCGCTGGCAAAGGGTCTGTGAAGCATGGCAGGCGGCACAAGGAAGGGGCTGGGCGGCAGGTGAGCAATGCAGGAGTGCGGTGAGGATGCTGTCGCTGCTGTATCGCTGAGCCCTGCCCTGCCCGGGGCCGTGAGCAGGGGACGCGTCGGGCACACCCAGAGGTGCCGAGTCCTCACCTGCAGGGCGGTACGAACCAGCTCCCAGCCAGCTTTGTATTGACTCAGGAGCCTGACAAAACCCCTGAATCATTGCCAACTATTCATGTGTCGGTTTTGATGTGCTGGAAAGCAGCTCATGGAGACAAGTTGTTCTGACAGTAAGATATACCTTGTTGTTGCTCAGCTAGGGGAGAAGGCATTTGCTTTTCAGAGGATATTCCTTAAAGTCCTTGACGATTCCTGCTTACCAGACACCATCCTGAGACCTATCCAAACCACAGAGAAGTCAGTGTTAAAACTTGCCGGCTGCAGTCATTCCCACTGGGACCTCTGTTTTTCTGTCAAAATAAATGTCAACATAATGTAGGTCTTTACATGCAATACACCTTATATAAAGGGAAGCTTTCAGTGTACCTGTTTACTTGGTGGTGTATATTTTTGCAATGAATTAAAATGCCAAACTGAATTTCAAGGACTCAGCTGAAGATATGCGCAGAAGGCATGCAGACTGGGTGCAGGAATTACCATGTCACTCACTGATTTTGGGGAAAACAAGACAATGGAAAATGTCCCTCACCTAACGTTTTCTCAAGCATTTTTAAATGAATGTGCAAGATCTTTCACATCACAGTTAATTTCAGAAATATAAATGTTTCTCCCACTGTACCAGACCAAGAGAAGCAAGGTAAGAAATCAGAATTACAATACCATAGTGCTAATTTCTGAACTCAGCTGTAACTATGGCAATCTTCATTCACAGTATTTGACTGAGACTGTAGATGAATAGTGCACTTAGCAAGCTTGAATAAATCACTACCTCACCATTACAAACGTTACCAAGACATGAACTTCTACAAAAATAAAGCTTTATCAGAAATTCGTATTTCAAGAAATCATTTGACATTATCTCTGCATTGCCTGCTCATGTTGACTACAGGGACTTGGCTTTTCAGAGTAGCCAAGCATTAAGGGAGACACATTTCAAGAGACAGCAAAAAAAAAAAAAAAAAAAAAAAAAAAAAAAAAAAAAAAAAAAAAAAAAAAAAAAAAAAAAAAAAATTGAAAACTAAGTATTAACATAAATTCTAATACAATGTCCTGTTCCTGTGCAATTACTGTTGAAAGCTGATACTGTCAGCAACAGTATTTTGCTTTTCCTGGGTTGTAAAAAGTGAAAAGGGGGCACTGGGCCAAATTCTTCTCTCACTTATATGTGTTTTCCCCTCCCACCTTCATTGGCGTCAGCAGCCTCAGCTTGCTGCATTGTCACAGTTCTGAGTGTTCCCCATACGTACGTTCAACTAAAGGAGTAGTCTGGTATTAACAGAAAACAAAACAAAACAGAAGAAATGGATCAATAAGCACATTTCATCTCTGCATCCAGCTCCCCTGATGTTCTGGGCTGCCAGGGAGTGCTTCACTCACCAGCTGCTCCCTGGTATGTGGTACAAGCCTGTTGTTCATCTCTGCTTCATACAGCATTTTTCTCTATTCTTCAGGTACAGAAAGCAAAACAATAAAAAATGATAATTTTCAAACATCAAAACCAAACCTTTCTTAATAGAAGTGTTTGGTGTGAGACAGCCAGTTGACAAGTTTTTGCTTGCTACTTATTTATGTCCAAGAGAAGTCAGAAATGCTCTGGATGCTGTATTTATTTCAACATTCACTATACCAATGCATCATGTGGAGCAACTGCACCATACATGTGTTTGACAAGCACTTAAGCTAATCCATAGCCACAAAAGTCTGGTTAGTGGTGCTTGAACACAACAAAGAAGGCATTTCTAGTTCCCAGGGATGGGCACATTTCTGGCAGGACTCATCACTGAATCCCAACCGGGTCAGAGATATCTGGCTTCCCAATATCACACTACATCTGGTGATTTGGCCTTGGTAACAAGACCAAACAGGCTTGGCCACAGTAGCAAAACAAAAAGTAAAGGTGGCAAGCCAAGGCACTTGGCAGAATCATGATTGCTGCAGGCAAGAAATCATGCAAACATGATGGTCTGACTGTGAGTGCTGTAAAGATGGCCTTAAGGAATGACCATGGAAAATGGTACAGTGTGGGAAGAGACTCAGTTATGCTATAGTCCCTTTTCCCTTAAGTTTTCTTTGAAACTTTTTTTTTTTTTTAAGAAAGACCTGGCAGCAAAACAACATTTTTGAACTTTTCTTTACTGACATGACTGGAATGTTTGGGTGTGAGCCTTGCTGCAGTGTGTGCTACAGGCTGAACACTGTGCAGCAAGTCCCATGCCTTTGAGCACAAGCTGGACACAGGGAGTGCACTTCTTGTGCAAATGGGAGCTCTGATTTTTGCTGTCTGGAAACAGTTCAGAGTTGTCAACGATGCAGATTGGCTAATCAAAACTGCACATGGCTGAAGGACACACACACGTTGACCTTTACTACAGCCTGGGGAATGCTGCAGCAGCCTGAAATGACTTTCTAGAGTTGCTCCCACTGTTTGAGTTCTTTGCAAGTACTGGCAGGGATACTGTGCCTCCGAACAAAGCACCTTTTAAATATGTACTTTTCAGAGAGAAGGGAGGAATTATCTCTGATTCAACAGGGCTTTCAGATACCTTTTCCAGATTACTACTGTGGCTTCATTCAGTTACACAGACTTCAAATTAAAAGTTAATGAAAACTAACACACTTCTTATTTCTCCTGAGGCAAATTTGCTCTCCTATTCAGATGGCTGAGAAAAGTAAGTCAGAAGAAAATGCCTCCTTGTCTGACAAAGGGTGCAGGGATTCTGAGAACTGCCTAGCAGCAAATTCCTGCATCAATGCCGTTGCTGTAATTTTGAATCAGTTGTGCTCATTTTCCAAGTGTGTTTTATAGCCACCTCCCACATGGCAACACATGAGCAAGTAAAGTATCATTAGCTCTGATGGGCACCCTTTGTCTTCCTAGGAAATGACTAAATGCTATCCTCAAAAAGCTGAGCATTGGAGAGAAATTACAGACTCATGTTTGGCACAGAATGTGGTGTTAGCAGCTGTACTGACTGCCTGCCAGGAGCTGTCTGCCTACAGAACATGCTGTCTTCCAGCTGCTCGACCTAAGATAGTCCAAGAGGATAAGAGCAGTGTTAGAGAAGTGAACGGATTTTCTGTGTGCAGATTTCTCTTGCTTGGTTTTATAGCTCTTTTCTGGGGAAAGTGCGCTTGTTGCCAGTCTTCTTATGATGGCAGATTCAAGATGTTTTTCCTGGATTAACCTAAGGCACTGCTTTTTGACTTGGGGCAAGGTGTCCATTATTAACGTGCAAGAAAAAACCCCCACCCTCTGACTCATATATCTTACCCAGTGATACAGGCAAATACAAACCAGAATGACTTGAATACAGGAAAATAATTGGGATTTTTTTTTTTTTTTTTTTGCTAACATCTTTAATCCATTATGCTTCATAGACCCTGTCCTCCCTTATTCCAGCTCTTCTTTTAGCTGGTCCTGTTTAATCCCAGCAATCACCTTGAGTCATGATACTGGATACAATGCAAGAGACTCACATGTACAGTTCCTGTATAAAAAGTTACTGTTTTTCTGAACACAGCAAAAAGCAGGTGAACAGCAAGAGCCCACCTGTGTTTACATTCAAGCCCTTTCCAGGAAGTCCTTTGCCCCAGTGTTTTCCTTCCTTTCAGTGCCATGTCCCTGAACTCAGTTTACTGTGCCCTTTGCATTTCTAGCCTTTTTTTTTTAATAGTCTTTTTTCCACCTCTCTCACCTGCATATGTATGACTCCACAATTTTTGGCTTAACAACTTTCTGTCTGTATAATTTACCAGTACACTGCATTGCAAGCCTGTCTGGGGACATGCTGTTACTTAATTTTGTGATATTGGTGCAATATTTGGGTAGGTGGATAGTACTGGTTTGGGTTTCAGTAATCAGTCACTTAACTGCTTCCTCATGCCAAACTAATTTAATGTATTTTTTTCTCATCACATAGCTTTTTCTTACTATTTTCAACAAGAGTTGATGTGATCACAATTTGATTACATTTTGCTACATGTGAAGGGAAGTAAATTAGAATTGCACACAGTAATTTTGCAAATGGCCACAATGATGCTGGGATAGCTCCACAGGCTAATGGAGAGAACAAAAAATCACTCCCAGGATGTGGTTTTGTATTCCCTCCTGCTCCCCTGGCCTGCTGCAATGCCCTTCCCTGCTGCCAGACTGCTGCCTGCCCTGCTCTGTGTGCTGAGCAGTTGGTGGAGCTGTGCCCTGAACTGCTCTGTGAAATGATCCAAGTTTAGAAGTACTTCTGGGAGAGTTCAGAGCACTTTCACTTTAAAGTATGGCTGGATACACTTTTTTTATGGGTGGTGACTTGGAGGGTCTCAGAGGGGACATTGATTCCACAGACAGGATATTCTCCACCATGGAAATCAAGCCCCTGACATAAATCTGAATTTATTATTATAATCCAGATCCATGAGCAGAGGCTGGGGGAATTTGTGCACATCTCATCCACCAGGACATTGGTCCAAGCCAGGGGCTTAAGAAGCAAGAAAGATCATGATGGTACAGTTGGATGGCTTCAGCCAGACAGTAGCTAGAGTGAACAGAAAAATAGTGATCTGCCTTAGAGACTCCAGGGTTATCTGATCTTGTACTTTTAACCTGCATGGCATTGGTATGACTGAGCCAATTTATACAAGGGTACAGTGACACATCACAACTCACATCACTGGGTAGATCAAAGCCCTCTGTGCACTTTGACCATGAATCTTACGTCTCCCATTGGGATCAAATGGTAAGGGAGATTAATTGCTGTGAGCACCAAAAATGAATGAGCATGAAGACTGTGCTTATGATGATAATACTTGTGAATGCATTTGTTTTCTAGTATTGGAAGTAAATATTTTATTCGTTATGTCATGGGAATGCAAGATTACATCAGCAACACATTTAAAAGAAACAAAAATATTGTGTGCTACAGCAGTTTGCTTAGGAAACTGAAATAGTGAGTTAGGTGAATCAGTCCTTGATAACCCAAACTGTAATTCAAAACGCAAACGCCTTTCTGAGCTCATCTATTCTGAGCTGGATAGAACCCAGCATGTTTCAGTTTTAAATAACTCATTCCCATGACCTTTGCAATTCACTACCTTACACAACAGTGCAAAAAAGAGCCTCATACACATGACTCAGGCTGCCTTAGGGTTCCTGAAATTTAAGAAGGCAGCCTACATAACATGATCACAAGCAAAAGGAAAATAAAAGACAGCTTATATAACATCCAGACAAATTGAACAAACCTCTGCAGTTACACAAGGCTTCAGGCTCATGCATCCAAAGTTCAAAGAAGTTTCAAAGAAACAGCCTGATGTGCATGGTGTTTAGCCCCAGTGTTTAAAGTCAATACTAATAGAATAAATAATCCTTCTTCTTAAAATATTACTCTAAAACACTTAGCTTGCAATCTGGACTTGCTCCAGGGCATTTGAAACACACTGAGTAAAATGATAATGGAGAAGGAATAAGGTGCCTGGACTGCTAGCAAGCCCAAAAGGTTTGCAGGAAACGTGTCCTGAGCTCCTGAGAAGCAGTAGGGTAGCAGTCTTCTTGTGCTTACTCTATGTCCTCCCTGGGCTCCTAGATCTTTATGGAGGTTCCTCGGAGGCACAGCCCATCTGTGGGGGAACATGTGATCTTGCACCACCTCCCTGGCCTCTGCCACAGGGACATCGTTGAGCTGTGCAACTGAATATGCAGGTTATTCAGACTGGCAAGCCAATTCCAGCCCTGGGCTGGAATCCAGATTCAAGGAAAGCACTCCAGTGCCAATGTAGGGCAAAATTAGAATGGGGGATCTCTAAATGACCTTATAAAAAATTCCCCAGGAGAAGAAAGGCACCCCTAAAGCAGGCCTGCTGGAAATGATCACAGTCAGGCCTTCTCTTTTGATTAAAATACTGGCACAGGAGCACAGCTTTGCTCTGCTGAGATGGCCAGGATCTCTCAGAGGGAGGGAGTTGGCTGCCTTCAGTTCCTGAATACCATAAACAAAGCTCCAGATCCACTTTTAAGACACAGTGTTGCTCCTTCTGCTTGTTCCTATCTTACCATGTAACAGCCTAATAGCTAAAGCTTTCAACTGGAAAAGGCTGGTATAATTGTCACCTTCATTCCACACTGCCTCTTTTCCAGATAAGCCCTCTTACTGTCTGGCTGCAGATCAGCTGAGGTGAGGGCAATGCCCTTACCATGCAGTCTGGTCACTCACATAGGAATCCACCACTCCTTGGCTCAGAGGCAGCAAATGAGACTCTGTAACCTTCTGCTTAGGACACTTGCCTGGAAGAATAGCATACTGGATCTAATCAGGAAAGGGAAAAGGTTAGAACAAATATGTGTTTGGTTTGTTTAAAAATAGAAATGAAACATATAGTATAAAGCAAATAGTAAATATTTATGTAGATAGGATCACTTGAGATACTAGATCTATTTATCAACCAAGGAAACCAGTAACATAAGTCATCTTCTTTTTTTTTTTTTTTTTTTTTTTCATATACAAACACTAAAGGCTACAAGGTCTTATTTTCCCAGCATTAGGTAAGGCTAAACTGAGGAAAGCAAAGAGGAATGAGGATGTAACTCCCTTGTTACAAGTGGAAATGTGACCTGATCTAACCCTGGGCCCCAAGATACCCAAGAGATTGGTTCAGAGCCTACTCTTGGATTTTAAACTGAAATTTCTAATGTTGTCTTCCATAACTACTATTCAATTCAAAGTACCCCCTCATGCAAAGACAATATCAAGTAGTTGGCAGTGATTGTTCTTCCTCATTGCTGGAGAAATTGTCTTGCACATTTGCATAGAAAGATCTCAGCTCAAGCCAGCTGTTTCTACAGACCATCCATTGGCTTCCCTCTCTTCACTCCAGTGACCTCAAGTAAAGACAAAAGGCTGTATTCAATCACCAGATGAGCAATCTTTTATTTTGGGGTATTATATCTGATAAAATGAACCCAGGATATCATTGTTCCAGCAGCATTAAGTAAGCAGCATTTTATCTGTTGAAAAGTGTAAGCTATTCTCTGCATGGAAAAATGCAGGCAGATTCCTCTCCCAATTTTGATCTCCACTATTTCCCCTGAATTCTATTTAATCTTTTGCATGGCAGCCATTATAACTGTGAATGTAGTTACTTTTAAAAATGACTGTAACAAAGAAATGTGAAAAATGCACATGATGAATTACAGCTGGAAAAGGGATCAGACCCTTCAGAACTGAGGTAATTGCTGGTCCAGCTTCCTGATATCCTGAAACTACTTCCTCGTAGCCAGACACTGATAATGTCCTAAGTGTCATTCTTGGAGCTGGCCAAAAAATTATTTTTTTACAGAATTTTCTCTACTTCATCAAACTGTCAGAATATTGTATTCCCCAAACTGGATACCAGACCCTGAAAAACCAGCCCAGGTGAAGAGCACAAACTAGTGCACAGCTACTACCAAATGAAAAAAAATGCATTAAAAAAATTCTCTGCTAATGAGATGGGAATCAACATGGATGGTACAAAGAAGTTCTGAGGGGCAAGAAAGAACAGTTGCTAGCATAACATGGAAGATTCTGATTGACTAAAAACTAAAAATCTTCAAAATGAAAGTGGTGAAGTGCTGGAGCTGGGGCCCAGGCAGACTGGAGAACCTCAGTCCACAGAGATGTTCAAAACAGAACTGACCAAGGCCCTGAACAACCCGGCCTGGCTTTGAAGGTGGCCCTGCTTTCAGCAGGTCCTGTCTGACCTCAATTACTCTCTGAGTCTAGGAAGTTGGATCTGAACTGTTCAATGCTTCATTTCAGAAAGGAATTAAGAGTGAAGATACAAAGAGCCTTTAGGGGAGACAAAAGAAATTAAACTATCAGAGAATCCCACATTAGCAGCAAAATACCCACTGAAAGCAATTGTCTGTGATTTGCCATTGGACTTGCCTTTAGAAAGGGCAAAGGAGAGATGAATCATGTGGCTCAGTGCTCCTGGTTTACTCTAAAGTTGATACTCAGGCGTTCTTTAAAAATCACCTTTTGCAGGGCTCATTGTAGAACTTCAGAAATGTTCACTGTACTCAGGAACCCAGCTGTGTTGAGGCAGAACAGATGCACCACCCACAGCAAACACTCCCTGAGAGGGCAGCAGAAAACTTGAATGTACAACCAAACTCTCCCTTTGAAGCAGAATGAAGAGCACAGGCCACCGCTGTTTGCAAGAACTCCATCTGCTCTGAGCTCTACTGACACATTTATTTCTGCCACATAATGCTCCTGATTTCCACTAAAAATAAATTGCTGCTCTGTGGAACAGTATATTTAGATTGCTGTCATTGCTTCTGTAATGCTCTCGGGAAAAGGAAAGAACACAGTTTAGTCCTGTCCAATCCTTCCTGTTTATTCCTTACCTGGCTTGTTTGTCTCCCTTATTTGGCTTTTCTTTCTGCTCTCAAAACTTATATGATTCTTCTGCCCTTTTTTCCTGCTCCAGGTTGGTATGGCAGCCTGCCAAGGGGAAGTGTTTGATCTGTGCATTCAGTTTTAAGACAGGTTTTATGAGCAACTGCTCTTTTCAGCAAGCACAGGAGCAACACAGCATTTCTGTAACATTTCTATAGCAAGAATATAATAAGAATGTTAAAGCTGTCAAGTCAAAAACAAGTGAAGTATTACCCTTTATTTCTGAACTAGCTTTCAGTAAAAATGAGTCAATAAAAATGAACCAATAAAATATTTATCCATCAGGCACCAGAACCTATTCAAACTAGAAGGTTATTGCAAACACTTGATTTCAAATGAAAATGGATTTTGATGATCTGTAACAGTGTTTCTCTGGAAACATGTTTCTCTAGAAATGCATTTTTTTGGAAATGTATGTTAGGGTAAATACTGCAGCACTTTAGCTGCAGTGATAATGCATAGCTAGCTGCCTGTTGGTTCTGCAGTGCAGAATTAGCCACTGCTGACAACAGGCACATTAAGACAAGAACTGATGTCTCTTGTTACACTCCGTTGATAATCCTTTCATCCAGGGCAACAGGGAGACTTTGCATACCTTGAAGTAGTTACAAGTAATTGCTTTTCCATCAATCTCTGGTGTAAAATGTTAAATGTGGAACAACATGCTTTTATTCATTAAAATATTTTTTGTTCTTTAGAATCAGCAAAAACGGACTGTTGCTCAAAGTGCACAAAAAGGTCATGGCAGCAGCAAGATGAAGAGAAGGAAAAAAATCTAACTTTCCAGTTAAATTGCAACATTCAACTTCTGGCAGCACACCAGCAAACTCACATAAGCCTGAGGAGCAAAATGCCAGCCAAATTTAAGCATTTTATCTTTAATTTATGGGATTTATATGTGGTTGCTTAGGACAGAATATTTTCTCATTAATATTTTAAAATTTGAATTTTGTCTGATGTTCAGATATATCAGCAGGATACTGTGAGACAGAGAGCTAAAACTTCCAAGACCAGCTCTAAAAGTAGCTCCTCTCCTGGCCTTCAATCAGGAAGAAAGGGATAATTAAATCAATAAACAGGGAGCCGTGCCACTAACCTTTCAATTTCACAGCAAATTACAGAGAATTGAACTAATGGGCACAAGATGTTCTGAAGACCAAAAGTGCTCAATGCTAACTATTCTGTGGAATGTTTTTCTAGGTACATTTCTAGCAACATTCTCTGTGAAAGTCATGCATGAAGCCACTCCAAACTCCTCACTTAGAGGAATATGAGGTGGTCAGTGATGACTTCATGCTAACCCATTTCTGTGTATCTACTCACAGAATGATGACTCAAATTCACCCAAGCAGAGGTCTGCCTTCCCTCAGCCTTCTTCCTTCTGACAAGGTAAGAAGGTGGCTTGATGGTGCACCTTTACATAGTCCATAAGAAAACTTCCAAACTTGGGGCCTTACAGTCATTCTTGCTGCACGTAGAAAACTATGTAAATGTGCTGTTATTTCAGCACATGCTGGCAATCTATTTTTAACCATATGCTACCGTTTAAAAGAAATGCAAATAATTTGTTTTCCATGCTGTTTAATGAAGTTTTTAATGTATAATGTGTCTGTCAGATGCCTTTTTTGTTTTTTCCACTTCTAAAATAAACTTCAAAGCTAAAATGATGGGTACCATTCTGGGTAAACAAACAAGTTTCTCAAAAGCACCCAGAATACCAATAAATGAAAATTTTAATACTCGGTGTTTTCAACCACTACCATGAAAGACTTGCATTTCTAAGGATGGCATCATTTTATCTTTCTAGCTGGTTTTCACACAGAGGGTCACAGGGCAGTACTTTCCACACTCTTAGATTTCAAGTAGAGCTCTTGAGTCTTCTGGATACTAAGTGCAGATTTTCTTTTTTTTCTTCTCCAGGTTTTGGTACACAGCTGTACACATCCTACTAACTGAATAAATACATAAGTATAGTCAAAAATCTATGTTTTGTTACAGCTGCTGAAAGCTAATTGCAACACCCCAAGGCTTGCTAACATCTGCTGCCAACAGCACACAGGAAAGTGGGCACCCTGAAAAATAGTAAGGTGTGAGAGCACAGGCATCTATAAACAGAGAGAAGGTCAAGGAAATCAAAATACTGTCGAATTTATGTACTTTCCATATTCGGAAATGTACATGAAGAGTAAGTCTGGATCAGAGTAATACCTCAGAAGCACATGCAAAACTGAGCGTTGCCCTAGAGATGTGCAACAGGGACAAAACGGGAACTAAGGGAGGAGAGGAAGGAGGGAGGGGAGGCTCCTGGAACGCGGTGTCCTGGGGAAGGGCCGCTCCTCCTCAGAGCTGTCCCTGCTGCGGCGGCGGCGATGTGGCGGGGCCAGGGCAGAGCCCGGGCGGGCACTCCGCTGCAGCCTGCGCTGCCTGGAGGGATGCTGCACCAGACAAAACACCACGGGAAAAACTAATAATTAAAATAATAATAATAATAAACCCCGCACGTTTCAGCACAAGCTTCAGTGGTCTCTTGCGGAGTTAACATGCTTGACTGCAAGTCAACTCCAACATTTCTTGGGGGGTGGGAAGGGGGGGGAAAGCCAAAAAGCACCACTCTTTAAAAGGATTTCAGAGTAAATACCAACACCTTACAAAATTTAGACCACAAAATATTTCCCATATTCGGTCTCCATAATAGTCAGAAGTTGTGTGACTGACTCCTGTCCAAATGAGTGTAGGGGGCTTACTCCCCCCAACCGACAGCGCGGTGCCTGGCTGAGGGGACAGACGTTAGCGGTCTCTGGCGGAGTTAACGTGCTTCGTACCTGTTAAAGACACTGCGGTAGCACTGCAGGGGAAAGGCCGCGGCCCCATGTCCCCTGCCATGGGCTCCGCGGGGCCCTCCCCGCCCTCACGACACTCGGGGGGGGGGCACGGACACAGCGCGCGCCGCCGCCCCTTCCCGCCCCTGCGCGGTGCGCGCGCACGCAGCGCCCCCTCCTCCCCCGCCCCCCGCGCGCTCCCTCAGCCTCCGCGTCACGTGCCCGCCTTGCCCTCCTCAGCAGCCAATGGGCGGCGCGCCGCGCGCCGCAGGGCCCTTTATAAAGGCGCGGCGGCCGCGGGCGTGAGGCAGCGGCAGTTGGGGGGTTTTTTGGAGCGGCGGGTGCGTTTGCCGTTGTGCGGTCCTGTCCGCCAGCTCGCTTCCTTTCCTGTGCCGCACGGTCCTTTCCCCGTCTCCCTGAGCCGCCCGGGAAAGGCGCAGGTCTGTGCCCGGGACGGGCGGAGGGAGGAGGCGGTGGTCGTGCCGGAGGCGGGCGGCTGGGGAGGGGCGGCCATGTCGGGGCCGCGCAGCGCCTGAGCGGGCAGCGCTGTCCGCCCGGCGGCGCGCAGCGAGAGCGGGCCCTGCCCCTCGCCCTGCCGGGAGGGAGAGCGGGGCCGGCGGGGCTCGGCGGGTTCGGCGGCCCCTGCGGAGCTGGCTCGCTCCCATCGCCGGGCGCCCGCAGAAGGGCTGTGTGTGCGTGTCTCCTCCTGTCTGCCGTCCCATCTCCGTGCCGGAGCTCTACGTCTTCTCTAACAAACTCTCTGCCTTGCTTCTTCCCCCGCCCCCCGGGCTTCTGCTTTGTGGATGTTGGCGGCTTCATGTTGTGACAGGAGAATGTGTGTATGTCCTGGGCCCAGGCGGATCGGTATGTATCTCCCTCCGTGGAGCGACGGGCTCGGGGGTCGGATGGGAGCCGGGAAGGGGCTGCAAGGCGGGGCTGTGTCTGAGGCCGGAGAGAAGGATTAACGGTGCTGCTGTGTTGAATGCTTCTTATTCCTCCTCCCTGTTCTTTCCAGCTGGCTCGTTCAGGTCTGTCAGGTGTAGGAAAGGCACCCCGAGTGAGTGCTTTTCCCTGAAGCCATGGGTGTCTTTGGCACAGTGTTTTGGAGGAATCTGTCTGTGCAGTGTCTGTTAGCCCTAATAGTATGGCTATAATGAGCCTTTATTAAAGAAAGGTGGAATATTTTTGTGGGTTTTTTTTTTAGTGTAGTAGTACAAAAGCCATAAGTTGACCATCTGGCCATCTATATTGGTCATATATTTACAGTTTGAAAAATAGCACTTGTACCCTGCTTTGGGCTTGGAGAGTTACTTACACTGGATTGATTTTAAAATCTTCACAAATCTTGTTTGAACTGTTGTCAAATCAGTCTTAAAGTAGACTTCAAGTCAAGTAGTCTTGCTTTTTACTTCTTCTCTGCCATCTTTTGATCAACCATGATCTTGGGATCTTAATAATTTAAAGGGCAGCTGGAGTTTCTGGTTATACTTGTGGCAGCTGTGTTGTGGGGGTAAGTGGGAGACACTTTAATTTCAGTTCAGATTTGGATGCTTGGAATTAGGCATTTACTTAATCAACGTGGAATTATTGAAGCTGGTATGTGAAACAGACTGATCAGTTAAGCTGCCATAGATCTACTGTAAATGATATGAGCCATGGAAAATTTGAGGCCAACTTTTTACTACTTCCTCTTGGATTTCATGTAACACTTGATGAACTAATGATTAAAAATCATAAAAATATTATCTGGTGGCACTGCAGAACTGTTACAGCAGCAATTTGTATTTTTGCTTCATCATGGACCAACAAAACTGTCAGAACAGTTGAGGCACCACTGTGGGTCAGCACTGAACACAAATGCTGAGCAGCCAGGACAGCTTGATCCAGGTGGAGTCTAATGGGAGACGAGTTCTGAAGCTCAGGTCCTGCTGTAGGCCAGGCACATCCATAGAACCTTAAGCAAAATTGTTGCTTTTAAATGTCACATGAAGAAATATACATAACTGTTACCAAAATAGCTCTCATATAATTAGAAGGCAGTGAATAGAATTTAAAATCTATATTTGGAGTTGCAGTCTACTGCTGTCATGCTGTGTGCATGTCCAGCCTGGCCTGGAGATGCAAATGGCTAACATAAATTCAGTATGCATCTGGAAGCTTCAGCCAATTCACTGCTTCTGTGTCTGGACTACAGTGTGAGCTCTTCCTGGTACCAGCACAACAGAAAGCTTCAATCTTCAGCTGTCAGTGGGAGACTCAGGAGGGTTTTTGTTGATGTACAGTTCATTAGTACTAGGGAGTCAGCAGAGTGACAGCAACATGAACTCTACTGTGCTTTCAGCACTTACATGTCATGTAACAGAGAAATGGGCTCTGCTGTGGTTTACTTAAAAAGAACAAACAAGCTTGGAGGGAAGAGTATGGCTTGCTTCCCTTTCTTGAAACAAGGAGAATGGACACTTCACCTGCTGGCCCACGTGATCAGAATCATGGCTGAAGCTATGGAAAGCTAATGGAATGCAATTTCTCCTACATTGCCTGAGTCTTTAGACTGAGCATTGGAGTTTGTTGCCCATTTTATTGGGATTGAGTCTCATCTGAAATACTGGTATACCTGCTTGGCTAAAATAAAAAAAATCCATTTAATGACTGAAGCATAATGCAGCAATATTCATTTCTTCAGTAAAACAATTTGACATCTAACAGTGCTGACAGATTAGTACTTACAACTGCAGTAAGCCTTCTAATGGTCTTTTCTGAGAAGAAGCTTTTTCCAGGAAACTTGATCATAAAAGGGAAAACTGCATTTGCCTTAAATATGTGTACTTTGCACAAGGCACAATTCAACTCCATTTACACTCTGGAATTGTCTCTCTGTAAAAGACTTCCTTATAACAAGACATAGTGAATAAGGCTTTTGAGAGGCATTCTCACTAATATTGTGATTTGGTATGTAAATGGAGAAAAGGAGTATGCTATGCCATACTCTATCTTCAGGGAAGTGAAAAATAAGAAATGCTTTTAGATGTGGTAAGTACCAATAGAATATTTTTTCAGATACTAGTGGTTTATCTTAAAACTGAACTAGCTCTAGAGTGCAAAGCCTCTATTCTAGCTGTGGAAGCAAACAATTTGAATATAGGCCTTCAACTAACTAGCTTTTTAAAGTGTTTTATAATCTTAAAATGTACTGGGATGGAATAGCTGTTGGAAAGCTCTATTTCCTTTCGACCTCTTGTACTTATATCTCATGCTAGGAAATTGCTGCATAGACTGCTGTGGCTGTTTTGTATATGTAACACAAGTTTGAGGCTTTATATATGAAAGGAGGGGAAAGAAACAAAACCTGCTACTGACTTTTGATTGCATAAAGAATATCAGTTCTCTATCACCTACTTCTTGCTTCTGCTGTTTAAACCATCTTCATTGTATGTCATCTCAGAGTTGTGTTGTTTCTTGAGTTTTCCTGTTAGGTGCTTTTTCTTTTTCAGCCTTATAGAAAGTTTTCTTGTGTACCATATCTGTCTGTCAGCTGTGAAATCACCAGGAAAGCAAATATCTGTAAAAGTCCTGTGGCAGTTCTGTAGAATGTTTCATGCTAACCATTGTGCTAAGTTGTTTGAAGCTTCGTTGACTGTCTGGATGATGCTTTCACTTCCTGCCTGCTATCTGAGTGGGTATAAGAGCTAAAATACCTGTGCTGAACCATGGTATAGCTTTTTTGTTACAGCCCAGCATAGTTTCTATAAACAAGAAACTCGCAATGCCTTTCTTTGTCAGCTCCTCTGAAGCTGTGAACTCCATATGTTAAGCAGCTTGGTTAGGACCTGTAAACATCTTAACTCAGAATTCTGGTGGGGGGGGGGGGGGGGGGAATCTGTTAGCTATCCCGCTAAGCGCAGTTGTTCTCTTGTCTTTCAGCAATTCCAGTCCGAAGCTCCAGGCTGCCATTGTTGTCTGATGCCATGCCAGCACCAGCTCATCTGTTCCCATTGATTCGTAACTGTGAGATTAGCAGAATAGGCAGTACTGCGTGTTACTGCCACCATAGACATCTGTGTTGTTTGTCATCCCATTTTGCTCACAGTCACTTCAGATATGCACCGCAGAAGAAATTTGCGGCACTCTACAGGCCAAAGGAGCACTTTAATCACTTTATTCACACAAGGGATTACGCTTCTACACCGCAGAGGTTTTACCTCACTCCTTCACAGGTCAACAGCATTCTGAAGGCAAATGAATACAGTTTCAAAGTCCCAGAATTTGATGGTAAAAATGTAAGTTCTGTTCTTGGCTTCGATAGCAACCAGTTGCCTGCTAATGCTCCGATAGAGGACCGGAGGAGTGCTGCCACTTGTTTACAGACAAGAGGGATGCTTCTGGGTGTGTTTGATGGCCATGCAGGCTGTGCTTGTGCCCAAGCTGTCAGTGAAAGACTGTTTTACTACATTGCTGTCTCTTTGTTACCTCATGAGACTTTACTTGAAATAGAAAATGCTGTGGAGAGTGGCCGAGCTCTGTTGCCCATTCTACAGTGGCACAAGCATCCCAATGATTATTTTAGCAAAGAGGCTTCCAAGCTTTACTTCAACAGTCTAAGAACTTACTGGCAGGAGCTGATTGATCTCAACAGTGGAGAGACTACTGATGTGAGAGAAGCTTTAATTAATGCCTTCAAGAGGCTTGATAATGATATTTCTTTGGAAGCTCAAGTAGGAGATCCAAATTCTTTTCTCAACTACCTAGTACTGCGAGTAGCATTTTCTGGCGCAACTGCCTGCGTAGCCCATGTGGATGGTGTCGACTTGCACATTGCAAACACAGGTGATAGTAGAGCAATGCTTGGTGTTCAAGAAGAAGATGGATCTTGGTCTGCAGTTAATTTGTCCTATGACCACAATGCACAAAATGAACGTGAAGTGGAACGTGTGAAAATGGAGCATCCAAAATCTGAAGAGAAAAGTCTTGTGAAACAAGATCGTCTCTTGGGTCTCTTGATGCCTTTCAGAGCTTTTGGTGATGTGAAATTTAAATGGAGTATTGAACTGCAGAAGAGAGTAGTAGAATCTGGCCCAGATCAGCTGAATGACAATGAATATACAAAGTTTATTCCTCCAAACTATCACACTCCCCCATACCTCACAGCTGAACCAGAAGTCATACATCACAGGTTACGGCCACAGGATAAGTTCCTGGTTTTGGCCACAGATGGGCTGTGGGAGACAATGCACAGGCAAGATGTGGCTAGAATTGTGGGGGAGTACCTCACAGGTGTTCACCACCAACAACCTATAGCTGTTGGTGGCTATAAGGTAACTTTGGGACAGATGCATGGGCTCTTAACAGAAAGGAGAGCAAGAATCTCTTCAGTATTTGAAGATCAGAATGCAGCAACTCACCTGATACGTCATGCAGTGGGTAACAATGAGTTTGGAACTGTGGATCATGAGCGACTGTCCAAGATGCTTAGTCTTCCAGAAGAGCTGGCTCGAATGTATAGAGATGACATTACTATTATTGTGGTGCAGTTCAATTCACATGTTATAGGTGCATATCAAGATGAGGAGTTGTGAATTAAATGCAGTGAACTAGTTACCAAAGTTGTAACAAGGGCCAGTATGAGCAGCAAAGTAAAAAAATCCACCCAAAAATGGAATTTTAAAAAGCCTTTGGCAAATTATTGTTCATTTGTAAGATTCAGCATATCTATTGTTCCTGCCTTTCTCCAGAGCTCTAAAAATGTGGGAAGTGCTATTGACCCAATACAAAACTTGAAGAGGATGTCCTAGCTTGGGAAAAGTTTTTTATAACAACTTTGCACTATTGATTTCATGAATGCTGCTAGAACAATGTCTTGAATTTGGCAAATTTGGATGAGGGAGGAAGTAGGATAAAGAATTAACTATCAAAGATCTAGCTGTTCAAGGAACAGCGTGCTTATAAAATATCTGCAAATAAATACATTTTAGGAAAAGATAAGTAAAAAGTATTGTTGAATTTTTTACAGGGCTAAGTCTTGCAATGGTTATCTGTGAATATATTGTCTATTGTTTCTTCTCAGCAGAAGGTCACTTTAACCATGGAAGTCTTCAGTGTAACAAAGTTGTCTCACTTTCATATGGACAATGTCATTCACATAAGGATATTTGTCTAAGTGTTGACTTTCAAAGCAGGTCTAAGCCATAATCAATACCTGAGATTCTGTTACAGCTTAATCATATCTTGTGCACAGTAATTTCTAAATTTCTTGTGCATTAATACTTGGCTGTGGGTTTCTGCACAACTTGTAGGGCAATAACACATTACAACATGTGGCAAGATACCAGATGACTTCAGTTTTCAGTATAAAGAAACTTTCAGACTTTTTGAAAAGTCAGTATTGTTGGTTAAGGCTGTGTTTGCTTTCCTGAAGGTTCCTTCCTGTCCTACATAGTACTCCACTTCTCCCTGGCATTGCTTATCTAGTAAATAATTTTCACCTGAAAGGATCAGGAAATCATTGCTAACCTCTCTGTAGCTTTGTAACTTGCACTCATTTTCACATTGGATATTTCAAAAGGTCGCATTATATATCCTTCTCTGAACTCAAATGTGTAAGTTTGGTTAAAAACTACAAATTGCAAAAAAATTGAAGTATGACTTGTAAATAGCATTTTAATTGGGAAACTCACTGGCATGCATGTGTATGTTCAGTGGCTATTTCTAGCAATTTCTTTTAGTTGTGTTTCTGGGCAGCTAGTATATGCATGTTTTTACAGTCCAGAGCACTTATCACAGAGCAGTCTCTGAAATGGGTCTCTCTGGCTTGGAATGGTTGAATTTGAGCTTAAAAGATTTGCTATACTTGTGTGCCAAAATTGTTGGGATTGTAAGGGTAAAAGTAGAGACTGACAGCTAATTGGTCATCATTACAGCTATTTGAGGTATGTTGCATTGTATATGGATTTATTTTAACTGCCCTTAGGTTAAAGATTGAAATGCCTGCTGAAATACTAGTCCTTGATGACTGAGAGAACACATTTAAGTTTATTCCTGGGTTTTGGAGAACAATAATAGGTCAGCTTATTTCACTTTACTAAGGTGTTTGTTAAAATACTTCCTTAGCCTTTATCATAGCTAGTTAAATCAACACTTTACTCAATTAACTGAAATATGCTAGGTTTCTAAAGTGGCATTTTCTACCAAATATGTCTTGCCAATTAATGCTACTGTTACATAGGGTGCACTTAGTTTGAACAATGAACCTGTCCTATAGTAAACATTGGCTACTCAAACTCACAAATGCTATGTGTACTCAGTGGCCTGCAGCTTTAGTATGTCTCTACCTAACCTTAACTATCAGCATCAATATTGCTGTAAGGTTAATGATGCCTAAGTTCACATTCAAGATGTACACAACCCTTCTTTATTTGAAGGAAAAGGAACTCAAAAATGCTTAGACAAGTACTGGCTGTTGACATTGCTTCTGTATGTTGTGTTTTGGTGACTGTGTCATTAACTAGGTCAATAGACTGTGCTCTATCATTTGAATGCAGTATGTATCTCAGCTGTTGCAGTATTTAACTTTCTTACTTTTTTTTACTGTTAAAGCTCTATTAACATGCATTAATGTATTTAACCTATGATTGTTGATACAGATTTGGTACAAGTCATAGCTAGAAGAAATGCACATTGGTCCCGTGGATACAACTTTTATTGAAGAGAAGCTGTTTTTTTGTAGTAAAGATACTTAAGTATGGGGTCAGTCTATATTTATGTATTGCTTGGAGACTTGCTCAGTATGTATTCAGTGAACAGAAGCAGCATAACTGCCTGCTGAACAGGTGATCTGAACAAACATCTTTTAACAGACTCCAATAAAATGATCAATTATGCAGAAATCCATGTGTATTGAATTGATGTTGAATTGCTATCTGTTCTGCTAGCTCTTTGTTCTTTTATGTCATCCTGTTATGAATATATCAGATGGGCAAGTATAAATGGTAACAGAATTTAACTTCAGAGTACTTCAGTGCCACCCTGCATCAGGCATGCTGGTGCTGCCTCCTCCAGACAGCAAAGCTCACATCCTTCCATTAATAGCACCGTGTGCAGCTCCCAGCAGTTCTTGGGTACCTTCAGGGCAGTGCTGCTGAGGAAGCAGCATCATTTCAGATCTTAAAGCTGTACTCTGTATCAAGCAATACAGTATTTCATAAACAGTGTAAAATATGTGCAGATTAAATTGGGACAAGAACAAGCTGATGGCAAGTTAAACAGAAAACAGCTCTTGTGCCACAGGCTGAGGACACCTTTGGCTTGTCTACCAGAATTGCTGCATTGTGGAAAGTACAGATATTGTGTATGTAAGGGTGATGCTGGGATTACTTTTTCAAATGAGGATTTCATGGCTGCAGATAGCTGGTTCAGCTATGGAGGATGGCTGAATCATAGTCAATGCAAGATTTGTTTAAATCTTTAAAACTGTTCTAGGTGAATTGGTGTCAGTTCAACAGTAATACCATATGAGTGGGAGATATGTTATCTGTGCTTCAATTTAAGGCTCTGTTAACTGTTCTCTTGTGTTCAGTTTTATTTGTATTGTATTTGCATCCCATCCATCTGAATGCCAAGCACAGCCCATGTCAGTTGTACAAAGAGTGTTTCTAATTGAAGCTCATGTAGAGTTGTACTCCAAAACTTCCTTGCCAGGTTTCAGTATTAATTGCTCACACTAGTGACATGGTGGTTTGGTGACAAGTTCATGACATGGTGGTTTTATTTTGAGTGCAATTGCTACAATGCTGGTTACACCTTCAGTTTTATTTGCTGCTTGTGAGTATTAACAATAAATTTCTGGATCAGGGGAAAGGATAATCTGACTTTCCTAACTGGATCATAAATCAAGTATAAATTGGCAAGAGCATTGTGTGCAAAATGAAAAGCAATCTCAGATGTATAAATAAATGGTCTGTTCCTATCTGTTCTGAAAAGACTGAGGGTAAAAAAAAACCCAAACATCTTACCTCATGTGTTGATCTGTGTGCAAGTGTTCTGAAACTGCATTTCTTGCAAATGACCCACCTAATCAAGTAATGAAAGTTTCCAGGATTACATAAAACAGCCTAAGAAAATACAGGCACCATTTAGTATATACCATGATAAGCTGGTACTTTGTTTGTGGCAATTAATAAGAAGTTAGGGTGGTTTTTTTGGTTGGGTTTTTTTTTTTTTTTTTTGGATTTTTTTAACTTAACAAATAATAGGAGTAGACTGAGTGTTCTCTAGCTCAAAAAATAAGGACAACCTTGTACCAGATTGTTTTAGGATTGTTCTCCCTATATCCTTCTGTGTTGAAGGAAAAAAAGATGAAAATAACTGCAAAGTATATATCTGTTATAGTTCCTAGTCTGGATAAGTAAATAATCAATCTTCCAGATTTCAGGGGATGTTTTATGCAGCAAGCTCTTCACTGCCTTCGTGGCAAATCTTTCTCTGAACAGAAAAAACATGCTTGCTTTACAGACTTTATTTCCTAGATAGAAAATCCTCTTTAATAAAACTTGTGAATACCAAACTATTTTCATAGCATCGTAAACTGCTCTGATTTAATTTCCAAAATGTGTAGAGTAGCCTTTAATGTATTGCCTCACATCTTAATTGCAAAAATAATCCAGTTAGGGCTGTCTGTTTGGACATCATGTGTTGTGTCACGTGATGCTGAAAGACGGGAAAAATGTATAGTAAGTGGGGAGATTGTTGATGTTAACAGGAAAGCACTTATGAGCTGACACACAGCCATGCATGAAGCATAGTTTCATTCAAAAGCTCTGTATATTAATGAGATGAGTCTGTCATCATTTCTATAAGCTTATAGTCATTAATTCTGCAGGCTTTCCTGTTGCTCATCCCTAGTACTTTGCCCACTGTGGTGGTGCAACAGCTGGGATAATAAGAATACTATTTTCCAGGATTTTGTGCAAGTTGATTAAAATGGCTAATAGTGATTAGTTAGTGGTCCCAGGTTTAGGCAACTTGGAGAGGAATAAATGTTGCTTCCCTGGTAGCAGCCTCTTCTAGAGGGGGGGAAAAGAAATTGAATCTCTGCCTTAACAAAATCTGGCAGCTGTACAGAAGACCTAGCTGTAGCACAGCAGTGTTTGATAGGGTTTTATTACTCCTGCTAAAAAGCAGAGTATTCACTTGTACAGCATGCTACATTAGTGCAGCTGCCACCCTGCTACTCTGGAAGTAGCTCAAATGTCCCTGCAAAGCTTAGTGTATTCCTGTGTATGTGCAAGCACTGTCACTAATGGGCATATATCCCTTACCAGCTTTTTCTTAAGATGCTGGACTTTGGTATTTCTGCATGTGTGCTGCATCGTGGGTGTTGAAGAACCTGTTGCAGGTGGTAGAGCTGTGTTCAGTGCATGCTGTGGGGGCTCAGTAGTTGTTCAGCCCGTTCCATGCCTATATTCAACTCCATTGAGCACAACAGAAGTTTAGCCACCTTGTCCACACATTTAGGTGTTTTCTGGAGGCAAGTCTTAAGCATTTTCTTCCTGGGTCTTCAGAGGTACAGTAGTCCTCAGAGGTACAGTAGTCCTGAAGTGTTTGCATCTGCCACTTTTGCATAATTACTTTGGGGTTTTTATTGTTTTGTACCTAATATTCCTGTAACCAGCCCTATTTTAAGGGCTTGCTCTTTGATTCTTAAGGTAGTGGAAATGCAGCTCAAGTTCCAGTGTCATCTTTTGTGTTGACCTACATCGATGGTGTGTAGGATGTCACTGCTGGGCACTGTGAGGAGTTGCTGCTGCACCAAGGACTCTATCTCCCCTGCTCTGGAGCCCTGCTAGTGTTCAACAGTTAAGTGAGCAACCTACGCTTTCCTTGGCATAACCTCTGAAGCCTGCACTTGGAACAGTGTTCAGCACTCCTTGCTTGCATGAGTAGCAATCTGTAAGGCTTTCAACACAGCTGATCAGAGGAATCTATGTTCTTCTATTCATTCTTTTACAAAGCTCAATCCTAGGATTGTGTCTACAGAAAAGTTGATCCAGGTCCTTACGTAGTTTGCCTTTTTATGAAAAAGAAGTAAAATACCAAAACTGAGGAGACAATGCCTTTTTATCCAAATAGTCTAGCTTGTAAGAGGCTGGAATTTTAATAGTTAAGGAAGAAACAGAGCCTGAACTTAGAGTTGGTAGTACAGAAGGCAGAAGAGTCTTCTAGAGGGTGGCTTGGCAGCCCTGTGTCTGTCTGCTGAGGCTGATCTGCAAATGAACACTGAAGTACCATTCACTGCTTAGCAAACACTGACACTAAAGAGTTGGAGAGGCTGTCTAGCTCAATGTCAGAAAGACAAGCATAAAATACGTGTAGATTTTTGACAGACACTTTGTATTTTTAGTATTTGGGGTTTTTTTACATTTGGGTCATATTTATATAACTTCGTGCCAAATCATGTTCAAGAGGTGAAAAGAATATATATTCTATAGAGCTGATGTGTAAGAGACACTTCTTACAGCTGAGGAAGGCTCCTGACTACTACTTAGTGATGAAACTTGTGAAAATCCAACTGACAGAAAAATGCAGTAAGACAGTGAGAAAAGATTAGGGCCCAAAAATAACATAGGTTATCCAGGTTGGTAGGTGGCAAGCATTTAAGCTGGTGTACTGCATTTTAAGGCCACTGTATCATACAACATTCTGGAAATTAAAATTGCCCTAGCTATGACACATGTTCAGACAGTTGAAATATATCATGACTAAATTGATAAAGGACAATTCTGATGTGTACTCTACTTGTTAACCTGTATTGAAATAGAAATATTGGAATGTTATTGGTCTTGTTTCTCAATGCTGCAGCTTAAAGGAGCATTTGAAGCATATCACAGCGGTGATATTAAAAGCTCAGTTCTGAAGTCAGAGAATCATAAAAGTCCCTTTGATATGAGATCAAGTGTTCCCAGGGTATCTGCAGGAAGAGTGCTGGGAAACTCACTGCAGCAGCTATCTCTTAAAAAATAAAGTGATGCAAGGCCAGTCTAGCTAATGAGGAGATGTAGAAAAACCATCATAAGTTGTGAAATAGTGTCTGAAATAGTGATAGGAAGTTTGGAGACAGATTCAAAAAAAGCACCAGAATGTGGAGTATTTCAAAATAGAAATACAAGAGTGTAAATCCTAAAAAAAAAAAAAAAAAAAAAAAGATTAAGTAGGAAAATGTAAGGGAGAAAAAACCTGTTGCAATGTGTCTTTAAAGCTGAAATTGCAAACATGGAAGAAAACTTAGGTGCATATCATAAAACAATTGCAGAAGACAGCACAATAAAGCACAGTGATGTCAGAGATGGCTATGAAGAGAAAGATCTTGGATCAGTTATGGTTAGTGACATAGTCCTGCTCAGAAAAGCAAACAGCAGAAATTACTAAATGCCTAAGCTGAAGATAAAAAAAACAAAAAACAAAACCCCAAAACATCAAAACTGAATAATTAACAGCTGCTGTTGTTTTGATTTTTAAGTGTTTACTGTTCCTGTGCAAATATGAAAACAGAGACAAAAGTAAAATGTATGGATGCAGAGAATTTTAAAATCCAAGGGCAGTGCACATTACAAAACAGTAGTCTCCTGATTTTTGCATTGCAATGGCACCTCAGTACAGAAGACAGGAAGAAAGCTGTGAGTGGGGCTGAAAGAAAAAAGATCAGAAGAAACTAAGTAGAGGAAAGAAAATCAGAGCTGAGAAGAACTTTTCATTTCATTTTCTTTTTCTGTCCATCTTCTAATTTGAATGATGCCTGTGTGTTTTTTTCCAGAAGTTTTTGAGCCCTGTTTGTCGACCATGAAGAATTAAGTTTGGCTTAGGATGTAGTTAAAAGCAACTGCATGCTGACATTTTCGTTGTTGTTAAAATGCTAAACTGGAAGATTTGCTCTTCTGCATTCCACGAGTTGCTGCCCAAATGAATGCTAATCCTTGTGGCATTCCCTTGTTCAACAAGTTTTTCTTGTTCTCCATACCTCAGGTGAATGCTGCTATCCTGAAGAGAGTTCATTTTGTCTGTCTTAAATCACCCTTGCCCAAGAACAATGCTGCAAGTATGCAAATGGCTCTCCATGTGCAGTCCTTAAATCGAATGTCCTCAAGGCATTTGGAGATCCTGCCAGCCCATCAGAGGCAACTGGGTCAACTGCTATCAAGAGGGGAGTAAATAATCAGATGAATGAATTGTTTGCAAAACGGAGCATCACATGATGCCTGGCAGCTTCAGAGGCAGAGAACTAAAATTTTTGTCATAGGATAGAAATAAGATTTTTTTTTGGGGGGGGGGGGTGTTTCATTTCAAGAAAATTCTTCTGAGATAAATTTAGTTGCCAGAATATTCCACTAGTGGCAGTTTAGTAGAACAGTGAATATGCCTGTATTGATGGTGTGATTGTTTGGTCAGAACCTGTCAGGAACATGACTGCAACATACATTTCAACTTGAAAAATTGATCAGTTATTAACTGAACTAAGCAAAAATTGTATTCTAGAATATTTGACTAGCAGGGACAGTAATACTTCCACACCTCACAGCAAAACAGAACAGGAAAACAAAACCCAAAGTAAAAAGAAAACTTGACTCAGATCTTAAGCTTAATAATTTCATGGGCAGTCCTATATATACCATGACAATAAAAGCATAATTGGTCTGGATCAAAGTTTGTTAAATATGAAGTAAAATATCCTGTTCCAGCTGAAAAAAACAAAACTGACAAAAAGCCTAACAGACTTAGAACAAACAAATAATTTTCATTGTAAATTCAAAGTTTTCTTGTAAAAGAAGGGTAAAAATCTGAAAATCTGGTGGCTAATTATAAGGACAGAGGTAATGTTTGAGGAAATTTATATCAGTTATGATCTACTCTTGATTTTAAAAAATCAGTTGACCTACTCAAGAAATAGGTCTTTGCAGATGTATTTGTAAGAGAAAACTAAGAAGCAGCATAAGTTACAAAAACATTTTGGAGTCAAAATATGTATTAATTTTCATATGCTTAAATACATTGCCAAGGATTTAAACAAATGAATTTGCTGTATTACTCTTCAGAGAAGCAGTGAAGAGCAGTACTAAATTTCCATTATTTGCTAGTTATATTTTTTCTTAAAATTTCAGTGAAACGGAATATTTTTTGTTTTTTAATTAAGAATTTGAATAAGACATTCTGTATCTGTAAATTCCTCCCAAACATGTTTGTTGCATCAGCTCTACTTATCATTCCTTCACTTGAGAAAAGAAGAGAGGGTCAAGAAAAGAAGGTTGTGGTTTGAAATTTTCTTAGGTCAAACAATTTTAAAATGCTCTCTGCATTTCTTAAATTAGAGGCAAATTCTAGGTGGATTTCATTAGACTGTTTTCACAGAATAGTGAGGGTTGCCAGCAATCTCTGGGCATCTGTTCAACTGTCCTGTTTAATCTCCTGGTCAGTTAGCAAAATTGCTGTTACCGCTCAGCCAACTGAAATAAAGCTTCAGGCAGGTCAAGAGAAGTTTGGATGAAGTGAGTCTGAAGCCTCTCTATCCTGAGGCCTTGCAAATGCAGCACAAAGCTTAGGGCCCATTGCTGGAATGCCTGGGCTGTGTTACAGTGCTCTGTGGTTACACAGTCCACGCTGCCTGCTCCCAGTGACCTTGTCCATTAGTTATTTGGAGGTGCTCTCCAGGAATGCTTGCTCCATCACCTTCCAGAGGACACAGATGAGGGCAACAAGCCTGTAGTTCCCTGTGTCTTACTTGAAGACAGGAGTAGCATTCACTCTTTTCTGCAGTTTAGGAACTTTAATCACCATAATCTTTCATGGTTAATTGAGGGTGGCCTCAGTTGACATCAGCCAGCACTGTCAGGAGACATGGATATAAATACGCCTTTTAAAAAAATTAAATGTTTCTTAACTTGATCTTCTTCTTGCTCCAGACTTTCTCACAGGTTTGAGTTTGAGAGCATGTGGTTCCTGGAGGTTGGCCTTACCTGTAAGCATGGGTGCTTCAGCTTTCTTATTACCAGGTCCCCTATCCCATTCAGCAGCAGGCCCACATTTTCCCTTGTCTTCCCTTTGCAGGTAATGTACTTGTCTTTGCTGCTGCCCACAATTCCTTACCAGACTCAACTACAGATGAGTTTTCCCTTTTCTAACTCTGCCCCTGTGTGCTTGGACAGCATCTCTATATTCCTAGAAGTTCATCCATCCTTGCTTCTACCTCTTGTAGAGCACTTTTTTTTTTTCTATTTGAGTTTTGTCAGTCTCTTTGCTCATGCTTGCAGCTGCCTGCTGCCTTTGATTTCCTGCACATTGAGATGGATTATTCTGAAGCTGGAGGAGGTTATTCTTGAAACTCAACTAACTCTTCTGGTCTCCTCTCTATGGATGCATTGCACAGGATTTTTCCAAGCAGACACCTTAGGAGGCCAAAGCTTGCTCCTCTGAACTCTAGGGGTTGATCCTGCTATTTTCCTTGTTTCCTTTTTTGTGGGATCCACCACTATTTCATGGCCACTGCAGCAAAGGCTGCCTGTGACCTTCACATCCCTGATGAGCTCTTCCTTGGTTTTAAGTGTAGGGTCCAGCAGAATGTTTTGCCCCCATTAGATCTATGATCATATTTGTTAGCAACTGCTCACTTCAGTAACCCCCATATTGCTTCTGGATTGACTTTCCAGCCAGTATCATAGCAGGGCAGATTTTGTTAGAATGTATAAATTCAGCATTTAATTGATTTTATTAAAACAATCTGTTGAAGGTACTTGTTTCTGAATCATGCAGGAAAAAATATTATTGAGATTTTTTTTCTGAAATCTTAACAGCTTAGGTAATTTTGTTTTGCAAAGTAGGCAACAACTGAAACTAAAGTAATCAAGATAGCAGCAGACAGATAAAGAGATAAACTGCTTACCTTACTGTGAATTCTGGGTATATAAAATAAATGTACAAACAGGAAGGAAGAACTGAGCTGCTTTTCAAGTGAATTAGCTGAAAATTGAGCTAAAACGCACCTACATGAAAGAAATCTTGAATGAAATTCTTCTTCAAGTGAAATCAAGATAAATCCTTTATTGTGCTTTTGAGGTACCTGACAGCATTCTATTGATTTTTGACCAGTATGGATTTTGTTCCTTATTCTACCAGGCATGACTGGATAACTGTAGGCAAATTGCTCAAGATGAAGTTTTGAAACACAGTCACTTAATTTTCAAACCTCAGGCTTTGGATTACAGTTTCAAAGCCCATGCCCATACAGGCTCAGAGTGCACATTCACCCTTTTGCCTTCTAAGAGCACTCAGAAGACTCAGTACACCTGAAAATTGAGCAAGAGAAGCCACAACTGCACAACTGTTTGTACATTTGCTCTTCTTACTCTTCTCCAGATTGCTGTAGCTGTAAGATGGTAATGAGGCTATTCACAAAGACAATGCTCAGTTAAACAAAGCTTTGTGGGTTGTACTGAAATAAGCACAGTAAATTCAAAATGAGAACTGCTGTTGCACATTCATGCAGGAACTTTACTGTGTAAATCTTTCTACTAACTTTTACTGTGTTTCTTTCAGCATCATCCTGTAGTTCACAAGGAAACAGTTTCACTTAATCATAGTTTTCTGCCTGGGCAAAATGTGCTTGGCATCATAACTAATGAAGTGTAAGGAAAAAAATTGATTTTGTAGGCTCTTATTGTAGGCAGTTGTTTTTAATGTTCTTTTCTTTTGGATTCATTTCCAGTCACAAAACATCTGTTCTCCTTGTAATTGGGAAAAGTTGGGATAATGTAATTAGGCAAACATCCCCTATCTGGCGAATCTTCTTTCTGATGGGAGTTTAGTTGATAAGAACCCCACTGTTTCTTCTGTCAAGAGGTGATTCTTGTCAAATCTGTTTAGCCTGGGTACTGCTAAGGCAGAACTCTTGTCTTTTAATGAATTATTTGTAGATGGGGCTCCTCCTTGTGGGTGATCTTCATAGCACAGGGCTGGGCAGAGCTGGTCCTGGGTTTAGGCACAGCAAACCATTAACGATTAGCATGCAAAGAGCATTCAAACCATTAACGATTAATTTGCAGAGAGCCTTTCAGTCGTGTGCCAGCACTTCACCCCGGGTGCCAGCCCGAGGGGTGGTTGGTGTTTACGAGCTCTGGAGGTGTTTTTGTAGAGCCAGGCCAAGGAATGGAAAGGAAGATGCTCTGCAGAGGAGCCCAACCAGCACAGCAGCAGCTCATTTCTCAATGGCTGCAAGGTGCAAGGCTGATACCAGTGAGTTTACCCACCACTCTTCAATTAATATAAAATTAATTTTATATTAAATGGAGCTGCTGCTGCCAACAGCATCAGGCTTGGCAAGGGAAAAGACACTGAGAGGAAACACTTCCCTGTGTCCTGAATTAATTCAAAATGGCCCTGACCCAATCTCCCTGCAGTTTTATTTCATGGTGATTTTTCAGTCAAATATTCTCTCTGAAATAAATAGTCAAATTCTCTCTCTGAAATAAAACCTGAGATTTTCTCAATATAACCGTTTTTAATTTTCATTCATTTAAAACTGGTTACTTGTGAAAGGCAAAATATTAAAATGAAACTGATACATTCTTCACAGAAATTATGAAGAAAAGTCTCTCTTTCTTTTTTATTTACTGTTTAGGTTTTCTTTTGGTGGTGTTTTTAGGAAGCACTGCTTCCCCTTGTACTTAGCATTGAGATTACCTGGGCAGGAAAAGCAGTGGAGGATGGTTCTGGTGGGGTGTTTGAGTAGCTCCCAGCTTTGGAAAATGGCAAGTGTAACATCCGCACTCATTTGGAAAAGAGGGAAGGAACAGGCAGTCATTCAATTATATTTCACTTTAGTACTGTTTTCACTTTTGAGATAGAAGGGGAAGAGGAAGCAAAATTGTATGTCTGTGCATTTTTATTCTTTAGCAAACATGTCAGTCAGGGATTTGTTACAAAACTTCTATGGCAATGTGCAGGTGATTAAACCAGATCCAACGCAGGGGAAAGCCTCCTTTGCCTTGCCCTTGGTCAGATTGTCACTCTAGACAAGACACAGGACACAAGGAATGACATTTCTGTGTCTTTCAAAGTGACCCCCTGTGACCAGGAGTGCCTGGAAGTGTGAGCAGTCACAAGTGCTGGCTCTGGCCTGCAAGCTCCACACCCTGCAGCTTTGTCTGTGTGTTTGTCAGATGCTGAGAGCTTGCTTGGCAGCAGGAACAAACTCCAGGGACTTCTCATGTCCTTTTCCTCATGTTGTACCTTCACCCTACTGTGTCCTGAAGTGCCACCAGAGCAATCAGAGGAGTCACCAAACCAGTAATTTGAATTTTTCATTGGATATATCTGGGTAGATCTTTCAGACATGAAGGTGACTACAGTCCTGTTGTGATTCTCAATTTTGATTAGAGTTATAACAGTAGAAATATACTATGAAAATAATAATGTTAAAACCTATCTAAGTGATCTGACTGAATCAGTAGCTATGCATGCTACTGAGTGCAGAAAAAAATACCCTATACAGATAGGTGAAGCTTTTTCTGTACAGGTATTTAAGGAAAATAAGCCAATTTGTTTGCTCTTTGTGATATGGAAGGAGCATATTCAACAGCCATGAAAGGAAATAAAAGTAAGAACTATAAAAGAGAGGGTTTCTTACAATCAATCTGTCAACAGTCTTGTCAAGAAGAAATGAAATAGTCATCTTTGTGTCTATGTCATTGTCACAGAGATAATGATATCATAAACAGCTGAAGTACTTGCAAGATTTTATAAATGCATTTAAAAATTAGAACAACTTCCATACCTCTGAAGGTGAAAGCTATTTTGAGCCTCCTAGGAAGTACATTGCTTTAATGACAAGTTATTTTTGACTATGGATTTCCTGTAACTTTCTGAAAAATTATGTTGGTTTTGGAGATGGTATAGAAGACAGAGGATAATTGAATGTGAGAAGAATGGTTTTGTAAATATATAAATCAAATGTGTGGATTTATTGGCAGTTGTATTCCTGGTTCAGTCAATAATCCAAACAAACATTTCCTGCAGAATCTAATGTCACTGTACTGTAATTAATGCAAATTTATCTTCCTGAAAAACTGGCAAACAGACACCTTTTAAAATTCACTATGTATACTGTTCCTCAAAGGAAGAATAAATTAGCTTGAACAGTTTCAGAAGAACTAACAAGATAAAGAATTGAAAAGTACTTGAACTGACAGAACTGATTTAGGAGAGAAATTGGTATTTGAGTGCATAAGCATGAAATTATGACCTGCCTGCCCATCTCACCGTGTAGAAGATGAACAGCCAATTCATGGCAAGGTTTTTTTTAAAGTTTTGTCCCTATGATTAGTCCTATTTTATGAGAACTTGATCTTGGCATTTATGATATATTAATTCTATCATTATCCTATACATAACAGAACTGTTAGTGCTAAAAATTTGTCTGAGCTTCTGTAACCCAGATCTCAGCCTAGAAAGAAATACTACTCCCCTGTGATAGAAGCTGACTTTGGAAAGAAAATTTATTATTTGGCCTTTGCTCTCATTATTTCAGTGGATGATCTTTAGAAGATGAACTCGTTGTTATGTTTAAAAGCTCCTTTTTAGAGGAAATTATTGGAAACCTTGTTACACAATATTGAATGTAAAAATGGCCATTTTGCAAAGACACAAGGACCAATGCTTGTGCCTTCAATGGGTGGGGCCTTAATTTTATTCTCATTTTCTACCTCCTAGCAGCTTAGATATGCAGCAGATTTCACAAGGGGCTGGCAGGTCTGATAGCTCTGGTTAGTTCTTGCATGCTTCTTGGCAAGTGAGAAGTTCAAAACAAATTCAAAATTAATTTTTCATTTATAATAGGGACATCCTAATAATTATAGCAGCTAGGATGTTTTCTTTCTCTATAGTTAAAGCAGTTCCAAGGACCAAAAAATGTAGTGAAACAAAATAAAATAAAGGATAAAAGAATAACATAATCTATGGCAAAAAGTAAAGGCAGGAGAGGGATTCAAGGTATGCATGCCAAATGAAAATTGCAAGGTTTGAAGTGGGAAATTTGTTTCAAACAGGCCATTTTATACCTTAAATGTGCACTATTTTATAGTGTACCTTGATACACTAATATGCTGGAGAGTCCTTTGGTGTGACACCAATATAGCCTTAATAATTTTAAATTCTCACTCATAGAGGCAAGAGTCCTCTCAAGAATTCTTTTCTTCTGTTTTTAATTGTACATTTGCAATGGATGTTCTGTTGCAGGTACATCTGTCTGCTGAAGCTATTGTTAACCTTCCTTGGTGTGCCACAACTTGGCTCAAACCCTGAGTAAGAGAAGTCAGTTCACCAGTGTAGCCTGGGTGTTATTTTGACACTTTAACATTATAAATTGTTACTGAAGTGGATGTCTGCAGATCCTATTAGTGAGGAACCCCTTGTTATTTAATAACCAGGAATATTTTTTATTATCATTTAAAACATCATTTATTTCTAGAAGTTTAAAGATAATAGTACTAAAATGTTAAAAGGCTAATATAAGGATTTGCCTATTCCAGTGTGTTGACACTGTTGTTGGCATTTTCTGAAGCCTTTTATTGTACTGAATTTCACTGATTTGCAATAATTCACATTTTAGTGAAATGAGCCCATCCTTCCAACAGAATCTGTTATGGCTTGCTCTAAAGAGTCAGAATTAATCCTTTCTCACATTTCTCACTTCTCCTTTCTCACAGAGCTACTGCCCAGAGGCTCTCAGCACCACAGCAGTGCTGAGCAGATTTTCCATCACCCTGGAATAAATTGTACTTATTATTCATATCCTAATGGGCATGTGGGCATATAAATCATAGAATCATAGAACAGTCCAGTATGGAAGGAACCTCAGAAGATTGCCCAGTCCAACCTTTTATGGGAAAGGGAGTGAAGATGAGATTAGCAACCACCCTGTTCAGTCACATCTTCAAAACCTCCAGTCAAGGGACTCTACCACAACCTTGGAAACATAGTTGTGAATGATTATTCTCACTGGAAAAAATTCTTTGTCTTCAGATGAAACCTAGTGACCTGGCAGTCACTGTGCAGGGTAAGAGTCCTGCCCAGTCACCAATACATCTTGGAAAAATCTGCCTACCCAGCCCTATCTGGGTTCATTATCTAAATGGGCTAAAATCATCAGCTGAATCATTGCCCTCAAGTCCTACTGGCAACATCTCATAGTGAGAGGCACAATGTGACAGTGGTAGAGTTGCTCAAAAGTTGACCAGCATAATGATTTTTCATTATAAAGTGTTAATTTATCAAACTATGTATTGCAAAACAAGCATTACAAAAAATTTAAAACCTCTTTTAAAATGCCTAGAAGTTGTTAAAATACCCTACTTCAACTTTTCTGTTAGATTTTTTAAAATTAATTTTAAAATTTAAACTAAGTTTCAGTAAAATTAAAGCCAAATTGAAACAAGAAGTTTGGTCATCAAAAGGAAAGGATTATAGGTCCAATCTAAAGTTACTCCTTTGCAAGTTTTCATTGTTTAAGCATACTTGAGATCATTATATATTTGCAGCTGAAGATAGCTGATAAAATCTTGACTCAGGATGAAGGCAGTGACAAAATGCCTGGCATTTTGTTGGTGTCATAATTTTACCCTGTCTCTAAATAAAATAATTTCCTACAGCTTTTAAACCATTAAGATGTCTTTATATGCCTATATTATTATACAGAGAAGTCATGTTCTCTCAGTTCCTCTGTAATGTTTCTTGTTTTGTCAGTGCAATGGGGAAAACAAGTTGAGAGAATTCTTACCCTGCCATGGCAAGATGACAACAACTCTTCTGAGCCAAAATATGATGCTTTGGTGCAGCTGTTTGCTCAGAGATCTGTTCTGGTACTCCTCGCGTCTAGAAATGGATAGCAAATCTCCCCAGTCCTTAGAACTATTCATGTTCCTCTCAATTTCCTTTCTCCAATCCTCAGCTTTTGTCCACACAGAACTTGTGTGGCAGAGATACCCAGGTATGCAAATCTCCATGTAAGGATGAATAAAGCTGGCAGCATTGTAGGTTCCTGCATCAGCAATGTGGAGCTGCTTGTTGGCTTCCTCCTGTTCATTGCACACAGCAGTCAAATTATACTCCATGCTTATTTGGCAATAAGTGATATTGGAAGGTCATGGCAGTCAGATGAATTCCTTTGTGGCAGAGAAAAGTGAAACATTGCACCCATTTTTAAAAAGGGAGAAGGGAGGGCCCTAGGGACTATGGACCTATCACATCTGTGCCTGGAAATATCATGAAACAGATCCTCCTAGAAGCTGTGCTGAGGCACATGGAGGACAGGGAGGTGATTTGGGACAACCAGCACAGCTCCTCCCTGTGTAAGTCCTGCTTGATCAGAGTAGTGGCCTTCTGTGAGGGGGTGTCTACCTCAGTGATAAGGGAATGGCTATGGATGCCATACATCTGGACTTGTGTGAGATCTTTGGCATGATCCCCCACAACATCCTTCTCTCTAAATTGGAGAGAGACTGATTTGGTGGGTGGACTGTTAGATGGATGAGGGATTAATTGTATGGCCACATCCCTAGGGTAGTGATCAGTGGCTCAGTGCTCTAACAGAGATCAGTGACAAGGAGTGTTCTCCAAGAGTCCATGTTGGGAACAGTGTATTTAATGTCTTTGTCAGTGATGAGGACAGTGGGATCAGTGCACTTTCAGCAAATCACTGTCACCAAGCTGAGTGGTGTAACTCACATGTGAAGGATGGGATACCATCCAGAGGGATCTGGAGAAGCTCAGGAAGGGGGCCCATGAGAATCTCATCATGGTCAACAAGCCCAAGTGCAAGGTACTGCACCTGAGTTGGAGCAACCCTCAGTATCAATAGTCTGGAGAGGAAGAGATGGACAGCAGCCCTGCCAGGAAGGAATTGAGGGTGCTGGTGAATGAAAAACTGGACATGAGCTGGCAGACAGCTCAAAAAGCCAGCTTTGTCCTGCACTGCATCAAGAGAGGTGTGTGCAGCAGGGTGAGGGAGGGGATTCTGCTCCTCTACTCTGTGCTGGTGACATCCCACCTGGACTGCTGCATCCAGCTCTGAGGCCCCAGCACAAGGAAGATGTGGACAAGTTGGAGCAAGTCCACAGGAGTGTCACACACATGATTAGAGTGACCACTATTTATGAAGTATGATGATTCACTTACATTTGCATAACAGCAAGGCTTCTAGGTCACCTTTCTGGACAGCCCTTGGCTCCCATGTTGGCATCTGTCCCCCCAAGTCCACAATAAACTGGATTACCACCACAGCTCCCACTGGTGGTTATGGTTTAAGCCTGGCTGCCGAGAGGGGTGGGGGAATGTGCTGCTACACTGTCCAAGGTCTGTCTACAGCATCTAAGGTTGACTTTGACTAGGTTTTTTGGAAAAAGAGGCTGTATTCCTTTTGGAAATTTAGCAGACCCTGGAAGGAAACCAGTGGGACTTGCAGTGTTGGTTTTTACAGCTGGAAGGAGCAAAATGGTGAAGGAACTAAATTGCAGCTCATCTACTTAGGTACAATCTCTCCAACAAGTTGCAGACTCCAGTTATAACAGGATGCTACAGACTTGGTTGTCATTCAAAACCGGAAATGCAGAAACATCCAAAACTAATGAAACATCATAAAGTAACTCTAGTGTGGCCCAAAAAGATCTGAGATAATCTACCTCTGCCTCATGACATGGACTTAGGCCCTTCCCCTTTTAAATGATGCTCAGCAATTTGAGCAATTGTTCAATCAAAGTGACCTTCTGGTGCCTACAAAAATTATTTTCCTGGGGAAATAATTAATTTTTTCCCTGTCTTTCACCACTATTTTGTTGTTGGAGTACCTCCTTTGGCATACCTGCCAATTTGGAGTGGAGTTGCGATCATGGAGTGGCCAAGGGAGGTGGTGTTGTTTAGTCTGGAAAAACCTGAAGGGAGGTTGTATACAGGTGAGGTTGGTGTCCTCTCCAGGTAACAAGTGGCAAACAGCCTTAAGTTGTACCTGGGGAGGTTTAGATTAGATATTAGGAAAAAATCATTCACTGAAAGGGTAGTTAGGCATTGGAACAGGCTGCTTGGGGAAGTGATGGGATCACCATCCCTCACCCTGTAAGAATTCGAAAATACATGTAGACATGGTGCTTAGAGAAATGATGCACGGGTGGACCTGGCAGTTCACGGTTGGACTTGATCTTACAGGTCTTTTCCAACCTGTGTGCTTCTATGGTTCTGTGATTCCATGCCAGGAGAGGCGAAGGACGCAGCTCGCAGCTTTTGGCTCTCCTGGCACGGAGTCATAGGAGAGGAGAGCTCGGCCGGGCGGGGAGCGAGGAGCCAGGCAGGGGGCAGCATCTGATCGTCCAGGGCCGCGCTCCGGCCGCGCTCCGGCACAGATCCTGCCCCCATTCCAGACCCATTCCAGACCCATTCCTGCCCCGCTCCGGCCGCGCCATGGCACAGATCCTGCCCCATTCCTGCCCCGTTCCTGCCCCGCTCCTGCCCCATTCCTGCCCCGTATCTGTCCCATTCCTGCCCCCTTCCTGACCCCTTCCTGCCCCGTTCCTGCCCCATTCCTGCCCCATTCCTGCCCCGTTCCTGCCCCATTCCTGCCCCGTTCCTGTACCGCTCCTGCCCCGTTCCTGCCCCGCTCCTGCCCCACTCCATCCCCATTCGTGCCCCGTTCCTGCCCCGTTCCAGCCCCACGCTGTGGCTGTTGCCGCTCGGGAAGTTTGGCCAGAACAAGAAAATAACTTTTGAATCTCTTTCATATGTTGCTAAGATTCTGTGATAGTGGTGGTTCAAAGCAGTGGCAGCCTCGATGTTGGGGTTATTTATACATTTATCAAAGTATTCTGGGGCAGAAAATCTACTGCCACTGGTGTAGCACTCATGGCTAGAGAATTGTATGCTAAGAAAAGTGGTGGGGACAGTAAACAGGACATCTGACTGTGGACTTCTGTAGTATCTTGTTTTATCTGTAGTGTTAATTTCAGCTGAAACAGATCAAAAAGTGAATACTGGTCCAGTTTACTGCTAATCCAAGAGTTTCTACTTCCTATGTATGTATATATAGGCTCTTTTTTTCTTGCTGACAGGTTTATTTATGTAGAGACACAAAAAGCTGCAGCTGTGATGTCAATTTGAATTGCAGAACACCTATGCAGTAATTTTCTTCCACAGCTAACACTGGAAGCCACAGGTTAAGATATGAATTGCAAAGTTAATAGAATCAGTTCCTGAGCCTCTTATAAAGGATACAGTACAAAAGGGAACAGTGACAGCTCCATGAGTATGTAAAAATGAGCACCTAATAGTCAGTATCACCAGTCCTAGGAACCTTTGTGGAGTTAAGCCTGTGTAAACCAATTAATGTCTGTCATATGTCGTTTGTTCTTTCTTTCGCCTTATTCCTATGAAAACTGTGTGAGCAGTGAAATGTTTGTGAGATGTTTGGTCCTTGAGAATGTCAGGCTTTGATTGCCTCCATTCACCAGACATGGCATTCTCCATCACTGGGCAGGTTCAGCTCTAAAGCCCCAGCTGTCTTTACTGGAGAGTTACAGGTGGTGGGTTATGTGTTCTGCAGCCAGTGAAGTAAATGCTAACTCTGCAAAAACGCAGATACATGCACCTTACTGGCAGAGGGACCATGGCACATCAAAGCACTGGTTGAAGAGTTAATCTTGAACCCAGCCAGGTGAGTTTTCCACCAGCCCTCAGCAGCCCTCAGGGCTTTGGATGCACCTTTATCATCTGCCTGCCAGGCATTGAGAAACTTGGCAGATTGCTGCCTGCAGCATTAAAGCAATTACCTCCTGTAGAATGGTCTGCACTGCCAGCTGCAGTCTCCTTTGTGTGTGGAGTGACTCTGGATTGCAGCACAGACTTGCAGAAGGAGATGCAGGGGATTCCCAGGAAGCCAGGACAGGCTGCTGGGCTGGCATTGATGAGCTTGCAGCAAGGCAGTGCCTGTGCCCTCTGCCAGTTTGTTAAGATGATGGCTTTGTGCCCACTAATCCTCCTGCCTGCCTTAACACACTGAGATTCATAATGCAGTATACAATTAGTGCCCAGCTGATTCCTCAGCCAGGGTTAAACAACAGATACCATCCATCCCACAGCCCTGGCGTGCAGGGGAGGTTTGTCATTCCTTAGAATTGGAACAAGATTTGTCCTTGAGGGCTATATTCAGAAATTAATTCACACAGACTGGATGTTTCTAGTCCAGAAGTAGTTTTACTTTTCCTAGATATTTCCCTTGAGCTCTTATGCTGCCTGCTGAGATATTCTCAGTCCAGGTCAGCAGGTACAGGGCTTCCCTCACAGTCAGGTCAGATTAGGGGAATTAGCCAGACTGTTGCAGAGCTCCCTGAGAAGACACAGAGGATACATTTTTTGGCAAAGTAGATGACAGCAAAAAGTACTGTCAGGGCTACCACCTTCTTCTCACTGTTGCAGAACAGTTTCTGCCTCATATCTGTGACTTCTTAATATAAATTACAGTCATAATCTCACAAGAGGGAGCCACAGTGTTCCCTTATCTTCATCAAATGTCCTTACCCACAACCAGTGAACTTTCTCAAAGTCTTCTCAGTCCCTTTCTCTCTGCAGTCCTGCATCTCTGCCATGAAACCCTGAAATGGAATGCAGTTTTTACAGAAGGCCTTGTGTTCCTGTCTTCTTCCTTCCCCTGCTTTAGCAGTTATTGCAGGTATTTTGAGCTCTGGTCTCTTACTTTCCTAAGTACCCATTGCAAATCAAAGAGGCAAAAAGTGGGTACCACTTCAAAAGAAAACAGCGAATCTTGCTCCATTCCTTGAAGGAAATGAGGTTTGTCTGAAGGATTCCTGGCTTTGGTTCCCACAGGAGTGCAAGCACCCACCTGCTGTCCATACACTTCATGAGATGGGGTCATAGATGTTGAAATAGTCAGAAACCCCCCACTCAGAGATGCCTGATGCCATCCCATGGGGTGTAGGGATGTCCATCCACTTTGTAACAGGGAATGCTGTGCTCTACCCAACAAGTTTGGTGTTGCCTAAGTGCCTTACAGGCTTCCTGGGGATGTGGATGTTTGTGTTTAATTTTTTATCACAGGTTGTCTATTTTAAACTGTTTGTTGGTTTTAGATCCAGTCTACAGCTGTTCTAAACATCTTATGGTGTTAAGTGAAGCCAAAGGGTTTGTGCCAGGAAGGCAATGACTCTCTTTCTCTAGCCAACCTGATGGCTCATCATCCATATCCAGCTTTTTAGTGCCCTCCAGTTAGTCCACCCTTGTGTTCAAACAGACAGAAAAATGCATTACACTGAAAAGAAATATCTCAGTCCTTTCCTTTGCATAAATTTGGAAATACGCACTGAGCAGGTGGAGTGGGGCCCTAAGTATTGTTTTGACTTACTTAGGGCTGAAGTTTTTGTACATTAGATGCTTTCCTATTCCAGGAAATGGGCTATTCCAGCAAATGTTGAAATTCAAATTGACTTTTTTTCCGATGAGTTAACAGGCTACAGTACTTACAAGTGCTGTAAGGATTTGTGAGATCAAATACTTGTATCATTCTCTACAAAGTTAATTTGATTCAAGCAGTCTACTCATCATTATTAGGATCTGAAACTTCATTTTTTCACATATGGGCCAGACTGAAAAAATTCATAAGTACTCAGAATCATTCTAGAAAACTGCAAACATTGAATGTTTGTTTTCACATTCAATTTTAATTAGGACAAGATCAGTGTGAATCATTTGAAAGGTTCTTGGGACCAATTGTAATGACATCCTTTTGTCTGGTATTTTTTTCATACAAACTTTAGCTGGCATGCTCATGGAAAAGATAATTAACAATATGCAAATATACTCTTCAGAAATAAAACTCATATTTGCTTCTTATTCAAACAAACAAACAAACACATGACTGTTATTCAGGCATGACAGTTTTCCAGCTAATGGGTAAGCGAGTGGGGTAAGTACCTGAAATTAAATGTTTGATATCTCTCTCTTTACAGGTTCTTACTCATGAGCCCAAGTCAGCTCTGGGGATATCTCCACTGCTCCATTGCTGCCCCATGCCTGTCTGCCCATAGAAATGTCCTCAGTCATTGCCCAGCATGGTCCATCCATGTTCCTGAAGTGGTCACACACACAATTCTGAGTGATGCTGTGCAGACAGAACAAAGTGTCATTGTCAGTGTGAGTTGAAACTGTTTGGAAGGGACAAGCTGCCTTCACCATGTTCTCTGGTATGGTTGTTGACCTGTGCAGTGGAGTGAGCTGCCAGATTATCCTGTGCTTCTATCCTTATGTGAATGTTTTATTGCCAGCCTAATGCATAATGTATGGCCTTTCTTGATCTTCCAGAGAATTTATGCTTTTTCCTAAGAATGTATCAGAAGATGTTCCAGAGAAAGCACAGTCCTGTCTCCTTCTACCTTGAGCTCTTGATCATTATTGATCAGTGCAAGAGTCTCCAGAATAATTCCTTGCTACCATGATTGTTATATATTCTTCCAGTTCATTTACAAATTGGACTATTACCATGGTGAAAGTTAAACTCTTCCTTGGTTGCACTTCAGTTTTATTTTTCTCAATTCATCTTGTGTGCAGGACTATCCAGGTGGCTCTCCTTCCTTGGTTGCTGACACACTCTACTGTTTACAGGCTAACTCCTGTCATTAATTCAGCCTGAGTTTTGTTTTGGGTTGTTTTTTTTTTTGCCAGCATGACTTGCTAGAGTACAAGTGGTGCCAAAGGCTTCAAAAATTTCCATGTGGCTGAGGGATATCTGCAGGGAGGAGGGGAAGATGTGGGAGAAGTCACCTTTCATTAGTGTGAATGTCTTGAGTGCAACATACAAAAAGTGGCAGCTTTTATAATTTCTGTTTTTTCTGCAAGGATGAGCCCTTTGTCAGGGAGTCAAAGTGAGTTTCATGCAAGAGTGTAGAAACACTTATCTCTTGGAGTGCTAGAAATATTCTGTCAGACGCATAAAAATCTTTCTCTTCTGAAGCTTTATATTTCAATGGGTGACCTCCTGTGTTACACACAGATATGCCACACATCCAACACATCAGCCCTTATCTGCAGGGCTTTGAAGGGAGCCTGTGATGAGTGCACCTACTCTGTGATGCAAGTTGATCATCTGTGCAGGGTGGATCCTTTAAACCTGTCAGTTGTTTAAGAGCCTCAGTGGGATGGGTGGGAGTCCTCCTCTTAATCCACTGAAGTCAGAGAAAGGCTCCTGTTAACTCTAACAGGCCTTGGATCACAGCCCATGGGAAGCTATTTTATAAATCCCAGCTTGCCTTGAGCAGTGTTCAGATCTTATAATTTACCAGGACATGTTTTGATGCAAAGCCATTCTTTACTTAATTTCTTCTAGGATTGCTTGGAGTAATTCAGACATCCTGTTGAGCTAAAATCTGTGGTCTTGGAGGTGAGGAGAAAAAAAGTGGTAGGGCCAGTATTTTCTTTGATGCAGTCCTGTTTATTTGTGAAGAATGTAAATAGCTGTTTTTTTCCCCGGAGCACAGCTGGGATCATGAAGGTTACAACTCTCTTGCTTCTAGCACTGAAACATTCTTGCAAAATCATCTCTCCATCTTTCAACAAATGCACTCTCATCCCTGTCCACAATGCAGTTATTGTATGACCATGCAGCACTCTCTTGTGCAGTCTGCTTGGTTTTTTTTTCCATTATAAATTAGATCCTCACTCACTGTTCCTCCTATGAGAGACTATTTCTCTACTTACCCCTGTTTGGACCCCATTTATGCTGGATATTTATATTTTTATACATATTATATTTCATACATTTATATTTACAGTGCAAGCTTCTGGGGGTAGTGACCATTTTCATTCCATATTTATACATCATTTGTCTCTTGGTCCACCTTGAGGATAACAACAACAATAATAATAAAAATGAAAACATGATGTTCTCAGTTTCTTGCTACTCTGCCCAGCACTCTTTCCACCCAGTACTGCTCTGGTAACCCTGTCTAAGGTAGATTTCCAGCTGCAAAAGAGCTTATAGGATGGCTGCTTCCAGCCCCATATATCCCAAAGCAGTAGTTAACCGAGAGGTGTTGAAGGGATAAGGAAAACAGACAGCAGAAAGGGAATTACCTAAAATAGTGTATCTGGCCATTTCTTTCCCAACTGAAACTCACAAAAGGCTGTCACCTGATCAGGTCTGGGGACAGAAATTCAGGATTCCCAAGAGGCCAGAAATAAAGGCCACAACCAGCATCTGCAGAGGGTTCCCTGCGCATGTGGGCATCTTGTTTTCAATAGATGAGTGGTCTGAGAAGGACTGAGTCATTAATATGAGTATATGAAAATAAGTAGCTTGTCAAACCTCCTGCTGACAGGATTACCTACCTTAAAGCTTTGTAAGGGAGGGGGAAAGATTTTCTGGAAATAAATTCTGTTCCTTGAAGAACTGGTTGATATAAAGGAAAGAATTCACTGTGTTCCCATCCAATTTGGACTCATTGCTTATCCTGCTTTAGCATGGGATTGATTTGTGAATATGCAGTGTTTACAGAGGAGAATGTGAGCTGGGTACATCCAGAGAGTTAAAGTTTGTCAGAGCAGTTTCTCTAAAAGGAAGATTATATGCAAGCATTTGTAATGTAGCTTGGGTGCCAACCCGGTTCTGGGGGCCTGCTGTGTTCATTATAATGGCACATTGCATTCCTTGCTGCTGGGAGATCATTTTATCACAGCATTTGAAGTATAAACTGAAGTCAAAGTAAAAACCAGCTTTTTTTATTGCTGCTGGGAAGGTCATAATGTACCCTGCTGTAAGAGTGCTGGGGCACAGCAGAGGGCATCCTTCAACAGAGGTACCAGTCCAGCCCTCTGGCAAGGCTGTGCAGGCAGCAGCCTTTACTTCAGCTGGGCAATTGCACCAATGCTTTTCATGCAATCTCTGTGCTCCCAGGGCTCCTGCTCCCTCCTCTCTTCTCACAGTGGGATTAGGTGGCACAGGGCAGTGCCATGCTGATTCACCAGCCCTCAATGAGCTGCCTTGTCTACCAGGAGCATTTATATTGTGCTGATGCAACATTTGACCTTTCTGAGAAACCACATGCAGTTGTTCAAGATGTTCTGTGTTGACATCCCTGTTTGTTTGTACCCTTACCCTATGTTGAATGTCTTCTGCTGAGCCACTGAAACAAATTCATGTACTAGCTTTAGCCAAGCCTTCCTCTATGGCCTGGGTGCTGTCAAAGACACAGTGTAAAGTCCTGCAGATATAAATGAAAAATCATTCATCTTCTCTATTTCTCATCCTTTTCCTCTCCTGATATTTTGTCCAATATTCTTCTAACATATTTGAAACTCTGAATGGTGTAGGAAAAAATAAGGTTATGTTGAAAATACAGGCCACTGGAGAACAGCTGTGTTGTGCCTATCTATCGTTGAATAAAGAATAGAGCTCTAAAAGTGTTTACAGATTATAAAACAAAAGCAGATTGAATATGTTTTAAGTTCTAGGAACTAACCTAAAATTTGCTATAAAACAAATATATGGCTTACAGCTGGAAACCTGTCAAAACACCCAAATGATTGCTCTGCATTGTCTGGAAAGAGTTTCTGTGCCCAAAGAGTTTAGAACAGCAACAGATGTACTATTGCATAAGAGAGACATCCCTGTTTTGAATTTCAGTTTATAGGACAGAGAGGCACACAGGAGAAGTAAAGTTCTTTTCATCTTACCCAGGTGCCTTTACTTCCTCCTTAACATCTTGCTCCATGTAGTTCTCTTGTGTTAAAGTGATTAGCAGAGATATAGAATGATGGGAAAATACATCATTTTAAGAAGAGGAAAAGCCATCTGGCTCAGTGTTTGTGGCTGGCTCTTAATTCGACCATGTTGGGTTTTTTTCCATGCTCCTCAAGCCCCTCCCTTTCCAGAAACAATCTTTGTGATCCCACATCTCCTCTTCAGTAACACATTCCAGATGGCCAGCTTTGTGCAGAATGGATTTGCCTTAGCTTCTCAGGTTTTTCCTTGCTTGTTTTTGTTGTTGTTGCTGTGTTTTTTGTTTTTTTTTTTCAGACTGCTTCCTCTTTTTTTTGAAACCTCTTTACCCAATCGTCTAGCTCTCCCTGGATCTTTTTTTCCTAATTTTTATAGTGCAATCAAAAGATATTTTTCTCACATGGGTATTTTTATCACACTCTTTACCTGCCACACAAGAAAATTGAAGCTTTTCTTCTCTTTAAAAGAAGGTGTGGAAGAGAGGTTGTAGGAGGCTGTGTATGTAGGTAGTTTTAATAGTGTGTATTAAATTAATTTTTATTGAATATATCATTCAATGGATTAAATAGCATTTCTAGTATCAATCAGCAATATGATCTTTTGCATTTTAGGATGGCATCTGCACTTCAGAGAGCTCAGCTTTGCAGTTCTTATCATCTCCCTATTTCCTGGCTGCCCACATGGCACCAGTTTGCCCCTAGCCCCTCTTTTGGATGAACTGGTTCCCTGTGCAACACAGTGTGCATTTGGTTCTGAAGGTCTCTCCCCCCTCCTGAGACCCTCCTAGAGGATAAATTTGACTGCCCCCACTTTCATACCCTGTTGGCAGTGTCCTGTCAGTGTGCTAGTGCTAGCCCTGTTTGGTCTGTTCAGATTGGTGGGACTGAGGAGGATGTATTTACAAGAAATTTTAGAAACTGGAAATAATTATGAAAACATCCTGAGGCCTCGTGGGAGTTCAATAACTCTGAAGATGGAAAAAGATGGTCTTTTATAACTGGAGTGTTATACCCTCAGTCCTCCCTGCAAGGAATTAGCCAGTTTTCCTGGACAAGGAGTAAGATGAGTCTCATTAGGTTAGGAAGATTTCCCACATTTTCCATCTGTTGGTACAAATTTTTGAGGCAATGAATGTGTGACATTTCACAAAGTCAAGAGGCTCAATCTATAGCTGGGGGCTGTTCCTGCTCAATGAAATCTCAGCCTTTAATGTACAGATTTCTGGGAGAAAAGTGGTCTGTGGTGCCAGGACAGAACAGCTGGAGACACCCAGCACAGCCTGTCTCCAGCCTTGCCATGGCCTGGACGTCTGTGTGGGATGTCAGCTGGTCACCTACCCAAAGCCCTTCAGCCCAAATTCTTCTCTGAACTGCTGCTTCTCCCTGCCTGCAGACACAGGAGTGCATTTATTAAATTTAGAGCTATGGTAAAATGCAAAATAAAAGAATTTCTTCTATAAATACAACTTAAAAGAGGCTTCTTCTTCTTCTTCTTCTTCTTTTTTTTCTTTCTTTATTTATTTTTTTTTTAACATGGAAAAAATATTAACCAAAACAGTGGATATCTCACAGCTCTTATTGTTTAGAAACAGGGATTTTATTTTTCCAGTCTGCTCTTAATTTTTCCATTCTCTCTCAATTTGGAGGGCAATGCAAATACAGCACAGCTACATTTCTGCTTTCTATCCTACACCTTGCAGATCACATTGACAACAATTTAAGCAAAAGGATTGCTTGGAGTCACAAAGATCCTTTGATTTACAGAAACCCCTAGGCTGGAGACACACCATGCTCTCCTGCAGGAGCCCAAAAAAGAATGTTGTGTGGATTACGTTGGATATTTTTATTAATATCTTTGCTATCTCTCTGAGTTCATACCAGTTATGAAGGAGAAAAACTTTCTGTGTTAAATGTTGTGTATCAAATTTGACACATAAGCTCAGGTCCACATGTTTAAGAGCAGTGACAAGAAAATCAGTCAAATCAACTTACTTTTTTCATATTCACTGGGGGGAAAGTCTTCTGAAAACTAGTTGTTTTTGTTTGTGTTCAGTGCAGGCATTAATAAGTCTATAGGAGCTGCCAGTATGAAGAAAATGCATAATAATTTCATATTGCAGAGGGTTTTGTGGGGAGTTTTATGAAGACAAATGCATTATACATTCACTCCTCTTGAGGACTTATCTGCTTTTTTTCTGTAATAGTAATTGAGCAAGAAAACACAGCAAGTATGTTCATCTGATTTGAAATAGGACTGAACCACATTTGTTTCACTTCATTTAGCTTTTGAGCATCTGAGCTTACCTAAATACCCAGGAAGAGTTAATGTAGACCTCACTTGGTAAAAAACACCCAACCTGTTGTTATCATTAGTTTTTTCACCATGTTTCTGGTGAAGATGTCAGTCTCTAACAGTGACCCTGTAATTGCACCCTGTGCTTCTCTCTCTCTCTCTCTCCCCCTTTATCTCTGAGAGTGTAACTGAATTGTGGAAACTCAAAACTCAGGATTGCCTGGACTTGCACTTAATGTATTGTAGGATCAGGGCTGCAGTTTTGTATCCTGTGTTCTCTAAGCACCCCTGTAATGGAGTGGCTGCCCTGCACAGCCTAAGCCTTGCTTGTGGTCATATACCCTGATGCACTAGGTGATCACCTCCACGTTCAGACTGTCACAGATTATGCCTTTTGCAAAATTTTGCTGCCTCTGCAATGAAGCACAATGGAGTCTGCAGCCTGTAAGATGTAAGAGCTGAGCTGTGGTCTGTTTAGCTATTGCTCTGCAATCAGGATCATGCCTTTGCTCTGAGATGTTTGTCTTGTGATATACACAACTTATTTTACAATATAAATACTGTGATTTTGAAGGTTAATTGTTATATTTGTTCTTTCATCTGGCAGTTACACAAAAGTTCTGGGAATAGCTCTTATCTGTTGGGAGCACACCCTTCTCTGTTGAGGAGGATGTGGAGATTGTGGCAGGTAGATGGGGCATCTGCTGTGCTCCAGGGAGGCTTTGGATCTGTACTTGTGCTAGCTTAAGGGTTTGTAAAGTTCCTCAGGGAAGGTGTTAGGGAATTGCTGTGGGTGGGCTGACTCTCAGTGGGAATGAACACAGCCTAGGTCCAAAGTCTGGGGGCAAAGCAGTGGCAGGTGGTGACAGCATGTTCTCACAATAAAGAGGGAAATTGGCTTTGCAGCAGATCTTTGCTCTGTGGGGAGCAGAGAAAGCCCAGGAGAGGACATCATGCTGCTGCCCCTGTGTGCTCACAGCACAGGTCTCTGGTGGGAGCTGCCACAGCAGCCTGGTGGAGGTTCCAGGCTGGCAGATTTACCAGATCCATGTGACATTACGTCTTTTGGCTGGGAAAACTTTGTGGAAAAAGCAAAAGTTACACTGGGTCTTGTTTTGATTATTTGTTTCTAACCTCACTACAAATGGAAAACATTTCTCTGGTGAGTGTCTGCTTGTTATTTTCCTATTGTTTTATCATCCTCCCTGCTCTCAGTAGGGACAAGTAATCCTCAAATGCTGCTCCAAAGGCTGACACTTAGGCCAGATTATAGAACTGCAGCACTGGGAATGGATTTTTCCTTCTCTTTTATTTATTTTCCTTCACTTTATTTTGCTTCAGCTCCACTCTCTCTTCCTCCTTTTATTTTACTGTTTTTCAGAGGACTAAGTACAACCATCAGTGCCTTCAGTAAACAACCTCTCTCTCTTCCTCCAGTTCTGTTGGAAGGTGAGGGATAGTTTGGTTGTGATAAACACGAACATTTCCACAATCAGGACAAGTAAGGGATAAACAAATTGTACAGACAATCAGTATAAAGTAGGACATTTAGTGAGTATATTTCCAAACAAAGAAACCAAAAAACTAGTTTAAGAAGAGCAGTAATTCGTAGTAAATTTGCAGCTCCTGAATCAAAATGAACGAAATATTATGGTCTTCCTCAAGCATATATGGCCTTTTGAACTTCAGAGAACTGAGCAGAAATCTCAGATAATTATGGGCTCTGCACAAGAAGAAATTTGCTCTCAAAGAACTGAAATCCAGATTCATAGAATCATAGAATGGTTTGGGTTGGAAAGAACTTTAAAGATCATGTCATTCCAATCCCCCTGCTGTGAGCAGGGACACCTTTCACTAGAACAGGTTGCTCAGAGCTCCATCCAGTCAGGCCCTGAACAGCTTCACTGCTTGAAGATCAAAATCTGACACAGGAGAAGATCAAAAATGAGGAGATGGAGAGACAGAACAGGAACAAGGAAGCTTCTCTGCAACATCAGTGACCTTTGTGAACTTGGATGTCCCATACTGCTGGGCAGGTACACTGAGCTTTTTACCAGGCAGTGGGTGCAGTTTTTTTAAAGGAAAAGATTTATTTCACACTGAACCACAGAATCAGCTGGGTTGGAAAAGTCTTTGAGCTCATCCAGTGATGGCCTAACACCACCATGCCCACTAGACCATGGCACTGATGCCACACCCAGCCTTTGCTTAAACACCCAGGGATGGTGACTCCACCACTCCTCTGGGCAGCTCATTCCAATGTCCAATCACTTCTACTGTGAAGAACTTCTTCCTAATGTAGAATTTTCCACTGGGGAATAATTAAAACCACTCTCTCTCTCTCTCTCTCTATATATATATATATATATATAACATAAAATAAATATACATGAAATTATTCTGAGAAGCAATTTCTTTCAGGATAGCTTTAACTTCATAGGGTTTATGTTCCAGATAAGTAAGAGATGCATTAGAGTGCCTAGGTGGAGAAAGATTATGTAATTCTTAGCTGTATCTAGATCTAAAATTAGGCCCTTCCTTCCTCACAGTTTAATGTTTTAATTCTAAAAAGATGTTTGTTACTGTATGTAAAAATATAAAAACATTCACAACAAATTTTGCTTCTTGCTTTTAGGATTAAAGCATGATTCCTCTCGTTAAATAGTTGAAAAATTGAATCATAACATAAACACAAAGAATATTGTAATGCCACTCCTAATTCCAGCTGCCTCCATCTGTTCTCTGCCTGAAATACAAAGCAAGAATCCAACAATGTAAGGAAATAGCACTTTTGCATGATCCTTGCTAGCTTTCAAAGCATCTTACAGCACATTTAGCTGTTGTTACATGTACAAGCAGCACACCTGATATCACAGGTGTCCCAGCTTTCCTGTCTGCTGGACCTCACTCTCAGCTCTGTTTCAAGACACAGATCTCTAGAGAAGGTGAGGGTTATTAGTGATGCTTTTCCAGGTGCACTGCCCTATCCTGCCCCAAAGTCCCAAAGGATGCGTGGGCTCAGCCTCCTCCCTAGGCCAGCAGAACTGCTCTGTTCTGAGGCTGTATCCAACTCTGTTAAAGTGATGATCTTGGGGGTGTATCAAAAACTTAACTGGTCAATCATAATCTCTTCAGCCAGATCATAAATTCCTGATTACTCCTATTTAAAGCCAATGGCAGGGCAGGATCCTTGCATCCCCATCCCATTCCTCTGGGCAGAGTCTCTCTCCACATCCCATCTTGCATGATGTGGTACCTCTCCCCTTGCTGAGCTCCACATTTAATGTGATATTCTGTGATGAAGTCCAGACCACAGAGGAGCTTGGATGGAAAACAGCTGAATTTCAGCTCCTGCAACTAATGGAATATTGTAACGATATTACAAAATAGAAGATATTTATGGTCAAAATGTGTTTTTGTTGCTTGTCCAATGGCATGAACATTTTCCATGGTGGCCACCTATTTCTTTGTGATGAAATTTGTTTACTCAAAACCCTAATATTCTCAGTATTTTTTGAAAATGGAAGACCAATCCAAACCATGCTGCATTTGTTTATTATGGACTGCATTAGTCCTCTTTGTTAAATTTAAGGATATTTGGCCTTCAAATTTTGAATTGAATTCCCTGCTTGAGTGAAGGCTGCCATATTCCCACTGGGTTTTTCCAGCCACATCCACTCAGCACAAATACTGTGATGGAGTAGACCATGGGCTGCCTAAGACAGTCAACATTTACCCTTCCATGGACACATCAGCCAGTCAGCCCCTGTGTGCACCCATGGGCCAAATTCTTATTTCCTCACTATATTAAAGCATTTAAATTAGAAGTTTGAGTGTGGACCCTTCTGTATTTTCTAAGCATCACACAAAACTGAAGCATGTTTTTGATAAGTGATCTTAACATCACAGAAGAATGTAAATGTCTGAACGATACTAAAAAACTTTTCTATTTTTGGAATCCCCTTTCCCATTATGCCTCTGGACCTTTTGTTTTGCTAGTCTGATTGCAGAGACTTTAATAGAATCACAATTTTATTAAGCAATTCCTTTCTTTAAAAAGCAAACCTCTCTTTTTTAACATTTGCTGAGCACTAATCTTGGTAAAATCTTGTACTCATAAAACTAAGCACTGTAGTAGGAATTTTTTTGCAAGACTGAGTTATTTCTTTCTGATGAACTTTAAAATTACAAGAAAAATATATTGCCCTTTTCTAAAAATATATTCTCTAGTTAAATTCAAAAATAAATCTGTCAGTAGGTGTCCTGATAGATGAAGACTTTGCTTTTACTAGTTAATATAAAATTAGTTTGTCTTTCAAAGTCTTACAGTAACTTATAATGGACTTGGTTATTTTACTTTTGAAGTTCATTGTTCTCTTGTTAGATAAGAGATTATTACTTCAGTTTATTTTCCCTTGTAGCATATTGATTTTTAATACCTTACTGAGGGCAGCTAACATACACATTCAGAAAAAAAATTTGGTTGGATCAGTACACCTTCCCTTCCCTTCCCTTCCCTTCCCTTCCCTTCCCTTCCCTTCCCTTCCCTTCCCTTCCCTTCCCTTCCCTTCCCTTCCCTTCCCTTCCCTTCCCTTCCCTTCCCTTCCCTTCCCTTCCCTTCCCTTCCCTTCCCTTCCCTTCCCTTCCCTTCCCTTCCCTTCCCTTCCCTTCCCTTCCCTTCCCTTCCCTTCCCTTCCCTTCCCTTCCCTTCCCTTCCCTTCCCTTCCCTTCCCTTCCCTTCCCTTCCCTTCCCTTCCCTTCCCTTCCCTTCCCTTCCCTTCCCTTCCCTTCCCTTCCCTTCCCTTCCCTTCCCTTCCCTTCCCTTCCCTTCCCTTCCCTTCCCTCCTTTTTATATGGGCCAATAGTGACAGGACAAGGGCCCATGGTTTTAAACTGAATGAGTGCAGGTTTAGACCAGGTGAGAGGAAGGAATTCTTAACTCAGCAGGCAGTGACACACTGGAACAGGTTGGCCAGAAAATTTGTGGATGTCCCATCCCTGGATGTATTCAAGGCCAGGCAGGATGGGATTCTGAGCAACCTGGTCTAGAGGAAGGTGTCCCTTACGTGGTTAGGGAGGTTGGAATTGGATGATCTTTAAGGTCCCTTTCAACCCAAACCATTCTATAATTCTATGATTCTATGATTCTATGATTTTGTGATAAAATGGCACTAAATTTCATTTTCACTTCCATGTGGTTTTCATCTAGAAAGACATTTGGGTTGTTTTCTCTTTATGTAATGTTAATTAAGCATAACAACTATGAATTTGCTTTATCTAATTTTTCCTGTAAAGGTTTTTACAGGATTCATAAACTGCAGTGTTTCACAATGGCACAGGAGGTAGCTTGAAAAATTACTTGGCAGTAAAACCTGAGAAAATATAAATACAAAGGGAAAGGCTTTGCAACGAGGACAAAACACCTCCTTGGATCCACTGAAATCCCAAAAACGCAAAGAATCATTAGGAAGACTCCTGAGATCCAACCCACCCTTATTCCAGCTTACTTAATGATCTTCCTTTTGCCTAGATATGAAAAATTATGAATACTCTCAACTGCATTTTAAGATCTCCCTTTCAATCCTTTATACCTTTGATTAAGAAAACTGAGTATGCCAAACTGAGAAAGTACCTTTCTGTTTAAATAGCTAAAGCATATTTTTTTGTCTTTGCAGTTGATTTTAGGATAACTTTTTGACCAAGATTTCATTAAAAGTTATTTTCTTCTGGAGCTTATGGTAGCAAAAATAAACACCCTTGTGATTCAGTTGTTATTTCAATATGTCAGTATGGCTCAAAACAATTTCTTATGGAATTAGGTATTACAAGGAAAGTATGAGAAATGTCTGTAGATAAAAAGTTTTTGTACAGGCCAAATGGGTGAGCAGTTCTGGTTTTTGAAGGTGAAAACTGACTCTGAAAGCTCTTATCCTTTCTCAGCTTTTGCTAATTTCTCTTAAAAAACTACTGTCAGCATCAAGATTCATGGTTTCCCCCATGGCTGCTGAGGAAAGCATTATGTTTTTCATCATCTGATAAAGTTTATTAAAATGTTATCTACAGCACTTTTCTTAGCTTATTTATTCTGAGTAGCATGTTACACCATTTAAAATTATTCCCAAGGGAAATAAGGGCCACATTATTCAGCTGTTGCAATGAGTTAGGAGACATTCCAAATCAAGGGAGATACATTAGCAAGAAATCAACAGAAGAGTGCTCTGATTCTCAATAATCTAAGGCCCTTTCCATCGTTCTTCTTGGGAAAAATATTTTATTAAAGGCTGAAAGATTTGATCCAGTGAACTTCTATTTAATGAATGTTCTCACAGAAAGTGAAATATACTGAAATCTGTGTTTCTGCTGTACTAAATCATGGGGGGAACCAGTTAATGGGAGGAATATGTGGCTGCTCTGAGAGGAATCTACAAAGCTCAGATGTGCTTGTCCCAGACAGTCACTAAGTCACCAGGTACAACAGGAAATGCTGCTGCAGCAAGTCATACACAAGCACAATGTATTAGTAATAAGGGGAAAATCACAGAATAATTTTTGAGATATCAGTCACAAAAGCACTTCACAACAGTGCAGAAACAGGTCCCATTAGTTACTAAACAAGAACATGCATTTCTGGATGCAAGAGAGAAAAGTATGGGAAATAAATGATCTTTCATCCAGGATAATTGGGGTCTGGGATTGTCTGTATTACTGTTGATAATTTGTTGCTAAAGAAACAACCAAAAAAAGCAAACAAAAACCCCTCCAAACAAACAACCAATCAAACCCTAAAGGCCACAAAAGAATAAGAACTGTTCCATTCTTGGTCTTCCAGCTGTTTTTACTGCTTGGGGCCAAGAGGGTGACTACCTGCAGATTCAAGGGACCTCGACAGCTTGGAGAGAAGCAGACTCTAAATGGTATGGAAGAGAGTGTGGCAGGGAGGGTTAACTCATGCAATCCCAGTTTTATATGTTGTTTCTTTTTTCCTCAGATAATTAAGTTGTAGCATCTTGAAGTGGTGTTTGTCTAAAGTGGTGTCTTCATTAATGTAAGTCCTTGCAGAAATAAATGATGAGCCAGAAACTGCTCACACCAGGTGGCTCCTGAAAGAATGTGCAAGCTCTGGGGGTGGCATTAGGTCTGCAGCCATGACCTTTATTTTAATTGTAGGGCCTTATCACTACAGGGCATGATAAAGGTAAAGTTGGCCCAGGATGGACTGAGCTGACACTCATCTCCAGCAAGCCAAGGGCACATGAAATTGCACCTGTGGGACTTATTGCTGCAATCCTTGAGAGCCTGGGGAGAAGAGAAGGGGCACTCAACCAGACCTCTGACAGGAGGTTTGTTCATTCCATTAGATTTACTACTGGTGTCTACCAATGTTGTGCTTTTCATCTGTAAGTGTGTCCCAACCCTGGGATACGTTTGGTATTGTCAAGTTTTAATGTCAAATTAACTGACCCGAAGTTGAAGCCAGGCTCTTGTGGTATCTAAGCAACTGTTCCAAAACAGTGGTTAACAGGAGGCTGGGATGTGCAGAGCTGGAGCAGGGAGCACCAGCAGCTGCACATCCTCTGTCTGTCCCTGCTGGGAGCAAGGTCGTTTGGACACGTGCACCTGAGGGGCTGTGTGACCATCTTTGGGCTGGAGTCAGCATCCTGATCACTGCAAGGCTTTTTTACCCAGCTTCCTCTAACAGCCTTTTCATGACAAAGCACATTTGAAAAATAGTGCTTTCACATACAACAAGCCACCAAATCCAGGATCAGAAGTTTATAAACCAGAGGCAAGTTTTTCCACCCACACACAATTCCTTTGCCCTTTTGCCTGGAATCTTTCCTGATCCTGTTTTCCCTTCAGTTGAATCAGAAGAGCCAGAAAATACATATGAACTGTCTCTGACCTTGAAAAGTCCCCTTTTACCCTGTGGACCTGGCAGCAGGCACAGCACATCAATGTATGTTTCTGCTGTTCTGTTGATCCTGCTGTTCTTTTCAGGGGCAATCAAACTGTGTTTCACTTTCCAGCTGAGCCTCTGAAGAGTAGAGCTGTTTTAAGGGGGAACAAAAGCCCTTGGTGATCAGTCAAAAAAAGAAAGATGAAATTTCAGAGGGTAATGTGGGATGTCAATTCCTTTCCAAAGGTGACCATCTCTGTACATATTACCTCTGTGGGAAACCCAGTGTGCAGCATCCCTGTCAGTCACTTGGGTTTCCCCAGGTTGCAAATCCTCCCTCTTTACCTGGCATGTTCCCACTCATGGGCTTACCTTGCTGACTCATCTTGGAAGCCTTCTTGCTCCCTAAAATAGATGGATGGATTTATGGTTTAATTTAATCGACATTAAATTAGAAATGGGTCTTTGAAGTGTGGGTAAGGGCAGAGGAAGCACCAGCTGGACCTCAGCTTGCAGCTGCAAGGGCTCACATTAGTTAGTTCAAGTAGTTTGTCTTCACAAATCATACACAGTTGCAAAATGTCATGATATTGTTGGATGCATACCATGACACCTCATCTGGGTTCATAAGCAATTCAGACCTCACACTAAATGGAGGGAATGGCTTACATCAATAAAATCATTCGGTATCATTTAGGAAGAGAGCAGCACTGAAAGCTGCAGGCTGTTTTGCCCTCTGCCTAGCCCACAGTGACTCTCAAATAAGAATATTGAACTGAACTAGATTGACTTGTGTCCTGTACTCTGCTCAGTACACTGCTTTCCTGACTGGCATTTTAATGGAAATATCACTATTCTGCAGCATGGCATGAAGGCTGAATGTGACCATGTGCCTGCTGATTGCTAACGTTCAAGTCACTCACCTGGATGATGTCTCAGTGAGTATCAAAATGCGCACACCCTCAGCAGTAATTCCAAAGATGTGTTTCACTGATGGTTATCAAGGCCACAGAAAATGGTCCATGAACCAGAAGGGATTCATAAGGGCCTCATGTTCAGGGAGGACACGTGGCTGCAGAGCCACGTGGCTGCCTCTCCACTGCAGGGTCAGCAATCCTGCAGAGCTGTCCCTGGAAAACAAATGATAGAGGATGGTTTCTCTAGCACACACAGACCCAGCATGGGGGTGATCACAAAAGGAGGAGGTAGTTGAGGCACACTGCCACCCCAATCTGAAGCATTACTGTGCCTAACTACGTGACTGAGTACCACTCTCTCTTCCAGACACAAGAGTTCAGATTTGGTTTTGGATCTGATTCATCCAAAATAGCTGACAAGGGTAGTAAATCCTGGATTTCTTTCTGATTTATTTCCAATGCTGCTGAGTAATTCCCTTTTATAGAGCTGTGTTGTTGAGATACATGTCTCACTCTTAATTTCCACTTCCTTTTACTTCTTTGTCTAACTATGTTCTTGCAGAAGATAAGTGAAGTGGAAAAGCAAAGTAGATGGGGACATGGCACACAGGCAAAGCTCACTACAAAACCCTCCCCTACTTGTTATAATTGAAGATATAGGAAAGAAAAGACAAATACTAAGCTGAGTTTTACACAGTATTCTTAAGTGTTGTTGAACTCCCACTTGTTACAGTTTTGACTGCATTCTTTCTCCTGCTCTGAGTTTAAACAATTTTCAGTGGGAGTCCTTTACAGTGGATACTTCTGAGCAGTTGGCACTGAATTTGCATCTCTTATATTCCAGTCTCCTGTTTATGGGAAACATGTCTGGGCTGATCTAGAAATCTCTAATTTTAACTTAAATCAGTATCATATTTACCTCTCCTCTTCTGTATTCTTTTCAGGACTTTGTGTCTGAGGTGTGAGTCTTGCCAGCCCCCAAACTATGCAGGCCTGAAGTGAGAGATATGGTTAGCTCCAGGGAAATGCTAGTGCTTGCAACCCTCAGCCCTTGCTTTCAGAATTGAAACTTGGACCATCAGCTCTAAGTGATCTTTGTGCATGAAAGTCTTGTAAGACTTTTGCTTTGGTGATCTTGGTTGTTACTCTCAGGGCTGTACCATTATTGTAACTTGGTTTATCTGTGATTGGCATGACACAAGCCAGCCTGACAGCCTAACATTGCCAGTGGGACAGGAATTGCAGCTCAGCCACCAGAAAGCAAAGTTCAGCTGCCTGAGGCTGTCTGTAATATGATAATTGCATTACCACATGTTGGTGACTGCAAACCAATAAGAGAACGATGGGGCAATTCAAACCCCTGCATCTGGGAGGATCTCTGTGTCCAGCCTCTTCCCAAAACCCCAATCCACTGGCAATGATTTTTCTCACAGTGTAAAAGCCCTGAGGATATTTTACAAGTGGTTCTATAGTTTCAAATAGAGTTGTGATACTTTGGGAGCTGAAAACATGAGAACAACTCAGGAAAGTATCTTTAATCCACAAGTTACTTCTCTTTTTTTAGTGCCAGCATCATCCTTAATTATTCTAAACTTTTACATTTGGTGCCTCTTTAGTTTTGCCCTGTTTTGAACACAAATAATAAGATATACATGGTCTATAGCTCCGAGCACTGAAAGCAGGCTTCTGATAAATTTTATCCTTTCCTTAAAGAACAAAGAGTCATGCTAAGCACAATAAATGATGCCAATAACCAGTGATTTACAGAAAATGTAGGACATAAGAGAAAAAAATCACAAAACCTACCAAGCACTGAGACTGAGCCCATGCTTGCTGAGGACAGGTGCCTCCCAGATAGGTACATCCCCATGGCTCCCCACCTAGTCTTTTCAGATGATGTTTAAAAAGGTCTAGTAAGGTCTAGTTCCTGTTTTAGTTAATCATTCCTTGAAGCTCTCCCAGCCAAGCTGAGTTGCACTTCATGAGGTCAACACACTCCTTACTCACAGCCAGGGTTCCCTGTTTTATTAGTATATTGACAGCACAGTTTGCTCCAGTAACACAGCAGTGTCAGGGCCTCATTTTCCATGGCATGAGACTGTTCCCACTTCACCTGCTAGCAAACACAACCCTGGATTTGGTTTTTAAGCAGACAGACTGTTCCTATCTTGTATACCTTGACTTTATCTTGAAAGTTTCTCCTGACAATGTACAGGCCAATTTGTGAGTTATTACCCAGTCCCCCAAAGCTGCTTCATGTCTTTCCCACGGTGAAGAAGGTAATTTAGAAAAAATGTTCTCAAAGCCATCTTGGTTGTGACTGATTTATTTTCTACAGCCCTTATTACTGGCTTGTCATATGTGGGCACTGTGAAGCTAACAGCAAACTGGGAGGCATGAGTTTAAAATATGTCAGTATTGTCAGTGTCTAGCGAGTTCTAAAATATCAGGATGATTTTGAAGGTTTTGGGACTTTCTCAGGCTGTCAGAAACATGCTAATTTAAAAATCCAAAGGAATTGCAGAATCAGAGAAGCTCCCAAGGTGAGAGGGGCAATTTTCCTCATCCCAGCTGTCGGTGATGGGAAGAAATTAGAAGTGAGAAAGGATTTGAAGGCTGAAAAACAGAAATAGGCAGAACAGTTCCACCTTTAACAGGGGAAGGCAGGCATAAGAAAGCTGCAAGCTCTAAGTGGCCCTGGAAATCTGAGGAGAGATTTGATCCTGGTCTCTGTAAGGTAAATAAAACCTCAGATCAGCTAAGGAGGAGACCTGCTGATAAACAGGGTCTGTAAATGCATTTCCTTTCTTGATGTTTTTCTTTTGCAACATTGCTTGCAATTTCAATGACTAAAACATCATTCTTAGCTTGTTAATGTACAATAAAAAGTGCTAACTTCTTCTGATTTTCATCCAGCATTAAAAGTTATTCCAGAGAAATCTGACACACAATAATATTTCTGGAGATCATGTATCCAAAATGCCATTTTTAGTATTAGTCACAAAGACAGGCATATCTGGGGCTCTCCAACCTGCAAGATGCTTTCCCTTAAAACTGTGTGTGAGCTGAATATTCAGTGAAGGAGGGAAAAGGAGTCTTCCTCATGGTCATGGCCATTCCTTCTTCTGGAAGGGCAACTGCACAGCAACCAAAAACTTCGCGAAGATGATAAAAGCAATGGGAAATAAAGGTGACCAAATTATTGGAAATTAAAAAGTAGGATCTGAAAGCTGAAATCAAAGAGATTCCCAATCAGGCAGAAGAGTGTCTGAGAGAGACTCAGAGATCATTTATCTCCTCTAAAGGAGAAAGATTTTCTGTTTCTATGGGGCAAATCAGCATGGATTTGAGCATGGAAAATATGCAGGTCCTGCAAAAAGGCAAGGAGATGATACCTTGGAGCAGCCTTCCTTTTATATCTTCTTTCAAACTTAGTAATGGAATTCCAGAAGCTAATAAATATTTGAAGGACAAAGTAAGTACTCTTACATTTCCAGAAAACAGAATTAACAAGAACTTCACAGCAACTTTTTTCCTAAACTAAGCAAGCAGTGCTGAGTGTTTTTCACATGTTAGATAATGAATCTTGAAATAAAGGATAATTCACAGACTAGTTTTCTGAGAAACCAGTGGGAGGATGGTTGGTTGTTTATTTTAAAATTCTTTGTATGGGTTACATACATCTCCCTCAGTTCAGTTTCTGCCTGGAGGGAAGCTGAGAGCAGAATATTCTGTTGCAAATTCTTCTGGAGCTGTATTTTAAGCATTAGCTGTTTAAGGGAAGAAATTGCAAAAGAGAGGCAAAATTTAGCAATATGTTAAATCTGTGGTTACATAATTTTTTAGCTGTCCTTTTATTCCAACATGCAAGACAACACATCAGGAATTCTTCTAGTTTGAAAGGGCTTAGGCTGAATCTTATCATTTTAGTCTGAGAAAGTCTCCTGAACTCAAGCTTTGAAGTCCCCTGGGTCTTCCCAAGGTGTGTGAAGAGATGTTAAATTTACATTTCCCAGGGTGCTTGAAGTGGAAGAAAAAAAAAAAAGACGTGATCAGTTTTGAGGGGGGAGAGCAGCCAGACACGGGGGTGGAGCTGGTCCTGTTTCTGCCATGGTTGATGAAGAGCAGGGGCTGAAGGGCACCTGGGTCCTGCCTTGCTGCAGGCATTGGGTACATCATCTCCAGGAATATTACTGTCTGTCAGATTTCTTTGGAGCTGCTTTTGATGCTGGATGAAAATCAGAAGAAACTGACACTTTTTACTCTAAATCAACAAGCTAAGAATGATGTCTCAGTCCATTGCAATTGCAAGCACTGTTGCAAAAGGAAAATACCAAGTAAGAAAATGCAAAGGACACATTCCTCAGACTGCTTTCTGGCACCTGTTGACTCAGAGTGTTTGGCCTCTGTGCTACCAACTCCTTTTCTCCCCAGCATCCAGCTTGCCTGACCCTGGGAGCAGACCCTAACCACACCATCTCCAGCATGCCTGGTGTCCCTGTGGGGATTCCAGGATGCAGCTGTACAACAGCTCAGCACTGGCTGGTCCTGTCCAGCCTACATGCCAAGCCAGGGCCAACATCTCAGCCAGCAATACATGGAAAATGGCATGAGCTGGACAGAGAGCTGTGCTTTAAAGTGGTGTTAAATAAATGTCCAAAGTGGTGCTTGCATGACTGCCCTCCTTCAAATTGGTTGTGTGTTGACAGTGGCAGGTCACTAGTTTCCATTGAGATTTCATTGTTGATCAGTGAATGTGCAGACTAGCCACAGGGTAATTTCTTCTCCTTATTTAATCAGATGGAAACTTTCAATCCATTTCTGTGTTCACAGAATAGCCATTGCAGTTTATTTAAGTAGGTTAAATATAAACCAACACCAAAAAACTGCCCAGCAGCATAACAACGCACTCCCTTTTATTTCTTGATAATAATTGGCAATAATTTATATTTTCTTTATTTTCCTTGGTCTTGTGACTTCTCAGAAGTGTTTCCTATAGTGCTCATTGGCATGTGTTTGCTAGTGCACAAAGCTCTCTGATTTATAGGATTTGACTCAGTGCTGGGGCTCCAAGGGCAGCAGCTCAGCAATTGCAGAGAGAAAAAAGTGGCACTATGCTCTCCATGTTAAAATGAGGAACAAAGCTCTCCATGGATTTAAATGGAGCACAATGTGGACAGTTTTATTTTTTCACTAAATATAGACAGCACATTCTGTCATGTACAGAAATAGGAAAGAAGAAGATGTAGGTTTTATTCAGTGGGATTCACTTGAACCCAGTGTGATGGAGGGAGGGTGGGGGTGGCTTTTCCAAGGGCACTGAGGAGCTGCCCATGTGGGTCACAGCCACAGTGTGCCTCTATAGGAGCACAGGTCAGGGACATTGAAATGCACAAAGCATTTACAAAAATTGACTGCTGGTGCTGTGGATGACACTGGGATGCAAATCCAGCAGGACCAGGCAGATCTGCACTAGATGTGGCTGGAAGGTCAGAAAAAAATTCATCTTCACAGGAGAAGTTTGGCTTGGGGATTTTGTGTTGTTTTCTCATTTTCACATACCTGTAAGAGCTATACACATGGAAAATCAAAAGGAGGAAGTGAGGGAGCAGGAGGGATGTCATTTACTTGAGGAGGTCTGGAGAAGATTTCTGTCACCACCTGACATGGCTTGGCTCCTTGAGTTCTGTAAAACAGAAGAGATGGGAATAAACTCTTCCCAGCTAGTGAACACTGAGCCATTGCAGAATTAAAAAGAAAGTCAAACAGCTCTCAGGAAAATGTGATTGTTTGATAAACAAGAACATTTTATGGTAATCTCTGTATTTACAAACACAAGGATGGGTCAAATGCCTGCTCTAGGAATTTTTTCTAGCAGATATTTCCTTTAAAGCCGAGCAGTTAGAAAATGCTTGTTCTAAAAATAACTTAGAAAAGAGCTATATCCATTCAGGATCTTTCTCTCACAAAATTTAGTATTTTGCAAATATTGCTGGTTTTTAGATCAGTCTATTTTTGCAAGGCAATTTAAACTCCTTCATATCAAATCATAGCACCTGTAAATCTCAAAAAAGACTTAATTTTAGGCACATCTGGAAAAGACATCAAATGCAATGTCTGATGCTGAAAACTCAAAGGCACCAAAACCGAAGAGGAGGTCAAAGACATCTACTTGAGTAACTTTGGTGACAATATGTCCAAGTGTATATACAAATGGATACATGCTGACCATTTATGATATTATCCTTGTATACATCATTTTAACTACCAAAATGTCATTAACAAATGTTAAAAAAATTTACAAAGCCATCATTGAAATATACTGACAGAATTCAATGTTACATCTGTAATCTGTGATTATTTTTATATACTTTGTAGGTCAAATTATAACTAAGAAGGTAGGATTTAAAAATCTATCCTGAATGGTTTGCAAAAAGTATTTACATTTCAGATATCCTGGCTATGATGCTGTTTAGAGTTTTTCATTACTTTAGAAAAATGCAGATAGACGAAAGACAGGTTCGAAAGGCCAAGAAATATTCCTCTAGCTACCATGGTCCACATGCCATAGTCTCATTTCACTCAAAATTCTCATTGTTTTCAGTTCTGCAATAGAAATTTCATGGAACTGGAGGGAATTCTGCCTGCCAGGACTATGAAAAAGCCAAGCCACCTCTGTAGTGCTTGCCTATTTTGTTTGCATTATGTGTTTTGGAAAGTTAATGTTATTGATCTAAAAGACCTTTAGAAAAGTTGCCACTGTAAACAGATGTTGAGTTCAGCTCTGAATCTGTAGTGCACAATAGCCCATAACAATTAAAATTGAATATCCTCAAAGAATTAACAGTTTTGTGTAACACATTAGAAAAGTCCAATAATACAGAAAAACACTGAACAAGACTAGACATAATGATCTTCTCAGATATAACACAACACTTTTTTTGTTTGGAAAAATGTTATTTTGGATTGTGCTGCCCTTTCTTAATATCTTTTACATCCAACTGCTAAGGTATTTGTTGCTAGTTCTAATGTTTTGCTATGAGGATTCTGTGTATACTTTTAACAATTTTGTTGTTAATTTGCTATTGAAACAACAAATTTTGTCATTAAGCAACTATATCGCTGTTTATAGTGTGTTCATTTTAATATCTAGTGCATGAAAAAATTTAGGAGTTAAGTCTAAGTCTTGCTAGAGAGCTCTAAAATAAGATTAATGCGATGAGTAAGATAAATGCTAATTCCAAAATTGCAAATTGCAAGCTTTGATGCAGCTGATGACTCAAGAACATTACCACTCATTTTAATGTTGCGTGTAGGCAAAAATAATTACTGTTCCAAATATAGAAACCTTGGGAAAATATCACCCATTTGAAAAGGGACCTACTATATCAGAAGATTGATATCTGTGTTTCCTACCAATGTTTCCATGGTAACACTGCCATTTTTCCAGAGACATGAGTATTCCCTGTTGGAGTAATGTTGCCTGGTGTTAACAGTGAGCAGGCAATGTGCCATCACATGCTGTGTTCCTCTCCACACCAGATGTTCAATCACCATTATTAAAATAATACTTTAATGATAAAAATAATAAAAATTATGATCACTAAGTTCCTAACAAGCTACTTCTTATAACTGGTGTGCTGTTGGTGAGATGCTGATTTTAGGAAGATTGCAAAGACAAGGATGAGGTTGATGGCAACAAGATCCAGTCATTATTCTTTTTAGGCCCATCTGGATGCTGTGGTACCTCCAACTGTACCTGTACTGCAAATTATTTGAAACAAGATTAATTACTAAGGGTTAGAGATAACTGATTTCCCATTCACATTTATTCTTGGGTGTCTCTTCCTTCCTACAGGTATGCTGGTTTTGATGGGGGCAGTGATTTTCAGATGTAGACATCTGTATTGTAAAAATGTAGATTCAAGATGCCACAGCTGAGTTCACTAATTCTTCTGCACAGTGATCAGAGATCAACACCTTCTGTTCAACACCAGCCTCAGCTGTAAGAGAAGCAATGATGTGGCAAATGTGCTATTATTGTCACCAACATTTAGCTAATCATCACTTTCCAAAAAGAATTTGAAACTTAGCCATAAACTGCTTGGATATGTACAAGAGAGAAATATAGTGAAGAAGGCAAGAGAGAAACATACCATTCTTCATCCTGCTTGCAATCCTGCACAGCCTTCTCCACCTCCTTGTTACCTAATATAGTAGGGAGAGCTCAGCCTCTCATGGCTGCTGCTACCTCCTCCCCACAGCCCTCCAGACTTCTCAGCTCTTACAGCCTGAAAGAAGGATGCTTGAGCAGATAGACCTGCTGCTGCATGTCCTCTCTCTCTAGTGTGACCAGACATTTTAAATGAGATTGCTGATTGATAAAGTGAGGCACTATGAATTTATCTTAGGCACCACAAAAGCTGGTTAATAACATTCAACCAGAATTCCCTTATATATTGGTGAACGTTCCCTTTGTGACCAAGAAGATCTGAATGACAGAAGATTACTCCTTTGAAGGAGCCATTGTTTCCTTATTGTCTTTTGTGAAAAGATGGGAAAAACATACTAGTTTGATTGGCAAAAGCACAAAATCAGGCAGAATGTTCTTACCTGTGCCTGCTTTTTCAATAATCTTCTTGTTTTCTTCACATATTAGGTGGTATGGAGACAGCTTCTCATCCTGTGAGATTCTTTTCTTTATGGGAGGTAGTGATCTCTTTTGTTGCTGTTCACCAAAGTCACAGATTTTGTGGGTTCTTTTCAATGCCACAGCTCAACATGTGTTTGATGTTTTTTAGGGACTTAAGAGAAGGGTTTCTTCACTAAACACATGGCCAAATCTGCATAGGTGAGCAAGGTCAAAATCCAGAGCTTTGGATTCTGACCTGGCTCGACTGTGCAGTGTCATTTACAGCAGCGTCCATGAGCTGCAGGCAAGGAAACACAGAACTGGAATCTGTAGTTGTGTTTATCTCATCACAAGGGAAAATAAAGCAACATTAAAAACAGATCTGGAATAAGTATATGAAATATGAACATGTAGCAAAAAAACCCCACCAAATCAGAAGAAGGCTCACTAGCAAATAGTGATCTTATCTATGAAATGAAGCAGAAGTCCCACAAGACTATTGACATCATGACACAGAGTTAACTTGGTGAAGCTCCAAGAGTTTATGTACAAACACTTACAGTAATGTATTCCCAAAATGTTAACAAGGATTTTGTTTGCACTTTTCACCTTGGGCACAGCACATCCCCAGGGGGAAGGGAGCATGGCCAGATGGCAGAGGTGCTGGGGATGCACTGAGAGCAGGCATGGGGGAGAGCAGCTGCCCAGAGAAGGGTGCTGGCCTGGGATCCCCCAGCAGACCCTGAGAAAGGAGTTGGTAAGTAAAAGGACACTACAATAGGGAGAAGCAAGCTAAGAGTCATTCAAGAGTTTTTGCCACAAGCTGAAGTCCTTTGCACTGACTCCTTTCTGGGATGAGAGCTCAGCATGACCTGAGCTGGGCAGAGTAAAGGGGGGTGGTGGGAGAAGTCCCAGACACAAGGCACAAGGGAGTTGTGTATGATTTGCTGTGGGATGAGGGACTTGTGCCAAGAAGGGCCCGGTGACACGTGGGAATGAATGGAGCAACCCCAGGAAAGAATCCTACACAGCAGCAAACTGGCCATGGGGCTGAAAGCGTTTAGAGATTTCTTTCCTATAGTTTTGGGCTTTACAAGACTCCATAAACTAGTTCATATTTCAGAGCCATGGTATTTGATTCTGAGATGGAAGATAAAGTCCTTCACTAGCCTGACTGCCCTATTGGCTCTTCGTTGGAGTCACACAGTGATACAAAGTCCTAAAGAGTGAAAAAGGTGATTGTACTGTTTGACTTTTCTAGGCTGCCTTGAGACTGCTCAGGACTTCAACTTAAACAGAATGAAAGATCTGGTATCTGGTTATGGGATTCAGAAGGGTACATCACTTCCCAAAATTAATATCTTCTGTTGTCTGAGACACAGGAAAGGAGGAGCTCTTTGCTTTTTACAGCCCTATCATGGTACCAAGGGAGCAAACTCCCTTGTTTCTATTCCACAGTCTGGTGCAGGGGGAGGCATGACTTTCACCAATGATTGATAAAGCAGTGGCTGAAGCACAAAATTTGTCTCAACAACCTTGATTGCTCCTTCTGAAATATATAGAATTATCAATCATGTTATGATAAAAACTTAGGTAGAGCAACATCCCCAGACACATCTTGGGCAGCATTGCAACAGGCTCTGTTCAAACATTAACTTAAACATTGCCTGACCCAAAAGCTCCTATTTTAAGTAGACCTGAAGAGGTAGAAATAAAAGCAGAGGCACACAAATGAAGGGATTTATTTTCCCTGGCCTGTAGTGATCTAAGGTTCAAGTGCCTCCTTTTAAATAATGAATAACATGCAGGAAGATGCTTCTCACATGTTTTTTCAAGCAACAAATCACAGTAAATTAAGCTTGACACTGGTACATGTATGCAAACCCTCAATTAAATTCCAAAACACATTTTGTTTACAAAAGTCTTCACATACCTAATTTTCTTAAGGTTTTGGGTTTTTTTCTGTTAAAAATCATTCACACTCAAAATATTTATTTTCTTTTCTATGGAAAATTGTGAAATCACAGCACTGAATGAAGATCAGCAAGCAAATCTCCCTAAGCTGCCATGCCCTGTGAATAGAGGCCATGGTGCTGGGTCAGAAGGTTGAACTGCTTTGCAGAAAATTTTGCAAGAAGAAAGGTCTCTGCATCAGTGCAAAGAAGCCTAGACCTGGTAGATGACACAGGATGTTGCATTCAGTGGAGAAGGAAATGGGAAATAAATTTTTCCACATGTATGTCACACTCATAGAAACCAGTACTCAAATGTAGAGTTCCAGTGCCCTGATGGTAGGGATAACAGGATGGCTGGTACAGCACAGCTCCCAGTGCTGCACTTTAGTTCTTCTGAGAGACCCTGTGGGCCAGAGGAGACACAGATGGGAGGGAGATGTGCTACACCAACACCTACAGCCATGTGTCAGCCCCTGGGAGCTCAGAGCATTGGCACAAAATACCCTTAGTGCCAATATCAGTGTCTGTATTTGGGCATCAGTGGTTTGCTGTCCCACTGACTATTTTCTATTTAGCTTTACAACATGACAGTCCTGGCCAGGCCATTGCCCCACTGTTATTTTTCCACCAGCTGGAAGTTGAAAATTAATCCTTACTATTACACTGAGCCAAAGAAATTCACAACTGATACAAGTGCCATGAATAAAAAAGAAAACTAGAAAGACAGCAGAAATTGTAGTGTGGTATCATAAAAGACTCCCACTAGAGAATGAGCTTGTTGGGTTAATCCCAGCAGCAATTTCCCTTTGGAGCTCCTGTGGAGAGCACTTTCCCCTGTGCACAGTGCACACATGATGGACAGATTTCAGCTTCACTGCAAATTCTGGGGAAGGTCCTTGATGACCTTGGTGACCCTCAGATTCCTTGGTATTTTTGGGGCTGGTATGGCTGGACAACACATGGATAACTGCATGTGATTTTTGTTTTAGTGCACACCCTGGAGATTTTTGTATGGTGAATGTGTAGAGCACAGCACCACTGAGAGACAGCCATCTCCTGATCTGAGGGCAGCTGCTGAGCTGATGCACATTGCAGTGCAGTTTGGGTACAAAGTACCCAGGAGAAATCACAAAAAAAAGGCCAGGAAACTTTAAACTTGACATCAGACAAACAGAAATGGGCATAATAAGCTTTTCAGAGCTATCTCACTTTTTCAGAAGGATGAAACGGCAAATCAGTGATGACAGGACATGAACTGAGCAACTGAACAGCCTTTTTCAGTGGAGCTCATCTATGAAATGCTGGCTGTGCTGGACACAGCCTGTGACCTGATGCTGTCCCCAAGGGCAGATCAGTATTGCTGCTTTTCTACGGAAATCACGTTCTAATATCAAAAGGAGCACGAGGACAAGAAAAAATAGATATTCATTTACTCCACTCAAGGCTAGATTTTTGTAATGACATGAGAAGGGTGTTATAAACCAGAAATGATCTGATGGTGCTCAGCAATGATTCATTTGTTCAGCAGAGATTACAAACAAAAGAGACCTCTGGCTTTGCTGCTGTTGCTGGCCAGTGCCAGGATAAACAGTGATGAACATGTCCATTGACACAAAGAAAAGAAACACGTAAAGAGGAGGATTTGCAGAACAGGCTCTCTACTGAGTATTCCTGTCAGCAGTTCTGGGTGCAAAAACCCCTATGGCTTTACCTCTGTGCTGTGCTGCTGCTGTGTCATTGCAAGTGATGGCAGCACACATGGCTCAGGCTGGAAATCAGGTGCAGATACTAAAGCCTGGTTTTGTCTGCTGAGGCTCCCTGTCAGTCTGTAAAACCTCCAGCTCTGCCTCCTCTGCCTCCCTGGTGTTGATGTTGTTCCTTTCATGGGTGATGCTTATGGAAAACTACTGGCCCCTTCCCATTGTGCAGGTACAAGCTCTTCTTGGAGGAGGCCATCAGTGACAAAAAAAAGACATCACTTGCTCTGATTGGGTTGTAGCATCCCAAGGAACAGACCAAGGACACTTCCAGGGCGTGTGACCCTGGGAACTCTGATAAAATTGAAAGCTTTGGTGGGAATGGTATCTCTGGTGCTTGGAGAAGAGACAGCACTGACACAAAGGAGTGCCTGTGGTGTGACACTGAGTGTGTCAACCTGAGTGGTGACACTGCTTGTCATTATATGGTTTTATGAAGCTTTGCTTTATGCAGACATGTTTCTTAGGTTTCTCTTCAAAACATGGACTCAAGGACAAATGCTATGATAAACATGCCAATTATAAGGGATAAGCACTGAAAAGCTTAAAAGATTTCTTATGCCAGAGAAAACACCTGTCAATTTTAAATTATTAGAGGGATGAGACCCTTCTGCTCACAATGTTAAATAGAACCACGAGTTGATTACTGAACAGCTCTTTTGGTTTTAAGCAGCTACAGACCCATAAATATTTCTGCCATCTCCACAGCAGTTCCTGCTGCTGTTCAACCATCCCAAAGTTCCAGAAAGGTTTGCAAAGGCAGTGTTTGTGCTGTCCATCCAAGCTCAGGCAAGGAGCTATATGACAGCATTTGTTCTTTCCATTCAGTGAGATTTGCAGAGCAGCCACTGCTCTTGTCAGGGCAGTCACCACTGTCCATCCCATGCTGGATGGGATGGATCCTATCCAGTTCATGGGATGGCTCACTGTGCTGAGCTGTGTACTGAGCTGGTGAGACATCCCACCCCAATCCTCACCCCCCCTCAATGTCATCATAATCTGAAGCCAAATCTGAAGCTGAGCTCCAAGTGTTGTTTAGCTGTGCTTAATTTTTCCATAACAGACATTCTAAAACAAGCTTTCAATGCAGAGTTAAAGATCATTCAAGAGTCACATGGGGACACTCAGTGGGCATGGTGTACCCCCTCCCAGCCCCTCAGCTCCTTGGGATGAATGCAGTTCTGCACTATGGATGATTTTTCCACTGACTTTGCTGGAATGACCCTGTTATCCACCACTGCCCAAGCACTCTGTTAATAAACTCAAGTAACAGTAATAAATCTTTCTAGGGCCCAGCACCAGTTCTGCCAGAGCTGTGAAGCCACCTGTCTCAGGATGATGTGAAATAAATGATGCACTTAGAGCACTAGAACCTATTGTGCAATACCTCTTTTCCTGACCTACCCATGGACAAAGCTTACATTTAACCACCTTGGCTGCTTCTCCTCAGAAACGCTCCTCAGTGCAGAAACAATTTTAAAAATTGCTCAACCCACCTCAGGCCTGCACTGCTAGTGTTGTTTGTACACAGAATTCCTTTGTCAATTATCAGCACTTATTCAGTACTACTCAACTCTGGGGCAGCTAAGGGAAGCAACAGGACAGTCAACATGAAGCACACCAAAACACTGTTTGTTGAGGTCCAGAGCCTGCCTGCTCCCACTGCCCACAGTGAGGGTGTGAGGATGGGGTCTCTGGTTTGATCCTGCCCCATTGCACCAGTCCTGCAGAGAGGGAGGTGGCAGCTGCCCTGAAAACCTGCATGCTGCAGGGTCTTGGTGGAGAAAGGGTTAATGTGAAAAAGCAGCAATGCACAGAACAGCAGAAGATTTGTTCTTCCTGCTCATTTTTCTACTGGACAGAGCTTTTTTGGTGAGGGGTAACTGAACAAGACTGAAAAAGATATTGGGAATAAAGAAATGGGTGTGAATGGCCACACACCAACTAGTATTTTTTTTTTTTTTTTCCAGTGGAAGAACTGGGTTTTTTCAGTTAAGCAATGTCATTCATGTTAAAACTGAAAAATTACATGAAAACATGTATGCTGGAAGTATGTTGGAAGCATTTTATTTTGGAAAAGGAAAACCTCCAGAAGCCTGTCAGGAAGATGAAATATTTAAATTGTTTTGGTGGAAGTTTGTTTGGGGATTTTGTTTTTTTAGTATGGTTTTTTTGTTTGTTTGTTTGTTTTGTTTTGTTTTTGTTTTTGTTCTTTTTGGTTGGGTTTTTTGGTTTTGGGTGGTTTATTTGTTTGGGTTTTTGTTCTGTTTTCTGGTGTTTTTTAAATTTCAACAGACAATTTTTAAAATGCATTGGTTTTTCTTTTACTTCCAGATAATATTTTTCAAAACATTTGATAATATTTTTCTAAGTGAAAATGCAAAAGTCAATATGAAATATTCTTATGGACAGAAAACGGTGGGTTTTCAGAATTTTCATTTACTTTGTGAAAATTTAATGGTGGTCTGTTTCAATTAGATAAAGAAAATTCCTGGAACAAATATTCTGAATCTATTCTTAATCTGGCTCCTGCTTCAGGATGGAATCAAAAAAGAAATTTGATTTGTGTTGAATTTTAACCTGTGTTCCAGCACTGTACCCCTGGTCAAGAGTGCCAGTGTCATCCTGGCCTGTGTCAGCAACAGTGTGACCAGAAAGAGCAGGGCAGGGACTGTCCCCTGCGCTGGGCACTGCTGAGGTCACACCTTGAGTGCTGCATCCAGCTCTGGGCGTTCAGGAAGGACATTGAGGTGCTGGAGAGAGTCCAGAGGAGGGAAATGGAGCTGGGGAAAGGTCTGGAGCACAAATCCTGTGAGGAGCAGCTGAGGGAGCCGGGGGTGTTTACCCTGGAGAAAAGGAGGCTCAGGTGAGACCCTTATTGCCCTCCACAGCTCCCTGAGAGGAGGCTGTAGCCAGGTGGGATTGGCTTCTTCTCCCAGATTACAAGTGACAGGACAAGAGGAAATGGTCTCAAGTTGTTACATGGGAGGTTTATAATGGATATTAGGAAACATTTTTCATAGAAAATATTTTCAAGTATCATAAGAGGCTGGCCAGGAAAGTGGTGGAGTCACCATCCCAGGAGATATTTTAAAGACATGTAGATGTGGCATTCAGGAACATGGTTCAGTGGTGGACTTGGAAGTGCCAGGTTAACAGTTGGACTTTATGATTTTACAGCTGGACTGTATGATTTTAAGGATCTTTTCCAACCTATATTATACCATTATTCTATGATTCCATGTTCCTAAATGCACCTAGGTGTGTTTTAAGTTTAGCACCTGCTTTGTATGGTTAGCAAACTGTGAAATCCTCTGTAATTCTGTGCCTTCTGTTTCTCCTCTCACCCAGCTCCTGGGTGGGTGCTGGCTGAGTGAGTATTTCACATTTTTCTCACTCAGCTTTCTCATTTATTTTCCCTTCTTTTCTTTGTCCTTTAGTTGCTATCCCAGATCTCCATTTTTGATTTCCCTGCTTCCTCTCATGTCCTATACTCTTTGATACAAGTATTGGTTTCCATCTTGTTTTCCTGTAAATCCTGGCCCCAGTGAATCTCAAGTTATTCACACATCTGCAACCAATGTGAAACATGAGTATCTGTCTCTTAAGGCCCAGGAGTGGTCACTGGGGCAAACCCAAGGCTTTTGGACACATCCATTGCTTTCCTAGATGAGGAATACACAGCTGCCTGGTTCCCATCGGCCCTGATGTATATTTATTTGCTTTAAAAGGCACAAACTCTTAGGGAGATGAAATGGAAGAACAGCAGTGACATATAAAGAAAGAAAAATATTTGCTTCCTGTGCAGATTAGCTTCATCCAAGCTTAGACTTCAAAAAGATTTTGTAACTTTTAAACAAAGCGGTTCTCCTAATCACATGCCTATGATAAAATTATGGTAGCACCTAATCCACTGTAGGCACCAACTTTAGGCTGGTTTTTGTATAATACACTCACTGTACTACTGAAGGCATTTACTCTTACAAGGAAAATACTTTGTAAAATTATGCACAGCTTATAGCTTTATTATATAATGCATGTCCTGGGCATTTATGATTTTTTGTAACTTTTTCTGATAACCTTCCACTGTAAGAAGATGGTACTCTGTAGTCTATAAGGAAATACGTGTTTCTGGCAGTCCCAAAAAAGGGAGCACAGTATGTGTTTCCCCACTATGGAATGATGTCAGTGGTTCATGTCCAGCAGTGATATAGTAAAATCACACAAAACATATAATACCAGTGCATAAAACCAGGTTAAGGGAGCTTCTCAGTCAAATGGGAGGAGTGAATTGTACTGCTGAAGCAGCACAGAGGTAAGGGGCACTGCTGGCTGCAGAAGGTGAACACTTCTGCATTTCCATGAAGGCAGCATTTAATTCAAGGTCTGGGGAGAGCTGCAGAGCTCTGGTTAAAGCTCTCTGCTCACACGTAGGGATTCTTGTGGTGTTCATGCCACCATCAACAGGGGCCTGTCTCCTCCTCACAGCACACAGGACCACGAAGCACAGTGTCCTGTTCTCAGCAGCCCTGTAGGGTGCAATCCTTCTTTGCAGGGATCCTGCTGCATGTATACCAGGCAATTTTCTTGTTCCAGTGCTACTACTAGGGTCACGTGCCAGTCTTGGTCTTCTGAGTCATAAAAGCCAAATTCTATCATCTACATTAGTGTTGTTTGTAACTAGTTTAGATTTCCATCTTATGCCACTTTCCCTTATATAGATATTTTTCTTCCCCTGGTGTTTACTCTTTCTTGATGTATTTTTAGAAACCTTTTGTATTCCTTTTCTCTTCCCTGCTAAGCAGGCGCCAGTCCCTCCTGTAGGAGAGTCTTCATTAGTCTGGTCATTGTCTCATTTTCTCCTGTTTCAATTAGTCCTTCTTGACAGGGGATGCCCAGGAATGACTGCAGTGTTTCAGATACTGTTCTCACAGTGTGAGATTATATTCAAAATTATATTCATAATTTGCTGGTTTCACATGTTTGCTTTTCTCGTGGCTGTGTGGCAGCAGTGGTTCACACTAATCTAGCATCATATCATTAATAGCAGGTTTCCCCCCAAGCCATTCCCATCTGCTGTTTCAGAATCAGCAAAAATCATTGTTGATCCCCAAGTGATAGTGCCCTTCACAGTATTAATGTTCAACACATTCCTACTACCTATTTCTCAAGGTCACCTTTTATTCCTTTGTGATACTCTGGTTCTGCATTGTGCTGACAATCACAGACTACTTGTGTCTCCAGAAAAAGCCACTGGAAAAATACAGTATTTGCTGAAGCCTCAGAGGAAAATATTTAATTAGATGAAATCAAGTCTGATTTTTGTTAAATCCTAACAAGGTATTTCAGCCCAGTAGTTTCCTTTTCAATATGATCTGCTTTACCTTCTTGCTGTAAAAGGCTGGTATAATTTTTGATCCCATTTCTATCCTCTACCTTCCTGAGTTATATTAAGCATTTCCCAATTGACAGTAATACCAGCTGACACTCAGTGGAATTAGTTCAGTTGGGTTCTTATTTTTGGTTGGTTTTGGTTGTTGGTGGTTTGTTTTCTTTTTCCCCAGGGGAGATTAATTCTTCTATCAGCCTGGGATAATTAAACTTTGTAAACTTATGTGTCTTTCTTCCTGTTCAGCACTTATTTTTGTGTCTTGAATTATTCTTTATTTTTGGTTATGGTTATTCTTTAAACCTATGCCTTCTCCTGAAGTCAAGAGCACTGGTCCTGCCCTAGGACACTACTTCCTTCCTGAAATATCGTATTTGCTATTCTCTACTCATAATTGCAACATTTTGAACTCGATACCAAAACTGTGGCTATCAAAACTGTGGTTCACTGTAACTAGAATTTAGGGGAAAGAAGACCATTATTAGAGTACCTGAAGTTTTGTTTACACCTCAAATGCTGTAACTTGTTTTAATTGCCTTGCTTGTTTCCATACTTTATTTCATTTTTCTTACTGCAAACTAAGTCAATGTATGAACTGAATTTTTAAGCTATTTAATCCTTGCTCCATTGTGGCTCCACTTTGTCTTTTCTTGTTATTTTTCCTGCTTATAAAAAATGTTTTATTTTTCATTTTAATTGCAACATCCAAAATTATTATTCTTACTTTACATCTTCACATCCTAATGTACAAAACTTGGTTTTATTTGCTTCTAAGAATTTGTTTGTAGTCTTTAAGGACCTTAGCTTTATATGCTCATAAGTATTTGTTTGTATTCTGTAGGGAGTATTCCTAATGTCTTCTTTGAGAGGATATTCAGTCAATTAAGTCTGGAGCACTTCTCTGTATCTCTGTATCTCTGTAAGTCTGTCTGTCCCTACAAGTAGTTTTTGTATCTTTGACTTAAAGAAGTACCAAGATTAATCCTCATTGTGGTCTCTGAGTTTTCAGTTCAGTCAGCTTCACCATTTTTCTTTTTTTTAACCAAAGTTCATGATTTAGTACTTGCAATTTTTGTTTATTGAACTATATTTGGCAATCTTTCCAGAAAATATGAATGTTTAATATTATAACTAAAGTTATATTTTATCATCACCCCCTTTATAATTTCCTTCTACTTACTGAAGTCAAGTCTAAAATAAAATTGCTTTTGTTTGTTCAGCAGCTTTTTGAAAGTATCTCCTGGTGAGTATATCTAAGAGAACCTAAGATCCAGTTCTTCAAAATGAACTTGGGAAGTTCATGATTACACCACTTTGAGTCACTACATCCTAAACACTGATTCAGTTTGATGACAAAGACATGTATTGATGGTCTGATACCTGCTCTCAGCTCTGCTTCTGGTGATCATATCTTTTCTGGCTTGCTCTATTTTTGGTCAATGTAATTGCTCTTCTGTTTTCAGTGTAACCACGTCCTCTTCATTGCTTTATTTCTGCTTTGTACTCCTGGATAAACTCTTTCTTTTACTCTTCTTTTCCCTCTGTTTGTTTTCCTCACTCAATACCACACTTCTCCTGCTCCCTTTCTCACACAATGATGTGTCCCTGTCCACATTCAGAGTTACTACTTCCCCACCAGTGCTCTGTTCTATCAGCCAATATCAGGTGGGGTTTCATGCATAAAGTTGCTGCCTGGTTGCTCCTCTTGTAACTCATCTTTGCCATCACATCCATTCCTGCTGTGTCCTGGTTTGAAGGACAGGTATTACTAAGGCAGGAGTCTCTCTTGAAATGAAGAATGTAAACCCCCTCTCTCCAAATTATTATAATTTTGAAATTAAGGGGCTATCAGGCAAAGATATGGGAATAGGAATAACAGTTCTTTACAAGGAAAAATTGAAAGAGAGATGCAGTATTGCAAAGAACAAAACCCAAAACACTGACAGAGTCAGAATCCAACCTGACACCCTGTCAGTCAGTCAGGTGGCTACAGTCCTCCTGCAGTGGCAGATGTGGTTCAGCTGGAGCAGTGTTGCTGTAGAAGGTGCAGTTTTCCTCTAAAGGCCCAGGGATGAAGTGGAAAGGTCCAGCTTTCCTCTGGAATCCAGTGGAAAAAAGCTGCTTTGGTGTTCCAAATCTCAGTTTTTATCTAGGTAGGAAAAGCTTGGCTCCTCCCCCTGACTGGAGCATCTCCCAATGGGATGATGTAATTTTATCTGTCATACAGTGGGAATCAATGGCCCATTAGCACAAGATATCTTCCTGGAGAAAGGATGGGTTGTGGAAAAGAGAGCCACACCTGGTTTTAAGATATGGCCCATTAGCAGAAAATATCTCCCACGGAGAAAAGGATCACAGCCCCACTTGGTTTCAACAGATGGTCATAAAATACACACCTTTGGTCACATCCTGTATTGCAACCCAAGGCATGGAGATATCTCTACTTCTGCCCTAAAAAATTAATTTAAAATGCCACAATTGAATTTCTTCACCCTTACATTTTTTTCCCACACTTGTTGCAGGGACTCTAAATACCCATTTTATAGCCTTTATTCGTTGTTTTGCTCTTGTGTGGCCCAGCCCAGTTCAGCCAAAAAAATCCTTTCTACTCCCTGTGTACTGCAGCTAAGTGGCATGGCCCTAGAAGCTGCCCTCAGCATCCTCACATGTCCTGTAGGTAGTGACAGATCCTGAAATGTGAGGAGTCTCCTCTTGCAGCCTCTCCTGATTCCAATGCAGCTGTTGAGTAATGCCATACCACCACCACAGCCAAGACATTTGACACCATACCCGGGCTAGAATGCTCCTGGGCCTGGGCTTAGAAAGCCAGAAACACTAATCAAAACATTATTTTGGGGCATGGGGAGACATTGCAATTATTCTGTCAAATCTTGAAGTAGTTGATGCATTACCATACATAATATCACGTGGTTCTATTGAGTTAGCAACATTAAAGGCATATTTTTCCTACTCTGTGAATAAGAAAATACCATTCCTTGCTGGTGCACCCAGGGGTGTTCTGGAGTTTACTAGTGAAAGGTGAAGTTCATTCTAAGGGCAAGTCCGGGCTTTTGTCATTGATGTCAACAATGGAGGTCTGCACTCTGCAGAAATAATGTATTTCAAAGATAGCAGGAAGTGGTACAATTTAAGTTAGCTTTCAAGGAAGACACCTGCATTTATCAGAGCAATGAATGGAGGACCATATGTGTTGGTTTCACGTGCTAGGGGGGAAGGAGGATTCGCCTCAGGGACAGCACCACGAGGGCTTCCCCTGTGAGCTGCTGGAACCAGAGAGCTGAGTTGGTGATGGACAGCTCGGGAAACCAATGAAAAGTTATTTCGCTTTCACAAATCACAGTGGATAAGCTAACTAATCTCTGTTTTGGCTTCCAGCCTTGGGAGGTGTGGGGGACTCTGTTTTGGCTCCCGGCCCAGCTCCGGGCTCAGCCTTGGGCCCAGCCCAGCACGCCGGCCCCAGCTTGGTGGGGGTTTGGCCCGGCCGCATGGTCCCGGCTCCCGGCCCCGACCGCAGCCCCGGCTCTGGCACGGGTGCTGCGTGTGGCAGAAGAGGCCTCCAGCTGCCCATGTGGCTTCTTCACAATCTGGATACAATTTTAACTTCTTAATGCCTGGATAAGATTCTCAATCTCCTGAGCTCCCCTGAATGAGAAGAAATGAAGCATGGAGACTACAGAAGGCAGCGGAATGAAGATAAAGTTCCTGATGGGAAGAGATTGAAAAGATGCAACTGATGAGTAGCTGAAAACATTTTTTGTGGGCTAAGGGGAAGGTGACTACACTAAAATTCCTTTAAACTGTGAAATACACTTGGGGAGGTTTGGATGCTTGAGTAGAAAACTTTTTGCCTCGGGGAATTGGAGCCCTCTCTCTGTTCTGGAACTGGAATATGAACAGAGACATTTGATAGAGAAGGAGATGAAGAATAGTTTGTTTTTCAGCAGCCTGCCTTTAAAAGTGGTACTTCAAGTGTGTAACATAACCCGTAGCACAGCTCTGGAAGGACTGTGAAAATGAGAGGAGAGTCATAATCTGCAGTATTTTCCCGGGCAGATGTAGATTGTGAAGGTGAAGACACCCCTAAGCTTAAAATAAAAAAGGAACTTTTCTCTCTTACATTAACTGAAATGATTATTTGGGTGGATAACTGACTGAAGTGTTCTCTGTATGTTGTTGTTAAGAAATGTGGAATGAAGGGAGAAGGGAATAATTTAGGAATCTTATTCTGAATTATCTTTGTGTTATTAATAAATTTCCTCTTGTACCTTTTTAAGTTTTGAGCCTGCCTTGTGTCTACTCCTGGGTCCTTTCTCTAAAAGAAATTAAATATATTAAGGTTGGCAGACCCAAGTCACACCATATTCTACACCTCATACACAAATTTTGGTATCTTTAAATAGCCAAATATCTTGGAATGCTTCAGTAATTTCAAGTGTTTCAATTTTTTTTCCATAGTGCTTTAGCATTAGATTGCTGTATAGCAACATAATACAATAATTACATATGTTCTTGAAAAACTGGAGTAATCTTTGCATCCTCTTTGCCCTAGGACATATCTTTAAATGTAATCTGTCTATGTAATCCAAAATAAGTGACAGAATAGTGGCACAAGTGATATAAGTGGTATTTCTGCACAGTGCCTTCCAAGAGATTATTGTTCTTGATACTGGGAGCTTGGATGCTGCTTCAATCAACTGAAAAATACAGTCTGCCTTTTTGTTTTGTGTTGCCAGTTCATCAAAGGCATTTAAAGTGAGTAACCCCTCCAGCTGTAGTCTCCCAAATGGAGATGTAATGTTTAGGGGAAGTCCATTTTGCCATGGAGCAGATGATCACCTCACCCGTACATGTACACACCGAAAACCATCAGAACTCTTCTTGTGGGAACAGATTCCTCTAACACTGCTGTTAAATCTGAGCTATCAAAGCAACAGGGGGGATGGTCTTTGTTCTCCTCAGTGTTTAGATCTCTTTAACTTATCAGGCAAGTAATCAAAACATCAAGACAGATGCTGACTAAAGGGAAAATGCAAGTTGCACTATTCTGAGACCTCCGAGTTCCAACAGTGAAAAAATGTGCAATTTACAGAGGTTGTTCTGCTGAAATTATCCTAGTAAGAGAGTTCCAGTAAAATTCCTAGTAGAGATCTGCCTTGGCAGTCTAAAACAGCTGAGATTTAAATTAATGCTTGAAGGCTGCTCTGTTATAATAAGGTGAGCTTTAATCCTGTATGTGCAAATTGCATTAGAAATCCTGGAACATGGACAATTTCTGGTGGCCAGACATACACACCTGAGATCTGAATATCCCTTGTCTCAAGTAACACCTGAGATCAGACCAATCCACAAAGGCCTGCATCACTCCATTCCATCCAGACATCAGTCTCCCTGTCTTCAGAAATCATCTTTGAGCTGCCTTCCCCACAAGACCATACCTGATGACACCATCCTTGGAAATGGATGGCTGCATGCAAGGATTCCCCCTTGCCCTTTAGGGCATCTGGTTCTGTGTAGTGTTGGTCAGAATAATTTCAGGCTGATTTCTTCTACCTGATGGTAAGTCCTCAGTCTTCTAAATGCCATTTTCAAATCTCTCTACATTGTTCTGTCAGATGTGTTGGAAATCAGTGTTAGTGACACTACCATCTTCTGAAACTTCACTGGTTTGGTATATTGTATACCCCTGCCCAGACTTGCTCAGGAAAATGCCCCCATGTTTTTTATATACCAGGGTGCTTCTTGGTCAGCTTGGCATTTTACCTTCTTCACTCTGAACTTACTGGATGCATTTGAATCCCCAACAAAGCACAGCTGATCCACCACTGTGCCAAGGAAGCTCATCAAGAATATTTGCATTGCTTCTCTTTTAAAGCCCTTAATTTTTCAGCTGATATCTGAGTGTTGGAAGTCCTCAAAGCACAGGTCAACTTGTCACTGTTATCTGAGCCTGTTCTCAGCACTGATGCATGCTGTGTTTTCTTGCCTAGCAATACAAGGCTCCAGGAAAGACTGTCCCATTACACTGCTGAGCCCTTTTCTGTTTGCTCACATCTCCTCGTTTTCCTCTCCCATTAGTCATAGTCACAACTCTTCATATGACCATGCCATCTCCCATGGTCATGATGACTTTGTAATTGAAGCCCAGAAACTGGTGGAGGCATAGTAGTGCACCCTGAGAAATAGCAATGCCACTGGTTATAGTAATTCTGCTGTAAGCATTATGTAATGATAAAAGTGGCACAAGAAGTGGCACAGGAAACAGCAGGATGACAGAAAACTGCTGTGTCTCCTATTCATGTTAGTTTTTACAGGGATGTTTCTTGTGGAAGTGTTTTATGGAAACACTTCTTTGTTAAGATTACCTCCAGCTAACATTTCCACATGCAAATCTGGACACTTTAGGAGCACCTTCAGGCTATATTTGAGTTGTACCACTTTGTATTCTTCCTGTTGTGTGCTTTGGTGGCACCCTTTGATGCCTCAGAGGGAGAGGGAAGCCCTATTTTATACTGCAGTGTTAGAAAATGGGGATTCACAGTGGGTGCTGGCAAGAAATCAATTTTTGGGAGAATATTTTGTGTAGTTGCAGTGACGATGGTGGCTAATTTCTGAAAATAAGCAGTAGGTCTTACTGTGGGAATTTTTAACTCTCTGCACCATGGTGAAACACTGGCATGCAGTGCAGCAGAAAGCTAGCAGAGTTTGTTTAAGGTTCTCAGTAATATGAAAATGGTTTAAAACACTGTTTAATAGCCACAGGCCTGTTTGAGGGGCTGAGAGATATCCTAGCAGCAAATGAAACACTGCAAAAGGAAATGAATGTGCTTTGTGCGTATGCAGGAAGGCACATCAAAGGCAGACCAAGGCTGGGTGATAGGCTCTTGCAAATCAACCAGGCTCTGGAGATTGCTAGTATCAATAATATTTAATATCCAGGATATCTTTCACTTCCAATATTCTGGGAAAATGGCTATCATCACAGCTCTGCTGTGATAACACCTCCCCAAGCTTCTGGGAAAGCAGCTCTTTCCTCTTCCCTGGAATCTGAACACCCCTTATGTGGCACTCACTGAGTCACTCGGCATCTCAGTGTCTCTGGCCAAGCTCAGGCTCTCCCTCCCTCACTCCCTGGCATTAATGTTTTCCCAGGCAGGGCTCTTGTCACTCTGGGGTGCTCTGCTGGGGCACCTTGGGCCACCCTGCACTGCCACTGTTGCTCATTGCTGCTAATGCCAGGCATCTGCTTAGTCTGTACAGAGCTGTCTTTGTTGTCAGAGCTGGGGATATCATCCACACAAACAGCCTGGAAGGAGCTGGGTGGTGCCTGCAGCTCCTGGGTGGCAGGCTCTGCCTGAGCCAGCAGCCCAGGGAGGGCTCTCCAGGGAGTGTCCAGGTGATGGAATTCCAGGAGTTGACTCAAAAGGCATTTCTTATTAGGTCTGGCTTTTGCAGATAAGGCAGAGAAGGCACCTGCTTACAGCTTCCAGGAGCTGGGCCTTAAAAAATGGCACTCACACGTGGGCTGATGCCTGCAAAGGAAAGAAAAGAAATGACCAGTACAAGGAGAGGACATAATAGCATGCCCTAGCTTGGGGTGTTCAGAGTCCTGCTGTCCCTGGGGTCATCCTCTCCTGTACCATCACAGAGCTCTGGAAAGGCAAGAGACATTAGCAAGTGACAAGCCTACAAGCCCAGCATCCAGGTTGTTCCTAAAATATAAGGTATTTGTGGCTAAATTACTTGTTAGCACAAAATGATTTCTTGGTGCTCAAACCCACATATTCAGAAGAATGAGTAAAAACAGTCACTGGCTAGGGCTCCACATGTGTCCCCTTCTCTTTTCCTTCTTATTTTAACTAATTACTTAAAATAATTCATTTTGCCTTTTTTTTTTGGCCTCAGGCCCCTGATGTAAGCACATAGGAATATGCTCTGTTTCTTATACATTTATTCAATCTGCTAGCCCACAATGACAGTCTGACTTACACTGAAATAATAAACCCCTCTTAGCTGTGCCTCACTTAAAAGAAGTGCACTGTGCATCATGGAAAAAAAAAATAAAAAAAGGAGCCCAGCAAAACACTTAACAAGTGGGACCTAAGACAATAAACGTAAGGCTCTAAAAATTAGGCTTGGCAAAAGTCTAATGCAGATAAAATCAATAAGGAAAGGATAAGAATATATTAACACAAAATATTTCCTGGGGAAATGGAAAAAGTTTCATAAGAGTAGATCTTAACATCAACAGAGTTATTCAAAGGGCAAGAAAAAATCTGTAGCCTTTCAGACGTTGGCCAAAAATGAAAGAAAAACAGGCGCCTTCTCAGTCAGGTCTGGCAGCAAAAGGAGCTCAAGAGGGAGTGGCAGCTGGAAATCACTCAGCTTCTGAAGTCCCTGGCACTTTGCTGCCTCTAATCCTTTTGTGGCCACCAGATCCAGAAGGATGGATGTGCCACCTGAAGTTCATTCACTTCCTTCCAGGTAGGAAAGGCAGTGATGGTTCCAAGGAGCTGCACAGCTTTCAGGCCTGTCCACTCATTCAGGTCTTCAGCTGGGGCTCAGAGTAAACTTCTGCTCTCTTTTATTGGTGTATCTTGCTTGGTGTTCATGTTACTTCTACCTGCTGGTGCTCCCACCATTGTCTGTACTGGTAACCCTTCACTGTCCAGACTGAATGTGTGACACACAGCAGCAGCTATGCCAGTCCCCACCTCTTGTTAGTCTGCTTAGCTGGCTGGGATGAGTTATTTTAAAAGTCTTTTTGAGTTATAACTAAGGTAAATCAAGTCAGTAAATCTGTACTGGCATCAGTCTGGTACTACTAGTCCTCCACAGCTTTTCCACAATGGCCTTTCTGTGCTGAGTGAGCACAGACACGTCACTTTGCTGGGAAAGGACAAGCAGCACAGGTGAGCTCACTGCACTGCACAGAGGAATGGGATTTCCTCTGTGAACCTCACATGAGGAAATATCTGTGGATTCAGTTGCTGAGTCACTTCAGCTTTGCCAAACAAAAGAAATAATTCAAATGTAGGTATGTAGCTCTGCAATGAAGGCCTCAGGGTGTGAAATCTTCAAAGACATTTCTGTTTCTGGCATGTGGAGAAACAACAGGAGGTGTGTGCCTCTGCTGACTGCCAGCAGCTGGACTGCAGCTCTTTTCACTTGTTGATGGGATTAATGCATCAGTGGGATCTCCCCTGGTCTCCATATTCCACCTTCTATTCTTTGTGCTCACTTCTGAGAGCCAGGAATCATGTGCTAGATCTACACCTCCCTAGAGCGTTTTCATGTTAGTGTTAGTCCTGAGGAATAGTGAACTGGAAAAGGAGGTTGTAGTAACACATTTCTTGACCATATTCAGCTTTATGCAATGATTCAGGAATGGTGAGATGGTGCTTGCTTAACCCCCACTTTTGATACTGATGTCATAACCAGATGTAAGCGGGCAATAAAAGTTGGCATCTTCTTAGCTGCAAACACAAGACACTTCTTCCCCTTGAGCTCATCTGTGGCAGAATATCTTTTTGCAGCTGTACCCATCACCCATCCCTGGCCCCAGAGCTGTAAACAGAACAGGCTCAGGCAGTTTGTCTCCCTGTGCTCTACAGTCTTTCACTATCAGTGGAAGAACATGCTGTCCAGCAAGGAGTTCAAAGAGCTGCTGCTGGTTTGCCTTTAATCTTCTGTTTTTCTTTTGGAATACGCAATCAAAAACCTAGAAGCATTTTTCCTGGCTTTGGATCCTTTAGCATGATCATGCTGTCCATCCTGCTGAATGTTTCTGTGGTATTTTACTGCACTAATGGATGCTGATGTACATCATTGTAACTCTTCGTTCACAGCCTGCAGTGCCTTCATTTTTCTGAGCTCTGTCTATAGAGGATCACAGAATCACAGAATATTTTAAGCTGAAAGGATGGTCCCTTGCTGTGGCACCAACTTGTAACTCTGGGGCTTTGTCTAGCAATTGAAGTGGCAAATTTCTGAGTCCTCTGTTCAAGACCTAAAGTCAATAAAGAGAGAAAGAGAACTTCTCTTAGTGGGCGAATGGCATTGGAATCCCATTTAAAGGGCAGGATCAGTGGTAACTGTGGATTGCATCTGTTCCCTGCTCCAGTTTGTATAAGCAATTAGCTAATTTCAGCTCCCAGTTCTGGCAAATCTGTGAAAAATAAAACTAGGAATAAATGTGTTTATTTCTTTTAAAATAAAGTCTCAAACTCCTAGGGAGGTGCATTTAGGATTAGCTGCTATACAGAGGATCTGGGAGAGGACCCATCTGCTTTTAGCCAAAACCAGTTGCTCTTTATCAGCCAGTTTCCTAATCCCACCTAAATTCCCTCTCTGCTCCTCCACATGGTGCTTGCCCACCCCAACTGCAGCTCACTGCAGAGTCATTTTTGGGGTGAAAACACATTTCTCCCTGCATTCCCCAGATCTGGGGGGAGTCTGTCCCCCCATCTGTATATGGCACAGCCATCCTAGCCATGCTGCTGGCATTCACCCTCCCCACCCATCCCTGTGCCACCAGCTGCTGCCTCACTATTATCCCCATTAACAGGCATGGAAATCTCCTTCAAAATGCTAAACGTGGATTCAGGACAGATTCCCCCCCACACACCCTGCCCCCCCCCCCCCCCAAAAAAAGTTTCTGTTCTGTGGCATTTGTTTTATAAACCCAGATAAAAATCTTGTTCTTACTTTTCAAGTTTGTATTTACAAAGGGTGGAAAAACAGGCATAATGACAGTTTAATGAATGTGTGCCATTAATCCTGGAGATAATCAAAAGCCTGATAAAGTCTCTAATCTTGTAAAAAAGAATTAGAAAGCTCTGAAACATCTTTTGCGATCTGTAAACCTTTTAATGAGATGCTGCATGCTTGGAGGAGGAGCCATGGAAAGGAGCAGTGCCAGAGGACATATTCTCAGCAGATTTCATCACTGGACTTCTTGTGTGATATTATTCTTGGCCAAAACTGGAGACCAAAGTCATCAATGTTGTTTTCGAAATTTCTCCTCCCATCAATGTATAAAGCTATTCTAAGAATTTGTGGATATAAATTAGGAGAGCATTCACATCTCCACCCTTTTCTTGTAAGTATCGTATATTTAAAGCACTGCTTCATCTTTAATGTTTGCAGACCTTACTAATTTCTTCATAGTTATTCCTGCAGGTGTGAAAGTTGTGCCAGTATTCAATATATATTATCCAAGAAACAAAAACAAAAACAATCAGAAGTAATAGAAGGCAATATTTCCAAGGTGTTTAAAAAGTAATGAGGAGGCCAACTTCAGAGTACTGTTTTTTGGAAATCTGTAGAAAATTCTTGCTTCAATGCTATCTATAGCTTTGCACTTTTATATGTAAAGTGCAGTTTATGTGTTGTCAGTTATTACCAGTAAGTGTCCATGAAACAACTTTGGAGGATGCAGTGACTTACAGACATTGTCCACATTTTGAGGAGCTCAAAAAGAACTGTTAATTATTGAACTTGGAGCAAAAGTGTAGGATACAAGAGCAAAATGTCCTAATGCCTGCCACTCCTGCAGGGACCTGGGAACCAGCTGGAGCTGGTGGGAAGGAATAGTAACAAGTATTGCTTCTCTTCCTCTCCAGAGACCCAAACAAAGCTGAATTTGTCCTCTGGAAAGGAGGCCGGGGGCAGCAGTCTGCCGCAGGGGGAGAGTTAAGGCTGGGTGAGAACTTTTGTCTGGCTCCCAAAAAAGGCTGAACCAATGAAGGAGCCAGAGAAGGACTGGGCTAAATAAATCCTGGAGGGTTGGGGGAGAAGTCCTGGCAGGCAGGCAGGAGGAGGGTGAAAAAAATGAGAATATTTGTGTCAGGGTTGGAAATGAGGTTTCTCTCCTTTTCTTTTCTTTTCTTTTCTTTTCTTTTCTTTTCTTTTCTTTTCTTTTCTTTTCTTTTCTTTTCTTTTCTTTTCTTTTCTTTTCTTTTCTTTTCTTTTCTTTTCTTTTCGTTTAATTTATTTTTTTTAAATTTAAATTTAGTTTAAGTTTGAACAGGATGAGAAGCACTAAGAAGCAGTGGTTGCCAGCATATGCCAGAGAAGAAACACCCCAAGGTGGTTTCCTTCAGACTCTGCTGCCACATGTGATCAACATTCAGTAAATACCCACAGGAGGGCTGATTCCCAACACATGGAGACTAAAAGTCTTCAAGACTGAAAATATGTTTAAGACCCTGAGGAGGGGGGAACATTTTTTGCTTGTCTGAGGAGCTGTGCTTTGCACCAGTCTGTGGGCAGGTGGGAGAGGTGCAGTGAATTTCCTCATGAGACACAAGGAACACAATCACTTTTAGGCTGGGGACAGGGACAAGGTCCTGCTGTCAAACCGGTCCTGAGTGTAGGTAAATGAGGAAAGAAATTTTTTGACCCTTCTTCAGAAAAGAAATTGTTCAAAATAGGAGATGCACTTGAGTAAACTCAGCAAATACAAAAAGAGAGGTCAGGGTGATAGAGCAAAGTGGAACTTCTGCACATTTTCCCCATCTTCAGATAAAGCCGTGTTGGTACACACAAGTACAACGACTGCTGAACTTTGGCTCCTTTATTTATAAAACAATATACTAATCTTAATCCCTGGACACACTGACGTAACTGAATGTCATACTTTCCAAATATAATGGATTACATTCCCATCATAAAATAAATACATTCCAGCAGTGAGCCCCCCAGCAAATAACAGAGCTCCAACAGCTGGGGAAGCTGGGGCAGGAGGTACAACAATTGGGTTATGTTGCTGAAGCCCAAAAGCAACGTTTTTGCTGGCAGCATTCTAGGAAAACCTATTATAAATGCAATGCTACCAAAAAAGTGCTCTTTTCTTTCTAGTTCTGTGCTGCATGCAAAAGCCATTAAAAAAAATCCTGGATAAACAAATATACTCTTTTCCATATGACCTTTTCTTGAATGTCTTCAAAAGTATATTGTCTTTTCAGTTTAACACAATATTTGTCAGCTTTTATTTATAGCTTAAAAGAAAAGCCTTCCTCCAACTGTCACCAAAATGCCCTTCTATAGGCATGCTCTCAGGAGAAAGGCTTTTTTCTCTGACTGTCACCCTGGGTTCAAATACATTTTCCTGTAACTAGGATAGAAGTGACTCCAGCAATCATTGCATCTTGAATCAGCTGGACACATATCACTCTAGCCAAGAGCCATTTTTAATCCATATTATGTGAAAGTAAGGGTTAAATACAATAGAGAACAAGCATCAATGGTTTGCTCTCATGCACTCTCTTATTTTTTATTTATTTCATAAAATAAGGAGGGACTAAATTCTTTAAAGAACATTTTTATTCTTATATGTAGGGGACAAGAGAAATATGTGCAGTGGTATGATAAAACAGCCTATTACCCACATGACTCAGCATAGGGAAACCTTAACTTGGAAACTGTAATGGTGCTTCATAGTCTGATTTTACTCTGTGGGATATCAAAAAAGAAAAAATGAAATGCCACATGGATAGTACACATTCAGCATAATGGAAGCAGGCCTGACCCAGATTACAAATAGCAGTAAATTTGAGATCTTCTTTCCTGAGAGTCAGAGATTCCTACAACTTCCTGGGATATCTTCAAATGTAGTACAGGACTTTATTCCCCAATCTTCTCTTCAAAGACTTACTGAGTTGGAAAGAGACAAATATGGGCAGTTGACAAAATGTAGTCCTCTGCTAAATCCATATTTACTTTGGTTGTCGGATGAAGGACACAGGTCCCAGGTACAGATCCCTGAAGGAGCTCAGCATTTGGTGCTGTCATGAGTTAACACTTCAGACCAAGTTGATATGCTTATTAATGGCTGCTGCTGAAGGTTACATGTGTTTTATGTTTTATGACTGAACAGTATTATGTACAAAAGTGAGGCCAAACCCCTGAGAGTCAACTTTTGCATGTTTTTATCTGCTTGTGATAATACACCTCTGGGCTTTGGAAGCTTCACAGTTCACTCATTCACAGCACAAAGGGATGTTTTGTCTCTTGAGGAAACAGTCATTAAGCCAGTCTGTTCAGTTCAGCATTATCTTTTGCATCTTTGGGCTGGCTCTTTCCATTTTTTTTCTCTTTGTGTTTCATGTGGATAAACACTCCAGCTACAATGGCACCTGAAAAACAGAGAGTGTTTGTCTGTAAAAGGAAAAGAAAACTTTCTGAAAAGATGTTCCAGCAAGGGCCATGACACTGCTCTGTAATATCCACAGTGCTTTGCCTCTTGAACAAAATAAACAGCTTTGAGGAAGGGCTGTGCAGCAGGAGATTATGAGCATGGATCCAACACACTGCTGGGCAGGATCAGAGGCCTTGGGGCTCAGAGACCTTCATCCCACAGGAAAACTTTTCCTCTAGGATCTGACCAGATTGCAAAGTGTCTATTTTATCCCCCCTCCCTCTGTACAGTGATTTGTCATGTTTGCCTTGAGATGCAATCCCTCTTATATACATACATATATATATAATGTATAGCTTAATCTTTTAAAATCATGATGAACTTGATACACTGTATATAAATTTATTTTCTCTTTATCAATATTAAAATGAATTTGAATGATGTAAATCTGCAAAGCTGAAATAGGTGAATAAAATTATATAAGCTACAGGTATAGATATCCTAAGTAGGAATCTTCACTTTCACTATAATCTGGATGCCCAAGACAAAGCTCAAATCCCCTCCCTGACAGGCATAAGGCAGTAATTAAATGATATTATGCTACAAGTTCAGCAGTTTCTTCTGCCCTAACTGGTTGTTGTGCTGTTGGATGTTTTTCTTGCAACCAAAAACAGAAGTTTGCAGCATCATGATACACAATCATGGGATGTTCCCTCTTTCACTCATTCTGCAACATGCATGACAAATCATCACCCAACAAGTGAATTAGTGTCAGAAATGCAGCATCATCATCATATCTCAGAGATCTGGATCAAATCAACCAAGAAGTGACTTACCAATGATGAGCAGGACCCCAAGTAGAATCCCAATTGCCTGCCCAGCGGTTGGCCAGGAGTGCTGACGATCTATCTCAATAAAACATGAATTTTCACTGGAACACTTGCAGATGCTTACTGCAAAAGGAAATGCCATGAGGTTAATGAGAATTTTAATGGTCACATTTGGTTATTTATAAATGTAAATGCTATCTTGAAGCTAGTAGCTCTGTGCACAGATTACCTTTAAGATTCACTTTGTTCTCCAAAGGTGGCTTTCCATTGTCATTAAGTATTATTGGAACATCATACACCTTCTCTTCAAAGTTACCATGTTTGGGGGACAGGTAGGCATGAGTAGCTGCAAGTAGGAAATGGGACATTCATGTCAGCACAAGAAAGATAGTTCAACATTCATACCAGCTGCAAATGTTCTTTTTTTAAAGGCTACTTTGCACATGATAGTAATTCCTGTTTTCCTCTATGTCTTCCAAGATCTCATTGGTTTGCAGACATTAAGTAAAAAGGGAATACCAAGAAGCCTAGTCTGGCCTTCAGCATAATATGACTATAAAATTTCCCTCCTAATTTGTATACCAGGCCAAATATGACCTTGGGTAGTACTACACTGATAACATCCTATCTAGACCAGGAATAGTCCCCTATACTCATAGAGACCATAACCAGCTTAAATTGTACCCAAGGAAATGTGGGACAGACCATCCTTCTAGTGAACTTACACTGTCACATCTAAGACTCTTTAAAAACTGGAAAAGGTAATAATAGTCATTTGGATCAGATCACAGGTCTGTTGATGTATCTGGTCTCCAGAACAAATAGAGATTACCATGAAAAAAGCAAGCATGTATTTTATTTTCTCCTAATGCCCTCTCACCCTTTAAACATTTTCAAGTCAGGGACTTCTTGAGAAAATGGAATTTCTTGCTTTGAATTTGTAGAAAATTTCTGTATAGACAACACCCTGTGACAGCATGTTCCCAAGTAAACAACCTCCTCATTCTACCTGCACTGGAAATAACTCCACAAGCTTCACTTGAGGGTCCCGGGTTTGTGCACTGGAAGAGAGAGCAAAGGATGAACCCTTTGCCACCATGACCATAGAATTCATAATTTTATATCTCTCTATTGTATTTTTTCCCTATTGTCCTCCAAGATAAAAAGTAGTAGCTTGTACTTTGCAGGCCACTCTATAACTCGGGCTATCCTTGTTACCCTATCTAAACCTGTTTCCAGTTACACAGTGGTTTATGGACATAGAGAGACTGGAGTTCAAAACTTGAAGAAATTATGGATTGACACAGGGACATAATGATGTCCTCAGATTTCTTCTCTGGTTGATTCCTGGTAATCCTCAATATTTGATCTGTTTTTCTGAATACTGCTGATAAGCTGATCTCACATTTCCATGGAGCTGCTCATGGGTCTCTTTCCTGGCTGATAATGGCCAGCTCAGCACCCATTCAAAATTCAAAAGTGAATTTGGGAGTCCAGGGTTCACTAGCACCTGTGAATTGTATTGTTCAACCAACTCAGTCTTGGAAGACTGTTCTGATATTCTTCACACTTGGTGCCTACTTGAATAACTTGTACAATGAGTAAACTTTCCCTTCTCATTGCACACCCATATGTATTGAGTTATGAAGATCCCAGCAAAAAAACTTTGGAAAACCACACATGAACTCCCTTCACTGCAAGAGCTGACTGTTTACTCCAAGTCCTGAATTTTAAATTATTATGTATTCTTTCATAACTTTAAATTTGTGGCAATCCAGCTTTCTCTAGTGGGACAATTAATCAAAAATGTTTTATTAATTCAGACAGGCTCTATCAACCAAGCACTTATTCATGTGTTTACTGTCCCCTTTAAAAGGTCCATTCACTATGTGAGGCAGGACTTCCTTTTACACATGAAGTATCAGAAATGCACAGTTTGCAAACTGCTCTATTTCTTTTTCAGCAGTGATTGGTGTTAGTTAAACACATATATATTTCATACTTACATGCTTCTCTCAAAAATAATAATGAAATTATATCTTGCAACATACTAGGTTTTATCTCTTGCAAAAAATAATTAATGACTTTGGCGTTCTCAACAACCCAATTTTTTTCTATATGGAACACTGGTTGTGCAATAATGAGAGTGAAAAGGAATTCTGTAATTCTTCATATTCACCACAGTACCAAGTGAGTCCCATATCATTGCAAGAATGGCTGTATCAGCTTACCATTGTATTTTGAGATTTCCCAATTATTTCTTGCATTCATCTCATTCGCAAGGGAAAAAGTGAATTTTGAATAAAAAAACAGTTCATCAGCATCAACAGCTTGAATAAGAGTTTTCTCTCCTCCACTGACCGGGTAGCAGAAGAAAGTAGGATTATCTGTAGCTATTTGTGGATGGTTGTCATTCACATCACGTAACTGTAGAACCAAGAACGCTTTGGATTTCTGAGCTGCGTTATCTGTCGAGTTTAACAGAATGCAGAGTTACATGCACATCCTGGATTTACACTCTGGGCTAGCATTTGCAGCTATCACACATGTACACAGTGAGAGGTGGTGTTCTGTCTGAAGGCTGCAGAAACAAGGTCTCAGGAAGTCCTGAGGGATTTGTGGTAGCTGACACTACTTTTTAACTAGCATGGTTAATTTACCACCAGCTCTTGCTAACTACAGCAAGGGAAAGAAGACAGATCATATCTAATAATCTGTCAAATCCATCATGTCTGGCAAGCAGACACATCTGAAGTGGCCAGTGCTCTTAGGAGCACTCTCAAGCATGACATGCCTTGAGTTTCCCATCCCTCTTCTATATACAGGAAACGCAATCCAAAACTGAAAGATTTTAATGGCTGGAACTAGAAGTCCAAATACATTTCAGACTTGAGAGAGTATTTATTTTAATTATAATAAAATGAAATTCTCTAGAAGGTTTCAAATTGGTTTCCAAGTATGGAAAGCCTAACCATACCTAGGAGAAAGACTAAAATCTTCATAGCTGTAGAGAAAAAAGTAGCAGAAAATATTAATACTGAAAACAGTGTAAAAATTAGAATTGTCTCTATATGTCATGTGGTTCAAGCAAATATAAGACCATGCCCAACTTCTGAAAGCTATTTTAATCTTTGTTATCTACAGCATCAAGATTTCTGCAAGAAATTTAAATTCTTAAGAAATATATACTTCTAAGGATATACCACAGGATGTATATCTGAGATGATATGTTCCAGTACTTTTCATGGCATGGGTTTAGTCATGGTAGGTATGATAATTCCTCATAAAAGAGTAAGGACAGGGGATTCCCCTGTGTGTATACTTAATTGTTTCATCACTTACTTAGCTCTGACGCAGCAACTTCTATTGAGTATATTCCTTCTTTTTCTCTATCCAAAAGGGAAGCAGTGTATACCTGCCCAGTGACTGAATCAATTCTCAGCCATTTTCTCACATCACCTTCCAAGGAGTATCTTTGGAAAGAAATAGGGGGAAAAAAAAATCACATATACTGTTACAAACTGGGAAAAAATTCCAACAAAGCAAATACTTATTTGTTGATTTTATGCAAGAAGCTTGATTATAGTTGTACTCAAAGAGAGTTCTTGGAAGAGTCACAGTACTACAGTGCCACAGCCAACCAGAGACACAGACAGAGGAAGAGAGGCCAAAATCATCCAGAATATGGGTGAGACCAGAACCACAGAAATGCCATTGCTGCTGCAGCCTGTGTGTTTGTAATTCCACTTTCCTTCTAAATGGGGAACCTGGGATGGCACTGAGCTTCTAGTCCAGGAGTGTGATTTGTCCAAATCCCATGTCCATCTCACCCCATGACATCTCCCACACCTTGGTTTTGATGGGGGCACAAGGCCAGGGCTGGGGGGCAGAGGGGCCAGGCACCCTATTGTGCATGGAGAAGGACCAGGACCCCAAGGAGATCTATGGTGAATATCTTCTGCCAATCTGGAGCAGCCTGGAACTGCCTTGGAACAGAGAGTGCTTTAAGCATCACCACATCATTACATTTATATCATTGTTTAAAAAATCACCAAGGTCCCTGGGTATTTACTTACACAAATTTAACCATGAACACATGACCCAGTTAAAGCACAGGCACTTGCCTGAGTAGAAGTGACCCGACCTTCTCTTTCAATGTTTTTGTTCTTTCAGTACCCTTACAGTAGAAACAGCATGCTTGTACATCTACTTTTTATACTTTTTATTTTACATCTTTTAACCTATTTTGAGCAGAAATATGGTGTATGTATATCTGAATTCCTGTCATGTGTCTCTGTCATCATCTCCCAGAGCTTCTGGGCTATGTGGCTCACTTTCAAACTAGTTTGACAGAAAGCCAAACATGATAAGTTCCCAAAAGTTAGGGACAAGTAGAAAGCCAGATGAGAAATCTCTGGGAATAAGAATCCACAGAAGGTCTGAGAGTCATATTGTGCAACTCCATTAACCACTTGGTTATTTGCTGAATTTTAGTTAAATTTCAGGAACTGTTTATTTTGAGTTGATCTGTCCAGCATTCCAGCTGGGAATTGTACAGCAGAAGTCACAAATAATTCTCCTATCTGACTCTACTGTGTAAAGTACATTTACACCATGCAACACAGCACAGGAGTTGTCTTGCACAGAGCTTTGCATCCACAACAGAAAGATGTGTGTCATCTCTGACAGCTAGGAAAGAAAATTAATTATTTTTCAATTATAGAGTTGAGGTTGTGTATTTTGGTGGTTTCCTACATGACATGAAAAGCAGCTACTGGTTCAGGGCTACACAGTATATGCTTCATTTTTTTTATAAAGGCACTATGGACATGGAACCTTGTTATTCTCAGTCCAGCTCTACCTTTCTCCTGGAGATATAAATTAGCCTGCTTCCCTTGTGGCTTCCTGTTTCAAGGCTGATGTTTGTCACATCACAGAGAGAAATCTGGTTAGAAAAGCAGATTTTTCAACCAGCAGTCTGTCTCAGGTAGGTCACTGAGCCTCCCCCATCCACCTTCTACAAGGAGATGAGACTTCTGTAAAAACAGTATTTTTTCCACTTGCCAAGTATTGGGCATGTTTTCCTTGCACCTCCTTTAGAACAATTTTTGAACCCTTGAATTCAATTAATGAATCAGTCACAGTCACTCCTTTTTACCGTACAGAATCCCCTTCAGGATCATAGGCCTCCACTGTCATGACCAAGGTATTGACAGGAATGTCTTCAGACACTTCTGTTTTGTAAACTGGCTTCTGGAAAACAGGTGGCTCATCCACATTTGTTACAATAAGGTTAAATTTGGCAAGAGAGCTGTCGTTGTACTGCACTCCTTCCACCAGAGGTTCAGGGTTTGTGGCGCTGATCACCAGGTTGTACACAGGCATTGCTTCAAAATCAAGAGCCTGGATGAATTAGAAAAGAAAAAAAAAAAAAAAAGATTTTTGAAGCAATGGCTCTGCTGCTGTGGGGGCCTCCAAAGAGAAATTACAAAGTCCCCCTCTTCTCAAGGAGGAGATTGCATCCCAAATATAGGCAAAATAAGTGAGAGCTGTCAGCCGAAAATGATACTGGGAATGGTCGATTTAAATGAAACCATATGACTGTTTAGAGGCCTCCTCAGCAACTGCATTTTCTAATAATGCTGCCACCTGCCCAACTAAGTTTAATAACAATATCCTGTTTACAGAAATAGTATTTATAGCTCTGTATGAAAAGGCCTCAAATGACCTCAGGGTGCCAAAAGTCATGCGAGGGTTGTTACAACACAGAGTTTCTCACAACACCCTCCTTGGGAAAAAATGAGGCTGAGGCTGATCCTGAAGATGGTCCACCAAACATTCCTCTGTCTGCACTTGGGATGGTGGCAGCACACGAGCTGGATGCACACAGTATGGCACTCCTTGGAAAATGAGTGATGGGTTTTCTGGATGCATAGTCCAAGCACCTTGAGAAGGCTAACTTCAAAGGGAGAGCAATTTTGCTGTTGAAATTGATAGATACAGGAAAAAGTGTTCCTTACATTCCTGTCTCCAGCATTCAACATATGGGCTGTATCACCTACTGCAGCACACACTGTCCCTGGCTTGTTCACAGTTAATGTTTGCCTCATCAGGAGCAAACTGTGTCTCCATGCTGACATTGAGACTTGCTGGCTACACTTGCAATTGCTTTGCAAAGGCCACTAATGGCCAGAACAACTGCAGGGAGGAGAATCTGCCCTGTCACAGCCCACCACTCCCACCACAGCCCATGGAAGCATCAGCTGGCTTTTTCTTGCCCAGAAATGTTGCTGCAAAATCACTCAAATAATGTAATTTCTTTTTGTCTTTATGGTGCATAAAGACCTAGTTCATTGGTCAGAGCCTGCTCTTCTGGAGAAGCAGCCAGCAGCAGAGCCAGTGGAGGGAGCTGCTGGTGGTGTGGGTGGTGAGGGCACAGCACAGGCAGGAGGATAGGTGTGTGTGAGCTCTGCACAGGCACAGAGCCTGAGTCCAAAAGTGGAGCCTCTGTACCATGCTTAGGGTGTCCCCATCCCACCACCAATGAACATCCTCCCCACAAATCAGTACCAGGGCTGTAACTCTGTGTGACAAATAAGTAACACTAAAGGAGAATAGTAAAATCCATCTATTCACCTTGTTAATCTTGACGAAGCCTCGGTTTGTTTCAGAGTCGGTCTCTATGATGAACGTGTTGTTTGGATCACCTTCCTTCATGTGGTAAACAATGAGGGAGCTCCCTGTGGCAGGCTCATCTCCATCAGTAGCTTGAATTTCTAATATCACAGTTCCTACTGCGGTGTTTTCTGCCAAAGTCACACTACCATACTGAAGAGAGAGAGGGGCATCATTGAAACATGATACACCGAGCACCATTTGTGGATAAAAACTTCAGCACAGCCACAAGCTTGCAACCCACATGCATGGATGGATTTTGACCCACATGCACCCGTTTACCATAGGTGATGGGATCTATGTCAGTGCCACTAGTACAGCACCAGTCCCACATCTTTAGTTTTTCTGACAAAACCAGCCCATGATCACGCAGCAGGGATAGTACAGCTTCTCTGTACCCTGTGAGCATCCTGGCCACTCACTGTTCAATATTTGTGTGCTTCATGTACCATAGACTGTTGCTACATAGTCTCTGCTGACTCTTTAATGTGTGCCCTTGCCCAGAAGCCTCACCTTGAGACTGGGTCCTGGACTGAGACCTTGAGGTGACATGTAAAACCTGCTATGCAGGCACTTTGTCTGCATGTGACTGTGCTGCCATCAGCAGAGGGCTGGGCAATGCAGTCTGCAAGGACCAAAAACCAGCACAGCTTCCCAAAAGGACAACTGTGATAGGCCAGACAGCTCTCCTGAGTCCAGCACCTCCCTGGCCTGCAGGAATGGTGGGAGCTGGGACACCTCTGGGTACGTACTTCAGCCACTCCAGTGTCTGCAGGAGGCTTGGCCATCAGGCAGAAGTCACAAAATATCTGCAGGTCTCTGCCAGATGCCAGCACCTCCACCAGAGAAAAGGCAAGAGCCTGACACTCATCCTGGAATCAGGTATGTGTTTGGGCATGGATCTCTGGACCAATGTTTCTGGCCAAACCACAAAGGGCTTTTGATTCCCATTCACCTTCTGGCTGTTTGGGGTGCACTAGTGCTGTGTTTGGAAAGGTATTTGGGAGATGTCAGCTTTTTTTCCACTTAGCTGTTTGATTGATTTTAAAGCCTTTTCTTCCCCCTTTCCCTTCAAAACTTGTATTTCTGGAATAAACTGCTTTAATAGAATAATTTCTTCCTTTATTTTCCCTAGTAGGTTACTCTGTTACTTGTTTTGTAAATGTCTAACTTCCCACTGACGTTCTATAGACATTGAAGGTATGCTCAAACACTTGTCAAAAGTTATTGGAACATACAAAATGGTGTTAAAAATACTCACATCTGATTTTTCAAAGATGGGAATTTGATCATTGATGTCAATGACATGTACTTCCACATCACAGACTGTTTTGAATTCTGCATGGAAAGAGACAAACAACGTCACACCAGCCTTTCTACCAAAAATAACCCTTCTTCCAGAAGGGTTCATTGTGAGCAAAAGTGAGCACTGCCAGATTGCCCAATCTAAGCACTAAGTTGAGAAAAGCTTTTCAGATATTTCTTAGCCAATGATAACCTCACTTTCTATCTTACCATTGATCTTCCCAATTTCTTCAGCACCATCCCATCCTGTTTCGTTTCCCTCACTTTTTAAAACCATATCTGTTTACCAGGATAATGACAGCTATGAATTGTGCTGGCCATCTCAGTGGCACCTTTCAATGTCAAAAAGTAAGCTCTGGGTTGTTAATGCTCCCTTGTCCTCTTGGTCATCAGGCAGCACCCTCAGTTTTGTTACAGCCAGACTTAAACTTCAGATCCACATGAATCTAATCCCTACCTGAGCAGGGGCACCCATAGCAATGGCAGTCTGTGCTTTTGAAAGCATAATAGAGCCATATATAGATGGGTTTTAGTGTTTTATGAACGTATTTCATGAGCTGAAAGTTAAAGAAAATTCTAAACAACATTGTTCAGATAGAATTCAAATAAGCGCCCCCAAAAAATCACCAGCTTCTCCCTCTGGAAGGTTTTCCAACATCTGCCAAAATGATGCCATTTCATTTACAGACATGTCACACTTCTTTCTTTACATGCCAGTTCCTTCATGCACAAGTTCTGCCTGACTGTAGGGACTCCAGCACAAAGCTTTAAGGTTTGGTATGGAGTTTGATTTCCTTTCCATTCAGTGAATCACAAAGGGCTCCTGGCAATTTACATAAGGGATAAGATTATTTTTGAAGTTTAATTTCAGATTCATTTTCTCTTAATGTTTTAAAACATTATCTGGATTGTCTGAGCAGCTGTGTTTAATTTCTTGATTATTTTTTCAGTTAAGTCCCTTTGAAAGATCTGGGGGAAAACCACAATTATGATTTCTTCATTTTTTTTCCCCCTGTGGAAGGAAATCTCTTACTGAAGTACTTGTTAACAAGCTTCCCAATTTAGCCACTCTCTGTCCTAGAGCTGGTTCCCTTCCATGCTTGCATTATGAATCATGATTAATCTCCCTGCATCTCAAGAATAGGGCAAAAACCATGCCAGAGCAAGACAGCTCTCAGTGCTACTGCCTGTTCAGCAAACCCTCCTTGTCTCCCCACACCCCTGGGACACTGAACACAAGTCATGCCAGTGAGAACAGAGTTATTCCAATGTATAACAGCAGGCATTACATACGTGGGTCTGACACCAGGATCTTCAAGGAATACTTGGCTGAATCACGCTTGTTTAAGGAAGCACCAGTTAAATGCAAAGTCCCAGTGTCTTGCTGAATATAGAAGAGATTGTTTGAGGGATATTCAGGTTCCTGACTTTGGATATGAAACTTCAGACGAGAGTTTAAGCTGCCCTCTTCATCCATGTCTGTAGCAAGCACGGTGCCAATATTACTTCCTATAGCAGAGCAGAGATCAGAGTCAGACTATAGATAATGCAGTGGTCCCATTTCTCCACAGAAGTACACTGTGACAACAGTGATGCCAGTGCAAAGAGTAAAAGGTCAATAAAAGTAAAGCTGCATGGAAAATACTTAAATGGACACAATCATTTCACTTCTGGGAGTTTTTCCTTTAGCAACCAAACACACTGGTTAGGGAAGTCCAAAAGACTGTAACAGCTGACTCTTCAGTCCTGAAACCAAATGACTGATGTCAAGACATTGGACAGATTTTAGTAATGGTCCATTGAAGTCAAAGGCATTAGCTGGAGGAGCAGCTGGATGAGGGAAAAAGGGCTTATATCACTTTAAGAACAAAATCTCTTGTATTGGTAACAAAAGATGTGTTTTTCTTTACACAGTCTAAGCAGCTGTCCAAATCTGTGGGGAGATACAGTTGTATATTCTAAATAAAACAGCATTTTTAAAATAGGTGTTTGAGCCTGTCCTTCTCAGGTTCTTGAAATTCTTTCCACAGGAATTATTGAAGGGGAAACAGGAGGACTATTTGCACATGAAAATATTTCCCTGGGACAGACACATCTTAATCTTTGGGATCAGAATTTCCAGCTTCATTCACACACAGCTGGAAACAACAGGACTACAAAGAGATGTATAAATTAACAGAAGCTCTTTTCTTACCTCCCTTTTCATTTTCTTGAACTTCAACTATAGTGAGGTCCTGCTGGCACACAGGGGGATTGTCATTGATGTCATCCACAATAACTTGAATTTGCAAAGGCTTCTCCACCAGTTCTCCCATGCCATCTTTTGACACCACAAAGAATGTATACTGCAACAAAAATATATTAATTAGATGGTTTAAATGTCCACTGTGTCAATATTTTGCATTTTAGTATGTAACTAGGGGAATATGAAATGTCCTCTCATGAGTTTGTTCAGTATTTTCTCTCTGTTTCAATCAGAACTTTTCCATTCCCCTTAGTTTCTGAAGCCTGAGTTCTCAAAAGGTTTTAAAGTCCGTGGTCTCTGAGGTCTGAAGTAGATCTGAAATCTCCAGATCTCCTGCACTCCACACTTCCCATTGCCTACCTCTTACTCATGCACCTGCAGCCCTGCCAGAGCTGGTCCATGCTCTGCATTGTACAAATGATTGGGCAGTGACTGCTGCTGCCAGAGCCACTCTAGGGTGAGAACCTGAAGGCTATTTAAAGTATAGTAGGTGGATGAACTTCCACATATATCACATCATTCCTACACAAAAGTGGCAAGGACAAAAAATTTTATCTATTCTCCCCTTCCCCATTCCCCCTTCGTTTCTATTGAACATTCTCATACTTACTCCCACACCAATAATTAACTTCCTGCTGTGATTTCTGCCATCAGTGAAGTTTTATGTGTTTACTTACCATATCCTTTTCTTCCCTGTCCAATGGTTCAGTCACATAAACAATCCCATCCTTGCTAATGGAAAATGGGAGCCTTGGAAGCTTTTCTTTTTCAAAAAGGTCATAAATTACATCTGGTTCATTTGACTGCACCTAAAACAAAACAAAAAAAAAGCCAAAAAATAAGTGCATGCACACCCTTTACATTCATCAAAGCTTATGAGGAAGGTTCTTTTCTGGAGTGCCACACATTTAAAATTAAATGAAGTACACAGCCTGGCAAATTAATGGAGTCAGTATTAAGGTTTATATTCTATATAGAAGCAGCTCCATTTCATTTTCCCCTAGGAGGAATCAACATGCCATTGGCTACCACATGAAATTTATATAAAAGTGACCCCAAAATGGGTGCACTCTTACATGTCAGTCTTCCCTCTGCCTGTTTTCATTCTGGACTTCCTTGGGTTGTCACTGAGGCCAGTGGGAATAGCACTAAGCCAGTTACTCTTGTGAACAGGATCAGTGGAATCCTGTCATGTTCAAGGGATGACAGCATTGGGGGTGTTATTGCCAAGGCATTTTTCAAAGTCAAATATTTCTGAAGGGCTGTTGGCCTGCTAGTTAATATGTATTGATGTGTACACTGCTATTGGCCTGCAGTTATCAGCAAAATATTTTGCACTTGAATCGTGAAAACAGGAATACAGAGAGAATGCAGGAGGGTGTTTAAGCCCATTCTAGGTACTTTTGATGAGGCAGCTGTGTTGCATATACAAAACTGGTCACAGCAGGTGTCCCTGAGTGTTGTGGAGCTGGTTCCCTGCCCTGCTCTTCTGCAGCTGGAAGAAGCCAACCTCAAATAAGCTCCAACAAACTCTTGGCTTGCTCAAAGCCTGAAGGACCCATGACTGGATTTTGCTCCCAAACTGAAAGACAAAGTCCAGTCACTCTAATGTTTGTATTGATTGTATCTCAGTCACCTTCAAACTATTAACTTTCATTCTAACAAAAAGTCAATGACACCTCCATTAACAATCATTTCCAAAGGATGTCATTAAAATTACATGTGCGAGGTGTCAAAGTCCTTCTGAAGGACCTGGTGTTGAATTCAGGGGGAACACCTTCACAGTTAGTTGTGAGGAAACAATTTTGTGGCACAAGAAGTTCAGGGGGTGTGGTCAAGGACCCAACCTTGGTGATGTTGACAGGGTGGGCCTGGGTTGAGTTTTCTTTGATGTGGATGGTGGAGGGAGCTTTCCACAGGCTCTCCATCACAGTGATGACCACATCGACGCTGTTGGCGAAAGCGTTCGTTGTCATCCCTCCCATGTCCTTCACGGACACAACAAGTGTGAAGGTGTCCTGCTTTAGGGGGTCCAAGTAATAAGAGCCTGGAGACAGAGCAAAGAGTCAAGAGAAATGACACAGGCTGTGGGGGATGTTCATCTGCCCATTGCCTTCTGCATGCACTGTGGTTCTTTAGCTGCTCCAGACTTCTTCCTCAGATGATCCTTTGGGGCAAACCTCAGCAAGCCACCTCCTCTGAGCTCTCTGAATGATGCAGCATAGCATCATATGGATGGAATCACATGAGGCCTCTGTGCTGTGGTCTCATTTTGTGCCCTCTCCCCAGTCAGGCACCTGTTCAGCCCAGTCGATCAGATGAGTGTTTCTAAATCATTGCAATATAGTTCAGATCACGTGTCCACCTGAGTTTTCTCTGGATTTTTCATGCTACTGCTTTTGGGTTTCTAGATTTCAAGGCAGAGAATTAATTCCAAGATATGACACAGTATAGGCCTGAAGGCCAGAGGGTCCATCTCTCTTCTCAGTGTACTTTTCAATCTCAATCTCCATTTCTGCTAGCTTCCCTTGAATTTGCTGGGACAAAAAACAAGTTCCCCAAAACCAGGGCTTTCATGGAGTCTATCCCACTGACTACATTTATTCAAATGGAGCATCAGACCTGTGGTGTTGTTTTATTCCTATGCACACCCCAGAACTCGCTCTTTGCAAACAAGAATCTTTTTACGTACCTGTCTTGGTTGGTGAGATTGCTCCAGTTTCATTATCAATCTGGAAAAGCATTTCTTCAAAATATTTGGGAAAATGATGTAAAATGCTGTATGACAGCTGTGCATGGGGAGTTTTAGGATCATCACGGTCAGTGGCGTAGACATACATGAAGGGCTTGCCTGTTTGGATTGGAGAAGAAACAGTGCTGAGAAAAGAGACTGAACCTTAACATATAACCCATTTCAGCAGAGCTCTCAAACCAGGAAAGCAACTTATGGGGAGCTGCCATGGCTCCCTAATGCATCTCTCATGGGAAGCTGTGTGCAGAGGTTACACTGCTGTATGCCATCCCATGTCAGCCCTCCACCAGCTCTTCTTAGTAGGATCACAGTAGGTGTGGTGACCAGTAGATGAAGAAGGTGACAGTTAAATCAAAAGAGCTCTCTATCACACAAAAGTGCCTGAACCCAGCATTCAGCTCACTGGGATCTCTCCTTAAGGCCACTTTGTAGATTCTTACACAAATCAGTTAAACCCAAAGCACCTTGCTAAACATGGCATATGTCCTGTGACACAGATATAATAAAAGAACAACCATCCAGTGAAAAAAAATGGAAATACACAGTAATATAACTCAACTTTTACCTTTTGAACACCAGTGCAACATTCAAAATCTATTTGACTTGGATGCAGTTAGGAACACAGTAATATGTTTCAGAATGATTTTCTGACCCCATGGAGGTCTGTATGCATATTCATTAGCAGAAGTTTCTTCTTGAGTCCATATCCACAGCAATAACAGCTGTATGAGTCCTTTGTTTAATTTCCAAGGTGTCAGTCTCAAACTGCTCTTTGATACTTGCATGACTCTTGGACTGGATCACTGCAATCCATAATCTAAGACTCTCTTCTGAATGCTAAGGTTCAGCCTGTGTTCTGAGAAGCATCAGTCATGGTAAGCACACACCCCATATCTACCCTGGCACTTTCCTTCACTGATATGTAAAGATTCAGATAGTCTTAGCATTCTCTTTCTGTATAGTCCTTGGTGGCTTTTAAATTTTAAACTTCTCCTAGCATAAGGGTTTTTCTTTTTCAGAGCAATGGAGAGAGCAGCAACATTTGCCTGTTAAGTGATACTTGCAAAGAATAAATAATAAAAAATATTCCTGGTTGCACTCATCCCTTTACACCACATAGTGATCACCTCTTTGCCCTTTCATTATATTTTAAAGGCTTTCATCCTTATTTTGTACAGTCCTGCAGGAAGAAAAAACAATCTTTCTCCAGCTTGTATAGCAACCACTTAACTTTCCTGCTTAATTTATCTACCTTCCTATTAATGGTAATATTTTAATTTCATTATGGTGGTAATTACCTGGACGAGAGTTCTGCCTCACTACTCCTTTGTACTCTGTCTGGTTAAATTCTGGTGGGTTGTCATTGATATCCTCCACATTTATTGTAACAGTATATGGACCATTAACTCTGCTTCCACTTTCATCCAGACTTTCCACCTGATTTGAAAAAAAAGAAGGAACAGCAAAGAAATATTTTATGTCAGATGCCAGGTCACTCTTACTGTGATGTAAATCTGGTGAGAGCCATCAGTGGGTAGCTCCTTGTACAAGGACAAATTTGCCACTGTAGCACCCTGACAAAAATTTGCTACAGTAGATAATGCCAACAATACAAAATAACCCACTCCTGCCTCTGATGACACCTCTCAGAGACAATTTCCCTCTTCCAGTTTCAGCAGACTCCTTGTACTTTTGCACAGCTCAGAATTAATGTTTTTGTTTAAACAGAAATATATACTTTCTGGAAGAACAAGGAGTAAATTGAATATGATACAGCATTTATAACTGATTGCTATTATAAATATAAATCAGATAAGTAGTCTGATATAATGATTAGCAAAGGAAAATTTATTCTTTTTTCTATTGACTTTCTTTCAAACAATTTTACATATTTTCCAGCCTTCTTTAAAGCACCAAGCATACATCTGTCACACTTCATTTTATTTGCACATAATAGATAAAATCAGTATTTATGCCTAACCAAGCAAAATGTTTTTGTTCTGTCATCACTTCTTGTCTATAAATGATTCACATGCTTAGGGTTATTAACTTCTGAGACTAGGAAACTGTCCCCTCATTCTAATCCAAGGGTGCTTTAGAGCTGATAACATGAAACCATGAAACCTGAAGTGCTAGGCTTTAGAAAGACAGCTAAGTCTGCCTAAAAACTCATCATGTTCTTTGTTCAGATACTGATCCTCTCATGATCATCTTCTCAGCTGCTAGTGCCTCAGAAAATGACAACACCATTTTTGACATGGTTTGAAATGACCAGGTTACACTGAGACCCAAAGACTGCCTATCCCCTGCCCCTTTCTCACCAGTGTTCACACCAGTGAGATCCTAATGAAAAAGGTATAACAGCAGGACAAGCACACAAACCTTTTCCCTCTCTTAGAGTCCTATATCTGGCAAACAGCTTTCTGCTGTTACCTGACAGAGGTTAGGTCTGTGCCTCTCTGCCTAAGTGTCTTTCATTCACACTTTCACAGAGTCACAGAATACTCTGAGTCCCACAAGAATCATCAAGTCCCACCCTGAAGTGAATGGCCCATACAGGAATCAAACTTTGGCATTATTAGCACCACACTCTAACCGAGTTGATCTCAGTTTGTCATCATGGATATTATAAGCTTTCTAAATTATTGTAATAGTTTGTTTTTCCACTCCAGATACGGAATTCACCCTATCAGCCTTCAAGCATAACAAGAGAAGCTCATTCATGAGGCCAACTTTTACTTCCAGTGAAGTATTCCCCTCATATTAGGAGAGTTAAAGGGTTGGTATTGACATCACAATTTTGGTTTTCTCAGCATAGCCTCCCTCTGCTAAGGAGCATTTTCCTGTTCAGTCTTTGAGAGCTACAAAAACATATGTCTTCCAGCAAATCTTGGTGTTAAAAATGAAAAAGCTGCCTGTTAACCTAAGCAAAATAAAGGATTCAAAATTTCAACAGATTTCTCTTAATATCAGGTATACCAAAAGAGGGTGTATATGAATACTTTTTCCTTTCTGTTTTTTCATTGAGTTTTTACCTGCAGCTTGTGCACTTGTTTGGTCTCCCAGTCCAGAGACCCATTGATATACAGGATGCCTCTCTTCGGGTCTATGTCAATAATTCCAGCTTTTTCACCAGATGATCTGAAACTCACAGCAGGTGGTTCAAGTATGAACTACAATGACCAAAATAAAACAGAGGGAAAAATCATGATTTTTCCAGCATTTTCACCATAATAGAAATAATTTAATGCTTTTGTGATGTTAAAAATCTATTGCCAACAGCGTTTGGCTGGGTGAATGACGTTCCAAGAGTCTGCTCAAACAAGTCTGCTCTTTTCTGATCCTCAACAGAGGAGTTTTCACATTATTTCCTGAATGCTGCAAGAAATCCCAACTGCAGTTTGTTTCCAAAGCAAACGTCTGCTTAGGACAGGCTCTGTCTGAGCACGGGAATGGAAAAAAATGACACAGATCCTCCATTTGCCTGGGAGCTGGATCTGTCCTTCTGTGGTTATGTCTTTGGGAGGAAAACCTCAGAGTCAAAGGAAAATGATGACACAAGTTACATGGAAAGAAATTCTCCAGGAATGTTGATTTTATTAATCCCTGTCTTAGGATATCCTAAAACAGGGATTAATTTGTTTAAAATTGTATTTGAGAGGGGGTTGTCTCTTGCTCTTTGTATGAAGACTCTTGAATTCCCAGAGACAGGAATTAAAAATTAGTTTCAGATCCTCTTGTGGGACTGCTCTTCCCACCAGCACAGGGACAACACTTCATATGTGGTCTCTGTGTGCAGGCTGTGGGGTTTTCCACCAGACAGGATAACACAAGATGCCTGATTACCTGGTGAAGGATGCGTGGTCCCCCTCCTTCCTGAACATAGAAGTCCATGTCCTGCAGGGGCCCACTCACACTCAGGCACTCCAGATGGAACCATACAGCCTGTGAGAGAGAGGGAGAGGGATGGAGGAAAGCAGCTGAGGGGTGTCTGCTGCCACCCCACACAAACAGCAGCTCCCCACCACTGAGCCTCCTGCAAGCTGTTTTGGAATAGGATAATGGCAGAGGTACTTCCAGGTTTGCACTGAACATCTCCAGTTTCTTTAGTGTACATAATTTTTAAAAGCAGTGTCATTTATTAGTAAATTATAGAACAAAGGCTTGTGCCCTGCCCTTTTCTCACCACTACATAATTAAATGAGATTGGATCTACCTTTAAGAGCCAACAGGAGAAGAAAATAGATGAATGTAGACTGAGACCAAAAGGGAATTCATAAAATCATTGCTGGATGTCCTCTGTGTCCCCAGCAGGACCATCCATGACCCATCCAGGAGCCACAAAGCCCAGTGAAAACAAGTGTGTCTGGAAACATCACACCTGAGGATGGGCAGGAGCTGTGGCTGCACCCTGTGCAATTTCCCCAGTAAATAAAATCATTTTCTGGCCCCTACACCAACCCCCTCAGTGCCACAGCCTTCTAGGCAAGCCACTTGAGCCCTGTGTCTTCACATCAACTGCATGCAAACCACAGAGAGAACAAACAAGTCCTTCAGATCTTTGGCTTTTACCTGATGGCAAAAATACAAATCTGCCTTAGCCTCTGTTTTCTTCCTAATGACTAGCAATGACTTAATATCATGTTTTTTTCTGCCAAATTTTTATAAGTTTTATAACCACACAATCCCCAGTGCTTAAATGCCTCCACACTCCTGCCCTGACATTTCAGGGCTGTTCTTGCCTCCAACCAAAAAACCCAAAGCAAAAATGAGCCTCTCAGAACAGGCTTTGCACACAAGACAATTCACACTATGGTTCAGATAATCACCCTGTTTCTTCAAAGGCAAGACAAAGCTTCCCCAAATTCCTTCTCTTCACCACCTATCTTGACAACACCGAGGATCCGCTTGTCAGAATTAGGGCTCCATTATTTGGCTGCACAAGTAAAGTTTCTTTAATTCCATAGTAAAAATTAATTTATTTTGCTTTACAGCTTTAGAGTACCATTGCCACCCTGTCCATCACACCACAGAATTGAGTGTGTGTTCTCTGCTGCATGACTTTTCCTCTGGATTTGATCCTATTGCTGCTGGGACAGCTATTCAATTTCTCACAGAAAAGAACAGTCTGCATATTACCAAGGGAAAGCTTAATTCTGCCAATGACAAAAACATAGCTAAGTTCAGCACAATTCACCCCAAAGCACTGCTCTGTGTGTGTGTGTGTGTGTGTGACACAAGCAGTGTTTCAATAATTCCATATTGTTCTTAATAACAGCCAGAGATGCTGTCTTGCTTGCCTACAAGGCTTTGTGACTCCTTTTGAAAGCAAGAAAAGCAGAGAGCTGGGAAAGAGAGGGAGGGATGCTAGTGAACACTAGTGCCAGCAGAATAATATCAATAACTGAAATCTGATACTTGTGCCTGCAGGAAAATTCACTTTGCAGCTACCTTTTAATATTTTGGCAAAATGCTGACTGCTAGCCTCTGCCAGGGACCAGATACCAGGACCCTGAATCTGACCTGCTATGGCTATTCTTATTTCACACAGACTGGCACAACCTGGCTCCTGGAGGCTTTTCCTGAGGCCATTTTGTGGACAGATTTTGCTTTATCATGTTCCCTGCCATGGAGGAACAAAGACTGATGCTATAAAATCCAAGTGCAAAGTTCAAAGTGCAGCCTATGAAGCGAGTGAGCAATATTACTTCTGTCGATTAAAATTACTTTATGTGGATCATAAATTTTATTTCCAGACATATTTCTACAGCATGAATCACTATTCAGGAGATTGAAGAGGAAAGAGGCTTTATCTCTAGGTCCATATCCATTGGAATCTCTTCTGAAGATGGCTATAATGTCTGCAGAGTGGATTCATTGGGGCTGCCACTGCCACAAGCAGCAGCTTGTGAAATGGGAAGGGAAAAGGAGGTGCTCACTGTGGCACCCCTCAAGGTCTCCATATTCTGAGGCTTTTTTTACTGAACTTGAATCTGTTGTATTTTTTCAATCTTTTCTGTTAATTTCAGTTGAAGTCACCACTGCTGTAGCCTTTACAAACCTCAGTAAATGTATTGAAATTAATATATAAGGTCCATAAAGAGCATAATTGATACCTTTCAGTTCCAGCCCTCTGAAAAGGGATTCACAGGAACCAAATAATGAGGATGCATAATTAATATGCACAATTTAAACTATGAGCTGTTGCATGCCTTAGAATACATTTAATACATCAGCACGTGTATGGATTATAATGCAGAACACATGATACTGATGTTTTCACTCTTTGGTGATTTGTTACAATATGTTTAAACGTTTTCTATTGTGAAATTCACCTTTTGGAAACAGTGATATCTAAAGAGGAAGTAGAAGAGGCAAAACAAGTAAATTGGTGCCTTCTAGGCTTTTTGAAGTTTTTTTTCCTGAGGGCTGAGATCTCTTCTTAGCTTGCAGTGGGGCGACCCGCATGGGGACACGCTCCACACCCAGTGACAGCCCCTGTGCTGGCGCCAGTGCCAGCCTGAGCTGCAGATGGCACACCCAGGATTAGAGCTCCCAGGCTGCAGGCAACCTTTGCCATTTGCTCACAGATAAACAATGAAAACTGTAACTCACCGAGTGAATGAGGAGCAGAAATTGCAGTCCACACGGCTTAAGCATACTGGAATGCACTTCACTTCCTGCAAAGAGATGACAGTCACTTTAGCCCCAGAGAGTTGGCCCAGTCTATTTGCAAATGAAGGCAACAGCTGAGTTTTCCTGGAGCTGCAGGGAGAGATGAGGAGTGAGCCCTGAATGAGCAGGTGCACTCTGCCCACGGGAACTGATACCTGTGGTACCCTGGGCTGCCAAGGAGGGCTGTGCCCATCAGGTCCTGCCCAATGGGGCAAGAGGTGCAACATGTGAGAGCCACAAAGAGTCCAAGATTGAACCCGGCACAAAAATTCAAACCATGCAAATGCATCGTTGCAATGATTCTGCACCACAAACACATTTCCCTTTCCACTTACTGAAAGCAATGAGAACAAGAAATGCTACAACCAGAGGACTAAAGTCTTGCAGAGATCATCCTGTGGTATCTGTCTTCTGGTTCCGAAAAAACAGCTGCTTCTGGCAGATTGCAGAAGCAAAGGGAGCCTGTGGTGTCTGCACCCCCTAAAACAACATGGCTACTGTAAACAAAATTTCCAAGGAGCACTCTCTGCCTCAATTTCCAAAGAAATGTTGAGCACACATTTCCCAAATTTGTGTTACATCCTCCTGAAAACTATATAGTTTTCTCAAAGTGCAATCCGACTTGCTTGCTGCCTCTAGATTTTAACAAAGAGGATGAGGCTGGTTCTGGAAAGAGGTGGCATACTGTGCTTCCATTTTCAGTGGTGCTTCCTGTTGTAAGGCTCACAGCTACAGGAGTCCTTATCCAGCTCTGTCCCATGAAGGACCCCAGTGGAGAGAACACAGTGGGGAAGCACAGCTCCCTCCAGATGACTTCCTGCTTGGTATGCTTCTCAGCATGCCATTCCCCCCCCCCTTTTATTTCCTCAATGACTGAACAAAAAGGGGACCTGTAAATATAGAAACTGCTACCCACAATGGTGCTCTCTTCAGCACTCATTCTAGGACATGCCACAGGACTTTATCTTCCAAATCCCATTCTTAGCTGTGTTATACATACTGTATGTGCAATTACACCCTTTGAAAGTACTGGGCACTTTTCTTGTGCTGGTGATAACTGTGAGGCTACTGGAAGAAAATAATACAACACTTTGAAACCAGAAGTGATCAGGGAAATCATTAAATTTGTCAGGAGACAAGGGCTCAAACTGAGCCCCCTGTAGATGCTTGTTTGTGATGCCTCCTCAGTGGGTCCATCACAGACCTCCTGAAGTCAGAGGAGGTGGCACAGGCAGGGCAGAGAGGAGGAGAAGACACTTAGAGCCTCCTGGAAGGACTCTTCGAACCAATATTCTGGTTATACAGTCAATGAAAATTCTTTCAGTTCCTCTGCCTGTACAACCTCACCCCTCCCCTCCTGCCACTCTCTTCTGAATATATTGGCCAGTTCCAGCTGCACTTCATAGCCATGTGGGAAGTTCAAAACACTCATTCCTTAATAATTTGGTGGGACAGAGTACCCAAGGTGTTCCCTCTCCATCCTGTAAGGCTGCAGTCTGTGCCCAGGGGCTCCCTGCAGGGTTTTGTCTGCTGGGGGTGCCCCTTTGCCAGCCAGCGGTGGAGGAGCACCAAGGAGCTAAAAGTATTGGGGAAGGCATCAAAAGAGAGGAAAAAACCATATGGGGTGGTCTGGGGTACTATGGTCTGGATTCAGGGGAAAAAAAAGGAGCAAGATGTACCAGGAAGAGAAGAAAATTTCAGTGACACATCCAGCCTTACTTTTGGGGACAGAAAATGCTGGAAAATTAATTGCTAAATGTGACTGTTTCTTTGCCAGGTTCTCCTGTCCTGATCTGACAACCAAATGCAGCCCTGGAAATGCAGCCATTTCACAGTTTGTAGGACAAGAGCCTTTGTTGCTCTCTTCTCTTTGAATATAAACATTATTTCTTTATGTCATTACATTTATGGTGCCTATTGCAAGTCTTAACCAGTCCTTACACATTTATTTTTGGGTAAAAACTATTACCAAGTCTCATGAACCATCTCACTGCCAACGACCGAAGCCCCAGAATCCATACTCCTCTGTCACTCAGAATAGAGTTCCAGTATATATAGATTCATTTAAAACTTTTCAGTAGCAGGCAGTTTCAGGATTAGAATAGTATCATCTTAACAAAAAGCAGCTTGAGATCTGGGCTGAGAACTGCAGCCATATTTTCTCCTTCATTTCTTAGCTTTGTCTCAGTGCTATATCCCTAATAATCCCCCATGCTTCCCATGACTAAAGAGAAATGTCTAGGATAACCATCACACAAATATTCCAGTGACTTTCAATAACAAACAATCAGAGAAAAAAAGAATATTCCCGGAGATTAAAGATCAGTAACAATCACAAGTATTTGGTTCCATGGGAAAAAAAAAAAAATTATTTTTCTTAGTTGATTGATTTCAGATGTTCGAATTCAGCAAAGAGAAAACAGAGGAAATTGATCCAAATCAAATATTAACCAGACTAAGCCTTAGCCCAGCAGTCATCCATTTTACAGGGACAGCTGAGATCCTAACACTGCCTGAAAATCCTTTAGCAAAACCCCCACTTCAGCTTTTAAAATCTTTCTGTGAAATGACAGTTAGATCGTCCCTTACCTGTAACATGAAAAGCTTATTTTGCTCTAAAAATGGTTTTTTCTTTCAGCTGTGGGAATTACCTTTGCACAGGTTGGTGATGTCTGTCTGTGCTTATGCAGTTTATAGTTCCTCAGAGTCGCCCTCAGAGATTCAGTGGCTCAAACATTAACTGCATGGGCAATTATTGATTGTAATTGCTAGGTGTGGTATGAACCACCTGTAAGAAAGCAAGGTAGATCCAAGGCAACTCACAGTCTTCAATATTTTTTATGTCCTTTGTGATTTTCTTTCTGATTTAATTTTTTTCAGTCGAGCTGCGAGAAAAGAACATGCTGGGCATGGGTTGGAGCCATAGGGGGAAGACAGCCCTTGTGTAGGAGAGCAGGTGGAGAGGAGAGGGCATGGGCTTTGGGTGGAGAGCGTGTTTGCTGCTTGCCTAGTCACAGGAATAATTCACATTTTGAAGACAAGAATTTGGACATAATGGTGGACATAAAGGTGGCTTGTTTTCACAGCAGATCCTCTCATGGGAAGGACCCAGCCGAGTTATGAAAATAATTCATCAGTCCTCTTATTGGAAATTCAAATTCTGTTTGAGCTCTGCTAAAAATTTACTTTGGGTAACTTTGGGCAAATCACTCTGTCTGCCCTTTTCCAGACACTTATCTCATAATGGATGCAATTATTCCTTTCCTTTGTGTGCCATCTTTCATGTCTGCTTATGTTTGCAGCCTTTCAAAGGAACTAGTCCCCACTAGTCTTTGCATTACAGTTGAAGGAAAGGGAACTGAAATCAATTGGGCTGTAAAGGACAATGGTAAAGCAAATAATAAATAAAAATATTTTTTAAAAAGTAAGGGCTTGGTTTTTTTTAATTGCAGTTCTTAAAATGTTATGCTTTTTGTATCTCACTTTTTATTTCAGAAGTTTTGGACAGGCTCATTTTATTGTCTAGAGAAATGTTACTTTTCATCCAGGTTCTAACTTCTGCTTTCAATTTCCTCAGTCTGTCAGATTGCCTTTGAACACTGTTAAATTATTTGTGCAGCACGTTATTTTCCGAATTACACATCTAAGGAAAAGTGTTTAGAATTGATTGCAGCTCTAAGGTGTACAGTTCTGGGAAAAGTTAGGCCTTCTGTTTGTGTTTCAGATCACATTTTTCCCTCGAAATCAGTGTTTGTTTCTCCAGGAAAAACCCTCTAGGCTATGCTTTCAGCATGCTTTAAAACATAAATGATCTCAGAGTGATTCAGACTTTCTCAAAGCTGTCTGCTAGAACTGAATTATCTTTACTGCACAACTCAAAACCAGTTTCAAATAAAGCATTAAAACTAGTTTCTGATGATTTCTAAATAAATATAATAAAGGGAGGGAAATTAACTTTCTTGGAAATATGTTGATTTTAAGTGACCTACGTGCAGATTAACTGTGTACTAGTTGGATATGAATGAGCAGTACTTTCAACATGAAGTAGTAATTTTAAAACAGTGAGTCTTCACACGTCAGAACCAAATACACATACACAAATTCCTGATGACATTTTCAATCCTCCTTCACATGACAAGTGCAGAGTAACTCAAGTTGTGATGTCAGAAGTGTGATCCCTATAAACAAGTCAAGCACTTGCCTTTCAAGTGCTGTGTCTCTGCTTTGAAGTTCAATTAGTAGGAAGTGCAGTGTATTACTTGAAGTACAAATACACAAATGTGAGGTACCTAGCATGCCTAATTGAATGTCCCCATTATTTAAAGTCAGAGGTGAGCCTGTCATACCCAGTATCTTTCTCTGGCTGAAAGAGTTTCCCAGGCACGGAGAGGCTTGCAGGTTGCAGCTGCACAGAAAAAAAAAAAATCTCCTATGTCAAACACATTACAAAGTCCAGAAGCCCTTAAGGCTTTACAACAGTCATAACATGGTGCCACAGATAAAACCACAAGAAGGAGCTCAGCGGTGAGACTGGTCCTTGAGCCAGCTGTTTCTCTGAGTAAATCCAACGAAGAAAAGGCAAACGTCCAGGTGTTTATTGTGTGAATCATTGTTCGAGTCAGTTTTTCCAGAAACAACTTTTCTCATACCATTAGTCACATCCTTTCCCCCTTCTCATTTATCAGCTTTGTCATTTCTCCCTTGCTCCTTTATAATTTTCCCTTTCAGTCTTTTACTCCTGGTTTCAACTCAGCTGATATACCTCTTCCACTTCCCAAACTAGCTGGAACTGCCTGACCTCAGCCTCTTCCCCTTTCTGTTTGTTTAGAAAATATTTCTTTTATGGATCTATCAGGGTATGGTAATTTCATAACATAATTAATGTGTGTTAAAATGACATAGTACCACCAGAGGAAAAAGAAGTATAGAAAAGTAATGCTGAAAACAAACTGGAGTTTCTATTGACCTCGTACCTTCACTTCTCATGAAGCAGAATCACCTATACCTGCAACCTCCTTGATTGGGAAAAATACAAATAATGTCCAGTCTTAGTTTCCATAGCTAATCCACTGTGTCACTTTCAGCATCTGCTCATTCACATGGATGTTCTCTGTACGCTGCTCAGTCACTCCACTTTTGCTAATGACCCCATACTCTCCCAGATGAGAATTTATAGCACCACTGAGGAAAGGTTCCTACAAAACTGTCTCCCAAACAATGTATCTCTTGCCAATGCACTTATAATTTATTTTCATGTTACCTTCATTGCACTGACATAATTATGATTTTGTCTGTACTTGCCTACACTGTATACTAAGTTTAGTGGTGTAACCTACTCATAATTGCCTGAGCTTCTTTGTGAGACTGAGAACACTGATGAGCTCTGATTTAGCCAAGATTAGCTATGATTTAGTTTATTCTTACTAATCTTCCTAATACTACTTTTGGGACATATGTCATTCACTCCTTTTATAGAGAGACTTGGTCATTCCTGCTAATGCTTTTCTTTGGTTTATTTCTTATTAAATTCTTCTTATCAATACTCTTATTTTATAGAAGTCTGCTTTTTCCATGTTCAATGTAATTTTTTTACTTTTCTCTCTTTTCCTTTGTGAGGACTGTGGATTCCCAGCACGGTGCATCTACCAAAACTGATATCATTGCTATGTCTTGTACTCTCAATTCAAAATAACTATGTGCACCCCCATCAATGTTTCACTTTTCTTTCCTGGCAGTTCTATTTTCCTGAAAATTCTTTGTGAAACACTTTACCCTCCTACACAAACAATTCAGCCTTAAATCATTCAGCCAAATCTCTGTAGTTCTCATAATCCTGAGAATAGATTAGGTGTTAAAGGACCACATATTCCTTCCATTTAAGGTATTCTTCAGACCTTCCTTTGACATCTCTCACTCTCTTTTGGTAGCTTTGCCCTTTCTATTGTTTATAACCCCGTTCATATTGAGATAATTTGTCTTTATACAATGGTGTGAGAATTGTGCTGGGGAGAGGGCACCTAGACAAAAAAGCACAAACCAAGAAAAGCAGATTAACACCTTTGTGTGAGCAATCATCCTAAACAGGAGACATCATAGTGAAGGGCATGAGGGGGAGAGGTAAACCAGGGAGGCATGGGCTGGGATGGGATCAAAGCATGGCACTGACTGTTTAGGAAGCTCTGTCCAAAAGAAGGAAAGCAGAGGTATCCAGTAGTTCACAGAACTAATGCTTGATGGCCAGAGTGAGTGAAGATACACCTTTTGTGTAGCTTCCAGGAGATAAGACTGGCCTGTGTGTGCTGTGCTTCCAATGATGAAAACCTTGCCTGTTTTCATCCCTGTTCCAAGACCATGCTCTTCAGTTTTGACCTGCTAGTCTTAATTCTCAGTTGGATCAGTTCTCCTGCCTGAGGCAGCAGAAAAGGAGATGACCAGGAACTCAGGAGAGGTACCTGAAAAGGTTCCCCCACACTGTCTTAGAAGCAGAGACACTTCCTTCCTTGCAGCAGTCATTATGAATTGCCCATCTGCTGGAAGACATGGGTTCCATTCTTCCTCAGGGAGGTTCACATACAATTTTCACCCCACTGAGGGGCAGAGTGCTTCCCTGTTGGTGCTGCTGTTTATCTCCAGCTTCTGTGTTTGGCTGTCCTCAGAGTACTCCATGTCCACTATGGTGATGCCATTCTCCTGGTCACTGTTGTGTCTCAGGCTAGCCACCTCCTCCAGGAGCCCTTTACCCACATGGCACCCCATTCTTGGCTTGCAATGACAGTGATGCCACCTTGCAGCTCACCAGAGCTTGGACAGATGTCTCCTGAGCTGCTTTCGTTTGTGGGTAGGTGTGGCTACTCTAAAGCAGGAGGGATCTGAATCAGCAGCACACCTGACTAATGGGCAGCACATTCCCACCTTCATTCCCAGATTTCCCTGAAGGGCTTGGTCAGCCCCTCCCCTGCCTTCTTCACCCCTGGCACAAGAGATCTGCTGAGAAATTCCCCAGTTTGCTGCTGCCAGCCCCTGGCCCCCGTGAGCTGCTGAGCTAATGCTGTTGAACTCCTCAGCTATTAAACTTGCACAGGTCAAGATGATAGATTTCAGTTTTCCTTTTTCTTCTTGCAAGCAATGACATAATGGAACCAAGTGGCTCTTCTGGAATAAACAATGCATATTCTAGAGATTACTTGTGTTTACTCTACATGCAAGACCTCCAAAGAAGATTAAAACTTGAGCTCCATACTGTATCATGGAGATATTCTCTTTCTTTCAGGATGCTGGTGTCCTGCAACGTGATGTCCTAGGGTGGCATATGCATTATGACTTATAAACTGCATATTTCAGAATTATTTTTGTCCTCATAAATGCAGAAGAAACCTTTTTTTTTTTTTTTTACTTCTTGCATTCATAACTCAATACCTATATGGACATGTCCAAATTTGCGCAGCTCAAAATATGTAACACTGTGTAAAATCTAAAAAGAAAATGCAAGTCTTTCATTATCTATAGTCCTTTTACAAAGCTTGACAGTATTATGACATGAAATAACCATCAAGCTGGCAGACTGATGCTTCTTTTTTTATTCACACACATATATAAATGCAGATGGTCTTAGAGGAGTCCATCATCTGGATGTTTGTGCCCACCTGTAGGACACTGAAGTAGGCATGATAAAACAAAGCAGTCTCTAGGGCTTTGCTGATCACTGTGATCACAGGTTCTGCTGCCTCAACTGTTACATTTAGAAATCACTGCATGAAAACCAGAAATAAGCTCAGGAGCAAAGCACAGACCAAGATTCCTCCTTCAAACTGAAGCAGGACTTAGATGCTCTTCATTCTCTTTTCAGGAATCACAGCCAGGCAATCCCCTCAGGTCCTGGGCAGGATCTGCAGCTCTGGCTCCCAGGACAAACACTTTCCTGCAAAGGTGCTCACACTCAGCCCTGTGTTTAGCCTTCCCTTGAAGGGAAGTCCCCACTACTGCAGCTCACTGCTTCACCTCCTCACTTTCTGTGTTTGCCCTCCTGGGGCTTTTTGCTGGTCCTGTGAGCTGAGTCAGGAATTAAAGGCTTAGAGCTTTGGGAATGAATTTTGCTCTGTGCTTGAGAAAAAAAAAAGCCAAGAAGTATTTCAACTTTTTATAATATCTTTTTCTTAATTTCTTAGTTAAAAATTAGTATTATAATACACATTTTGTGTATATGATATATGGAATATGTTTGTGGTGACTGACTAACAAAATCAACTGAAATTCAGTGAACTATGTAGACAAATCTGCAGTGCCTGGGCAGTCCATGTCCCTCAGCTCAGAACCTGGAAAGCTGGCCTTTGAATGAAAACTTATTTCAAAAACCAGCACAAATGACTGGAAACTGATGCTCTTTGTGTCCTTCCCTCCCAACCTCTGCTCAGGCTTACCTGACTCTCCCTTTGCCATGACTGTGTAAAACCAGCAACAAGAAAGAATATTACATCAACAGCCCCATCTCAGCTCCTCTAAAGGGCAGGATTTACTGTTGCCATGCTAGTTCAAACCTCAGAAAAGCAGAGCTTGACCACTGAAGGTAAAACTAGTCCAGGTTTATAGTTTATAACCAACCAGATTGTTATCCTGGGATAGGTTAAAAAAAGATGCTCTTTGCTTGAGCAAATAAAATAATTATATAATTTAAAATAAGTTGGATGTGGCTCATTTTCACCCTGGTTTTAGCTCTTCCCCATGCAGACAGTATTCCCACTGACACTGTTTTACATCACAGGGGGGAACTTTCAAAGCCTGATAAGAAACCAAGTATTTCCTTGAGCACAGGACTTCTGATGAGTACTTGTACCAGCAGCCATGACAGTGAGAAGAGCAGCAAACTTCAACTCATCGGGAATTCTTACTGGTAATTGAGTTCCCAGAGTACATCTCCCTAAATGATATCTGCACTTCAAATGCTGAATTAGCTTCCTTAAAGCTTTTTACAGGGGTAGGAATAGATAACAATGGACTCAATATTCATATTGATTTTAACATGCAATGAAAGTACTTTATGTCTAAATATCAAAGTTGGGGCTCATTTTAGCCCATATTCTTCTCAGAGGAGATTCCAAGTGCCCCTAAATGTGATTGCCACAACTTAGTTGTGTTACAACTCATCTCAGCAGGACCATGAGTTCTGTTTGCAGCTATGCCCTCCACTGAAAGTATTACAAACTTCCAAAGAAGTGACAAAATTGGAGTCAAACCTTCTAGGGTTTTGGCAATTTCACTTCACAGTCAAATTACATGGCTCACCTGATAAACCTGAATCGATGCTGAGACTGACCTTTAGGTATTGGAAGGAATTCTACATTCATTTGAGGCCAAGCCAAGCATAAGTAATTGCACTTATTTCAATTACCTACTTTGGTAATCAAGACCTAATCACATGGGTGAGCCATGAGAGGATGAGGCCAATGGTCTGCAAGAGAGGAGGGTGCACATTTCGTGTTGCCACCACCTACAATGAACACTATTTAAAGAACTAATTCCTGTGCTTAGAATAGAAAATATCAAAAATACCACATAATTTTAATTTCTTCCAGTGATGGATGACCAGCTTTTTTTGGCACACTATACACAAGTTAGGACCTCAAGGGACTTTCTGTGGGACTTTCATTTCTGTGACTAAATAACTGTGGTATTGGGCTATCAGTGTATGTACTTTGTGTTCACTTCTGTACTTTCAAAGATTACAGTGCAACCATTTTAGCTCTTTTTCTGTCGCCCTTGTGACTAATATGGAAATGTCCCCCTGGACATACACCTCTGCTTGGCATTTATGGAAGCTCCATGACTTAATGCCCTCCATCATTTCCCACCTTAAAGCCTCATTACCTTTCAAGTTATAAGGACAGTTGGTAGGATAAATTCATCAGTTCAGAAATATCTCTGCTTTTTGCATCTCAAGGTCAGTGCAGGCAGAGAATGAGCCTTTAGCAGTGCCCATGAGAAAGGGGCTGTGGCGCTGGCCTTGGCTACTGGTACCAACATCCATCCTAGACTCCAATGATCCAAGTCCAGCAAAGCTGGAACTAAATGCTGTGTATTCAGGGGTTAGTGTCATGATCAGAGAAAACAGGACAGACTTCCTCTTGAGGAGCCCAAACACAAGGTCAAAAGTTTCACTAGAGAGAGAAGCACAAAGCCACTTCCTTATACCTTTGACTCCAGCAAGTGATTGGTCAGAGCAGCACTTCATGTCTGCTGTCAGATTTACATTTCCTCCTGTAGACACTGCCCAGGCATATCAGCAGCACAGGTACAGCAGGGCAGGGCTGAGCAAACAAATCCTGGCTCCCAGCAACCTCAGTGGGTTGGAATCTCCTCCCAGTCCAAAGGGAGACCAGCACACTGCAGCACATCTATAAAACCAAAACCACCCTGGTGAAGAGTACCTTGCCTGAACTTATTGGTCCTAGTGTGTCTTGTCTACGTGCTGAGTAGACACAGCACTTAATGGGATATGAAATAAGTTGCATTAATTACTGGTTAATAATATATTTTCATTTCTATAATGCATTATAGGTGTTTCAAATATTTTGTAGACTCGGATTGATCAAATTCTGCAAGTTCTATAAGATAAAGCAATTCCTTTTCACAAAAGTGGTGCTGCCATCAATTCCAGGAATTCAAAAATAGTAATTCAGGCCCTGGAATACCATGGTGGTCTTAAAAAGGTCTCAGTAAGAACAACAATGTGAATTAATTAATCAATTAATTAATTAACAAATTAATGAATATAATTTTACTCACCTTTTGCTCTGTAACCCTTAATGTCTCATTACAGTTATGGATATTAGAGGGACTTTTTTGAACAACAGAAACCTTCTCACATACTCATAAATAGCTTTGTAGAGCTATCAAACAAATATAAGACTGTTTCAACACTGTGCTTAGAAAATGAAAATATAACTGTCTGAACTTCCTATGTACTTTTCAAATTAATTTCTGAGCTATTTGGAACTGCAGAGATATTTATCTCCTATCTCTAACTAATCTAAAGCATAAAGAGTTTGTTATCAGTCCTTGAGTTATGTTCATGAAACAGCAGTTCTGGTAGTAGGTTTTTGTGAATTACTTGCTGGTAAGTTAAACAGGACAATGAGCAGGTAATGCAGAAAGAGAAGCAATACATGTCCAATGTCTGATACTCATACAACCTACTGTAATTAGATCACAGAGAGGAGGTGTCTGATTTTTTTAATTATATCCTGTATTTATGAGCTGTGTCCATCACTTTTGCCCGTGTGGTGGTGGGACATCTGGCCCATTGTGGGGACAGTAGGGGGACAGGCTTTCCCCAGCCCTGTCCACTGCACAGGCCCATGGGCTGCTGCACCCTGCTCACCCCAGCCAGCTTTGCTGGAGGGAGGATGCTCCCATTAAGACTCAGCTGCAATGGCACCAGCTCACTGCAAGATCACCTTGGCCAGACATTGACTCTTTCCTTCATTCTCTCTTTAACTGAAGTTTTGTTTCAAAAGTATCCTTTTACTAAGAATTGGATTTTCTTTACATTAAAAATGCAAATTGTTTTAACTTAGAAAGAGAGATACACAAGGCTAAAAATGGATTTAATATTCTGGTTGTTTTTAAAAGCAGCCTTGAAGGAAGTAGCAGGTTTTGACAAGATTATAGCATTTTGGGTGAAAATAAAAGCTGAAATTGTGTGTGTATAGTTCTACTACACTGGGATTTTTACAGTTAATTTCTACAAAGAACTAATTCCTCTTAGAATTGGTAACTTAATGTCTCTGCAAACTTTTGCTGAATTCAGCTCAGTGAGAATGACAGAAACAAGTTTTTCTCTTCATTTTGTTTTTATTCTTTTTTTCTTTTGCTGTTTATGGAGTCCTGTTTTAGATATGCCACATTTGTGCAGACTTCCTGCTACCTTTAAGAATGAATGTCAGTTTTAATGGATTTAGGTTTGTTTTTCTTTGCTTTTTGCTACTATGGAAGTTGTGTGTCCATATTTTTATGTAGATATGTTCTAGGTTGCCTACAGAAAGAAAAGCAATTTGTTGAGTAAGCACGAGGATAAGGGAATGTTATATAAATATTAAATAAATCCTGTTTAAATAGCATATCTATATTGTCTATTATAAAGATTTTATTCATATAACATATAAATTAATATGTTCTTAATTTAGTTTTATGTACTTGTTTTTTATCTCATATGCATAATACAAACACTTCATATCTTCAGCACAATTTCATTATACCTGTATAATGGCACCTGTAGCACTGCTCTAAATTTTCCTTACTAATTTTTTACTTATAACCCAATCATAAAAATAACAAAAAAATTATAATATTTTATCAGAAGTATTCCAGAAATACATTTTCATTCCACTGGAGATCTCTGTAGGTGACTTTTGCTTCAGGGTTAAGCTTCTAGCTGAGCCTGGTGAAGAATACATTCAATGCAAGTAGCTCAGGCCAGGTCTTCCAAAATGTTCAGAGGAGCTGGGAGGCTTCTGCTATGCCAAAATCCATGAGGTCTGAGGATCTGCACAGTAGAAACACTGAAATATTTTTTTATTTAAAGGACTTTAATTTTCTTTAGCTAGACTAGCATTCACCAGAGATTTTGGTGTACATGTAAATGTTTGACCAAGGTTATTTTATTTCTGTAAATGTGGTTAATATTTCTGAAACTGCTTTAAATATATATTGCATATGGCATTTTATTTCTGTAAATGTGGTTAATGTTTCTGGAACTGCTTCAAATATATATTGCATGCAGGCAACAATGGGACTTCAGAAGACAAGTGTAATTTTTAATCTCATGTTTCAAGGTCAAAATCTCAACACCATATTACTCTATGTCTTACATGCATTCATTTGCCATCATGCTAAATTAGTTTTTTTTTTAATTAGAGAGGGAAGAGTTTGTTGATTTACTTGTATTGCAGTAAATGTTGGCAAAGATTTTGCCAAGGATAGACAGAATCGCTGCAGTAATTGCACAGTGGCAGAGCCTGCACATTGTCTGAGGCTACAGCTCTGCAGTTGGGTTTCATCTACCATGTGGCATACATCACTCTAGAGTGTTGTGACCACCCACAGGTGGGGCAGAAACAAGGATTTTCCCTCCAGAAACCAGAGTTGTCACGGATAGTTTGCATTTCAGCATTGCAGCAGGTACCATCCACCAGGGATGTAGATGTTCTGCACAGTCCCTGTGGCACTCATAGCAAATTCTGCTCTCTAGGAAAAAGAACTTAAATCTTTTTGTACCTGTTTAATTTTGAAGCCCTCTGGCCATTTGTCTCTCCTATTTAAATAGAAATTCTCAATCATTACAGTGGTGAAATACTGCAAGGAGAAGCTATAAAAGTAGTGGCCTTCAGATGTAAAGCTGGACCATAAATCAGGTTTGCCTGGACCTCTCCCAGCAGCAGGTCTGTAAGTCCTCAGCCTTCTGATGGCAGAGCCCATGTTTCTTATCATCCTCATGTCCCAGCAGAGCAATTGCACCATGCTGCACATGCAGCTGGCAGGGCTGGAGCCCACCCACTTCCTCCTGAGGAACACGATTCCCAAAACACAGCAGGCAGCATTGGGTCCTGCACTGGCACTCAAAATGACACCTTTCAACCACATATGGCAGAAAAGAAGGCAGTACTGCTCTCAGCATGAAGAGAGCATGAGGAGATACAAATTTGTTAAACAGACTGCCTATAACTGGATCTGAAGTCAAGCAAAGGATTACACTTAAAATTAAGATGTCATCCTTAACACTGAAGTTACTATAAACTCAGAAGGATCTCTTTCCAACCAAATTCTATTAATGAAATTACTTTTTCAGGTAAAATATGAGTCAACTAGTGGATCTACATGCTATCACACGGACTGCAGATCTTTTCAATGGTTTTTGGAAATCTGAACCACAAGTTATTAAAGACGTTGCCTTTACAAACTAAATGGAAAATTTCACTTTCACAGAAATTTCATTTTCCTTCGTTCAATATACCTCCAATTCAAAGCAGTTTAGAGAAAAGTCTGTACTAATTCTCAATACAATCTTGTTTCTGTGTGTGCCAAAGTACAGAGCATTTCCAGGCCCCCACCCAGAGCACACCTTAAAGGAAGTGGCAGATGGACCAGGTGAAACCATGACGTATTTCCTTCTCGAGCAGCAGAATTACATAACTTCTTACTCACAAGCAAAACAGTGGATCCTTTTTTGGCACTTAGTGCTTTCTAGATTTGATAAAAAGGACACTGTCTGGTCCTCAGAATGAGTAACATCAGCCAGACTACTTGCTTGAGCAAAAATCTGCAAGCATATTTGCTGCAGGCAGCTGTCTTCCTCCTCATTGTATGATGCAATCCCAAACACTGGCAGACGTGACAGAGCTGCCCTTTGTCAACTTGTCACCTCTTTTCAGGTTTCCATATAAGATACATATCTACAAGATCTTGATCTGATAATACTCATGAAGAAAAGCCTTGTTGCACCCAGCATATAGAAGTTGTAACCTGTAACCAAACAGATGTATTAAATCCCTAATTAGGACAATAGCTGCGCATTACAAAGTGGTAATTTTCAAAATATTGCATGAACAATGCATTTGAATGGAGTATAGTTAATATAAAAACTCTTTTGATGATGAAGGATCTCATAAGACTGGGTAGAAAGATGGCAGGTGAGCAGTCACAGTTCACTGTGGTTTGAACACGGTGTGTAATGGCAGCCAAACATGTCAACAAACACATCAACACACATGGGACATAGTCAAAAAGTGGACTGAAAGCAGGAAAGAAAATTATGCTTTATCACTCTCTAACACACAAAAGAGAACTATATTTTATCATTCTCTAAAATGTAGCACCTAGAGCAGAATGAACTGCATCTTTTCTCTCTCCTGCAGAGAATCAAAGAAGGAACAGTGAAGGGCAAAAAACACAGTTAAGTGGTTGGAGCAGCTGCCTTGAGGGAAATACTAACAGGTTTTGGACTTTTCAGTGTGGAGAGGAGAAGGCTGAAGGGGAAATGGCAGATAGTTTTACAAAGCTAGTGGGGAAAGTGAGGGAAAAACTGCTGCTCACAAGGTCCCATAGGTGATGTTCTAAACAGCATCTCCTATTGCTGCTTTGCCCTCTTTTCTCAGAAACAGCACAGACCTGGAGGCACCACACGTCCAAAGCATGTCTCTGGGTCTGTAGATTGTATTTTGATAATTATCCAGGGGCAGTCTGAAGTCCATAAACCAAGGAATATCAATTTGCTTTTCCAAGCTGCCCTGTGAACCCCTGTTCCCAGGGCTTCATCAGCTGGGCACACCACCCCAGCCCCAGCAGAGATGCCAGTGGAGCTGCCTCTGTCAAAGTCCATGTGCTGCACATCCTGGTGGGGCTGGGCAACTTCCAAATACTACTGCTGGAAACAGCCCTACCATGGGTGCTAAGGGAACATTCCAGCTCCAGTGGCTTACTTCTGGATGGAGCAAGGTGAGGAGGAGCAAATGCAGCCATTCATGACACCAGGTTGCACCAAGAGGAAAACCCTAAAGCACAGAAGACTGAGAATAAAGTTAAGAAGCAACTAAAAGAGGATTGTGGCAGCAAAACTTGAGAGCATCTCACTGGGCACTGTTCAGGGATTCAAGATGTGTAGAGAGGGAATGAATACATCCTGAGCAGTGTGAGAGTAAAGCTGTGGATTGTAGAAATACACACATGCTACTTGTGGCATTAGTCACGGGGCACCAGATGTGGCATCAGATGTGGGGTTCTTTCTGACCCCCAGATGCTCTACAGGCACTCAACTCCAGAGCTCTCAGGCTCCTGCTCTGAGCTCCAGGCTCTTACTTGTCAGGTAATCTTAAATAAGCAAAGCAGCTAATAGTTAAAAAGGTTATTTATTACAAAGCACATCAGTCTCAAAAGGCAATAGCAAAAGCAATGGCAAAAGCAGTAGCAAAAGCAGCAGCAAAAGCAAATAGCTAGAAGCAAGTGGCTAAAAGCCACAATGGCTAAAAGCAACAACTTTCCTAATACATAGTCTTTTATAGCATTTTTCCAACAAGCTAAGATGCAAGCTCAGACCACCATTCTTTAGCCTATTAGAATTTTAGTTTCTTAGCACACCAGGTTACATATAACACTATGCATAGAATCTATCTTGTTCTATCTAAGAAATGTAAGCAATATTCTTACTATAACTCTATTATGTCTAAGTCCTGTCTACAACTGCAGGCCTGGAGCCTCTAATGAAGATTCAATATTTTTGCAACCTTTACTATAACACAAGCTACTACTGTGGAATCCATACCTTTCACTCACTAAAAGCTTCAGAACTTACTCTAAAACTTATTCAATCCCTGCATTCCAATTTCTCTCTGACTGACTAACAGTTACTGAAAGCCACAGGTAGACACAAAAATAGTACCCTTGCCATGCCAAAATTATTGAGGTCCATTCTGAGCTCAGTGGAAGTTAGACCAGTAAGCAATTCAGTGAAACAAACACAGCATCAGAGAACAGGTGCAAGGCTCAGAGGAGCTGGAGATCCTTCCTCCAGAGGAGCAGCCACCAAACTCCCGTTGATCCCTGCATGGGAGGGCTCCCAGCCCCTCCTCAGTGGGCAGTGCCAGGTCTGGGGGGACAGAGTGGCCCAGGCTCGCCACACCCACTAAGGACAGGGGGGGAAGAAAGGCTGGTCCCTGCATGCAGTTATACAGATACAGGAGCTGAAGTCAGGCATCCCTCAGTGTCTCCACGTGACAGTCTGAATTTTCTCATTGAAGTTTCCTCCTGCCTTTCTCCTGTTGGCCCAGAGAGCAGTAAAAGGTCTTGTCTGGGCAACCTTTGTGTCTAACAGGAGGCTTTCGAGTGCTGAGTATCAGAAACAACTCCTATTTAGAAAGTAATTTCATTTTAAAATGACTCATGCATGAATTTCAAGACTTGGAGGAAGTGTGCTACCTAATCATCTTCTGTGCTACCTAATCATCTCAGGAAATTATTAACCATGTTCCAGTAGTACTGGGAAAATTGGGCACACAGGACCGGTGTGCTCTCTCGTGGGTGTGTTGAACCCACTCCACTGTCTGACAGCAGTTGCAGCAAAACTGCTGAAACCACAAGTGATTTGCATAGTGAATTTCAGTGGCTCTGAAAAAGGGAAAAAGGCCCCATTACCTTGATGGTGTCTCATTTGTGATTACAGAGGATAAATGCAGAAGTACTGCAGGCCCCTGTGTGAGGTGGTCACTGAGGGAGGAGTGGGGCTTGCTGCAACAACTGTGGGAGATTTCTGGAGTGACAGGGCCAGGAGGAGCAGGTGGGGAAGTTGTCAGATTGCACACTGACATTATGGGTTCTCTGGTCATGCCCTATACTGGGATTCACCCTTTTTCCTGCAGCCATCCCTACATCTGGCCCATGGTCTCTTCTGGAAGCAATCACAGAAACAAAGCTTCTCTACAAATTCCTGGAGCATAGTGAAGAGAATAACATGGTGCTCTATTTTTTCAATTACAGGAGGCTACATTTAGAAAATTAGAAGTCACTCTATAAACCTCCCACAGAGTCTGCCACGTTTAAAAGTGCTGGCAGTGTATGACCAGCAATGTGACATTTGAGCAAGAGTTTAACAAAAGATGCCACCTGTGTCTTGGGTGCTACTGCAAACCTACAGTTGCATGGGTCCTACAAGTGAAAAACACAAAAGAAAGTTTTTGTTTTTCCACCCTCTCTGTTCTGTGCTGCCACAATGAAAAAGAACTGGTGGGGACTGCAGGAAAGGCAGACAGATCTCATTAAATAATATTTAAAGCACTTAGAAGCCACATCTGATAAAACCTGCAGAACACCACCTCAGCCCATAGCATTTGCCCTCCTCACTGAGCAATGAGTTAGGACCAGCCCCAGAGCTCACACTCACTCATTTGTCTCCTGTGCTTGTGAGTCAGACACAGGATATTTTACATGATTCATTCCACTCTACAGTCTCCAGAGGTGTTGTAAAAAATGAGCTGCAGGGTTCACTTATGGACAGTCAGGAGTTTAGTAGTTCAGGGATCTCATCAATACCTTTTCTCTGAGTGCCACAGATTTTTCTGAAAAGCCTTCCCAGGGAAGAAGAAAGAGCTGTAGCAGATTGTAAAGTCACAGCACTCAACTGCTTCCTTACTCTGCAGCAGTCTTCTGTAGATCCCATTATCTTCACCAGTACTGCTGCTGTAGGGAGCCCTTTCTGCCATTTGTGTCTGAACCCCAAAAAGCCCACAAGAGAGAACTCAGGTCTTTATAGCTTTCCATGGGGTTGGTGTTGAAAGGCTTATATATGTGAGGGTCAAATTCACAGTACATCCATTGATTTTATTGAAAATATCTTTCTTTTGCTTGACTAAATTTTATCAATAATTCTCTCAAATCCAAAATCCTGTAGCACCTTGCAAATCCACATAGTGTCATAATAACAAATAAGTGTGTTTTCTCCCAAAGCATAGGTAAACTTTTCTTTATGCGGTTCATCTGTCGTAATTAAAGATTACAGAGCTGGACATGCTCTGTAATCCCTCTTATAATTCTGATCTATCTTCTTGAAGAGTGCTTTTTATAACAGCTATTTCACAATAATTGGCATTTTGTGTGTTCTTAGACTTCTTTTTTTCTGTGCTTATTTTCTTCTATTTTATTTGGACTCTGAGTTTTGCCGTTTTGGCCTTGGTGTGCTCAGTGCTGTGACTCACGTATTCCACAGCCACTGCCAAATCTCTGGGTCCAGCATTGTAATTATCACATTAGGATCTGTCATTGTAGCCCTGACTTAATAAACAGCAGAACAGTGATTAGAATAGCTGATTGATCCATTCCACAGTTTTGAGCACTCACATCTGAGACTAACAGAGGGACTGTTAAAGATATTAAAGACTTGAAATATCAGCATTCCAGAGTAAATTAATGCTAATCAGTCATTCCAGGTTCATTAGCTTTTATAAACAGTAAGAATTGCTGTATTTGGTAATCTGGTGATGATGGATTGAAACCATGACTCAGATTAATCTCATGAGCTGCAAGGGAAAACCCCAGCCCTCCCTCCACACCCAGCTTGCTGTAGCCATTAACACCAGAGCAGATGGTTTGAGTTCCTTCAGGTGGAACTCACAGTGCCCTTCAGGAGTGCATCTCAGGCACTGCAGTCCCTGGTGGACATTCAATCCACAGGACTAGACCAGGTTCAAAACAAGAAAAGCCCTGAAACATGCAAAGTGTAGATGCTCAGCACCAGCTCTCTCACTCCCCATCCACAGGTGAGAAATAACACACTCTGGTGGTGTCTGAGCTACAGCTCCGTGGGGGAGATGCTGCTGCTAGTGGATTTCCACCCTACAGCCTCCCCCACGCTCTGCCTGAAAACCTAAGGCAAGCATGGAGCCTGCAGGGTGGTCCAAAAGAGGCTGGGACATGAAAGGGGGAGGCATGTGTTTAAATTGTTTTGGTCCAGAGGCGGTTCTGTGCTGTTCAGAGACCAGCAGCAGCCCCAGGAGATAGAATTGCAGTGATGCCTGCTTGCTGTGAACAGGAAAAGCCAGGTGACATGCCATGCCCACTGCACAGCTCTTTGTGACATCTCAGGGGAATGGTCCTGCCTCACTGGGTTTGTTTTTTTTTGAAAAATCATATGTTTTAGAAGAAAATTCTGTTATCCTGGGAGGAGTGGAAGGAGATGAGCAAGGATATGAAAACTTACTAAGCAATTCCAAATTTTTATCATACCATTGATGTATCCTGATATCATAATGATGTTATGAACATGGATGTATGATCAACATGGATATTTTGCATTTCTTCAGAACCTGCTTGGTTTAGATTTGTAGCTTGACAGATATAGAACAGACTAAGAAAATGTGCTGCTTGCACACTTTCAGTTTTTCAGTTTCATAAACTTTCAGTTTTATGAACTTTTCAGTTCATATTTTCAGAAAGCAATACTTTCAGTTCATAAATATAATCTTTAAAAAGTAATTTGTGCGATTTTGTTTTCACTTTTGAATGGGTGAAAGGTTCTGAGAGTTTAAAAGTTCTGAAAATGAAATTTTCAGAGTTGACCTTAGGTTGCATGCTGACAGCTCAAAAATGTTCCTTCAAAATCCAGCAACATGGATCTTGTCTGTGCTCATTTCAAAAGGTTTCATTTTTCTGTACTTGTCAACACTTTATTCTGGATCAGAAATTTCCTTCCAGGGAGATACCACACAAGCACTGAATCATTCTGCAGTGGGATGTTTTACCCCTAGAGAACTGCTAGAAGTCATCTCCTCAGCAGAGAAAATTGTGAGCAAACACTCAGCATGCTCACTCCTGTCCAGAGCATTTGGTGCATTAAAACTGTGCAGCCCAAAATGAGGAGTCCAAGTTTCACCTTGTTCATGTTGGATGTTTTTGCCTTCATTATCTGAGAAGATGAGCTGCCAGGCTGGAGATTTGGCTTTTCTGAGTCATGTGGCCAAAAATGTAATGGCTGCATCTCTGACCAGAATTGTCAAGAGGAAAAAAAGCAGAAATATGTCCAACAGCAAGTGAGGATTAGGGCACAGCATGCCAGCTACCTGCTTTCTATCCCTGAATGTATAATTTCACTTCTTTTATCTCCAAAACTGGGGTAACAGCACTCACCTACATTTCTAAAGTGTTTACAGGCTAAAGGGCAAACACCTTTGCTAGGAGGGATTTATTTCTTACTCTCCACAAGCCCATTTTTAAAGGAGAGAAATTGGGCACTCCTCTCTGAGGCTCCTGGTGCTTCCTACCTTGAGATCCTGTGTTGCTGTGCAGTAAGGAATCCTCACTGCACTTCTCGAGCAGCAAACCTGCCCAGCATGCACAATCCTTTCTCTACTTGAAAACATTCTTAGGGATTTTCAACTGAGGCTCAAAGGCAGTCATACGTTTTATTTATTTTATTACAAGGCATGTAAAAACTTGCATATCTGAAAAAAAGATATTAGATAGAAAACAGTAATAAAATTAACATTATTATCTTAAGAAAATTGGTAATAAATACATTTCCCCTTGACATTAAAATGCTTGTTATTTTGCACAACAATAAATACAGCATAGCTCTGGCATAGAGAAAGGCCAAGGATGGATACAAGAAGTCCATGTGGTGGCATAAAAAAGCTCCGGTGATTTTTTAAGTTTTGGCATCCTGCACTTGATGCACTTTGACACAATTTGCACTTTAATTTTAATTTTACTATGATTTTTAAACAGACCCATAATATGAAAACATGATAGGAAAATTTGTTTGACTATAGGATTTTTCCTTTAAATATTTTCAAAGTAAGAGATGTGTAGATTCACTGAAACTAATCCTCAAAATAAAGAAAAAGTACCGAACAGGTGTCTTTGTGGTTATTTTACAATAATTCTTTTTTTTTCAGCTGTGGTTGCTCAAGCCTGACCAGCCAACTGACAAGGGACCAATCTCCAGTCAGTTCCTCAATTCTTTACACAGTTTTTAAAAAAGAAATATTAACAAAAGGAGAAATAGTAAAGACAGTAGTATTCACTTCCCAAGTTGTGGAGTTTGAGGTTCTTACACTATTATCCAAAGGTGAGAGGAGAAAGAACAGGTGTATTCCAGAACAGTTCCCAGCACAATTTTGGGTCTTTCTGGTCTATACTTTTCTTTTCAAACTACTAAAAAAAAAAAAAAAAAAAAAAAAAAAAAGAGGAAGATATTTCCATGCACTGTGCTGTTCTCATGCCAGCACATATCATCACAATCACAACTGTGAACCTAAGTCACCGATAGCCCAATCTAATATAGATTGATTGATTGTCCTATGACAAAGTTTGATAATGTCCACAAAATGCCGCAAGCTCTGGCAGAGTCCATCGTTCTTAAAGTACTGATAGGTCATGGCAAGACTTGGACTTGAGTTTGAAGGCCATGTTCTTGTTGTTCTTGGCAACTATTTTCCCCCAGAAGCGCCTGGCTTTCTTGGGGATGCTCTCCCTGCGCTTCTGCAGCGCCAGGCGCTTCTCGTTCTTCTCCTTGCTGTCCCTGCGCAGCCGCACCTGCCGCACGATGCCCTCGAACAGCTCCTGCACGTTGTGCTGCACTGCCGCCGAGGTCTCGATGAACTTGCAGTCGAACACCACGGCACAGGCTCGCCCCTCTGCAAAACCACACCACGGTTACGCGGGCTCACGGGGCTCAGGGAGGGGGGACAAGGACACCTGGGCCTCCAGGGGATTCCTCCAGCCCGATATAGGCACTGATTAGTCTTTAATCACCTGATGCTGCCTGCTGGCCATGATCCCTCTGCCCTGTGTCACAGCACAGCTGCTTCCCAGGGGAAGGTGGGAGCATGGGGGGTTAATCCCCTCCCAGTAAAGCCCAGCCCATGCTGCTGGCTGTGAAGGTAGCCCAGAATGATGGACTTGAGCTGGGACACTAAGGCTGGGAGGACAGCAAGGCCACCTTTGATGCAGACTCCCTCAAGCTGCACTGAAGGGTGATGATGGCACTCTCCAGGCACACAGCACAGCACTGGAGGCAGGGCACTTTGTTCCTCATGGGCCATGGGTGTGAACCAGAGCCCTACAACTGTGGCAGTTTCAGTGAGAACAGACACATGTACAAAACTCTAATACAGGGTGTCTATGACTTCAGGGGTACATCTGAAATCATAGTTCTTATTCTCAATTACATGAACCTAAGCTAAACCTGACAGCTGTCTTCCACACACAAGCCAATTTATTGTCTTCTGACTTGCTGTGAATTCACTGCCAGGGCCACTAAAGTAACATGGATACACCTGCCATCTTCCTAAAGATCTTGCAAGGTGGGCAAAGACAAATGAGAGGGCAACTCTGGGCTCCCCATGAACCCCTCAATTCAAACTCTTTGCTTGGGGCAGCTGTGACAGGAGCCAGAGGAACCATGCACATCCATGGAAAAAGCGAAAAAGAAATCTAGCTTCTGGGAAACAGAAGAAAACTGAGTAGAAGAACCCACATTTCTGATGGGCCAAGACAAGAACATCTAATGCATAGCTGTGTATTATGGTGTGTCAGCTCAGCCTTAGGGAAGACCCTCCAAGAAGAGATTTTACTGGCTGCAGATGATGAGAACCAGCAGCAGTGCTCCCAACAGTCTCTCCACTCCTCTTTATGGGCTTAGTAGTTATCCATTTGTGTGCAGCCAAGGGAAGGCTGATTTAGCATCCCAAAACAAGGCAGTAAGGAGACCTTTTCTGAAAGGCTGCACAGTTCCTGCCCAGACTAGCAAAACAAAGATTGAGAGGGGATTTCAATTCATCAGGGAAGACAGAACTGGTTATAAAGAAGAGAAAATTTGGCAGCAGAATAAAAGGGGGCTAAACTCGTTATGCATAAACATGCATTGGGAATACAAAGGATTTCCAGCTACCAGAGACATCACATATTGCAGTGGTTTTACACTAGGAGCTGGAAGGGAAGAAATCCCATTTATGATGGTACTTAATAAATATAGAAAAGGGATTATCTGACATATAACAGTATTACCAAGGAAGGCTTAAGGACTTGGCAGACCCTTCTCAGTCCTCTGCCCTTTTTTCCAGTCCTCTTTTATTTTATTACTCTTTTATTACCCAGTCCTGATCACAATGTACTCCCTCAGCCATAGCACTGCAGTTTGTCCAAAAGCTACTAGATGACTTTTGAAGTTTATCTCGGGTTTATGCTCACAATTTCCTTACCTGCCACTGAAACTTCACGGCACCTGACGAGGTCGCTTTTGTTGCCAACCAAAATGATGGGGATGTCTTCTTTCTGGCGTGCCCTGCGGAGCTGTATCCTGAGTTCAGAGGCTTTCTCAAAGCTGGCACGGTCTGTGATGGAGTACACGATCAAGTAGGCGTCTCCCACCTGCATGCAGTGCTCTCGAATCCATTCTCCCTCGCGCTGCTCAAATCAAATGGGCAGACATCGTTATGCCCACAGCGGATTTTACTTAGAAAGTAAAACATTAGAGAATCCACATGCATTCCTGCTGTAAACTGTAATGGGTATGGTTTGAATCACAGTTATACTGCAAGTAATTCCAATGTGGTGATGGTATGAATACTTCACCACAAAGGAGGGCAAAAACTTGCCCCAGATAATTTATTGTGTTGGCTTTAGGCTGGAATGAGCGTGGTCTGGAAAGAAAGCTTGAATGTTTGCTTTATTGTTAAAAAAAGTGAAGACTTGAACTTCTCAGGCTCACAGTGTGGAGCCATTAGGCACGCATGCCTTGATGTGGGGCGGGATTAATCCTATATCTTCCCTGATTTTGATGTATGGAAACACCTATTTTCTTTCCCAAAGGAAACTTACTTTTTATATTAGCAGTAATTTGTATACACTTTCAACATTTGACTAGAACAAATTAAAGTACCTTGTTATCCCACATGTCGAGCAGTATAACAGTCGCGCTCTCCCCATCCACCATCAGAGTTCTTTCATACGTGTCTTCTGGAAAGAAAAGCACAAAGGTTGGTGATATATTATTTTGTGTCATCATATACCTTAAAAAACTCCAAGTTGTTGAATGTGGGGGGTTTGTTCACAGAGTTATTGAGCCAAATTTTAGGCAGGCTCACATCCAGCTCTTTCCTCATTTCCATCAGCACTGAATCTGTGCTCTGCTCATTATTGGTTGCCTGACTTTCCATGATAGATGAAGGAGGCTGAAAGATCAGGAAACAAAATGTTCATTATTTTGGCTGATAGTCTCTTTATCTTATGTGGGAGAGAGAAAATAGAACCAGTGGAAGAAATAACCAAAGGCTGAACATTTGCCCCATGGGAGCAGCAGAGTCCAGCGAGGCTGAGTAATGGAAAATATTTGCTTTCGCTTTAGCATGGACAATTTACGGGTGAGCAGTCACTGCTGCTGAGAGCAATACAGCGAGCAGCCTACCAAGTGAGGAGAACAGGCTGGTGTGAGGCAGCAGCTGTTGAGTTTGAGAGGGACTGAGACTTCTGTTGCACACTCTCTCCCATTACACAGTTTCCCACATCACCTTTGATGCCGAATAGCAGAAATATGAAAAAAGCACAGGTCAGTTATTTTGTACTGCAGCCATAAAAATTCATACCTGGATTATGAATGCCATGTGGCAAAATTCTGCCTAGATCTAAGGAGGCTTTTGCCACTCTGGATTTTTATCAACCCTTGCTGAGAAATCTGCTTCTAATACCAATCTTTCTTCTTTTTCCCCAAAGCTGAGGACACTAGAGTGAGCACTGAGGAGTTTGGACCCATTTCTAATCTCATACTAGTGGTCAGTGAAAAAAAAAGCCAGTCTTAAGGTAGTGCAACTTTTAAAGGATCTGTCCCAACCACACTTGTAGATAGGGCTGTGTCTCACCTGTGCCTCCTAAGACTCCTGCTGTGCACTGATGAAGTGAACTTTCCCCTAAATTGTAATCAGAGCCTTTCCTCAAATCTAGGGATCTACATCCCAGCAAAAGAATAAGCCAAAAATACTACACATTTAAAATAGTCAGATGGAGCCCATGCTTAAAATGTCAAGACTAAAAAGACAGCTAATCACTAGGAGTGGTTTCCCTTGAGGTCCCAAGAGTATGAGACTTGTGTTCATGAGTTAACTTCATCTTACAATCAGTAGCAAAGCCTCTCCATAAAAGCAGCTGTACTCCCCTGTTAGCTGGCTACCCTGAAACTATCCTTTTGTGTAATAAAATTTCCAGTGTGTAAGCTAAAGTTCCAGTTTGTAAAGCTAAAGTAAATAGTTTCTTCAAGTGACCGAGCATCTGTGAGAGAATAAGCTCCATGCACACCAGAGGACAAAATTCAAAAGACTCCTTCTGCACTGCATTACATATAGAGAAGCTACAAATGCATAATCACACTCCTTGAAAATACTATGCCTAAATAGTCATATTCAGCACTGATTTACACCTTGGTCAGTCCTAAGGAACTTCTGTAGAATATAAAACACACTGAAAGTGAGTGCTTAGTTAATTTAATGCTGTTCTCGAAGCTGACACTAAAAAATGAGAGCAATAACAACAGCAAGATTTCCAATTATCTCTTCAGAGCTGGCCTTGAAAATCTGTCACTGCTATACTCCAAGCAATGCTGCTGGAAGTGCAATGGAAAGAAGAAACCACACAGCTTCACATGAAGGAAAAGAAAGCTGCCTGACAGGCAGTTTCCAAATCAGCTGCACTTTCTGGTGGCTTGTCCGAGAATCCTACTCTGATTCTGTCATTTAACACTGGGAAAACTTTTATTAGAGATGCTCCAGGCTGAGAAGCTGGCAGAATTATGGAAAAAATTGATGGCAGAAGCTGAAGGCAGAGCATACCTAAATCAGTGAATTTCAAACCCCTCAAAGGCACAAATCCCTGTGTATCCAGTCTGAGACAGCAAGCAAGGAAATGTGAGTCCAGCCTTCCTGATATTGGGCTGTTTTAAATCCTGGACAAAAATTCTCCTAACTGGAGAGTTACACACACAAAAAAGAAGCTGCCCTGCCTATGCCCCCCTGAAGGCTGGAAGAGAAGCCCAGAAATTCTCTGTGGTAGCACTGGCACCACCACACCAAGGGAATACAGGCAGGAGACAGAAGGGATATGGGAGAGACAAAGAAAGCCCTGCATAGTGACAAACAAAACCTGGCAGCCAACTGCATGTCCCCTGGAAGCAACAGTGACTGCATCCTTAGGGACAGAGCAGATTGCTGTGGCAGCACAGCCCTTCCACAGCACATCCTGCACACGATATAGCTCAGGACTTGGTGCTACAGCTTCACCTCCTTCATGGTCTGATCTTTGGGATTAAACACTCTACTATCCTAAACAAAGCAAGGGGTCAAAGCGAGGGGGAATCATCAAAGAGAACCCTACAGCTTGTGTCTTTCCTCCCCTGGGCATCAGGCAACCAGAGTTTTCCTATTCTGTTGAAGGACTTTTATCTTTTTTCCTCCTGAAGGAGCCCATGCTGTGCAAGTAACATGAAACAAGGTTTTTACTCAAAATTTTATATATTTTACTCAAAGTCCATACATCCTGTGCTAAGGCAATCTGTATATACAGAAAGACTGTGATGACTTCTAATGATTTTTGGAAGTGGCTTTTTTCTTTATATATAATTTTAAAGTATTTAATTCGTGTAAAGTGAGGACCTGCAGTTGCTTTCTCTCCCACAAGGAAAGCTGTAGTCAGTCCTGTGATGCCAGTGGTGACACAAATGTTGGACCAGCATGAAAGCTCAAGCAGATTCTTGTGTAGCATCATCAGAAGCAGGAATGAGGCAGTTTGTAACAGGTATTTTGGAATGAAATGGCATGGGAATCTGAATTGCTGTATTTCAGTGGCTTTCAATCACTGTTAGAGAGTATCTTATTAATCTTATTTTGTTAATAGAGTTCAATGAGTTTTGGTGATCGGACCCAAATATTTGTTACCTCTGGTTTATATTAAACAGCCTCTCTCTTTTGTTGTGCCAGTTACTACAGGCAGAGCTGGCTGCAAGCAGGCACCAACAGCACATAAGCACCTACCTCCCAGCAGCTCACAGTCGCTGTCAATGCTGTCGTGCACCCCTGCAAAGATGTTGGCCAGCGAGGACTTGCCCACGCCGTGCTCCCCGATCAGCACCACGCGGTAGCAGCTGCCGCCCGACTCGGAGGAGATGACCGAGTCGGATGACTCTGAGGACCAGCTCCTCCTGTAATATTCATCAGGACTGATGGTGTAGCGTTTCTGTGGGTTGTACTCGTTGGAGTCTTTCTGGACCAGCAGGTTCTTTCCATCAGCAGGGATGCTCCATCGCTGCTGCTGCTGGTGCAGGCTGCTGTTGTGGGTGCGACGCATGGTGACATTGTTGAGAGTCATTTTTAACCCCTAGGGAGAAATAGGGAAATTACAAATGTTACCCGCTAAATATTTAGAAATGCTTTCTTACTAGCTTCAAGGTGCCACATCATGCTCCTCTCTAGGGACCTAATAGGTGAGAAAAGAAAAATTAGCCTTTGTGCACTCTTGGTGCATTCTGCATTCTTGGTGGCACACAAACAAATATTTTAATTACTAGGTAATAAGACAGAGCCTGTTTCTTAGGGATAATACCACCCTCACATGCTAAATCCCATCTTGTTTAGCCTTTACTAGCTCAGGGGTGTGCTAAATGCAGCCCAGTCCTGGGAAGAGGGAGTCATTGCTGTGTCCCAGGAGCAGCAGGAAGGGACAGTGCTCACCACACCGGTCCTACACAGCAGCTGCAGCCCTGCCAAGAGTCTGCCTGTGGTGCAGACAATTCCACCTCCTTTTGGCTTCACTGGGGACAAACAGAGACACTAGTCTCAGCTGTCTCCAGCTGCCAGTGCAGCTGGGTGTACAGCATCTTTCTCATTGCCTCTGTTAAAAGCTGAAACTCCTGGAAAGCAATAATTCACTGCACTCTCAGACAACTCTGGCACAAAAAGTCATGAAAGCAAGTCTTGATGTGATGGGGTGGATTTGGGTCTTATCTGTGGCCAGGTAAGCAGAGAATGATTCTGCCTCAGACAGGGATTTTTGGCTGATAAATAGAGGACATAGTGAAATTCAACAGCTTTTCTGAGGAGGTACAAGTTTAGCTTCTACAGGAGATATATCTGGGAGGAAAGGCTCATTAATTTATAGTTATTAAGTTGGTAACTTCATCACCACACTATTAATTAGATAGGTTCACTCTTCTTACATAAGCATAGCTCTTAATTACATTTTTTTCAGCAAACTCTATTTCTCTTGCTTGGAGGCAGAGAAGAGTGATGTCATTCTCACAGGCCAATAGCTACCATTTTTAGGAAAGTTTCTTTGATGCATTCCAGCTCCCAAAGTGACCATTATTTAGACATTTTTGGTTTTTGCCCTATATCTCATGTTTCTTGGCTCTCTCCTCCATATCAGTAAATAGGATAATTGTTCTTAAAATTCACCCAACCACTTCCAAACCTCAATAATAGGTGATGAACAGTAAAAAGTACAGTACAGCAATAAGTACAAATTGCTATTCTTCTTCATACAAAACTGTCTGAAAATTTCAGTGAATAAAATATCTGCAGGACCTAGGACAAATATATAGAAAAAGCACTGTCTGAACTTATTACAGCATACACCATATTTTCTCTGTGATGTGCAGTACTCTGGGACAAAATGAGATCGTTTGCATGGTCCTGGTCACACTAACTTTGTCAGCAAGAAATACACCTAAAGAAGAAATCATGCACTAAGCAAAGACCGTTTCACAAACAAAATTAAACATTTACTGTGGTTGAATTCTGAAATGCACTTTTTCCTTGCAGTATCCCCATTGAAAAGACCAGATGAAAAAAAGCCACATCTCATTCAGCCAGACAACAGAGAGTAACTCACAACCTGCAACACTCACTCACAAAACCATCACAAACATTTTACAATTTAGCCTCTCACAAACTATCACCCCTCATTAATAAAAGCCAAACGAGTCACACACTGTGCTCCAAGTTCAAACTGGTTTTGCTACCCCATACTGCATTCATCTGCCTGGGTCTCCAGGATCCAAATCCTCTCTTACTTGTGCCAGGCTCCTGCAGCCAGTCCAGTCCTTTGCTCCCAGTGCCCCTCTCTCTTGGTGGGCTGTGACACACTGAGCAGCTCTGCTGAAGTAAATCCTCTCCTGCTTTGGGGCTGCCTCTTTAATTCTCCCTCAGCAAACCTGGTTTATATTAAGCCCATCTGATCAGAGACAGGGCTTTTCCGTGACGTGGCTGGCCTTGCCATACAACAGCCAGCCCCCAGCTGGGAGGAAGCAGACATGCAGAAGAGAAAAAACTTGCAAACAATCTCAAAAGACTTACTCAAAATCATGTGATTGTTTTAATATTGCCAGTAAAATAAACACTTTTGGTTCTTGCACGATGAAAACAGGAAAGTGGAACAAAAATAAATAATACATGACATTTAGCCTCAGACAGCTTTTAATTCAAATGTTGTCAGAATTAATGATGATTTTAAAGTTATCTAAGTTTATTTAATGCACCAAATTCTGTAAATGCATAATATATCTGTTCTCTGTCTGCAAAGCACACTTAACCCCCTGCTGGACAAAACATTTCTCTGGAATAAAATATCTGAATTTAATTTTGAAATTTTTTAGAAATAGGAATATTATTCTAAGGGCTTGTTGGAGTCTTGTTTGTTTCTTTGTTTTGAAAGCTCCAATATTTACAAACCTGTTATTCTCTGTCAGCCTCCAAGTGGCTGTACCCAGTCTCCTGAACTGCATAACCATCTCTCTCTCACTTTTGCTTCAATATTTTACTACCAAGGGCTTGGGAAGACTTCTAACTGTGAATTCAATCTTACTGCAGCTGGAAGTTGGCAAAGATGCATCAGAACTCACAAAGTCTGCACAAAGTCACACAGTGTTGATGCTGTGCACAGAACAATCACTACGCAGTGAACAAGTCACAAACCCAGGGTCTGGTCCTTAAATTTTTATAGCCTCATAACTGATTGGCAGGAGAAATTTTGCCAGAAGAAAAAAAGTCCAAACCTGTTGGAATGTGTAACAACATACTTCTTCATTAACCAAAGAAGAGTAAAAAAATGTGACAAAACTACTTGCTACTTATTTATATAAGTATACATAAACCCTGTAGTCTGATCCCAATTATCCAGACTCTGGATTAAATACAATGATGTCCTACAGTTTTATATTATATTTACATATTTACATTTTATATTTACATTTACATTTACATTTACAATCTCCTGGTCCCTGAATCTAGTAGGATAAGTTCTTATCCTAGAAAGCCTGAACAACAGGCAAGCAAATCTTTAACTGACTATACACCTTTATTGAAGGGAGCACTAATGTGTTAACACTGCAGTTGAAATCTCCTTGCTTTGTTTCCCCTTTGGCTTTATTGCATCCCTCTGTCTTTCATGAGAATTTTCAGGGAACCATTCTAAAGTTTTAAAAGCCAAGAGCTTTTCACAAAGTAATAGTACTCCTCAATGTACATGGAAATTATGCAGATCTACCAAGGGTAGAATTGAGCAGAAACATGCCCTGATTTTCCTTCACCTGTATTTCAGTGCTTGGCAGCAGCTGAACTAGCCCCAGGTCCTGCATCTTCACCTCACCTGTCTCTTACACATCAGGCCTCTGCTGCTGAGTGAGAATCCCAAGGAGCACAAAGGGCCACATCCTTCTGTGTAGCTTGTACAGAGGGGCTTGTAATGCTTACTGCCCAAAATGTAACTACATCTCTCTCCAGGAATGTTTGTGGCATGGACAGTACTTGGCAAAAATACTTTTCCTGTTGGTATAGTCAACTTAGGTTTCTTTGTTCTTTTTTTTTTGTTGAAACATGCTGGAAACCATGAAGGTGAGAGGGTGGTTGGAGTACAATGCTCTGCACCTCAGGTTTGCACAGCTCTCTGTAAATTGTCTGTAATTTGTCACTGCTGAGTAAAAAAGCATAACCTGTCCAGTGCAGGACTGGAGAGATTTATGTCCAGAGTTATTGCAGCAGAACTGCAGCTCTAATGTCTCACCCAATTGTTTAACATATCACAGCAGAAAGTGCAGACAGAAGAAATAAACCAAAGTCAGTAAAGCCTTTGTGTTTAGTTGTAGTTACTGTTAGATTAAGAATTGCTGGACGTCATCTTTCATATCCTCTTCATAAAATTCAAGGCAGACAAAGAAAACATGTCTCTCAGAACCACACCATATATCTCTTCCATAAAGCCATCCAGAAGGGTTGTCCCAGCATGGCATGAAGTGCTTGTACTTGGGAACTTGCACATATTTCTCTTTGTACTGTTTCTTCTGAGCCTGCTCTGGTTTTCCAACTGGACAATTAACCATTAACTCTCCAGGTGCCATTCTGCACTAAGCATCCACAGGATGAAGCATTGTTGCTCCTCAGAGAATGCCATCAGCACTTACAACCTTCACTCATTCTATCTGTGGGTGAAACACTTTCTTACTTGTTTCTAAAGCTGGGGGGAGATGCAGCCTTTGTAGCCTGAGGATACTGACAAGGGATAACAGCAGGTTGGATACTGAAACACGTGAATTGAGTCCTTCTCAGGGATAAAAGCAATCCCACAGACTGATGGAGTCTGGTCTGTTCAGCCCTTTTGCACTCTTTGCTGGTCAACACTTCCAAGTCTTGTGCCTGCCCAAAACACAGCACTAGAAGAGACAAACCACGAGGCTGGTGCTGTCGCAGAGCACTCGAGTGCTTGGATGTAACTGCCTGCTGCAATATTTAAATTCACAGACATTGTTTTTCTTCCATCTTATCCACTCTCTGTTTCATTAATCACATCTTAAAGGAATTCTCCCTGCAGCCAGGATGAAGTAAACATTGCAGAGCAGCAGCTCTGCAATCCTTCCCCAGCCAATTACAATTAGACCAGGTGATGAGCAGAGCAATTAGGCAGAAATTTCCCACTGGTTATAAAAGCAGTGCTTTTTAGCTGACACTTAATTTGCCAGTTTGAATTGATGTATATGATGGCAAAAGTAGTTCATCAAACCTTCTGGTGTAAGGGTTATCCACAGAGAGGACATAAATCATCTTGAAGTGGGAGGGAAATTCAAGGGAGGAAAAAAAATTAAAAAGCAGGAAAAACAAAATTCAGATTTCTTTCAATGAAAACTCACTGCAGCATGTTTGAAAGTGCACTTTCTCCCTATACATCCAGCAGAGGAGTTCACCTTCATCTTTGCCCTCAGTGGGCCTGGCTTAGTAGACTTTGTTCCCAATAGTGAGCTGCCTGCACAGGCAGTGAATGAGCTCTGCCTGCCTTAGTCTCCTCCAGACCATTGTGGCATTTCACATTCTGCTCTGCCTCTCACATCTGGCAGTGCTGGCAGGCCCCTGGCTATTCTCAGTCCTACCAACAACAGCAGCTATGGACAGAATTAATTTGGGTGCTGGGCTGGGTAGTGCTGGACACACTGGGAGTGTCCACAGCCACTGCATGCCCTAGGGAAGCTGCTCCATTGTCACCATCCATCCCTGCTGCACAGGCAGCCACAGACAGCTTGATGAGCAAATGTAGAACAAAAGGCAAAAATAGATGTGGGATGAAGCAGCACTGGGCCCACAGCAATGGGACCATTCCATTATTTACAACAGCTTATGTCCACAGCTTTGCTTTTGCCTCTCCCAATTCACATCCAATGACTCCATGTGAAGTTTCATACTGACTGAAAAGGTACAAGGGATCAAACACACTGAGACTGGGATGGATGAGGTAGGGAAATTAAGGATCATGTGCCTGAGGTAAATTACTGAGGGTCTTAAGGGGAAGACAGGGCAGAGAAAAACATTGAGAAATTAGGGAATAATAAACAATGATTTATTTTAAGGGAAACTGTCAGAAGCACCTTAAAGTGCCACCATCCAATCTAAAAAATAGCCATTGCTCTTTTCAGTGGAGAAGATTTAGTAGACCCTGTTCCTAGAGCTGCTTGCAGGGGATACTGAATTTACTCCCCCAGCTTCTTTTCTTCCACATCACAGCAGCATTTATACAATTCTTTAACTGAGCACTGAAAGTAGAACATAATCCTTTGGTGATGAGCACAAGGATAGGGAAGAAGCACTGATCTGCAATCCTTGTGCACAAGTTAGCTGTAAAAGCCAGCATTAGAGCTCCCAGGGAATAGGATTGCCTTTAATCAGCTGACTCATTGGAGAACCCCTAATTAGTCTATTACTTGCAGATAATCTGGATTCTGATGCTCCAAAAGGAACTTGTATTCTATATCTGTGCACTGCAGAGCTTTGTTGGCTATAATAGGTGTCCAAAGGTATTTTCCCCACAAATGCATTAAGCCAGAACAGTGGAAGACTCAGCAGAAAATGAGAAATGAGCAACCAGGGGAAGAAATGCAGTTCATAATAAAATACAAGTTAATTTTTAGTCTAGTTAACCGAAAAGAAATTGAAATAACTGTCAGCTTTGAGGGGAAAAAAGAGCAATGATAAAGAGTAAATGGCAAAACTGGATTATTTCAGTAAGAGTTACTTAGCAAAAGGACTGCCTATTTCCCACTCTTGCACTCAATGACGTTAATGAACTCTGCTGATAATTGTCCAGGGAATGGGATTAAGTCATATATGACATAAATAAATGTGCTTTTCAATGCAAATTTTAAGAAACCATACTATACTAATAATAGTAGGACATGAGCTAGCTATAAATGTTCTTCAAATACTGAGCTAAAAAAACCTTTAGATGAATGGCACCAGCACAGAAGATTTTTTGTAGCTGGGATCTTTGTAGTATTCCACAATCCTCAGTACTGGTTCAGGAGCCACTGTTTCCTTTGAAGGTACAGGATTCACAGAATTTTATAACTTGATTTTATACCACTAAGTGAAGATGGTAATTCACCAACAGAGAACTGCTGCATCACAGATTAGAAACTTCAGCAGAGCAATGATCTTGTTCTGATCTTCAGAACTGTTGAAGGGAGATCCAGAAAAAATGTCTTTTGCTCCAAATGCAATTTCTTCTTCACTGTGGTGTCCAAGACTCTCACACTGAGTGCAGCCAACACTAATTATAAATACTCAGGCATACTCACACAGAAATACAAAGGAAGCCCTCAAAACCCTGCCAATAGAAGAAAATATACTTTAAAGATATTCCATGTCAGATCTTGACTTTCAGGATCTAATTGCATTTATCTGCACAACAAGCCAGCCTGGGATGGCAAGAGGGCACCACTGAGCTCTGACCCACCTTGGCTTGCAAAACACCTTCTGTTTTGCATCATCAAAAAATGTTTTGGACTCACTGTCTGAGTGGAGGAGTCCCATTTCTGGGTCAAGGCTGACGTGGGGTCTCAGGCAGGGTGGACGAGCGCTGGGAGGATGGGCAGGACTGTGGGTGTCTGCAGGACCCCAACCCCCACTGAGGAGGAGATTGAGGAAAGGTGGTGGCACATGACTGAGGCAGAGCTGAGTTTGCTTGGGGTGGTTCAGCCCAGGTCACAACAGGTCTTTTAGTCACATTTGCACCAGGAGAAAAGTGACAAGCTAAAAACGTGTCACACGAAACACATGGCAGTGGCTAAACCAGCCCTTCCTCCAAAACATCAGGTCACAGCTGGAGTGTGGTGTCTGGGTGTCATATCCATCCCCAGCTCTCTTTACTGTGCAGTCAACCAGCAGTAACAAAACCACAGCTAAATATGGTCTGCTTGGAGGGAGCTCTGATCTCTCCTGGTTTACAGTACCATCCACCCCATGTCCCTGGTTCAGCACTCAGCTGCCTGCTTGCCACACTAGCACCTAGTAAAGTGATGCTTCATGTGATTGCTCAGTGATTCACTGCCTTGTTTGGATTTTCTGGCTCCTGGGCTCGTGTTTATCAGCAAAACACACACTCTCCAGTGTCAGGCTTTCAGCGGATTGGAGCTGTACAAAATGCCTTTGAGCAAGATGCTCTACACAGTCAGGCGTAAATAATGTCTGTTTAATTGAACAACAGCATCTCTTTTATTTACATGGCTTTACCCTTGTGTCATTTATCATGTACACTTTCCAAAATGTAAGATGTGATAATGAACATACGACTGAAGATATGTTGTTTATTTTCTTTTTGAAGATCTGGCTCTTCACCTCTGTTGTACTGTGTTCATGGCAGGTCAACTGATCCCTGGCCCCTGCAGGTAGGATTCATTTCACCTCATTCAAACTGCTTGCCTTGTTTCCCAGAGTGACACAGACAGGGTAAACCAAGTAGCTGCAGGGTGATTCATCTAACACAGGTTGCATGGATCATGGAGATGCCTCTCTCCCCACTGACAACAGAGGGATGGGGAGATGAGCCTCTCTGCACTAATGCTGCTTTTAAACTGCACTGTCTGAAAGCTGTACTGGCAATCAAGTGAAATGAAGACATCCCTAATGGCCTAAAGACTAATTTTTATTATGATTTTTACTGATGTCCTTTTCAGGTGGGCTATAAGTAAGACAAGGTCTAAGATTTAATCATTGCACATGGTTAGAACTTTCCCCTCTAGTACAGAGGGTGCATAAATACACAAGCAACTTGGCTATAAAACAGGAGAAACCTGTGCATGTGCCACACTCACCACAGAGGGCAACAGGGGTCTTTTCCCAGTAGCTGCTGAGACACTTCTGGGGAGGAATTATTTCTGCAGCCATCCACAGTGACCAAGCACCGACTGCTGTTTTTTGACAGCCTCAGACATATGGCAACATGGCTGGTGCAGTTTTCTGCCCTGCTTCTGCAAGCCAGTGCATGCTGTCAGTGCATCCTACAGTCATGTCCTGCTCCATCCAGCCAGCCTCCTGACCAAGGGAGATCAGCCAGCGTGGTTTTCAGGGAAGATTCTCAGTAAAACAGCAGCAGTTGCAATGCTGTCAGCTTCAATCTCATGCTGTGAAGAGAGTTTTTGGCACTGAAGGCTCTTGCACTCTGTAGGAGCCAGAGAGGGGTGGCACAGCTGCAGCAAGATCTTCTTGAGCCCCCTTGTTAGGACACACACATGCACACGTTTGATGATGCCCAAGCTGATGGGTGGCCTCCTACAACAGCCACTAGTTTATCTTTTGCTTTCTCTCTATTGTTTTAATCAAATTTATCCATATTGAAGGCAGGCAGTAAAAAAGAGGAGCTGGGCATAGAAAAAAAACCATCATTAATCACTTAATCAACCATTTGGACTGCTAGCAGAACTCCCAATAATTTCACTGCATTGTGCTCCAGTACAAATCGCATTTCTGCAAAATGTACCTCTGTGATAATGTGTGCAATAACACCATCCTTCTCAGCAGTGGACTCTGCAAGGCCTCTGATATGTTTTTCCTCCTTCATGGCAATTAACATATCATTTAATACTTTCTGAACATATTCTACACTAGAATTTCCCATTAATAAGGGAGGACTTGTTCTTATCATCTCACTGAGCACACTACTGATTAAAATATATAAGAGACTAGAAAAGGTGCCACTTGTGTGTCACATTTCTCAGGTGAGTTGCTCTGAACTGGGTACCTGACATGCATTGTTCCTGTGAAGTACAAAATTAGAGAAACTGGTAGGAAAAAGATTTGATGTCTTGAGCCTGTGGAAGTAGATAGAGCCCTGTTTTTCACAAACCCTCTGTGTTACTGGAAGTTTAACCAATGGTCAGGCTGACAGTTTTAGAAACTAAAAGCAAAATAGCTAATTCAAAGTCACAAGCTCAAGGAATGTATTTCTAGCATGATTTATAAACTAGATGTGATTGTTGATGCTCTACAAATCTCAGTTCTGTGAGCTCACAATGGGAGCTGAGCAAGCGAGGCAGACACACAGCCCCACTGTCCCTCCCACTGCACTCTGCAGCCCTGGTCTGACAGACTTTAAACAATTCTGTCATGTTGGGTAATGTAAGACCCACAAACATGAACTGGGATGATAAAACATATCAGAATGAACAAAGAGAGAACAAGGAGGAACAATACAGACACGTGCCTTTGTAAAAGGCAGAGAAAATATTTTGATCTCCTAGTTACAAGCCCACTCCTGGTTGACTTCTGACCCAAGGCTGCTGCTGACAATTACATCACTGCTGGCCAGTAGAAGGCTGCCTCCAGTAGCTCTTTGCTCATTAGCAGGGCATGCAGAAGAGCAGCTTCATCTCAGAGAGTCAGTGGAGGGGAATGGGCTCCTTCAGCAAGGAGAGCAGAGCAGATAAGGTAGGATTTGGCTCTGGATTGCCTCCTGTGATCTCCCTCACTCACAGCTTAGGAAAAGATGAAGCTAAAATGAGAAGGACCCTTGGAGACAAAGTGTTCTTTTGTTAGAGGACTACATGGAAAAACCCCTGACAGCATACCTGAGCACCTTTAAATATCCACTCCTATGAAATAGCCCTCTCTTCTCTCACACTGGTACACACCAGAGGCCACCCTTCAATTTAGTCAGAGTCAGGCATAATTGAGATTTAAAAACATGTCCAAATTATGGAAAGGCAAAACAGCAGTAAAAGTCCACATGTTCCACTGGTGATGAAGACTGTGCCCCATACACCTGCACATTTCTGGTTCAACACCTGTGCTGGATGCTCACACTTCCCACAGAAAACAGAATGTATCTACTGCCTTCACTGCCCTGGACTCTCTCTCCTGTCTTTGCCTCATTGGAGGCTTCCAACATCCCCACTGGATTATTTTCTGATTACACTGCATGCAGCTTGTTAACTTGTTGTCCTGGGGTGACTTTATGATGCTGATTGTATCCCCATTTGTCTGTTCAGCCCAGAAATAAATTATGCACCTTCAAAACCAGATCTGAGAGCAAAGGGGGAAGAAGGAAAAGCAGGGGAATTTTTTTCACAGCTGTATTCAAAACATAGAGATAAGCAGTGCTCTCAGGGGCTGCAGACAGACAGGGAGTTTTCCCTTGCTGTTTTCACTGTTTTTTCTCTTGTTAGCTGAGGCCAGAAGGTGTTTTTGGAACTGTTCAGTCGTTGTTCAGTCCAGGAACACCAGGACTATCATCCAGGGGCCCCCAAGCTGCACTGAGACCAGGACACCAGACCCGAGCCCTGGAGAGACTGAGAGAGAGCCAAGCACACACCCACAAGGACTCTGAACCACAAAGGGCTCTCTCTGAACTTGCCATCTCTTCAGAACAAAAGGGATTCCATTGTTTAATACTATTCATTTTCTCATGTTTGTGAATACTTTGCTTTTTAAATAAACAGTTTTTCCCACTTTTCTCAAAGTAGGTTTATCTCCCAAACAGATGTGGGGAAAGGACACATGAATTTGCCTTTTAGAGGGACCCCTTCAGAGGCTTCCTCCCAAATTTGCCCTAAATCAGAATACTTGTTAACGTTTTATCTGAATTTTTAAAAAAAGAAAAACCAATGAAAGAGTTCAAGAGACAGAGTTTCAGAGACACATGTCCTACTCGTAGAATAGACTTCTTGACACCATGTAGGTTCAAGAAGTGTCTCTAATTTGCAGATAGTACATAATTTGCAGAGTGCAAATCACATTTTTTTATATTGCCAGGATCCCAGGGAAGTGCTCTCTCTGGAGGCTCCCGTTTCCCAGTGTCTCAGTCTCATTACTCACACTTATGTGTCTGTACCAAAGAACCTTCTGAGCCCAGAGGAATTAGGAGATTTCTAAGTGCTGCTCCACTTCAGCTGTCCAAAGTGCTCCTCAACCATCACTAACATAACAGTCCCTTTTCACCTAGCACACAGGCAGGAGAGGTATTTCTTCAGCTTCCTGATAAGCCAGAAGTTTCCCCATGGGTGCCCTTGCACTGGCTGATTCCATAACTCTTACAGCTCTGCCTGAAGTGATCATCAGCTGCTGTGCTCACATCAGGGGCTGCAGAGCAAATGGACCAAGTCATGTGTGGGCTTGTTCAAATTCAGCAGGAAAGGGAACCTGCACATTTGATCAACTTGAGGCTGAAAGTCTGTGGAACTGGGATAAAGAGGGGGTGAGGACAGCCTTCCTCAACAGCATTTTATCAGTGATGAGAGCTGAGACAAGATGAGGTCACTTCTCCCTCACCCAGGATGCAGTCAAGTTTTGGGGAATCAGACACAAAGTGCAACTGTCTGTGAAGGACCTGCCTGGCTCACATGACACTGGGTTTGGGATTTTTTTTTCCCCATATCTGAAGAATACTGGAAAACATTTTGCTCAGTGAGGAGAAAAGTTCCTGAATTCTAGAAAAGTGCAATATAAAGTAATGGAATGAGAGGGCAGATACTTAACAGACAACATGTGTGAACTGAGCATCTTGATGTGTTGCTCCATATCTTGATTGTACTCAGCAAAATTCTGCTGTTGGCCTCACCACTCTAATTTCACCTCCAGACCATGCCAGTGTTTTCTCAGTGGCAGCTGCATGTATCACCGGTCCCTGCTGAACACTCTCTCCTCTTTCACCAGTTCAGCACCCCATACTAAGGGAGCTGCCTTATCCTGGTCCTGGCTTGGTCTAGAAGTAATGGAAGTAGCAATCACATATCATTAAAAAAAAAACCAAGTTAAATCCAGTGGCAGTGAGGGTCATAGTCATGTGTGAAGACTGACAGCCACACCAGCTCTGTGCACTCTGTAACAATGCAAAAGACAGCATAAACCCAACCTCAGACAGGAGAAAGTAAGATATAGTGCCTTGCAGAGTCAGATGCAATGTACTGTCTCTAATATTAATTACTAATTATGTTAGAGCTGTACAAATCACCTGGTAGTAACCTTTTTATTTATTTAAAGTGTGCGTCACTGCTTTAGTTATTGTCTTTCCATGATGCACTTGTGGAGTGTATACTTTCCTGCAAATGGAGCAGCAAGTTCCCAAAACCCACCTGTTTAAATACACAAACTCTCCTATATGCATTTGAGGGAAAAGTGATTTATCAAACACCAACATACATGGAGAAATTCCTGAGCAGGTTGAACAGACCCTCCTGCTTGCTGTCACCTCGCCAGCTCCAGTGGAGGGAAGGAGCTGCCAAATTCAGAGCTTCATGAAAACACAGCTGCCCCAGGAGCTGCCTCCTGCAGGGCTCAGGCACACCAAGTACTGCCTGACAGGGAACATGTAGGAGGTCACAGCTGAGCCAGGCCAGCCCAGAAAATTTGGGGGTCAGCATCACATTCTTACATATTCAAGCCAATGTGGCTGTAAGTGACAGCAAACATTAAAAAGCTCAGTCCAAGCTTGTAGTTAATGCAGCAAGCCTGAAACATCTTAACCATATAAATAACTACTGCTAATACCTGGTGTTACCCAACAGCTGAACTAGGTTATACTATTTTTTGGTTTAATTGGGGATAGCCCAATATATAAATAGATTGTTTTTATGTTTAGCTGGGAACAAGGATTAGAGACTGGCTTAGTACAGAAGTAGATCCTGATTTCCACGTAGGAAATAGAAAGAGATTAACTTGACAATAACATCAGAGCTCACACACAGTGAGGAGCCCATGTGTGGTGGATTTCCCTGCTCAGGGATGTTTGTCAATGACAGTGATCTGACATCTCTGCTGGTTGTGCCACTTCCTGTGCTTAAAAAGGGCATCCCTTAAGTATTTCTAGACAGTAAATATGCCAAGGGAAGTAGAAGATTAATCATTGCTGACACTGAGGGCATACTCCAGGTATTAGAAGGCACCTGTTGTATTCCTTGTGCTGCCTCCCATTAGCAGGGCACTCCCTCCAGAGCAGCAGCACTTGGTTTTCAGTGGTTGCAATGTGCAGTTTTATCCAGACATCTGGAGCAGATCTCTGTATCATTAGGTCTTTGGCTTTAAATCAGTAAAATGACACAGGCATAACAATAATTGTGAGGAGTATTGGAAAAAGCACTTAAATTATTTAAAGAAATCATAACTGATGTGGAAAATATTGTTTAAATAATAATTTGCTTCTAACTGTTTAAAAGAAGACTTCTGAAATAGTTGCAAAGCAGGAGACTGAAACAATTGGAAACAACATCATTATTGGTTGACATACACAGTCAGAGGCCAAGCTGCATTGTGCCAAGCACTATACAAACATATATCAAAAATATAACCATTGTCCCAGGCAACTGTCAATGTCATTATTAAACTAGAGGCATGGGAAACAGAAGGAAACAGAAGGAAACAAAGAGAGAGCACTGGTCAACAGGAAGGGCAATGGCCAGAGAAAATCAACATCACAACAGGCATCAAATATATGCAGAAAAGTCTATTACTTTTATGCAAACTAGCAGAGAATGAAACAGCTCTGTGATCTTGTAGGGATCTTTCAGGCACAAAGGACAGCAGACAAAAAGGTATGGAAGAATGAAAACTATGGATAAATTCTCCTCCATTACTATGGATAAGAGATTTTTTGGTGGGGCAGCAGAGTTGAGTACATTTTCTAGCAGAATTCTAAATAGCTTTGGGGCTTTTAGGACACCTTTACAATACCTATAGAATTTATCATCTAGTTTCAGGCCATGTTTGTAATAACACAACATTTGGCCTCAGACAGTCTGTCAGTCTGAGTCATGCTTGGATTTGTCAGAAACAGAAATCACAGAAAAGAACACCTTGCCACTATTTAAACATTCTTCCTTTTTTTTTTTTTTTTTTTTAATTTTAAAGAAATGTTTAGAACACCTTAATATAAGTTCCCAGAAGTTAACAATAATTTTTTTATGCCCTTGTACTTCAATACTTTCTTTAATTCCTTTCTTAAATCTGGTACCATAGAAAAAGGAGTATCAAAAATCTAGTTTCTTACCAAGCCTATTGAGCTAGGCACTAAAACCTGTGCCTGGAAAAATAAAATATTTTCTATTAAAAGACCAAAGACTTTCCTATGTAACAGCACAATGAAACATAAAAACAACCACAATGGAAAAAATGGAATAGATTTACAGTTTTAAAATAGCATGCATGATACAAAAGTTCATGGGTCTATTTAAATTTCAACAAAAAGTTGGTTTTTTTTCATTACTGCAGAATGCATTCATTGTGGGTTTTAAGTGCCTCGATTTAGAAGTTGAAGGCAATTTTTATTAATAGCACATGTAATCCCAATACAAGAGATTCCTGTGGCAGATTCATTGGCTCCTTAAGCAGACATCCTTGGCATCAGTAGAGAAAAGGGCTGGAAAGAGCTGCTTGGCAAGGGGGATCCCTGTGGCAGCAGGGTCCCTGCTGGCAGTGTCACCTCACTGCTCCCACAGGCAGCCCAGGCTGGAAACCTCCTGAGCACAAGGCAAGGATGTGCATCCTCTCCCATCTGGAAGGAGATTCCACACAGAGATACTGATGAGCCCACCAGGCTGCCTGGGGCTAGAACACCTGGGGCATGAGGACTCAGGATGCTCCTCAAGAGGACAGACAGCCTTTGGGAGGCAGAGTGAGCACAATGCTCAGTGAATGTGAGGAAGGAAAGCCCACCTTGTTGGCTGTCACTGGCTGTAGCTGACAGCTTTAATCTCTTTTGAATAAACCCTGTTTATTCTAAGAACTCTGACATACAGCTCATGCTGGCAGAATAGGACTGGCACCATTACTGCAGTCCCTCTGGTTAATATGCATTAATTCAACTTGTGTCAGTCTTTTCATGGAAATAGTTCTTGTGAGGCAAGCAAGAAGAGAAAATATCCTCTTCCCACCTCCTTGGGAAGGCAAATAGCCACCAAGAAAACCCTCTGCTGAGCAGATCTTGACATTATGGTAAAGGTTTCATCAAAACAAATATCCCACAATCCACTTTATCAGCAGCCCTGGGAGATGTGTTCCTGAACTCACAGATCCCCAAACCTCCCTCCCAGAGAGAGCTACCTTCCACTGCATGGTCACCAAAACAGGAAACCAGTTTTTAACTTGCAGTTAAAAGGTAGCTGTTAGTCCATGAAGCATCAAAAAACTCTTGGATAAAATCTTTAGACTGGCAAGCAAGTGTGAAAAAGCAAAGGGAAGGTTGTAAGAAAAGCATCACACAATTACAGAGGAGGGTGAAAGAGAGCCCAGAGCTGCAATGACACATCTGTCCCTCTGACTGTCCTTTGAAGGAATTTAAGAAATGCCAAAAATTGGTCTGATACTGTACTAAATGGTTGTTTTTCTTCTTGTTATAAACTTGATTCTAGAGTGATTTCTGGCCCTAAGAGATGAATTCGAAGCTGTCCTGAAGGTAAAAGGGCAAGAGCTGTCATTAGCAGTGAAGTCTCTAAAATGAGCTACATAATGACAGAGACTAACAGATGATAAATTCCAGCTGCTGATGCTCCCAGTACACAGAACAGAGTTGTCATGAGCTACAACAGCTCTCAGGAGAGGGGAGAGACACGCCAGGATTGCAGAACCCCTTTACATCAATAATTTTATATAAAGTTTCCAGTGGAAACATTTTGGCACATCTACCCTTGAAAATGTCCATAAAAACTTTGCATGAAATATGTTTATGTTTTTCAAACTTTCCTTTCTTTTTATATTCTCCTAATACTTTGATAATTGCCAGTAATCTAACTCCAAGGCCATTCCAGTGTTCCATAAACCAGCAGGCAGTGGGACAGAGGGAGTTTTTCTGTTGCTATTATCACAAAGAGAATTCAAGGCAACTGCAACTCCTTGGAATGGATCTGAATTAATGTGGAATTCTTTTACTGATGTTTGCTGCCTGGGCATCCTCTGCTCCTTAGCAGCACAGTTGCCTCCTCTGGTCATGGTATATATTGGCATAGGCAGTCCTTGCTCCTGAGAAGTTTTTAAAACATGCTTAGGAGGATCTGAAGGCACAGGCTGCCCTGGTGACAGAGGGGGCCTGGGGAGAAGTTGCCCTGCAGCCAGGTCTGCAGCAATGTGACAGAGACTGGAAAGCAGTGACAGCACAGGGAGCCCCAGGGGCTTGCCTGGCAAACAGGAGATGACAGAGGGAATAAAAGCAAACAGCTAATGAAAAAGCACCTGCTGCAAACTGAGCACTGCTAAGAATGGAATAGTGTGGAGGGCAGTCCCTCCTCAGCCAGTGCAAGATCTGGGCAGGAGGAGCTCACAGCAGGGATCTTATACATGTGATAAAAGCTCAGTACATGCCAGATAAGGCCTGCAAGTTGAATAAAAGATCCATAGTGTCATGAGCATGACACTATACTAGATGTATGCATCATTCTCCAAAGCCTTTCCAAAAATGACAAATGACCTCAATGCAGATGTTTCTTTAGGTATTATTCCCTTTTCATGTGTCTACTTTTCCTCTTACAGGCATTTTCTGACACTTAGGTAAGTGATTAAGTAGATTGCAGAACTGTCAAAAGGGCCAGGCAGTTGTCATGATAATAGAGATAACAGATATTACATATTATTGTATTACACATGGACCTCACTGCTGAGATGAGTATAAAAAAAAATTACTGCACAATAAAACCAACTGTAAAAGAAAAAAAGGAGGATGACAGAAGGTCAGAATAAATTATGTGGAATATCAATAAAATCTCACAATAAAAACACTTTTCTGTGTTTGTCTTTTTACCACAAACATTTTTACAGGCAGTAGAATGTTGCATCCTGTGGCTGCTTCTGAACCAGTGCTTGAACATGGGCTTTGTATGAATTTACATGTGTGAATGTGTGAAATGAGATTTACACACAGAGCTATATTACTGTATACGTGGGATTTTTTGGGTTTGGGGGGATTTTTTTGGAAGGCATCTATTCTCCATAGTGCTAAAAGATGAGCAGAAGAATCTAAGTGACAGACATCAGACATGTAAGTGAGCTCACAGATCTAAAAGCCACAGCTGTGGGCCAGAGGCTGGAACATATGCAAAAATATTTGTGTATTCATGTAGACACAGTCAAGTTTCCATTCTAGCTTTTTTCTATGTCAGAAAAGAAATAATTTCAACTAATTATATAGACATTTAAATAGCTGAGCACTTTATAGCTTTCCTTTTTGTGTGGTCTTGCTTTATTTCATGTGTGCCATTTACCACCTCCTGCTGCCAATGGTTTGGAACCCAGTTCTAGGAGCTTTCTAGTAGTTCACTGCTGCAGCAGACACCAAGCAACAATGTTGGCTGTAACAGCACGTACACTCTAGTCATGATTCATTATTTTTAGTTCCTAAGAGTATACATGATCCTAATCAAATTCATCTGTGAGTCAAGTGTGCTTGATTAATGCTAACGAGGAAAATCTGAGGGCAGATAGGCATGTAATTTCTGCTTCATTTAAAAACATGTTGGAAACTGAAAACCCATATTGGTGCAAAGCCTGTTTCTAAAACATTAACTATATTCTGTCTTCCTGCATCTGTCAGCTGTAAGTACTGACAGGTTAGGAGTACAGTTTCTCCATTGCTGCTGCAATGTGATTTTTCTTTTGGAGATGTATGTGTAGTTTTGCAGCCACATTACAGTTTGTCCCTGAGGCCATGAAATATTTATAGGGATCCTTCTATGTATTTGAATTGCAGCAAGCAGAACAGCCCCACCTTCTGAAAATTTAAATTTAGAGATTATATCCCTTCAGATTTCAGTAACAGGAACCTAAATAACTTGCAGAATCAGGACTACCACCACTCACCAAAGAGGTACAAAGTAAAAAACAGTTTGGAATCATCTACATTAAAAGCCACCATTAGCAGTGGCTAATAGACCTCAGCAGCAGCACTGACCAGAGCTTCACAAGCCCCAGCTTTGCCATAACCCTGGCATGGCAGCTGACATGTGTTAACACAGGTGGGCACACAGAAACAAGCCCAGTGGGTGTCAGTAACCACAGGTGTGAAACAGAAGCCTGTACAATAACAATTCTCTTATGCAAACCTTTTGCTAGAAGCCACAATGCCCAGAGAGAGGTGCCAGCACCTGTAGGGCAATGTGTCATTCTGGCACCAGCATAACCTTCTTTTCCTGGAAGTGCACAGTGCCTCCACAGCTCAATTTACTGTAGCTGCTCTGCAGGTCTGTGACTGCTGTCTCCAAGAATTCCAATAACCCTGTTCATTCAAATTGCAGGGAGTGTCACTGCAGCTTATCACAGGAGCAGCTCTCTGCTACTCCAGTGCTGCAGAGCAGTGAGAGCAGCAGTTGGGACATGATCCTGCAATGAATTTAGTGTCTAAAATCAAACCCCTTGGAGGGAACAAAACAAAACCTGCTCGGCCTTCCCCCTTCTCAGCTTTAGGCAGAGAGTGTTCTGCACTGAAGCTGTTGAGGAAGCATGTACCATACAGGAAGGGAAGTTACTAGGGTCACATCTAGCAGTTGTACATTAATGAGAGTACAGAAAAGGCAATGACTGTATCCATCCTCATGTTTAGCAATGGTGCAAAGGAGAAAAATGTGTGCATGAGTTCTTAAATGCAATATGAGTGGGAATTTGGGTGACCAACACAAAAACAAGCTGCCAAATACTACTACAATGACACTACACCAGAGGCCAAGATTATCACAATTCTTCTGCTGAGAAACACAGTCTGCTCACTGTCTTGATAGCCTGACGTAGGTTGCAATGCAGGATGTGACCAAAAGTATGTATTCTATCACGATCTGTTAAAACCAGATGGGGCAGTGACCCTTATTTCCATGGGAGATATTCTCTGCTAATGGGCCATCTGTTAAAACTAGGTGGGGCAGTGATCTTTATCTTTTCCACAACCCATCCTTCCTCCAGGAAGATATCATCTGCTGTTGGGCCATTAAATCCCACTGTATGACTGATAAAATTACATCATCCCATGGGAGATGCTCCAGCCAGGGGGAGGAGCCAAGCCTTTCCTACCTAGATAAAAACTGAGATTTGAATACCAAAGCAGCTTTTTTCTGCTGGATTCCAGAGGAAAACTGGACCTTTTCACATCATCCGTGAACCTTCAGAGGGAAACTGCACCTTCTACAGGAGCACTGCTCCAGCTGAACCACATCTGCCACTGCAGGAGGATGCAGCCACCATTTAATGGGACTGCTACCAACACCCTGACTGACTGACAGGGTGTCAGGTTGGATTCTGACTCTGTCAGGGTTTTGAGTTTGTTCTTTGCAATACTGTATTTCTATTTTAATTTTCCTAGTAAAGAACAGTTATTCCTATTATTCATGTCTTTGCCTGAGAGCCCCTTAATTTTGAAATTATAATAATTTGGAGGGATGGGGTTTACATTCTCCATTTCAAAGAAAGGCTCCTGCCTTTCTTAGCAGACACCTGTCTTTCAAACCAGAACACAGCCTGATCCCTGAGGGATTCCTAGCACACACCTAAAGTACTCAACAATATCCATTTAGGGAAAAAAAAAAAAAAGAAGCACCCCAAGCAGTAGTTATTTCTGCCCTGAAATTAATTCCAACAGGATTTCCATAGCAGCCTTGTGGACACATCACTCATGAAGGAAAGGGAAAGCAATATTCCTCTCCTTCCCTGGAAGGGGCTCAGAGCCATGTACACCCTGGGCTGCTGCTGCACTGCACCCCCAAGGAAATGGCCCCAAAAAAGGAAGCTCAAGTCCTCCCTTCCAAACCAAATATTTTGACTACTACAATACATTCCCACTTTTATATATTAAACTGTTTCCCTGAAGATTATCAGCCCAGTGCATGAGTTTTGGCATACAACTTCTCTTGGTCACCTGCAATTCCTCTATTAACCAGGGGGTCAGGGATGCTCCTGAGAAGAGAAAGCTGCAGAGCTGAATTCCTTCAGAATATGGAGCTTCCCTATGGAAGAATGGTGAAAGGAACTGACTGTTAACCAAAAGGTTGTTTTATCTTCCATGCAGGTTTCTCTTGCCACAGGTGAGAAAGAGACAAAGAGAACAGGGTGCACACAGGCATCAAGTGTGATTTTGTGGGTTGTTCTATTAAGGCTAAGCCCCTGAGCTTCCCCTACACTGCAGCAGAAGAGTTCACATGCTCATTTTTGGATCCAGCCTTCTCCCTTTCTGACATCCCCAAGTGCTGGACAAGCTGCTGTGTTTGCATTCAGAGCTTCAGTCAGGAGACAATACAGATGGGGGAATTCTGGACTCTAGTCTCACACAGCACTTACCAGGCATCAGTTCTGCATTAGATAATTAGAGCACTTGTCCCTGGTTGGGGCATATTGAATATGGGACCCTTAGGGACAGTTCTCTTCATGTTCCTCATGCAGGGTCACCTGCAAAGGGCTTCTGGAATCTGAGCACTGTGCCTACCCTCCTTTTACAGTCTTCTCAAAGAGCTGAGCAAATACCTGACTTCAGCTGAGGGGAAACTAAATATTTTTGTTTGGATAGTACCTCCCAGGGAATGGCTGCTTGGAGACAACTAGCAGCAAGCTTGCTTGTCCAATAAATTTATTGTCTAAAATCATTTAAAATCTGTGTGGATTCAGTCCTCTGTGTGAATCTGATCAAGACAGTCTTGTGTGTACTACAGTTTGGAGCTTTGGGCACTCATTGCTGTCCAGTTGGAAGAGACTGCTCCAAGCTCCATTAGGTTTTATCACTATCTTCATGGATTTTCTGTTTTGTCTGCTGACTTACTGTTATCCCATCTCCTTCCCATCTATTGCCTTAAACCACATGGGTGGAACTACATCAGAAAGTGACCATCTGGGCAGCTCAAACAGCTACAGTAAAGGAGATGCAATCTGATGTAGCATCCCCTACTCTTGTAGGGGGCAAGCCAATTCTCTTACTCATGCACTAAGAAAGTTTAGGATGTTGCTTCAAAACTGCTCCAAAAATCTGTGAGCTAAATATCAACCTTTTCAACCCTTTTGGTGCCACAGGAAAGTCTTCTGGTACAGCAATCTCAGCAGTTTCAGTGTTGCTGCTGCCCATAACAGTGTGGACAGAGGAGCAGCCTGGAGCAGGCAGAGCCTCTTGTGGGCCTCACAGTTTATATTTTCCCCTGTGCAGTATTTTTCAGTGACTAACTTTTCCCACAACTGCCTTAATGTGTGTTTCAATATGCAAATCTGTCAGCCTGACAAGAGTCCATCAAAGCTTTTGGCTTTCAAAACCCCTGTGCTATATCAGCAATGATGGCAAACAGAAGGCACAACCATCCTGATTAATTAATCCCCACACAGCACCTCCTAGCAACCCAAGGCTGTTATGCTAACACTTCCAGCTGCAGTCTGTGAGTGTATAACTTAACCACATGGGAATGCACTATCTCACTCTCATGAGCTCAGAAGGCTTTAAAGGAAACCTTACCTACCTCAACGCTTGCTCTGAGATGCCATCAGTGTCTGGGCACACAGCATGACCAACAGACAGTCACAGCAGGCAGGAAGAGAAGGTCTAATACCAAAATATGTAGTTAATTAGCAACTCTTCCTTTCTCTGGAAAGGCTGATGAAGCCACACACTCAGGCTTTAGCTCTGTGTCCACCATAGCAAATGACAAGGAATTCCAGAGATGACTGGCCTCTTTGGAAGGCACCTAAACCACTGAACTTGTGTCAGTGAGTTTGTACAGCAATAAGTGATGACAAACAACTGGAGCCATGCTTTTGCAGGATGCAGGGCAATTCCCCACTCCCATGGATTTTTGTCACTCTGGCATACACCATCTGTGTGAGAGAAGACTTCAGGCTCCATATTCCAACACCATTGGAGCTTCCCAGATGCACTAGTGAGGGCAATGCCACATCCCAGCACCTCCTGCAGTGTTACATTAAATCCCTCTGCCTGACCTGGCATCAACAGGTTTTTAAGGTGCTGCTTCAGAATGTCTCTAACCTTGAGTTTTTAAAATATAACTTTTACTAGAAAATCTTAGTTAAGCAAAGTTAGCAGAAAGAGGCATCTCAGCCTCCTGAAGTCTGAGGAGAAAAGTATCTGTCTCCAGTGTTTACAGCTGAGACAAACCAGGAGACTCTGCCACCACTGCTGTTGGTTTACTTCCAGTAACTGCTTTACATTGGAGTGCACATCCACCTGCACTGCTGCCCCAGCAACAGGAGGTCAGTTTACATGCTCTTTGCTGAAATTAATTAACATGAGGAGCAGAAATTTAAATAGTAATTAATTAATTTTCAACATGTTATATTACCAGAAAGCCCAGGAATGTTTATGACCTGTGCATCTCCAGGAAATAAGAAGATACACAGACAATATTCAAGATTAAGGCTCCTGCCTGGCATCACATACTGGAGCATGAAATTGCACCTGATAGACTGGGACAATTTTAACAGCTGCAGATTAATTCTGTGAGTCCAGAGTGCACCAAGGGGTGCATCAGGAGTCCTCACCCATATTACCAGTGGTTATAAATTGATGTTTCTGTTGTAGCACTTGCAAATAATTTTTAAATTCTAGAAATCTGATTTTTTAAATTTTTCATTTAAACATAATAAAATGCAGTTTATTGTCACTGAACTCTTCTCTGGTGATGAGAGGCATGTCAAAGTTATCTGGAAAATGCTGGCACTCCTCTCTCCAGGCAGCACTGAACTACTCACTTACGAGATTGGCATCATTCCTCATCACACTTGTCTTCTCTGAGCAGCACATCATGTCAGTAGTTATAATGTCATTTTCTCTGCAGGTGTCCTCTCACACACATTTCCAGCACCACAAATGTGTGTCTCCCCTCCTAAAAAGGGCAGAGAGATCCTTTATTGAGGATAGCCAGCCAAAAGATTGAGGAAAGTTGTTCTTTCCCAAGTCCAGCCACTCACAGCAGCATTAGGTGGAAAGCTGGGGGTGGGAGTGGGAAGATACAGGGGTGTGTTCTCACAGGGAGGTGTCAGAAAGCAGCAGCCACGGCCCCTGGACTGGGGTCACACCAGCAGCCTCCAGACACTGCCATGGTGCACTGGGACAGTCCTCAGCCCAAGGCAGTGCAGGCTCAGAGCTCCTTATCTGCACAACCCAGCAGCACAACTGCTGCTCATTGCAAATCACACACTGAACTCCTTCAATCAGACTCCCTGAGGACAAAGGTCCTCATATGTTTCCTGGACTGACAAATCATGTGGGAAGCTGTAGGAGGGGGGAGAAGTTGTTTGGAATATTATTTGATTAAAAGGAAGGCATTACCCTTCCTACCCTGCCTTACTCTGTCATGCCCAGGGCTGGCATGGGTCTCCATACCCTGACCTGGGTGCAGCTCCCTGCCACAAGCAGGAGGGTTGGTGCCACAGCCAGAGAGGGAACTGGAGACTGTCAAAGGAGCTCAACACTGGGACTGCATGATTTCCAGTTTAAGAGGAACACTTCCTCACTGAAACTTCTCATCCTCCTTCCCAGCTCCTGATTTTTTGCTTCCTGACCTATTTCCTTGGAATAAAGGACAAAGGAGAAAGAAGGGGTTCCCATTGCAGATGTTCTGCAGAGCTCAGCAGAAGCCTGTAGTGGGTTCAGACACAGCTCCTGCCTCTCTGGGTGCAAACCACCCTCAGCCACACCAAAACAGGATCTGCTGTTGACAGCTGCTGGGAGCAGCCAGGGGCTGGACACTGGGTAATTAATTTTTAACTTTTCATTAAACTAGTCTGTGCATCAGCCCCATTGGCAGAGACTGTCTAAAAGTTGTACCCATTCAAACACAAGCTCTCATCAGTCCCAGCTCCAGGCAGCTCAGCACATTCTCAGGGGTTTGGGTAAAGCAAAGCAGCACACAGCTTTGGCTAACGATGAACAACTTCTGCATGGGATTTCTGGTCAGCATACTGCCAAATGAAAAGGAAACAGCACCCACTTTGATAGACAGTTATCAGAGATGCAAGAGAATGTTCCCCCACATTTACCAGACTTTTCCCTGTGACTTTTCTCAGGTGGTACTTCCTCAGTTCTTACAAATGCATTTCAGATGTTATCACACTGGAATTAACCCAGTCAGTTTTGATTTGGATGCTGTAGAGGATGTGTCTTGGTGGGATGTGTAGTGACCACATGGTGAACACCTGGAGGTGGAATAAAGTGGTCATAACTGAAGAGACTGAGAAAGCAAGACACAGTAGTTTCAGATACCTTCCACAGCAGGTCAGCCACTTTCATCTTGATTTCTGTTCTACTTGCAGCTGAGCACTCGAGGTGTGGGGGCTCACAGGTAACAGGAAAAAGCTGCTGGAGAATGCCAGTCTTGCTTGAACTGGGCACACTCATGATTCAGAAAAAAAAAAAAAAAAAAGAAAAAAGGAAAAAAAAAAGGCCAAACTTGAAGCATTGATCCTTTTCTGCTCAGTTCTTACTCAAGGATTTCAGCAGAAGTGTGGCCTGAAAGAAATTTTGTGTGTGGTCTTGAGATTTTATTGCCTAACTGTAATGCAATAAGAATTAATTACATCCCATGGGACTCTAACCCTCCCAAATGAAACTCCAAGATCCTGGGTCCTGATAGAATGATGCAAAGTGGCCAAATTTGGTAATGGATAGAGTTGGGATCTTCCACGGTCTTAACCATCACTGAGGGGAGGTTTGAAGGCTATAATGTGATGGAACAACCTCTTCAAACTATAACAAGACATTGTAATTTATAGAAGTGCTCAGGCTTAAATCACTTGCAAGATCCTACTGACTTGTGCTGGCCCAGGGAATGAAAGGAACAGAGCAGTTCTGTGCAGTCGTTTGTACTTTTTACTCTTGGCTTGTAACCAAACTTTGGAGAGGGATGCCAGCATCAGCCAGATGTGCAGCGACACAGATGCTCTGAAACTCAGGATTATGGCACCAAGCTTTTCAGTGTTCTCCCATGTTCAGAAATCACAGCCCCAAGCTGAGCACACAGGAATACTCTGCAGTGCCTGGGGAGAGCTGAGTTCCTCAGCTGGGGTCCACAAATGGGCATTTTAATCATGGTGCCAAGTCTTTGACAACTAAATGCCAACCTGAGATTATCCTCAGGGAATTTATTGGTTGGTGTAGGTGTTTAGTGTGTTCAGATGTCTCACAGCTCAGCCTGCAGCTGCAAAGTGGTTTCAGGACTCAGAGTTTTTCAGTGTCTATAGCAGGACTAGGGCAGTACTTAGGTATCCAAATTCCTTTGCTTTCCTGCAGCTGTCAGGTGCCCACGGTCAGGTGTTGGCTGCAGCTGTGATTTACGAACTCTGGTCATCCCCATCAATTAACAACCTGCATGGCTGGGCCATTCCTCGCCGAGAGGTCTGACCCCATCATAACTCAGGACAGAGCCGGTCACCACATCGAGATGTCCCTGATTTCATGCAGAAACAGAGAGCGGAGCTTTATTGCTGCCTGGAAGGAGCGATCAGATTCACACCAAGACTGCTTTATAAATAAGTCCCGTTTCTGGGCTCCCGCTGCCTGACTGATCCTGCGTCACCTTTGCGAGTCCCCGGGAGAGATTTTCCCGGGTCTGCCCGGTTTTGCCCCATCCCGGCCCTGCCCATCCCGCCTCTATCCCATCCCATCTCTGCCCCATCCCGGCTCTGCCCCTGCCCATCCCGGCTCTGTCCGGCCCTGCCCATCCCATCTCTGCTCCGCTCGGCTCTGCCCATCCCGCCTCTATCCCATCCCGGCTCTGCCCGGCTCTGCCCCATCCCGGCCCTGCCCCATCCCGGCTCTGCCTCTCCCTGCTCGCACACCGGGACCGACGGACCGTGAGCAGCTGCTGCCACCCTCAGGTCACCTCTCAGCAAATCTCGCTCTCTGCCTTTGCCTCTCCAAAAACCAAGGAAATGAAAAGCGAACACAGCAGATCTGCTGATAGGACCGTCACACCTTACTGCAGGGTTGGCATTGTGGATGCACCAACAGGTTTGATCTAAAATGTTCTGTGTCAGAGCAGGAGCAGAGGTATCTCTGACATCAAAGGGTGGAGCAGGAACCAGCAGGTCACAGAATCATAAATTTGCTTAGGTTGGAAAAAACTTCCAAGATCATAAATTCCAACCGTTATTCTGGCACTGCCAAGTACAGCAATAATCATGTCCCCAAGTGCCACTCCATCCCTTTTGCAGGCAGACTCTTCCAGTGTTTCAGAACCCTCGCCACTGTGTTTCAGGAGTGGGGCTGCAGTGCAGACCTGCAGCAGGGAGCAGCACCTGCCCCTCTCTGCTGCACGAAGCCTCAGCTCTCCCAAAACCAGCCCAGCACACCTGGCAGCCAGCCAGGCAACTGCACCCAGCCTGCAGGAACACATCGTTCAAAACAAGCTGTGCCTGCCCCAGGAGCCTGCTCTCTGCAAGGACTGGAACTACAGGAGACAAACTGGAAACCAGAGCTAAAGGAGGTGGCCTCAAGTCACCTTAATTCCCCACTACCAACACCCCAGGTAAATCCTCAGGTGAAATTAGACACTCACATGTTTACACTTACCCAGCAATAGTTTTGCATTTGCAGCTAGAAACACTGCTGTGGCCAAAGTTGGACAAAAGCACAGCATCAAGCAATCCTAATTGCTTTTTAACAGGTGTTTTGCTTGCATTTATGCCACCTACATCAGCTTGTAGCAGCTGAGGGCCATAGGCCCTGACAAAGGTGAGATGAAAGAGCAACAGGGGAGAGAATTTCCAGTGCTGTGAGGCAGGATATCACTCCAAAGGCAATCTGTGTTCCAAAATTCCAGAGCTGCTGCACTGCAGGAGGGGGGAAGAGCTTGGTGGAGAGAACTTGGCTTATGGCAGTCCTTTGCAGCCAGGGGCTTGGCTTTTACTGCCTAACCAGTTAAACAAAAATCATCTTGAAGGTGGGCCAAATCTTTGCTCTTACTGCTCTGCTGCTGTACCTCTGGTCTTTTCAGCACTGTAATAGCTCTGCAGTTCTCCTAGGGAGAGGAAAAAAAATTGTCAGAGGTTAACTTTCACAGACACATCTCAATGCAAAACTAAATAAGCCGTGTCCTGGGGGTAATTTCATGTTCCCTTGACGATGTATACTCAAGGTGAATGCTGGTGAGTCAGATTTTTCTTGGAAATTCTTTCCAGGACTTGCTTGTGTCAAAGTAGGGAGAAAGCAGAAATTATTTTCCAAACAAGTTTTGTTGGTAGGAGTGTCAGGTTCAGCAATATTTTCATCTCTATTTTCATCTTTTCATTCCCTTCTAATACAGTGTCTGTTGGTTTCTGAGACCATCAAGTTAATTTCTGGGCTGCGTTTAGGTTTCAAATCAAAGGTGAGATTTTTTGCAACACTTCAGCAGTATCTTCAACAGCTTCTCAGACCATTAAACCTTGCAACATCTTTGGCGGGAGATTCACATATTACTGCTGCTTTTGAGTTAAGCTTTTCTTTATTGTACAGCTATGCAAAACAACATAGTTTGTCAATGGCTAGACAAAGAATGGAGCATCTTGATGAAAGCTGGCACTACAATTTCAAGTGGCTCCAGGGTTTAGGCAATCTTCCACTGTTCATCTGCATGCTGTAGGCTCCTTGGTTAACTCTGGCTTCTGGAAGCTGCCAATACACAGTTAGTAAAAGACCTCACAACTCTTTTAGGCTGCTGATTTCATCCTGGTCATATTGAGTTTTCCTCCACAAAGCAGGATTCCTGAACTCTTTCATCATTCCAGGTTTCAAACCCTCACTGCTCCAGAGCAGATTCTTTTGTTCTACATCTATCACAGGTTTTAGACCCCAAGGAGCCCTTGACAATAATTGGTGACCATTAGTCAGTCACATGCCTTGCAGATCTGTACTTTCTCCATACTCCTAATACAGTCCAGGAGATCACTTACATTGGAAGGAGCCTTAGGAGGTCCTCTAGTTTAACCTTCTACTGAGAAAAGGACCAACTTCAATATTAGATCAGGTTACTTGGCATTTTGTTTCAGTCAAAAACTGCTAAGGATAGAGCTCCCACAGACTTCTGGGAGGCCTCTTTCAATGTTACCCTCTTTTGCTGTGTGGAATGGTTGTTGTTGTTGTTATTATTTCCAGTCAGATTTCAGATTTTCTCATTTTTCAGTCAATAACCATCTCCTCTTACTCCTTTGTTGTGCATCTCTGATAAGAGCTCAGATCAGCCTTCTCTCTAAAGCTCAGGTTGAATTACTGACTTCTCCCACATACAACCAAGTGTTGCATGGAATTTGACTAATTTACCTTCCCATCACTGTTATCTGATGAAGAGTTCCTAACTGCATTTATGAGGTGGAGCATAGATATTAAAGACATCAGAAAGTCACAGAATCACAGAATAAACTGAGTTGGAAGTGAGCATCAAGATCAGCAAGTCCAACACCCAGCCCTGCACAGCACCATCCCCAAGAGTCACACCCTGTGCCTGAGAGTGCTTCCCAAACACTTTTTGAGCTCTGTCAGGCTTGGTGCTGTGACCACTTCTCTGGGGAGCTGTTCCAGTGCCCAGACACCCTCTGAGTGAAGAACCTTCTCTTGACCATCCAACCCAAACCTCTCCTGAGATAACTTCAGACTGTTCCCTTGGCTCCTGTCCCTGGTCACCAGAGAAAAGAGATCAGTGCCTGTCCCTTCTCTTCCCCTCATGAGCAAGTTGCAGACTGCAATGAGGTCTCCCCTCAGTCTTCTCTCTTCTCTGAACAAACCAAATTACCTCAGCTGCTCCTCATACAGCTTCCCATCAAGGCCCTGCACCATCTTTGCTGCCCTCCTTTGGATGCTTTCTCCTACATTAATGTCTTTCATGTACTGTGGTGACCAGGACATTGGCTAATGTGGAATGACCTCTATGACATGATACTAGGTTTCTGTATATGTGAAAAACACCAATTCTATTCACATCAGCTGCAACACAATTTATTCCCAGGCTGCTGTCCATCCTCTTAGCTGGATGAAGCAAAGAAATAGAATAGGTGTTCACACAAGACTTCACTCTGATCCATTTGTACAAGGTCATTAAATGTTCACAAGGCAACAATAATCCTGAATATCCACAGCTTGCAAAACAGTATTTGCATCCTTTAAGAGGTGATGCTGCAATGAAGATTGCAAACTTTTTCATCTGGATTATACTTTGCAGTGATTCACAAATCAGCAGCAAAGTCAATGACTCTAAAAGCTTACAGACATGACCTGAGAGGAAACAATTGCTTTGCCAGTGACTCCATGGGTATATTGTGTTTGAGTAGGAAGATACTGGCAGCAGGGGGGCTCCAGGTGTTGCTGCTGTGAGAAGGTGCTTAAAGCCTCCTCCATGTCTGATAGAGCCAATGCCAGCCAGCTCCAAGACTGACCCACAGCTGGCCAAGGCTGAGTCAAGACAGGAATGGTGGTGACAGCCCTGGGATAGTGTGTTTAAGGGCAGACAGAAAGGAAGGGTCTGGAAATGTGGAAGAGTAGCTGGAGGGGAGGACTGAGAGCATGTGAGAGAAACACTGCAGAGAGGACAAGGAGATATTCCAGGTGCCAAAGCTGAGGCTCCCCTGGAACCCATAGTGCAGAGCATGGAGGTCCACAGCAGAGCAGAGATCCATCTGCACCTCTGGAACACCCCACAGCAGAGCAGGTGGATACCTGGAGGAAACTGTGGCTGCATGGAAAGCCCATTCTGGAGCAGGCCCCTGGCAGGACCTGGGGCCCATGGAGAGAGCAGCCCATGGGGAGCAGGTTTGCTGGTGACCCTGCAGGGCACCAACACTGGAGCAGCCTGTTCCTGAAGGACTGTACCTCATGGAAGGGACCCACTGAAGGAGGCTGTGAAGAACTGCAGCCTATGGGAAGGACTAACATTGGAGCAGTTTGTGGAGGACTGTCTCCTGTGGGAGAGACCCCATGCTGATGAAGCAGCAGAGTATGAGTAGTTCTGTCTCTGAAGAGGCAGGAGAGGCATAGACAACCTGTGAGGAACTGACTGCAACCCCATTCCCTATCCCCCTGCACTGCTGGGAGGGAGGAGGGAGAGAAACCGGAGTGTGAAGTTGAGCCCAGGAGAAGTGAGGCTGTCAGCAGTTAAGATTTATTTCTCATTATCCTATTTGGAATTTGATTAGCAATAAATTAAACTGATTTCTCCAAGTCAAGTCTCTTTTACCCATGACAGCAACTAGTGAGTGATTTCTCCCTGTCTTTATCTCAACCTTTTGAACTTTCTGTCATATTTCCACACCCCTGTCCAGCTGAGGAGGGGAGTGATAGAACAGCTTTGGTGGGCACTTAGTCTCCAATCAAGGTTAACCAGCCACAATGGGCATTTACCAAAAGCAGAATGTGAGATCAGGAATCCTTTCACCAAACACAATCCTTCTTTCTGCTTAGTAGTGGTGTCTGGTTCCAATCTTGATTTCTTTTTTTTTTCCCTAACCTTTCACCCCTGTATACCATGCTCAGTCAGCAGGTCACCATTTAAGCTTTTGTTTTCCCAGTCTTGATCCTCTCTCCTATCATCTCCTTGCTTTCCTAAGTCCCCTCCACTTCCTTCTCTCTCCATGGCAATCCTGATCTCACCAGTTTCCTTATCCCAAACCACCTTGGCTATAGTTATTACAGTGAGTGACATGGTTCTTTTTGCCTCCAGGAGGTGGATGGGATGATTAGGTCCTGATTTAGGACATGGATGAGACAGTTCCTTGCTGTCAACTGCAGCACTGTGCCCTGCCCAGCAGAGAGCAACTGGAGTCAAGAACTGCAGAAAGAATTTCTTGGAACAGCTCTGGTCAGACTGCATTTAGTCACTCTGTGGGATGTGGGGCATTCAGGGCCTGGTCACTGGTAAAAGCTCTGAGGGAATGCAGCTTGCTCAAACTGATGACACTTTGCAATTCTGAGTCTCATAAAAGCCTAGTGTAGAAGAAATCAGGGGGCATTTTAGCTGCTCAAAAGAAAGAATATTCCTACTGCCTGTTTTTTTGCAAATATTTATAAACTGGTGCAGAAACTAAGGGGAACAGTGAAAAACATGCTAGTGCAGAAGCCATTCCTTTTCCTCCTATTTTTTCCCACCTCTATTTTAAGTCTTTATCCAAAATATGAAGGCAAGAAGGCATTTCAGCAGAAGGGTTTCCAGTTCTGGAATAAGGACAAAACAAAGTGTTTTCTCCTACCCAGACTTTGGAACAGATCAGATATTTTTGCTGAAGGTTTTGATGCAACACAAATATAAATGAGCCTGAGAACACAAAACTGATGAGGAGAAAATAGGTAAAGTTTCATAGTAACAAAGAGCAAAGTGGTGTTAAGCAGGAAGTGCTGGCCAGCTTTAGCATTGTCCTGTTAACCCCTTCTACATTTGTAGTACATACATCAAATGTGACATTAGCATGAATAACAAATAAATGTTCATCTACTTAACTCATTGCTTGGGAATTGAATTTAGATCTTGGGTCTGCAAAGTTTTGGATAAGCCTTGACTCCTGCACAGAACTCTCTGTTGATTCAATGAGGCTGTGGAGACCTGTCTGCCCAAACCACATACAGGATGAAAATCCCATCAAAGGCAACATGTTCCAGGTGGAGGGAGGAAATTTCAGACTGCACTTCTATTGTTGGGCAAATTTATCCCTCAAAAGGAACTTTGAAAAGTCAAGAGGAAACTCACTATTACATGTCATAACTCACACTCTAGAAAACTAAAACCTGGGCCAAGGTAGGGATATGTGAACAGAGGGAAAAGATCTACGGCTAACTGACAGAAAACTTCCAAAAAACAAGCTCACACATGCCCAGGCTTTTGTCACAGTGACTGATATTTTGCCTACTTGGAAGGAAATTAATTAGAGGAGAATGAAGAGCATATGTTGTCAAGTGGGTGTAAATCAAACTAAGCAAACAAAGGAGTACAGGGAGAACTCAGGCTGACATCAAGGCAGAGAAGAAAAGGCTGGAAGCAGCAACAGCCACAGAGGCTTTTAGATGGACACATTTCCTTCAAATCTGCTTATATTTCCACATGTTGATGGAAAGCCAGAGAAAGGTAGCAGCAACCAATGTCCCCAAGAAGGGAAATTTCTAGCCCAATACTCACAAGTTGGTTGCAGTGTTGAGGATTACTTACCTGGCCCTGACTGGGGCTGCCTGTGCAAGCACATACCACCTCACAAGAGTGGAACACTGCATCACTCATTCTAAGTCCTGTCAGTGCCCATGCCTACAAAAGCAGCCTTGCTTTTGCACTAAGGAAAAGCACATATGGCCTCGTTAAAAACCGGTTTCCATTCAGCTTATTCTTCAGTTACTCCATAAAGCCCAAAGTGGTTTTTTTCATTGTTCTTTATAGCCTTCCCAGATCTTCTAGCCACAAACACATCATTTATTTAAGCCACACATAAACAACCATGATTTACGTCAACTTTTCATTCAATGGAAAGCACATGAAAGAACTTTCCTTCTGTGCCTTACTTGCCTGCAAGGGCTGGAGCATGTCTTTCCAAATTCATGGTGGTAAACCCAAGCAGTTGTCAAAGCTTGTTCCATATCTGGCATTTTAAGAACTTCCCAAGAGTTTTTTTTTTCCATTACAGAATCATTCAGTCACCACTTGGCACCTCTCTGTACCAGATGAAAAGTGAAAGAACTTTATGACCTCTGAAAAAGGCAGACCCTTAACTGGACTTGATGTCAACCTCTTGTCAGAGTGCAAGACATATCTTGGCAGTTGCCATACAAACTTGTATGACATCCAAGTGAATGGAGTTATAATTCAGCTTGCTGTTCTTTAAGTGAATAATGATTAAGGGTCACAATCTCAGTGACAAGAAGACTCCTGCCAAGATGATTAAAAGCTGCATCAACAAAAACAGTCATATGAAACCCATTTTAAAATAAAACTTTGCTGCAGTATACAGAAATAAATAAAACACCACTCCTGCTTTTTAAAATCAGGGCTGGTCTCAGGCAGGAACACACAGTACACTTGTCTCTCTGGCAGCATGCCCTGTACCAGAATTGAAATTTTCCAAAAATCTCCTCCTCCCATCTAAGACCTCACAAGGAACAAACACAATATTGATTGCTGTATCTGAGGACTGGCTGACAGCCTCCCTGCCCAGTGTGATTCAGAAACCTGCAGCAGCCATTCTAAGATAAGGAGACCATTTCCTAAAGAGTGTGTCTTCCTGATCTCTCTTCTGACAGGGCGAGCACTCCTCTGGGTCACTGGTGAAAACCAGCTCAAATCAGTGTTATACCAGGGAGTGCCCTAAAGCCTCAGCTTGGATGGAGCACACCCTGACCTGATAACCCTCAACATCTCACACTCAGGCTGGGATGTTTAGCTGGCACTGCAGCCTCCACCTGCTGCCCAGGCATACCTCCATACTGATCCCACAGCACTAATAAATGGCAAATATTGGCAATCTTTGCTCAGCACTTGTTGAAAGAATATGCTGCTTGCCACAGTGCTTACACCTATAGTATCTGCTGCTCTTCATGAAATGAAGAGACAGCATTTGAGACCTGTTGTTAGGCAGACTTACCTTGCTCCTTGGCATCTGTCCATAAGAGCTGCCATTTGGTGGATGAATGCCTGTGTCCTTCAAAAACAGGAAAAGGCAACCAAGTACATTAATTAACACCAGGTATTTCAAGCATTTCACTAGAGCACAGTTATTGCTTCAACATCCTTTGCCTCCCCTTTCTGCAGAGCAAGTCTTTGGTCTAAGACACTACGACTGATTTGTGAGACCATGCTATTAACCTACATAGGGCCCTAGAGCTGGCATCACGGGCAAGGAATCCAGAAGCTGCATCTGAGACCATCTGCTAGATCAAGTATCAGTTCCTCCTGATACTTGTCTTTCAGCATCAGGCATCTTCCCCATTCTCTAGGGTTTCACACTTGTTAAGAGAAGGGGCAACATGCCATAGCTGGAGACTTGAAATCCCCAATATACCTTAGCAGTCAGCAGTTCGATTAAATTCACCACAGGGACTTTTCCTAGGAGACATCTCTCCTAAGGGTGAATAAATTCACATGTCCAATTGCTGCAGTATGTATGGAAATGCTGATTATTGTACTATGATAAAACCTGAGCAGGATGGGCTGGTTTCATGAAGGCTGTTGCAGACCACTGTGAAAGAACCACAGATGGCACAGTAAATTAGTCTGTATTCATGCTTCCTACATTTTTCACAATGTATTCTTCCAGCGAGACACATAATTTTTCAGGATAAACAAAATTTCTGAATCAAATTTTCAATCTGCATCACGTGTAATGCCATGTGCAACCTGTTCCTTGGATAGTCCTGTCTTCCCCACACAACCAAGAAGCACATGCATACTTCCATCACGCCCTGGAGTTGTGACAGGTGAAGGGGAGACACACTTGGCTAGCAGGGTGGGTGCTGGAGGAGCTGTCCCCTGAGCATCACCTTGCAGCTGCCACTGCCAGAGATCTGGGGCAGCTTGGCATAGCTGGCACAGACAGGGAATCATACTGAAGCTGTGGCTGGCATTGAGTGTGGCTTATGGGCTGCTTTAGCCTTCTTGACCTTGAAGCAACATTACTTAGTGTGATAGCATCAGCAGAGAAGGCCAGCACGTGCTCCTACAGACAGGAGCAAACTTGTAGAGATTTATGGGCAGCACAGATTTAAGTATCATCAGTCTCAGATAACCATTAATTACAATAACCATCATTATACAGAGTGCCTAGAATCTCCACCTTGAGTTACAGAGCTGCAAACCTTGTCCTTGCTAAGTGAAATAAGCTGTGTGAACTTGGACAGCACACAGGCATCACAGCAGCAGGACAAGCATGGCCACCACACCACCACTGACAGGGTGAAGAATGAGCCCTTCACAGCCAGCCTAAAATGTAAAATATTTAAACTCTGCCTATTAGCATAATTCTAATTATTACCAAGAACACAATATGCATGCCAAAAAGATGCTCTGAATTGATGACTTAATCATTCTTTTACTTTGGTCTTCATTACTTCCTGGTGTCATCCAGCATTAGAGTTTAAGGAAACTTAAAAAAACCTCTGAAATAAATATGAATGGCAAATAGAGGTCAGTGCACATGGCTATCAAGTTCCAAAACTGCATCAAAATTCAAGGAAAATGTCTGATGATGGGTTAGGATAGGCTGTGAATTCAGTGCCAGTCCAGAGAAAGAGGCAGTATCAACAATAACACAGAGAATAATTTTAAATATTTCTGAAATTTGGTTGGGCAATTAGGCTCTGTTGCCACATATACCAAATATCATCATGTGATAAAATGCAGGATTATGACAATGGAGCCCTCTTCTTGCTCAATGTCTTTCAAATTCTGTAAGTTTGAGTATTTCAGAAAATGATCCATTCTTCTGCTCTTGTGGGCATTTCAAATTACTTCACTTAAAAGCTACAAAGTGATTTTGAATGCTTGTGTCTTCAAAGAAGGGAAATACAGTCATTAAAAAATATACAATAAAAATGCTCAGTACTTCAGTCTGGCAAAACATATCCTTAAAAGGAGTTTAAAAAATGAAGATAATCCTGTAATATGTATGTCTGAGAAATAAAGTTTATTTTCCCAAGTAAATGCAATAGGAGAATTTTAGAATATTTTGACACAGTATCAAGCCATGCACTCAGATTTTTGGACATTAGTGACTATTGCTCTGAATTCCATTAAATTGTAAATTCATCAGAAAAAAAAATCTACCTTGTTATAAAGCTACATTTATACAGACACATAACATTGTTATAACAAAAATCCAACCAGAATCTTGTTAACAGCATATACATGTATATAGCATGGTCTAATTTATAAAATTTGAATGAAGAGTTGCCAGCTTTACAAGCCATAAATCATTATGATCAAATGAAAACTATAAACCAAAGTAGGCTTACAGTAGGAATGTGCATAAAAACAATCTTATTAATTATTATAACAAAAGAACAGAATACTGGAAAGCAAAGTTAGTTTTTAAAAATCTGTATTATAATTACAGCAAGTATGATTAACTTAGTAATAACTGTAACTTTGTAAAAACACCAGGAATCACATTTACCCAGAAACTTCATGAGAAACACACAAACTGGGCAAAACACACACAGAACTGGGCAAAAAGAGCAATAGTTGTAAACAATGATGAACAGTGTAAGCAACTGCACATCAGTTGTTTACAAGGCCTATGACAAGGAGGATGTAGAAAAAGACATTCAAGTTTTATTAGGTGGGGAAATAGGAGTGGTTACATTCTGGAAAATGAAAGAAACATTCTCTTTTATCCTTTCAAGGAAAGGATCAGCAAAAGTCTGATGTTGCACAGAGAAATGCTTCCATTGCATCAATTGTGACATGGAAAGTGGTTTCTTTGAATTAGGCTTCCCATGGTTTTGTTCAAGCTGGCAGCTTCTAGATATGGGAGGCTTTTCTGAAGAAGTATCTGAAAAAAATGATGCAGTAGACTAATCAGAGAAAACTAAGACAGAAAATTTCAGCCTGAATCAATAAAACAGTTGGTGATAACAAATGAGGCAAAATAGAACAACACATATAATCATTCTGTACCAACAAAATCCAAACATATATCCACAGTAAGAGAGGGAAGGCTGTTTCTTGCTCAGTGATTGAGGTTATCAAAATTACCATATGCCAGCATGAAGACAAATCCTTTTACACATGGATAGGAAAGGAAATACCATATCTGCCAATTTCCTTTCCTCTGTCTTCCTAATTCTGTGACATTTGGCCTGCTCTCATCCTTTAGATAAATCTCAATCTAGATGTAGGTTGCAGCAAAATTCACGCTAGCTTCGATTTCTTCCCAGAGGAATCACTCCAGCCAGCTAAGAGTAATTTGAGTGGCTGTTTCATTGACTCAGCACCCTAGATCTGTACAGTCTGTACATCCAGACTATGCCAAGTTGTTCAATATGCACAATGCTGTATATCACAGTAAGGAAAAGACTATTGCTGTGAGAGTAATTCACTTTTAAGAGAGGATCCTAAAGCCCCAGATAGTATCAGGTCATTTCAGTGCACATCACACATTGATGGCTTTATGATTCATCTGATGCATGGGATAAACAAAGAAATGGTTTTGTATGGAAAAACGTTGCATCATTACTGTCACTGGTTTAAAACTTGCCATCAAATATTTTCCCAGCAGTATTATGTGTATGTTAGGAAAGACCAGTGATATAAGCAGCATGACTCAGGCTATTCCTGGTCTTTTTAAGTTTCTGAGAGCCCATAAAGACTCATAAACACAAAACTTTCCTTTTGACTGACATATGACATTTGAAGTAGATTTGAAATATATTTTTTTACTTGCCAGAAGAAAATTTAAAATAGATGCATTTACAGATTCTGCCTTCCTAACTCCTAAAGTACACTATGATCAGGTAAAACAACATGCTTACACCTTTGTAGCTGATGTGAAGGCCAGCAGAATAGCAAGCAAGCCATCTACATGATCCATGCACAGGAAATTTCCTCCTTTTAAGACCACTGTAGTTTTCTTAAGATGACCCCAGTGTGAATGGACCACAGTAAATGATGGTCGGGAGACCTGTATTATATTGTTTGGCTGCTCTTTAGTTTATCTTTAGAATCATACTTGCTAAAAACGAAGGAGACAAAACATTGAAAGTTCCTGGCTTTTCTGTGAAGCAGAATCTATCCCCAGTAACCTGGAATCTGGTTCCTTGATGCAGTAAATTGTCAGTTTTCTGTTCTTAGCAAAGGCAAAGAGACCAGCTAGTGAGAGCTGCATTCTGGGGTGACCACACTGACATTCATGACTCAACAATTTGACTAGGGGAACAATGAGCCAGGTTGTCCTCTGCTCTTTAGGAAGTCAAACCTTCCCCTTACTCTATCATTACCACCACTTAAGTCTAATTATGGCCTTCAGGCTTTTCCTAGATTTACTGCCAAAAGGTTTTGCTCACTGGGACCAGGAACTACCCTTGAAAAGGTCACCCAAGAACCCAAGAGGCCAATGTTGTGGTTGAATTGATGAAACCAAAGGATGTTCAAAGCATCAGATGTCAACATGTTAAGATAATTGCAAGCTGCTAAATGAAATCACAAGCACCAGTGTTCATCACAGTAGCAACACAAAATTCCTTTGGATTTCTGCATTCCAGGAGCCACACCTGCCTCACTGCATACCACTGGGAAAATATGGCTAACATTTAACACAAAAGGGCCTTTCCCACACAGATCCTGTAATAGTACCTAAGTGGAGGATGGCAAATTTAGAAAATCACTTATGCAGAAACAGAAGGTCTAATTTTTCAATCATTAAAGATACAAAAATGATTTAATCAGCATATGGAGCAAAAATAAAGGAGATAATCAAATTCTTATGGCTACAGAAGCCCTGTGCTATCACTAGCCAAGTCCTCCCCATTTTGATTAGAATGAAATGAGAAGTACAAGTCTAATCTATTACTTGGGACCATGCAAACCATCAAACAAAAAAGCATTTGGTTTGCATTACTTCTTTTCTTGCCCCTGTCTATTGAGAACACACCATGTACCCATTTCTTGAGTTCTTCTTACTGAGGTTTCTGTGTGAATTTAGAAGACATCAGTATTGGCACCACACTATTACTCCTGCAAACAGTGTACATGGATTCTTCATGCCCCAAAAGAGAAACATACCAAGGCAATAAACACTCCTTTTAGAAACTAGATGAGCTATAAAAACTAAAATGGATAAGATGCAAACATAACAGGATCATTTGTATTTTTAATCCTGCTTCCAACTTAAACCTATATACCTGTACACAGCAAGGTATGAAAACAACTTTGATATGCCAAAAGAACAGGAGACAGGTTCCTACAGAAAGGATAGATGTGAATATTTGCTACTTGCATGATAAATGAACTGGTTGTTACTGCAAGGAATTATTCTTCCTCCTCCTCCTTTCATGAAGGACTCCTATGGATTACATAAATCAGCCAGTATGTGGAAGATTCCATAATGAACCTCATTATTTCAATCCTCTTTTACTGAGCAGCAAAGTTTTCTCCAGAGATTATATATTAAGAACGGATTCCTCAGCAGTGGCCAGAGATAATGAAAAACAAACTCACTTTGATGGTCAATCTTTCCCATACAGTCACACTCTAGCAAGTCATGAGTAACACAGCTGGAATCTTCATGTAAAGTAAAGAGATTTTTAAGCTCCTCAACAGAAAAATGTGTGTGTTCAGATGTCTTGGAAAGGTCTACAACTGCCCCAGAAAGGTCTTGTTTGCTGATCTGTCTTTGATAAATCTTTTCTTCTATTGAGCCTGTATTGAAAAGAAAAACAGATAAATAGGGATAATTTTGGACCAGTATTTACAGAGAAGTCAAATCCATTTCTTGATAACATTATACACAGGAAATGCTAAATCAGTATTTCCAGTTATTTCAGAAAAAACAAAGCAAAGGCAAGTGAATCAATGTGATGTCTCCATATTAACTGAATTCAGAACAAATATATACTTTTAAAGAACAAACAATATATATTTTTAAAGAACAAATTATTTCCAAAAACATCCCCTCTCATCTTTTAATGGACAAAATGTCCACATCTCTCTCACTCTGGGTAAGCTGAGCACCATCTCTGACCTGTGGTTAGCAGCCTGTAGATATGGACAGCATGTTTCTGACCATCTCTCCACACTCTAGCCATTGCCTGAGGAAAGCAGAAAGATGAAAAGAATTAACAGCTATACAATGAGATCATTTACTAGAGCTTGTAGCCTTCACTGTCAAATTACCAGTTCTGCTCACTTGTTCAGAGATGTTGTCTGGATAATGAATTCTCCAGTAACTCTCTGTGATTGTTTGTGTAAGTTTTCCAGCATTAATTGTAAATAGTTTTGAAAATATAATTTACTTTCTGCCCTTTATGCTTCTCTTCCTTTCTGTACACTAAAGTAGGAAAATATGTGTTTCAATTATTTCCTGAAATAAATCCCCTTTTCATATTTGTTTTCCAAGCATTAACAACTATTTAATATTTCAGAATACTGATCATTCTCCCCCATCTCCAAAATTGGGGTTTTTTTGCCACATTACATCTTTAGAAGCGACTTTCACATTCCTATTGAAATTTTAAAAGTGATTGTTCAGACCTCCTTTATTTCTTAAACAGAATGTAAAACTGAGTACTGCTATATGACCTTTTTTTTGAAAATGTATGGGTTACACCTACACATTGGTACAAAACACAACAGGGTTCACAGTCTCTGGCAGCCTGTAGCAATTTTGTCTGATTTAGCAGACCTTTTCAAGCAACAAGACAAGTGACCACATGAGGGTACTAATTCACCCTGGGAAGAGGAGCAAGGCCAAGAATCAGGGCTTATTTCAGGTATTAAGGACACAGCATTATTCTACAATAAAGAGTTTCTTACTGAGTTCATAAAAAGATTTTTTTAATTGTTATTTTTAAGGACAATTTTAACTGAAGACTCTTATGCCAACTAAATAATCCCTTGAGGCCAACACTGCCTTTACAAGAATAGCACAGCACTGGCTTGCTTTTCTTTCTTTTGGCATCACTGCCATGTGATTTTCTCATTCTTGCAATTCTGATCAGAGTCTCTCCTTTTTTCTCAGGGATTGCAAATCAACAGCAATATTTGCTATGCAACCTAATCCCATTTTCCTTTTCTTTTTAGAAACCCAGCAACTCTACAAATAAAAAGACATCAAAAGACAAAGAGGATATGTGACTCACTCCTCTTAAGAAAACAGAATTTAATCTTTTTATTTTTTACTGCAAGGGGGCTTCTACTGCTCCCAATACATATAATATGACAGAGAAATATTTCTTCTTTTCTTCTCAGAAGGAGTTTTTCCTCATTGTGGTACTTGTCCAGATACAATGTGGTAATTGGTAGCAATAAGACATGTAAAGTCAGGCAATTCAAAATCAGTCAAGAATTCATCTGATGCCCATCCCAACCCACATGTACCCAGTTGTTACCACACCTGAATATCTGTAGCTGGATTCCAGTCAATATCATACAGGATCAAATGAGATGCTCCAACCAGGTTCAGTCCCACTCCACCAGCCTTTGAACTCAGCAAAAAGATAAAAGCTGGGCTGAATTTACTATTGAAAGTATCAACAATATGTTGTCTCTGGGAGACAGGAGTCTGTCCATCAAGTCTAGTATAGGAGTATCCATAATGTTTGCAGACATCTTGTAACACGTTTAATGTCTGAGTGTAATTGGACACCAACACGACTCTGTCAAAGAGCAATACAAACTCATCACCCTAGAGCTTGGTAAAATTAAAGTCCAATAACAAATTACTGAAGACATATAAGAAAACAAAAATAAAAGTGAAAAATTGCACATTAACCCAGGGTTACTTTTACTCTATATGAAATAAAACATTTCCAATTAATTAGAAGCAGATACTAGATCTGGATGCCTTATACCTACTGTAAAGCATTCAATGTTAAATAATTGATGTCTCCTTTTGCAACAGAATTTGGCACAATGCACAGATTGCAGGCATTCAGAACCAATCACAAAGACAGATTTTTTTATTCAAATCTCTGTTTATACAAAATAACTGTTAAGACAGCATTTGCAGAGGATGTTGTAGGAGCTAATAAATAATATATATATAAACTCTACTTATTGAAAAAGCTACTATGAATTTCTACAGAAAACCTCAGAAAATTCTAATAAAAATCATAGTGAAAGTCTAGTAGGAAAGCAGAGATTCTTTCCTACATTTTATGGCTGAAAACAATGGGGGGATGAAGATTACTGAAAGATAGACAGTGCATTTTTTTAGAAAGCAAAATCAGTCTGATCCCTTACAGTAATGGTCCAGGCTATGTTGGTCTATTTTCTCTGAATTTTGCCTAATAAGGTTTCAAAGGTCTGAAAATCCAGCATTCTTATCCTCCCAAATATTGAGGATGATTCTGCTAAGTAGACAAATATCTTTTGAATTTAAGCCATAAGTAAAAGAACAGATCTGGCATTTCCTGCCAGATCTCGTTTGGAGGTCTTCTGTAATCTAAACTAAACATAATATTTTTTTTTTTTAATAATGATACATTTCATTATTTTTTAAAAATATTTTTTATTAAAAACACCTTCTGAAGAATTAGGCAAATTATTTCAGGGGAAAATGAAAACATTAACATTTTAGAAGAATTTTAGAATGTTTTTATTATTACACTTTACAACTGAACTATAACCATATCTTGTTTGTAAAGACTTTGCAAGACTTATTTTTTTGTCAATCAACACAAAATTCACAGCTTTGTCTGCACTCAAAAATAGAATGTAAACTTCAGATTAGGACTGGAATTGAATCTGTATATTGCAAAAACTATTTAATGCCAATGAAAGCAGTGAAACCAAAGAAAAAATAAATGAGAGCTGCACTGAATTAATGCTTCAAAACTTAAAGGCATAAAGTAATGCCTCAATTCAGCAGCTCCTGAAGTACTGCTACAGAGAGATACATGTTTACTGACACCCCTGGTTTCACTGACCTAAATAAAATATGGCCAGTACATCCAGATATTCAGCTGTCATTGGCTTCAATAGATGCTAAGTATATAAACTCCAGCAACAGGTTCAACTTCCTGATTTATAAAATGAAAGTATCTTCATATTCCATTACATCAGTGTCAAGAGATCTTCTATTACTTCCCACTACTGAATTACAGTGTGTCCTATTTAAACATCAGTTGAAATAAAAGTTAAATACTTTTGGAATAGTTGGGCTTTAAGGCATGAGTCCATAAAAAATTATCCTGGAACACCAGGTCATGTGAGATTCCCACAAATCAGGGATTGCACAGAAATTAATCATGTGCATCCTATTACCCCAGGATAAACATAAGTTTTCCCACATGTCAGTGGCATTTACCACAAGGAAAATAAGTGGTTGCTGGGTAAGTTCATCTGTTGAGAATGGTTGCCCTGAACTTTAGAAAAGACAGCAAACAGTGAGCAGTTAAGCATGATTAAAGAGGAAATAACTTATAATCTAGTAATGAAAAAATTTCAGTGCAATTTAATAGATTAACACATCTTCTCATGAAGATAACAAAGCATTGGAAAGCCTCTGCAAGTACAGGGTGCAGCACAACGGCTGTAACAAACTATATCTTACTTGCTTATAGTGTAAAGTACCACTATCTCGAAAAAACATGAAGAGCATCTTTAAAAATTATGTCAGCTGCAAATTCTAGTTTCACAATTTAACAAGAAAGCCAGGACTACAATGCTTAAATTTATTTGGCAGCCCTGCAAACAGCTGCAATACTTTTATTTTGAATGTTACATTCCCATGCATTTGAAAAGCAAATCAATATCCAGAAGGTCACTCCCATTGCCTCCCTTCTACCTTTCTTTCACACTTGCCTTTCAGAAGAGTTAAGCTCATGGATTGCTGCTAACAACTTCACCAGCACCTGCAATTTTCCTGAATCAGTTTCAGAGAAAGTGTCTGAAGTATAATCCTGTGGGAAGACATCTATTACACCTTCATAGAGGCTGGACTCATCATATTCCTCAGACACAGGATCACAGCTTTTTTCCTATTGAAAATAAAGGGTTAAAATTCCATATCTCCTCTAACATATATTTTTATTATAGATACAGTTTTATCACAAAGAAAAAAGGAGGCATAAAAAGCTGTCACAAACCAATCTATTATGTGAGCATCAGCATGACAACTTCCCAATAAGGGACTGAAAGCAAAGTTTCAAAATACCTACAGTGTTTATTTTAGATTGCACTCTCTAATCTAAGACATTGTTTGCAGCTGAGTAGAAAGTTGAAATACTTAAAACTGAAAAATGTGTACAACTTCTGTACTTAAACAACCACACAAATGTATTTCCACAGTAAAGATACATCTAAATCTTGGGAGTGAGGAGGAAATCAATACACTGTTTATTCTTTCTAAATCCCCTAATATCTTATTATGAAGCTTCCCAATCATTCACTCTGTTTAGGAAAATACTATCATTAAAATTCAGTTATACTACTGGAAATGAAAAAAGCTAGCAGGCAAAACCAATAAAATAGCAGAAGAAATACTGCTAATATTTTGCTGTACTTAGAAAATCAATGTTTCACAGGGAGGAAAAAGCCAGACCACTCAAATGCCAAAACCACAATGGCAATAAATGACTTGCACATACAGTCCTTTCCATCCCAGTATTTAATAAAGGCTTGTGTTTTTGCATATGAAAATTTTCTAATGCTTATACTATGAGGTAAAGGCAATGAACTTCACTGATACTGCACTGTGGATATTACACCAAAGTCATGAAGCATGTATTTTAAATCTTACATTTCCACCCAGCACACTTGGACTTCAGCTAGTGGCCATAGAAGTTACTATCACCAAGTTCTAACTATCATTCTATTTGCCTACAGGAAGAACATTTCTTTATGTACAATCCCAGAAGTGGCAACAGAGACATCTAGTATCCCTGACATCTTGAGCCTGCAGCTCCCAGTCTCATTAAGCTTGAAAAAGTGAAACTATCATGTGGACAGGGAGGTTTCAGAGAAACCAACAGAAAAACTACATACTAGTAATCTAGACTTGTAATTTCTAGTTAACAGCGTTCTTTGTAAAATTCACATTTGTATGTATTCTCACAAATATTCAAAGACAAGTTAAGATGGAAAACACATTAAGAAAGAGAAAACAGGATAAGGCAATAGGAAACTGGTGAGGTACCTTTCCTGAGCACATTCAGGTTTCCTAACACTTGTGCTTTTGAAAGCAGACTTTTGAAAGCAAGTTGTATGTGAGAGTATGGAAATGGCCTTAAGCAACATGCACACTGATAACACAGTTTTAGTGGCCTGTGTCTGCTAAAATGACTAACTGCAAACACACACTCCCATGCAAATAGATACCTTTATAGCTTTAAACAGAAGACAGGGATGATTGCAAAGTTTTTTCAAAGCTCCTATACATATTAGGTGTGGACTGTTTTCCAGCCTGCCTTGTAGACAGGATGTAATAACACGAGAACTAAGCAGTTTTCGATACAATTCAAGTTGCAGTGCTGCTGGTCGGCAGAAGATGATGCTCTCCTTTTTGGGGGGCAGAAATTTGTTTATAACCTCCTGTGTTCTTCTTAGAATGAAGAGGCCAGTGAGGCGTGTGAGTTCTGCTGCTCTTTTTTCTCCTAATTCCTTTTCCTCCTACAAGAAAGAAGCACAAAATTAATTATAATCCTGCATTTCATCAGAACAATGTTCTGTATGATTTTAATTAAGTATTTAAATAACCTCTTAAAAGCATGATACCACTTTCTGACATGGGACTGCAATGACCAGTTCTTCTCCAATTAGTACCACTGCATTAGTTCTATATCTGGTTTCCTAAGTCTTAAGCAAAGGAAAACAATGTCCCAGATGACATCGAAGACTTGAATTATATTCTAGAATTTCTTGAGATGTAGTGAAAGCATGCAGACCTTGCAGTACTGTGGAGAAAATGCAGATGGCCTTTTGGGGAATGCAGGTGATGGAAGCACAGTTGTTGCCTGATAATTAATAGGCAGCTGAAATGAGGTGATTTTAACATGTGTGTTCTCCTTCTGCTCCTTTTGGGAAAAAAGTGACTTTATGTCAAATAGAAAGGTGAAAAGTTTCAGCTACTATTAGTAGTCCTGACCCCCACTTTACTCCATAGAATTTAAATTTCACTTTACTACGAATTTTCTTCTATAAATGAAATTTTTAACCACATACCTCTGCTGCTGAAGGTTCTCTAGATCTGACAATTGGTTCCTCATATATCTTTCTATACGTGGATAAAGAACCGAGTATTCCTGGATTCACAAACTCTATTAATGCATAAAATTCTTGCAAGTCATTTTGGATGGGAGTACCTTGAAATGGAAAAAAAAAATTCTGCAATTGGTTATTTTTTCTTTAAACTGATGAAAGTACATTGAATGCAGGGTTTAATATTGAGAATGCATCTTGAAAACAGATGTTTTATTTCGACATGAATTTCTCAGAGTCCTGAATTGATCTAAAACTTTACCATGAATAACAAGATACTGTACTCCTAACTAAACAGACTGCAGATATAATTGTTCTGACAAAGGAATTTAAAAAGTCAAGTTCTAAATCAATTTTATTAAATAATTAAGGGAAAACATTGAGTGTATGAAGAGTCTTGATTACCTTACAGAAGATCCAAAGCATCTTGCTTGCCCCTGAAGACTGGTAAATTTTACATTTATGTAAAAAAATTGGAAATATCCTGTTTTTACAAGACCTGAGACTTCTTCACTTAATACCCATTGTCAAAATTCCAACTGATCTCATGCTGTACTTAGAATAACTTTTTCTTTTACCCCAACCTAGTACTATCAACATTAAAAAATATTAAAAGTAACTATAGATACTAACCAGTAAGGATAATTCTCCTCTCACAAGACAGACTAGTAAGGGCTGTAGTTGTCTTAATAGTGCTGTTTTTCAGACGATGTCCTTCATCACAGATTAGGAGGTTAAATTCTACACCCTGAATTTGATCCAAAGATCGCAGCAGCATCTCATAACTGATTATCATAACTGAATAAAGTGGAGAGCCAATGAATTCTTCTACTTTGTGGTCCTGCATGCACAAAAGAAAATACATCATACAACTATTGCATTGGAGATCACATCCTTAAAAATCATTACATTCTTTGAAAATACAGTAAGTACAGAAATTTCCTCTCACGTGATACTTACTATCTCCTTCATGACTTTGGATTATTGATACTTTCCTAATTTGCAAAAGAGATCTGATACAGCAATTTAGAATTTTACCATCTCATTAAAAGAAAATTCATTATTCTTCCAAGCCTTCAAATCCTCTGAGATACATTACCATGAAGGTGAAGAGCAGAGAGTTCCTGTAATAGCTTCCCACTGCTGGCATTTGGGTAAGCTTCAAATAAATAATTAAAGCCAAGATAATAAAGGGCCACAGGTAGCTCCCTGTACAGTCACTTCAGCTCTCAGCCTGGTAATGTCCAGTAGGAAGTTACCACATTCTACCAGAATTCCCTTTCTAGTTTTTAATTTAACTTTTTTAATTGAATGTGGTATAATATTGATATTATTTAACCTATTGAATTGGTTCTAGGTATCAGATTGTAGAAGAGCAAAGTTCAGCTTGCTCAGAGCTCAGCTGGGAGGGATTCTGCAGGGAGATTTCAAGAAGCCCAAAGGAACCCCCAAGTGCTGGGATTTTTTCAAGAATGCTCTTCTGGAAGCATGAAAATATTGTATCCCCTTGAAAGATAAGGGAAACAGGTGAAGCAAGAGACTCCTTGGCTTAACTGCAAGCTTCTGAGTCCAAATCAAAAGCAAAGTGTACCAGCAATGGAAATGTGGATAAATACCTGTTGAGATCTACAAGGGCATTGTCAAGGCCTGCAGGGATGCAGACAGAAAAGCAAAAGCTCAGCTAGAAATTAATTTAGCCAGAGATGCTGAAAACTGCAAGAAACAATTCTTCAGGTACATAAAAAAACAAGCAGAAAGAGAAGGAAAATACTGGTCCACCAATAAACAGGAGACATGAATTAGTCACAGCACCTTCTTCACCTCTGTCTTCACCAGCACTGCTGGGTCCCCAGCTCCAGGAACAAAAATTCAGGCTAATGCAAATACAGACCCACCAGTGTCACTGAAGGAAGAGGGGGTGAGCTATTACAGACCTTGGCCCCCATGGATTAATGGCCCTGGCACTGCTCAGGGGTATTAAGAGAGATGACTGACATCATTGCAAGGTCACTGCATAACTTTTGGAGAAGTCAAAGGAGAGCAGGGGATGTCCCAGAGGACTGGAAGGATAGTATCACCCCCACCTACAAGTAGGGTTAAAGGAGGAACTTTTCAGTTATGGAATGAATCTTCATGGGAGCTATCACACACCAGAAGCAAAGGATTGGGAAAAGCCAACACAAACTCAACAAGGACAAATTCAGCTTGACAAATGTGGTCACTCTCTGTGACAAAATAAGCTGCTTTGTTGATGTGGGGGTGGGTGGATATTGCCTCCTGGATTTCTCCAAGGCTTTCAGTATGGTTTCCCACAGCCTCCCTCTGGAACAGATGGGCTGTGGTATGGATGAGTGCTCCTTGTGTTGGTGGGAACTGGCTGAGAGGCTGCATCCAGAGGGTGCTGCTAAATGGCTCCTTTTCACATGGGTGGTGTGGGACGAGTGGGGTCCCCCAGGGATTGATGTTGGGCTGTTTAATATCCTCATAAAGTGATCAGGAAGATGGGATCAAGTGCACTACAATGAAGTTTCCCCATGATACCAAACTGAGTGGGAAAGTGGACACTTTGGAAGAGAGAACCACCCTGCAGGAGATGTGATCCACAAGGGCATCACCAGCAGGGATCCAGCAGTCATTATCCCACTCTGCTCAGTGCCACACTGGAGTACTGTGCTCAGTTTGGTCCCTGCTGTGCAGAGAAGATGTGGACAGGCTGGAGGAGGTTCAGAGAAGAGCCACAGACTGGGAAACCTGTGACAGGGGAAAAGGCTGAGAGAACTGGGTTTATTCAGCCTTGAGAAAAGAAGGCTTAGGAGAGACCTTATCACCATGTTCCACTATTTAAAGTGAAGATGGAGAATTCCTTTTTACATGAAGTTACATGGAAAAGACTAAGGGATAATGGCTACAAGGTTACTCCTGAGGAAGTTCCAATTGCACATGAGAAAAATGTTTCACAATAAGAACCACCAGCCATTGGAATAATCTCCCCAGGGGAGTGGTGGAGATTTGGCTGGACAATATGCTGGGCTATCTTGTCTAGATGGTGCTTTTGCCAAGAAAAGCTGGCAAAATGCATGATCCTTGAGTTCCTTTCAATGGGATATTTCATGATTATTCTATAATTATCTTTGTTACTAGCCCTTAACATTGATGGGTTGGCCAACAGAAAGTAAGAGTCCATAACCAGCCCCAGAAAACATGTCAGTCTTCTAATAGATTTCTATTTTTCTATTTCTGTATTACCAGTCAGAAAATCACTGCAACCATCTCCTCTCTCATATGCCCCTCAAGTCCTTTTCCTTCAAAAAACACCAAGAATTTTCATGTCTATTGAAGGAAACGCACACACTAAATACTCACTGTAATGGGACAGACAGCTTCCCCAAAAAAAGTTTCCTAGAAGCACCTACATTTCTATGCAAACTTTTAAATGTACTAGGACTGTTTACCTGTCTTCAATTATGCATAAAACTGAAAAAATCTACTGTGGACATGTCCCTTACCTTTCCACTTGGCTCCAGATGTTAAATTCCTGAATGCTTCTTCCTAACAGTGTTCACTAACTAAGCAGCCTATGAGTACAGCTGACAAGCTGAAGAACCTCTTTAATTGCAAAAGCAAATCAGTCTAAAGCCTTGGAAGGTATTTTTATTTTCAAACAAGATCAGTTATCAAACACAGACAACTAAGTCTGGAGCCAGATGGTGTAATACATTGTAAAAGCAGCACCACTTAATTATCACAACCTTTAGAGCCTCCTAGCAGGTGATTCAGATGAATCTATGGGATGAATCCAGCACATTAATCTCACAAAGTACCGTGCAGCAGATCAGTCCCCAATGCTGCTCATGATGAGGCTCAGCACATGGGAGGAAGCAAGGAGTAGTAAGGACCAGGTGCAAGGACATGCACCCATTGCTCCAGAAGTTTGGGACTGGACTTGAGCTTTCCTGTTGTTTCCAGGACTGTAGTTAACTGCCTGCTTTCTTGTTGTATTTTTACTGTCATTTTCAAAGCAGAAAATTTCCCAAAACAGGAACAGAGACACAGAGGAGCCCTGTAGGGAAGACCCAGTGTTGTCCCAAACCAGTATACAGGCTCCACACTGCAGCTTGAGCACAAAGGCAATGCTTCTCTGAACTTCTCCTGGCATGGTCAACCACCAGAAGATGCCCAGAGCTCAGAAACCATTTTCTTTTCCTACACTTTCAGGCTGTGAGCTGAGATGGGAAAATTGCTGAGGCACTGGGGAACAGCCACCAACATCCCTCTCCTGGGAAAAAAAATCAAGTGCGCAGGACAGTTTGAACTCCTTAAAAAAAAAAAAGCAGGAGAGTCCCTTACAAGCCTCCTGCAGTCAAATATAATGTATTTCCTACTGTATGTAACAACAGCAGTGGATGATGAATGAAAAATTAAAATAAATTTACAAGCTAATTTCAAGTAATTAATTCATACACTTAACTGGCTGCAAGATATGTGTATATTATAGCCTCCATTTTAACAATTACCCAAAGTGACTTGACAGGTTTAAGTGAGTTGCCTGGAGCCACATATGGAGCCACTGTCAATCAGTATTAGAGGTCCATAATGTCCCAGACTTCCTCTTTGAACAGATCTTTCTCTGCACTAGTTCAAATCCAGTGTAGCTGGTAAAGTGCAAATTCAAAAATGCTGAATTATAAAGCAAAGTAGACCTGTAATTAATTATTTTTCCAGATATTTTGACTTAAAAAGCAAATCAAAACAACTCCAGAAAGAAGTGATACTCTGCACACAGACAAAGGAATTATTCTCAAACACATTGCAAATGCTTATAATAGGAATTAACAAGACCTAAAAGCAGCCTTTGTGGGGATGCCTTAATTTTAAAAGCAATGTTCTCTAAAATGGCATTTGCATTTTAACATAATAAAACTGCAATCACATTCTAAAAGCAGGTAATATCCTGGTGTTTTAAAAAGTCTATTACTGAACGGTTAGGATCAGTTTTTTGTGTTTCAGTGTGAAAGTGAGGAAAACATTTTAAAAAGTCTACCAGTTTTTTGAATGCATTCCTTATAGACAAGAACACAAAAAATGCTTGAGACAAGCTCTTCTTTTTAAGTTGTACTGGAGAAATAACAGTATGGAAATTGCTGTTTTTCCAGAGAAGACAGACAACAAATTATTTTGAAATACCTTATTATATCCCAGGCAGGTCATATTGTGTCTTCCTTTGGCATGACAATGCATTCTGTGGTATTTGGGAACACAGTTGTTAAAGCTGCTGAATGTCCCAAATCAAATAGATCCAATAAGATAAGTAAAAGTTTTCAAGTTATTTCAATTTAAAGAAAATGAAAGCTACTTCATTTTGGGACATAGTAACTGTCATAAAATTTAGGCTTTCTTCTCCCAACATTATTCATAAAAACTTCAAGAAAATGTTTAATTATCTCTAACTAGCCTTTTGGGTTAAAATGTTGCCATATTATATTTTGCCTTGTATCCATTTCTTTTAGGAAATTTCATATCTCCCATCCTAGCCTATATTACATTACAGTTCCTGATAAGTCAGTTTGCTTCATTTCCACAACCTGAAACAAGTTACCAAGAAAAGGAAATTATGCAAAATGCACCTATTACACATGCATTGTCTTCAGTGGAAGACTAGCAGTTTCAAGAGTTTGGCAATAATGAGTCAAATTTAAAGAAATTATCATTACAAAATTTTGTACAGTCTACCAAGAAGTAAACTTCAGTTGAAAACTTCTGTTTCATCTGAAATATTCATTCTTCCATTAAGGATAATGCAGGAGACTAAAGGAAAATTTGGTTGATGTAAGAACTGGATAACCTTTAGAATGAAGTACCATTTGTTTCATCAGTCTACCTGTACAGAATTATTAGATTAAGAAATAATTTTGGAATATAAGTATCTTTATCTTTGTTGCAAGCACCAATTGAACAAGTTCTCCACTTCCCTGGAACTTGTGAATATTAAAATCAGCAGGAACAGCTTCACTATAGGACAGGACAGGGATCAGCATCATCCTGCTTCTTAATAAGATTTGTACTTGTCTGCATTCTTCTAGAGATGAGAGATAGTCTCATTACCTAACACTGAGACTCTAGGCTTGGTAAGTCGTGAGACTTTAAATCATCCTGACAGAGATCTAACTCTTGACAGTGACAATAAAGGGAATAACCTCCTCAGGTACCCCAAATAGGCAGCCAAAACAAATCAGAAGTTTTCAGTACTGAACAAAAGCAACTACCACAGAAACAGAGTACAAGGTAGATGCTTTGGTATGTAAAGCAGGGGAGGTGTGCACTTTGATACATAACAGAAAACTCCTTAAACTGAAGAGGCACAGGGAGGAGCATGTCATCTTTTACAACTTCACAGGTGAAACCAGAGGAAAGGTAAGACAGGCATATGATACATGTGAGCTGGGGTTATGACCTGGTGACTGATAGCTAAATGTTCATGTGGACAATTATCTGAAGCAGTAATAAAGTATTACAAATAAATATTAACAGAGAATAACTAAGTTTTGTCTCTAGTATCTAAAAAAAAAAAAAAAAGAAAAAAAAAGACAAAGAGGAGGAAAAAACCCCATAATTTCTATATTCTGATCCAATAATGACCTTATCCCCTTTTGGAAATAAATCTTACCTGATCAACTGTAAAGACTTTGATCCTTTCACTTCCCAACCATTTCTGAAATTCTTTTTTCCAGTTTTTCACCAGACTCCCAGGGGTGACTACCAGTGCTCTCCTTAGTATAGGTTTGCATCCATAGGGCCCTTGACGCAGAAGAGTCCAGACAAGTGCAATGCATTGCAGGGTTTTTCCTAAGCCCATCTCATCAGCAAGAATAGCTCCAAATCTGCCACTAACTCTGCAAGATGTAATGAGGTGCTGGTAACATTTTAAATGACATAGCTGTAACTATTCACAACTGCTTTAGGGATTTGCTTCTGTGCTCGTTTTCTGAAGTATGAAGAATCTATTTATACTTATTATCTCTACTGTAGGTTTTTATTCAATTGTACTATAAGATCTTAGAATGAAAATTCTCATTTTCTACAGTAATTCATTAGTCATCTGAAACTAAATTTTAAATCTGCTTTTAGAACTAGAATTATTATCCAATACCTTAAGGAATCTATGATTTGAGAAAACACTTTTGAAAAAAATGCTGTATTTTTTTCACAGGTTGAAATAACATCTTTTTTATTCTAAATGCCTGAATTATAAATTACATTAATAACTTTGAATTATATGAAATATAGATCCCAGAAGGCAGTGTTCTTCAGCATGGCTTTGATTATATCTGTGTTTACAAAATCTGGTATGCAGAAATGACAGGACTTTTGGTGCACTAGCTTTTCATGATATCTGGCAAAATGATGGCAAGTGTGATGCTACATTTAGGTAAGAAAAAAACTTTTGCAGCCTCTTTTGGGAGAAAATTATTAATATTAATTAACTGAACAATTGCTCAGAACTTTCCAAGCTGTTATGTTTCAGACATGGGCATGAAAATATGAATATTCAAAGCCAAAAGGGTAATTATTACCTTACCTCATTCCCATTACACATTCATATAGAAATATAATTCCTTCTTTCTGATGTGGGCGGAGATTATTTGCAATGTAGGGATCTACAACTACATCCACCACAGGCAAACCAGCCTTATTGAACATCCACTGGTGACTTGCATTTGGTCTTGGCATAACTAGAGAATCTTGAAGTTCAAAGCATAATCAAGTATTACACAAAAGCATTACTTTTAGTCTGTTAGCAAAACCTGTTAAAGTCAATTATCTAATTGCTGTTAAAAATACTGATTATTATATTGACCACTCTCAGACTGAAAATGCATTTATAAGTACATAGATTGCCTTCTATATAAAAACATTATTCTAAAGAGGTTTTCCAAACAGTTTGTATTTTTCTCAAAGGTAAAGGTGATAAAGTGAGAAATATGAGGGGGTTTTTTCTGATGAGGTGAAACTGCCTACCTACCAAAAGTTGCTTGATGACTTTGAATTCATAGAGCAAAATTAGAAGTTCCAAAATACTTCTGAATTGAAAGTCTAAGAAATAAAAAACCATAAACAATGACCTACTTAAAATCTAAATACTGCCTTACAAGGGGATATTCTTGCAAAATGCAGAAAGGTTTCTCTGACCAAGAAACAGAGATAAAAGCCACTGATTTGCTAAAGAAAAATAAGGAAGGATTGAGTGTGAGCTGATAAAGATTGCCACAGTGCATGAATAAAAGAAGTTGACAGGTTTGAAGACATACAGAGGCAAAGAGAGAGTGATATATTGAACAACACCTGAAAAATAGTTTTGTTTGCCATCATCTGTTTACAAACATTATAATTTTGCTAGACAATGTCCATTGCTTCTGCTGCTGCTACACACTTTCACTGAAAAATTATATTGTCAGAGGACAAAATGAGAAAGCATTTTATGGCTTCTGGTATTTTTATGTAACTAGAGTAGATCTATACTGTTAATTTATTCATGTGAATAGGTTGGTTGAAGGCTTATATTAGTCAGGGAGATTTTGTTTTCAACTTGCAAAGGGTTGAGTTCTGATGGATTAAATCAAACTGCATGAGTATATTTTTAAGAGCAAGTGGTGACAAAAAGATAAGTTTTCTGACAAAAATTTGGATGAAAATGAGGAAGAAATAAGACTTGGATAAACACTGGACTAAAAGCTTAGAAATTTTATGTGGAAGACGTAGCTTTACATCTTTGTGACTGTGCTCTGTTCTGCTGGCTTTCCATTCTGTAGAAGCTGCATTTTAATCAAGTATAACCACAGACTTCAACATGAAAACCCCTGACTGTTCCAATACCAAGGTCCTGGTCTTGTAAAGTATCCCAGTATCTTGTGCAAGAGGTTATGCAATCAGGCATTAAATAATGTGATTCTCCTGTGCAAGCAAACCTAAAGACTGAGAGAGTCCAACCTATTGATGTGTTGAGAGCTCCCGAAATCTGATAGGAGGTACTCAAATTCACCAGAAGTCACAGAAGACAACTGGAATAAAATGTAACATTTCAACAAACTAGTGCAGAAACAGCAAAGAATGTGTGTTTTATATTGGCTTTTTTTGATCAGATTTTCAGTTAGGAAGCTAATGCAGCAGCATCTTGCAATCTCAGGAAGGAACACTCTTAGATAAAATGTAATCAAGTTAAATTAAGACCAGAAGCTGGTGTTAATGAGGATGCTCCACAAAAGGGCCAGTGGTATCACTAATTACCACTTAATTAAGATTTCATTGTTTATTTACATAGCAGCTGCTTCAAAAAGCCCCACAGTATCAGGATATGAGATAAGAACTTGGATGGAGGTATTACAATAAGAATGCAGAAAAAGTTGTATTCTTTTAAATAAGCATTGCTCTGCTTAGCAACATTTTTTTACACTCATTTTTATCTTGCATCTGAAAGATAGAGCTACCAGCAGAATATAGCTCCTAAATAGTTTGTAGACAAAAGAATAGTTCTGCTTAAATAAGCAACACCACTTCCTGCAGCTATCAAACATTTATAGGCTCCCTCTTACACAACTGCTTAACCAGCCTGTTCCTATACAGTATGTGAACTCTCATGGCTCTTCAGCACATAGTACTTCTAGAACTGTAAAACTAAACATTTATTCTAAAACATATCAGGTTGAGTTTGAGTACAGTAGTTACACTCACTGTCTGTGAAGGATCAGGTATTGACAGAAGCAATTCCCTCAAAGTGGCATAACTTTTCTACTACTCATCCTCCACTGCAATTACTGTGCTGCCATGTTCTGGCTGCATTTCACTGACCCCAGCAGGAAGCTGCAACTCATCTAGAATTTCTGCTACGTGTCAGATTGTTTCAATGATCAATAAACTCATTTTCTTTGGCAAAATTCTCTACCCTAAGGTGTTTCCATAACCATCTCTAACAGCTGTGAAAAACTTTATGCAGTGCAGAGTATTTTACTTGTTAGAAACTCTCATGACAAAAGCCTAACATGGTTAAACACTAATACTATACGCCAGAAATACTTGTCAGAGGATGTTCAAAGAAACTGTAAAACTTCCATCTTACTTGAGGTGTTTGGATCATGGCGAGGTTTGCAGCTTTGAGAATCTTTGAGCATGTTCTCTTTAGTACTGGGTTGACAGACATTTTTGAATGGTTTACAGAATGGTTTTGTGTTAGTTTGAGATAATGCAGTTGCATCTGTGTCGTGAGTCCCTATCCCAGCCTGAAAACACCTGCCACTGCTGAAATCATCTGCTGAAATAACACCCATCACTTCAATTTCCTTTCCGCCAACCATCAGTGTTTGACCTTCATCAAGACTGTCTAGCTCTTTAGCTTTATATCCAGTACCTAAAAGAACACAAAAATGAAATAATTAGGACAACACAGCAAATAGTACTTCCTTAACACCACTACTCATCTACAGGAAAGAAAAACTGTGAAAAAGTAACTGATTCTGAAACATTTAATTGTTATACACAAAGCCTTCCCCTCCTTGACAGAGTGATATGTGGGTGCTAATAATCAGAATTAGATAGCAGAGTATATGAGCAAAGACTCAGTCATTCTCATCACCAACCAAGTCTACTGAATCTCAAACAGCTCTTCAAGAGAACTTTTAAAATTAGCCCCATATGGTAAAATCCAGAAGTTTGCCTTAATAACCATCCTATGTCCTTTTCCCTTTCTTTCATGTCCCCAAAAGAAGTCTCCTAACCCCTCTTGCTGTTGATCTAAACAGTGTATTCTACTTTTAAAATAATTCTAAATTAGATTTTTTTACACTTACAGATTCAGATGCATCTGAAATCTTCACTTTTACATATGCTCTGAAACATGCTCTGATTATTGCCAAGATTTATGAACAAGTTCAGTAGTTGTTTGGCTCAGTCAGGTGGGCATTCTGAGGGCAGCTACAAATACTACTGGTCTACACAGCTACAGCTGCCACTTCCTTTCAAGACAACAGTGTAGGAAAAAGTGGGGGCTCCTTCTTTTAAATAGCATTCTACTGGTTGAAGCTCTCACATAAAAATCAGAGGACATATATAATTTATTTTCTTAACTCAGAGAGGTCAAAGCCACATCTCTGTTTCAGAATTCTTTACCTCAATTGTTGAATTTGTGTAAATTTGGATAAACAGGCTTGGATCCTTAGTCAGGCCAAACAAACAAAAGACATGACTGTGTAGACCAGCAGTTAAATCATTCAGCTGTAAAGAAAGAAGCAAGGCCTCTCAAGGCACATTTTATCCAAAACTCCATATATAAAGACTCCTGGAAGCTGCTGGCAAAGCTCAGGTCTGCTCCTTCTAGGAATGTGAAAGACTGGAAGGTGAAGGTCTGCATTTGAATTCCTTTAAGAGGAAAAAATTACTGAGGTGTTTCACAGTCTAAGCAAGTGCTGAAAAATAGTCTGGCCAAAAGGGAAAAGGAGATGCTTTTCTTCCTGTCCTCTGAAAGTATTCAGAAAGCACACAGTGAACCTTGTTTGGCTCTTGAAGGAGCACTTGCTTTCAGAAAGAGCTGAAGATGCCTGAACACAAAAGAATACATGTGTCCTCTGAAATAGGATGCTTAGGGAGGGCATTTATGATCTCCTTTGCCCTGCATTTTTGTCTGCTGTCATTACCTCTGCACAGCTTCAGACTGAACATACTGAATACAGGTGTATCCCTGTGCAGATTCTGGTCAGAAAAGTCTAATTCTAAGACAGGAAGGGTTTTAAGGGTAGATGGAAACTGGGAAGCAAAAAGCAAAACTTCAAAGCTCAACTGTTTATGCAGCTGCCAGAAATAACCGTTTCTGTAACATACAGCAATTTACAAGAGAGCACGTCCTAAATTCTTTGCAATGCATTATTAAGGAATTAGGACATTGCAGGGGAGAACAGAAAGATGTTCTGCTGCCTCAAAAATGAGCTATAATCTGTGCTGATTTTAGGTTCCCTTGTGCCATCCTTGATCCAACCCTGGTAAGCCTAAGGAAAAAAAGAAAAATCCTTCCTTTGCCTTCTTCTTCCCATTTAAAAATAATAATCCTGAGGGCTCATACACATTCTCTATAAACTTCCCAGTATTATATACTGTTTTGGAGGTAAGCACCACTACTGGTCCTTCCCCTCTCACTCAGTGAGCTAAATAAATGCAGAAATTTAAAACTCACACTGCTTAAATTGGTCAGTTTATTATTTTCTCAGAATCAATAAGAATTGAAAGCAACTCTAAGTGGGCAAATTAGCACTAATGACATTGGTATTGCTGTGCCCTCTGACACCATCAAACACGGTAAAAAAACTTTCACCAAAGAAAATCACAATGTTCATTTTTCTATTGTGTTTGCTGCTAATTCAAGAAGACAGAACTTGAAAAAACACAAGAACAACAGGGTGGTGGCTGATGCATTCCAGGCATTACTCTCTTTCACTCTGCCTTTTTCAAAAACAAGCAAGTCTGTACATATATTGCTTTGCTATAAATAAATTCAAATTAACTACTAAGTCACAGACTGATTTGCAAATCAAAACTGCCTGGTCCTAACAAGGCTCACAATATCATGATTGTAACAAAAGAGCAGAGAAGCCATCTCTGACCTAAAATTAATCAAATTATGCTTTGCAGAAACATTGTCCAATTCTACTCCCTTATAGAATATCTTTTGGCTCCATTAGCAAAGTTAATTCTTGCTTTGCTTTCAGTAAAAAATTACTGCTTCAAGTTGATGGCAGTCTATGGTTTGCAAGTCTTATTTTTAACTCTGATATCAACCCAAACTATGTCTTACAGCAGCAGCTGCTGCTAAAACTACGAGACTAAAAATTGCTACACAGTTGACTTTGGCTGGGCTGGAAAATGTTGCTGTTTGCCTGTCTTTCCAACAAAGATAATATTTTTAGCTGTTTGACTGTCTGAAATGTAGAGATCCAACCTCTGAAATTCCTGATTGCCCTACTGCTAACTGGAATATCTACAAGAAACTTACCTGTATCTTTTCCCAAAATTTTAACTCCTTCACTTCTGCATTACGTGAGCAACCAAAATCAACAATTCATCTCTCATTTGGCATTTCTACTGAATTAGTACAGCCAATGATTTCCAGATCCTCTCCTTGGACTAGCATTTAGTGTTTCTGTGAATTATGTTATTCAGCCTGCTCCAACCTCCCCCATGCATCTGCCTTAAATGTAATAAATATAATTTCTTGCAGTCTTCCCCCCACCTCGAGAAAAAAGACAAACCAAAAGCAAATCCAAAATTTCTACTGTTTTTTCATCCTGTGGTCAAAATTGGTATGAAGAACTAAAATATCTGAAGAACTGGGTCTCTGCTAATTCAAAGCACAGTGATTTTCTGCCAGGTGTTCCCTTGAGCAAGTATGCAATTCTACAGTACCTCTGCCAATGTCTTTGCCTTCCATATCTTTCAATATTACTGACTTTCCCTTTGTAATAAGAATAGCATCGCCTTCCCACTTCTTGTGCTTTTTCTTTGATGCCTTACACCACACGACACTGAAATATTTCACAAGGCAGTCAGGTGCTTCCTGAGCTGCTTCTTCCTTTGCAGTCCCTGATGTTGGCAAATACAGTGCATCTAAAAGGGAAATAAAATAACAAAGAATATCTCAAGTTTTCCTGACAAAGTGTACAGTCTTTTGCATTTCAAAAAATCAAGGACAATCTATACATTTCGTCTTATAAAAACAAAGTGGTATATTTCATTTCCTTATGGTAAATTTGGATTGAGACAGAACACCACATAAGGACTCATCCTGAAAAAAAAAAAAAAGAACAAAACCAAAACAAACCAACATTACATTGTTTCAGAAAGTATGCACTTACAGAGAAATCAGATTACTTGTTGCATTAGTAAGTGGCCTCCCAATTTGACACATATACAAGACAGTAAGAATGGAAAAAGAATAAAAGGAAAGGCTGAAAAAAAACAACAAAAGGGGAAAGGGAAATGATCACAGGAGAAAATGAAAACAGGGTCCTCATGAGATGGTGCTAGGCAATGTTCTGAAAGCAAGGGCAGCAACACAGAACTCAGAAAAGGGAACAAAGGAGTCCAGGAACCAAATCTGGAGCTGAAGTCATCTGTACTAAGTGGCAGAATAACAACAACTGTAATAATACAAAATATAATTTCAAATCCCTTCTTTGCAACCTTCAAAAATAAGTAATTGTGTAAATCTTGAAACAGACCATCTCTTGAGTATGCACCAACCCAAACACTGTTACTAGGCTTAGATTGATTTAGAGTTGTCAGCAGTTACCCAGCTGTGTCATGGATGCAAATATTAATAGGCAATATTTAGGTTAATAAGGTTAAGTAATTGTAATAGAACAGACAGCAGCTGACTATAACATTGATTAAGAACAAACACATACTTTCAAGAGTTAGCAATCTGAAACAAGTGATGGTAGAGAAGTCACCAGCATTACCTAAAGGAATATCTGTAGCATTCCTTTTCAGCACATGCACAGCTTCAAAAGGAGAATCAGACTAATTTTCATTAAAATACCCTTGCATGCTGGTTAAAAGCTTAAATCTGTTTGCTCCTTTGATTCCATCTGGGATTCAACACTACACAAATCTGTTACAGAAAAGCGCTTATGCCATAGAATAACCTTTCCAAAATTTGCAAGTGTGCTGGTATTTAAAGGAGAAGCAGCAAGAGGAAATTCTTGCTCACAGTAATAGTCTGACAAAGAAGCAGCTTCACCACTTCTACATCAAGTCTACATATTCTCAAAACTGCAAAATACTTGTAAGCTACATGCCTGAAATGAGTGCAATTTTTTCAGACTACTGTTTACTAAAAAGGTACTGTCTAAATAAAAATGATGTATTTATTGAGTTGAATTTTCTTTCCAAAACACTTTAAAACTGTATTGTCTGTAAAGAACTCCATGCTAACACAGTGCCTAAAGCAGACAGGATTTTCCATATGTAGATGTTTCTTCAGTGCATTAGCCAACATCTGTAGTTTCATGCAGCAGATGTGTCCCCATCTCCAAGGAATAACAGAGCAGCTACTGAACACTGGCATTTCACAGAAGGATAAGAATAAGGAACAGAGTAACTCTTTTTAAAATATAGGGAGTTTTTGTAGATTAATCTTGGTAAATAAACCAGACAGTAACAAAAAAAACCCTTGCAGCTCTGCATAAAAGGCTCTATTGGATCTTCAGTAAACACAAGAGATAAGATTTAGAGAAGTGAGAGAGAGAGGGGGAAGAGAGGAAACTTGTAGCTTGCAAAAGATTACTTTTATTTTATATTGAACTTCTAATACAGATAAATACATTATTTTCTTTTTGTTTTCAAACTGATTCTCTTAGTTTAATCAACAACTACTTTCCTTATATTTTTAAGTTATTACTGCAAGAACTGCAGATTTCACTGCAAAATTTTCTTCTTCTCTCTTGAAGAATGGCCATCCACAAACAAATGACCACCTCTTTGTCACCTTCACTGACCTCCCACATGAGTTTGGTGACCCCTGAGATCTGTTTTATGCTCACTGCTCTTTTACTCAGGGCATCCTGGATGGTATTAGCTGAATCACCAATAGCCTTAACTTTCAAGTCAATAATAAGTGTTCAAACCCTTCTTATCCCTGCTTCATTTAAAACAATTAGAAAACCAATAATTTAGAAATAAAGCTGGAAATTTATAGCTTTTTGTAATAGTGATTTTAAATTTCCAAAGCAACTTGTCCCCAGTATGAAGGAAACTGGGCACCAACATTCTATGCAATACTACCACGTTCCTTTGGGGAAAATGAAAAATTATATCCTCTGCAACATTCAGATTTCTTCCTTCAATTTGTCTTTTGAATAACCATAACTTCTGCTTACAGAAATATTCAATAACAATCTTTCTGTAGTACATAAATTATCTTCCTTTAACCAACAACTCCAGTATAGTTTCAGATAAAAGTGTAAGATTTTTTTTTATTAAAAATTTTTATGTAAAAATAATTATATCCTCTCAAAATTATCTTCCATATAATTTCCTTGCATAAGAAACCTAAACCTGTTCACCAGCAATGCTGATTAGGTACTTGCATTCAACCTTCTTTTTATCTTATCAGTTTTGTTTGTATTCAGCTCCACACCTATTTAACTTTAAAGATTATTCCAGTGCAATAGCAGAATATTCAAATTCAATAAATACAGTGTCGTGAGCTTTTCAGGAATTGAGGATGGTATGTTATGCACAGGAACTAAGTTCAGTGTTTGATACAGGGGTACAGTGAGCAGTGGATTTAACAGAAACCCCTTGCTGCTCAGCAGTCATAGACAATATCTGAAATAGAGCTGGATTTGTTGCAACCCTGCAAGACAAACTGCAATTGTACCTTCTGAGCTCTGCAGTTAATCAGTTCAGAGTGAAAATAATAAGTAACAGCAACTATGCATACACTGTGGTATGAGAAACATCAGGAAATCGTGCCCACTCATTTCTCTCCCAAGCAGTCAAAAGCCCAGCCTGGCAGTGAGGTTTGCTTAAGCATGAAGAAATGGTAGCAGGAGGCATGGCTCTCCTCCCGAAGGAAGGGCTAGGGAACTTTACAGACATGGCTAACAAAGCTTTGAAAAGCTCCCACAAATAAAGCTTTCTCCCTGTGGCTGAGAAAACAAGGGCTTAGGTTTCAAGATATAAACCATAGCCTCGCTGATATGAGGAAAAGTTCCAGCAGCCCCGGGAAGGTGATGATTTACAGAAATCAGGACGGGATCCAGGAGAGGGGACGGGGAGCATTCCAATGGCAAACTAGTTTAACCAGTTTCTGATGAGCAGGACTTGGAGAAAATGCATGGATGAAGTGCGTTCGGTTACTCCCAATGCAGCTCGAAAGTGGCTGCATCAGAAGCCAAGCTCCCCGAGGCGACCCAGGCGTTCATGCTCGGGGCACGGCGGCTGCAGCCCCCCGAGACACGCGTGTTCTGCGGGGAGCGAAGGACGCTCCTGCCAGCCGGGCACGGCAGCTTGGCCTGGGTGTGGTTTAGTGCACGGCTTAACCCCATCCACCCGCAGGCTGCTGCCAAAGCCCGGGAGCTCACCTTGCCTTCCCTCTCCCGCTCGGTTTCCCATCCACCAGCTGCAGCAAAGCCAGCTCAGAAAATCCCATCACCAACTGCAGTCAGTGTAGGGAAGGGGTATGTGCAGTTTGGACCAAGGAGACTGGGAGGCTGCCCATTTTTTTGTAGCAGCTACTGATGGGGTGATTTTTAAACCGTGGGTCCTGTGTTACCTCCACATCTGAACTTCCATGATGTAACCATGTGTGAAATGACAGGTGAGTTTTCCCTCAACTGCTCTGAATCTTCTCAATAAAAAGTACTGTCACAATGCAAAAATTACAGCTTAGAGAAGACAACTTTGATCCAAGTTGTACTCTATAGCACTAAGGAACAATTAAGAAATAGAGGGAGGAAATAAAAAATCTGAACTGCAGTAAAAGAAGACGGGCTTTGAATGAATCACAGCCCAAACTCAATGTCAGTGCCCAGCTGTAGCCTCTGCAGGGACTCTGCTCAGGTGCCACCAGTCTGCTCCATGGAGCTGGCACCACCTCTTTCTTCTGAGCAGAGAAAGTAATCGAAAAGTTCCTTAATTAAATCAGTTTGTAACATTTTGAGAACAGACATTTACATAGCAGTTAAATGTCTAGGTGCCTATGGAAGATCTATATGTCACACACTCCTAAGATACCCCAGGAATATTTAAAGAAATATGAGTCAGATAGCATTATCTTTCACTTGCAAAGCTATTTCAGGCTAATCATAAACTTAATACTATGTTAACATGTAAATGTATATCAGTGTGTCTCCAACATGGAAAAATATGTAATAACTCTTCCCATAGCACTTCTGTGAGACTTCAGGAGGAGTGCAAACATTAAGAGTCAACCTGGCTTGCCCTAAACCTACAGGAATCAATGACACTTGGGATTACATCTCAGAGTAATTTGATTACAACCCAGTGCTTTGTACCTCTCTTTCCAAGACAAAATGTATTTGTAATTAATTTTGCATGTATGAACATAGATAACAAGCTCACCTACAGACTGATATTTCAAGCAATTATATTTTCTTTAGAAAACACATCATTGTTCTAAATCCAAAATTATTTTTAAACAAAAAAAGTAAATGATGAAATATTTTTAAGATTTTCAAACTTCTGTTTCAAAGTTTCTTAATAATCTGAAAAGGCAATCAAGCTAGCTTCTAGATTCCTGACCATGCAATAGTATGGGGATTTCCTTCAGTAGATTTTGTTTTACAAAGCTAATAACTTTGCCAGGCCTTCACGAGTCCATAGTACATCTTCCATGCTAGCTGTCTCAGTTTAAGCACACCCATTCACACACACACACTCAATCTACATAAAAACCAGCAGTGAAAGAAAAATCACTGTTTATAAAAAAAAAAATATCACTAATTAATCCAGTCTTAGTCACAATGAACTCTTATTCCTTGTAGACGCTCTACTCACTCAATACAAAGAATCTAAAAATCTGCAGAGGAGATAACACTTTTTTTTTTTTTTTTTTTTGGCTAAAGTAAAATTTCCATTCCTGAAAGCTAAAAGGTCTTAGAAAAACTGTGCAGTTTGCACAGTCTCCCAGCTTAATTTTTCAAGAATTACACACTGGACATGCTCTGAGGCCCAGAATAGGTTTCTCTGTAGTCACAGCTTTCACTGCTCAGACCTTTCACTTCTCAGACCTAAGTCGAGTTTCTTCCACAATTCCTGCAGGAAATTTTTCCATGGCCCTCTCCTCAAACCATCTTCCTCTCTCCAGGCACCAAACAGGTAAGGATGGCAGAAGGGACAAGGACCAGCTACAAGGCAAAGCAATTTCAGAGATGAAGCCTGACAAGACTATTGCTGGTAAGGAAGGCTGATGTTGAACCAGTGGAAAATTGGCAACTGGGTAAAAGACTGGAAGCCTGAGCTGGGAACAGCATGCAGGGAAAGGCTAGAAACCAGACAGGGAGTAAAAGAGTAAGAAGGCAACAGGATATGTGAGGAGGATGGCTGGGGAGAACCATTCAGGCAGACTGAGACTAGGGTCCAGTAGAAGAATCAAGGACCAGACAGAGAGTTGCAGCTTTCTGAGTGGGAGGTGGTGCAAAAAAACCCACTTACTGCCTCTCATCTCTGACTCGTAAAATGCAAGATTCACTATGAAAATGTACAGCTGGTAAACACTGAGGGAAATCACAGGACAACTCAGGAGGAAAAAAGGAGAACAGGAGCAGATTATGCAATAACAGGGAAAACAGGAGTGGAAAATGACAACAGAAAAAAACAACTAAAGACAACATGATATTGACACACAACAATGGCAAGCAGCTGAGCACAGAAGGGCACTGGCTGCACAAAGACATGAAGGGCACTCATACAAACACAACATACTGGTAAACAGGGCCCATTCCCCCCATCCTTCAACTTTTTCCCTAATTCAATTTTTAAGACTACCACGGTGGTCTTAAAGGTAGTCAGCTTAAAAATACTGTAATTATAACACTGTTCTATAAAATTTTAGACTCTGGTTTGGTAGCTGCTCTACAGGTGAATAGGACCTGCAATGGAAGATTTAGGTGCAATGTAAGAGATGGAGGTAATTAAGACCCTGAACTGGATCCTGCAAGACAAACTGAAATCAATTCTGAGTTTAGGACCAGCAGAAGACCCAGAATCAGACAAGTATCTTCTAGTGGGCAAATCTACCTAGGCAAAGCAGAAGCTAAAGCTTGAATCATTGTATCATGTGCAAACCTCGCTGGGCAAAACACTACATTCCTTGATATTAATGGTGTACACTGAATTCAGTGACATCTTAAGGCAGTAATTTGCTTTATTACTTTAAAGAGGAAAAATAAGGTTTTCAACCCTGTCTTACACAGATGAAAATATCAAATTATATGGAATAATCTGTTTAGAAATGCTAATTTGCCCCCAAACCCAAAAGATTAATAACCTTGTGACGCAAAACCATGCTACCCACCTGCCCACCACCCCTATGACCCATCTTCCATCAAGTGAATAGTTCTAAGGTTGTGAAGTCAAGCAAAGTTTAAAGATGTCAAAAATTAGGTGTCCCAGTGACTTGATCTGTGCCACTGTGCATACACATTCATGATAAAGTCTTTAGAGAAAACCTGCTGCACTACACTGCCATGGGACCCCTTGCTCATTCAGTGCAGATCTGAACTGCTGAAAGGAAAAGCAGCAGGGAAAAGGCTGCTGTTGTCTCTGCCATCCCTGCATTGCTTTATTGTAAACTGCAAAAGGTGTGGGATGGACAAGGCTGCAAGGATAGAGAGTCCAATCTTGTGGTTAGATAAGCTGAATAATGCCCTGAAGAACTGGACTCTACCTGCATGTCTTCTGGAGTCTTTGTGACGTAAAGAAAGTCATTTAACCCCAAATTCAGCAATAAACATTTGCTGAGCGCCTGATTGTGATTCAGTCTTGCTTGTATTAATAGTGAACACTCATGGGTGTAACTGGAAGTTGTGGTTGGGAAAGATTAAGTGTACAGTATCCTAAAGCACTGAGACAATGCAGTCCTCCATGATTCAGTCTGCACCTTCCATAAAAGTAGGACTTTCTGGTGTTATTCTCTCTGCCTCAACTGGCACTTTATCTCCTAAAAGGTGGAGATTACACCAACTTTTGGTCTCACAAGGATGTTGTAAAATGTAATTACATCTCATAGGCACTCAGATACTATCAAAATGAGCACCAGAGGAAAAAAATTTAGCTAATTAATTCAAAATTGTTTGAAAAACGTGCTGAGAACAAGGTGTAGCTCTATAACTGAACAAAGAGGTGGAAAGAAAATACTGAATAGTGACTCACTGAGTTGACACAATCCATTCTGTGAACTGGCAAGGAAACCTACAGAAATAAACCTTAATCATGTACTTAATGACTATACCCAATAGAATGTGAAAACTGGGTTCAGGTTGTGCTATTTGTGAGTTTCTGAACACTTAAGTATGTAACCTTTATTTTCAAATAGGAACCTTCTATATATAATAACAAAGTTCGTAGATGTAGTTAATACAAACATGTAGGAATAATCCTCTCATCACCATTTAATGAAACATTTACTTCTTAAGGGTGTCAGCTGTAGAGGAGGGAGGATGGAGAGCACATACTTTCAAAATTACAGCTCCATGGCAGAAAACTATTCTTCGTAAACCTCTCAGCTGTCTAAAAATCCAACTGACTCCAGCTTTCACTGTAAAAATTTAATGAACTAAGCTGAAAGCTTCTGTCAAGTCCACAGAAATAGATGTGCAAGTCCTATTATCAAAGGAAAAAGCAGCATCATTGAGAATTCTGAAAGGCTGCAGGCATCATTTGGTGCAGTGAGCCAGATCAGCTGGGTAAAACATTGGAACCAGTCAAATGCCATCCAAATTGACTGTTTATTATACTTCTTAATGTTGCCATCCACATTGAAAGTTGTTTTGATTAATTTGTCAAGTAAAGGGGGTTTTACTTCAAAAAAATGAATGCAGACATGATACCCAAAAACAAAATTTATTATTGAGTTCTGTAAATATTGAATGTTATTGCAATAAATTATAGTGTAAATGTGATATGAAAATACTCTAAATATTTAAATTACCAAAAACCCCACATTATTAAAAAATAGTTAACAGACTATTACACAGTCACAGGCTAATTGTAGCCTGCTCAAAAAGCAGTCATTTTTGGAAGCAGTTTGCAGATATAAGTGTTCATCCTTTTGTGTTTAAATGTAAATGGAAGATACTCAGCTAAACCCATACATGGTACTTTGAAAATACATGGTATGACATTCTCTTAAGCATTTCTTATTACTTCTGTCATTTTTTCAGAAAAATAGAACTATTTCTGTACTATACAAAACCTCTCTTTCTAAAATGCAGACTTAGATCTGTAACAAAAAGCAAGCAGGCAGAAAAGGATTTATTAAGATTACATATCCTTCATATTAACATCTGTTTTAGCACATACTGGAAGTAAAAACACATTTAATGTCCTGTTTGTGTTTGTTAATGGCCATCTTTGACTTCCCTGGATTATAGTAAAGAGTCCTTAAAATACAAGTAATCAGTAGAAGTTATGCCCACTGTCACAAGCATGAAACACAACATATTCCTGTCCTAAATTATTTAAACAGGACTGTTTAAAATTTATGACATTATCCTGGGAAGAGGCACACAAAGGATGAGTCATATTTTTTAGAATTTTCATGTGTTATGCTGCAATGATTACTTGCAGAGTGGCTGACGAAATATTTGGAAAGGGAAGAAGTAATCTTTCCAAATCAAGTTACATAACTTTGATTTACATAAATGTAATCCATTCAGTAGTCCAAGCAGAAAAGTAATATTTATGGCCCAAACACAAAAACCTAGAGCTTTAGTTGTAACTCTTACCAGGAAAGCAAAATAGAACAGAGAAGATGAAGGAAGGAAGAGAAGAAATTCATCATTGTGGAGGTACAAGGTGCTTACTGTGCTGCCTTTGCTGGCTCTGGATGTAAGAAAACTGAATACAATTTAAATTGCATAGAAATTCCAAGGCATATGATTCCATGTAGGAAGCCTTAAATTGGTGATGTCTTTAACAGAGCCTACTTTATGTCAACCCTGCCTATTTCTGAGCTGACCACTTACATAAGGAAACGCTAGAAGACATGGAGATGTGGCAGCTTTCCATCAGCAGACCAGCTCTACTTGCTATTCCCAAAGGATTGCTTTGACCCTTGGTGTCACTGGAAAGCCTCTACAGCACATTCAGCTCTTCTTATCAACTGCCCTTATGTGCATCTCGTTGGGTATGAGCGTGCCTATGAACATAAGTGCATGGGCATGCTCATGAGAGAAGGATGAGATTCAGGAAATGATTAAATTTATCTGTATTTCCTCTGAAAACAAGATTTAGAGATACCCACTAGATCTTCAGAGCTAAAGTTTCTGAAACTCTCCAAGCACATTTAAGTTCTGCCCTGCTGAAAAATATCATCAGTGCTATCTCATAAGTTCAATTAGGAATTGTGTATTTTCAAAACTAAAATACAGCAAATTAGCACATACAGTTACATAACAAAAACTATTCTGAAAGGAATAGATTTTATCTAGCAGAATTAATTACAGCAAACAGCAAAGGCTAAATTCCCTAAAAGAACTTAGTCCAGTCCTTTACTGCACACAGAATATGCAGCACTCTGAATCACAGAGCTACAACCCTTATTTTCCAGGCTACTGCTGGTCTTTCTGCAAAAGAGCTGGGCCATTACCTATCCAGCTGGACAGTCCAATAGCTCTGAAATCCTTACTGCCCCAAAAGAAGAGCACACATGCTTGAGATCCTTGTCTGCCACCTCTGCATCAAAACAAAGTGGCTTCCTCAATAAGGCTGTCTGTTACTGGCAAAAAACTACAGACACATTTTCTTGCTTTCATTCAAGGTGCTCACAGCTGAGAACTCCCTGATCCACTCTCAAGAGTGCAATGTGCTCAGGCTGGACAGGTTTTCCTAAGAATCAGTTGTCATGGACTACATCCAAAGTGTAACAAACTAATTCTGAAAATGACCACCTTCTGTGTTTGTTAATGACTTACAAATGAAGACAAGCTTGAGTGAGGTTTTTTAGAAATGGCCAAAGACCAGCTTGATGCCAAGTTTCAAGTACTTTTTCAAAAGCACAGGGAAACTTGAACTCTACAAAGGAAAGATGATACAAATTCAATATATGCTAAACAGAGTATTCTCCCTGCAATTTGATTCACAGGAAAAAGATGAGTCACCAACAAACACTTTTATAGAACACAGACATTACAGCCTGAAAGGAGGTAATGCAGCATAAAGTAGCTTGGCCAAACTGATAGTTAATGCTACTAAGGTCATCTTGTCATGTACAACCTGCTGCCAAAGCCTCCTGACAATGCAAAGCAATGCAAACATCACTTGGGTGAAACCTGCAGAGCTTACAAGTCAATTTTGTTTGGAGGTGGCTTACAGTGCAGCCCAAAACAAATGTCATATTACAATAGAGAACACAGCAATAGCAATAGTAACATACTGGCTTAAATACTGTATTTCTGTTATGTACCACACATAAACATTTTGACTTAACAAAATGGTATTCTTAAAACAATTGACAAGTGGCCTATGTAAAATTCATCTGCAGACTGCTGCTGAGTTACAATACATTACTTCTGTCACATGACATTCAGTGATTAATAACAAATACAACTCAACACTACTGCAAGTTTTTATCTGATGCAATGCAGGACACAAACAACACTGTAGCAACTAACCACAGGCACTCCAACATCCCTTCTCCCCATCCCCAAACTAGATAAACACTTGGTACAATTGCATCAGTTAAATGAAAACTAAAAATAAAAAAAATTAAAATCAGTAATTTATAAAATGGTTTACTTATTTCAAGCATGCAGAAAGTTCCAAACTTTGAAAATTAATGTATTTTGAGAAAGTATCAGCAATACAGGCAAGGCTCTTAAAACAACACATAAAGCAAGCAAATGGTGACACACAGAATACTGTCAACAAAATGACTAAGCCTTAACTAAACTGGGTCCTGAAGTCAACCAAATCTGGAGGGGAATGTAAGCCAGTGGAATTATTTTTTCATTATATTTATGTCAAATTATGCTAGTTATTGTGCCTAACTATAAATGAAAATCAAGATCCAAAAGGGAATGGCCAGGAAACAATGACTTCTTTTAAAAAAATAATAATTGCATATGCAAAATACAAAAAATCAGTAGCATTTTCCAAGTCTGCAGTTTTGTTAAAAAGCAAATAGAAATCATAAATTATGTGGAGCAACTGCTGATTAAGTATTCAATTTAAATTATATTATATTCTTCTTGTGTGAGCAATACAGAGCCAAACAAGATGTTAAACTGAAGAGAAATCTGGATGCATCAACAAATCATTCTCTGTAATCACTAGGATAAAACTGTGAAAATCCCATAGCATTGCACAAAGGCAGGGGCAGTGGGGAATGCCAATGCCTACAGATGGCTGAGCTTTCCTTGGGTTTTCTGACCCTCATCCACCTCCCCACATACACAAATCAAAAGCAAGGTTTTCAACTATTTTACCACTGAACAACTGTCAGTTTTACAAGGAAGAATTGACATTTGGTTACTTAATGTTCAAAGGAACTTCAGGAAACTCCATCTATAGTATGGAGAAAAACTTTACCCAGACTAGCTGGATGCCATTTAAGAGCAAGCATCACTACACACAGGTTGACACCAAGGTGAATACTTTTGGTTTTAGCAGAGATAAAACACAGAAACAGAGATCACAGAATGATTGAAATTTATCCTGTGTTATACAGACAGCTAACAGACATTATTTTAACTACTCTAAACAGCACCTTTTTTCTTTTACTCTAAGATGCAGGCAGTAAGATTTCTCAAATGATTTAAGACTTGGATATTGAAAATAGAATAATGGCCTTACTTGTTAGGAATACACACTGAGAAGCTATATTTAATGCATTTTAATGCTAAAAATTATAAATAGCCTTTTCAGAGGCTTCTTTTTTCTTTTCTTTTCAAAGGCAAAATGGAAAAGTAATCAACCTCCTAGGAAAACAAGATTTTATCACCTTCTTGAGTAACCATTTTATTATTTTACTGAAGTTGAAATTGACATGGAAGCATCCTAAAGCACTTTAAAAAAAGACATAGGAAATTTTAAAAGACAGCTTAACCAGGCAGCCTGGGTAGCACAATTTCTTGATTCGTCCTCCCACTCAGAAACAACTATCATTCAATTATAAGGAACTTAATGGCTTTGGCTATTGGAAATTCAGGGAGCACAAGTTTCCCAAAGAAGACAGTATGCAAGCTCAAGTTCATGCATTTTCATTGTAAGCGGGGAGGGGAATCCCGAGTCAGAAAATGTGTAGAAATATAAATTAAAGAAATAAATTTAAGCTAGTTAAGTGGAAAATGTTAGAAAATAGGGGTATGACAAGTACAATTAGCTACAAGCAATCTTTTCCAGTCTTGGAGTATTCTATTACCATTTCTACTTGATAAGAATGCTGATCTAAAGGAAGTATTTCACAAGAATCAAAAGCTTACAGAGGGAAGCAAGAACAAAACAAGCAAGATAATTTAGGTAGCAGCAATGAAATTATAGACTAATTGCTAGCCAGTGTGGACACTGCTGAAGGCCTAGGCACATTTCAGCCAGGCCTTTTTCTCAGGTTCTGAGTCTTTTTCTCAGGCCATGAAACTTCCTCAGCTCCAGCCAGGACTTTTCCCAAGCTAGAGACTTTTCTCCACTGTAAACACAAGAGAAAGAACCATAACAGAAATAAACACCTGCAAGGTCCATGGAAAAGCCAGGGAGAATAGGTGTCTCTTTCTCTGTCCAATGAACTGCCTGTATTTTGTTTTTCACAAAGTACCTTATTTAAAAGCCATGACTCCTTCAATAAAATGCTCTTTCTTGCTCTTACACCAAGCAAGAGAGTGTCTTGTTGCTGTTTTTTGTCGCTGCTCCGTAACTTTTCTTACAGCAACAAGCCAGTTACTTGGATAAATGAAATTTCACAAGATGTTATCACAATTATCACAAAGTTACCACAGCTACAGTTTTTTATTCTAATCCTAAACATAAATCCATTAGATGTTTGGAATTAAGTTACTCCTACAGCCTGTTTATTGCAGTTATCTTGGTAGAAGGACATGAACATATGGTAAAAATTTGTCCTTGCCTAAAATTACTCCACTTGTACTCTGTACATTATAAACACGCAGACAGGGAATGGCACTGCCAGATGCAGCAAAGGGACTAAGAGGATAAGAATGAGGATGAAGGAAGGAAGGGCTTCCTACCCTCCTTTTCACACATGCTAGCACAGTATCAGCTGCTGGAACAGTAAAAATTCATAGCACTTCATGGTCCAGAAGGACCAGACACAGCTGTGGTGCATGTACCCAGCATTAGGAATACATGGAAAAAAACTAGGAACAGGCACGGAGAAGTGAGAAGTCAGACTCGGAAAGATAACCTGATACTACAAAGCAGATGTGGAATGAGAAAGAAATGCAAATCCACCAACATTGAGAGGTATAATATAGAGTCATCACCACACTGCACTGAGGGAGCAATATAATGCCACTGAAGGAGGACATACTTCTCTAGTGAGAGGAAATCATCATCTCACTAGTAAAGAAAGGAGCGAGCTCCATGGGCACTCAACAGATGTCTCCCCCTTTCTCAAGCTCCCCAAAAGTCAAAAGAAACAAAACTGAGAACACAACAAATCAAAAGCATGAGATCTCTGAACTAGACATGCTGCTTGCACATAAGAGTAAGAGTCTTCCACTAACAAGTGACACGAAGTCAGAACAATGAAACATGGAAAAACATCAACTATAACAGGACACTGTATTTTATTTCTTTACTCATTTGCATCCTTCCCTTCCAATATCAAGAACAAGGGAGACTTCACTCTACACAGAGTCCTATTTTTGCAACTACTTTGCCTGCCAGTTCAGAAAAGACTAGAAGCTTTCCAAGATTGAAAATTCCTCCAGTTCTAGTCCTCGAAATAAAACTACCATGCTAGTAGAAACCCTGGAAGTCACCGCTTCATCTAGCATCAGTGGCCAGTGTTAAGAGTACCTATAACTCAAAACCACTGCAAGACAATGAGCCATATGGGAATTTCTTTATGAACTATTAGAAACTTGCTCATTTGCACGATACACAAGAACAGAAACTAGAAATTAAATCCTTACCACTGGAAACCAGAATTCTTATTTTCAACTGAAAGGATAAGATCATACATTTCCAAATTACAAGACAAGTGCAGATAATTTAGTACTGTTTCTCATTTCTGAGAAGCACAACAAATAAAATCTATATTTATTTATTAAAGCCAGCATTTTGACTCTTGTAAACTCAGAGAAGTGAGTATCTCCTTGAAGCGTTTCCAGCTACACAAAAACAGATCAATGTCCTTGAACTAAGAAACACAGCAGAAAGCCAAGAACCGTACTGGAACAAAGGCCAGTTATCCAGGCACCATCATTTTCAGTGCACACAAAAATTACCAAAACATTTGAACTACTCTCTTCTCAAGAAAACAACTGCAAAAATATTGAGGAGCTCCACATTGTCCTGTTTTCACTGTTCTATATTTTTCCTCAGTTTGTAAATAGAAGACTTGCTTCCTTTACTTTTTCTACCTAAAACCTGTTAAAAACCTGAAAAAAGTTATCCTGGGCAGTGGTGGTCAAGATTATCATAAAATTTAACTACAATTCTTTAAGCTCCATTAGCTCCTCAACTACACTTACATGCTTCCAGTCCTCAGTTTCCAATACGTAGCTAACCCTGTGGTACCTGATTTACTCAGACCAACAAGGAGGTGTGAGACTTACCTCACAGAGAGTTTGCTGACACAGACCAGTGCCCCATGTTTGCATGCAGAGGTTTGTGGGAGTGGAGAAAGAAGAAAATTTGGGAAAACAGTAGTGACAGGAGTGAGGAAGAAATAGTCTCCTTCCTATTGCTTTTTTTCATTCTGTTGGGGCCCTCTGAGATGGGAGGCACCAGAAGAATTACATTTCCTTTGTTCTATCTTTTTCCTTAATGCTGTCCTTCATTTCCTTTTCTTGCTGTGAAGGTTAGAGGAAGGGGAAGCATTGTTACAAGGGAGTAAGGAGCCAGAGGTCTAAAGCAGTCATGGATCCATTTACAACAGGCAGAAAAGTAAGAATTATGAAGAAATTAATCATCTGGGAATTATATTTTCCACATATTTTTTCTTCCAGTTATGAATATCATAACTACAGAGAAAACAGCTGCTGCTAGCAGGACAGACAGAAGAATCCATTTTGTTTTCATTTGGGTTTTTTATTTTAAACTAATCAAAATATTGGAACAACAGCATCTATAAAAGGGACCCAGAATAACACAATCTTCTGTTGATTTCAAGTCACATGTTACTTACATACAGAAACTATTTTATTTCAGTAGCTTATAGTCATAGTGATATTGATCAAAGGCACCTGCAACTGTCTTGGTTGCACATGCATTGTAGTAATTATGCATGCAAATGAGCAAAGTAGATATTTATGTGGTTGATCACCAGTATAATTACTATAACTGAATACACAATCATGGTAACTGTACACACAAATTACACATGCATGCAGTTTTAAAAACCAAGTGTTGCATTCATTGTCTCTATTTTGATAACGTCCTATGGAAACACTTCTCCACTGGAAACAATTTAAAAGTATTAACTTTTAAAAAGATGCACATTTATTCAACTGTCTACTGAACATTAAAAAAATATAACCATCCAGTAATTTTGTTTTCCAAGCTGACATATCAGCAAAATGTCACTACTGTCATAAGATTTACCAACTTGAAAAGAATAAAACATTTAAACATAGCCTCTTATCTCTCCTTCTTATATGCACTTATTTACCTGCAAATTCATTAAGATATTAAAGGTGATAATTTGAAAAAAATAATGCATATGAACAAAATTTTTAACAAGAGCTGAGTTACATTTCCCTTAGCTCATCACAGCTCTAGAGAAAAGTGGAAATATTTTTAAAGTTTGGATTTTTATCAATCCAAACACTTAAATGTGTATTTGCTTATACTTTAGACCAGAAGAGTTGGTGCATTCAAACCCATACGAGGTATTTTCCTAGGGTACTTAAACAACATATGCTTTCGTGTCTCAAGCCCAGATTTTGATCCATCCATATTAACATAAAAAACAATTTTGCATTTATTATTAAGTATTTCAAATAATATGACAGAAGTAATAAAATATTTAGATATTGCTGTATTCTGGCAGATCACGGCGTAGTCGTATTGCCTTCAGCTTCTCTACTTTGATTTTTGTTCGCAACAGTTCTTCTTCCAGTTGCTGCTTTCTTTTCAAACCATCCCTTTTTTCTTGGACATAAAGACCAATTTTTCTTTGGTTTTCTAATATTATTTGATGCTCCTCTTTCAGCATTTGTAACATCTGTGGATCATAACCACACATTGGTCTAAAGCGTTCTCCAACCTCAAGCCTAAAAAACTCATCTCTTCTGGGTACAGGGGAAGGAGACATCATCACTCTCATATCCACTGAAGACACTGATGTTGAGGGAGACCTTTCCATAATATGGACCAGCTGGTGTTCTTCCTCTTGTCCTAAGTTCTCATTTTGCTGTGAGTCTATAATCAGAGAAGGAGGAGGTTTGACATCCTCTTCCGACTGCAAGTCCATCATGACTGCCGCAGGATGGTGATCCAACATTCCCTGTGGTGAACTGGTACCAGCAATTGTTTCTTTATCGATACTAGCACTAGAACACATAAAATCATATTTAAATAATCCATTAAAAACTATTTTAAAAGGCATAGCTGTAAGTAACCAAAGCTTCATTTGAATATTACTCTTCTGTCTATGTCCAGGACTCCATTTCATTATCTGAACACCACTTATTTCCCTGTTTCTTTTTACCACACAGACACAGCCCTTACTTCTTACTTAAAATCTTACTCAGATTTTATTGCTCTAAAGGCAGTACAGCCAACAGAACACTGTAGGTAGGCCCCTGCCTGGTAGGCCCCTCTGATACTGAAGAAGCAAGAAGGGCTATTAGTGACAAATGAAAATCATTTTTAAAAGCAGCACTAAGTTATACAAGTAACCACGGAAAAAGTTTATATAATATAAAAACTGATTTTAAAAAGGACATTAATTTAGATGGAGTGGACTATGGCAGAAATATTTCCATCTCCCAAACTTATTCGTTCCCCCCCCCCATTTTAATGTGGTGCCTGTTTCTGATTCATGCACCCAAGTATTTGGGGTTTTTTTCAACATAAAATAATCACTAAATAAAATTACACAAAGAGCCTTGGGAAAAGAAACCAGAACCTAAAAGACAACCCTTGCCAGTAGATTTGGGAACCAAGCTAATCCTTGTTCCTTCTCTTTGAATTGTTGATCTTAGTATTTCTTCCAAAGTTTCAAGACACAGAAATGTTTCCATTAAGAACAGCCTATAGTTCTGTGCATTTCTTTTTCAAAGAACAACACCCACTTGACTCATCTGTCTTTGTGCAAATCCCTGAGTCAGCAGCATCTCAAATCATGATTTGACATTGCACTGGCTTTGATGATAATAATGGCTCAAGCTGTTCCTGACACTTGTCTACCACCAGTTGTGCTTGAAACCCTACACTTCTGCACATCACTCCTTTATTCAGGTAATGGTTTTTTAAGCCAGATCAGCATCTTGATCTATTACTGTACAGATCTACAAAGAATACTTGCAGCATGACTGGGAAGGCAGTATAGAGTTACATGGGAACACAAATATATTAACTTGGGATTGACAGCCAAGTCAGTGCATCCTCATGGCCAGGACTATCTAAAAAAGAGGTTATAACTGGTAATTGCAGACTCAAGACATTTCTGAACCCTTCAAAAACTGCTGCTAGCAGTTAAAGGCAGCAAGTGGATCCATGATTAACGTAACATTCACAGATGCTCCCCAGTCCTGGAGATTTGGGGGTAAGCAATGGAGTTTTTCTACACCTCAAAATGCCTTCACAGCCCTAAAAGCCACACATTGAGAAACTACCTGATTATTAAAACACCATCCTGGTCAGTAAGAGATGTGGGTTCAAATTCCCAGAAGCAAAGAAGAAATGTAATTTATACATCCTGTTCTCAAATAAATGCACTAACTCCTTAATGAAAAGGTGGAATGATCATAGCTTCTGGATCTCCCATGGTCTTCAAAACTCTTGGTTTAAAAGAAATAACCAATCACAGTTGCAATTTATGAAGGACCCTGACCTTGCCTGCCATCCATTAACATGAAAATGCATTTTCTATAATAAAAGCATGAAAACTTCTCAATACTCAGTTGCAAAAAGGCTCATCAGGGTCAGAGCAATATAATTTCCAAAAATAAAGCCTGTCAACCACACAAACTATTTAAACTAAAGACTCTTTTAAAACCACCTTCCATCTGAAGCAGGTATTGAAAACTGACCTTTCATTAATCCCCTGAAGAAAAAAACACGATAATCTTGATTCTATTGACTGTTACCTGAGCTGCCTATAGAGTATCAATTATATCACCTTACTCCCTTCTACCTCATGCCACAAAGCTTCACTTTTTCCTGCATGCTTCTTTCTCACATTGTTTCAGTCCTCTCAGCACCGGAAGCATTACCCTGCACACAAATTTTCACTTGTTTTCCCCAGCGCTGAGTGTTATTCCAAGTTTTCCCCCTCTTCACAACCACAGCTTCTAATAAAGCTTCTCTCCTTATTTGCTGGCACCTGGCCAGCTTCTAGCCTGAGAAAAGTGGAAACAACCAGCAGGAGAAGCAGGTCATTCTGACAAAAGGAAATGGAGAGAGAGCAGAAAGAGAAAGTAAGGAAGGTTACATAGAAGAAGGAAAGGTAAGATTTTTTAATAGCATAGACTAGAGCCTCAAATAGAGAAAAAAATTCCAGCTCTTAAAACTGTAAACCACACAGAACTAGAAAAATTACCAGATTTTCAGGTAACTCTGATGAGGCTTATTTTTTTCCTTAGTCAGTCTCTTAAGAGGAAAACAATTAGACAGCAAAGAGAGAAAGAAGGAATTGAGAAACAAAAGAGCTGCCTGTATGGTGGTTACTAATGTTGTTTCTGACAACTTGACTGAAAGAAAGACAAACAACAGTTACCACAATTGGGGCATGGTGTTTATAACCCTGCAGGCACCCATGATTCACCAGGTTTCATTAAATCACAGTGAGCTAGAAATTGCTTAAAGGTGCGATTAAGAATTTGGGCTCGTTATAAGTCATATTTCCCTTCTCCAAAACCTAAGTCATATCCTGGTGAGCTAAAACCCAACACTGGGTTTATAAAATTAGGGTAAAATGCAACTCAGAGAACTACAAATAATTATGCATTTGGGCAGGGTAAAAAAATAATAATCTTTTAAATTATGTTTTTTTCCTTCAGCTCACAGTGTAGTGGCTGTTCCTAGGAACAACCATTTTGGGTAAGCAATAATCAAGTCAGTGATCCCAGACCCGTAAAAAACTGCAAAAAAATGTTTAAATTACAGGAGACAAACTATGGAGATCATTAGCTCTTAATCATTCACTAAAAGCGTCAGTGCTTTTTATAAGCCGATCTACAAACTAAAGTTCTCACACTATTTTTCTTCCCCCCTCCTTACAAAAGTTGGTAGTCAAGACACTGCAACCTTTATTAGCGCAATTAAAAGCCTCATTTTGTTCCAGAGAATTCTTTGGAATGGTTCCTTCAGGGGCATTCACCAGGAGCAGCAGCACAGTCCAGTTGCTTTAGGCTTCTTTACGCAAAGGACCCACAACAGAATATTTTTAGAGCATCTGGCATGTTGGGATTTAGACAATTGTTACCATTCAGTTCAACCAGTGGCACCATGAATCCAATTCAGCGAGTGTGCGCATGCCAGCTTTTCTTAGAGTGTTACGCTGCTGCACTCACTATCAGCATATCTGATTAAAATACGGAAAGTTCACTTCCCATTAATCTGCTTGGGAAAATAAGAAAAATCAGAGCTTTCTCAAGGTTGCTGGGGAGTTATTTGACTTCCCTCCCCCACTCCCTAGCTTAGTTTTTGTATCTGGAGGAACCAAAATCCGACCCAGGCATTTTTTGATCCCTCAAGGACCAATACAGAACCAGCAGAGTGTTGCAAGTCAGATATGAGGGGCATTAGCCAGCTGTGGGAGAAAGCCTGCACAGTGCCTGCCTGTATTATGTCTGGCTCAAATCTAGACAGTGTGTCTCACTTTACTGAGCAGTAAAAAAAAGAAACCTTGCTTAAAAAAAGAAAACTTCGAGTGCTGTAGCTCTCAGCTTCTCTCTGTATTTAAACTACCTTACATACGACACAGAACTGCTTGGAGTTTAGACTGCAATTAGCTTTGCTCCAGCTTCAGGGAAGCACCGTCAATGCAAGGAAAGTATAATTTAAAAAAACATTTGCACTCACAAAGGCACTGCAGTGTGGAGAATCTTTTTTTTTTTTTTTCTTTAAAGGACTGGGATTAGCTAAAATATAACATGCAAACACCAAAGTAAATGAGAGAAAAAAGGTGAATAAGGTTTCTTAGCCCTGTGAACTAACTTTATTAAAAATCCTATATAAACTGGTAACAGTTCCATATGTTGCAAAATGACTGCAGTATTACCTTAAATGGAGGAGAATAGCCATCACTTTGCCAGTGTTTGAATAATCTGCCTATTAAAAGGTAGGGGAGGGGTAGAGGCTGGAGCTCCTATTTCTCTTTGATTCTCTCTTAACCCTCACTTTCCAGAGTATGACAAAGACTCTGAAACAAGCTTTGAAAGAGCTGAAAAAAAATTAATGCAATGCTAAGTCAACATAAAGCTTCTCATAAAACAAAAGCAGTATTATTTTTGTCACTGTTTCCCATTTGGGAATTTGCTCTGATAAACACTTCCTTTAGGTGCCTGAGCACAAGCAAAAGCCTTACAAAGTAGATAGGAGGCGCCATAATTTTCATTCAGTAACAAAATAAAAAGAATTGTCTCACCTTTGAACACCGCTCCTGTCTCTTAAACACACATTGGAAATCTGTGGAATCATCTCCACAACTTTCTTGGTTGGCTCGGAAATGCTGCTTTTACAATCTGAGTGAGTCTCCTTTTGCTGCAATAGCTCCTGTTTGGCATATTCTTTGAGCCTCTTGTACAGCGTGCGCAGGCCCTGTGCAGTACGAGGAGGGCGATCTACTCCGATGGCATTGTAGTTATCAGCTATAATATCCCAGCATTTGTTTTTTTCCACTATTACAGAATGCTTATTGGTATGTTCCTCGAGAATTTTAACATACGGCTTCACGAGTTTTAGCAAATCGAGCTTTTCAGATAAGGTAAAATTAGAAGATCTGGCCTTCCCAACCATTGTTATCTTTGAATTAAGGAAGCCGTTCCTGGAGCCACCATGCAGTCCCTAGCTCTGCTCAGCTCTTTTTCACAAACAGAAAAAGATCAGGCTTAACTAGGCTAGTCTCATTTAGGCCCACGCCTACAAGGGAGGGTTTATTAAAATTCCTTCAGCTTAAGCTGACGCAGGTTCAGGAAATCTGCTTAAGCCAAGCCTGACCTACATAAGGCTTCAGACTGAAGAAGGCGAGAAGAAACAAGCAAAATACACTTTTGTATGAAGAGACCAGACATATGCAGGATTTAAAAACATAAAGGTTTAAAGATTAGCACGTTACCCAGCTAAAAATTACCTAATTTAGCTGTAGTAACAAGCTCTGACACATCTCCCAGCTCCCTCACACAATCTCAAACTGAAACCGCGCTGGAGATGATTTTACGTGTAACGACGTCCCCCCCAAAAAAGCAACAATTGCTTTGTGCGAGACAGGGCGCGTTACGGGGAGCGGGAGGCGAGAAGCGGCGGCGCGTGTGGAGAGAGCCCCGGCAGAGCCCCCGGCGCCATTTGCATAGAGCTGGTCCTGCTGTCAGTCACTGCGGGGCGGCATCTCCCCCAGCCGGCTGGTTACGCTCGGGCTTCGCCGCAAAGCTCGGCTTCTCCCGCACTTGGCAGCCGGCGACAGCGCCGGCACGGGGGCTTCTTAAAGAGCCCGCCGCGCTGAGCCGAGCTCCGGCAGCGGCAGGAGCGGCACGGACGCCGCGGTGCGAGCGGGCCCCGAGCGCCGCCGCGCCGGCCCTGAGGCGGCTCCCGGCCAACCCCGGCGTCGCCCCTCGGCCGGGGCTGCGAGGCGGCACCGCCGGGCCGGGGCTGCCCGCAGGCGAAGGATTTACCGAGCGCGCTACAGCGTGTGGATACTGGGGTTTGCATAATATCCACCAGCAAACAACTGACTTTTATTATATTTATACAGGCGTTTCTTCAGGATAAAGAAAAATCTGATTTTTGTTAACGAGATGTGCCTCCATTTCTAATGTTTGCTCAACCTTAAAGCAAGCCTTCACATAAAAACGCATGCAAGGCTTTACATTTCTGTGGTCTAAACTAAAGCAACAAATCGGAGAAAGAGAAAACCCAGCAGACAGAAGGCAAGGTATTCTCAAGTACAAAAAGCAAAAACTAAGTTTGAAAAATGACGTACTCCCCTGAAAGAGTCCGGAGGGTGGAAACAAACACCACTTGAGATAGTGGCAACAGCTTCCTAAGCTTAACATGTCCAGCCTTGAAAACAAGGGAGCCTAGAAGCAGGGGGAAGGAAAGAGAAATAATTATAGCTTGAAATGTCCTAAGGCTATAAAGATCTAGGTATAAACTTGTTTGCTCTAAGGGGAAAAAACCCAAAGCAGGCACAAGCCGCATTCAAAACAAGAAATTCACACTAAACAAAGGGAGACTTAACTGCTAAAAATCAATTAGCATTTAGAATACCAAGCACTTTTGGAACCATTTCTAAGACTTGGCTTGTCAGTACTACCTAAGGAAATTGTGACCAGTCCACTTTGCTGGCATTGCTTTCAAGCCAAGATTAAATAAAGCATTTTATAGTCTGAAGCCTATTACACTTAAATTTGAGAAACAAAATACTCTTGTGGTTAGAAGCACTGTATGAAAACCATTACTTATAAACACCTAATCCTCTCCTATTTCCCCTCACTTTGCACTTTGCTAATATTAAGAATATAAAGCTACTGGTTAGAGTTTGGTTGTTTTGGGGTTTTTTTTATTTACGTTCTTAGTTGTTCTTCAGTAACTGGAAAACAACTGGATGTGCTTCACATGGTTTAGACTCTGGCAGTACCAGCATTGAAAAGTCACAGGTGAGCCTGTGCTGTACTCTTCACTGTTGAAGCAGCTTTGCAGTGCCCACGCAGACTCTTGACTTTTTAGTGACAAAAACAAGTCCGTGATTAAAGGCTGCTCCCACAAAGAGCACAAATGAACAGTGTGGGGCAGAGGAGCCCCAATAACGCAAATGAAAGAAACCCAGCCCTCAGTGCAGCTGCTCCCAGGCCCCAGGGATGAGAGACACCCAGAGTCCACAGGAAAGGCTCTCTCTAGACCACCTCACGGACTCACGGAGAGAGTCACTGAGTATGGGACTCACAATGAGATGCCAGAAAGAGTATTTTGAGATTGCAGAAGGCAGTAGAGGATACTTAGAGGAAGAATTGAAGGCAAGACAAGGGATAGTGAAGCATGCAAGTGGTTTGGGAAAGAACAAGCATAGCAGGATACTGGAAGGGGGGAAAGGGCTAACAGGGGCCAGGTGCATGTGAACAGGTGGCTGCCCAGTGTGGCTGCTCAGCCGTGCCCTGGGCCTGAGCACTGCAGATTGTCCTGTGTGCTCATTAAACTACATTTGAAACTGTTTTCCTGGGTGAGGGAAAATCTCCATTCAGTGTGCCATGTACAGAAACATAGATATCAGCAGCTGGAGTTGTACCACACAGCTCACAGGGCAGATACTGTGTCAGTGTGTGACCTCGGGCAAACTCCAAGCCACACTAGCCATGCAGAAGGCTTGGGAGCCCAGCGACCATGAGCCAGATACTGCAGAGACCAGAAGGTCTGAGATTTGGCTACTGGAGGGACACCAGGATACCTGGGGACAGGCCACTGGTCAGACCAGCTGCCAGAGACCCAGCGTGTGTTTATGTCCCAGCTGGAACACCAGGGGATCCAGGGACCAGCAACTGAGCAGAGTCAGAACTGAAGGCCACTTGCTGGAGGATCCATGTTGTATACACAAGCATTTACCACAAACAAGCTTTCTTCACAGTCAGTCAGAGAATGGAAAGGATGAGGCCATTGAAGCTGTTTGTGTTTGCTTGAGTGCTGAACTTTTTGATGTGATGTCTGGCTGTATATACATATCTAATGTGCTCATGTTCCTCTTGAGGATACATCCTTGTGGTCCTGGCCATGAGGAGCTGAAGCAGCCTCCTCTATAATGGGCTACCAGATGCAACAGCTCCCAGGATTAGTCTCACCTAAACTTGTATTACTCTATTACCTTAGTGCTAAATGTTGCTAGAGAGACTAAGTTTCCACACTAATGTAATTATAGCAAAAACTGCTATAAAGTTTTATTTTGAGCAAATGCCTGATGAAATGCCTGAATTACATATTGTTCTGCATGAGTGTAAAATAACCCTTGTAAAAAACAAAGCTGGCTGCCAACCAAGATTCTTTTTCCTTTCTTTTTTTTCCCCTTTTTAAAATAGCTCTGTTCATCAGCCTAAGGTCATATCAGTACTTGGATGAGAAATCACAGAATGTCAAAAGCCTGGATATTAATGATACATATAGACATCTTCACACTAAAACAATAGGTGTAGATCCAAGACAATTACAAAAACCAAAGATGTTGCCACAATCCACCCTTCATCCTACACCTTCCACCAACACTTGCACTTATGCAACACAGTGCACAGCCTGTTCAGCAAGATGATCTAGCTACAGAATAATCTATTTTGCAAGCATAAGGATGTAATATGAATTTAATAATTGGCTTAAATCAACATAGATGTGGGACATTGTCAATAGTCATTTCTGTTCCCCCCCAACTGTGTCAAGTTCCTGCCCCTTCACTATGCTGATATGAGCACTCACAAATCTGGACAACTCATATTAATAATTTTTTTCTGAGCTGGGTAAGTTTTAATCACCAGCACCTCCCTAATCCAGTATGCCACAGGACAAATAACTCACAGAAAGAAACATATTGAAAAAGTTTCCTCAGACTCTATCTTGACCATTGTAAAGTGAATTGCAAACCATATTCCTTGCATTACCACAACTGAGGGGACAGCAAACCACAGAAAGCAGGAGAGAAATTCTGCTCACAACTGAAGAAAATAAACATACATGCACCCCTTACATCACTTCACTGCCTTCTATACCTCCTATTTTTGCTGTGAAAAGTCTAGAATTAATACTCCAGTGCATCCTGGAGAACTATCAAGATGAATGAACCACAGATATAATATAGTCAGGAATTAAAGCAGCTAAATCACTATGAATTACTGAAAAAGCTCCATGGCCACAAATTTTACAAGTGATAGGTTTGTATCACAGGCACTAACTGCATCAAGTGGCCCATGTAAATTTAGTAACATTATAAGATGAACACTCTGGAAAGGGGAATGTCTTAGGGGAGCATTTTGGAGGGAGGAGGAGGATCTTTTGTCACACAGAACTGAGGAAGAATCTCTCCATGACAGACTTAAAAAAAGAATCACTTTAAGCTATGTGACACAAAGGGAAAGACATCTGAGAAAACTGAGAATGCCCTAAGAAAGAATGTGTCTTGAAAGATGCTGTTTGGAACAGAGAGCAAACATGAACGTTGAAAGGAATGAAATTATCTTAAGTGATTCAGGCTGGGACCTTCTAGTGCAAAAAATACCAAATCAACAGATTGCTAAGCCCTGTGAAGGTACTCTGCCCACAAAGCAGTAGCCCCAGGATAAGTCTGAAGGAGTTCTGTTCTTATTTAGTAATATGCAATCAAACCAGCTCTGCAGAGATGTGGGGTTAGCATTTGCAATCACCTGGGAACCCAAAAATCCTCGAGAACAAGATGATGATTACAAGATTTGAATCAAAGCTAAAATGGAACCCTAGTACCTCTGTGCTTACAAAAAAAATGTAGAAAGATTCAGCAGCTAGGATGGGGTATGTTACACATCACTGAATATACTGGGCTATTATGGCAGTGGAAACATTTGGCAAGTATCAAGGCAGTTGCTCACCCTTGAAAATGAATTTGGCAGCTGCATAAAATGAGAGTGTCTATAGGTAGTAAGGGCTGCAAAACTTCCATTAGGTCATCATATAGTCCTCTCTACTGACACGACAGCAAGACAGTGCCAAGTCATTCGATCTGCCTGTCTTTAAGAGCCTGTGGGTAAGAAAACTTTCAACCCAAGGTTTCTCACAGGAACAGTTGTTTCATGGGCAATGTCTAAAGCTAAGGGGTGCAGGCATTATTCACTAAGAAGAGGACTGAAGATGACAAAGTTTTGTGAACCAAAAGTTGCAATACATTTTCACCTGGAAGTTACAGTGCTTAAATACATTCTCACCAGACCCTTTAGAAATAATACTTCTAGGTCATTTGTGTTTCAAATGGCTTTCTCGTGTCATTTGGTTTTTTTATTTTCTCATCTTCATCAGCACTTTCACCATCAGTTTTATACTCTACTGTTCTAATCTTTGCTGTACCTGGACCTCTGAGACCACTCCTTTCCTTTCTCCTGCACAATTATTTCTAAACCAAGACACTTAAGACAAAGCTTTACCTCCTTTTTTTTGTCCTGCATCTATTTTTGTGATCAGCATCTAGCATGTATTAACTTCCAACCTCTAACAGTTCTTGAAACTGCTGCAAGAACAAGGGTTCCAGACTGCTTCAGAGTTCTTATCAGCTAAAATTCCAAGCATTGAAAATAAATGCAATTCTGTCCCCTCTGCTGATATAGGGCATTCTCTCAACATTTAACCCACTGAAATTGGGAAAATATGAATGAGCCAATTAAAATGCTTCACATACCAAATTTTAAAGAATTTATCTTCATCTCAGTGTGACATTCCAAGACCCACACATTCAGATCAGTAACTGTCCTTCAAACTAAGTTTGGCTTAAAGCTACCAGATTCTATAATACTGTGTGACTGTATAGCTCTATGAATTAGCTCTTCACTTTATAAGTTGTGTCCTTAAAAACAAAAAAGCTAAGAGCCCCATTATTTACAAATTAAGAAGTGCATCAGTTCCTAATACGTGCTTATACTTTCTCTGATACTCTCTTCCAACAAACTTTTTGATGACTCCTCAAAAGCAGCTGAGAATTACAGAAAGGTTTCAATGTATGATTTTTCCCAGGATATTTTCCCTAAATTCTCACATCTTCCCTAAATTCTCACATCTTCACTAGCAAGATAGCTCCTAGGAAAAGAAATAGTGTGAGAGAAGTCAAGTTTCTGCAAGTCTCCCATTTTGTTCATAGAGAGGTTAAAATTTTGGAGATTATGCTTTTACATACTATTCTGAAAATACTACCCTGTGCACTATTCCCTGCATTTGACAGAGAAACAGCTTTCTTCCTTCTTCTAATCTTGCTCAGTGGATATTTTGAAGACAGTGAGATAACCATCTTATCATTGTCTTGTTGGCTCAAGGAAAGTAATATTGTGACAAAGCTTCTGTTTCAGGGAAAACTAGAGGCCCAAAGCCAAAAGCTGGGACTGAACTCTAGTTAGGCTGATATGGCAACAAAGGGAATACAAACAATGAGCACAGCCAGAGAAAGATTTGACAGCTTTGAAGGCGTCCAGGCCTCATCTGTCATAACACTCATGATAGCTCAAAAAAAAACCTCCCAGTTCCCTTCAGTAAGGTACTTCTTGTCCCTCCACCTGATAGCTGCATTTCCCTCATCTTCCCTTAAGTCCACCTTCTATCTATTTGAGACAGGAGAGCTGGGAATATACACAATCACCAACTCCCCACACTCCAAACTAGGACTTTACCAAAGGGGGGGGAAAGAAAAATAAAAATGTGAGAAAATGTGAATAGCCATGTCTCTTTTGCCCATCTTGCATTCACACAGCCTGGTAAAAGATTTTGAAAATCAAAAAAGAAGAAGAAACTATATGTACAGCTCCCCTCAGAATGGATGAGGGAATAGAAAGAATTATTACTGATAAACCTAATCCTTTAAGATAATCTCCATGCAGGGTATTTTCCAAGTTCCTCATTTTTAAAGTTACAGTATTAGATATTTTCTTTTTCTGCATATTGCAGCCTATAAACTGTGTGCTTGCATGTAACTCTAGAGAGCTAAAATGTAATAAATGTAATTGGGATAGTAAGTTCATTTCCCAACACATCCCCTGCCAGCCCTTGGAAAGGAGTGTTTGCTTTATATCTGCAGTTTCCAAGTTGACCTGTCTTTCTGCATGAGTATTTAAGTCTTTCTACTTGTTTATAAATTTTAATTTTCAGTAACTTAATACCTTTTTTAAAAAATGCATGAAAGACTATCACCTTTACATAGAGCAGAGCTTTCTTCAATGACAGATATATCATTGCTCAAAAGTAAAGAACCTGACAATTTATATTTTTCATTGTAAAGAAGCAGCCACAGTTCCATTTAATAGACAAGTTGCTACTGTGAAACTTCCAGTTTCGCTCCAACTTCTTTGGGAAATGCTGAATATCTTAAATCTAATATAATTATTTTTCTTTATTTTCTGATCATGTAATACCCTTCTGATTTCTGGTTTCCTTCCCCTCTCCTTCATTATCTTCATTAGCTCAAAAGCAAAGCACATTTAACTGGGACAAATGAAAAGTACATTTCTCTGCCAATTCACTGCTCTTTTCTCCAATGTGTGAATATCCTGGTTATATCATCTGTAATTACATAAAGCCTAGTTATTCATATGACAGCAAGATATGATCGTACCAAATTATAAATTAGGTTGTACTAACTGTGGAAATATCCTACTAGAATTATGCAAGTCTGGATTTGTTTTACAGCAGCACTGCAGATGCTGCAGATTGCTGCCCCAACCACGAAAGCAGTTTTGCAGTTGCTGAACAGTACATGAGAAGTTGCCTTTGGTGAAGCTGCTGTAAAGTTCCTTCTTGCCATCCCACTCTTGGCTGCTAATTCTGCTGGCACTGTGTATCTCAGCACTCAGCTGGTGGGCATCCCAGGTTCAAGATGAATAAACACCATTAGGAAGGTGACAACAGCCCAGGGGACACTGAGTGTGCACCATCAGCTGGGGAAACACTAAGCAAGGCCTTCAGACAGCAGCAGAGTAGGAAACATCATTGCACACCCCATGGAAAAGCAACAAGTAAAAATGTTGTCCTGAGGAGGGGTCAAAAAATCCAAAAGGTACAGACCAGAAGACACAAGATCCACTGTGACTGATGTATAAATGAACCAGCATCCACTCAGATACCAACAGTTTTACCTTATGATGTATTTACATCAGCCCAGTTTTATTAACCAGTCCCCATCTCTTGAGATGGACTGATCAAACAGACACAGATGACACCTAAACAGTAAAGAAACCATCTTGAATTGAGAATAAACTTGTCTATAAATTTGTCTGTACACTATTATAAACTATTCTTCTACAACATTGCAGGGAGGAGAATATTTTAAATCATAAAGATCTATCAAAGTAATTTGATACTATTTTGAATAAATAATTACAGCAAAATTTTTAGACTTGTAAAATCTTACTTGCAAACAATGCAGTAATAAATTACTTACACTCAGGCATCTAGTCACATCTTAGCTGTTCCAAGTGTGCTTAGTAATTATTAAGAGCTACAGATAATTATGGACTATCTTTTACCCAAAGATTTAACTGCTTTACCAGCTGTTTATAAAAACATTTAAAGGACACACAGAACTGCAGCTTCACATGCAGCTCCACCACTAAAACAGACTGACTGAAATATCTTTTCTAGTACATCTGTGAAGTGCAACAACAGAAATTAAATTAATACTTGACTTTTGCAGATATCAAAGTAATTCTAGGAATAATCTGCTTCATTATGAGATGCCAGGCATGAATGTTTTTAGTCCTGTTACTAGAAACTTAAGTAGGCAGTTAAACTGAAACTGGACAATATGAAAGTCCTGAAAATAAAAATTTTTAATCCTCTGATTAAAAGTGATTGATTGCTACTGTCATAAATGAACAGTGGATTTTCTCTTACTATTCACATTAATTGGTTAAAAGGATTTTATTCATATCTAGTGATATGAGATATCAGACAGACCAGTAGCAATGTTTTAGAAAGCTGAAAGAACCACACTATGAAAAATGAAGCTTAAGTATGCAAAGCATCCAAACCTTACAGACGAATGTAGTCAGTAAATATTAACATTCCAGAGAAGATAGAGGAAATATATTCAAAACTATATGCAAATAATAAGTACAGTTGATATCATCAATGTGAAAAGACATTCAGAAACATCTGTTTAGAGACACAGGGTGAGCACATTCACCTCGTTATGAAATACAGTTACAATTTGTTCTCACTGTTAGCTCAAAGATAGTATCTGACCATGACTTCTGGCAAAGTTCCTCTTGGAAGATGCATTAACAGATGTTAGTGATGGATGAAAGACAAGGTACTCTTGAACCAAAAACCAACCAAACAGGAGGTGAGCTGTAACAGAATAAAATCTATATCCATTTTTTCTATTCACCTACATCTGGTTCAAACAATGAAATCTCAGTCCAGCTGGAATGTTGCACCTAAGTGTTCAGGTGAAAGAGCTGTTCATTTCCACACACAAAATAGCAAGCCCAAAAGGCAAAGCACAGCAACACACTCCTAGATTAAAAGTACCAAAAGAAAGCAAGCTGTAAACTCAGATAATAAACAATGCTTTATAAAAATAAATATATATTAAATCCTTAAAGTGAAGGCAACGTAGTTAAAACATTCTTGCCAATACTGCTCACTAGCAACACTGAGGAGATACTAAGTATAATTTAGGGATCTGACTGTCCATTGTTTCTTCAAATCCAAATTATGTGTATTTTCTTGTTATTGCTAATAGAACCTTAGAATGTCACGAGGAAAAGTAGAAACAGAGCACCTGAGAGGTACAATAATAATACATTTATGGTTTTGTTTTCAATTACTGGTAAATAGTTTAGGAATGTTTAAATAATTTTAATTTTTAAAGGCATGCACACTTAGCTGAATTCTTTGGAGGCATATAAGAAAAAGTATTAATGACAATGTCAAATAAATCACCTCCCTCCCAAAGATCCCTTGTGTGAACAAGTATTATATTGTGAGTACAAAACAAAGGTACCAAAGAGATTGCCATGTTCATTCCTCTTAAAAACAAGCAAATACCAATTTTTAAAGCAGTAGTAAAGTTCATTTTCCTAAAAGAAACATGTAACATTATTTTCCAGTATTCAGAAATTACAATAAGAAGTTGTAAATTGCCCAATGAACATGTTCAATATCCTAAAGTTCAAACATTCCTAAAATTACAACGCATACACAGGTTTCATTCAACGTTGCTACAAACTTATTAAACGTCTCTGGAAATACCTCACCTCACAGAATTTCAGAGTCCCTTGCACTTCACTTTTATTAGTGACATTTTAGGAAAAAGTGGTTTTTTTAAAACAAGATTAGAAAAACAAGTACTTTTTAAGCTAGATATGCTATAATTTTTAGATTGATTCCATCTAATAAAATCCTTACTTGTCTGCTTCAAGAAATGGACACCATGTGTCAGATAACTCAGTTTTGTTGGTTTTTTGTTCTTTTTTCTTGAAAGAATGTACAGCATTTTCAGGGCTGGGTTCCAGAAAGATTAGGTCTATGAACAGTGCAGTTGTCCAATGGTTCACAGGTGTTTCAAAAGAATTTCAATGGAACCTAGGGTATTTATTTACACATTCCACTGCTGCACTGGAAAACCAAACACAGCAGCTTTGAGTGTGATATATAGCTATCAAACTGTTTATCATCTGCATTAAATGATATGGAGACAATAAACCAAAATAATGCATGCACACAGACTTTTTCAATCTTAAAATTATTTTAATGCCCCTTTAGCAGAGAGGTATGAAGCTCCAGAGACCGACAGTCAAATATAATTCCATTACAATATTAATAATAATAAAACCCCCCAACTGACTCTGGCTTTCACAACTGGTTTCCATTACTTCTGAATTTCATACCAAAGCCAGCTTTGACAAAACAATTCAACTTCACACTACAAAGAAGGTTATGATTTACATGATCAATATAATCACTACATTAGCCATAATGAATAGCAGACAAAAGTGACATAAAGGGCAGAAACTGCCTTGGAAAACCCAAGTTATTAAGAAATTACTTAAGATTTAAGGAAAACTCAATACATACAGGACTGTTTTCTCACTACAGTGCTTGCATCACCAGTGAACCCAAAGACCATAACTAACACTGACATTAGATTTCTTTTTTTTATACCACATTTCATGACAGCTTTTCAAAGGCTTGCAGGGTTAGCCTCATTCTGCAGGCATAGAAGGGGCTTTGGCACAAAATGCCTTGTTCAGAAAGGCAACAATACATCAACAGAAGCAGCTCACCCAGTTTCACTCCACAACTTTTTGGTTATTTTTCTAAAGTCATCACAGAGGACCTACACCAGCTGCACCCAGAATTCATGATACAGAGAAGACATTTAGTATCTTTTCCACTTCATAACATTTTTTTTCTGGAATGACTGATAATTTCCCAGATTATTCTGGTATTAAATCCTCTGTTTATCTTTCAAGTGCACTGCTAAACAGAACTAGAAGATACACATTTTTGCAGATGCATCTATAGGAAAGCATGACCTGTCAAACAACATGTTGCTAAACACTGAAAATTTTCATAAAATGTTGCCTTCACCTGGAAGTTTCAGCATGCAGCAGATAAAGTTGAAAGCCATAAGACTTAAAGACATACAAGGAAGCTGAATTTCTCCACATTAGCTCTACCAAACAGAGTGCATACACTGTGGGTGATATACCATGCCAGGGGCAGCACCCTATCAGGGCTATCACATTCCCATTTTCTGGGACTGAAACCCAGAAAGAAGAGTCAATGGGAAAGGCACTCCAAAGCACCTTACAGAATGGAGGGGGTTGCTGCCTACCAGGGCCTGGAATTTATGCAATCTCCACATGGTAGAAAGGGCTTTGATGGAGAAAAAAGTAATCAAAAACTCAGGCAGGAACAAGCACATAACAATAAAAGGAAAAAGGCAGCCACTTTTAAACTGATGAAGGTCAGTAAACTTCCTCAGCAATGTACTGCATCCAGATCAAGTCCCATTTTCCTACTAAATTACATTTCTAAGCATTTTCCCAGGTGAAACCTGGAGTTGGACCACACATGGGTTATAGGGCTCAGGTACCTGATATGTCAGCAAGCAGAGACCAGAGACCAGGTACACTGATTGGATATACTGTGTGAGACTGCTAACAAACCAACGTGGACTAGCTGGCAAGTAGGATAAGAGGCTTGGAAGCCAGATATTGCAGAGACCAGAGGGTCTGAGACTTGACTGCTGAAGGGACCAAGAAGTCCGTGCAAGTTAGTCAAGAGACCAGGACATCTTGGGGATTTTATCTCCTGGTAAGTTCAGCTACCAGGAAGAAATGTTTGTACGTGTGCACCTCTTGGGCACAAGGCAACTGGGAGATCACTGAATTCAGGAATCCACCACTAAGCAGACCAAATGGCTAAGACAAGTTACTGGCAGGATCTACAATGTTCTTGTACCTGTGGGAGTGCAGGTCTGTGTACCAGCAACAGAACTGGGAGCTGTGGGGCTCTGTGGCTCATGTGCCCACAGCTGGAGTGTCCAGCAAAGCAAGGAGCCAGCTACTGAACAGACTGAATGCATAAGGTCAGTTACTGGAGGAATCTGAATTCTCTGTGTGCATGTGTATTTACATAGAGATGCATGTGTATTCATTTGTTTTTCCACAAACAGGCTTTCATCCTGAGCAGTCAGAGAAGGGAAGAGATGGGCACTGCTTGTGCTTGCCTGAGTGCTGTGTTCCATATCCACAGTGGCCTATGTGACCAGTCATGTGTATGTATACACAGGACATATATGTGCCTATTGGGAATAATTCCCTTTTGGGAATTATTAGCCTCATTATTGGCTCGACCTTGGGACACAGAGCTATGTCAGTTTTGCTTCAATAAGTCTTCAAGATTTAAGAGGTCTTATAACAAACAAAATTAAATACAACTATTAAAGCCTTCCAGTAATTCAAGGTGATAAGTGGTCCTGAAATGCTCTTTTAAAACTTAATTCAATACACAAAGTATTATTAATTAAATGAACCTTAAACCATCATTATCAGTGTAATTAATTATGAAGAAACAACAGTGAAATAACTGTAAGACAGGTGTTTAAAATGCCTGAACTGGCTCCAAAAGGAGTGATTTTATCCATCAATATTAGACACCCAGTTTAAGGGCCAGGCTTTCAAGAGGTACTTAGATCCTGAGGTCATGCACTTTAATTTACACAACACAGAACTGTGCTGCATCTGTGATCAGGGCACACCAAGACTGGGAAATGAAGACACTCAACTTCACAGTGTTGCTCAAGTCCATCCAAGTGTATTTGCCATAGTCCTGACACTTCAATGTCTTTGCAGTGCTTACTACCCTGGCTTTTTGGAGGCATTCATTACCAGGGCACAGATGATTAAGTGCACACCCACAAATGAGCAAAGCCAGCTCTGATCTGTGGCTCAAGCTGGCTTAAACCTTAAGTGCCCACTGGAGATATTGAAGAAAAGAAAGCCTCATGAATTCTGAAAAAGACCTGAATCCATTCAGAATGGTTAGTTTTCTCTGCATGAAGTCAGCAAGGTCTCCAAATCACAACACTTTCCCACTATTTAAGGTAACACAATTTTTCTACTGCACCAACTGTAGATTAGAGTGAGTTGAGTATAAGGCTCTTCTGGAAGACACAAACCTGAATAGCAACACTATCAACTGACTTCCAAAACACCTTGGTTTTTTCCTTTTTTATTAAAAAGTCGTTTGACACTTGTTTCTTTCACTCTATCCAGTATAATTCCAAATAATGTCACCACTGCACAACACTTACAGTACTACTTCACAAAAGTTTAGTATATGCAGCATTATCATTCACAAGCTTTAAAATTCTCTTATGACACATGGTAGTAAAAAAGAAAGAGCTTCTTACCAGCTTTGGGCACATTTAGCATTTTCATTTCTGCCTTGCTACACTTGTCAGTGCTGAAACATGCTTTTGTCTTTACTTTTCCAGTTGACTCCACAGACTGTGTAATATTTTCATTTTGGTTCTGGACATTTATTTTAGACAGCAGTGAAGCACCTCCCTCTTTCTCATGTACCTGCAAAAGAGAAATAAGTTCACAATAGTATTTTCTTCATGCAGGAAAAGAGAAATAGAGAAAGAAGCAACAAGAAGGTATTTCAAGACACATAATTATCATTATCAAATTTTTACATAAATATATGCATCTCTTCAAAATTATATGCATCACAGCAAAAAGTGAGTGCACACAATATCAAGCACTTGTGTAAATAGTTTATGGATTTGTTTACTCAAACTTGTTTAATACAAGTCTTCTGTAGATACATAAATAAAAATTGTACTGCTTTTCTGTGTCAGTATTAAAGGTTTCAGAGAAAATACTTTTGCAGCAGAACTGCAACCCAGCATACTGAGACTTTACAAGCATCCTGGCTTTTCAACTGCTTTTACAAAAAGAAAAAAAAAATCCAAGAAAGCCCATGCCAAGATACAATCCCTACTTCCTTTACACTTAAGAATTGCATTTGGGCTCAATATTGATTAATGTTATTAATTTGAAAAACATTTTTCTGCAACCAGTCCACAGTGAGAGAAGCCTAACTTGACAAGCAAGATCAAGGTAATGACAGCAAAGCTATCAAAATTTGTTCTGAATAGATTATTTAAGCAAAGATTGTTTGTGATGAGCTCAGATGTTATCTTTTATTCACAATACTGTACAAAGCACTTTTTAGTGTACTGTTCAGTTTACCTCCTTTAACTTAATTTCTTGGTCCATCTCCTTAATTTCATTCTTGAGACAAACAGAAAGACATTTTCCTGGTGGTATAAACCTTGGCTTTTTGCCTGCATTTCCTAGGACTTGACTTGGAGCTGCAGATCGCCTCATATTTAGCTGTACTGCTCTGCAGGGTGGACAGGAAGGAAGGAAGCAGATAAAGACAACTGGAGTCAGGATAGGCTTTAAATATAAAAAAAAAATCCATAGATGACAATATTTCAAAATATAAGAGAGCATACAAGATCTTCAAATAACAATACTAATTCACAAGCATAATAACATTTAAGGAAAAGTAGTATCATTACAATGCTTTGTTTAAGTACTAGGAAAGATCAACTACAGCAAATTCTGCAGCTGAACACCTTGATTTTCATTTTAAAAGCCACTAATGCAGTCCCCAATAGCAACAAATGCTCTGGAGATGTACAGGGTTACTTAACAAACTTACAACAGTTTATAAAAAGAAAGACAATTTTAAGCAAAACAAACGATTCTAAAACTTAATATTCTATATACTTGAAATATAATTTTGAAAAGCCCATTATTAGTGCACAATAAACAATGAATCCTCAAGGTATGTCTCATACCTGGTACCAGCATTTTGCATTAAAGTCAATTACATTGGTCATTCAGGTACACCATAGTAAGATTAACATTCAGCAGAAAAAAAATATCTCAGAATTACAGTGGATATTACTGCTCCATGTTATGTCCACTTGAACAGGAAAAGGAATGTATTATAGAATTTCCCTCAAAATATAAGACCCCTGAGCAACCTTAGGAAAAAACCAAACACATGTCACTGTTAACAGAACAAAGTTTACTTTGCAACCACTAGAATAATAAGTTATAATCTTTATGCTTCAAGGTAGGAGATAGAAATCATGCAAAAGAAAAAAACTCCAATAGAATAACACAGTAGCTGAAATAAAGAAGGCAAGCACAACTTTTACTACAGTTACAGGTCTAATTCTCTGTTTACACATGTTTATTTTAAATGATCCCCCCCACTACTAGGTTAAAAATAAACCATAATACAGATTGCAGAATCAAACTGTATCATCTCAAAAGCATGTTTGCATCCTGCTGCAACAGTGTGTTTCTGCACCTTCTTTGGTGCTGCTCTGCACTCCAGTGGCTTCCTGGGGCACAACCACCATTCTTTCCAAGGTTTGCACTGAAGTAGTAACAGAGCACTGCCAAAACACTTTTGCAAAAATGCAGAGACTGATAGCAGGAGTACTGTTCTCCTTGCCATATCTGCACAGTTAGCATATATATATAGCTGATGCTATAAATACTAGCAAATCTCAGGGATAAAATGGCCTCAACTGTTGTCACTTCCACTGTGGCTGTTATCAAAAATACAAGGAAAGAAGCCTCTGACTGTGTCTACAGTTCATTTAAATTAGGCTTACTTGACAACAGCGATAGCAAATGAATTTTAGTTAAACCTATGCAACAAAGGAATAGCTTGGTTATTATAAAAAGAGTATCTGTAGCATGAAAAGCCACTGTGAACACTGCAAAGGTGTCCAGAACCTTCCAAGGGAGCAGACTGCAAGTGCCAGTGCTGAGCACAGCCAGCTTCAGGTGCCATGTGAATGTGAACAAGTTCTCTACCCAACCCTGCAGGGCACAGTGACGCTTGGGAAGCCAGCACAGGACACCCCAGGCTCTGCATGAGGACTGTGCACAGCATGCACACAGTGCTACACTAACCCTGCCACTGCACTCCAGGTTCTGTGGGACAGAGAAGCTGCACAACTCATAAATTGCACATATTCATGATTAAAGTGCTCTGGTTTCCAAGTCCATTTGACCATTGCACTGTCATTTGGTCTTAAACCACAAAAACAGACTCGTTAAGAGGTTTGAAAATTACTAAGGCATTTGAAGACACCATCCTTGATAACTCAGTATCTTCACTGTTACCAGTTTTAGTACTTGCAACTACAAAGACCCTTATGGATTTGTGGGTTTTAAAATTAAATACTGCATCCAGAAACACATCTTTATATTTTAAAATACAAGCTTTCATAAAATATAACAAAAATATGTTAAAAAGTAAAACCCAAAATGTTTACATTTTGACCCCCCCTTTGCACTACTACACAACAGAAACAGATCAGGGATGTATAATAAGCCACTGATACCAGATCTTTCAGAAACAGATCAGAGTGAGTGTAGGCAGGCAATGAACAGCTCCAGACTACAACTAAATGAACGAATATGCAAATTCACCCTGTCCTCAGAGACAGCACGGATACACCAGGGAACCTCGTACTTGCTTTACTGTTAGTCTGGCTGCAGGGAAACAGCTGCAAGCAATGCAAAAAGCACTGCTCGAAGCTTTTATTAGCAACCAGCCCTGAGCAAAGCAATGCACCGTGAAACCACAGCCCAAACCGTCTCGTGGGTGCGTCTGGTCTGAAAAATCCCATCAGATCAGAAGCAGATTTAAGGAATTTTACAAGAGCATGTACTGATAGTACAAGGGGGGATGACTTCAAATTGAGAGAGCGGGTTTAGATCAGTTGCAAGGAAGAAATTTTTCACTCTGAGGGTGGTGAGGCACTGCAACAGGTTGCCCAGAGAACTTGTGGCTGCCGCATCGCTCCAGGCCAGGCTGAATGAAGCTCTGAGCAACCTGATCTAGTGAAAGATGTCCCTGAGCACGGCAGGGGCGTTGGAGCTGGATAATTTTAGGGTCTTTCCCAGGGTCACTTCCACCGGGCCCCCCTTCCCACGACTCCCGTACCTGCAGTCCCGCCGCCGGTCCCGCCTCCGCGCTCAATTGTCCCGCCGCGCTCTCCCGGCAGCCCCACCGGCCGCACCGCGCATGCGCCCTGCGCCGCCCTCTCTCCCCGCGAGGTGCGCATGCGCAGGGGCCGTGCCGCTGGAAGGGACCTTGGAACGCGCTTCCCGCCCTCGGGGACGCTGCTGTGCGCGTGCGCAGTGCCGGCGCGCGGCGCCCGTGCCACACACAGCATGGCGGAGCCGCTGCCCGCCGCGCCGCCGTCAAGCGGGAGCGGCCGCAAAGAGAGCCTGGGCTGCGCGACAGCGAGCGGCGGCGGGCGGGGTGAGTGAGCGGGGCCGCGGCCCCGGGGTGAGGGGCGAGGGTCGGGCAGGGCAGCGGGGCTTTGCCTGGGGCGGGAGGCGCTGCGCGGGGTTTGTCTGCGGCGTTTGTCATTGCCCTGTGCCGGGCTGGCGGCGGCATCATCGCTGGTGTGCGGGGAAGGGACGGGGAAGGGTGTGCAGCTGTAAGGGTGCTCGTCGCTGCCTGAGGCCGCGCAGATGCTGTGTCTTGGTGTCGGGTCGCTTCTCCAGATGTTTCCAGGCCAGCTGTGTGCTCAGGCCCGGGTCGTTGTCTCTCCGTGAAATGCTTTCCCAGGATGAATCCGGAGGCCTTTCCCGTTACCTGTATAAAATTCCCCCTCCCACAGCTCCAGGGGAGAGCGCTCCTCTCACCCTGCGCTTGGCTCTGGGTGGCAGAGCCGGCCCTGCACAGCCTCCAAGGTGGTCACGGAATTAATTAGGGTGGAAAACACCTCTGAGATCATGAAGCCCATTCCAATGGCTGACCACCCTTTCTGTGAGGAAATTCTTCTGCTGTCCAGTGTGAAATCCAGCCCCCGGCACAGCGTGAGGCGATGTCCTCTGATCCTGTCGCTGGTGGCCAGGATGATGCCAGCCATCACCTGGCTACAGTCTCCTTTCAGGTGGCCCCATAAGGTCCCTCTGAGCCTCTTGTTCTCTTGCTAATCCACCCCAGTTCTCTCAGCTGCTCCTCACAGGACTTGTGCTCCAGATCCTTCACCAACTCACTGCCCTTCTCTGGGCTCTGCTCTGTGCAAGGCAGGTCATGGATGGTGCTGTTCCGAGTAGGTTTTGCAGGACAGCAAGTGTTGTACAAAAATGTTCGTATTTTTTATATGAGCTTTTTTTGAAAAAAAAAAACAGTTGTTTGCATCAGTGTAAGGTGGTGTTGGTGTTCATTTGTTCTTACCCTCCTCTGTTCCTTCTCTCTTACACAAATGTTCATCAGACTCCCCAGTGTACCAGTCCAGGGATTGAGCTGAGGGAGTAGCTCTGGCATCCCGGACCACAGACTGCTGCTGTCTGTCTTTCTTTCCTTTCTGCTCTGGCTGCAGTTTCTTATCCCTGATCAGGCCCTGCTTGCACAGTCTCTAGAGCTTTTGCTGAGCCATCTACAAAAAATTCTAGCCTAGCAAATCAAATCAGGGCATAGTTGTCTGTATGGTGAGTTGCATGAGCCAGTTCAGGAAAGGGGCAAATTGAATGTTCTCACTGATTCACAGGAGAAGGTGGAGGGAGGTGGGGAGCACATTACTTTGTGGATAGATAGGCTTGGGCTGCTGTAAGAAAACTGCCAAAGTTAATTTGGCACCTCATCACCTCATCTCTGGGCCCTGCATAGACACTGTTCCTCCAGCATTTCTGGAAATGCTATCTTAGCCATGCACATCTGTAGTTCTGTCATGGTTCACTCCAACCTTTTGTAACATGGAAAAGAAGCATTTTTTAAAAATCAGAAGCTATTGCAGATGAAAAAATGAAGATGATTAATTTCATTCCAGTGTCCTGACTTTCACAGTGGAATAGCTTGGATTCGTGCCAGACAATTAGCAAGCTATGTGATGATGTTGTTGGGAACTACATCCCACCTGTATACCATATCTTCACCATATCTCTGAGGACAGTGAAGTCCAGAACACAAGGCTGGTTTTGGATGTCCATCTGCCTGGAAAAAAGTGTGGGATAACAACTGTTGAAAAATTGCTTGATACCTGTGAAGTCTGGGAGAGATTTTTGCTTGACCAGAACTGCAGGAAAAATAAAACATGTGAAACAATAAAAAGCAAATATCATGTCATAGTTTGTGTGCTTTCTCTCCCAGACAGAGAAATCCTTGCACAATAATACCCTAACAATTTATGCACCCTCCCCTATATGCTATTCACATGGCCCTTTTAGTCCAGTAATGAATTTTGGTCTGGGCTCTTCTAACAGTTTATTGGATTCTCTCTCCATGTCCATGCAGGCAAGCTATTAACTGTGCTTATCTTGAGCTGCAGCTTCTGCTGATGACCATGAGCTCCTTATCTTCTGGTTTGTGCTACTTGTGCACCTGCTCCCAGTAGAGCATGGGAAACTAGAATAAAGTCCTAGGCTTAGGATAAACATTACTTAGCAACAACTAAAACATTGGTGTGTTGGCAACATTCTTCTCATTCTGAAGGCAAAACACAGTTCTGTAGCAGCTACTGGGAAAATTGCTAAGGAAATTAACTCAGTTCCAGCCAAAAGCATGTCTAGGCAAAAGTCCACATCTTTCAGCCTAAGGCTTGCAGCAACCCAAGCTAGATATGCTAAGCAAGTAGGTATAAGCAAACAGCATTCTAAGTCACACAGTATTATAATTCTAAGTGATTCCTCTGTTCAGAAGTTACTTACTTGAGCTAAGCAACTGATGTCTCTCAACAAAATAATGTAATTTCTAGGTGCAATCAAAAAATAAGTGTTATAATTGATGAATTGTAGTAGAATTGGGAAAATAAGTTTTGAGGCCAAATGGAGGAGAGAGGAGTTTCTGGGGATAAGCAGAAGCTGAAAATTCTCTCATTGTGTGTGGTGAAGATACTGGGTAAAGTGATCTGTATTGCTAGAGTGCATGACATTGATCCAGTGCTCTCCCTCTGCTTATCTCTTGACTAATGTTCATCTTTTGAAGTTGACAAGAAAATAAAACCTCTACTGGAGAAAGTCTGTGACTTCAGTAACAGCTGTTGTCATAGGTCCCAAATCCATGGCCGGAAGGATTCCAGCACTGTATTGTGCTGCTCCAACATGTGTCTTGAAAATGTGCTGAAGAACTTTTACCTCAAAGTTCCTATCCACTCTTCATTTGAGCTCCAGTTTGGCTGGAGCTTTGTACATCCATATATATTTATATACAGAGACATATGTGTATCATATATATATTATTGTTGCTGTTGCACTTCATTTCTTTGTTAAGCACAAATAAAGTTTTTGTTCCTCATTTAGTAGAAATACTTTTTCCTGCATTCTGTTAGTCTTCAATCTTGCTAAAATATCCTGAAGAGTGTCTTGAAGACTTTGGTCCTCAGGGACTAGCAGTGTTTGTACAAAATGTAGCTCACAACATCCACAATTCCAGTAGAACAGAAACTCTAGAACAATGAAAGTACTTGATTTTGCTATCTTATCTGTCCTTGAAAGTTTTCTAAAAGCAGAATCCTCTGGGATCTACCAAACCAAATCAAAGTGTTAGGATTACAGTTCATCAAATCTATATTTGCTGTTTAAGTCCTCTAGCATAACTTAAGGAGTGTGAGTAGTGACATCTTTTATGGTGTTTTAAGTGAGCACCCCTAGTTATGCTACATATCACAGCAATGGTATTTGCCAATACAAATCTGACTGTGATATTTTTGTTTTTGAAGTGAGCTGTCTCTCATGGCTGGATAAGAACAGGTAGATAAGGAATTTCCATCTTTTTGAGGAATATGATTTTAGCAGATTTCAGTTGCTACTTTTCAATAATACTGAATTCTATTGTCTTCAGTCTTGCAAATAAAACAGGCTTCAAAATTGGTCATCAGCAGGGTGTTCAGTTTTGTGATAAATATCTGCATCAGTAGTAATTGAAACAGATACTGATGTTATTTTCATCCTAATCTAGTCAGTTCTCCTGTGTTGAATTGCAGGTTTTCAGTGGCTTGCTTTGGAAGACCTGGTTTTAATGGGCTGTTAGGACAGCATTTATTCAGTAGCTGGCTTGTTAGACATAGGACTCAGTAACTTAGGAAACACTGTTGAGCCTTACTCTTTCTAATTTTTCTCACAGGTATTATAAAGCAGTGAAAAGAAACTGAAAGAAGTATTATATGCCTTACTGATCAGAACACTGCTTCTGAAGTATTTGGGCAAACTACAAATATATATGTAGTAAAATCTACAAAGGTAAGATATCTTCCTTTTCTATTTTATTTAGAAAACCTCACAACTAATAAAAGCCTCTTTCACCAGTCTCTGTGTGTTTACAAAAGTAACTTTGTATTTCAAGAAGCAATGTGGAGCCTAAAACTTATTCTTTTGAGTGAATTCTGTGGAGTCTTACCAAATTCCACAAGGTTTTTCGTGATGAAGGCACATTGCCCATTACTTCTTCACAAAGCTTTTAAATCTATTCAAAAGCTTCTCAGTTTTATAAAATAGATCATGTAGGAAAAGACAGTAGCTCTTCATGATTTCAGGGTTAGCTGCAGTTTTGGCTTCTTTTACTTCCTGAATATTAAGTATGTCTTCAGGCATGTGGAGATTTCATGCTGTTCCCTCTGAAATAGAGGTCTACAGTGAGTAGGGAATCTTTTTTTCAGTATGAAAGCAACCTCTTAAGTGATGTGCAGTTCATAAATCTGGGATCTGCTAGCTGAACCTGCCACAGCTATTGTCAGTAAGAACACCATTTTGTAAGTTTGTTAGGCATTACATGAAAGGTATTAAAATGGAAAGCAAACATTTGCATTTGAACTTCTGTGAAGTTTCTGCTTCAGGTAGAATTCGTGTAAATAGAAACTGTATGTTTCACAGTGGCTACTACAATTATGTTCAATGACAGCATTCAGAAGAAGTGCAGCTCAACTGTGCCAAAGTCTTTGCTTTTAGAGTTCAGAATATCTTAGAGAATTGTGATGCTGACATCCAGCAGTACAGTTCTCAAATTCCCACTTAAATCTGAAGATCTCCAAAGTGTGTAAATACTTATTTGCGTTCACATATTCACACCTTTATGCACATTAAGGTCTCCATGTTTTTAGAACAGGCCTATATTGTGGATCTGCCCATAGAGATTCAGCACAAAGGCTGCTTTATTTCTGTGTGTTTGGTGTTTTGAACAGGCTGAAGGTGTGGAGAGCATGGGTTATGATCTCGAGCGCTTCGTGGGCTATGTGAACGAGGGGCTGTTGTGCTCCATCTGCCGGGACGTGTTGGAGGATCCGCTGCAGGCTCCGTGCGAGCACGCTTTCTGCACCGCCTGTATCCACGGCTGGCTCCTTCATCACAGGAACTGCCCTGAGGACAGACAAGTGATTGATGTGTCTTTGCTGCGGCCTCTCTACAGGTATCCAGCAATCTTGCTGTCTGTTCAAATTACATGAATTTAGGATTTCTCAGTTTTGCTTGCACAGCTTCTTCTATCAATACTGTTACTGAGACTGTCTTTATCCAGTATGCCTGTGGTGGACACAACTGCTTACATGGCAGCATTAGCATTTTCTATTTGTTATAACTAACTTCTGGGCATTCAGATTTCAAAACTGAAAGAGCACTTAGTTTCACCATTTTATATCTTGAATGCTGATTCTGGATACCTGTCTGGATATTATTCTGAATGTTCTATACAGCATCAAAATGTTTCTGTACTTTATTTTAGAGAAAGAAAGCAAAGCAACTTTTGAGGACACTAACTACACACTCTATATATCTTTTCAGTCTTAGTTAGATGCTGTAGTGGGGTTTGTAAATAACAATTCCTGGAGATATGAACCAAATTCCTGACAGTGGGGTTTGTAAATAACAATTCCTGGAGATATGAACCAAATTCCTGACCTTTAAATTCTTTTTAAAGAAGATCTTTTGACATAGGAATATCTATTGTGAACCACCTTGCCATGTAAAGCAGGCTGTTTTCACAAGTGTCTTCCATAAATGGTCAGGCAGATAAGATTGTCGTTCACCTTTTACAAACAAACTATTCTATTTTAAACTGTTAATTCCTACAAGTGTCAGCACAAAACAGTTTCAATAGTAGACTCTGCTTGCTGTTTAACACCTGCATTATCTAATCTTGTTCAGATTAACAGTTATGTATTTAAAGTCTCCAGCTACAGTAAATTTAACTTTGTTAATACTCACAATGTCATTTTTTATTCTTGGGATTTTACTGGTAAAATCTGGTAGTTAGCTATAGCATAGACATAGCTAATTTGAATTAATTAAATTAAATTAATTAAATTTAATTTAATTAATTAATTTAATTTTTAGGTTGTTTCATCTGTACTCACTGTAGTCCTTTAGTCTGGCGTGTTTAGAAACACAGAACTTAAATGGCAAATTAGTAGCCCTGGTGTTTATTGATATCTGCTGAACCAATGAAATTAAAAACCAATCAAACCAATTGAACCAATTAAAAATTATCAAAAAAATAAATATTTCATTTGCATATTTACATTTGGAGACTGAATTTTCTGTTAACATTGTTTCTTTCAAGCTGTTTTTTACTGATATGGTCACTTGAATTCTTAAAAAAAAAATTAATTAATCTAGTTACTCACAATTTTTTCTAATGGATATTAGAATCTTGCTTCTTTTCCCAAAAGTTCAAAATACAAATAATAATATATACAAATATATACAAATATATACAAATAAATAATAATAATGCTCCCAGATTTAAGAACAAATTCTTTTCTTTACATGTAGATATATGAAAAATGATTTGAACCGTCTTCAGCTGCATTGCAGAAACAGAGAGTATGGCTGTGAAATGGTTTGTTCTCTGGAGTCTATCGACAGGCATGAAAGGGAGTGTGAGTACAGTCAGATACCTTGCTCCAATGCTGGTGAGTAACATTCAAAGAAGTTGAATCCTTTGTATTTAAAAACGTGTTTGTCATCTTCCCATCCACAGATCTGAAATAATGGCCATTATTTTCCAACAGAAATTCAAACCTTTGGCACTCTTTATAGCAGTGTTTTTGAACAAAATATAATAACAGTTTATGGCAGTCGTGATGATTAGCAACTGTTTCTTATCCAAAAAATAACCAAAATGAACATGTTGAACTTCAAATGTGTGAAAATGTAGTAGTGCATTAGTTTTGCTTTCTGACAAATTCTGAGTTTGTTTTCCAGTTCTGACTGCATGTTCTGATGTTTGAATGAGTGCAGTAGCCCCTGCAGAAGACTTAGGGGTCATAATTTATTTATAAAATACCTGGTTGCCTGTTGCATGTGCAGCTGCCAACTCTGTGGCATGATTTTAACAAGAACATATCTTGGAAATAAGAATTATTCTAATCTAAATTTTGGTTAGAGTTGTTCATGCTGAGCTTTTTATTTAAAACAAGGCTATACCTTCTGAGAAAGAAGAATGCCTCTAAAAAGGAGCATACTGTTAAAATTTCCCATCTGATTTAATTTGAAATGTTGTATGTTCCTAGATAAAGTTAATTTCTAATTAATGATGCTAAGGGCATATTGAGTGCCATTGTAATTAATTATAAGATGATTAAGGTACTAGAATTGCTCTGCTGAAAGTTATAATTTTTCTCCGAAGTGACTTCTGCAGATGCTTGATTCACCTGTTCTACTTCCTACAGAATCAGTAGTGTTTTACAGATTTATGTATCTTACAGTGTTTTACAGATTTATGTTTTTACACCACACTGGGTGTCTGGTGTTTGGGGTGTGAAGGCTCTTACATCTCCTGAGCTCTTTCCCAAGAATACATAGAGTGTATTTTGAGTGCCTCAATTACAAATCATTATCTGTATTAGTAAAGCTCTTCTACAGAGCTCATTTGTCATTTTCTAGCATGGTTTGTTGGGAAAGTTTCAATACTCCATTGTTTCAGTTTCCTTAAATTGATATTCTCTTCAAATTAAATGCAAGTGTATATTTCAACAAAGTGAGCCTCAAAGATTAAACTACAAACTTCCTAAGTTTGACTTCATAAGTTAAGACTACAAACTTCAAGTTTAGAGTGTTACATTTAGCAATAATTTATATAGTGCTTATTTTTGATTCTTTATATTTTACTTTTAATCACTCCAGAACTGCAAAGTTTGTATCCCAGAATTTCTGTGGAAGTACTTCCAACTTTGTATGAGTTATTAAATGTTCATAAATGTACTGGTTTGGAGGACGGGTGTCTGCCAAGAAAGGCAGGAGCTTCTCTTTGAAATGGAGAATGTAAACCTCCTCCCTCCAAATTATTACAATTTTGAAATTAAGGGGCTCTCAGGCAAATATATGGGAATTAGGAATAACAATTCTTTACCAAGAAAATTAAAATAGAAATACAATATTACAAAGAGCAAACTCAAAACACTGACAGTCAGAATACAGCCTGACACCCCGTCAGTCAGTGTGTTGGTAGCAGTCCAATTAAATGGTGGCTACAGTCCTCCTGCAGTGGCAGATGTGGTTCAGCTGGAGCAGTGCTCCTGTAGAAGGTGCAGTTTTCCTCTGAAGGTCCGGGGATGATGTGGGGAGGTCTGGTTTTCTGCTGGAATCCAGTGGAAAGAGGGTATCTTGCTATCCAAAATTTCAGTTTTTATCTAGGCAGGAAAGGCTTGACTCCTCCCCCTGGCTGGAGCATCTCCCATGGAATGATGTAATTTTATCAGTCATTCAGATGATACCTTCCTGGAGGGAGGATGGGTTGTGGAAAAGATAAAGATGATTGTCCCACCTGGTTTTAAAGATGGCCCATTAGCAGATAATATGTGCCATGGAGATAAGGATCACTGCCCCACCTGGCTTCAACAGATGGTTATAGAATACACATTTCTGGTCACATCCTGTATTGCATTACAAGATCATAAATAAACTATTTTAATTTATTAAACTAAATAACTCATTTATATGGTCTAGTACGTTATGGACAAGACCAACAAATTGTCTGGTAAACAAGTTTGCATTCCATCTCACCCACATCTCTCTTTACTACGTCTTAGGACTTTTCCCGGTGTTTGATAGCATAGTATTTTTTATATATGTGTATTCTTTATCAGTTCTGGTCATTGCAATCTATGATGGTGGCACAGGTAAGCTGCTGGTGTCTTAGCTTGGTATCAGGATTGTCATTATGAAGTTGATTTAATGCCAGACCAGCAGTAGAAGACTTTACAGAAAACACTCCTTCCAACATTTCAGTTAGTGGACAAGTGCGTTAATAAGATCTTTAAACAGCATTGCATTAGTAGCTACGTATGTGTAACTGTCACATTTCATATCCTAAAGAAATCACTTTCCTCAGCTTCCTTTCCTGAGTGTTCTTGTTTGGAATGACCCAGAGTGCCTTGGTTGTACGTGTCAGTGTTGCCTGCTGTCCCTTGCTCAGGCTGCACGGTGCAGGTCGAGCGGCGTAACCTGGACGGGCACCTGGCGGTGTGCGAGTTCCGGAGCCGCCAGTGCCCCAACGGCTGCGGCTACACCATCCTCAGCGCAGAGGACACGCAGCACAACTGTGTGGCAGAGCTGAGAACAGAGCTGGAGCTGCTCCGGTACAAACCTTCTCTTTCTCTCCTGGCTCTCTTGGGCTGGGCTTAAAGTCACTGCGTGAGGCACTTTGAAATACTAGCACTGGATTCTGGTATGTGTTAAATGGTCCATTCATTACTTGATGATAACAGGCCAGAATTTTATTATGTGTCAGCATAGACTTCAAGTTCTTGCTGTTTTAATTCTATTGTTGTTGGGGGCTTTTGCTAAGTTACTATACATCTTAAAATATCATTGCTTGCAGTTGAACAGCACTGCAAGCTTACTATTTAAAGTGACAAAAAACCTAAGAAAATTGAAATTGGCAATTTAGTTTTTCCATTGGCCTGTTATAAATAAAAAGTTACATAATATAGTAATTCTATTTAGTTTTTGCTTTTACAGATTGAGAAGATAAAAATCTGTAATTATTTTGGCAGGTACAGGTAAACTGAGCCACTGAAGGTCTAATTTTGAGGTTTTTTAAGTCCTGGTAGATTAACAGTCAGTGAATGTGACTCTTCTTACCAGCATCCTTGTTTTCCTCTTACGTATGTTTCTGTATCTTTCCCTTTTCATCATATTCCAGTTTGACCTTTTTTTCCCCCCTCAAGCTCCTTCCCATTTGTATCTTTCAGCTCCTAAGTATTGTGCTTTTGAACACTTGTCAAGTCAGGCTCAAATATGGTTTAAATGCATTGAGACACAAGGGATTCTGCTAGATTGTTTCTGAACTCAAAAAGTCAATGTAGTGCAGTCTGGTTTTGGCTGTGAGTTACTGGGCTGCAACAGTTTACTGCATACTGTCATGTAGTGTCCACCAAAAAAGTGAACAAGATTACATAGAACCATGGAATCATTTAGATTGGAAAAGAGCTTTAAGATAATTGAGTTCAGCAGTTAATCCAGCACTGACAGGCCCAACACTAAACTATCTGTAAGTGCCTACCATGTCCACACACTCAGGCTGTCTCACTTCCATACATGTTTAGTAGTACTATAGGATTCAGATTTTATCTTGGCTGCCTCTATTTCATACCACTTAGCAAGCACATTCTGTAGACAAAAAGCAGAAAATCACTTAAAGGTCATAAATACACCTTCCTGAGCTCATGGAATTACTTGAGGAATATGATATGATTGTCCCTCTATAGGCTCCTCATGGGCACTTTAGTGTCCCTGGGCACAATTCACTTACTTATGCCTGTTTGATATTTTTTAATTAATAAATCATGCCTCTGCAGGGCATCCTGTAGAGCTTGTTGGGAATCAGTTCAGTCTGTTTGGCTGCAAGAAGGCTTTCTGGATTTTGAAGATCATTCTTTTCTCTGCTTACAAGACTTAACAAGGAGAAATAAACTTTTTAGGTCAGAAATGATCTGCAGAGTGGAGGAGGCAAAACATGAGATGGAGTCAAGGTTAGATTCACAGAGAAGGCATATGGTCCAAAAAGAGAGTATTCTGCAAAATGAAATTGAAGAACTAAAGGTAAATACAATCCTTTTTTTTCCTCTCTTAACAGTCTAGCTTTTTGCTTTTCCCAGTAGCAGTTTCTTATTTTGTAAATAAAGTCTCATACAGAGAAAAAGGACATTAAGTATGGGAAGCAAAACCATCAAACTTTGCCAGGTTAGCTCTGTGGAGAAGCAGGCTGGAGGCTGTATTCCTGTGGTTTATCTGCTTCAGATTCACTGGAGCTCACCTGAATACTCCATCCATGTTCTGTGCATGCATAACATTGTCAACAGAACAATGTGAAAATTATTTCAGTGTCTAAATGTAGAGTATACATCACAAACTGTATGTAATTAAGCATCCAGCTCCATTTTTAATTGCAATCCAAAGTGGCTTAGTCCAAAGCTGACACAGAGCACTACTGCCAACAGTGGTATTTGCACTGTGGTCAGAAGGTTAGAAAGCTTCACAGTAAACTTCATTGTCTTATCCTTTTATTCATCCTGTTTTTGTCATATTACAGAACAATAATTTCTAATGCAATAGTTTATAAAAGCTTTATAAAGTTTTTTAAAACTTTACAGTTTACATTTTTATTTTTACTGGATTTGATGTTAAATCCTTGAAGAATGTATCTGAAGAAAACCACAACCATATTTAGTTTTGCTTCTTGAAATAGAAAATAAAAGCAGCAAATGGTAAATTGACTGTTTCTTACCATACTTTGTAAAAAACAAAATATGAAAACAAAATATTTTTGAAAAACATACTGGAATCTTTAGAACAAGACAAGAACATCCCAGAAGGTGAATGCTGGATTGTGTCTCAAATTGTTTATATTTGTTGTGCTATCAAAAAATTATTTTGATGTTCTTATTCCTAAGACTCACTCACCCTACGAGCACGGCCACTTTGGCTTCATTGCAGCATCATTAGAAGGGGGTTTGTTTCTCGCAGTAAATCTGTATTTGCGTTTCAGAGCCAGATGTCGCGGATGATGTCGGATGTGCGGTCTCTGATGGCAGCAGAGAGACAGCACCGTCAAGAGCTGGAGCAGGCAGAGCTGGAAAAACGGGAGTTAATGGAGCTGCTGAAGGGGCTGCAGAAGGACTGCAGATTAACCACTACAGAGGGAAGCAGGAAGTCAAATTTCCGTCCTTTGACAAGACTAGAGAGTGTGAAAAGAAAACCTAGGGAAGTTACGGTTATCTAAATAGTACTAAGCTCAAAAAGCATTTTCTTCAAATACTGGCTTCTGGCAAACTACTTTCTTTGAATGATTGGTAAAGTTTATATAATTTCTGATTTACTTGTTTTCTTTTAAGGTCTAAATTGAAACTGTATTTCCTTTGGGGCCAGGAAAACAAATAGAAGATTTTTTTATTTTTTTTTTTTTTCTGAGGGAATACTGGTTATTAAAACCAGTAATTAGAAGACATATTTTCAGTTAATGGTTTTATAAAAAGGGGAAGGAGACTTGATTTATTCCCTCTTTATTACATCACTTACAGGAACCTTTCAAGACTGAAAGCTACAGCCTTTTAAAGTCAAAGATACAGATTATTATGGACCAGAAAGAAAAAACATTTAGGTATCTCTGTTTCAAACAAAAAAGCAAATGTGACCATTTGGGTTGTATTTAATTTGGGGAAAAGTGAATAGTAGAATTAGTAAGTCAGTAATGGAAATTAATTAGATGTTGTTTGTAGTCTGTAGAAGGTCTTACTTCAAAGGCTGGAAAGCAAGCACTTTAAATTCTAATTCTTCTGCTATGTAAAGGCTTCAGACGAGGTTGACTGTTACTTTAGAGCTTCTCATTCCCCAAGCTGATACACACTTACAAGATAATACTAAAGCCCGAGGTAGTAGAATAATCTAAAACCCTTTAAACAGATGTGTGGATAACTTTGAGTTTGTGGGAATGGATCTGCTTCTCATTTAAAAATTAGAAGCTTTTATATGTGAAAGTATCAGGTATTTCTACAGGATCTTTTGAGCATAAGACCAGTCAGTTTACTCAATGTCTTTAAAGTATATATAGATACCTAGAGTATCCTTAATTTTCTTGGCAGGTTTAAGGCCACTTGATATGCACAAGAGATGAATATTTCCACAGTCACTTGGGCTTCAGACATCTGTGTTAGTGGTCAAGCAGGCTGCAGGGAGTGCCAGAGCCTGGCACTGACATCAGAGGGTAACAGGACACTTGTGTGAGTGTGAGTAGTCAATGATCTGCTCTGCTTAGCAGTACAACTCATAGGGCAGGTGGAAGGGTTAAGGGACATTAGAGCATCTGAGGAAAAGATTGACTGGCAGTCATTCTCTACCTCCCCTGGAGCAAATGTACCAGTCAAATGCACCTCAGAAAGTGGAGGATCACTAGAGGTGAACCTAGGGTGGCAGCTCTGTGATGGGTTGGCCTGGCTAAAGTGCGTCTACACCAACACAGTGTGGGCAGCAAGCAGGAGGAGCTGGAACCTTCCTTCAGCAGGAAGACTTTGTTGTTGTCACCATCACAGAAACATGGAGGGATGACTCTCGTCGTGAGAGTGCAGCAGTGGCTGGGTATAAGCTCTTTAGAAGAGAGAGGTGAAGCAGGAGAGGTGGTTGGATAGCACTGTACAATAGGGAGTGTTTTGATTGTGTTGAAATTGGTGATGAAGATGACAAGTCTGAGTGCCTCTGGGTAAGGTTCACAGGGAAGGTCAGCAGGGCAGATGTCATGGTGGGAGTCTGTTGGAGACCACTCAGCCAGGAGCAGGTTGATGAGGTGTTCCACAAGCAGCTGGCAGAGGCATCACAGTCACCAGCCTTTGTACACATGGGTGACTTCAACTTGCCAGATCTCTGCTGGAAATACAACAGAGAGGATCCTAGGGGGATCCTGGAATGCATGGAAGACAGCTTTCTGACTAACACAATGGTAAATGAGCCTAACAGAGGAGGAGCCAGCCCTGTTGTTTGTGGGCAAAGACTGGTGGGTGATGTGATGTCAGTGGCCATCTTGGGCAGAGTGAACAGGTACTATTAGGGTTTTCTGTACTGGGTAAAGTAAAGAGAGGCACCAGCAGAACTTCTGCCTTGGACTTTGGTGAGCAGAGTTTGGTCTGTTTAGGACATGGATTGACCAAGTGCCTTGGAAGTCAATCCTGAAGGGCAAAGGAGTCCAGGAAGGCTGGATGTGCTTTAAAAAGGAATTGTCAAATATTCAGGAACAGATTGTCTCCATCAGGGGAAAAGACAAGCATGGTTAAACAGAGAACTTGAGCTGGACCTTAGGGGAAAAAAGAGAATATATACCCCTGGAAGGAGGGTCAGGTAAATAGGGAGGACTATAAGGATGTCACAAGGTCATGTAGGAAAAAGATTAAAAGGGTCAAAACTCAACTAGAACTTGCTTTGGCCATTACAGTTAAAGACAACTAAAAAAGTTTCTAGAAATATGTTGACAGCAAAAGGAGGATCAAGGAGTGTCTCCACCATTTGTTGAATCCTGAGGGTGGTGTACTGACAAGGGTTGAGGAAAAGGCAAAGGTACTAAATTTCAGGATCAGTTGTCCTCAGGATACCCATCTCCCTGAGATGGAAGGTGTTGATGGGCAGAAGTATGAAGCCCACAAAGGCCAGAATGAGGTGGTTAGTTGTCACTAGAGGGGCAGACACAACACACAAAAGGCACACTGTACTTCAGAAGTTTATTACAATACACCATCTTTTATACCCTTTACCCAGTTTGCATTTTCATAACTGGTCACAATTAGTCAAGAATATTCATTGGCAGGAAGTTTTACCACCTCTGTTCTTCCCAGAACCTTTCTAAAAATACTTTTCCACAGCTTGGGATCTTTTTCCTAGTTACCTTCACTTGCTCGTCTTCGCCTCTTGCTCTCTGTGATAACAGCCTTGGTCAGAGAATGCTTCTCAAAACAAACCTTGTTTGTTAACCCTCTGTGACCCACAAACCAGCTGTGGGTCCTACTATAGTTAGTGACCTGCTATGCCAGATAAACACCTACCCAGGTCTATGGGCCCTGATGGGATCCACCCCAGAGGAATGAGGGAACTGGCAGAAGTATTTGCCAAAACACTTTCAATTGTCTGTCAGCAGTCCTGCTTAACTGGAGAAGTTCCACAACACCCATCTACAGGAATGGTTGGAAGGATGATGTGGGGAACTACAGGCCTGTCAGCCTGACCTCAGCTCTGGGCAAGGTTCTGGAAGATACCATCCTGGGTGCTATTACATGGCACATGCAGGACAACCAAGGGATCAAGCCCAGACAACACAGATTTTAAAAAGGCAGGTCCTGCTTAACTGGTCTGATCTCCTATAACTAAGTGACCTTAGTCATAGGAGAAGATGAGGGAAAGTGTGTGGATGTTATCTATTTAAACTTCAGTAAAGCATTTCACACCATCTTACAAGTGTCCTCTAGAAAAACTGGATGCTTGGGACTTGGATGGATGGACTGTCCAATGGATAAGAAGTTGTCTGCTTGTTAGGCCCAGAGAGTGGTGGGGAATGGAGCTAAGTGCAGTTGACAGCTGGTCACTAGTGGTGTTCCCCAGGGCTCAGTATTTGGGCCAGTCCTGTTTAACACCATTATTAGTGATCTGTATGTGGGGATTGAGTGCATCCTGAGTAAATTTGCAGACAACACTGAGCTGGATGGGAATATTGATCTGCTCAAGGGTAGGAAGGCTCTGCAGACAGACATGGACAGACTCAGTGTGCCAAGGACAGCTACTGAGGTTTAGTAAGGTGAAGTGCTGAGTCCTGCACTTGGGCTGCAGCAACCCCATACAGTGCTATAGGCTGAGAGTGGCTGTGGAGCTGTTCAGCAGAAAGGGACTTGGCTGTGCTGGTTGACAACAGGCTTAATATGAGCCAGCGTGTGCCCAGGTGGCCAAGGACAGTGGCATCCTGGCCTGTATCAGAAATAGTGTGGCAGTGATTGTCCCTCTGTATTTGGCACTGGTGAGGCCACATCTCAAGTACTGTGTCCAGTTTTGGCCCTTCACTTTAAAAAGGAAATAGAAATACTGAAACATGTCCAGCAAAGGGCAACAAAGCTCATGAAAGGTCTAGAAAGCTGTCTTGTGAGGAGCAGCTGAAAGAGCTGGGTTTGTTTAGTCTAGAGAAGAGGAGGCTCTTCAACTCCTTGAAAAGAGGGTGTAGCCAGGTGGCGACTGGTCTCTGCTATGTGTCTACAGTGAGAGGACAAGAGGAAATGGCCTTAAGCTCAGGCAGGGGAGATTCAGATTAAATGTTAGAAAAATATTTTTGCTGTTAGGGTGGTCAGACGTTGGAATAGGGTGCCCAGGGAGTTGGTGGAGTCACCATCCCTGGAGGTGTTGAAGAGGTGTCAGGATCTGGGGCTGAGCAATGGTTTAGTGGTTTAGGAATTGCAGGGGTAGTTCTGGGTTGACAGTTGAACTTGGTCTCTTCCACCCTTGATGATTTTATGATTCAAAGTTTGCAATAGGATTTTTTAACAGACCCACAAATTAAAGAGGCATTTATCTGTAAGCACTGCATGAGAAATCTGTTCAAAGACTTTCTCCAAACTTTTTACACAGTCTGTTCATGTTGTTTATAGTGGTATAACTAAGCCATGTTCTCAGCTCATCAGTGGACTAACTATAAAGACATCTGGCCTTCTGTTCACTGAATGTGTTAAATCAGTTTTGAAGGCTCAGGAATATGTGTGCAGTTTCAACAAAATTAACAGAGTATGTTAATTTTATAGTTCAGGAAGCAACTGCATTACTGTGCATGCCTTGCTGTCACTCAGAGCAATGCTTTTATAGCTAATATCATAACCAAAGAGAGAGGCAGCACTCTTCTTTAGCACATAGTCTACTATGAAGATTTGTGGTTAGAGGTGTCTGAACTTCAGACATTAATAAATCCTTCTAACTTGCAGTGTCTTTAGTACCACTGAGGCAGATGTGCACATATTCAGGTATTACATATTTAAAAACTGGTCTTGTGTATTTAAAAACTGACATAAATAGCTCTTCTGTAAAAGCAGGGGTTTTTTTTCAGGGAAAAACTCCCACATTCAAAGTAATTCAGATAATTGGGACACTAGCAAACTCACCAATTCATACCATAACACATCTCTTAAGCAGCCATATTTAATAATCTAAACCAGTAAACTAGTAGCTATAATTTGGGAAGACTTCATTCACTGAATATTCAGTGGTCAGTTCACTTACATCAGTGTGTGTATTAAAGCAATAGGTAGAAAGTAAGAATGCTGTTACTCTTGTGTTCTAAACAAGCAAGCTGTGAGTGTCTGTGCTCTGCATGACATTATTGCAGCATTCACACTAATTTTCACCTTTTTGGCAACACCAGATTTCATGCTATTAGATTAAGTTAGTGCTTTTCTGTGTTCTGTAACTGTGATTGTGATGTGACTTTATCTACTTTGCCTAATGTAAAAAAGAAAATTACATCAAAATGCTTTAGAACTCGATGGATCATCTTTCCTCAGAGGGCAGTAACCCAATCTTTTCTATTCTGACCACAGAAGAAAGCAAGTTATCAGCTCTGTGTGTTCCTTATAATGGGATCTCTGCATTTGTCTGCTTTAGAACCTTCACCCACACATATATAACTAAATTCCTCCTAATATGGAAAACAGGGTTTATTTAATGTTTCCTTAGCATTTGGTCTGCTGTCTTTTCCCTAAGTGATGGACATGAAACTGCTTGAGGAAATGTGTTCTGGTGGTGAGGAAGGACTTTCTGCTGTGCAATCAAGCTCTGACAGTCCAGACTTCCACTGTGGAAATGTGGCAATGCTTTGGGCCCACCAGCTGCTGGAATGGGCTGTCAGTTTGGGTTTCCTTTAGCTGCAAAGAAGCACTTTCAGAGATGTTTTAAATAGGCACACAGTAGCTGATGGCATCAGGTCCCTCTGGTGACTTTAAGCTTTATGCCATTTCTGTGGGTTGATAACGGTTCTGCACTTCAGATTTTCCTTTGCTAATGAGCCTCTCACGGGATGGTATGGCTGAAGTATCATCATAATTTGACCAGTCTTACAATTACATTAAATTGCCCATTATGTTATTATTTCATCTACTTCTTGCTTTTCCAGTCTCATGTATTATGCAGCTCTTAATAGCAGTTGGCAGCAGCAAGGGATTTTTTTCTTTCTTTCAAATACTCTGTTAATCCTGTTCACAAAAACTAAGACTCCAAATGTTGTAATAGACTTAAGTTAAAGGCATTCACTTGGAAATGCTACTCCCCTAGTCATGATCATACTTTAGTATTATATGAGGCACTGCTAAAAGTGCATTACAGGAGGATTCTAGCACAGAATTACTGGTATTACTATTCTCATACTAAATCACACTTTAATCAAGTGGAACTGCTGCTCCAAGTGGACCAGTAACTGCAAATTGTTGTATTTTGAGTTGCTGCTTCTGGCTCTTTGCAGCTGGAAGAAGGAGATCAAAGAGAGAACAAGTGTGGTGTGATTGTTCCTTCAGCCCAAAAGCAGAAATGTGGCTGCACCAGCTTGTGCCACCATACAGCTTTCAGTGTGAGCTGCCAGCGTGTGGCAGGGAGTTAACATGGCATTAGAATTAAACAGAGATCAAATCTTTATCCATATGTCAGTGTCACAGTACCAAGCCTGGGAGATTCAGAAACAAAATTCAGACAGAGCAAGTGGATAAGTAAGGGATGTGGAACTTGCACATTAAAGAGTTTCTTATCAGTATAGAAGGGAAGGGAATTGCACAATCAAGCAAAGTACCTGCTATAGTGATGTATTTTCACTGGCCAGAAATGGTTTTATCTGAAATGTTCGTAGGTGTTTGTATGAAGTAATGTATTAATAGACCCCAGTCGCAAACAGTTCCTACAATTCATAGAAATTGGTAGCCTTGCAAATGGAATTTCCCATGTGCTGTCCTCTTGGATGTTTCTGGCATGGTGCTTTCCTCAGAAGTGCTGGGCAGTATTGACAAGGGGCAGTGCTAGCCTGGCCTTTCTCCCGTACTGGTGTCAGATGGAGTACGGTAGGTCAGGGAGATTTTACCACATAGAAGATGCCTTTATAAAGACCTACAATTCTATGCAACTTTCTATTAACTGAGTAAACACTGAACTGTCTTCCAGCATTATGGGTCGCTGCCAGTCTATTTACATTTTCTACCTTTATATGCACAAGGATAAACCAGCGTTTAACAGATCTCAGTCTCTAGTGTGTATAAGAAATGGTAACACTTTGTATCACTTTGAAGTACACTTTGTATAAAAGTTTAACTAATAAAGGGTCTATGCTATAATTAACACACTTTGGTTCACTTCATTCTGTACAGAAGTTTGAGTACCCTCTTTATCAGACAGAATGGCAGCATTTGGGTACACCAGCCTGCAGAGCACTGCAGTTACAGGCTTGGTGCCCTGGAGTAGGTAAGGCTGCATTTTTCCTCCTAGAGGGAGCAATAAACAAAACAGCTGTTCAGTCAAACTATCCCTTCTCCAGATTCCCCTCCCACCTCATAGATGGGAGATTCTGAATGGGATGAGCAGCTGCTTGGAAGGCAATGCACTGGCAAAAATTGAGAATTCCTGGAGTACAGTATTCCAGTGCTGTACAGACAACAGGACAATGAAGGGGCAAGGGAAAATTCATTCTCCGTCCATCAACTGCAGGGATCCCACCCCAATGCAAGTTTTTTTTATGGCCACTACAAAAACCCACACGGGAACATGTAAGAAGAGCAAAACAACAGAGCTGTTGTATTTGCTTAAACATGAGCAATCTGGACACGGGGCACTCAAGCAGCAATTTGCTGCATGCAGTCCCCTGCCTTCACTGTCCAGACACTTGTTCTCTCACCTGATGGAGGAGTTACTCAGCAGAAAAAAAAAAGGCTGAAAGCCAACACGGCACAACCAGAGACCAGCCCAGGAACTGGGCTGATAACCTGTGATAGGCTGATAATCCTACACCTCTCCATGTGCACCTGACCCTCAGCCACATTACAGACTGCACAGCAGCTAAAGATCATGGAAGCAAAACCAAATGCACACTACTTGTCTCACCCTTCTGCCACACACAAACTGCTTTTGTCTGTCTGTGCTGGAGATCTCTTCTGCCTCACCCTCTTCCCACTGTTCTGCCCATCAAGTAAGTACAGGAGTCTCTGAAGTTAGCCACTTCCTGCTGTTCAATTCAGGAAACAAAACTTGAAATTGTCTTTTTTTAGATGGAGTATCAAAAGCAAAATTGAACACTTTAAAGTGTTATTTACTCTTTATGGTAGTAATCCCATTTTGAAGAGCAAACCAAGTAACAACTGAGTTTTAAATAGCATTATTTCATGCTGAATTTATCCATGAAAGGAACCACTTTGCATTGAAAGGTCACAGAACTAAATCCATTAATTAAAAAACCAAAACAAAAAACATGATATACACACATTCTTTTCTCAAGTTCAACTAAATTTACAGAGCTTTCATACGCCAATGTAACCAACCCTTTACTTCTCCTAGTTTGAAAATTACTGTGACATGCTGTGTATTTTAAACTCTGAAGAACCAGTACTGAATATTTACATATTAATTCCATGCTTGACACTTTACTTTTCAAATTCCCTGACAGAAACCAAATTATTTATATCCCTGCTAGTTTCAAAAACAGTAAAATCTCTAAAAAAATAAAACCACCTTAAACACAAAAGGAGTGAGTCAGCTTTAAAAATATTTATGTAAAAAAATAGCATTAATAACAGTAATGCCTGTGAAAGCTCTACCCATTTTAGTCATAATAATTATTAGTAAAATTACATCTCCTTTTTATTTTACCATTCAGGAAATTGTTTGGCCTCCAATCCAAATCTGTCCATGTTATTTTAAATAAGGTTAAACCCTTTATGAACCAATACTGTTCCCTGTAGGTGCCCCCAGTCAGTTCATGGACATTTCCCACTATAATGGGTTGTTCAATCACCTCCCAAGCAGTGGGACAGTCTCAGTCTCCACGCAGAAAATATCCACCTAATAGGGGCCTTCTGTGTATCAAATGAAAAGCCTACTTAATTTAGTCAGGCAGTAGAAAGGTAAAATAATTTCAATTTAACATATTACCACACTTCAGAAACACTTAAAATAGGGTGTTAAAGTTCATGGGTCTAGGCAGACAAGCTGCCCAAAGTCAAAATCATGTAAAACAAGAACGGGGCCGTATTTGAGTAAGACTGCTTTACAGCACTTCTGTAATGTCAACAGACCAAGCATAAGTGAAAATCAAACTAAATCTGACAGTGGAGCTCATTTGCAAACATTGCATGTGGCCTTTAGGCTACTACACCCCACCCTGTCCAAAAATGCAACAGCTGCTGGAAATCTGTTAACTCTATGATACCCATGGAGCCCAAAGGAAGGCAAACACATAAAACATTGCTTCACTGAATTAGATATGAAAATGAATTCACAACTTAATTGAGAAGTGACATTTCTTTATGAATTCCTACCCCTCAAAGTCTTCCTTTTTGCACTGTATCTCAGTCTAATAACAGAAACAAAACTCCAACTCTTTACAGACTACCTCACTAAGTGTTTGCTCAGGTTATACCTGTGTCTCTGCCCTCTCCTCAAGTATATTGGGCAGAGGAGAGGCAGGGAACAAATTAACTCCAGGTATGCTAAGGGTATGAGGGTCTTGCTCCTAATGCTGGAGTTGTAAAGTAAGTGATGGAGTGTTGACTTATTCTCCCTGAAGTTAGTGACAGATTTTATTGAAATTTTACCTGGTGTGGGACTTAGAAGTTTTCAGTCTCATTACCCAAGATGAACAACCAAACCTACATAAATTACATTTGCATTTGTATACTTATATTTTAACAGTTTAATTATTTTCAGTCATTCTTCTATCATCAGCTACTTTACCTGCTGGCAGACACACCTCGTTCATTAATAACCCAGACTGGCTACCAAAAAAAAACAAAAGAAAGAAAAGGCTAATGGCTCTAAACCTGAGGAAAAAAAAAACCAAAATTGCCTTACATACATATTTTTTTAATTTTCTTGCAGTAATAAGTCACACACAAAACACTTGCACCTTTTTTTTGGCACAATATTTAAGTCCTTCAAGTCTTAACTCAAAGAGGTGCTTTACTGAGTATTGTCTACTGAAATCCACAAAAAAAATGGAAACATTCTTTCAAAAGGAACAAAAAATTTACAATTGTACACAAAAAGTCTTGAATTTTATTGAAATTTCAAGTCTTGTATCAAACAAAAGCTTCTTCTTCAGACAAAAATATTCTCTTGGTGTCCTGCAGATACCAGAAACACTGAATTGGTCCGTTAGTGATGCTGCTTTCTTTGTCATCTTCACAGAAGTCCACAAGGTTGAGCTGTTCCACCATTGGGTCTTATTTTATCGTGTGAAGGAACGAACATGACGACCTCTTCCACTGCCTCCACTAACAAATTTCCCTCTTGAGCCACCACTGCTACTACTATTAGCACTTGTCCAAGATGGTCCAATTCCTCCGCGGCCTCTGGAAGCACGATCGCGAGGGCTCGGTCGGTAGCCTTAAAGCAAAGAAAAGTATACTCAGTTGGAAAAAAAAAAAAATGCCCTAGGCGGAGCAGCTGCTGCAAAAGTGTAAGAAACACACCCAGGATGAGATACAAACAGCGTCTCTCTCCTCCTTTTCATTTTCACTTTTCTTTTAGGCAAGCATTGCTGCTTTAACTGCGCTATGATTACCATGGAGGTACGAAGACAATCGAATGACAAAAGTCTGAGTGCAAAATTAAGATTCTGCGATCAAGTGTTCAATTCAGCAAGTTCTATGGGTTACAGGGCAGTTCGTACGAAAGCACGCATTTGACACGGTCTCAGTGACAACTGTTCATATATGCTTAAAACATTTGCTGAATTTCAAGGTGTCTGCAGCATCCTTGCATGGTTTCATTTGTAAAGCAAAAATGAAATTCAAGGAATTCTCTATAGTTCGATGCCCATATGAATACCATGTACCTGCTGAACTTAATGGTCTCAGTGGTGGCAGTGGACCCCTGTTAAAATTGCTTTGACCACCTCTACTGTCATTGTAGGTTCCCCTGGGCGTACTCTGTGCACTCCAGCTTGAGCCTCGAGCGCCTTCACGACGACTGTAATTCCCTACATAGGGAAAGAAAAAACAACACATTGTTGAGCAAACATCACTGGGGTTTTTTCCATTCCCATCTTCACAATACTCAGGGTGTAACATAATACTTACACATTCAAATAGATAAAGATACTCTGTATCAACATACCTGCAGTATTCCAACTTGAAGTCTACAAGTTACTCTATTCTGCACAGAATCAGAGGAACAGATCTATTTATGGAGCAAGGACTCAAGTTTAAAATACTTTATATTATCTAGCATATTAACACATAGCATATTATACTTTCAGATTTTGTGGTGAAATAAATCCTAGTATTAATAACTTTATAAATAGATTTTCTGTTTCTACTTTGCAAGGACTTGCCCTAATTATGGGATGAAAGGAAAAGGAATGCAATCTTGTCTATGTATGAAAGAAAATTAATACTCTGTAGGCTACAATCTTATTCTTGTCAGGAAATTCCATCCTTTTATTCCAAAGCCTCATTTAAACCCAGAGATGTACTGTGGTGCTTGATTTCCGGAACTACCATGTCACAAAAGCCAGGGAAGCACTCCAAGAGTTGCTTAAACAGCTGACTCCTTTTGTAGAAAAGAGGCAGAAAGGCAGCATGGGAATTCACAGCCTTGTTCCAACTGTACAGCTCTGGAGGTTCTCACCTTCAAGAGAATCTTTCCTGGTGCTAAACAGCCCATTGCAACAACACTGCTTCCGGAAGATCTCACGCTGGGGATGATGAATTGCTAGGAAATTGGGTTAGTATTACTGAAACAATTTTAGCATTCATTCACTCCACCTCTAATACAGGAACCAACATACCTTTTGAAGCAGGTGGTGTAAAGAACCTGTTCTGACTGTGAAAAGCTCCTCGTCCTCCACGATTCCCTGAGAACCCACCACGCGAAGAAATCTTCTGTGAAACTTTTGGTGGCCTTTTGGCTGGTGGTATCCCATCTGGAGCAACCACTTCTTTGCTCTCTGCAGCAACAAAATCATCCACATGCATGGAAGGTGGCCTGCTTGTGTTCTGTTTCCTCTGACGGAAGATATCGTGTGGTCGAATTCCTTGTCCAAATCCTCCCCTTCCTCTTCCTCTGGGTGGTGGCACAACATGAGCTCTTTTTGCAGGCTCTATGTACTCAGATTTCCCACTGCCACGACAAACCATGATTTAGTTAGCTAATGTTACACTGTACTACTGATGGTCAGGCATTCTCCATATCGGAGTTGCAATTTGAAAGGTATTTGACATTTTAACAACATACAAAACAATGCCGAAGACACTTAACTCAATAAACTCATTTTACCTTGAAGTTATGAAGGTCTCATGCTTGTGCTTGCCGAGCTTGAACCCTTTTGTGGTTTTTGTGCGTCCAGGAGATGATGGTTCTGACAAAAATGACCTCTCCAATTCAGCTTGCAAGTCAAAGTCACTGCAGCCCTTCTCTGACAATTCAATTAAGTCAACTTTTACCTTCCAAGAGAGAGTTTAATCAAAAGTCATTACTAGCACTCCAAAACAAAAACAAAAACAAACAAAAAAAAAAAAAAAAAAAAAAAAACAAAAAAAAAAAAAAAAAACAAAACAAAAAAAAAAAAAAGAGCAGCAGTAACAAAACAAAAAATCCAGCAAATCTGCAACAAAATTATCTTGACAGATTCTAACACAAAAGGAGTGAAGGGAAAACCACTAAATATGAACATCTGTCTTGTCACTTAATTACCTGCAGTGGGACAATTCTCTTGCTTAAGCTACAGCCCTAAAAATTTATTAATGTCACTTTATACGGTTTTGGTTCAGAAATTATAACATAAGTGTCTTTGCACACAAATTAGAAGAGTAAAACTAAAAAATAATTAAGGCAATGAAGTCAACAGAAACTGATTATTTCTCACACAAGAAATTAAGACACTGCCAATTCCTTAGTTCTAAAAAACAGGAATGCTACTGCATTTTTCACTATTAGCTTTAAAGTTTAGATTATAAAAGTTTCAAAAACTGTGACAAGCTTTTGTGCGTGTAGCTTCATTTACTACTGCCATGTTTTCCACTTGTGTCACATCACAGCAAATATTTAAATTTAAGAAAGTGATGCTATCAGGCTCTTGTCGATATTACTGCAATGACAGAAGACAAGCAAGAAGAAACTAAATCATATTCTTTTCTACATTTAATACAAACTGATGAAAAGCCTCAACAGCAGTGGAAACACAGTTTGGGACTGACACAGCAACTTCCCCTAGAGGACTACAAAAGATCCTAATTTTGTAGCAGCTTCCAAGTCAATCTGAAGGCATTTGCTAACTCCTTTAACAAATGCCAACCTCTCTGTCTGGGTCAAGTTAAAAAGGTGAACTCAGGAAAACAAACCATTTGGCCTTATAAATTTCTGATGCTACTAGTTAAGATTAACCCTTATTTTTAAATTCACTTCAGATATGTTAATGAAGCCTTTTACCATATCCAAGTCAGTGTCTATTTCTTCAGCCTGAAAGGGTGAGAACCACATGGACTTCAGCTGGTCATCCATCACATCTGCCAACACATATGTAGTCCTACAACAAAACAATGCCAAAGGCCTGTTTGGTTATGAACCAAACTGCAAGTGTACACAGCAGCACAGAACCTGGGGTGAACATCACTGCCTTACCCTTGATGCTCACACAACGTTAAATACATTGGGACTACTGGGCAGTAGTGACAACAGTGCTTTTAGATCCTGCTTTTAATATATTTAATTTACCTACACGTAAATTACTCCATTTTCTCAAATAAATCAGACAGTAACACACCCAACCATTTTACCTGTTGTTAAACAAATTCTGAAGAGAGTCTGGTGCACAAAGAGTAGGCTCAACATCTTGGTCACTCAGTGGACAAGAATCACCCGCTGATTCCAACATTTGCCTTACTCCAACAATGTTGTCCAGTAAGGATTCGAGGCCATCATCTTCCTTAGAACGATCCTATGTCAACACAGAACAAATCAGAAAATTTTCCCCTCCTCAGAGAAAGAATAATGTTTTGCTTATTTATTAAGAAAGGGAAGAGGTACTATACAACAGTCTCTCCAGCTACAAAAAGTGTATCTAAGACACTCAAGTACAAACAGCAGAGAACTCCTAGGTGTGGTATTAAACAAACCATGTCACCATATGCACGTTCTAGGTTTCATTCCCAGTTGATGCAATGTCCTTTATAACAATCCCAAGGAAGACACTGCCCCAGGTTTCATTTACAAAGCTCTCTGTTAAAGCAGTCCAATGTCCTGTGTCTGCTGTTCCTCCTTCACAACAATTGTGGCTGTTAATCTCCTACCTAATAGATGTAGGCAGCCAGGGAAGGGACAGGAGGGAATATAGCACTTGAAAGGCATTTGTGATCAATAAGCTGTGGAGCAGCTGTTTCATGGACTCTCATAAATTAGCTATCCAGTGAATGGCTGTCATCAGTTACATAGAGACAGATCTGAATATCAGAATTAAGTTTGCAATCATAATTACAGAAAAGTTGGATGCACTGAATTCTGCATGTCCTCTAGTCCAGTCCCCACCATCACTGCTTGTAGCAAAACTATCATCAAAGCCACATAAAGGTCAGCCCTCTTCACCAGGCTAAACATCCTCAGCTTCTTCCTCCTCTCTAGCACATGTGCTGTAGGTCCCTGACCACCTTGGTAGAACCCTCTCCAGTTTCCCCAGATCTCTCTAGAACTGGTGAGAGAGCAAAGCTGGTCAAAGGTCAACACTCCACAGGAAAGCTCAGCAGCATCCCATGGAGGGACATAACAAGGCCCCTGGATGTGCTGACCATTCTCGTTCCAGGATGGCTCAGAACACATTCCTCTGTTTCTAGTGACCCTGCACTGTGGGCCCACATTCATCAACCAACATAACCACCTAATCCCTGCAACAAGGCATGGGATTCTCCTGCTTTCATTGCAGACCTGTGCATTTTTCCTAATGAACCACACAAACTTTCTGCTGAATCAATCCTGAAGCATTCCCTACATTCCTGGATTGAGGCTTTGCTATATGTCAGATTAGTCACCCCCCTCATCCTACTGGCATCCACAAATTCACTGAGAATGTATTCATAGTTCAGGTCTCTGATGAAAACAGCCAACAACATAACATCCAGCCCCCAGTATTAATTCCACTTGTTACCAGTCACCAGTAACATCAAGCCACTGCTAAGATGGAGTTCCTGTTGTGTATTACATTAATAATCTGCTTCACCACTACCCTACACCCTCTGCCTGTAGGCATGTGCTGCCTTCCATGAAACCTTTAACTGTCTAGGCTCTTAGGATGTGCTAACAGAAAAATGCAACATCAACTTGATTATTTGAATTCTTTTACCATAACATGTTTCTCCAGATCAAGAAGCAGGTTTTCTGGGGTTTCTTCTTTGTTCTGCAGTAGATGTTTTAACTCTGCAGTGGTAAGACCCAGTGTTCTGCCTGAATGGGATCCATCTGTTTCCATAAGGCTTCCATCATCTCCACAACATCCCTGAAATATTTGACAGTTGAGGAATAAGTACTCATAAATGTTCAGTACTTCTGGACTGCAAACCCCTTTGAACTCAAATACACTCAAATTAGATCAAATCTAGCAAAATGAGTTATCTCTTGATTTAAAAACATACGATGTAAATTATTTTAACAAAGTACACTTCAACAAGCAAGAATGCAACCCTTTCCTGTACAAGATGAGGTCTGCACCATAGAATTAACAAATATTTTATAGTTCTTTCTATACTACACATCAATACAGCAGCTCTCCAACAGGATGCTGTGAATCTAAAACTGGGATACCACAGCATACTATTCAGTTAGGAAATCAGTATGAACCAATATGCCATTCTTCCTACTGAAAAACCCTCACTTACTGAACATACACAGATTTCATTAAAAACTAAAGATGGCACTGACACCACTGATGGAAAAGCCTCACCCAGCAATCTGCAGAACCAGCTGCTTTCTGAAATAATTGTTCCTGAGCATGCCTCACACTACAGATCTCAGAGAAATGCAGCTGAGTTTAAGCACTCAATGTATATTCACTTACCAGCGTATCAGAGTTTAGAATCTGTCGCATAAAATCCAAAAATGAAGAGGCCAGTTCACCTGTGTCTTTGCTGAAACTAGTTATTACTCGCTTTAATACAGTGTACAGAGCACTGCTGTGTTTTCTTAGAGAGCTGTTTTAAAAACAGTAAGAGAGAATATCATTTATTAGTACATACATTATGACCATTCCACCATAACTGGCTATAAGAAAATGACATCTATGCAAAATAAACTTGGCCATTTTCACAATTATCAAGTTCAGCCTTGATTACAAACCTGGAGCTTCATTACTTTCTCCATACTAGACTCCTGTTTTCACCAGTACTGTCTGCAAATATTTCAGACTGCACATATACAGCTATATTTACTACTTCCAAACACTCAATAAAATACAATTTCATCTTTGGCAGAAAAGGGACTGAAGTAGAGAAATAAAGCTTACATAAGGACCTTATGTATGAAGCAGGATCATGCTTCCAGCTACAATTTCACTCCATGCCATGATGCCTAACTGCAGAAAACAAACTGCAAAAGCAACATGGACAGAAATAGCAAGCTGTGCACTAAAGCTGACAGCTGGACACACTCACAGAAAGAGAAAGGGATCATAGAAAGAACAGTATCTGTAACTTGCTAATTTTTAGTGGTGCTAGTTTTAATTGGTGCTTGTATAGCTTCTTGCACCCAACACGACTTAAAAGTGTCTTGAACAACCTTGTATTGACACAGCTCCTTTTTCTGCTTTTCCCTTTCTACAAACCTCACCTTTTTGCCTCTGCACTTCAACTTCAGCAAACAGAAAAAGGTCCAAATACAGGACAAAGAATCAAGTGTCAAAACAACACAATATTGTCCAATACATGTATACATTTTGTTCAAACTGACTGGAGTTAATAAAAATAGTTTGGAAAAAAACTCATTTCTAAAGCCTTAATTGTGTGGAGGTCAGACTACTCGGGGAATTGCAAACTGAATCCCCTAAAAATAGAGGAATTATGGACAGTTCTCCAGTGTTCCAGATGAGAGCTCTTTGAGTGTCTCCAAAGGGAAAGAACTATATCTCATTCTAATCTTCCAGCCTTGGAGTGGGGAAACAGAGTGTACAAACCTGATTTCAGTTTGTCTGCTTCTTGAAACTAAGTGCTTCTGCATGCATACTGCAGAAATTATTCAGAAGGTGAAGGAAGACTAAAATACTGAGTAAAACATTGAAGCCCCAAAGACAAACAAATGCTTAGGTGCCTTATCTTCAATGTTTTCTACTAAGCATGTAGGAAATTATTTCACACTACAGTTTTTAAACAAATTTAAGCTGTGAGTGATATCATAAAACACCATACCTCTTCAAGTGGTAGAAGCCATAGTCATGCTCTGTAAGAAACATCATTGTTCGGATGCATGTCAGAAGACAACTGTAACTGCTCTCAGAATTTGTTAATGTTTCCATCAGACAGTCACAAATTAAGGGCATCAGATCTTTGCTTGGTAAGGAGTTGGAAAGCTGCTCTAATTCTGACACAGAGCCTTCTGATGAACTTGGTAAAATAAGTGCAATATCCTAAAAGAATGATTATTATACATATAGTAAAAATGCATTCTATATGCCTGCAGTAAATATAAACCATACATTAAGTCAGCAGCACCGGGTTCTTTCACTATCCCTTTATCAACTTATTCCAGTATTTCAGTTATTACTGACCACCAAAACACTAATCTAGAGTATCCTTTTTGTTCAGTTCTTTGAAAGAGTTACAAACCATTATTTATTTCTGAAACATAAAAGCTTCAAATTCTGAAACATTGTAGCAGAGCTAAAATCAAAGCCAAATAGTCTTTGGGAACACAGTTTCCAGCCTAGTCAATGTGTCCCTCAATCTCAAAACAGTGGTCAAAGAGGCTGAAGTTCCTTGGCTGGTTCAGGCTGAAGAAGAGAAGGCTGAGGGGTGACCTCACAGCAATTTACAAGTGTCTTAAGGGGAGCAGCAGAGGGGCAGGTGCTCTCCTTCCTCTGGTGACTGAGACAGGACACAGGGAAATGGAATGTAGCTGCATCCAGGGACATTCAGGTTGGACATCAGGAGAAGACTCTTCACTGACAGGGTTGTCAGTCACTGGAACAGGGTGCTCAGGGAATTGATTAGGCACCAAGCCTGTCAGAGTTCAGAGAGCATCAGGATGACACTCTTAGTCATGGTTTAGTTTTAGATATTCCTGGGAAGGGCAGAGAATTGCACTTGATGATCCTTATGAGTCCCTTGCAATGTGAAATATTATTTGATTCTGTGGTTCTATGAAAATTAAAAGAGATTGCAGACACCACCTAAGAAGTTTAGAACCTTCTGTCACTTCTATATTTTACATAAAATAAAACAAGATTAATTTTTCCCAACGAGTTTGTATGGACAGAGATCCTGTTTATATGCAAATAGCTGATTATCTCTACTGACCAACAACATCCAAATGTCTTTTCTGCAAATGGGTAAGCACTAGATTAAATAAACACATGCACTAGTGAGACAAATAATGATATGTAAATCTGTGCACACAGTAATGAGAAACTACAGGACAGTCTATGAATCAATTTTCAACTAATATTTCTTACCTTGCTATAGTAACTTCTGCATTTTTTATGGAGTTTTACAGTACCAGCATAGCATACATATCTTTATATTTGGAATACATTTTCAAGAGGTTTCAGTTAGACCATTAAGATATATATATAAATATATAAGAGATATATATTTAACTAGGTAAGAAGTGAACAGTGACAACTCAAGTTTTATCAGTGGCCCACATGGAGATGCTGCATCCCTCTCTCAGCTGATGGGACAGGAAATCTTTGTGCCATTTTCTGGTCTCTAATGAGCTACCAGAACAGTGCACATAATGCAGGACACACGTCATAAAATGGAAAGGGTTTAGTTTCAAGACCAAGAAGGCAGCAAGTCTGCCAAAGCAGCCAACTATGTAGACTTTTTCTTTTTGTGTTTTAACAATGTAGATTTTCTTAATTTTGGAAAAAAAAAAAAAGGGGGCACTTAAGAAACAACGTAATTAATTTGTCTCCTACAATAATCAGCACACATTATGTACTAAATATAGCAAATACCTGATCACAGAGTGACTGCAAAAGGGAAGTTACACATTCAGCACACTGTTGATGAGTGACATTGTCCCCAGCTGATCTCATCAAAGCCAAGAGCTCCTGGAAAACCTCGGCATACTTTTCATCTCCTTTAGTAGTTCCATTGATAAGATGCAAAATAGCTGATTTACAAGCTTTATGTGAAGCCAGGGCATCCAACAAAGCTAGCAGCCGAGTGGTCTGTCCAGTGTACTGTTTCTCTTTATCTTCTGTGTTGCTGAAATGGTATCAGTGCACTGTGAAAAAGCTGTTTTAAAGTGATCTAAGGTACTATAAAAACAACCATCACAGGAGTCATGTAATTCTGCATTTTAGAAAAATCCACCTAGTTTGCATACTTAAACTTACAGTTCCATTTACTTTTTGAAAACCAGTCAACTTTCACTAAAGAACTTCTGGTCACATCATATGCATTTAACATACTGTAGGCCATCTGTGTATGATAAATGTGCTTTTATGTAAAATTATCTAAGTAGATAATCATGATTTAAAGAAAGGGCAATCAGTTTCAAAACACTCTGAACCTGTATCCAGTTTACAAGCATCTACAAACATATGTAATCCCAGTATAGCAAACTTTACTGGCCCACTCTTCTTATTTAAGTCGTATAGGTCCTTAAAAGCACTTCATAGGGAAGATGAGGTTTTGCAAGGACAGGCTAAATCTTCCTAAAATACTTACCACAAACATGCAACATGAAACTGCCTACATCACAACTTAAGAGGTATGAACTGGTTTTCTGGTAACCTTAAGCATTATCAGGATATAGCATATAGCACTGGAATCAGAATTCACTCATTCATAATGAATCATATTTCCAAAAGTATTTTCCTTCTGTGAAATCTACTGCGCAGAAGCAAGATTCATTTAACAGTTCAATAACAAAATCTTTGCAAGAGAAAACAAAATACCTTTGCAGGTCTTCTACAATTAGATCCAATACTGTCCTCATGATGAGGAGAGCAGTAGGTGAAGCCAAGTCACACAGCTGAACACAAATCCTCCTCAACATATGCTGAATGGGCTGGCAGGATGAGCCGGAGAAAGATCGAACAATCTCCTGTATCAGCTTGGCCTGCACGTGGAGGTGCATACTCCACAGCTTCCTGGTGTTGAGTGCCACTGCAATATCATGGGCTTCAATTACCTGCAGGAACAGAAGGGCAGGAGGGGCTTTCCTGTCAATGTGTATGATAAAAACTGAATTCTATCACTATGTATAAACAAAGATGAAGCACGAGTACCGTCCTCAAAAATATGGAATGCCATTTTCATTGTCACCAAATTACAGGGCATGAGCCAGCAAATTAGGTATTCTTTCAGAAGCATGGATTGCCACACATCTTTTATGCTCACTTATTAAAGATCACAAATTCAAGATCCATGACAAAAGAAAGAAAGGCCTTAATATGCCAAGTTCAGCATTCAGAATTAAATTATAAGTTTCAGAGACAGTCATTTAAGTAACAGAACAGGAGTCTAGATAATCTCACAAGGGACAAAAGAACAATATACGACTGCTAACTTATGAAAAATGCTCCAAGTAATACCAATTTTGTTATTGCTGAAAAAGACTTATCTACAAAGAATCTGAATGAGCATAAATGCTTTACAACTTTAATTCATTCTGTCGTGTATTCATTCTTTCCACCACTGCAAACGTGGTGAAAGAGTTATATATAAATAATAAAAATTCTTTAACAATTGAATACATCTAAGTTATACCTGAGTAGTCTGCATGGGTAGTGGAAGAGGCAACAATTCTGAAAGCAGTATAAGTCCAGAGAAAAAGCCTTCAGGAATTCTCAAAATTGAAGAAAGAACTTCCTTCAGCATTAAAGACCAAGTATTGTTCGCCAAAGTTTCCTCAGAAATGGTAAGTTTTTCATTAACACCTTGTGTAAAAGTCAGCAGGATATCAACAATGTCATTCTGGATTTTCTGTTCATCGCTATCTAAGCGACCTGAGAGAGGAATAGAGCAGAGGAGCATGTGCAAAGAAACCAGTGCTGCAGGAACACGCATGTCCTTGAACTCAAAGGACCCGCCCCTCAGGAGCTCTGTCAGCATTGTTTTAAGGAGAGTAAGCGTGCAGCGGGCCATAGAAATGGTGGTGACTCTGTGCAGCGTGGTGCCCATGTTGACGTGGAGCCGCCAAGGCTGGATAAGGATGCTGTTCAGCTTCTGCAACACCCGGATGAAGGTGTCCATTCCCTCGGAAGAGAAGAGCTGAATAACTGCAAGATTCCATTTCAGGTCTTTCTGTTGACCTGGACAGAAAAGAAATAAGATTTCTGCATTTCTAATTTCTCCTGGGCAGTCACAGTTACACTTTAGCCAGGTTTAAGTAGAAGACTCAGAAAACTTGAGATTTGTACTTCAATCTGTACAAATGTATCAGCCATACCTTCTACCAGAGGTGGAGGACATGCAATATGACAAAGAACACGAAGTGCAGTGGGAAGACCAACTCCATCTGGGGTCATCAAACTATCAATATTCTTTTAGGGAAAAAGAAGAAAAGAATGAGCCTGTATTACAAGGAAGGACTTTATGAGTATATTGCTCACTTAGTATTCAAATTCTGTATTTATTTATTGTAAGTATGTCACAAATTTTAAATTTAATTATTTCACCTTCTGGTAAGCAGCCATAAATAAGGCAGAAACAAAAACGAAAGTATCAACATTTGCACTGTGATTTATCAGAAGGCAAAAGATTTAAATAATTAGATCTTTGCATTATATATTTATTTACCTTGGATCTTGTTGCAATAAATACAACAAATCAAGACCCAGCCTAGATCATAAGCTTTAATAGAATCACCTCCTTTGGATGACAGTATGTATTTTTAAATATCACATTAGAACATATTAAGACAAAATACCAGACTACAAAAGGTCTAAGCTTATGGAACATAAATAAAAGATAGCATCTACCTATATTTTACTGACCTGTTTTATATATTCAATAAGATTTGGAATGCAATTTATTTCAAATCTAAGATTTTTCAAAGGTTCAAGCCACTTGCTGAGCTCTGCAAAAAAAAAAAATACTTGAGTCAGTGAATTTATGATCATAAAACCTTTTTCAATCAAAATGTACTTAATTCACACAATAAGTACTAAAGCCAAGTGTGAAGTTTGTGGGTCTCATAGTGCAGCTGTAGCCAGTTGAAAAGCATCAACAAAAATAAAACTTCATGACAGGCAATATATGTTATGCACACTGACAAAATTTGACTCAAGTCTAGCTGAAGACAATTAATTTTCATCTCATTATCTGCATTATCTGTAATTAAACGTTTTTTAAAAAAAGACACTAAGGGGCACTGTCAGCTAAAGAAAAGAAGCAAAACACATTCCCCTTAATGTACAGCATAAGTTATGTACAAACTATGTACAAAACTTCTACTAAGTACCCAAACAGAGCCAATCTCTGCCCTGCACTCCACTCACACCAGAAATCCTTACAGATTATCAGTCTCTCTCTTAGTCTAGAATAACCTGAAAGTCCCAGGTTCCTGGGATAAGAGATTTAAAGGTTTAAAAAACATTGTTCATGAAAATATTTATAAGAACATGAAGATCAAGTGGATATGAATTGATGACTCAGAGTGATTTCATGATTTGGTTTAATAAACTAGCTGTGCTTCTCAAGAAGCAGTCTGATATCAGGTGCGGAGCAAAAATAAAGAGTATGACAGAGGAGAGACTTAAATTAAAAACTTTGAAGAATTCTGATGTCTTTTAGTGCATGTAAGTTTTGAAAGAAATGATTGGTATGTCTCCATGAGTCAGTGAACCAGTGCAGAGCACAGCTTTGGACATCAGTTTCAATGTTCACATGTCAGAATAGTCCCCAGCAGGATTTTCCTGAGTGTTCCAGGCCTGATCTGTAAGCCAACACGAGCTGGGAAGACACCAACACACAGCTTAGACATCATGGATAACATGGACTATGCTGGCCTAGGTGCCTTAAAACAATCCCAGTATTATTTACTAGTAAAGATCCTGTCAGACTACATCACTGTCCTGGCTACAGCTGAGATAGACAGAGATTGTTTTCCTCCTAGTAGCTGGTTCAGTGCTGTAGTTTGGATTCAGCATCAGAACAACATTGATAGCACACTGATGTTTTGGTTGTTGCTAAGCAGTGCTTACCCTAAATCAAGGATTTTCCAATGTCTCATGCTCAGTAAATGAGGAGCTGCACAAGAAGCTGGGAGGGAGCACAGCCAGGAGAGCAGACCCAAACTGACCAAAGGGATATTCTATACCATAGGACTTCATGTTCAATATGAAAACTGGGAAAGTTGCCTGGAAGGGGCTGATCACTGCTTGGAAAGGGGCTGGGCATTGATCACCAGGTGAGCAATTGCACTGTGGGTTTTATCTCTTCTCTCCTTTTCATTACAATTATTATTGTTGCTAACATTAGTATTCTTAGTATTATTATATGTTACTTTTTTCAATTATTTAACTTCTTATCTCAATCCATGAGTTTTACTTGTTTTTCCCTGATTCTCCCCCTCATCCCACTGACAATAGGTGGGAGAGTGAGCAAAGGGGGTTAAACCACAACAATATCAACAGTAAACAAAGATAAGACTCAGCACACTGACTAGTAGTGAAGTTAGTGCACTTCTACAGAAATTTGCTCTCCTATTATCAACAGTTTGAATAGTTTCAAACTTCCTGTAATTATTCAAAATTCATGGTAGATATTTTACTTGAAAAGTAATTTCCTAAATTAACTCTCATTACAGAAAAAATTGCATATTATCTCAGTGACTCAACTAATCAGATGCAACTGGAAAAGTAATTTAATTATCCAAGCCAGACAATTGTGAAGCACCAATTATTCATATAAAAAAACTTCTTCTATACATTTGAACAATTCAGCTGATAATTACACATACTGTACCTTGCAACTTGGTGTTATTTTCATCTGCTTTACAAAGCTTTAGCAAAGGTGCTGAGTGCTGTTCCAACATTTGGACATCACTGGAAGATTGTACCACCAGCAAAACAAGGATGCAGGCATAATTATAAGCAACTGACTTCTTAGACTTTGAGTCTCTGAAACAACAAAAAGGATTTTCTTTAGATCTCACCTAATACTGGAACAAATGGATAGCTGCTCGATTTTCATTATTTGTCCCCTAAAAATCTACCTACATAACTTTTACCTTCAACAAGGATTACTTCATATAATTATCAATGAAAGAAACCCAAACAATTTCCTCCTATGCTTTTTGGTAAGGGAGCACTTTCTGCCACATTATACACATCCATATTTATTTCAGCATCAATGAATCATGAGATCCAGTGGCATGCAAATGGTCAATTGGCATGCAAATATTTTTGTGTAACTTCATCTGTTTCACAAATCATTTTAAGATCACCACTACCTAAAGTAGTACAACTGTCTGTCCAGAGAAAACAATGCCTGTATTTAACATCTACAAGAACTAGAAGAATTGAGAGATTCCTACCCTAGAGTAGTATTCAGTACTCTCTGTATCAAATCAAACCTTTTGCTTGTTTTCAACATTTTACATTTGAATGAAAACTGCCTACTAATTGATTTTTTTCATACAACCAAAATTTTGTCCTACATATATCACAAGAACTTTGTTGATGATCTACACAGACTTGGAGTACTAAGTACTTGATTACAAATGACAGACCTGATTTTGTATTACATACTTCTACTTTAAAGTTGTTTTGGTCTTAAGTAAAAACACCAGGATCAAAGAGAAAATTATTTTCTATTTGCTGAAATATTTATAAAAGATATATACTTTTAAAATGAAAAAACTGAAGGAAATAAATAAATGCATACATTACCCTAAAGCTTCTTTGGAATAGTACTCCATTAAAGTAATAAGACTTTGGAGATTTTTTTCCAGACTGAATACATGAGCCACAGCAGATCTTCCTACAGGATTAAAGGTGATCAGGTAAAGGTTGTGAAGTGTTCCCAGCAGATCTGAGTGGTCAGTCTCCTCGCTGGCTGTGCACCGCTGGAAGTGGCAGAACAATTCTGAAATGCACTGCAATGTCTGTGTTGAATGCAGGAGCCACAGGGCAAAAGCATCCTCGTTGGCACCATCTGACTGCAGACCTTCCTCTTGATCTGGATCAGAAAACTGACAAAGTGCTCTAACCAACAAGTTTGTTGCTTCATGCTCAGAAATAAAGAAAAGAAGACCCTTCTGTGACTGTGCCAGGAAACGCAATATATCCCGGATGGCCTGAAGAACACCTGGATGTGCACCTGTCACTGGAAGAGAGAGTAGCAAAGTAATGCACTCCAAGAAATGGTGACTGTGAAGATATCTGAAAAAAAAACAAAACAAAACCAGGAAAATCATCAGCAATGCTACAAATATTTGTCAACACTGCACGATAATGTTATATAAAACCACATATCTCCTAGCTTCAGTACATACTGCTCTATGGACAATGAGAAATAATAACTAATTATAAAGTAGTACAAAATTTAAAAACAGAACTGCTATACTATTAGCAAGAAGTAAGTCCTAAAATTCTGATCTCCATAAAAAACGCTGAACAAAAAAACACTCAACTGTATCTACACACAAAACAAGGCACTATATTTTATTAAATTTGCTGCATCTGAATCATCATCAATGCCAGATTCAATGCTCTAAATGTGCTAGGAAATCAATCATTATTGCATATCTAGCAGGCAATTTTTGAAGACACTGCATGTAGATGCTTATCCCACATCGTGCTACCAAAGAAATCTGTCAGCATTTCTAGACAGAAACTTGCTAACAGAGTAAGAACCCATGGGATGGTTTAACTGGCCAAAGGCAGGCAGGCCTCAGCTCCTCTGCCTGTGCTGTGAAACACTGAGCTACACTGACACAACTGCACAACCTCTTCATCAATCTCAACATACAGGCTGAGGAATTACAGACCTATTTTACATGTCCACATAGACATGTTCCAAGGAACATGTCAAATGAAACACGCTAGATTTACAACCATTTTCAAACTGAACAGCACCTAGCAGAACCAGTCAGCATCTATGAATGCAACTGAAGGGTGAGCACATTACCAGTAATGAGGACATGTTAATTTCTGGCTAGGTGCATTCTAGGTTGATTGAAAGCCAACAAAATAGCAGGTACATTAACTTACCAAACTCTCTCAGACCTTACATGCACAATCTAGAATCTTCCAATAAAGAATTAAGTGAAATACATAGCAAAGTATTATTCAAAAAAGTCACCCTTGAAATGCATCTCTATCAAGCTGGAGGAAAGACACTCTAGGAACTGAATTTGCAAGTGCCATACCTAAACAGAACAGGGTAAGGATCATCTCTTTCTGCAGGGCCTGTAATGCGTGCCATGGTTGGGAAAGATTTCACAGGTGGCTGAATCATTGTATGAGGAGCAGTTTCCATCAAATGGAAGATCTCTTCAAGAAGACTAACAAGTTTTTCCATCTCTCCTTCGCTTATATTAGAAGATTCCAAAAGATGATCCATGTCCATAGGAGCCTCCACATCATTTTCATATTCTTGGTTGGTTCTTTCAAGTCCTGCCAAGTCCTGGTCCTGTTCTGGCTCTGTGTGATTAGGAAGAGCAGGAGTGTTTTCTGCTAACTGATCAACCACCTTTCTGATGTCTGACAGAATCTCATAGAAGTGACATTTCTGGAGAATTGCAGAACCAGCTGTAACAACTCGCACAGTCTGATCTAACAGTATGAGTTCCAGGAGTTTCTGATAACCACTTTTTTCATGTACCTCTGTGCCACCTCTTAGAAACACTTCCATTCCCTCAGTCATACTAATGACACTATCCAAAGCTTTAAAAGCATTAAGTTTAAGGGAAGATGATACATGATCTGCAAACAACAGTTCAAACAACACATTAATAACTCCTGCCTGCAAGAGTGCTGTTATTCCTTGAGTCCCACATTCTGCTAATGAAGATACCAGTTTTGTCCCAGCTTTGAGCTGTCGAACATTCAAAGCAATGGGCTGTTTGAGAGCCACCTGAAGGTTTAAAGCTTGCAGGGTCCAGTCTACTAGCTGGGTAATATAGTCTTGCTTTGTGTCTTTCACCAGCAGGTAGCTCAATTCCTTTACTATTAAACTTGGAATTTCTTCTAATGCAGTAACCCACTTTGCACCCCTTTCCTCTTGATATAATTCCAACAGTTCAGTTAATTTAACTGTGCCTTCCACTGCCCCTGAATTTTCTTTTTCTGAGTCTTGGTCCTTTATTTTAGCAACTTCATTTTCAAATACAGTCTTGTAAGGGCAGCTGAAGTATAAAAGTGGTCCAAGCTCCTTTTCAAAAGGTTCGTATGTCACAGGAGGCACAGATGCCAGATCCTCAGGAGTATATTCAATATCAAAGCTTGGATACTTAAATGTTTCACGTTCCAGATCAGCAATTACATCTTCATCACTTGAAATCTGCTCATAGCCATCATCTCCTAAAAAGAGAAAGATTAAGTTACCAAATCAGTTATGAATAAACCAGTCTGACTGCAGAAAATATCTTCCACATAAAAAGTAGTGATTCATTTTACACAAATATTACTAGCTAAAGAACAATCACACACTAACACACAACAAGCCTTCTCTTTCAAGACATGAGTGAAAGTCCCATCTGACAGGTGTTTTTATGTAATAATGGAGTCATTTCAAAGAATGTATAAAGCAAAAAAAGTTTAACTAGAGTACACATTACTAGAATATACTGCACCTATACTACAATTCTAGCCTGAAATTTTTGCATAGACATGGGAGAGATATTTAAATAATACAAGAAGATGACAACTAACTATATTACATAAACTTCACTCGCATTTTACTTAACAATCTTTCACCACTTTCCTACATTTTTAAACAAAACATAACAAGATTGAATGTTCATTATCACCTATACAAGTGTATCTATTTTTCTCTAATTATAGAAATTTTTACTATAAAGGAATAAATATTCCACAGGAAGATACTATTCTTGAGAATGTCAGGACAACAAATAAGGCAATGTTGTAATAACCAAGGGAAAATACTCAGCTCCCTTGACACATACTCATCATGAAGGTACTGCCACCAAAATTTCATAAACCTCGATTTTTCTTCTAAACTCTACAACTTACCATCACCTTCTTCCTCCTCTTCACCCTCTTCCTCATCTTCATCATCTTCCTCCTCCTCCTCTTCTTCCTCATCAGCAATACTCTCTACAGTATGACCATCATCATCATCATCGTCATCGTCGTCCTCATCCTCATCCTCCTCAACATCCACGTCATCATCATCTTCCCCTTCTTCTGGCTGATCTTCCTCCACTTCTCCATCATCAGAATACTGGCTTTCTTGGTGAATGGACGTTCGGTCAGGGGAAATCGGCTCAAAGTAATCCTCCCTATGGTCCACATCATCTTCTTTTTCCCCAACCACTAAAAACAGAATAATAGTTTAGAAATAAGAGCACTTTTCTGAAATCCAAATATATTAAACAGGACAGGCCCTATGAGTGGACCCATCTGGCCCCATACGCTTGGGCTGACCTTGATGATTGTTCATTCTGCCCCATGTCTGTCTTCCATCCCAGGAGAGTAACTGAACGTCCTACTAAAGAACTGAGGCAAAGAAGTCATTAACTACCTCAGCTTTTTCCACATCCTTTGTCAACATGCAGCCCCCTGCATCCCATAAAGGAGATTCTCCTCAGCCCTCCTTTTTTTTTTGCTAATGAACTTATAAAAATACTTTTATTGTCTTTAATGGCGGTACCTATGATTGAGATTTCAGCATCACATATACTAGAGAGGTACAAAAAGCATTTTGAAAATCTTCACGTGATCACAAATCACTTAGTTTAGCAAGACTATGATGATGTAGAGTTCTTGGCACTTTTAACCAATACAGAGACTGGGTAAGTTGGCAGATGCCACAGAACAACTGAGAAGGACAATGGATACCAGAGTCAATTGAATACTTATAAAAAACATGAACAGCATGTTCAACAGTGTACTGGTTAGCAGCCAATATTTTCAATCTACTATCTTTAAAAATTATGCAAATGAGTAAACCCAAAACTCTTTTCTCCCAAATCCCTTTCCTAACATCAAATCTGTCCAGCAGAAGTAACAGCAGATAAAAAACTTCACACTGGGCAGGAACACAGAATTCTGCCTCCTCTAAGTAGTGATGTGCAGCAAATAAAACACAGTCTCTTCCCACTCTACCTGACACTGGCATAGGTTCATCCTCATCATCATCAGGAGGAGGAGGGCCTGGAGGTGTCCTTGGTCCCCTGGGTTGTGGTCTTGGAGGACTGCCATTGAATTGGTCTTCTTTCTCTCCATCAACTATGTTTATTGGGAAAATAAAAGCTTGCATTTAATGAAGCCACAGGAATAAAAGCAGAAAATTTTGGGGTTTCAGTGTTACTTCTGAATGGGGAACACCATTGCCCAGCTTTTATTTTTATTTACATTCTGCATTACATGAGGCAACTTTCTAAAGTCACTTTTGATTAAGTAATTTTTGATGACACAAGAACTACATCAGTAGACAAGTTTATTAAGACTATCAATTTTTTTACGCAATACTTGTTTAAAACTTAGGTGAGCAATTGCCAATTTGACACTACTCATATTGTAACTCTACCAGTAATATCTGAATTGCTTTTAAAAATAAAGTTTATATTTTACTCAACTGGTTTTGATGGCTTACAGCTGTTTTTTACTCCACATAGTATTCAAATTTTGCAGTTTTCTAGCCATACTTTGTACAATAGTTCTAATTTGAAATCTAAAACCAAAATCAAAGCAGAAACTCGATCATGGATTCTCTTAATGGCTGTTCTAAAACCAGTGCCAAGCACTCTTCTGTAATGTATTTTACACAAGTTAAATAAACAAAGTTAACTATGACTGTGAATTTTTCTTGTTATTATTTTAATACCATTCTAATAAGTTTTTTTAATATTCCAATCATCTACATTGTAATAAGTTCACACAAGTAAAACCGTATTTTGATCATCCAAAGTAACTTGCAACAGATCAAATAAACCACTCTCATAAAAGCACCAGATGAGACCCTACTTAAAACCATTCAACATAAATCTAGAAGAAAATATGAAACTAAAGATATAATAAGGAAAATGAAAGTCATTGTAATCTAAAACAAGGAAGAACTGGGGATTTGTTTTTCAGATGGGATACTGTCCCATCTGAAACTGATCTGTCCCATCCAACACTGACTTTTAAAAGAAAAATCTCTGTCTTCTCCCAAGACTCACCATGTTTTGGATTTCTTTTCAATCCAGGCTGTTGCTGGGGAGGTGGAGGTGGAGGGGGTGGTGGAGGAGGTGACTCTCTCTCATGAGTTATTACCCTGTCAACTGACCCATATATTGCCAAAGTCAGACAGTTGTACCACCCTCTAAGAACCAATCCATCTGTGTTGACCTGTGTTGGTTTAAAAAAAAATAAAAATAAAAAGCACTTAAAGACAGCTTCAGAACAGTTACTCTAGTATCACTGTATCAGTATCTGGATAAAAGCCAAAAGAAAAACCCAATGTTACAGTACCTCTTTATACTACATTTTGAAAACTGAGAAAACATTAAACAAATCAACCATTGCAACAAATAATCTTTCTCTAAAGCCATTAAATTCCTTGCAGTATATACACTGACTAGATAGATCCCTAATCTACTACAGCCCATTAATAAAAAAAACACAACCAAAAAACCAAACTAAAGACAATACAAAAAAACACAAGAAAATTCTAAAGTAAAGAGTATTTAAAATACAGGCAGGTTTTAGGATAAGGTTTGAAACAATAAACACTTTACATAGTGCTAACACACCACATGAAACCATATTTACACCTAAATGACAGATAGGAAGAGAAAGAGGAGGTGCAAATCACACTGCATTACCTTTGCATTGGGCCTGAAAATAATTGAAGTGTTTTCATCATATTCAAGGCTGTTAAATGAAAGATACAAAGTCATTTTTCATTTTCATATAAAGCACGTTTACAGAAATAAAACACAGCAATACCAATCACACAAGCCAACAATAAAACACTGAACAAATACATACAAAAATGAAAAAGCACTCCTTTCTACAGAATTATTTCCATTAATATATATGGGTTCTGTAAATTTAAAAATGACACAAACTTTGCTTACTTAAGTATAAACCACTGTTTTTCCACACATATTGGAGGAAAACAATAGGAATACAAACCAGCAAAATTCAAACCAAACATGAATGTCATGGGAGATACAGGATTTTCTATTGTGCATTCTTTGCACTACAAAAATTTTCAGGAAGAAAAGGTAGATAATGAAGTCACACACTAATCTTGAAAGAACTTACCTTCCCAGCCGATCAAAAACAGGGGCACTTGGTTTGCTGACATTGTTGAAAAACAAGTCCAGTTGAAATGAATGGGGGGATGTCTCTCTAGGAAAATAAAAGTAAAATAGATGAGTTCTTTATCAGAGTAATTAGGATTACCAAAGGAAAAAAATCCACAAAATTACACTCTTTAAGTAACGCCCCAAAATAATTACCAGGTCAGCAAACACATAAATGCATTTTACATTTTTATGTAGGAAGGTCTATTGAGATATTAATGTTCAACAAAAAAACAAGAGGAAGGTTGTCCTGAATCTGATCCCTGGTATGTTTCACTTACCCATAAGCCCTGTTATCAGGCAAACTTGTGTGAGCTCTCACTCCTGGAGGAATGACTCGGACTTCATTGATGTAAACCACGCATGGAAAACGAACCACATCAATATTGGTACTTTGCTACAAAACAAAGAAGAAGCAAAGTCTAGGAAATGTAAAACACAAACAACATAATGTATTGCATTCTCTACTAAAGGAACATGTTGCCATCTTAATAATAAAATTCAATTCTGTAAAAAGCTAAACACTGATAAACACTGTTACACAGAAAAATAGGGGTTTTAATATAATCTCACCATTTTTCATATGTTTAACACTATTTTTTCATATAAAGTATTACTGTTTTTTTTATTTACTTAATTTATTACCTCTATTTGCAAGAATCTTTTAAACAGTAATAGGTTGTTTTTCCCAGACAGAAGGTATGTGTGGCATAATTCCAAACATTAGCAAATTTCACATTTCAAATACAATATTAAAATTGTAACTGTAAGTCAGTTTAGCTAGATCTGTACAAAAACTCTATATGATGTTTATTTTTCCAATTTTGCAACACCTGAAAACCTTTAGCAAATATAATTTTTGTTTACCACACAGAAACAGCAAGTATAAAGAACTCTTACACCCTTCAAAAAGATGTTTGAGCAACTAGGAGGTTATCAAACTTAGTGATTTTCCATGTAGCAGCTACTAAATAATTAATGCTGCACATCTTCTCTCAATAAATTCACTGCATTTGATCTTATTACATTTATCCATCATTTTTACCATATATATATGCTCATAAAACAGTACACATATATAACTACAGCTTCAACTGTAAATTATAATATAAAGACTTCTTTAACAGAAGCTCAGAATCACATTTCCAATTAACAAGCTGAATTAACAGACTGATAGAAAAAAAAAAAAAAAAAGCCCAAACCACTGATCTATTTACACAACTAAAAAACGAAAATTAAAAACCAAGTTGATCTGCAGTTGAAATGTATCTCTTTCACCACAATCAGAAAGCAAATGAAACCAGCAGAAAGCAAGTACAAAAACTTTTAGAAACCTAATAAGCAATGAAACAGACGAAGTGGAGTTTTAAAAACAGTTTTTAAGATATGGGTATGGGCATGTGTTACTGTCTCCTAAAAAATCTATGCAGACATTTTTTAGCACAAAATACAACACCTTGCCTGTGGGCTGACATGTTAGAAGCTGGATGGTGGAACCAAAGGAATCCTGCTAGGACAGGGAGCACAGATGCACAAACAGGAACAGGGTGAGGTGCAGCCTGCATGGAGTGAGGGCTGTGGGAGCTCATCTGTGCCTCTAGAAAAGATCTGAGTCATGCAGGAGACTCAGACTTCTGGAGGAAGAGCTGCTCTGGTGAGCATCATCCCCACCCAAATGAAGACAAATTCCTCTTTAAATGATACAGGATTATGCCCTGACAGCCATGCATCAACATCACCAAAACAGCAAGTGAATGCAACCCACTTTCCCTACAAAACATTTAAAAAGACCCTACATCAGAACTGTTCAACAGCAGTTAAACTGCATAGCTAAGCCAAATAAATAATTTTACACAAAAACACAGCAGTACTTTTCAAAAACTGTAAATTCCAGTGCAACACTCATAATCCACAAAGCAGAAGAATTAGCATAATATAAAGGCTTTCAAGAAACATGTAAAATTCCTAAGGGTCAGATTCAGACAATGTCACTGGTAAGAACGAAAGTGATGGGAGATGATTTAAATAGAACATGATTTAAAATGTTCCACAAGAGAACATGGGGTCCTGGAGAGAATAAGAGTGGCTACTGTTTCCATCCGGGGGAACAGCACTGGGGAGCATTCCCCACCTAACATTGTCTTAAAGAGCAGAATTAAAAACACATTTGGGCTGAGCTGAAGACTCCTGAACTTATCAATTGCATTTCACAGCAGCATGACTTCAAAATACCTTTTTCTTTCCCTAATGCTTATCCATGAAGACAGTCGAGCTATTCTATGAATCTGAAACGTCTTTTTCATGTTACAGTACATAATCACTTTTTCCCCTAAAAATTCCATTTTTCCTCCCTGAATAGCACATCGAGCTCAGCCCCGGATAAACCTGCTGCAAGATCAGCAGTTTCAAAGATGCTCAGGATCCCAGCAGCCTCAGGGTGGAACATCTACAGGATTTACCACTGCCAAAAAAGCCTGAAATACTCATTTTGTGTAAAGTGAATAAATCTAAGGGAATATCTCAGAAGCACACAAATATCCCTCCTCATCATTAGCTACACAAGAGCATCAGGAATCTCTCAAGCGGCAGGGCATGGCCTCCCAGTCGACTTCTTCCATTATCGCCTTCACGAACCACGTTTATCTTCTTTGTTCTCCGCTCGCCTTCACTCCCCTCGTCACTTCTAAATCCCCGCTCCTTTCCCACCACCAGCAGCACCCCGGGCTGCCAGGACAGCGACTCGAGCAAGGTTTCGTGTCAGGCGAGGCGGGAAGGAGGCGGCAGCTCCCCCTTGGCGGCATCGGCCCGGGGCTGCTCCTGCCCGACCGCCGCCGGGGCCCGCCCCACAGGGGTTCCGCACGCCCCCGAGCAAGGCGGCACCGGCAGCAGCTCAGGCGAAGGAAGAGAAGGGGAAGGGGGGGTGAGAGGAGACGCGGACCCGAACCCCGTTTTACCTCCGCGCTCTGGTGCTTGAACGTGTCCAGGAACAGCAGCTCGGTGGCCGCATCCGCCGCCATCTTGGCCGGGCCGCGGGGGACGCGCTTCCGGCGCGCGCGCGAGCGCTTCCGGGCCGCGCGGGGCAGGCGGGGGCGGCTGAGGGCGGGATAGGGCCGGGGGCGGCTGAGGGCGGGGTGGGGATGGCTGAGGGCAGGGCGGGGCGGGGCGGGGACGGTGGAGGGCGGGGCGGGGCGGGGCGAGACCCGCCGCCCTCAGTGCCGTGAGGGGAGAGAGAGCCCGGCTTGCCTCAGCACTCACGGAGTCACAGACTGGATTAGATTGGTAAAAGCCTCTGAGATCGTCGATTCCAACCTTTCACCTGCTAAAACTCGGGCCGCAGTCGGGGTTGTGAGCAGCGGGGCGGTGCCCCCGCTTTCCACAGCCCCAGTCCCCGCTGGGCGTCACCGCAGTCCGCGCCTCCGCTCGGTTTCACAAGCTCGGTGCTGCTTAATTTCAGCCCCGCCTGAGGAATTTCCTTTGCAGCTTTTCCCGTGCTTAAAACAAACTCTTTTCGGATGAAGAACTTGTCACTTCTCTCAAGTTCGCGTAGCACAATTCCTTTCAACCTTTCCGCAGCGCCAGATGTACCTGTTTGGCATCCATTGCCCTTCTGCAACAGCAACAAGTTGTACAAGCACTGGGGACACCACGAAGCCAAAGCCAGCCCCCAGGAGAAGGATGTGGAATTAATCTTTCGCAAGCGGCGTTGCTTACACAAGTTTTCTGTACGAGCTCGATGCCTTAACATAGTGCAAAGCTGCACTATGTGCCTTTGGAAGAAGCTGTAAAAAGATGCATTACATCTCTAGATGGAAGGAAGCTTCAGCCAAGTACCTGCACTTTCCTTAATGGGGATAATTATTCCTTGCTATCTGCCTGGTGTCTGAAACAGCTACTTATGAAATACAGTGGTTTATATGTGTATTAGGACCTCACAAGCCCCTCTTTTGTTCCAGAAGCTGAGCTTGCTGCTTTCTCGGCACTCCAAACTTTCACTTACACCAGGATCAGCAGTCCTCTGGGTTGTCCTCCACATGAAAGTGTTGCATCACTTTAAACTAGGCTGTGGTTCAACATATCCATTTGCGGTGGTGAAACTAGTTCAAGAAGTTCCTGTCCCCACAGCACATGTTGGGGAGCCAGACACAGCATGCAATTCCCCAACCAGTTCTACTGGCACACCTGAAGAGGTGTTTTGTGGCAGTGCAGGGCTACTCATCAACTAGAATTTCTTCTCAGTTCACTGAAAACATGGCTCTGCTTCATGCTATTTGAACAGAAAAGTACAAATCCCTTTAAAGAAACATTTCACAATTTGAAAACCAAGGAGCATCCTTGGCCATGCTGGCAGATTTGCCTGCTGGCTTTCTTGCCCCAAAATGAATCCTTCTCTCATCCTGATGAATTACCAGGTCTAAACTCCTGAAATAAAATGCAATATCTTTATGTAGAAAAGAAGAAAACAACCCTTTATATGTGTTTTACTAAAGTAGCACAGTGCCTTTTGACACTTGGCATAGCTTGTTTTGATCATGTTTAGGGGCTCTTTGGAGATCTCTGTGGGGCAGTAGCTTTGCAGCTACTCCAAACACGGGCATCAGCGTGTGTGCAGTTGTGCCAGAGGAGCACAGTGCAGTCAGATGACTGCTCTGCTGGGATAGCCTGCAACAGCACTGCAAACAGGTCAGCAGTGAGAGTCCTGTCAGTAACTGGCAGGGGAATTCCAGCCCTGCCTTTTTATCTGCAGTGACTCCCTTGCTGCTGGCAACAGCTGCAGCTCTGGATGTGAACAGAATCAGCTTTGCAGGATTAAATTTCGACAGCTCTGAGTGCAGTGTCATTGGCTTCAGCACGTGGCTGTGCTTACAGGTCAGGCATTTCCTTGTGCAAGGTAAAACAGCAGTGCTTGAATGTCACACACAATTGCATGATATCAAGAAGCAATTTGGGTATTTTGGGGGGTATTTTCTCCACTGCTGAAAGTGGAGACAACAGAATTTGGTTAGGAATAGCAGTTATGTTAGAGACATTAAAAAAACAATGGTAAATATGAACACATTAAAAAAAAAATGATACAGCTGATTCTCCAATTTCAGTTGTAAGAAGTTGATATTCTGAAAGGAAACTGGGGAAAAGTGATACAAGTGGGATACTTGTCAGAGGCCAAAGGTCTGTGCAGGAAAGGATAACAGTTCTGTAGAGGAATAGAGTAGGGTGGGAGAAGCAGAACTGTCAGAAAAAAATCTGGACGTTTTGAGAAGCACAAAGTCACAGGTTGTTTGTTTGTAAGGAAGGGGTTCAATGGGTGAAAGAAGGAAGCTTCAGAAAAATGGAGGAAATAAGTAAGAGTTCACGTAAGTCTCTTGCAGTGTTGGGAGTGGGGGGTGTGAGCTCCTTGCAAGAAGAATGGTGTGAGTTGTTTCAGAACTGTCCTGCTACAGTAAATGGAACAAAAGGACATGTGGTGGGAAATCACCAGAACTAATACAAAAATGACAGAAAAACAGTTACACTGAGATTAGCAAAAGGGCTGGGCAGACAGACAGCAGGCAGGAAACAAAGGATTGCCAGAGAGGGGATGAGTACAGCAACAGTGAGCTGGGAGGGGACCTGAGAGGTTGCCTTGCTTCAAAGCACCCCAGCACCTTCCTGTAGATAACACACTGGAAGGTGACACTTCATGCAAAGACTATGCTTAACCAGTCCCAGGACAACGGAATGGCCAGGGACAAGCAACTGGAATGGGAGCACACAAATGCCAGGAGCCTGGGCAAGACAACACAGGAACCTGACCAACTGGTGCATGTTGTCAGACCAGATGCTGCAAGCACGCAAGAAAGAGGGTGGAATGGGAACTGCGAGTGGAAAACAGGTGTTTTAAGGAATGTATTAGCCAAGAAAGAGAAAAATAAAAAGGTAATGACTGTACAGTAGCAATTAGTGACAAACAGCTTCATAAACAAATAAATAAATAAAACAACGGTTAGCCAGTAACCCAAAATACATAATGGGAATTAAAAATACTTTTAGGATACCTTTGAAAGGGGTTACCATACATAATGTAGCCTGCTGTAGCAATAATTTGGGGAGTCTCATGCTCCTAGATGGACAGAGACATAGGATGAGACAATAAGGCAGAAGAGATAGAAAAGAAAAAGTGCATAAGCCAGAACACAGCAAGTCACAAGCAAAGGAACAGGTGCCCATCCAAAAATCATTCTCACAAAGACAAGGGCTGCATCTCAAAAGCCAAGCTGGCACTGAGAAAGAAACTGCCTAGGACAGATGATTAAGTTTCACTGAAAGACAAGCAGCCAGCCAAGCCAAAACTCTCTGTCTGGCATGCTCCACTGTGAAGTAATTTCAGAAACATTCTGGATTTTTGTACTAAAGTATAAATGTTTTTCTAAGAAGTTGTAGTTCCTGAAAGGGACCTGCACAGAGAAATCCTATGTCGTTGAATCTTTCTGCTTCAGGCTAAGCAGGGGTCACAAAGCAAACTCCCTGTGTGAGGACCAACCTCACTTGTCAGATGCTGAGTACAGATCACCTGCAGCCACTACTAAGGACAAACACCCCAGACCTCCACAAATGTTTTACTCAATGCATCAAAAGTCAGAAGACAAGTGCACAAAGAAAACCAGGTGCTCTAAACCTCCAACAAATAGGGCACAATTATCTTAGTTGTCTCGTGATATCAGATTCACCTGGCAAATTTCAGCTACTGCTTTTAAAAACTGGAGGGATTAATTTGACATTTTTACCCCTTAAATTGCAGTCTCTGCTAACAGTGAATATCAATTTTGAAATTTGGACCAGAGAGTGAAAATTACTTCAGCCATCACATGTCATGCTGGAGTTTGGTGGCAGTCACCACAAGGCTGCACCAAACCACAGTAGGGCAGGAAGAGGATGCCAGGCACTATGGGGAAAAGTCAGTGGCTGACAGGAACCCCAGCAGTGGTGAAGCACATCTGCTCACTTCCTGCCAAACAGATGTGTATGTGTTAATAAAAAGTGGTGCAAGCTGTGAACCTGCATCAGAATAAGGAATGGTGATAAAGAAACACACAAGGCACACCTTCATTGAAATGTCCAGCACACAGCTGAACAACCAAGTGACATGATGGGTGAGCAGCTGGCTCACAGGTCAGGTGCAAAGAGTTGTAGTGAATGGGCTGTCACTAGTGATGTTCCACAAGACTCCATCCTTGGGCCAGTTCTTTTCAATGTCTTCATTAAAGACTTAGACATAGACCTCAGACATACTAAGCAAATTTGCTGACAACACCAAATTGGGAGGAGCTGTCAATTCCTTTGAGGGCAAAGAGGCCCTGCAAAGGGATGTTGACAAATTAAGAGAGATGGGCAATCACCAACTGTATGAATTTTAGCAAAGGTAAATGCTGGATTCTGCACCTGGGATGGGGCAACCCTGGATATACAGACAGCCTGGGGAATGAGAATCTGGAGAGCAGCACCACAGAAAGGGACCTGGGGGTCCTGATCAGTGGAAAGCTGAATGTGAATCAGCAGCCAGAAGGGGCAGCCCTGTCCTGGGGGGGCATCAGGCACAGCATGGCCAGCTGGGCAAGGGAGGGGATTGCCCAGCTCTGCCCTGCACTTGGGCAGCCTCACCTCAAGTATTGTATGACATTTTGGTCACTTCTATAGACGAAAGATATAAACCTCTTAGAGAATGTCCAAAGGAGGGTCATGAGAATGGGGAAAGGCCTTGAGGGGAACCTTTATTAGGAGCAGTTGAGAGGAAAGGAGGAGACTGAGGCAAGACCTCATGACTGTCCTCAGCATCCTCACAAGGAGCAAGTACAGATCTCTTTATTCTTCTGACCAGTGACAGAACTTGAGGAAATGACATGAAGCTGAGTCAGGAGAGGTTTATGTTAGATATCAAGAAAAGGTTTTTCACCCAAAGGGTTGCTAGAACAGGCTCCCCAGAGAAGTGATCACAGCACCAAGCCTTCATTAGTTCAAGAAGGATTTCAACAATGCTCTCAGGCACATGGTGTGATTCTTGGGGTGTCCTGCACAAGGCCAGGAGTTGTACCCAATGATCCTGATGGATCCCCTTGTTGCCTTTTTCCCAAGCTGGAAATGAAACTCGAGATCATTTTAGTAAGGAGGTAATATGAAAGAGGATTTTTTGTGAAGCCTGCAGGGATAGTTAGGGAAAGATGTCTGCAAAACCCCACCCCCTCCAGGGGTGAGTACATTTTTATAGGTTTTAGGAAATTAGCATAATTGATAAAAAGCACTAATTAGGAGGACAAGTGGTGATGCAATTCCTCCCCAGGTCAAGCCCCTTCTCTGGAGCCGTCCTTTCAGCACTAGTTGTACTTTGCCCATGAGAATGTATCTTGAAGAATTGTCCCAGGAAGAACCAAGAACCAGAACCTCTGGTGCCTTACACCCCCCCGGGCTTGGAGATCTGCAATTTGTTTTGTCTTTCTGCTTAGGGAAAGGCCATGGAAAAGTAGTGGCACAAGTAGCTACTACTACAATAGGTGACAGAGTTACAAATATATGTGTGAAGACTACAGAGAACATAGGAAAAAATGTCAAAACCCAAACAGCATCAGTATATTCCATTACTCTGTGATCTCAGTAAAAATTTCAAGAAGCAGCACCTCAATGAAGGTGGAAATGAACAGTTGAGGTCTTAAAAGAATCAAGTGTACTACAAGATTTCCCTGCAAAAAGTGTTTACCCTGTGTTCTGTGATTTGTTATGAAAAAAAATTACGTTGGAGAATTATGCATTTAAAACAGAGATTTTAAAATAGAGATTTCACTGTGAAACAAGAGGGATTGTCAAAAGGACCAGAATCACCAGCTCACCGAGGGAAGGCTGCGACAGCCAAGCCAAGCCAGCTGTTAACACACGACTTGACCTGCCGTGCCAGAACCGTACAGAAGCTGCGTTGCCGCTGCCTTGAGGACGACAGAGGAAAAGGCTTCACCGCCCTGAGCCCTTGGTCTCCCTCGGCAGCAGCTGCGCCGGGGGTCAGCCAGCCCGCACACCGCCACAGCGCTCCCTGGCACACACCCGACCGGAGCGGGGGACCCGCCGGGGCGGTTCCGAGCGGCGGGACCATCTCCCCTGCCCGTCCGTCCGGGTCCGGGGCTGCCCGGAGCAGGGCAGGGCTGCCCGGTGCGACTTGTCCCGGCAGGACCGGCCGATCCCGCCCCGTTGCTGAGTTGCACCATCCCGCTGCAGCGCACCTCCCCGGCGGATGGCGCAGCCCGGCTGGGTCCGGGCCGTCGTCGGGGCACGCTGAGGCTCTTCGGGGGCCCGGGAATGCTCCTCCGCCGCCTTGCCCCCGCAATCCCAGCCCCGCAATCCCAGCCCCGCAATCCCGCTGCCGCCCCCGCCGCGCTGCCACGTCCCCGCCCGGCGGGGCCAATGGGCGGCGGCGCCAGGTGTGTGTTACCTGCACCACGTGGGCCGGGGGTGGGCAGGTGCTGCCGCGGCCCCGCGCAGAAAAGCTCGCAGCCATTGCGCCTTTCCCAGGGGTGCAGTTGGTGTGGGAGCGGCTACCACCCACTTCGGGGAAAAGGGGGTGGGAAAGGGGGGGAGCCGTGCGCCTCCCCCGTGCCAGGTCCCTGGGGAGTGAGGCTGCAGCTGGGGGTTCTGCCGCTTGGGTCTCGCTTGGAAGCGCCTGGGGCAAGGAAAGTTTCTGGCTTCTCTTTTTTTCCCCCCTTCTTCCTTTCCTCCCTTTTATCCTCTCTGCTGGCCCGGTGGCACCATGACGGCGTCTCCCGACTACCTGGTGATTCTCTTCGTGACCACGGCTGGCACCAACGGGGCAAGGTTGGGCTCAGACGAGCGAGAGCTGCTCCAGCTCCTGTGGAAAGTGGTCGACCTGAGGAGTAAGGAGGTATTTTCACCCGACGGGGGAGCACCCCGACCCGCTGCTCCCCTTGGCGCCTGCCATGCTGGGTGCGGGCAGGGCGGTCTCGGCGCTGGGCTGGTAATGGGTGTCCCAGGCTAGTGCAAGCTCTGGTGGAGGGTAGGGGCTGGTGCTGCTGGTGGGGACCTCCGGCCCGGAGAGCTGACTCACCCCCTCCTCTGCTTTCTCTGGAGCTGGGGCACCTGCATGACGTGCTGGTCCGGCCTGACCACACAGAACTGACGGCTGAGTGCCAGGAGATCACCCAAGTGGATGTGGAGAGCCTGGCACTGGCTCCACCGCTGGAGCAGGCATTGAGACAGGTGACACCGCATAACTGGCTGCTGTGTGCTGGTCTCCTTTGGGAGCTCCCCCGTGGGGTAGAGGCAGTATCATCATCTGCTTATTCCTGCCATCAGAACAGTACGGGAGCGCCACAGATGTGTGTGCCAGGAAGCCTATGTGTGTAGGGCTTTGTGGGCTTTTCTCCTTTTTCTTTATTTGCCTTGGGAGGAGCTGAACTCCAAGAGAGGAAAGTTAGTTTCAGCTATTTCCCACCCTGCTCTCCTGCTATGCTGGACCCTGAGTGAGTCTCAGCTGAGGGTGAGCCCTAATCAGTGTTGGAAGAAGCCAGCTTTAGGTGTCCCCTGTTAAGGCTTGTGCTCGTCAGTCCTGGGAAGGTGATAGTACTGAAGCCTCTAGATCAATGAGGAAGTGTGTGTGATTGCCCTTGAAGGTAGGGCTGAAAGCCTGTCTTATTTCTGATATGTGGGATTGCCCTGTCTGAAAAGCTCTCCTGCCCCAGTACTGCCTCATCTCTCTGCAATCAGCTTTGTCTCATTGCAATGCTCTTGGAAATCTTGAAAAGGATTTTCTTCTGTGATGTAGCCATATCTCATTAGAAGGGGGGAAAAGGATGGTTTCCTTGTGAAGAGATTTATTATGGAAGTTAGCATGTGCTTAGCTAGTAAGAAACAAATCTACACAAGTGAACAAGTAGGCTTATATGAGAAGAAGTTCTAGCTCCGTGTTCCTGCTGCCCAGGAATAACATGTTACCAAGTGATGACACTGCCTAGTGGAGCCACTCTGATCTCTGTAACATGTATGTCTTTTCTTGTTCCTGCCAACAGTTTAATCAGTCCGTGAGCAATGAGCTGAACATTGGTGTAGGTACTTCTTTCTGTTTCTGTACTGACGGACAATTGCACATTAGGCAGGTTCTGCACCCTGAAGCTTCCAAAAAGGTATGTAGCTGTAGCTTAAGTTTGACTCTTAATGTGCTTTTTATGATTTCTTGCTAAACAAATCAACTTCTCTCCAATATGAGGGTACCTCCACACAACCATAGCATGAACATTGCTCCTATGTAATGTGCTCACCAGGCTAAACAGCCTGTCTGTGTGGAAAGCATATACAGTGCCCTGTTCTTATGTGGTCTCGAGATGCCTTTTTAAGTTAAATCAGAAGGAAGGTACTTTTAAATGTTTGAGAAAGGAGCAACATATTGACAGTACTTGTAGCCTCTGCAGGGTTAACAGGTGGGATTTGGGATTGTTGCTAAATAATTAACTATCTTAACCATAAACTGTTTTGTGCCATTTTACATTCATACCTAGTTATAGCAACTTTCAGTCTTTGGGTATTCAGTTGGCACTCCAAGGGCAGTGTTCCTCTTTGTAAAGACCTGAGCAGTAGTTTGAAGCAGGCTATGAGTGATGATTAGTCCTGTAGTCTGGAGTTTTCCATAACTTCAGAGTTGCCCAATCGCTAGCAGTGTGATGAAGTCCTGCCTGCTTTTTGTTAGTGATAGGGTTGCAGCAATATGTGAGTCTCTCTGGTTCTGAAATAACTGCCTCAATATTAATAACACCTCATTTTGTGGTTTGGTATGAACATGCATTGCTCTGTAACTGAGCTGTTCTGCTCCTCTTGTTGTACCTGACTTCTGTTTCCCCTCAATTTGCTGCCCCATCTTTGAAGGGACACTGCTGCAAGTTTGTGCTATTACAAAAGTGATACTGAATGAGCTGTAATACTTGTTTGTGCTTTAAATATTGATAGCTTTGAAGACTTAGAAGAGAATCAGTGAACATTATTCACAGTGTAGGGACAGTTTTTATATATGTAGTTTGTCTTCTATGATGCATAACACGAGAAAATGTGGAAACAGGTTTTTAAAATACTTTCTTCTTGGTTTATAAAGCAAAGCTTCTCATCCATTTAAATTATGTGGAGAAAAAAGGGGCACATCCTACAATTATTCAAGTTGGTTTGATGTCAGGACTTCTTTTTCTGTATCATCACAGGATTACACACAGGAATCAAATCTTCATCAAAATCTTCTGTTGCTGTTCTGTTAAGAATTGTTCATTTGAAATTTGCTCTGTGCTGCCTGTAGATTAAGTAAACCAGATGCTTATGAGACTTGTAATAATTATTTGATGAATATCCTAATGCAGGGACTGGAGTGTGGGGTCACTAAAATCTAGATAGGCAGAAATCTCTAGGGTCTTGAGAAGATATTTATTTCTACAATATCTATTCTGAAGCCATCTAGCAACTCCTGGTATTCAGAGAATGAATTGGCATCAGCCATACCAAAAGTACATAAATGAAGTGCAGAACTTAATTTCACATCAAGGAAGAAAATCATGCTAAAACTAGAGCAGGAACTGTTGGCAAGCCCATCTACATTTTCATAAGTCTTTAAAGAGTATAGTTTGCCTAATACACCTGTCCATATGCTAAGATAAGCTCTAATGTTCTCAAAGCAGAATTTGTTTTAGAGCCTTAACTGCTTTCTTGGGCTCCCTAAATGTGCTTTCACATGGGCTGCTATCTATTATAATGCCAACATGCTAACTAGTTGTTAAATCCCAGAAAGCCTTTATGTGTAGTCCAGAAAGGCCTTGCAGGCAACAAACAGCCAAAAGGAATATGTAGTATTCTGTCTGGAGTGAAGAGCTAACTGAAGGAATAAGGGTTTGTGTTGGTTTCAACAGGTGCCCCCAAGACTTCTCCATGTCTTCTTTTCCATTCCCCAAAAAATTAAAAGTATGTGGTAGATGTAGTGGTAGGGCAAGAAAGGTTTCATTGACTTCTAGAGGGCTACATTATTTGCTTCTGGCTTTTTCTGCTCCAGTTAAAGCAGTTATTGTGCATGGGCTGGCAACCTCTGCACCATGTCAAACCTTCTTCTGTGCAGTCAGCTTTTTTTTTTATTTGTTGGAAATAAGTATTTCAAGTGTGACTATTCTCTGAAAACAGCCTTTTCTATAAACTAAAATACCTGCTAGTCCTGCAAAACTTGCTTAATTCTACAAACTGAACTGACTACCCTCTAGTTTTATACAGTTAAAATAGCAATCAAGAATTGATGATAAATGTTGCAATAGAATGCTTTTGCTCTGCTACATATCTATTGGATTTGAAGCTCTAGTAATAAAGGCAAATGTTTTTCTGGCAGTGCAAATGCACATTTCTCTTATTGAACAATATAAAGAGAAGGCTGTTTAAGTAAAAAAAGTTCACTAATGTACTTACCTGGCTAAGAAGAGCTATGAGCGCTTTCTCTGTAGCCAGGACTGTTTGTATTTCCTATCTAATCTAAAGATATTGTTAGAAAGTTTGGCATCTAGACGCAAATCAGGTAAAACTCACCCCAACTGACAGTGGTTACTTTCTTCCTTTTACAGAATATTTTACTGCCTGAATGCTTCTACTCCTTTTTTGACTTGCGGAAAGAGTTCAAGAAGTGTTGCCCTGGCTCACCTGAAGTTAGCAAACTTGATGTTGCAGCCATGACAGAATGTATCCTTTTGACAGTGATGGTTTCTCTGCTGCTGCTACAGTCTTGGCTGAATTTTAGGACAGAGGTGCATGAGTAATGCTTGCAACACATATTTAGGAGTGGTATAACTTTAATGAGTGACTTGGAGCTGTACTGAGTTTTCTCACAAAGATAAAGATAAAAGCATGTGAGGATTAATGCTTCCATGGAGAAAATCCTGTATTTCTTCTTGACTTCTGTGTTCTTTGCCATCTTCATAGTTGTCTCTTTAAATTTCACAGTTTATTGTAACCAGCACATTTTTTTCAAATTGCTGTTGTGAATCCTAAAGTTTGGGGGGGTTGACTTTCATAGCATCAGTCGGGTTTTTATTTTATTTTAGGCAAGAGTAAATGGTGGGAGGCCACTTTAATTTTCATGAGCATAAATGGTTATTCTTGATGTGACCTTGTAGTGAATCTCTAACACAAGAAAGACCCTAAGGCAGAGATGCAGCTGTAACATGTGGTCTTTAATCTCCTAGAAGGTGCACATGCTACATCTCACAGGGTGAGGCTTGGTTGGTACTGAGATGCAGTCAGTAGTATGTTTCCATTTTTAGTGATAGTGATATCTAAAATTACTTTCTGCAAAGTCTGAAGTGGTCTGTAACCCCATCCTGTCTGGCTCTTTCCTAGACTGAGCTTGAAAGCTGAAGCTGTGACTTGTCTGTGCTTTCTTCCCTGGCAGTCTCCCTTCTTGCTGCAAGCTTCAGTCCTTATCCCAGAAATATTCTGGGACTAAGAGCTACTGAGCTATTGAAGTAGTGGTCACAAAAGTCAGGTATCAAGGAGGAATAAAGGAATTTGAGATGTTTGTCTATTATTGGTGGTTGATATTGCTGTTATTGTTTTTAATAACTTTTCCATGGAGTGGCTGTTATTAAGAGGTGCTGTCTATAGCTTCAGAGGTTTTTGGGCTTTCACTACAGGGCTAGTATTGCTTGGGCTTTGTACTTGTTGGAGGTATAAAATACACATATGGGGTGGATTTTTGTGTTTAACTATTCTGCTCTGCTTTGTTATCTACAAATTAAGATTAATCTCTGCTAGTGAAGGGGCAAAAATTATTTCTCCCCATATTCTGAAGAAAAGCAGTAGAGTAGGATTCCGAATCTTTATGTAGAAAAGTGAAATAAATGCTGTGGTGCATAGAAACTGGATGGTAGAGACTTCTTAAAGTTGTGGTTAAAAAAATTAATACATTGTGCTTAGGGAATGCTTTGATATGATCTGGAGGAATTCAAGACACTGAGCTACTTGAGCTGTTTCAAAGAGTTGGCCTAGGTTCCTTATGTGAATGTCTGGGGTATGCCTTTCCACTGTGGGAGGAGTTGTATGGCTGTAGCTGCCTGGAGTGTCACTGGTCAGCTAAGGCATGATGATGGACAGTGTATTCCCTCCCTGCTGGGAGAGGGGGTGAATCACCCTGTGTTACCTGGCTGTCAGGAAGTCCCTAAAGAGTCAGTGCTAGCTGAGAGTCATTTTGGCAGTTGCCAATAATATTTTTCTCCAGCTTCCTAGAAGCTTAGTCTGTCTATCTGAATCCACTCAGCTTGGATCTGAGTTCTGGATAAGATGTGCTTCTTAAGGTGTATAAATCTAACTTCATTCTGGTCTTACATTTATTTTTGTGGCTTATCTTGTTTTGTTACTACTGAGGCTCTTATTTGTAAACTTGCTATGTTTATGCAACATTGCTGAAATTGACTCTCTCTCCCCTGTTATTGTGTGGGAACAGAGGATGTGGAGACCAAAAAGGGTAAAATAATTTTTGTTTTCCTTTTATTGACGAATATGATAATTTTTTCTTCTCACCTTGCTGAAATGTATCAACTTAATCTTGTCAGTGTCAGAAGCTGTATAGGTTAATTGCACTTGTGAACCGTGGACATGTATGTGATGTTTAGGATAAAATGATTGTTTAAGCAGGTGCTGAGTCTAAAAACTAGTTCCATAGGTTGTGTGCAGAGTTGTTTACTTTTTCTTCCTTCTTGTGTGGGTATGCTGGGGTGTGGGACACAAAAACAAATCGGAAATAAGTGCAGTAGGTTGAAAAAGCTGCAAATTACTGCATAGAATTTGATCAAGCTCTTTTTATTCTTGTAGGAAGTTCAGCTTCTTGGCCTTACACCTGAAGAGGGTGTATGAATCTTCCATGACTTCTGTCCCAGAAACTATAGTGTGCCAGATATTAGCATTTGGTGAGAATAGGTTTTAGTATGGATCTAAGGTACTGACTAGATATTCAAGAGACCTGCATTTACAGACTGGTAGAAGCAGGAGTAGAATATTTTTGGGCACATCCCTTCATGTACTTACATTTCTGTTTATCTGTGTAGCCTGGTTGTGATCGGTAAGAGGCAACTTTTATGGTATGAGATAGTTAGTTAGGAGAAAGCTGAGTATTTATCTGCAGTCATTTAAGTTATTAAAGTATTCAGAAGCTTTTGTTTTGACGGGTCACTTTTGTTTAAATAACAAATTTCAGGCAAATGGGGAATGTGTACTACTATTCCCAGCTGTCAGGGGAGGGAACTTCCTACTGCAGTCAATTCCAGATACATATGTCAGTTCACAGCACGCTGGATTGTAGGTGCTTGGGTATGTATTTCTTGCAGACAAGGCAAGCACAATCTTGTAAAAGAGCATGGAGATAGAACAACCTAGCCAGTTATTCAGTCTACTTTCTTTAGAAAGTACTTTGTGGACTTACTTTCTCAGGAGGCTACTTGAAATTTGTGTACAGCAATGAAGCCATGCCAAATTCAAGAGCTCAGGTGAAAGCTTTACACATCTTTTCTCCCAACCTCTGTGACAAATTATACATTTCACAACAAGCAGCCACTCATTTATTTTAGATAAAGCAATTTTAAAATGCTATAAAATTCAAGGGACCAAGGCAGAGCTGAGACTAGTTGTAATTGGAGTGCTACTGCTGCCTAACTCATGGTGTCAAAACAGTTCTTGTGTATGAGACAGTTTTCTGGCAGACTTTGTCAGAATTATGTAAGTGTAATGACAGCAGGACAATTATGAGAAATTTTGAGTAACAAAACTTGAGAGAAGTGATCATGTTCCAGCAGAGAAAAAAACTTGAGTCTGTCGATGGTTTGTTGGTTTGGTTTTTTGTTTTTTTAATGTGTAAGCATACAAAAGGAGCAGGGCTGTTCTTGCACCCTCTGTACCTCCCATACTTGCTACACTTCTTGATTTGCAAAGCTTGCTAAGCCAGTTTTCACCCTGTGAGTGCCTTCAGGGTGGAGTGAATAAAGCTTGCATGACTATTCCTATTAGGTTTGCAGAAGACTCATCTTTGCCTCGAGATTGGGTGTGCAGAAGCCATTAAATGGCAAATAGCTCTTGCTTCCTCTAGTACTTGGTTTGCTGCACTCACTTCTGAACTGGATGTGTAAGAATAACTACTTACTAAGAGTGTCTGCCAGTGTTGTCAGTAGAAACTCAGGGGCACTCCAGAACAGCTTGTTTAATGTGCTGGGTATTGTAGTACTGAAACTAGGTTTGTTGGGGTTTTATAGTTTGGTTTGTTTTTGTGTTTTTAGCTGGGTGGCTTGCAAACAATGATGTGGAGCACAGTTATAACTAGTAGTGCTGAACTCTGGCAATAAAAAGCCTGTAATTGGGTATTAGCTAAGAAACTTGGATATTGCTATTTGTATTTCCTGTGATAGCACTCAGGAGCTTTATGCAAAGCATTATGTAGAAAGATGTAATCTTCTGTCTAAAGGGACTTAAATAAAAAAGCAAAAGGGAAAGCACAATTGCAATGCTGTTTCATGTCATTTCAGGTTAAGTAAGTTGCTTAATGAGAGATGAGTTCAGAGACAGAAACATGGAAGAGACAGTGGGAAGGAATAAGTCTTGAAGGATACTGGAAGCTGTGGTGATGAATCTTAGGAAATGATTTAGAAGTTTCTTCCATGTTAGAGAGGCCACTGTAATATAGAATATGCCTTTCCTTCCTGCTCCCTTTAAACTGAGGGTTGCAGGAGGTGGTACCACAGCTGCACACTAAGATTTAGTTCCTTGTTTCCCATTCTGCCTTATTTGGGACTGTCTCTTGCTTGTTGCTTCATTAAGAATGTATATGTGGATGTTATTGCATATATTAGCTGTGGACAACCATGTCTAGTTTCTACCACTTCTTTAAATGTGAGCTTGGATTATCCTGTCTTTTTAAAAGATGCCTCTCCCAGGCAACTGGAAATATAAATGTACAGAGACATGTGTGGTCTCCTATCCCTTCACAGAACAACGGGTGAGATTTATAAACTATTTCATTTATATTTTTTTTCTAAGTACCATAATTTCTAGTGCCCCTGTCCATAGGTGTCTACCTCTGTAGTCAATCTTGTTCATTAGAATACAGATTTCTTACTTAGCATGCTCTTTAAACATGCAGAAAACTATCAATTTTCTTTTCTAATCTTACTTAAAAGCTGCTTCTAACTAATCAGAGGTGAAGGTGTGAGGTTATGCCTGCCTATGTTGATGATTTTCTTCCTCCCCTCAACTGGGTTAATATTTCTCTAGAGCTTGGCACAACTGACTCCCTGTGTGTCTCAACTGGCACCAGTTTCTGTGGGCACTAGAGCATTTTCAGGAACTGCTTCTCCCGTGGATCAGTGTCTTCAGAAAACAGTTTTACCAAAGAAAAAAAATGTTTTCCTTGTGTGATGGCCTCTCTTCAAATTCCTGTGCCTTTCACACTGCTGCATTCCCCTCTCCTGAGTGCTGATCACTTGTAGCAGTCTTTGCTTCAGCACCAAGGAAATACTGAAATGTCTTTTCAGTTCTGACATAAGTCTAACAGCCAAGCACGTGTGTATGCATGTCCCTTGCTGGAATAGTTATTGGAACTCCTGCCCAATTTCTCTTAACTTTTGACAGAGGAAACACATTTCCAAATTCTTTGTAAAACTTGGTCAGGCAAGACCAGGGTTCCAACATCTGCACCATCAGCAGTTTCTGGCTCCCTGTATAAACAGCTGAGACTCTGCACAAGCCCAGTGTGTAGCTGTTAGATGCTGTAGGGGGAACAGTGCCAGGAAATAGAGGAGAAGCACTAATCTGCTCTGATACATGAGATGCCCAGAAACAGCTGTGAGTTGCTGCTTAGGCACCTTTTCTGTCAGAGTCTGTGGGTTATTTTTCTTTCCAACCCCTCTTTCTGGGGACCAGAGGAAGAGATGAGCTTGAGTTTAAAGCTTAGAAAGAGAGATTGTGTTAGAAATTTTTTTGTTGTCATAAATAGTTGTAATCTCTTAAATACCTTGTACTTGCTCAGGATTTTTGACTTGTTTTTTTTAATGTTCACAGTACTTTACTCTCCTGCTCCTAGTACCTTCTTTGGGGTAAAGGCAATGGCTAGCAAACTATTTATAGTCAAGCATTTGGAGGGGAGGAGTCACTGGTCTAAGTATTCTAGTTTTTGAACTAAGATAATTCACTTAAGCTTCAAATATTCTTCTGAGATTAAGCATCATCCTCACATTCCGTACTCCAATGCACACTTAAAACCAACAAAGCTTCAAAATCAAATTGGCCTAAAGTGTATTTTGTTGGCATGGCAGCTTTCTCTTCTTTGCTGTAGAAGAGGAATGCATTGATTATTTTTCATCTTGCAACAAGACAACTGTTAAACAATTTTTTAAAAACCAGTTTTGTAGGACTGACTTGCCATCATCCTGTGAATAAAAGGGAAGACTTTGTCACAAAGAAATTTGTGGTGATAAGATGATAGAACAAAACTGGTATGAGGTGTTTCCTTCTTACAGAAACTGTTCTGTTCCCTGCACTTCATGTGCAACTTCTGGCAACTCAAATGTTGCTCAGCTCTAGTTGGAGAAAGCTTTCCTCTTTTAAGAGGAAACCTACTATCTTGGACTATGAAGCAAACTTTGAACATCATAATGCAGGATCTGGAGCATTTCAAAATGTTTCATGTAGTCTGGGGGGCATGTGGGCAGATAATTGGCTCACTTGGCTGTTTTCACTTGTTGCACTTGTGTTTCATTATTGTACCTCCATGTCAGGATGGGTCCAGTTTAAAAAACTTTAATTTTCACTCTGAAGGCTTGATGCAAACTGCTAAGGCAAGTAAAAAGTGCAGTGCTTATTCCCAGATTTTTTCTTTCTGCTCTTGATTGTTTTTTTTACCCTTCAATACTCAAAAAAAGTGAGTGAAAAAAATTAAAAATTTGCTCCATAAATAATGGAGTAGAATTGCAACTAATCTTACAGTCCTGTGTTAGAGAGGGGCAACCTGGTGTTGGAGAGGGGTAATTATGATGGAAAGCAGGAGATACCATGGTAAACTGTTTACAGTTGTCTGAAAAAAGATAGTATATGCAACTTAAATCAGCCTCCCTTTATGAATGTAGGGGGGTTTTTTGGTCTCTCTATGGCCTGCCTAGGACAGGATGCTTCCTGCTCTCTATTGCAGCCACTTCCAAAATCATTCAGACTGAAGCTGTGAGCTGTGGGGCTTTGTTTTGCTTCTTGACAAAACATGACTGGTGGACTAACCAGATTATCAAAATGTTCCTGTGCAACAGCACAAAAGTTGGGTTATAACTTCTAATAGGCAAGGTTTCAACAAGGTGTTTTTTATGAGATTTGTTGAAGTGGTAAGATACTTATTCTGCTTTGGGATTACTTGGTCAAAAAACATGTGGTGTATCTCAAAATTTCTGGAGCTTGTAGTTGATTGTTTGCTTCTTCTCCTGCCCCAAATCTTCATCTGAAGATCTAAGAGGATGCTAATTAAAGAACACAGGGCTCCAGTGTCTTCCACATGCAGAGGAGCATCTGTCAAATATACATATTTCATGGACATATTAAATACATGTCCTTATTATGGGGTCTCATGTCCCCAGACACTTTCTGGAGTAACCTTACAACTCCTGCAGGTGGCAGTAACTAGAGGCCAAGGCAGAGTAGCTAATGTATCCCAGCAGGAAGATGGAGTAAATATTCCCCTGAGAAGCAACATAAAAGTACAACATCAAAGTGTGTTGCCCTAGCAGGAAACCAATTAGAAATCTGTTTGGTGATGATTGACTTAACTCCAGCATAAAGATTTAAATCTTGACAAGAATAGTCCAACATTTCCCTATGGAGCATCTCAAGTTGAAGATATGGGGAATATTATTTTAACATTAATATCTGAACCATACAGTAAGTGATTATGATGAAGGACTTTTCTTTGTTCCTTCTTCGGTTTTGCTGCCTGTCCTGTACATTGACAAAATAGGAAATAACTTGTGCTGTTTTTCATAGATCACAAATTTTCAGATCCAGAAAGGGTGAACTACAAATTTGAAAGTGGGCCTTGGTAAGTACTTCTTCCTTCTTGTTGCACATGTTTCAACTAATACCACTTATTTAAGGTTGCTGTTTTGGTCAGCTTCTCTCTATTCCTAATTTGCCAATAGCTGTTACCATCATATTTATTTCCCTTCCCACTGCTATGGGAATTGATTAGATCCTTCAAGTGTGAAAGGGACCAGACAATCTCTGATCAGATGCAAGCCTGTTTCCTTGTTAGGCTTCAGTGTTGCCTGTTAGCTGCTGTGAGTTCTGTGTTCTGCTAATAAGTGCTTATAATGGGTGCAATGTGTGTTGTGCTATTAAGAGAGAATGTAAGCAGTGTTTCAGAAATAACTCTATTAGTTGCTAATTCTTGCACTCTTCCTGCAATTTACTACACAGGTACTGCATATACATAATTTTTTAATAGGGGAAAAAACACTTTCATAAAGATATTGTTCCAGAAATACTGTGCTACCATTCAGTTGTTTAAACCATGGTGATTCTTATTCCCAAATATGTTTTAAACATAAAGCTTTATCTGCTTTTGATGCCTGCTTTGTTGCTTAGGTACAACAAAGTTGGGTTAACGTAACTGTTTTTTCTATGTGTAAATACAGATTTTTCTCAGTGGTTTTATCAATGATTTCTCTGCAATCTCATAAGGTATTGGTGTTAAACTGACCTTATTTGTATTCCCATCTTGCACAATCACTTCCCCCTTTCAGATTAAGGATCTGTCATAATGGTAGATGATGCTTATACTTTTGAGTAAAAATATAAGAAAAAATGCAACATTGGCAGAAAGAATTCAGAGAGATTAGCTCAGGGGCTGTGTTCAGCCTTGTTCTAAGCTTTTTCCTTTTCACTAACAAAATTCTGGGATGAAGTGGAAGATTCACATTTTGAGGTAATGACAAGTACAGAAGTAGGAGGCAAGGGGGAACAGTTTGAGAGCTACAGAAAGGCCACCTGAGAAATTAAAATGTGAGTGAGAAACATGACCCTCCAGGCATACTACAGGCCTTTTGTACGAGGGAGTCCTCTACTACTGAACAACACTTCATCTACTTAATCAGTCACTTAAGCTCTTGGTGCAAAAAAAAAAAGCTGTTCCTGGATAGCCAGAAAGGCAGGCTTGGGTAGCTGTGAGGTTTTGTTGTACTTGACACTTCCAAGAAGTAAGAGAACAAAAGAGACTGCAGTAATGACCAATTAAACTTGGCTTTCTCTGGCTAAGCTATTCCCATGCTAAGCAGCCAGTGTAGCCTTTAGCTATATTAGTCTTTAGTATCACAGTGATGGCCTGGACCAGGAATGTTAAGGCTTGACTCCTCAGGCCAGAGTCCTGTGTGTGCTGAGTACAGCCCTGAACAGATTTGGTCTTGGCTTGTGACTGGTTCTTATACAGTGTCACAGTAGAAATAATCAGCACTAATTTCTGTTACATCTAATTGTTCTGCTTCAATTTCTGCCTAGCTAGATTAGGATAGCAAGTACTTGATTCTTATGCCAGTAACCTTCTTCAGATAAGAGAAGCACAAATGATGTTGGGAGATAGAAGTAAATTAGGAATATGATGAAAGAGATGACAACTCAAAGAGAAATGTGGTCAAGCTGGAAAGGGGAACTTGGAAAGGGAAACTCAGCAAAGCAAACTTTCCCTTGGAGAGACTTGTACAGTGGCTTTCAACTGGTGGCATTTGGGCCTCACTGCCTTGGCATTGCCATCCAGCAGTCATGGAGCAGGGAAGAAGCCTGTTACCAGAGTACAAATGGAAAGCAGGCAGGTTGGTTTGTGACAGATACTGGAGGCACATGTCTCTGCATTTACTACTACTTGTTGTGCCTGCAGCAGCAAGATGGAACTTGTGGATGACAATGCTGTTATTCGAGCAAGAGGATTGCCATGGCAGTCATCTGACCAGGACATAGCGAGATTCTTCAAAGGTCTAAATATTGCCAAGTGAGTAGCTAAGAACTTACTCGTACAGTTGTAACTCTTTAGCTGTGTAAGTCATGGAGTTTCATCTCTTGATTCAAATCTTGCAGAGGAGGTGCTGCACTTTGTCTCAATGCCCAAGGTAGGAGGAATGGAGAGGCTCTTGTGAGGTTCGTAAGTGAAGAGCATAGAGATCTAGCACTGCAAAGGCACAAGCATCACATGGGGAACCGATACATAGAGGTGGGTGATGTGATGGGCTTTGAAACCCTCTTCTCAAAGGGAATGCAAATTAAATGGCAATCACATGTTTATCTTTTTTTTTCTCTCTTTAGGTATACAAGGCAACAGGTGAAGACTTCCTTAAAATTGCAGGAGGTAATTTCTATGGGATGAAATGAGGTGGTTTGTTCCATTAGCATTTCTAGCTTTTGGCTGCAAACTGCTCCTGTTGAATGTGGCCCTTTTTTCTGTCTTTGGACAAGTAGCTGTCTGGTGTATTGATTACTATATATTCTACTAGCAGCAGTCCAAGACGTTCCATGATTTATCTGTCTGCCTCTTCTGCATTCTTGCCATTTTCAAGTGGTGTGTCAGTCAGGATTTGATTGGGCAAAGTGATCTTTTATATGAACTTAATTTGTTAGATCATCTTTGTGGTAGTGGGAATCTAAATGTTACTGATTGCTGAAAAAAATGAAACCAGAGTAGCTTTTCAAAACAATGTAACTGCTGGTGCTCTGGAAGCTTGCATGTAAAAACAAACAGATGTCACAGTGTAAATGCAAGGGATATATGGAATTAATTTTCTTCGAATCACATATTTACCTCAGACTTAATGGGGAGGGTTTAGGGTAAGTGCTTATTTGAAGGGAATCTTGAAATATTTGCTGAAAATTGAAAGGCTGCAAAATTTGCTCTTCTAACACTCTTGATCTCTCTTCTCATTTATGCCTGCAAGCATACAAAATTTGAATTAAGAACCAATAAGCTGTTTTATCTGCAATGCTGCTATAAGGTCCTTATTGCTTCCTGATGGTGATTTGGGCTGAGGTTTAAGTGACTAACTGGATATCTGAGCTTGAGGCTTCAGAGTGGGAGAGGCTGTTAAGCTGTCAGCTACACAGCTAACTGATAGGTTTGGTAGTAGTTACACCATGTCACTGCACAGTAACATTAATTAGCAAAGAATGGTGTGTGTCTGGTACAACCAAACTTTGCAGAATAGGAGCTGTGAAAGTGAAAGGATTGTAATAAGGCATGAATTTGATTAGCAGTTATTTTGGAATAAGGTCATGTTATTAGCATCACTGGTCTCCTAAAGGTACTGGAAGTAGAATTGGCAGACTTTGACAGTTCTGTTGGGATAGGCTGAAATCCCTGAGCTGTTTTCAACATGCTCTTCCAGCATTCTTTCCTAGCACAATGATCTGGGTACTTGGTTGCCATATATTACAGCTCCAGAGCATGACAGATATTCCAAAGTTAGACAAGTGGCACAGTAGCACAGGTCCTGCTCACACAAGAGATTGACAGATTGTGCTTTCCTTGGGCTTTGAATGTTGCAAGTACTTAATATTTTTCCTTTGAATGAAGATTAATATCCTCTAAATGGAGTAACATTATTATGCTTTTATGGGAGGTGTCCTATATAATATATTTAGTTTATCAGAGGGTCATCTTTCCTGACCTTAGAGGCAAATATTGTTCTAGCTTCTCAAAAACTGCCCATGGAGAAGATGCAGCTATGCTCATGATTTTACATCATTGCTTAGACTGAAGTGCATCTGTTTTTTTGTTAAAGGTACTTCCAATGAGGTTGCACAATTCTTGTCAAAAGAAAACCAAGTGATTGTCAGGATGAGAGGTCTTCCTTTCAATGTAACAACAGAAGAAGTGCTGGCTTTCTTTGGCCAGCACTGCCCTGTAACAGGAGGAAAGGAGGGAGTCCTGTTTGTCACTTACCCTGACAGCAGGCCAACAGGGGATGCCTTTGTCTTGTTTGCTTGTGAAGAATATGCACAAAATGCACTGAAAAAGCACAAGGATTTGCTGGGGAAAAGATACATTGAACTCTTCCGGAGCACTGCAGCAGAAGTTCAGCAGGTAGGTGCAAACCTTTCAAATGTTGGCATTTTGTAGTCCAAATTTCTATGCTGGCAGTAGAGGAAGCAAATAATGCTTGGCCTTGTCTTGAAAGCTGCTTTTATCTTTTCTCACTCTTGACTCTTGCTGGAATGAGTATTGTCTGAATTTCTGTGAGAATTTGCTCCCTTGAAATGTAAAGCCTTATGGTATAGGGATGTTCTGAATCATATACAAACCTTAGGGGTTTTGGCTTCCAATAGCTTTGTAAAATGTGGATGTGGGTCTAGTGCTTTACACTACATATTCTGAATTTGATTAAATCCAATGATGATTTATTCAGAAGGAGTGTTTAGCAACAAATCTTGAGCTAAAAGATTTATCTTTAGTCATTGACACAAAATAGCAAAATCTTTTAATGTAGTTGTCCTCTCTAGTGTAATGTATCTGAAGAATTCTGCAAATCCTTTTAAGAGCAGTCTCTGCCACCTTCTGCAAGCACAGGCTACCTAGCAGAGGGTGGCAGGACTTTGAGACTGAAGAGTCTGGCTTAACAGGTCTTGAGACCCCATTAATAGCAACTAAGGTGTCAGGGGAAGGAAGGATAGCTGAGTGGACTGTTTAAGTCTCAAAAAAGGATTTGCAGAGCTTCAGTTGAGGTAAATAACTTCCAGACATGATTCTAAAAAGTATCATCTATGATGCAAATCATAGCCATAGAGATCTCAGTGCCTTGTTTAAAAGGAGACATTAGTGATGAGAAGGCAGAGCTGCAGTGCTCACTTGTCATTGCATGTTTCTGAAATACTCTCATATGTTTGTTTCATAAAGCCTTCTGATAGCTGTGTAAATGCAAATAAATCTTAATCTTGCTCAGAGAGACTTCAGGATTAGTGATTGATATTTCTTGTTAATAACTTTAACAGCAAAAGCCCTGTCTGGTGAAAAGTTCCCTGAATATTCAAAGTGTGTCACACATACTGGGACTCAGTGATGTTGCTAATGTTTCTTGAATGGACTATGGTAGGCACAGATAGGAATATGAGGTTTGTGAAACGTGCTTCTAGTTCCCAAACTCCCCTAACATTTTGCAGAGGAGATATTTCTGGGTAGAAGTGTCATTGTGACTCTGTAGATGGTAGAATGTTTTAGGATAATTTTACAATAAAAATATTATAGATATACAGGTTTCATGTTCTAAGATATCTATTGAGACTTTCATAAACTGCTCAAGTAAATTTCCCAAAACAAAACTTTTTCAAGAATGACAACATTAAAAAAAAAAACAACAGTGGCATGACTGTTTATTGTAGAATGACTATAGAAGTGTGCTAGATTCTGAGCTTAAACCACAACATAGTGCTTAGAACTCAAATGTTTTGCAGTTAATATTTGTATCTAGCTCATTTGTTTCTTAAAATACTGCCCAGAGTGAAAATGAGTGGCATTAGGGTTACATTTACTCCTTCTAAGTTGAAGAATGAGTAAGGAGGCTTCTGTAATCTTTTTTTGTTTTGCACAGGTGCTGAACAGGTACTCTTCCACGCCTCTCATTCCTCTCCCAACACCTCCAATTCTTCCAGTATTACCTCAACAGTTTGTGCCTCCCACTAACATCAGAGACTGCATACGTTTGCGTGGTCTTCCCTATGCTGCTACTATAGAGGACATTCTGGAGTTCCTGGGAGAGTTTTCTACAGATATTCGGACCCATGGAGTTCACATGGTACTAAATCACCAGGTTGGTAGGCAACATGTTTCTAGCCACTCTGCCAAATGCTTGTATATGTGAATAGAGTCCTGATGATATCCATAGGGAAGCAGCTTTGAGATTAGCACTAATGGTATTAATGGATCTCCAGCTCTCTTCTAAAAGTGTAGTGGCAATAGATGACTTGAACTCTGCTGTGCCAGCTGCTGTATTTGCTGTTGAGTGGCTTCTTTCACTGAGACTCACATGCTGAAAGCTAAGCCATAGTCTTGGAGAGGTTGGTGCTCCAAGAGCAGCAGCCATGATCCTGCCCGGTAGGAGGCTTGAACTGAAGAATCTTGCTCAACAGCATGCATGATTCTTCTTGTAGCTGGTGAGGAGTGCCATCAAAACACAAATGTGGGCAATGTTAGCTCTCAAAGGAGTGGTTTGTCCCTGCCTTGCTGAACAATGTGCTGCAAGTACATCTGAGGACAAATGTGACTGCTGCCTTCTAGAGACAGGAATTACTATGTCAAAAGTCAGAAACAGAAGCTTTGAGTTTCCTGTATTGTTGCTTTCTTTAAACAGTCACAGCTAAGCACTAAGATTAACAGCTCATTGATGTGTCTAAGGTGTCACATCTTTGCCATTGTTTTCTGGAAGCAGTTTCTACCAAAACCTTTTCTACGAACGATTGTGCATTCTGGTGATCTTTATCTTCTTGTGACTTCAGGGGGGAGGAGTCCTTTAACTCTTTGGAGATGGTCTGAGTGGTTCAACAGAACAAACTTATTGCTGCTTGTGGCTGTATAAAAATGATGCTTCTAAAACTGTTTTAGCTTTGACTTGATGTCAGCTAAAACTAAAAAATACTTCCTGGTCCCAAAGTAAGACTTCTGTGTTTCAGGAGTATGGGGATAGACGGGTGCTGAAATACCTATAGTTACTTCTCTATCTAAAGGCATTCCTTGTCTGTGGGGACTTGACCTAGACAAGGCTAAAATCTGTAATGAATGTGCAGTGCTGGGAGAGACTGAGAGAAGTGCAGATATTCAAGAACAAGTAATGATTTCCAGTAGTATCAGCCCTTGACAGCACTAATGAACACCTGGATGAAGAAATTAGTGTGTGCATATAACCCTAAAGGCTGTCTGCTGCCCTTGTCCTACACAAAGCTATCCCACCATTCCCAACACCCCCCATACTGCTTTTGCCTAACTACTGGCCTTTCTCCATGTTCCTAGTTTTCAACCCTCTAATCATGAATGACTGTGTAAACGATGCTGATAAAATTGTTCTCTCTAAAACGAGAAGAACTGGCCTGGTCCTGGAGTTAGAGCTGCCTTCAGATTTCTCTTTCTAGTTTTGGTGACTTCAAGTCAGCAGCTGAATGTGGCTAACATAACTCCTCCCAGTGGTGCATCCCACTCTTTTACATATATAAAGATGTTTTTTTTTTTTTTCCTCTGCAAGTTCATACCAAATGTTAGGCTAGTTAGTACTCTACTAAAATATCCCAGCCCATATTGGTCTGAATAAAGGAAATTTAAAACAAATTGCTTAGCAATGAGCACTTGACTATATTTATCCTTGAATTTTAAAAATTGCAGGTAATAAATTGGGACTAGATCTTTCAATTATGCATTTGTAATAAATTTGTAAGAGCAGGTTTCAAAGTACTCCTGAATTACAGCCTGTCCTATAGGTGCAATTGCTTTTTTAGATATAGAAGTAACAAGTTACAATGTAGCTTGATCAAAACAGGTGAATTAATATAAACAAACTTTGGGGAAAAACTTCAGAGCTTAAATAGGCTGATGAGTACTCAGGATGACTGACTGTACTTGTCTTTGGAGATGAATTCATTTATGACTGAAGAGACTGCTTATAACAGCACAAATTATTGCTATGCTGCTCCTTAATTTCTCTTTTATCTGCTTTTTTTGTAGGGTCGTCCATCAGGAGATGCTTTCATTCAGATGAAATCTGCAGATCGAGCTTTCCTGGCTGCACAGAAGTGTCATAAGAAGACTATGAAGGACAGATATGTTGAAGTCTTTCAGTGTTCTGCTGAAGAGATGAACTTTGTGTTAATGGGGGGCACTTTAAATCGAAATGGCTTGTCCCCACCACCATGTAAGTTACCATGTAAGTTTTGCTTGGGTCTTGCCACTGCACTCTACACAGTGGGTAGGTATTGGAGCTGCTTTGCTGGCACTGATCCTGGTTCCTGGAAAGCATTCTCAGATGGGGGCCTTAACATAAGGTCTTTAGTCTTAAACCATCACCAGTTTACAGTCATTATTTTTCCCTTTGGTTGTGAATTATTATGACTGAAGAACTACTTTTGCTTTTCCAGTGGCAGATTTTCCCTTTCCTTCCTGAAGCTTTAATTGGTTGGGATGAGTTATGACTCCAAAGAATAATTTCTAAGCCCTGCCTAAACCTTTAAGAACTGTTTTGCATTTAAACTTATCTGTACTTACATTTTTGTCATGGTGAACATGTCAAGTAAAAGACCTTCCATTTTCACTTCCAAAACTTAATATGAGAAACTGTAGGTAGTGATCCTCTTTGAGACTTAATCACCTGTTCTGCCTTTTGCACTGCAACTGACCGAATTCTTCCTTTTGCTTTTTGTTGTTCATATGGAATGGAGATTTGGCTTTGTGGAAGTGAAATACACATGGCTTCTGCCTCAGAATTGCAGAATCTGTATTTAATTTTAAATTTTGATTCTCAGAGCTACTAGGATGAGATTGACTTCTATGCAAACTTTTGGGGGAAATGCTTTAAGAGCATAAGGGCTAACTTACTGTCTGTGCCACATAAATCTGAACCTATGGGAAAAGTAATACTTAGCTTCCAAAATCATAAGTGGCAAGATAGAAAGAGAAAGCTGCTACTTGACTCTCTATGCAAGTGTATTTTTTTGGTATTGTATTGGTGGTGGACTTCTTAAGAAATGTATTCTACATGCTAGTCAGAGCCACAAATACAGCACCAAACCTCCTTTAGAGTGGTTTCTTTTGAGTGCAAGTAGACATTCAGCCAATCCTTGGGAGAGTTTTTTTTTTTTTCATTGAAAGAATCTTGAGCAGGGATCAGCAGTAGGTAGTCCTATGTGTGATGGCTGTTCCAGATGTGTTGGAACCTTCTGAGAGTGTCTAGGACAGGTTCTTGGGCAGAGTCATAAACTTTGGAAACACAGAGGTATCAATGTGTCTGTTTCCAACTTCAAGTGCCTGTGATATATTCCTCAGATAATGCCTTTTGGCTCTGTCCTTCCACATTTTACAATTCAGTGAGATGTTGGCTGCAAGTCTGAATAGCAAAACTAAAGACTTACTTGCTCTAAAGCTTTATATTCACTTCTATGGCAGTGGGGAGGAGAAAAGGAAAGCAAAGGAGGAGGGTAAACTCTCATCAGTGAGACTTCATTTAGGGACTAACATCTTGTATGTTTGTTTTTTGTTTTTAATTTAGTGTTAACACTTCAAGCTGAAAAGCCATGACTTTTCTCACCCTGCTGTTTATTAATTAAGGGATAAGTAATACCAGGATGAAAGTATTCTTTCTTTTGTTGAATGTTAAACTGATTTCTATCAAGAAGTTTTCTTCTTACCATGGAGAAGTCTCATAGTTCTTGATTTGAGACTTCATAAAAATCTGAGCTTAGACAAGCAAAACTGACCTATATATCAGAAAGAGACCTTAATCCCAGAGCAAGAGATGGCTTTTTGTTTATTTTTTTACTTTACTGTTGACTGGGTGCAACACTTTGTGTTAGTCACACTCACATTGCTGGCTCATGTTTTTTTTTCTGTGGTGAACAAGGATGAGAAGATTGTGAAGGTTCTTGATGTACTGTGGGGTTATGTATGTATGGTCTTAATTAGCTCTGGAATTTCAGAGGTCCTAATCTATTTTCCATTTGTTCCCTGCAGGCCTTTCACCCCCTGCCTACTCCTTTCCAGCTCCTGCTGCAGTTGTGCCAACAGAAGCTGCTCTGTATCAGCCATCCATGCTTCTGAACCCACGAACACTCCAGCCCTCCACAGCCTACTACCCTGCTGGGGCTCAGCTCTTCATGAACTACACAGCATATTACCCCAGGTAAAGCAGAGGAGAGCCCAAGCAGCAATGAAGAAGTTTGTTTTTTTGGTTTTTTTGGTTTTTTTAATTGTTTCCAGCAAATGCACAAAGTTCACAAAAGGAAATTGTCTGCTCTGCTAAGGACTTGTGATACCAAGAACAACTTGTTTGGTATCTTGTTCAGGGAAACAATTTCAGAATAACCAGGGATTTTCCAATTTTTAGAGTATTGCAGGTAGCAATGTCTGGGGGCCTGGGAGTTGGTCAGGTTTTTTTTTCTGGGTTTTTTTTTTTTCTTTTATAACCTAGGAAAACACATTTAAGTCAGATATTTTTTATTATTTTGGTTTCACCTTACATTCCTCTTAAACTTATTAGTTTGCTTTATTATGCCCTCAGTGGGAATTGATATGTGCAGTACTCCTACCCATGTCCATAAAGAAGCCCTTGGCCCCTCTTTGGAATGGATGGTCTGCCTTAACTTCTGAAATATTGCCTCTGGTTTTGTAACAAAGTAACTCTTGACCTCTATGATGAAAACTGTTTACTTATGAACACGTATTGTATTGAATGCATATGTTAAGCATATAGAGGCACGTGTTCTTCCTGTCCTCCATAAGCACTTCTCACAAAGGGCTTTTGGTTCTTCTGGATATATTAGCTGTCTGCTACAGAACAAAAATCTCTGGATACCTGTTGCCCTCTGCAGTCATGAGGCCTTGGAAGGAACTGTGTTCCCTTTAAGCCATAAACCACTTCTCATCTGTTAGGAAATCTGCTAACCAGCTCAAGTTTTTATCTCTGCAGAAGGGAACAAATAGCTGCTTAGGAAGTTGTTAAGCAATATGAGCTCTTCAATACCTTTAATATAACAAAGGTTTTCTTACTACTTTACCTATGTGTCTGTGAACTGACTGTTGTAGCTTTTTATTAAAATGTTTTCTTCACTCATGAGTTATTTTCTATGATGCCTTCAGTATCTGTTTTATGTTTTGATAATATTACCAAACTCAGCTTTGTTAATGTAAGATTAAGAAAAATAAAATTCCAAACTTGCACTGGCAATATAAAATGAGGTTCTCAGTAACAATTCTATACTTCCTGAAAATACAGTAGCAGTAATAGTCTTTGGTTACTGATATCCTTCTTAAGATGAGAATAGACTGGCCACTGGAGGCTAAATGTCAGGCCATAGTGATTTCTCACTGAATGAGATCCCACATGAGTCCCATCAATGGCTGCTTGGGCTGTGGGCATGTATATTGGTCACAGACTGATCAAAATGTTCTTATTATATTCTTGTCTAACTGCCAGTTGTTCACTGTTTTTAGGAAACCATTATTGGATAGCTTCTCTGCCAATTGCAAATACTGCCCTTTTAAAGAAAATAAGGAAAATTCTGGAGTCAAGTTGGTGTCTTTCTTTGTTATGAGATTTGGTGTATAGGTATTGCTTTCCCATCCAGAGTAAATGTTTGGTTTACAGACAATTTGTATATGCTCTAATAGTAGTGATTCTTTGTAGCTGTTTTTGGCTTGTTGGGTTTTTTAAATTTGTTTAGTTGTTTTGTTTTGGGTTGTTGGTTTATTGGGTTTTTTGTTTGTTTGTCTGTTTCGGTTTGTTTTTTTGTTGTTGTTGTTTTTTTTTTTGCTATTGTTTTTTAATTCTTACTGCTTTTCAGACAAGTTCCTGTGCTTTGTCCAGGATGCAAATCATTATTTGGTCCATTTGAAGTAGCAATCAGAACACCCTTACATGTAGCTTTCTGGTTCTGAAGTTTAATTCAAAAGTCAAGTATGTGCAGCAGGAAAGAATGGGGTGTCCTCTGTACTAAGTGTTCCATTTAAAAGCACATCCAGGAAAAGCAGTATAGTGCTGGTAGGTAATAATCAGACAATGGTTCATAAATCTAACTGGTGAATATTTATGGAAATAAGGAAAATTTCTTTGAGCTGCTGCCAAAAGCTCCTACAACTTGTGTTTTGCAAGGTCAAGTTGCTTTATAGTAGTCCAACTCCATTTCTACACAGAAATCAGCTTAAATGGTGGTAAGGAGGAAGATATTGGCTTGATCTTCAGTACCTATCAGAAATCCTGAAACTCAGACTTGTCTTAATGCTCTTACAGCTTTGGTGATGAAACCAGTCATGTAAAGAAATGGATGGCTTCTAAGCTATTAAAATAGCTTTAGTGAGCTCCTAATGAAAAGGAGGGAGAGCAAGTTATTCGGGATCTGTCAGTCTTTGATATCACTGTTCAGCTTGTAATTATATCTGGCAACATGTTCTGACAGCAAATCAGTGGTCTCTCTCTCTCTCTAGTCCCAAGCTTTTAAGAAAGAACAATAGGATTCCTGGGAGGGAGGAGTTTTCCTTTATCTAATCCTAGATGTACTAGGTGCTGTATGTACACTGGAAGCAATAACTGCACTTGGCAATTGCTAACACATCCTATAGAAACTTTTACCATATAAAAACTTGAACTACTGCTACAGGGTAAACAGTTTTAAAACAAAGTTGAAACTTACTGTATTTATTGAGTTCTGTAGTGGGTTTAGTGTTGGCTAAACATCAGCCTACCCACTAGAATTATTTATTCATTTTCTGTTGTGAGATAAGGATTGGGGGAGAGCAAAGTAGATTCAAAGCTTTAAAGGGTATAAAGAAAACTTTATTAATAGAATTAAAAGAAAAATAATAAGAAATTAGAATAAAACTTCAGAACACTTGTCTTCCCTGCTTCCTCTCCACACAATATAGAGACAAAATTTGGTATTTTCAGTCAGTTTACTACTTCTAAAATAATTTTGCTTCAGTTGAAGTAGGGAGAGGAGTCTTTCTTGCCATGTTACTGAGACTTTTTCCCAAAATAAACAGTTTTCTTGTGGGTCTAGTTTTCACACATAGCAGCTGCCCAGAAATCTGCAATCATTAAGTCCTTTTCACAGTTTGGTAATTTTTCCACAACTACTACCATGGGTCATCTCAGCTTACTCAGGTGCAATTTTAAGAATCAACTGTTCTAGTATAGAAACAAAAGGGGTTTTTTGTTTGATTTTTTTGGGTTTTTTTGTTTTTTTTAATTCTTTGGGAACAGCGGTTTTCTTTTTTTCCTTTTTCTTTCACTCAAGAGAAGATGAAAGCCTTAAAAGTGTTTGTCAAAAATCCATACATGTAGGAGTAAATTTATGCTTTTTACTTTTTTAAAAAGTATTTTAGATAGCATAGTGGAAAGAGGAACTTCTTAATTGTAGGATTGTTAGCCACAACATGATATGGAAACTGAAACCTGGTGTGGGTTCAAACAAACTGGATAAATTTCATGGCAGGAAATTCATTGTGAGTTAGTGAATACACAGAAACCACACCTGGCTCAGGAAGTCCTTGAACTCAAAATAACTAGAAGGGTGTTCTTGTGTTCTGTGTTCTATGGTAAATTCTTGTGCTGTTGAACCAAGGTGGGTAGGTAAACTTGTTTGTTCACACCTTTGTGGGACTTGTCTTGAGAGATACAGGTGCTGCTTGAGAGTATGAGTCTGTTCCAATGTGTTTGTCTAATAGTGGTTAAGTTTGGACTATTTCTCTGTTGTGCCAGTGTATACAGTTCTTTCCTTTAGAGTGGTTTGAGTTAAAAGGTCTTTTTATGTGATAAAGGTATGGTTCTGACACTTGTACAAGGAAATGCAGGGTAATGTCTTAGTGTTCTCATCTATCTGCTTATGTCTCTTCCTGCTCTGGGAAAGGTATGGGTTTTCTCATTATACACTAATAACCTTGTGGAAGTATATACATGTGCAACATATAGCATTAATATTTATGTATGCATGCTTGCACAAGTATGTATGAAAGTAAAATAACCAATCTAAGCAATAATCAAGGTTAGAAAGAAGTCTCACTTGTTCTCTGCAATGAATCAGATTCTCCATAATGATCATCATGGGAAACAAGTGAGTCTTTTCTAACCTTGATTATTGCTCAGATTCTTATTGAAGCACAATTAAGTTACAGGGAGTTTAAAACTGGCAAACCTAGGAACAAGTGGGCGATACCATTCAAAGCTGCTGCCAGCAGCTTTGTTTACATATCTGCCTGGCTAACCAGCATCACTTGACAGAACTGGGTTAGGAAACAACCATATGTGTATTTAGCCTGGGAGCTCTGTCACAGATGGAGAACAGCAGCAGCCAGAAACAAAACCTCTTTTAGTTGTGCTCACAGCATCACATCAACACTCTGGACCACAGCTCTTAAATCTTGTGATTTTGTTTTTATTATTATTTTTATGCTAAGTATGTCAGCTTGGATTGCTTGAAATCACATCTGCAGTGATGGTTTCACTGGATATAAAAGCCTGTTGGAGGCTTTTAGTTGCTGTCCAGCAAATGGAGTTCAAATGTTTTAAATCAAGTGTCTGAACCTGGGACTCTTCATTACTTGTCCTTGTTCCATTGAGCTGCTCTCAACCATGAATTTGTCAAAATAACCTTAGCTCTTTAGTTAATGTCACAAATTTGTCACCAGAATGATTGTCTGGGGGGACACTTCATGATTCACTTTCAAAATAAATGTAGCTTGCAAAGGATTAAAACAGCAGGGATGCCTTTAACTACTACCATATTTCATTGGAAGAGGAGTACATTAGTAGGGAAGACTAATTGTAGCATGCTTCTATAGGTTGTCATTATCCCTTCATATGTAGGTTTTAATTAGTAAAACTGCCATGGTGTGTGAAAGCAGCAGAACTATCAGCAACTATCTGGATATCAAGATAGTAAAATCATCTAAATTAAAAAACCAAACTAAACCCCCACTTTTCTTGAAAGCTGGTAAGCCTGTTAAAAGCCTGTTGTTGGCAGCAGTGTCCAAGTTTTTACTCAGCCCACTATACAAAATGCTGCCATGGAGACTGGTGGGAATTTCTTCCTTTTGTTTCCTTAATATACTCAATTACTTGATTTTCAGGTAGCAGCTCTTACTGTCATCTTCTGACTGTTCCTCTGCTAACTAGGTAAAACGTTTGGATTTGTATGAAGGATTAATTGTTATAGTAACATTGTGCAAGCTTGCTGCAGAGATCAGTTTGAGTTTAGTTTTTCCTTTTGCCTATTTACACCACAGTTCAGTGGTGGGAGAGAAGATCTGCCTGTCATGCCTGAAGGCATGTGTGTCATCCATGCAGATGACTTTTTAAAACATTTGCAATGATCTCAGGTTCTCATGGCATCAAGGTGCATTGCTAGATGCTTCACTTTACTCAGAAGCAGCCTTCTACAGGGGTGTGTTGAAGATCTCATCATTACTCAGGGCAGACTATTTCAGTATTTTGTGGCAGAGCTGCTGGATCCATTTTCCCTCTTACTGTTGTTCTGCTACCATGACCTTATCAGCTGGGAAGTTGACTTCAGTAGGAAGAGTGGGCAACAGGTTATCTGGTTAAATGTGAGGAAGGCATCTGTATTGAAGAAGCTTTGGGTATTTCCAGGGATAGAGCTTGGGTTGGTCTTAGAATAAGACTTCTTAGAGCTTAAAGCTTCTTTCTTTTTTTTTTAATTAAAAACAAGTATTCCTTGTTGAGACTACCATCTATGATATTTCTCCATGATTTTATAGTTTATAAAATGTTAAATGTTTGTTTGATTAAAAGGTGACTTGATGGTTTTGTGCTCTTACTTCTGCTATTTGTCAAATTATGCAGTCTCTTTAAATGGGGATAAACATTCCAGTCTTGAAAAGGGAAAATTATTCTGGCTATGTAAATACTTTTGCTAATAACATGTCTTGTTATTTTTTGCCAACTAAGTACCATGTTAAAACTTTCAACTTTAGTGGTTATACTACAAAATTTACTATTAACTTTTGCATGAGCCACTTCTAAAAAAGCTTTATATTGGAGCTGCATTTCCTCATGGGCTACTTTCAAGTAGTGAATTTTACAGGCATTATCCTATAAGCTTGTATATACATGTACACTATAGTCATGCCCTGTATCAGCCTAAGGAGTATTTGAAAATCCCTACCAGTTTCTGAAAAGATCAGCTGTTCACTGAAATCTGGGATCATCTGTCAAAACATTTTACCTTTTTCTGAAATCTTCTTGTTAATCTGTGCCCTTTACCTTTTCTGTTCCTCCTGCTGGCTTCAGTCAGAGGATCTCACTTTGGGATGCTGCAGAGATGCTCTGGGTCTGCTGGGCTTCCTAGACATGGAAAAGAGAGACAATAACTTAATCTTGAAACACTAATGGATGAGTCTGACAAGTTCTGTTTCACTGCTTGTGGTCCTCTGAGTATTAGAGTAAGGGATATGAAGTAAGACTAACAATGCAATTGGGACCTGTCTTACAGTCCTGAAATTAATAGAAGCTGCTAATCAGCTTGATGAAAGGATGTTGTCAGTATCTGTCACAAAGCAGAAAATAGTTAACTTCACAAACAAAAGAAAAAACTTTCAGGACTACAGATAAAAAAGTCAAAGGAAAAATAGGGATTGAAAATCTGCAGGGAGATAACTGAAACCTCTAGATGGTGTCTATGCACATATTTGTTCCTACATGCAAATAGTGCTGGGTATGTTTGTGATTCTCTTGATGGACCTGCAGGATACTTGGCAGAGATCTGAAAACCTGCTTGGTTATGTATGCTGACTGTTCCTAACTCACACCCACTTGTAATATAAACCACAGCTTCCTTCTGGATATTGGTACATGTTAAGCAAATGTATAATGGAAAAAATTGTTAGGAAATCAGGACAGACAGTGAACCTCAATGTTTCCACATAGAATTTTAGTGATGAATACTTGGGATCCCTTGAGGTGTATAAATGCTGCTTGAATGCCAGCATCAACCTTTAGAACATGTGAGAACTTGTTCTTGGAGCCAAGACTGATTTCTGAAACTTAATTGTTTTATTTTGAGATAATTTGGAGAACACAACAATCTCAGAAATATTAATTGGAAGAATCCAATCTGCCTGTTGATGAGATCTAAGAAGGATCAATTAATAAGGAAAAAAGGTTTGCATTGGGAAATGCTTCATATCATATTTGATTTCAAGAACCAGATGGATATAAAGAGTTTAAGCTCTTGCACTTGATCATTGTATAGTGAGACCTACTAAGAACAAATGTAGAAATTCTGTCTGGGCTGATGTAAAACATGCAAGTATTTGTTTCTGAGGCTTATTTGATTAGAGGATATAGGCTGGAATACTTGTCTTGTATGCCTGCCCAGACACTTTTCACTGTTTTCATGTGTCTTCTAGTGACTTTTCCATTGGGAGACGTGACCACTCTAAGTCACTTGCTGCTGTTCCTCTGGGAGGAACACCTCATCCCTCAGACTGGGTGAACAAAAAATTGGCTGGGAACAGTCCATATGTTATCTTGTCTTAGGGAGTTGGAGCAGGTAGTACCTTTAGCCTTTGAGAGAAGCTATGAAAGACCTGAAAAAGAATATCGAAGTTTCTAATGTCTACAGATTGGATATTTTGGCCATAAGAAGATATTTTTATCACTCCTGAATAAATTATGTCATTGTGGCATTAATATTGCTTTAAAACAAGACAAGCCTGTCCCTCTGTGGCACTAACCTTTAATATCTGGCAGTTGCCATTGACCACAAAAAGTGCTGTGTCTAAACAGTCCATGCAACATGAATAAATGGAAGCAAATACTGCCTTCCTGGCAACTGTGGGCAGTTCAATCCCCAGGTGTATTTGGCAGATACTGACCTGGAGTTTGCATCCAAACTGTGGATGGGCATATCTGTCATGGATTCATATCCTTATTCTATAGCTACATTAAAATTAAAAAAACCAAACAAACAGTTGGAGACAGCATGTGATGGCTGTAAATTCTAAAGCTGAATGGTGCACTGGTGGGGGAAGACTTATTTTCAGCTTCATTAGTGTCATAAGCTGACCCCTGGATCTTATGTTTGAGAATCTGAGTAGTATAAAGATGTATTGACTGTGGTAGTAGCTTTTTAGGGATTAGTATTACTATTAATGTAACAGAAAAGGCATGCAGGAAATTATTAGTAGGAAGTGTTGTGATAAGTTTGTATGAAGATGTTACTCTACAGAATAAAGTCTTACCTTCCTGCAGCTGTTTTTTCTGACAGTAGGCTCAAAATTGGCAAAAATGATTACAAGTTTTGTCCTTGGCACCAGACTATCTCTCCTGTCTAGTGGAACTACCAGTGAAGATTTTGTCACAAAAGTACCTGGGAATGCAGTTGTGGGGATGAACAAGCATTATAAGCAGTTCCTATGGAAAAAGGAAAAGCAGCTCTCTTTCTAGACATGGATGGCTGTTCCCTGTAGAAGCAGCAATGTTAAACCTCAGTTAACTTCATTAACTTCCTAAAACACCTTGAAGAGGTTTCTCTGAAGGAAGGCTATAAATATCTATGTATTGTGTCCAGGAATGGCTTGTCTGCTGGATTTACTTGTTACCTGCTGTGATGCAACTATTCCCTTCCACAATCCGCTGCATAAAGATGACTCAGGGCTTTGCAAATAATGGGAACTTGGTGAGAGCAAGACTGAAAACTGGTGAGAACATATAGTTGGGACAAATGCACCCACTGGAGTTGGAAGCTACAGAAGAGGCACTCAGGAAGATGAGCTTTAATCTCAAGAGGTGGAATATAGGCTAACACTGTAGGACTTATGTGGAGGGAGGGCTCCACAAGGCATCTTGGGACAGTAGCCTTTGGGCTAAACTTAGTCTTCATGAATACCAGCTTAGCTAAGGATTGAAACACTGATGTAAGGACAAAAAGGGAAGGCTGATAGAGCCCAGTAGAATGTTCTCATTATATTCTCATAGCCTTGAGCTAGGAGAACAGAAGTGGAGGTTGTCTGGGAGCTACATCTCTAGTGTGGTTTGGAGAGGTTATCTTGGGTCTAAGGAGGCATATTGAAATAGTGATGATGTGGGTAGGTTTTTGATGCCATGCTCAGGAGATAAAGCAAAACTATTGGGGCAAGCAAGAAGTGTGAGCTCTTGGAGGAGTGAGTTCTTAATTTTTAATTTTTTTTTTACTTTCATAAAACTATAGAGTAAGTAGGAAAAGCCAGTGACATCCTTCAGTATTAGGACAACTTTAGGGACAAGCGGTCTAAGCAAATCTACCTAGTAGTGAATTTGTTAACTTTTCATCTAGAGACTTTGGGCCTGTGTGTCTGTACAGGAGGTATTTGTCTCCAAGGACACTCTCTTGACATCAGTCAGTTGGGGCTGCCAGAGTCTGGAGACAATGATCTTCAACAAGATCCATGTGTTGTGCTGTTAGGGAAAGCTGATTATCCCAGTGTTGTTTCTGTTGTTGAATTGCTCTTAATGGTGATGGGAGCATTATGAATGTGTAATTCTGAACTTTGATGTCTGCCCAGCACTTTAAGAAAGGTTAAGGTTGCATAGGCAGCTGTTGGCTCTCTTCTGCACTAGTTTGGCTTCTGATTGCTTCTGTCTTAACTTGTGTTTGTAGTATGCAGCAGAGGATGGACTTGTACACACAAATGATGCGGCCAGGACAGTGTCAAAAGAATGGATTTGCATTTAAAGGCCCCAGCAGTTAGACTTCCTTAGTGAAGGTAAGGATAACAGGAGATAGGGTATCAGTCATTATCTGTGTTTTATTCAGATAACCACCATATTCAACATAATTCATTGTTTGCTGCACTGCTACACTTTGCTGTGTCTAGAGTGTCACACTGCAATATGTAAAACCCTACAAAAACCATAATTTAAAGGATTTTAACTACTCCAGTTGTCTTAAGGGTTGCTGTTTTGCATGTTTCCCAGGGCTTTGAATGCATGCTACTTCAAGCTTTAATACCAGTACTGAGAGCTTGTAGAAAGCTTTTCAGAACCAACTTTCTCTCTGGAGCAAAATGTGGAGATGCTGTTGCTCTCCTAGCAATGCACTAGGATGAGGTGCTGGTTAGACAGATTGAGCCACTTTCCCAGGTAACCACAGAATCCATTGCCCAAGCTTCACACTGATGTAAAATTGCAGCAATGAAGTAGTTTGTATAATGGCAGCTACTCTCTTGCTTTTGTGAGTTTTCTGATCAGGCCACTTCTGCCTTTCAAGTGTGGTTTACTTGATTTTCTGTACAGGAACAGTCACAGGGTGAAGTCACCCAGAAAGCATTTGTGCAGAAAAATGCAAGCTGAGCTGTGAAGTAGTGTACTGATGGACCCATGTGACTTATCATGTTGTAGTCTCAGGGGAAGATACAGTAATGTATTTGCAAAAATGCTTAATCTCTAGTCTTTGAAAAAGTACATAGTCAAAGAAGTGATTAGATTTCTTTTATTCCCCTTTCTTTCCTCTATTCCTGTTTTCAGCTTTCCCTCTGAAAAATGGCAACAAAGCTGTCTGATTTTTCTAATTTGTCTGCTTTTGACACAGACAAATTGGCCCAGGGTGTAATCTATTTCTGGTCAAAATCTTTACCTGCAGCATCACCTCACTGTCATTAGCTTCAAGTGTGCCACTTCTGCATGTGCAAAAGTGACTATCTCAGCTCCTTGTCTAACAAGCTGGCCTTTGGCTGGATTGCTAAAGCTGAATCCCATCCTTGCACTGACAGTCAGAGCCATAATTAGCTGCTTGGTATACTCCTGGCCTAAACTGTGCTACATCATTTCCCATCTATTTATTGTGTTGCCATCCTGTGTCTAGATCAGGAAGCTGATCCAGCTGGAAAAACTCGTGGGGTTTGCCTTTGTTTTCAGTCAGTTTATGGCTTAGCAGTGCTAGTACCTGTGTTGGGCCAGAGACAGGAAGGTAGAAGTGGCCAAAGCAGGCACTGAGAGATAGTAATGGCATTGCCATGTTGGACTTGATTGTCAAGCTTCACCTCCAAAGGTAAAAGGTCATGTAGTAGTGAATAAATTCAGGTATACTCTTAGTGAAGCACTCTAAACTTTAGTAGAAAATGTCATTTAAGCAGTTTGTGTGTAAGGTGAAAACTAAAGCTTTTGGTTCTTCTGTAGCAATTTTATATTTAGGAAATCAAGAAATCAATATTTGCTTTTATCATGGTATTCAGTGACCTGCACAACTCTTTCATGCAGATTCCTCTACCCTTTCTGATGTTTTCAACAAACACAGCAAGCCTAGATGGAGATTTTGATTATGTTTCCAGCTTTGCCACTTCTCAAGCCAATTGTGCTCAAGAGAAAAACCACCAGAACTCTGGAAGTGACCAGATGGATGTGTTACTGTTTTAAAGTTGATGCACAATTTTCAGATATGCACACACAGACCACTAAGTCCTTCACTTAGAGAGAGCACAGGTGCTGAAATCATGCAAGTCCTTGAGGGCTTCTGCATGATGAAGTATTAATCTGCTTTTTACACAAAAGTAGTTCAGCCTGAAACTATGAAGCCTGATCTTTCATTCTTTGAAATAGCAAAAAAAAAGTATTTTTTTACATAATTTTGCACACAGTTTAAAATTGTTCTTTTTAATTAAAGTGTTTTACAACCTCTAATTTTGCATTTGACATTTTAATAAAAAATCTTTTGTCTTGTATATGTTTGTCTAATCTCTGCAAAAGAAGCCACTAAACTTTATATGCAGGCCTATTTTACACAGTGCAGAAATAATTTGGAATGTAAAATGGATTATCTAAGGGGAAAAAATGCTGTAACTTTATAAAAATGTGTGGGATGTTAAATGCTTTGTCTCTGATTCTTATCTTGTATGCTTTTCCTATGCACTCAGGTATTTAAATTTTTAAAGGCTTACAGGAGTAGGCATTTTCAAACTTTGATCACACTACATACTCAGAAATGCAGTTAACCTCTCTTTTCTGGACCTGCTTTTATATTTCCACTTCATGCTCTCCCCACCTTTCTTGGTGTTTGACTGTCTTCTATTCAAGAAAAGAAATGTGACCTGTAGTTAAGATCCAGTGCCTTTTCTGCTTTGAGAGGTTCAGTCCAAGCTGGTAGTTCTAGCTTGGTCTCTGGACTATAGCAAGTAACTCAGCACCACAATTGTCACTCTTACCACAGAAATCAGATGCTGTACATGCTCTGAAATAACTGCTGTCTTTTACCAGACCTGTGTCTCCCTGCTTGCCCTGGGACTGAGCTTCAGGCACAGGATTAGATCAGTACACCTTTCTATGGCACTTACAAACCTCCTTTGTGCTGAAGAAAGAGGGAGGGAAACTGTGAAATATATGTATGAGGCCAAAAGTGGCAAATTGGGTAGGTTCTTTGGCACATTCCAAAGAAATATTGCAGGGCTGAGGAATACAAGCACTTTAGGTAGGTGGTACTGTAGGAGTTTTTACTTAACATGTACCCAAATCCACTACAGTGCCTTGGTATCCCTGAAAGTAAGTACAAGTGATGAAAGAGCAAAAGAGGGTGATGGGGTGACCAAGTAGAGAGTGTCTTCCAGACAAGGCAAGTGATAATCTCATTTCTAGTATTTAATTTTAAAAACTCAACCTTTCCCCCGTTTAATTTTTCCTTGGTTTTCACCCTTCTCTTTCCTCAGTGCAACTCCCCCACTCACTACAGCCACAGTAATCTAGATTTACATTTTATCCTGCAAAACCTCATACTATTACAGTCTAAAATATTTGACAGGGCATTTTTTCTTAATCACTGCTCTGTAAACATGAGTACATTGTACGTGATTAATTGATGCAAAATACTTTTAAATGGTATTTCCAACTTTTCCTTCTGCGCTAATGATTCTGCCTTTAATTATGTAACACCATTACAAATTAGTAGTTATGCATAAAGAAAATTAACCTATATAAGCCACTAGGGAAGTAATGGGGGAATAAAATTTTTGCCTTTTAACTGTGCAGGAATATCTCAAGTGTGCAAATAGAGACAGACAATGAGGGGATGGGAAGCAGTAGGCCAGAAAAGGTTTGGCAATATAAGTCATAAATGTACCACTGAATGGAAAAACCATTAAATGCTTTTGCAAAAACAAACTTCATCTTGAGTTGCACACATGGGCTGCTTCTTTGGGTTGTCTTTTTCCTTACACTGTATTTCAGCAAAAACTTATAACCAACAATTTGCTCAAAAACTGCAGAGTGAAGAGCAGCAATGTGAAAACAGCTCCTCCAGGCCTGCTGAAGGCATTAGCATTGTTTTGTTTGGTGAAAGGAGCCTGGGGAGAGCTAGGAGAACCATATTAAAAAATGTGGCTGTGAAGAGAGAAGGAGTCTTCCTATTGTGCATGGGACCAGAAGTGTGGATGGAGTTACAGGAAGGGATTAAGGGTTCAAAACCAATCTCCTTCTAGCAGCAGTAGTTAAATACTGATCTGAACTGCCTGGAGAGACTGCAGAGTCTCCACCCTGGTAATCTTTTGGATTTGTGGCCCAAGCACTTATCAGAAATGGCACTGGTGTAACTGGTCCCACTGTCAGGCACAGAGGTGGACAAGATGTCCTCTTCAGATGTTCATCTTTGTGATAATACTGCTTTTTTCTTAGGACCCTGACCTCAGATATTAGAAGTTAGTTGTACATCTTAGTCCCCAACTCAGATTGTATATATTTTGCTATTTTTCATAAGCTCTCTCATTTTTGGGAATTTTTTTATTCTGTATTTTAAGAACTGAATCCTTCATATTTTTCAATATGTCTCTGTTTAAATTCATTATGACATTAACTGTCATTTAATCTAAAGCTGAATAGAATATTACTTCCCTGTTTGTGTGTGTATGGTTTTAAAAAAAACTAGAAACGTTTCCTACAAAAGAGGGGAATGTGTATGTTCTGCTTTCTTTTTGTAAAATTAGTTGGCAAATCTTAGAGTTGTGTGATCCCTTAATATCTCCATTATCTCAGGCAGGTTCTCAGCTAGAGGCAATTTTATTTATTTAAGCAGGAAAGCCTAATGATGAAAGTCCAATTCCTCAATGTAACTTTCATGGGGTTAAGAGTATTGGTTGAACTTGAGATGTGAAGTTATTGCTCATGTGTATGAGTGTGTAAAGAACTTAAAATGAAGGTAACTGGAATTGATCTAAAAAAGGTAAAAATATATATTATACTTTCATAAATACTATATTTAAATTTATTGTGTTGCATGGACAAAGCTCTTCATTCTTCTCTTTTTCTATGCTCCCACCTCTGCCCTGTTGTGCTTTTCTCAGAGTCACCTCCTTGGTCTCTCTGGAGCTCGGACTAGGGTAGAGTTGGGCTGTGCTCCTCACTGGAAGGGAAAGGGGGTGAAAGGAGACCTAAAGCACCAACCATCCTGTGCCAATGTCAAAGTCCTGCCCCAGGAGAGAGGATGACAAAGGGCAGGCATGCTGTCCCCTCGGCAGCATCTCCCATCCAGACCGTGTCCCTTTCATGTCCCCTGCACTCAGGGAAGGAGCCTGTGTTTGCTGGGCTTATCAGCCCCTCAAAGCAACTGCTTATATCAGCATCTGCTCAGCGGGCACAGTCAGCTCCTGGAGCCGCACTCACTCCTTGTTTTGTTGTTGCTTAATCGTTCATCACTTCAATGGAGATGTAAACAGCTGTGCTCTCTTGTGTCCTCACCCAGAAAGGAGCCGAGTGATCCTTTTACACATCACAGGTCACAGATGGGCTACTTGGCAAACTCGTCTGGGCAGTCAGAGCAAGATGAGTTTGCTTTCACCCACCATTGCCACCTCTGCCCTTCTTGGTTTGTGAAGCTGAGGGAAGGTCATGCTGTACTAAAGAAAACAAAGGAAAAAATTGTGTTCTTGGTGTAAATGGAGCACGGTGATAAAAACTGTTCTTGTGCGGCTCTTGCATATCACGTGGCAGTTCCTTGGTGTACTACCTGCAGCTCCTCAGGGAATGTAGTTCTGATCTGCTCTGGGAGTTCCTGCACTGAGACACTGCAGTAACAGTTGCAGCAACCCCTGCTGAAAGGACATGCAGCCAAAGCATGCCTAGAGAACCAAGGTGGAAAGCAGCTGAAAAAACTGACTGTGCCTCTGAGAAATGTGGCTGCACACATCATCCTGGCTGGGCTCAAGAGAGATGACTGAGTGGTCATAGCTGAGCAAGGAGCCCACATCAATTCCAGTAAGCTCTACCCTGACTGGCTCTCATAGCCTGTGACAAACTGTCTGAAACACAGAAATATTATATCATCTCACACCCAAACTTCGGGGTTTTATTCAACTTTATCTCTTCAGTTAATGAAAGATATCACTTTTGCCTACAAGATATGCCCTTAAGAATAACCAGGGGCCATGATTTCATAGTATGAGAGCAAGCCCCTTTGAAAATCCCTTCTTCCTTACCAGTAATGCTTGCACCCAGCCCTGTGCCACCACACCTTGGGTCCTGGGCATAGCTCTGAGGATTCATGAGCATAGAGAAGCACTGAGACCTTTAACTACTCTAGCTGCTGTTACTGAACACAGTTTGGAGCTGGATAAACAATTATGGGTGCACACACAAGGGAGCCCCAGTGCCAAGCCAGGAATGAGCAGTGCAGAACCAAGGATCACCATGAACAACACAGGTCTGTCACTAGAGCATCACAGTGTCACAAGCAATGAAACAGCCTGAGAAGACCCAGGGGGAATTTAGGGCAGGCCAGCTGGAGGTTCTCACCCTGATGATAGCACTAGCACATCAAATCATTCCACAGTCAGTCAAAACTTCCCAAGATGGGAAAATGGGGGGAAGAAGCATATCCTACCCAGTCTTGTTGCACCACAGAAGAGAAATAAAACGCAGGAGTGGTTAGGACCTCAAAAGCTACAAGCCTTGTCTACCCAAGCAATTAATGAGTAATCTCATGCTGATTTGTGAGCTTGACTGGAAATAAAATAATGGACCTGGGTTCGCCACACTCAGGAGCCTGGAGGGGGAGTTCTGAGGCCCTGATGTGAATTGCTGCTGGTGTTTGGGGGGTTTGGGCAGGAGCTGAGGCGGTATGAACTCAGCTGCAGTGAGATCCTTGATGGGGGAGGACAGGAAGAAAGGGACAGAGGAGAATCCTCTCTCACATGGCCTAAAGTCATATTTAAATGCACTTAGCAGTGAGAAGCCTCCATAATGGCACAGGAATGAAATGAGAATGTACAGAAATGAGTGCAGAGAAAATTAAAGATGGCCTACATTAATCAGCAAGCCTGGTTTGCTTTTTAGAGAGCTGCTACACATTGTGCCTGCAGAGAGAATCTATCCATCATTCTATAAAGAAGCATCAGGAGCAGAATGGGATTTTCTGAGTGCTTGCTCTGAGCTCTCTAACACCAAATCCTATGTCATGCCCTGCCATGCACATAGGCAGCTGCATGAGTTGCTGCAATGCAGGGGCTGCTGGCTCTGTCTGTGCTGTCCATGTGTCCCTCCACCTGCTCCTCTGGCTTCCAGGAAACCAAGGATAACTCATGGCTTTGCTCAGCTTCCAGTCTCAAACCCTACATCAAAGCTGGCATCACGTTACAGAGGAAGGTGTCTGTGCTGCAAGCAATCCCATCGTTCTGCAGGCAGCAGCAGTGTCTGGCATGTGCTCACCACATGAAAAGGCAAACAACAGCACTTCACCTGCATTTTGTAGGAGACTGATGTGTAACTTGGAGTGCAAGATTCAGGCCAAATACAGAACAAAGCAGTCCATGTATTAAAAAGTTTCAGCCCATGCAAGTCTGCCTTCAGGTGAAGTGGAAAGAGATATTTCATGGAAAAAATGTCACTTAAAAGCTATCACAAAGTAGCACAAAGTGACAGAGTGACATTACTAGAGCACCCCACTGCTTGTGAGCCATCCCTGAAATACAGTTACAACCACATGGGAAAAACTAGTAAGGTAGAGTTGAGACACAGTCTTTAACACTTGATTCTTTTTCTGACAGTGACTGCAAAAATAGTATGGAATGGCATGACATGTTCATTATTTCTTTCTGACTTCAGGTTAAAAAGCTGTCTATGTTCAAGGAGACTGTACCCAAAGTTTCAAACCCAACCTGATCTTGAAGTCTCAGGCAGGCTGGGTCTCCTTTCTATGCATGGTCACCAACTGCAGCTGCTCTGCAGGTTCAGTAACACCCTCGCTGGTGCCTGGTGAAGGTTTCTGACTGTGCAGGTACCCTGGGTTACAGCCACCCAGGGAGCTCATGGGCTGTGGGTGCAATGCCACTGGAGCATCACACAACATCACTGTGCGTGTTCTCTCCCCTGCTGCTCTCCAAGCAGGATCAAAAAGATACAGCGAGGTAAAAATAAACAAATAGTGACAATGTAAAACTGGATGCTGTGCTTGGCTGTACACCTCAGGGCAGTAGCAGCATGTTTGAGGTCATTACTCAGATCTTCATCCTTTGTCAGGAAAAAAGAGGAAAACAATGTTTGGGAAAAAGCTGGGAGCCTCTGGCAAAGCCATCCCATCTTCATGGGCAGACCCTGCTGGCAGAATTAAACCACCCACCCAGCACTGTCTGGCAGGTGGGAGAAACTCCTTGAAACCAAGCTCTTGGCCACAAAGCATTTGAGAATAAACACTTCTTGCCTATTGTGCAGGTGATTTTCTTCACCTCCCAACTTACTATAAAACCTATGAGCTGTGACCAGATTTTTGTTGCTACAAGCAAGTAATTCTGCTATTGATGTGTCTATCTGTGACATAGTGAGACCTGGCATTGCCTCCAGCAACTGAGGTTGTGGCCACAGAGAGCACTTCCCAGCCCGAGAAGATGGAGCCTGGTAGGTGGAAATATAAAAAAGCAGTGTCTTCCAAATCTCTCTCTGTATGTGCTCTGGGATAAATGTACAGCAGCTGAACCAACTGAAAGGAAGGACATTTCTGATTTAATTAAATGAGCAGACTGAGGAACCAGATGCAAGAATAAATAGAGAATAAAGAAAAAAAGAATAAAGAAAAAAGAATAAATAAAGAATAAAGAATAGCTGCCATTTCTTCAGGAGAGGACTTCAGAGCTGGGGGCTGGTTTGTGGATGGGCCACACTCTCCTGCTCCTGTCTGTGAGAAAACCACTGCATTGTCTCTTGGCATGTTGCAGGTGACATGAACTGACATCAGTGGTCATCATGCCCTTGCAGTGGAGGAGAAACTGAGCTCTCCTTGATGGCAGACGCTGGCTCTCCCTGCAGTGCACACCAGGATCACCTGACAAATCCCACCAGGTTGATGCACAACACGCTTTGGGTACTGACAGATTTACAGAAAGCTGCCTAAGGTAGAAGGCAGCTGCACAGCAGCTGTGAAAGGTGCCTGCACATTCTTATTTTGTTGTGTTCAACTCAACTGAACTAGTAAGACGAAAGGCAATTTCAAAGCATCTTGTAAACTGCCTTGTCCAAGAGGTTCTTAAAAGCTCACACAATTAAAGTGCATTTGATCTAAAAATACAGCATCAGTCGTGACAGTGTGTAATAGCTACAATGTTTTAACCCAGGAGAATCAGCTCTGTTAAGTGTATCATCTTACAACTGCTGGCACCTGGGAATAGCGCCTGTGTTTCTGGGTCAGTCTTTCAGATCCCCTTAAAGGGACTGAACCTCTTCTACCTAAAATGTAACAGCTCTCTCTGTACCGTGCACTCCAGTAAATCTAATGGCCAGGAACAGTGCAACAAAAGTCTCACGTGCGGCTGGTGATAGAGCCGGTGTCTGTCATTTAGACCATCATGAATCAGTCTCTGGCACCCCATTTCACTGCAGTTTGTGTACTATGGAAGTGTTTCTGCTGCTGAGTGATTTCTGTTATTTCAAACCTGACAGTGCTCACTCTGTACCTCCTGTGCCACCCTGCAGAGCTTACCCTGGTCCCACTGTCTGGAGATTCCCAGAGAGCAGAGTCTGAGCAACCCCTGCTCTTAGGGAACCTGAGGTTCACCTTACTCTTTGCTACCCCTGTGGTTTTACCTCTTGGGTTTAGCACAAGATGGCTATGAGCATTATCTGTAAGCTCATATTAGAGGGAAAGTGCAAACAGCTTTTATCTCCACAAAGCCAGGCAATGTGTCGCCCCACAGGCTTGGGGTCAACAGCGTCTATCTGAGAGGTTAAAAACTAACAGCCTCTTATCTACAAAACCTCTTGCAACACAGAGACCTGAGATATCTTGTTTTCTGGTTCTCGGGACAAAGACCGAGGCTTAGGTTGACACTTAAAAGTTTCATTTTGCCAGTTGGGAGTTTGCAGGGCTTCGTGTGTACCATCCCTGGCCAAACAGCCACATCACAGGCTGCTGTTATCACAAAAGTGAAACCTATTTAAACTGTTACCCTGCTATCGGGTGTCCCAGCCCTGCTATGTCCAAGGAGAAGCAGGTAGTCAGTTCAAGGGCTACAGCTGTTTGCTTGATAAATATTGATGGTGTGGAGCAGGGAGTACTGCAACATTGCAAAAGGTCCTTAAAAATGTTCAGAGAACAAAAATTGCCGGCACTGTTGTGATTTTGAAGCTCAAATAATAAATGATTCAACAACTGTACAGTTACCATGGGGATGAATTCTCATTGAGCCTAAAATTACCAAGCTGCTGACAAGGAGCTATTTTTAGTATCAGCAGATGTGTATCTTTAAGAACATCAGCACAGACCTACTACTGGGTGTTTGTGTATGCATGCCTGCTGTAATTGAGTTTTCTCATGCTAATAATAAAAGCAAAAATAAGTAAATGTCTGACCTCTGCAACAGACAATGCAGTGATTTAGGCTGGGGGTGATAAGTGGAAGTTGCAATTAATACCTGATGAATAAAGCATGCAAAGAGGCCAGATTGCCGGTGTGTAACTGAACTAGTAAGCAGAGCCCTATCATTACTGCCAGCTAGCATGCTGCAGTAACGGAGCGTCTATTTTAGTGTCTGTGAGGATCTAATGGGAAGCGCTCGTCTGCCCTGCCGGAGCACCACGACACAGAACACGGAACCAGGCTCAAAGCCGACACGAACTGCTGGCACACATCCTGAATCCTCACACTCAAAGACGGAGTTTGTCAGGCTCTCCCTCTAGTTCGCACTTGAGGGAGGTGCGAGGATAACCGCGCAGGAGTCCCCGGCGAGGCGGGTGTGAATCGCTGCGAGCCGTGACACAGCGGCGCCGGGCGCGGAGCATCCCCGCGCTGACTCAGCGCAGCCCGCTTCTTTTTTTTTCTTTTTTTTTTTTTTTTTTTTTTTTAGCCTCATTTTGCTGAGGGAGAGGCCGGAGGGTGGCTATAATGACACCTTGTTTGGTGATAAAAGGATTGGTTTGGTTTTGCCAAACACGTAGCGGGACAGACGTATCTCTGCTCGCTTCCCGGCACGCCAGTGCAATACATATACATGCAAAAGGGGTTTGCTTGCAAACCAGCCAAGCAAAAATCAAAAGCAGTACGTTGCAGCCGGGTAGGATAACAGGGTATTACAGGAGATAGTTCAGCAGTTTTGCTAAAAAAAACGAAACAAGCTCTTCTCGTTTCTGGAAGGCAGTGATGGAGATAAGAGAGAGAGCTGTGGTGGTTCAGAGCAGGCAGCAGTGGCTCTGCCTGCATTGCCATGTGAGGCTCTGGTCACGCCTCCCAGAGAGAACAACAGAAAATAATGGCATTTCAGATAAGAGAGAGGAGAAGAATTGAGGATAAAGAAAAGCCCTTGTGCCCAGACACATTTGGAAAAAAAACGCGAATGGTCTACCCCAGAGCAAATTATGCAACGGGCCTGATTAAACCATCTATCATTCCCCATCTTTGATATTTAATTGGGAAAGGATGGTTAGTTCCTCAGAGCTGGCTTTTAGAGATGTGCTGGCCATATACACTCTGCTCTGGGATTGTATGTGCATCTGTTACAAATGTCTGACTGCTAAGAAATATCATAGCGTTTTGCCACCACAGAAAACTACACACACACACCCCTTCTTTTTTTCCTTAATATTTGACCTTATATAACTGAAACCTTGGGAGAGTTTGGTTTGACTTCAAAAAAGCAATCCCTGTGGAAGCTAGCAACCAATATTCCAGGTGAGATTTAGAGATGCTGTCATTCAGAAAAGCTGAACAACTTGCCTATGCTGTTGGAGATTACAGTGAGAGCTTCAGGACATCTGGACAGCTGAACTGCCTGGGCTGGCCATGCCCTGTTAAGATCACACATCTGGGCTTTCTTATGAACTTCCTAATGCCCTTGACAAAAGCAGAATAGGAGGGTATATGCTGGGGAGCAGAGATGTATGTACAGGGCACACAAATATGTCTGAAAGTTGGTCTCAGGCTCATGGCTTATCTGAAGCAAAGAATGTGAATTTATGTACCAAACAGAAACTTGACTTCATATTCATTTTTCATTTTGAACAACCAAAATTGAAGGGTTTTGTTGTCCAGGCACAGTGATCAGAAACACCCACAGAGGCACCAACGTAAAACTATTTCTGAGAAACCACTGCTACACAGGAAACTGTTTCCTGATACAGAAGGTGGTGCCAGCTCTTGTCAAGTCCCAAAGCACTGGGTTTACTGAGACAGGAGCTGCCACTATGAACACAGTCCTAAGAACACAGGGGACTCAGAATCCAGGAAAAGGCTTTTGTCTTGGCTTCTTAGGAACAACCCTTGTCCTTGGGCACACACGAACATTGCACTGGTTTATTTCCTTTTGAGTCCAAAGGTATGATTCAAAAAATCCAGATGTGAACCATGGAGGAAAGTAAGAATGCCCAAACCACAAAGATGACATCTGCTGTCCTTTCTGCCCTTTTTGTCTGTCTTTCCTACTGCTGGAGCAGAAAGTGCATGTGGCTGCCTGAGCAGTATCAGCTGAACAGCAGACGTCCTCCTTGTTGTAGCTGAGCAATTGGTGCCTGGGGGAAGGATGCTATTGCTTTTGAAGCCTCACAGATTTCAGTGAGAAATACCAGAATCCATACAGAGAAAAAACTGAGGAGAATGGTCTTCTCAATCATATGATCCTAAATGAGACTAAGTAGTCAGAGTGAATGAATCTATGGCAGGAAAAAGCCTTGAAATGACACGTTTGCTAAGGACTACATTCACTTAGCCTGGAATCCTTATTCCTGTTGAGATTTAAGGAAACACTGGGTAAATTCCATGTATTGCATTAGAAAGGATTATTTCTGCAAGCAAATATGCCAACTTTGTGGGATCATAGGATAATTCAAGTCAGAAGAATTTCTCAAGAAATCTCAAGTCCAGAAACCTGTCCCAAGCAGGGACAGCTCTGAAGTCAGACCACATTAGTCTGTGTTTTCTCCAGTCTAATCAAACCCACCAAGGAGAGAGACTACAACCTCTGGGCAACATGTTCCACTGTCTGTCTTCATGGGAAAGAGGTTTATACTTACATGCAGGACATAAGGATGTAGTAAATTATATAATCAGCTTTGCTGTGCCCCAGAGACATCACCAAATACAGTGTGAGTGTTAACAACTGAGTAAGAGCAGTTATTCAAGGAAAGTCATTGATGCCAGGAACACCCAGAGCCATGAATTTCAGCTGTGAGCTATAAATGACAATGTAAGTGCTGAAGTGTTTGGTACCAACAAACTGTTGTCATCTTTGCTGAATGTGCAATCAAAAGAGTAGCAAGCCTATATATATTATACTTAGTTTTGTTCACTGTGATATGGGTCAAAGTGCATTATCATGTAACTAACTTAAAGAAAAAAATAAAAAGGCAAGTTGAAGAGGAAGGTGTAGCTGCTGCTTTCAAAATCACTCTGTGACAACTAAGGAGTCAATAACCACACAGGCTGTTTTACAGCCACAACTGTAGAAATCAGACTGGGCAGTGCTGTACTTCTCCCACTTCCCCACAGAGGCTGAGACTTCAAAGTGGAGCATTAGACAAAAGATTCAGATCTTAAGTGCTGGGGTGTTGAGGAGCACTGATGCAGGGCAAGCTCCCAAAATATGTCTGTCCTGCCACCTGTCCTTAAACCCACAATCCCAGAGTCAATTACTGACAGGAAAAGGGTAAAATCGCAGCAAGATCCAGGCCAACAGCACACCAGAACAGAAGGAACAGTCAGTGTCCACATTTCCACACTCTTCTGTATGCAGTCAGGGATAGCTATTCAAGCCTGCCTTAATTTTCTCTGCCATGCAACTGCTTTTTCCCATCAGGAAGTTTGTTTCTACCTACAGTTCTCCAGATGGGTCTCTAACAGTCTTTCCTCTCATGATGGGGCTCCACATTCTGCTGTTCAAGTTTCAGTAACCTCTTTCTCTAGGAGCTAGTAAGGGGAACTGAAGCTTGTGTACCCTTTTGGGTTTCAGTGTAGATCCTTTGATCTAGATTGTCTAAAACAGTTTTTCCCCAGAGTTGCTCCCACCTTTGTGTTGGCTCAAATCTCACCTCTGTCCAGTGTTTTCTCATCTTCTGTTTCTCTTCTTGGTCAGCTCCAATGTGTCCTGAGGAGCATTTTGTGTAGAGCCTGACTTGCAGTCCCACATCCCTCTCTGGAGGCAGCTTCCACAGGAAATATCCATTTGTATTCTGTGATTGTCAGCCCTCAGCACTAAATGCAGAAGCCAAGGCAGTCAGGTTTGAGCTGGCCAGCCCCTCTGCTTCTCACAGGCAAAACCTTGCTCCCCAACCATGTTGGTCACCCTCCCACCACCATCCACAGAAGGCAGCTTTGAATCTGAGCAGACACAGGACATACAGCAGGGCAGCTCTCCTGGCTCAGAAAGCACTGGGCCACCCATAACTCATGTAGAGCTGTCAGGAAATCAACTGTCAGGAAAGTTAACACAGCTAAAAAATCCAACAGCATAGAAGGGACTCTAACCAAGAAGGAGCCAAACTGCCAGACATCAGGACAAGAGCTGCTGGGGGCTATTCCACCACACAGCATGTGAAGGTGATATGAAGCAGCTGACTGGCATCCAAGATACTGAGTTCCCAGAGCTCAGCTCTTACCCCATATGACAGTCCCTACAGTTTTAAAGGTTTACTTATATGGGAGGTGATTCTCCCCCTCTGCTCTGCTCCCCTGAGATCTGGAATACTAAAGGGGGCCTACAAGAAGGCTGGAGAGGGACTTTTGACCAGGGTGTGTAATGACAGGACGAGGGGGAATGGCTTTTCTTTGCTGTGAGGGTGGTGAGGCACTGGAACAGGTTCCCCAGAAGTGTTCAAGTCCAGGCTGGATGGTGCTTTGAGCAGTCTGATCTAGTGGAAAGTGTCCCTGCCCATGGCAGGGAAGTTGGAACTGGTTAATCTTAAAGGCCCCTTCCAACTTCTGTGATTCTGTGACTATCACTTACAAAAGATCACATTTGGTGTCAGTTTATCAATCTCCTCTGTTGATTCACAAGAGCTTAAATAAACTGAATGACTTGTGAAGTTGAAATCACCCATGGAAAATCAGTACTCTACTTAGTTTTACCATTCAAGTTAACTTCCCCTCCCCAGTTTAAAACTTTCTAAAATTTATGAACTTAAAAGTAGTGCCTCCTGGATAACACAATTTCAACTTCTATGTGTCTGCAACCATATTTAAAATTAGTGAAGCCAACATAATTGAGACTTTTAATAATAGGTAAGTTAAAGCCATTGCAATAATAAGGTACATCTGTATTATGCTGGCTGCAAACTTAAGTCACTCCTGCATGAAGACATTCTTCAAACAATTATTCAGCATTGATATATACCTTACAATAAAGGATTTTAATTTTGTTTAGGAAGAAGAAGGTAAACCAAAATCCACTTGAAATTCTATTTCTGACAATAATTTGGTAGCTCTGGTAGGGTTTGACCTGAATTTTCTAAGATGAAATGCTGTTCAGGAGCAGCAAGGCAAGGCACATGCAGGATATAGGCAGCATTACACTGAAACACATTTGCCTTAACTTTTGCAAGACAAAAAGCAAAACTATAGTCTTCCATAGATTTTACTATATTTTTTTCCTGAAAATTTAGTTTTAAATCAAATTAATAGCACATGTCTTTGTGCAAGTCTATATTTATTCTTAGTGTCAATAAAACACCTGCACATTTGACCCTGAACACAAGTACTAATTCATCAAGTCAGATTTGATCCATGCTTGTGTGTGCACATGCACATCACCCAGGCTATGTTTGCACTTTAGCTCCAAAGCATCTTTGTTTCACTGCAGATTGGAGAACAGGATCAGCACAAACCAAACATGCTGTGAAAGGCTCTCCAGGAAAACAAGGGGAAAAATGAACATAGGGGCTGGGGATCACTTCTAAACTCCTACTGAGGTAGGCAGTTTGATTTCCAGTGATTCTTGTCATCTGTGGCCTCTCTATAAAAAAAAAAAAAAAAAAAAAAAGAGAAGAACAGAAGAACAGATCTATACAAATGCAGATGTGGAAATTTATGTTTCTCATTTCCATCCTGCTACCAGTCTGGCATGCTTCAGGCTGACTTACTAATTTCTTATGGGAATAAGTTTTCTGTGTCCTGTGATCCAGAATCCAGCCATAGTTCAGGTCAGAGCTGACAGCAGCTGAAGAAGTTTGCATCAGAGGCATTGGAGGAAAGCAGCTGTCAAAGCAGCCTGGTGAAAATTAACAGAGCAGAACAGCAAGATGGAAAACATAAATGTCTGGTTTTTTACTTTCCAAAACAATGTAGAGATGAGGTATCACACCAGTGGGGTGTACCCATGCACTGACAGGTATTGCTGGAATAGCTACTGCCAGTGCTGCCTGCTGCCAACAGGAGAGGATAGGGATCCCCCTCATCTTCCAGTTTGCAGGAGAAGCTGGGGGATGTACGTACATGCATTCAGGCACCTGCTTCAACCCTGTGTGGTTTCCTCTGGAACATTAAATCAGTCTTGTAAACAAGAAAAGGCATTGCAATGTGGATTTAAGTATACTAATAACCAAAATTTGCACTTTAACTGTGAGCCCATGCTTCTGTAGATTTAAGCCTTGAAACTAGGACAATTGTTGTGATGCAGGTAGAATAAGCCCCAATCTCTTATGGTAAAATGCTTAGAGCAGTAAATATTTACTATTAAGCCAGCCATGATCCATTTCCTCTAATTAAAACATTTTTATCCTGCTGCTGTTTCATCCCTTACCACCAAACAAAAATTGTATTTAAGTCAGCACTGTTCCTGAAAGCGATCCCATTGAGCTGGAAGACTACAACTTCCCTGGACTGTCAAATCAATCAGAGATCATCTCCTCGGGGCCAGCTGATGATACAAGCCCCATAGTGTGCCAGGGAGCATGAAGTTCCTTGCAGAAGGACTGAAGTACCTACATGGGAGAAAAATGAAAGCAAGTCCATTTATTCTCAAATTTACCACTTGGTTTTCAAGCTCTAAGTTCCAGCAGGATTTTTTCCCTCTAGCTTTAAAATTGTTGCTGCTATAAGACATCTACTTGGAATTGAACATATTAAACTTCTTCATATAGCTCAGGAGCTTGCAGCCTATCCTTAGCACCTCTTCATGAATGAAGTCCTGCCAAGTCAGTAATTACAAGGACACAACAGAGACAAGGTGAATTTTACAATTTCTTTTGATTGCTCATCTCCTATCTAATGCCTGCAGTGATGAAGAGCACCCTTAGCTGGCTGTATTACTCCACCAGACACCACCATATTATATAATGGGAAGCAAAAAATAATACAATTTAAATACAGGATATTGCATAAGGAACAGCTAATGCTGCACGCCTCTGAATTTATGGTGCCTGATTTCCTGTAGCTTCCTCTGCTGTGGAGTTTACAGTGTTTACTAATGTGGCTTGGGCACACTGCAGCCTTCCTCTCTCTATGGGCACCAATTCTTTCCCAGCAGCTGCCTTTTGCCAAGGAAATTGCATAATGGCAGCTCTGCAGTTTTGACAAAGGTGACTGAGGTTAGTCACACAGCTAAAACACAATTTTTGGAAGAGAAAAAGTGAACCAAACTCATTGACTCAGGAAATGAGCTTGCTGATGTCATTTTTGTGCCCCCCCCCAAAGGCATTTATGTAGTCATTGTAGCACTTTAAGTGGTATTTCCCAGCTACTTCTAAAAAAAAAAACCAAACTAAACTAAAAACAAGAAACCAAACAAGAATAACAAAAATACCCAAACCAGGAGGAAATCCCCATAGAAGTTGAAAATATTTTTTCTGTTAACTTTATCTGTTCATTTCACTGCAGCTAGGATTTCTCCTCTGATTTCTGCCCTATGCTGTACAAACTGAAGATGAAGGACACTTGTAATTGTGCCCTCCAAATCTCACTGCAAGGTTTGTAAGGAATTAACCAGATCCAAGGCCACCAAGTGACTGAGCTACAATATTTGAAAGTCAAGTGAACAAGCACATCAAAAGCACCCACCAAAAAGCAACTGAAGAGAACTAAGCTACTCAATATTTGGGAAGAGTAGTATGACATGGAGAAAAGACATGTAAAACTGAAATTCTTCAACTACAAATCGAAAAATTAGTCAGCTGCCTGGCTAAGGCAGGAAATGCAGGGTCAAGAGATGAAAATCATGGGGCCAGGGACCAGGAGGGAATGAGAAATGTTTTTTATACAGATAAGGAAGAGAGATCACCAACACTAGGACTGGCCCCAGCTGACCAGAACTAAATTGTGCATTAACCAGCATACATCCTTCTTCTCCCTTATGCTTCCATAGGATGTGCTTGCTATTTTCTTCAAAGGCTTCTTTTCAACCTCATTTTAAGGACTTGGGGTGAAGTCCCTACTTTCCCAGTATGTTTATCATGCCAAGTACCATGCCAACATAATTTTTACAGTAGATTCTAAGTGCTGGTACAATACACAATAGTGAGCTACCAGGGAGATGGGTCACATGAGGGAAAAATCATTATACCTGCCAGACTTCTGGCTAAATTGAGTTACTTTTAAGAGCTCAGGGAACATGGGAGTACAAAGAACAGGATACAACTAGGATGCCAAGCTGAGTTTTGGGCAGTCAGGAAAACAGTTGTCATATAAAGAAAACTCAGGAGGAGTTAAGCAGCAATGCAGACAACTAATGAAAAATCTGTGGCAGCCCAGTCCCATGCTAGTGCAACACCACAGAGAGGCACAGTGAAAGATGAGGTTGTGAGCCTTCAGTGCATTTGTTTACAACATTATTTAAAATCAATACATATACAAATCAATACATATAGCCCCCCCATAGATATAATGAAATTAAATTTCTTCCCCAGTGCATTGAAATGTTACTTATTACAAAAATATAAGTGGTTTGCTTTTGTTTCTACAGCTCACGTCACCCACTGCAAAATCTATGTATTTTGAACCATTCTTTTTCCTCACAGTACAGAACAAAAAAAAAAAGAGCTAAAATATAGCTAAACGCCTATCATGAAAACACGATTTTATTTCAAATTTAAACCTGTAAGTGAACTTATATTTTCACTCATGAATGAAGAAAAGTTTAAGCATACTGTGAAGACCAAATGTATTTCTATTTTATTTCTCTAGAAACCAACAACTGGTATTTGAGGACTGACAAACACTTAATACACTAAAGAAACCCCATCTCTGAAACAGAGATCTATAAAACTTAAAAAAATTATTATTTCCCAGGTCAACACTTTTTATCTTGTTTGGGAAACAAAGCAGATGATGACTTTTATATCACAGTTTGTATGCTGGCATAGTGTAGCACAAGGCAAAGAAAAGGAGAATCAACAGAAACCTTCTGGCAGTACTTCAATTGGTCCAACATCTTTTAAAATGTGTCTTCCAAAACCAAAATGAGCCATGTTCCATCCATTCCCTGATGAAGGAGTGACACGTTCTGAGTGACATTTTGAAGACAAAGACTTATACAGAAGATATAAGTGACAAAGATGTGTCAGTGAGTTATGCAAGTTATCTGAAACAAGGGCCAAAATTCCTTTCACTGAATCATCACACACTGCATAATACTTAGCTTGTGTATGAACCCTGTTCATATATACATCTCCCAGCCTTGCACAAAGGAGAAAGTAAAAGCTATTTTAGAAGCAATTTAGGAAGCTTAAAAACCAGTCAGTCACAGTGAAATTTATTAGCATCTTTTCTACGCCTCACTTCAACTGCCACTTTATTGAAAAGTGTTATTCTAGTAAAATCCTTAAAAGGAATGTCTCGAGGCTTTCAATGACTACAAAGGACACTTGTAAAGTTAGCTGTTCTCATTAGTATACAGGGGCTGGGCTTTGGGGAGGAGGGGGGGAGGGAAAGGAGATGCAAAATCAATGTATAATTATCAGTGGCAAAAAGTTCAAGTCAAACTCACCAGCTTTCAGAATTCCAGCTGACCCCCACCCAGATACTTTTAACCTTAGTTAACTCTTCAGGCTCCACCAGCTATGCCCAGCTTTTAGCTTGTTTCCTGCAGCTTTTTTAGTAATTAAACTACTTATGCCAGGGTTCAAATTTAGCATCTGCACAGCAAATACCTACCTCCCCGAGCACCTAAAGGACAAATACACGAATAACTAGCTTTTCAGTTGTGGCTACTGGTTATATTCTTTGTATCTACTACTGAACTTTCTTTTTTTCCTGGAGAAAGAAACACAAAAATTGCAAATAAAAATTCATTTGAAGGATAACTGACACAGTACATCATTGTGGTAGAGAGCAAGAACTAATGGCAGATCCAAATCTTTCCAAGTTGTGTAAAATGCCACAAAAGCAGCCCAAGTTATGAGAAAAAGGACTTCAGATGGTAGTAATTAAGGAGGTTCTAAAATGCACTGAACTTCTTTCTTTGCATTTTACATGCTTTGATATGAAAAAACTGCATTCAACTTATAAATTAGTCAAGATAAAAAGCTAATAATAACACCACATACTGGTCCTAATGCAGGAGGAATTCAGTGAGACATCATAAAAACCTTCAGCATCAGTTTCTAGTAGCAGCTGTGGCACAGAAAGAAATCTAAAATATTTTGTGGATTTAATGTATTCATGAAAGAACTAATCACACAAGTAAACGTAGCTGCTCAAATTGCTCTCTTGGACAAAGGCAAACATCTTCCATTTTCTTTCATGTGGGATTGCTACCTTCTTCAAAGGAGAAGCTTTTACCTCAAATTGAGTGGGGGTTGGGAGATTGTTAAGCTCCAGTCTGTCTGATGTGTTCAGTTCTGATCTTGAAGCTCAATGACTCCTAAAAACCCAACACAGGATTTTACAAAGGAAGCTATTCAAAATAGGTATTGGAACTTAATGACCACCATCAAATTATCAAACTCTGCTTTACAGATTTCATTTATTTTTTTATTACTGTCTAGATCTCTTTTCTAGAGTCTTTTTCCCCCTCTATCCTCCGAGAGAGGAAAAAAAAAAAAAATATCAAAACAACCCAAACAAGTGACCAACACAAGCCACGCTCCTTCCGCGATACAAAATACCAAATTTTTGTCTTGTAAATTCCAACAGCCACGTTCTCGGCTGCTCCAAGGGGCGTCTCACGGCTTGCAAATGAACGCTGCTGGCAAACAAAGGGGCTCAGTTGCATCTCCGTGCATTAATAACCGGTGTCCCACTGCATCAGACTATGCGGATTGTTGTGGGCATTTTTTTTTTTTTTTTTTTGCTTGCAAAATGGAGATCTTACAACTGAAAGAAGATCAAGGGGGAACGTGCCTACACAGTTTTGTTCTCATGAACCAGAATTCATTTCCCCTTAACAATGAGACACAGACCCAAAAATAAAAACAAGACCACGTTTATTCAATACAGACAGGTTAATTAAGACAGTAAGTCCTGTAAATCAGGAACACATTTCAAACGCTCCGGTACGAAGTGCATATATTTAAAATCAACAGCTGCATCTTGTACTTGAGCCATTGAGTTTGTCGGGGAAGGGTGGATTCAGGGTTTTTCTTTTTGGTAGAAAAAAAAACTTGTTTCGGCTACCTTATGTGAACAATGCATCTCAGGCTCCATTCACTCATTTGTTAAAAGTCCAGCTGCCTTCCAGCTTTGATATTCACATTTTTTAAAAACTGCTTCATACAGTCACAACGAGAAATAATAACAATAAACGTTAAAATAACAACAAATAAACCCCCAACAAAAAAACCAAACCAGCCCGGGAGGGGAAAGGAAACACCTCCCGCCGGGGTCAGCGAGGATTATTGCAAATGGCTCCTGGGAGACGGAGGAGCTCGGCGGCAGCGGGGGACCGGCGGGGGGTGCGCGGCCCCGGCCGGGCTGCCCGGGGGGAGCAGAGGGAGGAGCTCCGGGGAAGGCAGAGCGGGGCACGGCAGCGGCCCCGGGCCTCGGTGCGGCTGCGGGGTCCGCGCCGCGGTGACCTTGGGGCGGGGGCCTCGGGCACCCTCCCCGGCCCGACCGGCACCGGGGCCCCGCCGCCGGAACGCACTTACAGCCTGGCGGAGCCCGCACCGCGCTCCGCAGCCCGCCCGGCGGGGGCTCCTCCGCCCCGGTCACCGCCGCCGCCCGGCCCCGCCGGCTACTGCAGGGGCTGCACCGCCGCCGCCGCCGCCTCGCCGTCCGCGCCGCCGCTCCCCGCCGAGGCGCTGCCGCTCGAGGCCGCGGATGCCGCCGCTGCCGCCGCCGCCGCCGCCAGTTGTAGCCGCCGGACGGCTTCTTTGATGAGGTTGCCGGAAAGGATGAGCTGCTGCAGGAGCCGGTGCGGGTCCTCCTCCTCCGCCGGCCCGTCTCCCGGCCCCGGCGGGGGCTGCTTCCTCCGGCGGGCGGCGCTCCGCAGCCAGCCCCGTCCGCACAGCTGCTTGGTCACCCGCTGCTGGCCGCTCCGGTCCGGCCGCGGAGCCTCGACGTGTTGCGAGAGAGCTTGCGACGGGGCCGGTCCCCGCGGCGCCAGCAGCCCGGCCCCGGCCCCGCCGCAGCACCGCGGTGAGTAGGGGGCGGCGCGGTCGCGGGCGCTGCCCGGCCCCAGGTGCTTGGGGGCGCGGGGCGGCGGCGGCGCCCGCTGGGCGCTCAGCTGCAGCACCTCGCCCAGCTTGGCCACCAGCGCGTCCACTTCCTTGGAGCTCGCCTGTCCCACGGCGACCGGGCGCTCCAGCAGCAGAAAGCGCTCGCCCGGCCGGCACGGCATCTCTGCCGGGTCCCCGCCGCGCCGCAGCCGCCGCAGCGGGACCGGGGCCGCCGCCCGCCCGCCGCCCCGCGCGCGCGCGAGCACACGCGGCTCCGGCGCTGCGGTCGCGGCTGGAGCTCGGCCCGCTGGCGTTGGTTTGTAAACAATGGGTGACGCGCGCGCCCGGGCGCCTCCCACTGCGCCGGCCGGGGGGGGGAGGGGGGCGGCCCTCCGGACCAACCGCTCGCCGGCCGCTGCCGGGGCCGGCGCCTCGCGCGGGGAGGGCTCGGCCAACAGCGCGGGGGGGCTTCCGCCGCCGGGCGCCGCCGGCCGGGCGAGGCCGCCCCGTGACCACCGAGCGCGACGTTCCCTGTTCTGTCCCCTTCCCCCCCTGTCTGCGCGCCGCGTGGACCGGCCCGCTTTCAAACCCCGCACCTCGGGTCTCGGGGGCGGGACCGCGGTGATTGGCAGGAGGGGGCGGGGCTGGCGGCGCGGCCAAGGGTCCCGCACCGCCCCGGCGCCTCGGGGCGATCGCTCGGAGGGGGCACGGGGACAGCGGCGAGGGCGAGCGGCGGCCGGTGACCGCCCCGTGCCCGCCCGGTGCTCGGCCGGTGCCCGCCGGGCCGGTGCCGCTCCCGCCCCGCCGTTAACGGCCCGCGGGCCGCCGCTGCGGGCGCGCGCCGGTTGCCCCGAGAGCGCCCGGCGGTTGCGCGCGTGCGGCTCTCCCCGCATCCCGCGCGCCCGGGGAGCGCCCGCCGCACCGGCCCCTCGGGAGCGGGGCTGCCACTGCCGGGGGAGCGTCCGCCGCACCGGGCCCTCGGGAGCGGGGCTGCCACTGCCCGGGGAGCGCCCGCCACACCGGGCCCTCGGGAGCGGGGCTGACACTGCCCGGGGGAGCGCCCGCCGCACCGGGCCCTCGGGAGCGGGGCTGACACTGCCGGGGAGCGCCCGCCGCACCGGCCCCTCGGGAGCGGGGCTGACACTGCCCGGAGAGCGCCCGCCGCACCGGCCCCTCGGGAGCGGCACCGGGCTCTCCGGGTCCCCGCTCCCCGGCGCATCTCCCGCAGCGCCCGCTCCGCGCTCGTCTCTGCCCTGTTCGCTGCGCCGGCTGAGTGCCCGCACCCGGCAGCGCGTTGCTTTGGGGTGACATGGAAGTGCCCTAGGAGCCTTGTTTTGCATCACTAGAATTAGCAGGTGTGAAGCAACTCTGTGCAGGTGTTCTGTCGGGATTTCGTTAAACCTGCAGTTTACTTCACCCCCTGCATCAAGGCTCTTCCCTTTCTCTCCATGTCCCAGTCCCATTCCTTCCCTTGTTTCTGTCACTGCAACATTCAAGCAGGTGTTGGAATTTCTAAGATGAGCCTTAAATAAGGTTTTCTGGGTGTTGGTACTGTGGGGCCATAGTCCAGAACACGCTCATTCACGTGACGGGGCATGCGGTCGGCTCCGCTGGGAACAGCTTGTAAAGTGTAAGTTTGCTCGTACGCATAACCGCTCTCAGCACTGCACCCTCGATTAATCAGTAAGCACTTGGCAAAGGAGAGGGCACGTCCTTCGGTCCGTTTGTCCTCACGTTCTCCTGAGCTACTTCCACTTGGTGTACAGAGCAAGAGCCTGTGCATAATGCACGTGTTTGTGAACATGCCTGCTGTCTGCACATGGCACTGGTGTGCTCACCAGCCTGGGTGTCCAAACCCATTACTACATCCCCTGCCTGCAGTTATATGAGCTGGGCATAAATCATGCTATCTAATTGCATATTATTTATTCATGTGCATGCTTAAGATACCAATATTTTCTTATTTTCAGCACTTTTTTGGTAACTGTCAATTAAAACGCAGATCACATTTTTCTACAGATGATGAAAAAGTGAGATTTTGTTGCCCACTGCCCGGCCCCAAGTATTTTTAAGAAAACACTTTCACCTTTAGTCCTTATTTATGCAGCATCTATTCAAAAGCAATAGAAGCAGGCCTACATAGATGCAGTGGATGGATCTAATTCAGCTCCAAGGGAGATCTATATTCAGATCACTTTGGAGTAGGTAATCTGGTATTCTATACAAGCAAAACTGCAATAAACCAGTACAGCTTATTCCAGCCTTTTCTTCTCCCACAAAAGCAAAATAAGCTATACCAGCAAAAGCTCAGTGCTGCTTGTGATTACATCTACACCTGGGGCTTTCATGAGCCCGGGAATGATAATCAAAAATCGTGCTCCATTGCATCCCTAACCAACGGCAGTGCTGGGAAAAGCTCACAGATCGTGCAGATCAGTGCCACGATAGGCAGCTCAGAGCACAGTCATTAGCAGAATCCTGATGTCCTCAGATCTTTTTAAATGCAGAATTTTAGTGATGACTGGTTCACAGTGGACTAGTATCTGCTGAGGGTTTTAGGACTAAACATACTGCAAATGTTTACGCTGAGTGCTGCTGATCAGGATTAATAGATTTACCTGCTGAACAAAATGAGATTTGTGGACCTTCAGGAGAAGGGTGTTTCAGATTATGTCCTCCTAGAGGAATTGGTAGCCTCAGCCATTACTTAGGTACTATCTTCTCTTTTTACTGGTTGATGAGAGAAAAGCTAAAGTGCTGGAGAAGACAATACATCCTGTATCTGTGGTTCTCCCTCCAAATTTGTTTATGTGGGAAAACTGTATCAAAGAGGTCTCAATATGAATTTACATCATAATCATATCTGGGGAATGGATCTCAGTCTGTCAGCACCCAGAGACCTTTCTGGGCTTAAACCCCAGTCCATGCTAGGGGCAGATCTGAGCTGTGTGCAGCCATCATCAGGTGTTCCTGGCAGAAATACTAGAGCAGGTCATGAGCAGGCAGCTATTTGCTAGTGCCTCTCCACAGAAATGAGAACAACTTCAGCAGTGGGTTTTGCAATAAAGGGGGTGTCATAGGTGTCCTGATGCAGAGTTTGTAAGTGACACAGCTGGCTGCCAGGTCAACCCCAAAGAAGCTGAGACCTCGACCATTGTAACTATCAGGTTTGGCCAAGTCCTGAGTAAGCTGTAGCTTTCTCACTGTATTCTCTTTAAAATTAGGAGAATCACAGCCTGGTTATCATAATTGGTCTTCTACCACTGGAGATGAGCTCTGCAGCACTGCTTTTACTTTAGCAGTTTACCACAGTAATTGCAATGAAAAACAACCCCAAAACACCAAAGCAAAGAACACTAAAGATGGGGGGAGGTTCTTTTTACAATAAAAGTATAAAAGTTGCAAAACTGTTGACAAAATTTCTCTGACCTCTGACAGTATTTTTCTGAGCAGAAATTTGATAATGACTGTTGCTACTATTTTTTTTTTCCAGATGCATTTCTGTGTATGGTCTGCTTCTCTACTGGGATTGCCAAAATTCTCATGGCAACTTGTCATCTAAGTCATTCTATTAGTAACTGAGAACAGTGATTGGTCCCTTTTTATGATTGTTGTTCACTTGCACTCTCACTTTATCTGTTCAGATTTTTAAAAAACAGTCTTTAAGATACTTTTAGTAATACTTGTCTTTCAGATATTCCTAGCAGAGGAAAAAATCTGAGCTTCATAAACTAGTACTAATTATATTAATTATGTGTCCATCTATAAAAATTTGACATAATTTTACTGTGTTTCCTGAGGATACATTTTAATTTCAGAGTATAAAGGTCAGTTTATATATTTTACCTTTTGTACTGATCCTGACAACATGGACAACTGGATGTGAATTCTGAGCTTTAAACGTATTAAAGACAAAGAAAGAAAACCCTTAAATCCTTTAAAGTCTGCAATCCAGTGTAATCTCAGTCCTTCAACTACATGTATGTGTTCAGGATCATGCACATGTTCTAATCTGTTGTGGAGACCCTGTAACCAAGTCATTGTGAAGATGATAAATAATACTTCATTTATGCAGGTGTTTACATTTTAAACCCTTTTGCTGGAGCTGCATGGTCTGTGATCTCAGACTTTGGCGTGTGTAGAAATGAATCAGGTTGATAAATTCATGATAGAGACTATGTAGTGTTGCATCACAGTGTTAAAGTATTTATAGTGTTGTTTACCAAACAGTAAGACAGCTTTGAACTGGGTGAACCTAGTGACTAGGAGGTCCTTTCCAGTCCTTTCCTTCTCCAGGTATTTCTCACATCCTTTATTTCCTACAGAAACTTCTGTCGTATTTGTTAAATACGAAGAGCTTCTCTTCATAACAATAGTGTCAATGAAGGATGCTTGTGTAAAGTAAATTAATTTCCTGTGCACACTTCAAATGCAGAATGGAGAGAGGCCAGAACACCATCCAAATAAGACAAGTCCAGATTCCCCAATAATTGTTTTGTAATCTGCATTTATAATAGATTTCCAAGAACAAAAGACATTCCTTTAGAAACAACCGAGGTTGCTAAGTGACACAAATGTATTTACTGTGTCATAACTTGCAAAAGCTAAGCATATTAAAACAAGAGCTTTAATAAGCAGCAGTGTCATGAATCTCACCTTGACTCCCAGGGTAAATATAAACCCTGGCCAACAGCTTTACATGGTTTGGGATGCCCAGTCTGAGACCTTAATGGAAACAGGAAATGTTAGTTGTTCTAGAAAATACAGATTTTCACTCTTAAGGAATTGAAATGTGCATACTTTGTCCCAGTGGATGTTTGGGAGTTGTTTCTTTCATGTATTGTTTCTGTTTATCCTCAGAATTTGCATGTAGGGATACTGCTTCCTAACAAGGCTGGGAACTATGCTGTCAGTTGTGAGACTAAATTACTTCTTTTTGCTGAAGTTATCACTGTTTCTTATACCTTTTAGACACAAAAATGCCTCTGCAGTCTTTTGGGGAAAGCAAAAAGCTGGCATCTTCTTCTGTCCTCTCACCTTCTTCTAGTGTCTGACACACCAAACTGCTGTATTTGAGCTTGTCCAAGCAATCAGAGCAAAGGGCCCCTTTGGAGCAACCACATTAACATTCCTTTGGCCTGATAAGCTGATCCTTCTCTTTCCCTAAGCTGCAAAACCTCTTCTTCCTGCTCTGATACACACAAGATGCAGTTGATGCCCTGTGTCTGCCACAAATGTGCAGGAGTGGACAGTGTGCAGGAATTGCTTCCAAGGAGTGCACTGAGCTACCTGTTCATTAGGAGCTGCCAGGTTGCCTTGCACAACAGCCTCTGCTAGTTCAGGAATGAGACAGGAGGCGTGGGAATGGAGCCTACAGACATCTCAGGGATGCACTAAACTATGGGGCAACCCAGTCTTTGTTTATTCAAATAATTGACTCACTTCCAGCTTTCCTAATAACTGGAATACATTTTAATGGTAACCTATATTATAAGTAATGAACCAGTGTGATCCATTGTGTGGGCTTTCATAGCTTTTCTCTATAGTTCCTGAGAATAATTTCCATTTGTTCAATCTTTTCAAATATTAAAATATAGGAAACAGAGATGAAAACAATGCATTGAACCACTCCTAAAATGTCATTAAATGAACTTTAGGAACATCTCTTTAAAAATACCAGATTCAAGAGAAAAGCCCTTTTCATCTTCTGTCAAAATACCCTGCACATTTCTGGATGTCCTGACAAAAACCCTGTGCTTGTTTCTATACCTTGAATTGGTGATTGTTTGTTAACCAGACATGTCTCTTGACAGTTCTGTTAAAACAAGCCTATCTACAGTGAATACTGAAAAGCCACAATCAATAAACTAGTATATAATGATTACAAGTAATGCATCTCACTCAGCATGTAGGGCAAAAAAGGAAAAAAAAAGCCTCCTGTCTAATTATATTTGAAGTAGACTTGTCTAAAATTAAGGGAGCACTTGTCCCACAAGGACTGCAGCCAATTCCACTGAATCAATGGAACCTGGGCAGGACTGCCAGCTTTCCTCATTGAAATTCCTCCTTCAAGCATACTTTTGGCATTAAGCCATTAGAAAAAGATGACTGTTCCTTAGAAAGGAAAATGAAGACCAGGCACCACCTGAGATCTGACAGATCCTTATTGTTTTGAGTCTGAACTGTGCTGTTAGTGCAACTTTGGCCCTGGATTTTGCACCTCACAGAAGCATGATCAGCCTTCAGGTTAGAAATCTCTTGGGGCAGCTATAGTGGTTAAAGATGTGATCACATTTCCTTCTTTTGCTCCCTGACCACGGCTCACTTTTTTTTTTCCCTTTTATTTTCTTATCTTTTTTTCTTTTACATTTTCTTTTTTTTTTTTCAGTATTACTCATCTCATTGTGAATTCCTCAGTTTTCCCTCTTAATCTAATCCTGCAGAGCACTGTGATGTTCACTTGTGGTACTCAGTATGATATTTAATCTATGCCATTTTCCCCTGTGAGAGAGATTAGTAAAAGATTTTAAAACCAATGATTTTCATATCCATTTTTCTCAAGACTCATTAGCCCTTTAGAACAAGACACATAGATCTAGCTTCTTGAAACACCTTTCCTTCTTCTCTTTAAAAATATTATATCCATGACAGCCTGATTCTACTGCACATGCTCCTTTCTGTTTTACCTAAAATAGTCCTTTTGATCTGCTTATAATCCTTTTTTCTTTGTTTTTTTCTTTTTTTCCTCCAGTAACTTCTGAATAGCCAAACACATTTCATAGAATCATGCAGTGGTTTGGTTGCAATAGACCTCAAAGATCACCTAGTTCCAATACCCCTACTGTGGGCAGGAACACTTTCCACTCGACCAGGTTGCTCAGAGCCCCATTCAGCCTGGCCTTGAACACTTTTGGGGATGGGGCATCCACAGCCTCCCTGGGCAGCCTGTGCCAGGGCCTCACCACCCTCACTGTAAAGAATTTCTCCCTAGAGTCCAATCTAAAGCTGCACTCTTTCAGTTTCAAGCCATTCCCCCTTGTCCTGTCACTACACACCCTGGTCAAAAGTCTCTCTCCAGCCTTCTTTTAGGTTCCCTTGAGGTACTGGAAGGCAATTCTCAGCCTGTCCTCATAGGAGAGGTTCTCCAGCCTCCAGTCATGCTTATGACCCACCTCTGGGCTCGCTTCAACAGGTCTGCATCTTTCTTGTGTTGTATTGGATTCTGTACTCTAGTTGGGATTCCACTAGAGTGGACTTGTGGGGCAGAATCACCTTCCTCGACCTGCTGGTCAGTGTCAAGTGGTTTATTTGAGGTGTTTGGGGGGTTTTGTTCCTCTATCTGCATATTTTATCTTCCAACCATCTATTAGGTTAGCCTGATTTTCCCTTTTTAAAATCAAGCCTATATAGAGATTGAATTTCCCAACAGCAAAATCAACAAACAATACACATAAATTATTGCACAGTAATAATTCCCATCACATTAACAACTGTGTTTTCTTGTATATTTTGTTTAGGACTAAATTTACTCTCAGTGGATAATAAAAACCAGCCCTTTATGTTGCAAACATTTCAGCATATAGTGTTCATCATGATAGATTTCATTATATCCTTGGGTGCTAAATGCATGATTTAGAGTAAGTGTCACAGGTCATGTCAGTTACTTCATTCTGGTTTAGAGTTCTCAAGACTTTTGTATTAAAAAAGTCTTTGGCTCATAGTAAGAGACATGGAGAATGTTCCTGCCTTATTCAATTTTCCTCTCTCCAGGGTCCTGCTGAACCACCACAGTTCACAGCCAGGGGCACACACATAAACTGGCCATGATTTTAAATTATAAAATCATAGAATACAGGCTGGAAAGAGCTGACCTCAAGGAACATTTCATCCAACCTGTCTTGGTAAAAGCACAAGATGGCCCAGCACACTGGCAGCCAGATCTCAGTACAGTACTGGGGAATCCACCACTTCCTGGGGAGATTATTCCAATAGCTGATTGTTCTCATTGTGAAAAGTTTTTCTTTTGTGAGTAGTTGTAACGTCCCCAGTCGTAACTTGTACCCAATACCCCCTGTCTTTTTCATGTAGAAAGGGTGTCTCCATCTTCTCTTTAAATAGTGGAACATGGTGATAAGTTCTCCCCTAAGCCTTCTTTTCTCAAGGCTGAACAAACCCAGTTCTCTCAGCCTTTTCCCCTGTCACAGGCTTCCCAGTCTGTGGCTCTTCTCTGGATTCCTCCAGCCTGTCCACATCTTCTCTGCACAGCAGGGACCAAACTGAGCACAGTATTCCAGAGTGGCACTGAGCAGAGTGGGATAATGACTGCTGGATCTCTGCTGGTGATGCCCTTGTGGGTGCATCAACCTGGATTTTTTCTCCCTGTGGCTGGAGGCCCAGCAGTGCTGTGCAGGCAGAGGTGAAGGAAGTGTTGAGAACCTCTGCATTTTCAGCATTGTCAGTGACAAATTCACCTCTCTTACCAGTAGAACAGTATTTTCTGCTTGTTGTTTATGTATCTGAAGAACCATTTCTTTTAGTTTTGAGCAGACTCAGAAGCATGCAGTTAACCTGAATTTTAATTTTCCTTTATAGCAAGACTTGGATTTCTGTCAGTTCTGTAGCTGCAAAGGAGCAGACTGAGCTGCTCCTGAAGCAGGAAAACTGGGCAGTGTGGAAGTGCTGGGGAGAAGCTCTTTCAACCATCTCAGTGAGAGTTTTGCCTTCCCACTTGGGCTTGGAGGGCTGTGCTCAGATTGAGTAGAGATCTCTGGAATGAAGATATACAGGTAAATCCTTAGGGGAACCACTGCTTTTTTGCATTATCTGAATTGTTCTTGTTGGATTCCCACTGTTGTTTCAGATAAATGTGCTCTTCTACCTTTGAAAACACTCAATACCTTGGAATAATTCCCCCTCTTCTTTTCTGTATAACATCTCTTAAACTAAGAGCAGCAAACCAAAATTCCTGCAAATTACAAAAAAGCTTTTCCACTCTTTAGAGCCAAATAACAACTTTCCTATCTCACTCTGTATTTCCTCTTCCCCACACTGCCTGCTGCAACTATGATTGCCACTGGACATTTTGATTCCTGCCTTACATCCTTTTTGCTGAAAGATGGGACTGTATTTCAAAGGAGTGAGTCATAGGAATTCAAGTGGGGTTTTTTGTCAGGAAAATTGCAACTAGCCCTCCCCAGTACTCCCTGAGCTGATTTTTGGGGGATTTAGAAGTGTTCTTTGTTTTCTAGAAGTGTTCTCTTACACTAGCTGCCTCAAGCCTCTTGCTAGTTCATGAAGGGGCATTTGCAGCCTCTGCCCCTGGAGCATGTTTTTATACCTTTCCTTGTGTCTCCTGCAGTTGTCACAGCTTCACAATGCCACATGTGTTGTAAAAATGCTGTTTTAAGCTTTCTGGCTCTGCATGCCTCTGCCATGCCCCTGTTGCAGCCCTTATGTGTTGTGCTAGACTTGGAGCCCCTGAGCTGTTCTTTGGAAATGTATATTTTTCAGGACTCTAAAAATTCTGGATCAGCAGAAATGAGCAATGCAGGGGCAGAGGAGGGCAGGACTGAGGAACAGTGTTGAAATGGGAACACTAGAAGTGGGTTCTATCCTTAAAAAGCTTCACACCATAAAACCATGCCCTAGGATTTCTGCAAACCTTAAAGGTTTTTAGCAGTACCACAAGCTGGCAGTGCTATTCATTCTGTTGCAGGCAGAAGCAGGGGGCCTCTGGCAGTAAGGAAGGATTATTTCCATTGCATTGGAAAGGAATTGGAAGAGCAATATCATTCAAGTGGTGGAAAAATATCCTCATAGTACAGAGTAGCTCACAAGACAGACACTTCAGTAGGAACCTTTATCCTTCTGTTTTGATTTGAGGCAAGGCTTGGGTTCCATATTTTTTCTGTAGAAAGGATTCCAGTTATACCTGGAATAACTTACAAGTCAGGTTAACTTCACACTGAAATTGAGTTCAAAGAGCTTATAAACAGAATTCTCAATTGCAAAATTGATTTTAAACTGTATAAGGTTCTGTTGGCATTATGCTATTTTAGCAAGGATGACAGGATCCCTAAGGCAAACATTTCTAAGGCAATTTGTCCAAGAAAGAGACCTCTTTTCAGTTAATGAACCACTTTGTAAAACAAGCTTAATATTGCTAGCTTTCACTATAACTTTCCTATAAAATACATCTTCAGCTAGAAGTCATCACTTAGATGACATACTATTGGCATAATGAGTTCATGTATTTTAGAAGTTCTCCCCCTTACAGTTTTTATGAATTTACCTTCCTGATCCATTTACAAATGGTCCCTGCTTAAAGTTTATGTTTCTTGCTGAATGTCAAACTGCAGTAAGAAAGCTCTCCACCACATTTACCAAAATTCGTTGGTGTTGCAGCCTGGTGGGTTTTATTACTTTCCTTTAACGTTAATTTAAATAAGATAGTCAATTGGGCAAAACAGTACTAAAACCAGAAGTTGCAACATGGTTTGTGAGAACTTAAAAATGAGCAACAAAGCCAGGAACCAGGGAAACTAGATATCATTTGTCTACATGATTGAGTCCACCTTTATTCCAGAATGATACCTGACTTGAAAGACACTCACACAGCAATTAAAAAAAAAATAAATTAAAATATCAAAATAGTAAACAACCATGGCAGTTCCAGCTTAGTGGTTACTTTCTTCCTCATGGCTTTCCTGTCTTCATATTTATCAGCACTGGGCATTATAGTCTGCTACAGCAAACTGTGGTACATTGGAGTAGGAATTGCACTGCAGAAAATAAAATGTTAATGATGATGATGAAGGTTTTCCTGGGATTCCCATATGCACTTAGTATCACTGCTGCCATCATTCACTCTCTGTGTTGTGTTCATTGAAAGTTCTGCAACTGAAATAATTTCTTGAGAATAATGTGAATCTAAATTCATCTTCCTTCACAAAATAATTCTGAAAAAATGATGCAGTCCCAAAATCCCAGAAAAAAAACCACAACCTTTTCTAGGATATCAAAGGAGGAAGTTGGTTGCATTGCTCAATAAGAAACCCCAAAATGACAAGCAGAAAGGAGTGACCACATGAATATTTCCTGTGCTGAGGTATCCCAGCTTTCAGAGGGGTGTTGTAAGGTGACTTGTGTAACTTGTGGGTAGTCTGGATGGCACCTCATTGTGGAGATTGCTTTTGATAATGACCAAACCTGACTAAGCCAGCATAATGCCAAGCTGCCTTTGAAAGCCCTTCCCCACCTGCTCCCCTTTCTGTGTTTCTAACATATCCCTTGTGCTGTCTCTGGTGCTCTTTGGAGCCACAGTCAGTCAGATCAGAGGGCCCAGACAGCAGAAAACTACAACTGCAAAAAAGCACTGAGTTGTTGATCAGTTTAGCTTTCTGCTCTGGATTATTCATGGTTTGATGTACATCCATAGCAAGGGGCTTGCAGAAAGCATGGCTGGCAGGCAGGAGAGGGAGTGGGACTTCTTTCAGCTATTAAGTGTGGTTTAACTGAACCATAAACCTGCAGGAGAAGTCTCCCCAGTACATTGACCTTGGTAGTGAAGATGTTTCAAACAGTGCCTGCCATGCTCCAGGCCCAGCTGACTGCTTCTGCTTTTGTGCTGAAATTCATCCCTCTTGAGGTGGATCTGTGAAACCAGTCTCTGTAGAGCTAGACTGTAAACTGGGCTGTGGCTCAAGGTACATCACTTGTGATGCAACAGCAGAGCTGGTGAGCTGTGGTGTAACACCAGGAGTGAGTACTGGAGGTCATGAGGCAGGAACTTTACCCACATGTTTGCTGGAGCCAGTCTCTCATGAAACTGCATTTGGAGTGGTCTCAATGGCTCATGTTCCCTGAACTTACAGCACCTGCCTTTCCTCTGTCTTTTTAATTAAAGAAGATGCTCTGTGTGACAGCTACACTGGTGGATTCAGTGTTTTTCCCAGAAAACAGCCTGCTAAGGGAACAGATTAACACACAGGAATTGTAGCATGGCATTGTGGGCTTCTACAGGACAGGATGGCCATCCATAATTCAGTCTTACAGCATAGACAGGCATGGCAGAGAGGACACTGCAGTTACTAGGGCTTACTGGGGTCACAGGTCTCCTTTGCAGAATGGAGCCATGCAGATCTGCTCAATATAGACTCACTTGCTGACCTTACAGACCTTCAAAATCCATTGCTTTTACCATGATATAGGAATAATAATAAAAAAATTTCTTCCATGCAGGCAACAAACCATTGGTTATGTTGGGGATAACAAACACCTTAAGAGTGCCTACATTTAGACTTGGACCAAAGCACCTGAAGGCATGGTCTTCCTGGGTCATCTCAGTGCTCCACTGGGAGTTTGCATGCTGTCAAGCCTCCAAAAAAAGTGTCATTCTGTATGCAACCATATGAATTGCAGAAGTAGTGTCAGAGGCAAGGACCAGTCACCATAAAGATACATCTGTGTTGTGGCTGGTGTAAGGCATGAGTAAACCTTTTAGGCGTAAGGGATGGACTTCTCTGTCTGAGAAAACATTGTAAAGTACTTTGCTCATATTACATTTTCTGCTTGGAAAGTGTGTCAAAGTTCAAACTGATTGTCCACTGTGAGTGAGCTCTTCCTTTCATCCTTGGCTCTTTGAATTGCCCAGCACCCAATGGACACCTTCTCTTATTGCAGCCAAGACAAAATGGGTAATGGATTTTAGCAGATCCCCTCCCACCCCTGCCAATGTGTAAAGGATGCTAATACTGCTTGTAAAAAAAACCAAAAACATGCACATAGTTTCTCATTCTGATCACAAAGCAAAGCCAAGTGTGATGGAAAGCATTTTCCTTCTGAACTGATTTGTTGTATATATATTACTGTTTGCAGCACCAAAGATGCCATTGTAATGTAAAACTGTCAGTCCTTAGGTTGAATTTGTAGTTGCAGTTATCTGATTACATAAAAAGAAATGCTGAAGGACTGTAAAACTCTCAAATATTTATTCAGCAAAAAAGCTGAATGCTGTGGACTCTTCCTTCACTGTGCACATGTACATGTTTCTTGTATACTATTTAGTGTGTACTGCTTTTTATAGCTAGTTTGTGTAATTTGTTACTTTGATTTACTGTATCATTTCCTGAGTATGGAACAATCCTGAAGTAAGTGCCATTTTGTGGGTAGCAAAGTATTTGAGTGCAGCTCACCACCTCCAATGTGTCAGCTAGATCTATTGCACAACTATTAATGGCATGTTCAGAAGAACTTTTACACTAATATTGAAATTCTTTTAAGACCATATTTAGCTTTGGCAAATGTTTCCCACATGTCTTTGAGTGGCAGTCCATCTTTTGATGTTTATATTTGCCATCTGGATATGTCAGCTTTGTGCAACAGAAGTATGAAATGGTGTAAGTAAATCTCAAGAAGTGGAAAGAACATTTTTAAAGGTTTACAAACAAATGTACCCATAAATAGTATAGAAAAATGAATGTGTAATGGTGTGGACATACTTTTTTGGCAAGTCACTCTACAGTCTGAATTTTTTTAGATCTTATTACTACAGATATCCCAAAAGAAAGTTTAAGCAAGTTATATAAGAGAAAGAATATACATTGTGGTTTTTAATTTGTTAATTTTATGAATGTGATCATGTGTTTCATATGATCAAGTTCACATTTCTTCCAGTACTTCCTATAAAGAGGCAGATCTCCTGATTTTCATGGATTTCCCCCACAGCTTTCGTGGAAAATATTTGAACAAAGGATAAACTACATGTAAAACATTAAAAAAATCCTTGGTTCCTTGGACAGGCAGATGCAAAAGTTACACATTATGCTTATGGCTGTTGCCATTACTCTTTGTACTTATGAGAATTTAAATGCAGAATCTGTTTTTCTTTGTAGTCGGCTACAACTCAGATAAGCATCAGGAGGGATTAAATGTAACTGTGTAAAGGACGTAACCTCCTGTTACACTGCACTAGGTTTGTTTTGCCACCAGCTACTGCAGGATAACATGAAATTCACATCTTGGCAGGTAAAACACTTCCAGTTCAACTTGATAATTCCTGTAATGTGGAATATTTGAAGCCATAGCCATGTTAAATATAATTAGATGCAGCCAGTGGTTGTGTGCCACAGAACAATTAGAACTCAATCTCTAGAAATGTGTTAAAGTTCTTTCCAGTTATTTATGCTGTTGAGATAGGCAGAGCCATATACAGTACCCAGAAGTGATATGCATTCATCTGTGTTTATATCACCAGGAAAGGCACTGCCATCTGCCCTTAGCAATTCCCTCTCTACTCTTTGCTCTTTGTAAGATGAGCCCAGCTTCAATGTCATGTTACAATTTATTGCTAGTGATCTGCTTCGAGTTGTTTTCTGGTCACCAGTAGTTTGTTTGGATTCCTTTTTTTCTTGTCTGTTATCTAGTGTCACTGTGAGACTTGGGCTTGTTGGACTTATTTTATACATCATTAGATCAGCAGTGCAGGGGATGATTATTTTCTCATATAAAAGTAATTCTTTCTCAGAAGACGTGTAAATCTTGGCTGTGGAGACAGTGCTTTTTGCAGATTTCCTTGAAAGCTGAATACTCAGGATTTTATTCTTCATTGCCTCAAACCTCTTGCTGTCATTTAAACTCCAGCCAAAGAACTCTCCTGAAGCAGCAGCTCTGCACTCACAGTCTCCCAACCTTTGAGACTGCTGTTTGTAATCTTAATGTCCTTGTACACAAGTCTTATTTACTTTTTTTTATGTCATCCCAAGTTCATTTCCTTTAATGATCAAAAGTCCATGGCACGGTTTAGCCCTGAAAGGACTGATACTACAGCCCTCCCTGCATTACTGAGTGTAACTAGGGCAGAGGCCAGCTGGGCAGCAGCCAGTGCCTGGCTCCAGCATTTGAGAGCTGGGAAACTCTAAGGTGAAACATTACTGGACACACTTGAGAACTAGAGGCTGTAAATAGAATAAAGTAAATAAAAACATTCAGAAAAATGAGGCTGCAAGAACTGGGCTCTTTCCAAACACTCTTTCTATTATCTATTTTCCTTTTTTTTTTTTTTTTTTTTTTTAGTCTTCATTTTGTTTGTAGGATAATACAAGTTCTAGATCTTGGTGCTGCCCTTTCCACAGCACAACATGTGCTCTATTCCCTGTCCTATTTCTTCTTGTGATGTAGTTTGCTGAAGGGCTCTGGTATGAAGTTGTTAAAGTTCATGACAAAGTGGCTGGTGGTTGGTCTAGATACAGCAATTTTTCAAGTGTATTTGGTGTGCCTCAGTGGTTATCTGCCATTTGTGCACCAGGGGATTCATTTTCATAACCTGAGAGCTGCCCATTGAAACTTGTAAGAACTTGGAGCATTCACCACTGGTCCATGTTTCTCCAAAGAGAAACAATCAAAGTTTATTGTAGAATCATGTCTTCCAAGTCCTGTTCTGCTCCTGTTTTGCTGGTGTTCTAATAGTCCTGCAGTGTCTGCTGTTAGTAGGGAAGCCAGGCTCACAGGGAAACAGGTACATTGTGGCAGCAGCAGAATTGTCAACCATCACTTCACAATCCAAACTCTTCAACACCCAGGTGGGCCCACATATGTGCTAATATTTCTTAGCATAAAACCTTATTAACCAAGCTGTTGGCCTGATTCAAATAATTTTCCATTCATTTTTTATGTCATCTGAATTGCCCACCTTCATTTTTCCACAATGACTTCTGCCCATCATTATCAAGAACAGCACTTTCTGGAGTAATCTGGAAGAAACTTTGTGATTCTTTTGCCTTCCATTTATAACATTTTATTTTAATTAAAACTTGATTTTTTTTTCAATCTCCCTGCACTGTATCAATATCATTGAAGGATTGTGTGTTCTATTCAGGTAAGGGAAAATTGTTTATCCTATCATTTATTTATGGAATTCCAAGACTGTTTGCTTTATTTAATGGCTGCACAAATTCCCTCCCAGGAGAAGCTGCAGATTTAATAAAACTTATATACCTGGCCTAATTCTTGTCTATCTTGGTTTCTTGCTAGCCATTCATCCTTGTGCAATGTGTATATCCACTATTAGGAGGAGTATATATTTGGGATTTCACCTTCATTCACAAAAATCTGCAGTGGCCCAGAGGTCATGCCAGCAATTCTGTGCTTCTGGACAAAGCTGTCTTCAGGTGTGTCCCACTGCAGGGGGGACTGGCACACCTGTAGTGTAAAACTACACAACCCTTCCAGATGTACCAGCCCTGCAGGAATAGACAAGTATGGTGGAGAATCAAAATCCTTGCTGGTGGAGACCAAGCTGGTGAGACCTAGAGCAGCATTTCACAAGCCCTTCAGAGAAGGTTACACACTTAGGTCCCCACAAAGGGACCTTTTGTGGCTGACATTTTGAAGGGGACAGAGAGTCTCTTGGTGGAGTTGTGTGGGACTGAGCACACATCGAAGCCAGTGGGTTCCCACTGTGATCTTTCTGTGATGGAAACAGGTCTCAGACCACAACTCCACTAAAGGAATCATCAAGGCACTGATAACTGCAGATATTTACTTCTCTGACATTTGTCTCTGCCCCTGCCAGTGCTGCTGCAGGCTGGCTCTTAGGTCTGTCAGCTTAAAAATGTGATCCTGGGGGTAAATTATGCTCTGACTTTTCAAAGCTGGACAGTTTTTTAATCACTCCCAAAAAGAGCTGGGTTGGTTTTCCTGGTGTAGTGTTGCATTGTGATTTGGGGTCTGGAGAGTTGTGATCAAGATAGAGAAGAATAGAGAGGGGCTCTGTGGTTTTGAGACTCATCTTCTTGGTGGTTATATTCCAGATATGGGAACATGTTCTGACTGAAGCAGATTTACTGGGGTGCTGAAGAGAGAATCATTGCTTTGCAGTCAGTGTGTAAGGGTGAGTTACCATATAACATGCACAGGAACTACAAAAATGTATGACTGCCTCTGTTCATCCTTAAAAACACACTCTAAAATATTTCTTTATGAGAGGCTGCAAAAAAGAAGCCAGAGCAAAAGGAAAAACTGGAATAATTCACAACTGCCAGTTAGAAAGTGATGCAGTATGTCAAAAAAGTAGAGACTTTATGAAAGCCAACTGTGCACTGCAGTCATTTATGCTTAGTAAAGCTTGTAAGTATTGCTGTATGTAGAAGGATAGCAAATAATTAACATCAAACTGGTTAGTTATTACTTGGGCGTGGAGCCAAAGCGTGTTATGGCTGATTTACCATCAAGGCTTATCTGCACTCGAGCTGTTCCCACCCTTGCTCTGGTACCAGCGTGGTTTCACCTGTGGTAACAATTGCAGGAGCTCCTGTTGGACCAGGCAGGGGCACTTTTACTGCCATGTGGCCTGATCTGGTTGTGCAGTCATGTGTGCAGAGAGCAGTGCATGGGTGTGTGTTTTACAGCTTTTCCTCAGAAATGGCTTTAATATGCACACCAACAGTCAGCACATAAAAGTCATTTCCATCGAGAGATTTGGGGATGTAGGAAAGACAGATCTCAAGGCTTGTTATTATGCTACTGTGATGGGCTTTAAAAAGGAAACATTTTTCCTAGCATGTTATAAATATCTCATCATTCCATTACGATCACAGGCTAGGAAACCATCACGGCTATGCACGAGAAAGGCAACACTGCAGTAACATAAAATCTCTCACTCTCTTTTGTTTTCCTGATGGATTGTTACAAGAAGGAAAACTTGCTAATGTCCAGACATTTTTTTGCCCTTTTTTAAAAGTCAGAATTTTTTCTTGTTTATCTTAGAAACAGAGGCTTTGTTTATGGTGTGTTTTGTGCTGTGAAGCACATGGAAATACTGGCAGCCCCTGCTTGAAAAGGCTCCTTACTCCCTGATCTACTCCAACATACTCACAGGGGAGCCCAGACTTGGGTTTGGTGATTAACCCAACACATGTACATGTCTCAGAGGACTTGGGCATTTGAGAACATAAGCTTAAATTTCTAGAAGTAAGCAAGGAGTTAAACAATAAACCATATCAGGTAGCCTGTTTATTAGCACATGGCCATTTCCACTGCTGTTCTCCATAAAGTTATCCCAGCAGTTTAATTTTAAACATTGTTTTTCATTAGTTTATATAATACAGCTGTAAAAAATTTTTTCAGGCTCAAACATGGAATTTAAGGGGAGAAATTAGGAAAAAACACACCCCCAACTACTCTGCTTTTGAATGATATATAAGTGAAACTGCTGGAGTATTGCATGGAATGTGTATGTCCATCTCAATAAAAGCTTTGGATTAAGTGGAGCACGTACAAAGCCATCTCTGCAGATGCCCTCCATGAGGCAGATGTCCTGGAAAAGGCCAGGGAATGAGCCTGTGTGTTGAATCTCGAGCTAGAATGGAAGAGCTCAATAAACAGAATACCAGTATAGTAACACTGAAGGAATATAATTAGTCACCACATTCTTGACTTGTGCTCTCTGGTATTTCCATTGTAAACATGGATTGTTTTCATCGAGCATAAGGACAGCCCTGGATACAGCTGCGTGTCCTTGTGCAAGTGACAAGCATCCAGGATCTGATCACTGATGTTGACATCATGCAAGACAACTAAACCATCTAACAGCCCAGTAGAAAACCTGCCTCTTTTTAACACAGTCTGACTAGTTTCTGCCAGGTTAGTGAGCTTGGTTACTCTGGTGAAGCCTCCAAGTCAGCACAAGTGAAATGGCTGAGACCCTCCTGGCAGCACCTGCTGATCTGTCTCAGTCCCTTTGCATCACCAGCCTGGGAGCATCTTCCAAAGGGGACATTTTGTTGGTAGCATTGTTGAGCAGCTGTTTCTCCTTGCTTGTCCTGGACTCTGTGCACCTGTCAGTGGGGCTGGCACAGCTGTTAGGGCAGCCAGGCAGTGAGCTGTGCCAGGGAACATCCCTGCACTGGGCTGTTTCCTAAGGCACTTTACTGCATGGTTACACAAACAGTCGGGCTGGTGCAACTCAGGAGGCTGCAGGGAGGCACGACTGATCAGCTGATGGGGACAGGGTAAACAGCAACTGCTACAGCCAGTCCCAAAGCAGCAGTGAGACCAGAAGCCAAACCACAGGCTCGAGTTATTTACAGTCCTTTCCATTGGCTTCAGTGAACAGCAGGTGGTCACCCTATTGCAACCCCAAATCCTGGTAAGACTGAAATCAGTGATGATTTCAACTGATTTGTGCTTACAGTAAAAAACTTACCTGTTTTGATGTTATCTATGAAGGCCCCATCTGAAGGTATTTGGAGTGGGTACTGAAAGACCATTTGGGTAGCAACCCACAGATTTTTATCCCACTTCCTGGCTCATTCACCATGGTGTCTGTTGTGACTAGGGCTGATGTAAAATAATATGACAGGAAGCTCCTTCAATCTGAATCACAGGGGAAATAAAAAACCATGGCTGGCAGAGGCTCAACTGAGAACACAGGCTGGGAAAAAAAAGCACCTGATGCCTGGAACATGTCCACTAAAAGAGAGCATCCATTCCCCTTCTTCCTCATGCTAGGCCACATGCTCTGAGATTGTGCTGTTTTAGCAGCTGTGCAGAGAAAGTCCTATGCTGGGTCCCTAAAAGCCATCAAGGAGTTGGCCATCTGAGTAGGTCAGTGCATCCATAAAAAGCCTCTTGCATTAAACCAAAATGAAGAACCACTCTCCAAATTCATCAAAGGAAGTCCAACATGTGGGTGTTGATACAATGGGTCCTTTAGGTGTGTAGCTCTTGTCTGTAGCAGAGCTACTAAAACCTCATTTGTTTTTGACTTGTTTTGAATCGAGGTGCCCACTATCCAGTACAAGTATCCAAGTTTTGGCCAGGAACGCCCTAAGTGTGGAGATACCAAGTGATAATTCCTGCATGAACCTGTGAAGGATTGGTTCTTTGGAAGGAGGTTTCAAGCATCCCTAGAAAAAAAGTCAGAGAAAACAACTTGATGTCTCTGGCAAGAAGATTTGTTTTGCAGTCCCTATATCTGAAAAAGTCCTACAATTACACGTAACCTAACAGAAAAGTTCTAGACTTGATTAGTGTGTGCAAAGCCCATCAGTGTGTACATGGTGAAGTCTATAGTTCTGAGAAAGGAAGGAATGAGGTGGCCCAATAACTCTGCAGTGAGTCAGAAAAGTTACCTAATCTATAGTACAGCTGCACCACATGGGATACTCACTATAAACACACTGCCTTATCACCTGTTCCTTGGGAAGGGTGAGCTGGTTCAGCTAAAATAGGAACAGGAATAAACCTGTGTCCAACAGCACTTCCACCTTACCTCCAGTTATGCTCCAGAGCTCCCTGTCGTGAGTGAAATGAACTCTTGGAATTTTCTGGTTTTGGTTTTTTTTTTTTTTTTCCCTTAAAGTATTAATTATTTCATTGAACAAAAAGAGGGAGGATGAAAATAACCCAGAGAAATGGGGGTTTGTGCAGTGTTTCAGCCAAGGTTTCCAAGCTGATATACAGCAATAAATATCAGGGACCAGCTGCTTCCTTTCCTACATGAGTCCATGTGAAGATGACAATTCCCGCCTAATCTCCCCTGGGAAACACTGAATCAGAGTATTATTTGAAAAATAAATTAAGGATGTCAGCAAACAGAGGTGGACTTTGCATTATTCTCATCTCATTTTCCCCTTTACAGTCCAAGTTCCATGGCTGTGTTCATGGGGACTCATGAAACCATGGAGGCTGTGCTTCCACTGGAGTTACATCCTGCTTCCCTCCACCCTGCAGAAAGACGGGACCAAACATCCAAGCAAGGGTTCAGCAGATGCTGGTTCTCAGTCTGTAGGGACATGTTTGTGTCACATCCCTGCTGCACCTTGTCACCTCTGGAGGATGCTCCAAGCTCTTTAGAGCAAGGTAGGTGGGCGATGGCAGAGAGAGATGCTTAGGAAGGGCACAACTCCAGACACCTTAAGATTGCAATGAGTGCTTTATGTATTATTTTGATGATTGTATGGCATTTATATTGCAAGTGATCAGATGTGCTAGAAATTGTACAAACTGATAGGGTAATATAGTCTCTGTCTCTAGGGAACATTTTTAAAAGATAAAAGAGATGAGTCTGGGGGAAGGTAATACTCTGTCTTACAAATATATACCAAGATAATGATGAAAGTTCTTGTACATGTTCATAGATCTCACCCAAAAAAATACACTTGTAGTAGAGTTGTTAATCTTGGCTTTCCTGTTTGGTTATGTTTTGTTTAGAAATTCAGTTTTTTAATCAGAAACAGCTTGTCAGAATAGAAATGAGAAGAGGGGGAAGGACTAATCAGTAAGGGGATAAAGAAATAAATAGATGGGAATAAGGAAAGAACAGAAAGAAAGAAGATGAGTGCAAGAGGAATAGAAAAGCTTATCATTTGAGAACATTAGCATGGGGAGATTGCAGAGTATGGAGTTAGGAGAAGTTCAGTGTAAAGCAGGGACAATTGCCATTAGTAGTTTAGGAAAAGAATAAAAAATAGCCAGAATTTTAAATATGTGTAAATGTTGGCTTCATGAGCTCTAGAGGCATCAGAAAGAAAGTGATCACTGGGACTAAGACAGGGACACTACCTTAGCAAGGACAGAAGAGGATGCTGCTGCCCCCTCCCACACTGCTTCCCATCAGCAGCCCCCTTTTTAAAGCCTGTTCTTAGAGTAGTTGCTCCTTGAATCAAGCAGTCCTTCACCCCAGTGCTGAGAAATGTGAAAAATACAGAGTAAATCTGTAAATCCATTTGCAGTTGTCCTTTATTCCAGTGAAGTCCCAAACCAAATCTGGGTTGTTTGAGTTTCAAGTGGAACTGATGGCAGGAACAGGAATTCCTCAGGTACAGTTTTCCTAACTTACTAAATAGGTCTCCAAAATAATTTCTCCCTGAGCAGTGCAAGAAAGCCAGGCCTGTCCTTCCATAAGGAAGAACAAATCTTAGTTTCTTCCTTACTTCCACTAGAAATGGCACACCATCCATTCTCTGATTTTCCTCCTTTCTTTCCATTTCCTGTGCACATGCACCCTTTGGTCTGTAATCAGTCCTAAGAAATCTCTTTGGTGTTCAGTGATTCCTCCTACTTGGATCACTCTGCACCCCCATTATCACCAGTGGAGCAGGCAGTGGCAATGAACTGGTGGGTGGGGGGTCTGTGAACTGCTCTGTGAACTGATCTGTGCTGCTGAACATTCCTTCCCAAAAGACAAGGGTGGCTATCATGTGCTCTAGCCTGTTCAGCCCATGCCAAGCTGGCCCATGGCTTCTGTTGCACTTCCCCAACATTAATCCTTCCTTCCTCCTACATGGAGAGTTTATGGCAGCTGGAGTAGAAAGTTTTTAATTCCCACAGAAAACCAGGGGAGTTTAAGCTCAAGGTGACATTGTTTTATCTGAGTTGTGTTGGCCCATCACACAGAGGAAGGTGTGTTTGACTGTGCTGACTGCTCTTACACCAATTACCTTCAGTTTTGTGGTATCAGGTGATGTTGGTAGGGGCCAGCAGTTGAAATTAGATGATAATATGTTAATCCCAGCTTTCTTTTTCTTTCTTAAAGCAAGCTTGTGGCAGCAAAGTAAGGGAAGCCTGACAGCATGGCACAAAGCCTGAAACATTTGAAGGCCCATAAAACACACTTCAAATGAATGCATTTTGTAAAATCTCATTAGTTTTTGAGGCTTGATTCATGACAGCTGAATCCTCAGGACTGGCAATATTCATATAATGTAAAAGAGCTATAAACATTAAAGAAGTAAAAATGCACAGAGCTTCTCCATCAGTCACCAGCTGCAGCCAAGCTATGGCTCATTGGAATTTATTGCAGCGTCTTCAAGCGGAGCAAGTGGGGAAGTGGAGCTATTACTTCTGATTACAAATGGACTAGGTAAGAGCATTGGTGCTATAAACACCCCATTATAGAATGGGCTGCACACTACAACACCTACTATATTAATAACATCCAATTCTTCAGATTTAAAAATAGTGCTCTTAGGAAGAAAAGCAATTGCATTCTAGTCTGACACCTAAAAGGAAATGTGGGAAGGAAATAACTGTAACTGGCACAGCTAATAATGGATTATGATGTTACACTCCTGGGAACTGGAGGGAATGTCCTGCACTTTAGATTGGAACTAGCCTGCTTTCTCAAACATAAATCTGTGTTAATCCTTCTAAAATCTTAAAAAAAATAAAGCCCAGGTGAGCTTTGGATTCCCATGGAGTTCCTCTGTGCCATTTTGATGAAAGAAAAGGATCAGAGGGCTGCCTCCATGGTTCATCTGAAAGCACCCCTCTGAAAAGGGAACCAGAGACATTCCTGTACCTACCCCACACACACACTCCACACCTGCTGACAACAAGAAGAGGCTGGAGCAACCTGCCCCTTGGTAGGCTTTACCTAACATAATGATCCCTCAAGGCCTTTGGCAATTCAAAGATTAGAGGGCTCAGCTGAACACAGAAGCTGCACCAATTTAACGTATATCATGGCTTTGATTTGCATTCCCAGAACCAGTTCAAGGTGTGGTTTCACAGGTTCCTTGCTCTCTCTTCCCATCCCCTTGCCAGAGGTCTGTCTCTCCCAGCAGAGCTGGTAGCCCTTGCCCTAGGTGCTCATCTCAGCTGGTTTTGTCCCAAAAAAGCCCACACACCTTCCCACAGACCTGTCTTCATCAGGCACTTGTGGGAGGACACTGGACTTTTGCCCTGGAGGAGCTGGGGCACGGGGAGCCTTGTTTCTGCCAGCTCACAGCAGGATGGTGATGACAGCACCAGCGCTGAGTAAACACCTGGGCAGGGGACTCCAGCATTGCACCAAGGGCTGCCAGACTTCTTCAGTCAGCACAGCTGCTCCACAGCCCCAGGGAGATCAAATCCTTCCTCTCCCACACCCCAGCATTGTGCCCAAGCCAAGTGGGATAGCTGGAGAGGAAGGGAATGCTTTCTGTCTCATCCCATGATTTTTTAGCTGCTGAAAAGAAAGAAGTCAAGATTCAGGCAAGAGGAGCAAAGTGAGGCTTTAGTTATCACTTCCCACTGGTGGATCTCCAAGGGGTTTGGAGGTGGATAGTTTTAAGCCCATTGCATAGATACTGCACCAATAGCATTCAGTAGGTGGTTGATCTGATGAAGGTCATCTAGCAAGCAAATGGCAGAACTGGGGAAAAAAACTGTTACCTTAGACCTTTCCAGTAACCCACTTACTTCACAGTGCCTCCACCTATGAACTCCTCTGGCAGACACAGACCATAGCTGAATGCTTGCATCTTCCTCCTGTCCCCTGTCCAGGCATCAGATTTTAACCAAACCTGTCCTATCACCTGCCTAGGTGTCCTTCCAACACCCAGATCATGCACAAAGGGCCTTCCATGGCTGCACTTGCCCTTATACACCCTGGAGGAGTGGGATGGGACATACTCATGCTTTGAGACACACCAATTTATTAATCCCAGACCAACCTTGCATCTTTGGTTAAATTGATGCAACATTACATATAGGCTACAACAAAAAATCCCCATGACCTTTGGGAAATAAAATGGCTGAAGAGGGATCTAAAGGTTTGTTCAAACCTTTGCCCTGTCATTTTTTTCAACTAAGCAGTGCATGAGCATAGCTGAAGATCCAGCCTATTTTGTTGCAAGTGTAGATTTAATAAATCTGCCTCAATTCCAGTTGTAAAATAAGAAGCTGTTATAATGGGAGGAAGTCAACTCAGCTCATATTCTTCTCTGAGACAAAAGTTCTGGGCACAGCTAGAGGAGAAAATAGCTACAGCTTTTTCTAAAGAGCCAGTGAAATATAATCCCTGGAGGAAGTACTCTAAAACCCTTCAACACAGTAAACTATGTAGGCAAGCAAAGATTAGATCATTGCCAGAAACAACCAAACAGTCCCATCAAAGTATGAGGGAAACAGCTGGATCAGGGTACAGGTAAATACTGCTAAACCAGAATACTGAGCATGTTATCCTGGAGAAGAGAATGGGAGCATTTCAAGCATATGTTAATTCATCAGCTCTCACCATTATTCTTGATCAGAAGTGCTTGTGTTTCAGTGCTGTCTTGGGAAGCTGTGAACATCAAAGCCCAGACATACACACACACATCCAGGTCCACCAGCTCTACCAGGCAGGCATGAATCTCCAGCAAGCAGATGATAACAAATAGCAGGAAGCCCATGAAAATACATCTTAAGCCAGCTCTAGGAACAGGAATCAAAGCCACAGTTTAAGTTACTTTGATTCAGCCCCTGTGTAGAGACTAGAAACTGAAAATCAAAGTGGGGCTTGGTACCTTTTTAAAGGAGCCAATTCACCACAGTCTAAATGAAAAGAGATAGTAGCTGCCACAGAAGTGCAGGTACAATTCTCAGCTGAGATGTGAGAAGCTCTTTTCTCTTTTCAGAGCTGGTTACACAAAGAAGTTTACTTTGAAATGTGTGGTGCCACAAAATAATTGCTTCATATAAACTGGTATGCAGAAGCAATCTCCAAAATTAACACAGACCTTCTTCCCAAATCACTGTTTCTGCTTGGAGAAAAAGAGTGAGGATGCTTCAGCTGGACAACAGGATACCTGGACTTGCAAGGCTGTGGGACAGCTCCAGTGGCACCCAGTGGGGCAGGTGACAGAGCACAGCCAGCAGTAACAAACTTCCCCCAGATGTTTACACCATCAAATCTCTGTGATTCACCCATTGTGTTATCATTGTTCAAGTTACCAACCAATCACTGTGAAGAAACCAGCTCTCCCCAGAGTAACTGGGCATAGGTGGCCATCACTGTGGGGATACTTGGCATAGCAGTGACTGACAGCTGCAAGTTTTCCAGACAGGCACAGCTTTTCAATGTAATTTTAGCTGCCATCTTCATCTTCCTCACCCAGCAGCAGTGCCACAAGTGCAAGGATGTGGAGAAGCAGGAGTTATGGTGCTCTTCTGGTAGAACTGCATTTCATGTGTCTTCCCTCCTTGTCATGAGCTTGGGAGAGTGGAGAGGAGTATGCTGAGGGCATACAGAATGTGCTTCAAGGTGTGGAAAGGCATTTTTCCACATGCAGTTACCTGAGAGATACTGCAGCACACTGCCTGCCCAAAAGGACAGCCATCACCAGCCAGAGAGGGGCTGACAGGACAGAGTGGAGATCCCCAGGCTTGGAGTGTAGTTACTGTCCCCTGTGGGGGTCTCTAATTTCACTGCTTGGCACAGCCCTTGCTGTTGTTATCCCTGAGCCAAAGCTTACACTTAACAAATACAACCAGGTACAGGGGGACAGCCCTGGCCAGGGTGGGGAGCACACCCAAGAGCAGGAGCACTCCTGCTTGCCTGCAGCAGTCCCATCCTGGGCTGTGCCACTGGTGGTGCCTCAAGCCCCACAGTTTTCCAGTACAGCTTCATCTAGGGGTTGTCTGCTCTACTTCAGGCCTTCTGAAAACCTCTCAGAGGTCTTAGCTTAATTTGTATGCAATTCACCAGATTGTCATCTGACTCCACTGCTGAAAAAAAATTATTGCCATCCCACTTAAGAGTGTCATTAGCACTGCCAGGGTTTCTTCTTCAGTTTCTAGAAGGTTCTGTGGTCACCCTCTTTGTGTGACTCAGTAATGTATTGGTGGGACATCTGGACTATAGAAAAATCCATTTGGTGACTGCAGGAGCAGTGACAGCCAGCAGTGCAGTGCTGTTCCCCATCACCACAAGCTGTGAGGAGACTCCAGCCAGGCTCTGTGAGCTAAGGGTGATCAATTCCCCCACTGCACCAGAGAGAGGGACTAGTCTCAGCTGGAGACCAGCCTTTAGATGTTATAAGGCTGGCTTAGCAGCCTGTCTTCATCCATCAGAGTGGCAATTTCCAGAACATGTAACTCTCCTACACTGGTGCTGAGAGCAACACCTTGGGTTTGGGCCTGACATAATTCTAGGAATATTTGTCATGATTTATGGTATGCACTATCACTGATGCAGTGACATGACCTGATGAGCTGTGTGAGACATCTCCTTTGCTATGATGTGCAAGTTCTGCATGCTTGGCAAGCTTTTATTAATTTTAAATAAAATGGGGGATGTCAATTAACTGTGGGAAATATGTCAGCCTTTGTTAATGCACTTTGTACTCCTTTATTAATTTTTCATACTGCCATGGATGCAAGTCTGCTTGGGGAAAATAGCATTTGTACACAGTGGTTTCCCTGCAGGATCCTGTGCTGGGAGGCAGGGAGTGCAGAAGAGGGGGAGGCTCTGTTATTGCTCAGTAAGATTTTCAGAGTGCCTGAGTACACACAGGAGTGTATAAAACTGTGCAACTTGTGCATAATCAGTTTGAGTGCCTGAGTGCTGGCCTGTGGGGCCTCCCTCCCTGCCTGCAGCATCATTCCAAAAGCTTAGGTTCTTTTCTAGGTCATGATCAATATAATATATTGGACTACATGTTGGATAATTCTGGTGCATTAAAAAAAAAAAAAAAAGTAAAATTCAGCTTTAAAATTACAAATATCAGACAATTTTTTTTTTCTCCCTGGAAAGTGCAGTGCTTTAATGCTGTGCAAACAGAGGGCTTAATAAAGGACAAGGGAGATTTTGGTGTGCAGAGCTGAGTGTTCTTGGCATGCTGTGGAGAGTCTTCTAGTGTGTGTGACCAGCTTTCCTTTCCAGGAGTCTTGGGAACTGGTGTGACATGGCTCTGTAATCTGCTCACAACATCAAAGGTGGATCCACCTCCATGAACAATTCTTGCACTGGTTCTTTGGTAAGGGAGAGATCTGTCTTGCATTCCCTGGACTCTGCTCCTCCCAGAGCATCATGCCCCTGTCCTGCACATTTCTGCATTTCTCAGGGCTCAGATAAGGTCATCAAATGTTTCTTTGTTTTTCCCTTTCTTCACTCTCATGTCCTCTTAGTCTCAGATCCTGAGATCTGTGATCTTAAGGAGTGTGAACCTGGAAAGGAGCAAAGTCAAACCCCTGAATTTTGCAAGAGTGAACTTCCAGCTCTTTAAAGTGTTGATGAATAAGATTCACTAGGAATGAAGAGCAGAGGTGATAACCAGTGCTGGCAGCTCTTTAAGACCCCTTTCCTTAGAGTGCAAGGGTGCTCTTCCAGTGTGTGGGAAATTAAGTAAGGCAGGCCAGAAACAGACATGGATTTGCTCCTCAGACTGAGGAGTGAGAAGAAATTCCCTGCCAGTGGAAGCAGAGACAGGTGACCTGGGGAGAGTACAGAGACACAGTTCATATATCTAGGAATGGGGTCAGGAAAGCCAAGAAAGCTGGAACAGGACTTGGCAAGAGATGTAAGGAATTGCAAGAAGGGATTCCATAAGGACATGGGTCAGAAAAGGCCAAGGAGAGTGTAGCCCCAGGATAAGCAAAAAGGGTGAGGTGACACTGATATGGAGAAGGCAGAGGTAGTTGTTGCAATCTTCACTGACTGTCAGGCTTCCCACTTCTCTCAAGTCCCTGACCCTCTGGGTGGGTGTGGGGGGAGTGAAACCCCTCCCTCCATAAGTGAAGAGCAGGTTCAGGATCACTGAATGGAGCTGAAGAGCCACAAATCTATGGCACCTGAGGACATCCATCCCAGGGCCCTGAGGGAACTGGTCAGTGTTGCTGCTAAGCCACTCTCCATCATATTTGAAAAGTCATGGTGGTAAGATGAAGTGACCAGAAAACTGGAGACATCACTCCCATTTTCAAAAAATGGGAAAAAGGAAGATCCAGGAAATTACAGACCAGCTGAGCCTGGGAACACCATAGTGCAGAACCTACTGGAAGATCTGCTAAAACACATAAAAGACAAGGAGGTGCCAGCCAGCACATCTCTAGTGAGAGCAAATCATGCCTGACCAACCTGATGGCCTGTGTTGGAGTGATGGCAAGAATTGATAAGAGAAGACCAAAGGACATCAGTTATCCAGTCTTCTCTTCAGCCTTCAGTATGGTCCAACATGATTTCCTTATCTCCAAATTGAAAAGACATGGGTTCAGAGGATAAGGAATTGGCAGCCAGATAAGGAATGAAAGCAGCCAGAGTTGTGATCAATGGCTTTATGTCCAGGTGGAAGCCAGCAATGAGTTGTGTCCCTCAGGGCCCTGTCTTGGGATCAGTGCTCTTCAGCATCTTCATCAGTGACAGACAGTGAGACTGAGTGCACCTTCATAGTGTTTGCAGATGACCTGAAGCTGAGCAGTACAGTTCACACCAAAGAAGGACAGGACCACTGCCAGGGGGACCTGGACAGACTGAAGAAGTGGCTCATGACAACTTACTGAAATTCAGCAAGTCTGAGTGCAAAGTGCTGCACCTGGTTCAAAGCAATCCCAGATATAAGGACAGATTGGAAGAAGTCATTGGGATCAGTCCTGCAGCAAAGGATTCTCGGGGATGAAAAGCTGGGCATGAGCCAAGGCTGTGTGCTCACAGCCCAGAAATCTGACTGCATCCTGGGCTACACCAAAAGAGGTGTGGCCAGCACACCAAGGGAGGTGATTCTCCTCCTCCTAGCTGCTAGGAGATAGTAAAAAATTTGAGATCCCAGAGAAAGCACTGTGCTTTGGGCACCTGAAATGCTGCCTACCTCCCTTGCAGCCCTGCTCTGAGTCCAATGACTTTTAGTACTGCTTTTCAATGAATCTGAAGGCTTGTGGAAATAACCTTATCAAAGCCTCACTAACAGGACTCTGCAGTGTTTGTCCTGCTTGGATTCTCTGCATTTCTGAGAGAGAAATGTCACTCCAAGATTGTTAGCAATAGGAAATGCTTGTGTGAGTATTGTAGGGTTTTGCACTGGCCAAGGTGTGCTGGGGAGACAGGAAAATGGGCTGTATGGGGATTGTGCATGGTGATGAGGGGCTGGGAGAGAGGCAGGGAAGAAGATGAAGAAAGAGGATGAAGGGCTGGCTGCGAGGCATGCAGGCTCCCTCTTGCATTCCATGTTTGGAGGGAGGGAGACTGTAGTGTGGAGCTGTTCCTCAGTGCCATGAACCAGTCTCAGATGGAGCTGCCATGGGGTGCCTCCTCCTCTCCAGGCACAGCTGAGCTGGCCTTGCACCCCAGGACTGCAGGGAGCTGCAGGGAGCTGAGCACGGATTGTCTGCAGAAAAACAAGCCACCCTACCCAGTCCTTGTGTCATTGCACTGGTGCCAGTGTTAGTGCCAGGATGGGAGACAGCAGGGGTGGCTGCAGCCCCAGATTATAACAGCAGGGTTGTGTCCCAGCTTGGAAGCTCCTTGAAGGACATCTGGGTCCTGGCTGACTTCTTCCTTCCTTATCCATCCAATGAGCAGTGTCCAGTTCTCAAAGGCCACAGGATTGTTAATAAATCAAATGGCTGAGGGAGGTGTCTAAACTCTCCTCATCCATCCTGCCTCATGGGGGATGGTCCCTGAGTTTTTCATGTCCCCCAAACTGGACTGGAACCAAAACCATGCTGGAGGTAGCAGGTAAAAGGCATGACAGGGCAATGAGATGGCTCAGGAGGGTGAATGTCAGAGATAGGATTCAGCTGCAACACAACATGGAAGTATGGGAGGAGGCCCACAGGACAACTTATCCTGAAGGGGTTTTTAGGGTTCTCTGAGATGCAGTGTGCTCTGTAAGTACAGACACCCTTCTAACCCCAAAGTAAACACGTATCTGTATAAATACTGTGCATTTCATAGGTGACACTGCTGTAAGGAAACATGCCTTTCAGTGTTGTGCAGTGTTTGGATAGCCCAGAGACCTGAGAGATGCTGCACAGCCTGCTCTGTGAGGGCTTTGTGGCAAGATCTTCAAATGTCCCAGCCTCTCCACGCTGACATTTAAAGGTCAGTTGTATTCTGAAAAGTTACCTTGATAGGCATGGTGAAAATTAGTCTTTCTAATCAACAAATTTGCCCAGCTAACAGCAGAAAATGGTAATTTCCAGATGTGCAAGTTCAGCTGAGAAAGCCAGAACTGCTTTTTCTGTGTCCCACCCTCAGTTGTAAGGGCTGTGTAAAAAAGGCTTCAAATACTTCAAATGTGACTGGAGTTGGAGTGGAAATGTGCTATCTTGGGTGAGGAAGTTCTGCAGCCTTAGCTGGCATAAAATGTAGCAAATCCTTATTTTAGTGAGTGAATTCCCCAGATGTGCCTGGGAACAAGTCAACTGACTACAGAATATCTATTTATCCACCATCACTATTTAGAGTAAAACTGCACTTTGAAGTCTGGAAGGCACTTTCGCAATAGAGGGGTTTGCCCTGATGTCCTTGGCCAAAAATAGTGCCTTATTTTTGTCCTGCTAACACATGCCAGCTGGCTGCCACCCTCCATTCCTGACACAGCTGCATTTCAGTTCTGCTGTTTATGTAAAGTTTGTGCAGTGTGATTTAGGGTCCTTTGGGATGAAATGTACTATGTAAATATAAACTCTTATTTCCAATCTCTTTCTGTAGCCATTAAGGGCCTGATTCATCCCAACACTCAGGGGTTTGCACCAAGATTTGGCCAAAAAGATGAAGATCCCAGCATCATCTGGCACCTGGTGGGTTCAGTCTCTGGAGGAAGCTTCCATGAGCAGCTTCTGGAAACACCTCAGTGCTGCTCAGTGTCAGCCCCAGCCAAGGATTTGGAACATCCATGTGGCAGAGGGTTTTGAAGACAAGGGTTTAGTTTGGCATTTTTACTACATAAACTTGTTGTGTGCTAACAGATGGGAATCTGGATTTGGAGTTTTGCATATTCCTTCACACTAGGCTGTAGGATAGTTTGGATCCATCTGGTTAATTTACCAGTGCAGCTGAGCAAGTGATAAGGAATAGGGTGTGCTGCAGTCATCTAAGTGCTTCTCTTGCAAGGTGAGATATCCCTATAATTTGGAATAATGTGCAAATATATTGCTTTCACAAAGAAATAAGCCCTGCTGAGGAATTAGGAGAACTGTGAATCTAGTCCAGTTTGATTATATTTTGCCATCTATTGACAAGTATGGGCCTATCCCAGATTATATACAACACATATCCATAATTCACAGTACACGATACCAAATGCAACATTTACAACATAGGAAAGCAGATGATCTGCAAGAGATAGCTGCCTATTTAAATAGTGTCCTTAATAAGAATTTCTTATGTCCATAAGAATTTCTGTGTCACTTCAGCTGTAGAGAGAGTGGAAAAATGTGGGCAAAAAAAAAGTAAAGGCAAAGTTTGAAAATCCAGGATTCAAAACTCAAGAGTCTAGGATCATATGCCTACAATAGCCTCCCAGCAGTTTAATCAGGGGTGTTCAGCCTCCCTTGACTGCAGCAGAACTGACATTGAATAACAAAAGATTTCCCTTAGATTTTAGAAGCTGCAAAACATGGAGCAGATTTCATGTGCCTTAACTGCAGGTGAAGTTGAAATTTCACCTGTGCCCAGCCAGCACCAACTTCTGCCAGCCCAGGCAGAGCCTGTGACACAGAATCACATCCCCACATTTGTGAGCTGATAAGCAGAATGGTTTGCAGACTTCCAGCTACACCTCCTGCAGATGAATAAACTCAGGTGAATGTCTCTGCCTCCAGGAGCAGCAGTGTGGGGCAAACCTGAAAGTGGGTGTTTTTCCCTATAAGTCTCTCTCCTTTGCAATGAATTCAGTTTCACATGTGCAAAAGCAGCAGCACATGCTCTCAGGCTCAGCCTTTCATGCACATTTTCAAGAGGCAGGAAAGGGGAGCTGCCTCAGACAGAGGCTGCTGAGAATCTCCCTGTCAAAACTCAAACACTAAAGGACACTTGTGGACTTCTGTCCCAGGCAAGAAAAATTACCCTCAGAAGGAACTTCCTCTGCCTGGTATGAAATGCTGATGGTGCCCATTAGAGCAGGGAGGTCTGCTCTGGCAGTCCTCCTTGCTTCTGAGAACACCTTGGTCACCAGCAAAACTCATTGTGAGCATTGGGACACAATTTTGAAGATGACAGATGCTTCTCTCAAGACAGACTACTGGGACTTCACAAAGCAGGTGGGAATACTGCACCAAGAATTAAAACCTGGAGCTGCTGAATTTTCAACAACCAGCAAGACTCACCTGAACATTGAAAAAGCAGAGTAAATATAATCCAGATGTCCAGGCCAGAGATGCCATCCTGCTGCATTTAGGGGATGATGCAGCCCACTCCAGCAGAATCTGTCCCCCTCCTGGAGAATGGACTCACTTTTCTGAAGGCAGAGGAGACCATGCCCATGGAACCTGGATCAATCCCATCCCCAACTCCACCTGCTTCACCTCCCCCCAAAGCCCATGTGATCACCTTTCACAGTGTCCTTGAGCCTGACTGGATTCCCACTGGGCTCCTGCAGTGTGTGCTGGAAGGTGACATCTGCTCCCTGTGCTGTTCTCAACCAGCAGTACATAGTGTCTCTTGTTTTCCCCTTGGAAATTCAGAGAAAGAGGGAAATTATTTGATTTCTTCAAAAGTGTCCAGGACTGTTTGAGGTTACCTGATCCCAGGGAAGAAGATGGAGGTGCTCTGTACCTTCTCTCATTTTCCTCTGTATCTCCATGCCCATTACTGCTACACCAAACTCAGAGCATATTAGCTAAAAAGGAATGGCAGAGGAATTTGCAGAGGAGCTTAGGAGACTATTTTTGGGTCCAAATGAGCTCAGAGCCAGTGAGGAGCAGAGACTGGCTGCAATGGTGATGCTCACAGGCCTCCAGGACTGGGGTGACTATGACCCCCATGCTTTGGCATGGGATGACTATGACCCCCATGATGGTGCTTTGGCTGTAATCTGGCACTGTGAAATGTCCTTAAAAAAAAACCAAAAGAATTAAATATTGCTAGAATCCTATCATATCCAGAGATGAAAGACTATACTGCATATTACCTGTGCCTTGCTGCTTCACTCATGGTGAGCACATCACCATCACTGAAATATGGGACTGGTGCCAACATGATGCATTTTTAGCAGAAGTGCACAAAAGGGAATTATCTCTTTTAAAAAAACCCCTCTCCCAGGAGCAATCCTAGTTAATTTTTTCTCTCCAGGATTCCTGCTTTTCCTTCCACTCACAATGTTTCTACCTTTTTTTCCCCTCCTATTTGGCAAAGACAAGTTGTTAATCCTCATGGGAGTTACAGGGCAGCAGAAGGTGTAGCAGAGGCTGCCAAAGGTACAGTGGTGTGTAGTTTGCCTATCTCTGGTGTCAGCTGGGTTTGGGATGAGTCAGGAAGATAAGTTAGGCAACAAACAAGTGGGAGAGCTAATAGAGCAGTTGGTAGCATGGCAAGGGTGCGTCCGCTGCTGACTCAGACCTAATCAATGTCTTATCATTTCTCACGCCTTCCAGCTCAGCATCAAACCTCCAAGGGCTCTCATCAGGGGATTAATTCCTCCTTCTCATCTCCATCAGGAGCATGCACTTGAGCCCTCTGCATGGGAAATATCTTCTCCATGTGGCAGAAACACCCAGCCAGTGATCACACCCAGCAGCCAAGGGATGGACAAGTATCCCAGCCAGTCGTACCTGGGTACAGAAAGCAGATATATTATCCCCAGCTGCAAGCACTATCAGGAGCCCAAGGCATTATTAGATATATTTTATAACAGAATAAAGAGATTGTAAGGGAAATGGAACCTCAAAGGAAAAAGATCAGGCATCCTGCAGACAACAAGCAGAGGTACTCAGGAGGATGCATATTATGCGTAAACACAAGTCCATCAGAGGTAGCTGAATCCCATGTCACAGAATAACATAATTTCTTGGTGTCATCCTATGAGAGCTGTGAAGATCCTGAAGACCCATCATGAAGGATGGAAGACATGTTGTCAAAGGACTTGTCCTGAGAAAAAAATCACAGGATGAATGCTAGCCCAGTGCCATGCATGTGAGCCTTGTCACCTGGAAGAGAGCCATGCTGCAGGACTCTCCAGCACCAGGCTCAAGTAGGGCCCTCTTTGGCTCCTTGCTGGCACCTCCTAAGGCTCTTTGTCATGTCCTTGTCTTTTTTCTCACCTGCCCTCTGTGGCCCTTCTCTCTGGCAGGGTTATGGTGGTTGCTGATTGCTGCTGATCATTTCAGACAGACTTTTTTAGCTTACTCAATGTTTGACTCTGCCCCATCCTGGACATGGCTATAAATGATGTTCCTTCTTCACGTCTTGCCCCAGCTTTTGTTCTGTTTTTCTCTCCCTCAGTCTCCTAAGTGCTTGGCATGTGTCTTTCTTCTGCCTGGCATGGGCTCCACAGATATCCAGTGGGCACAGCAGCTAATTAGTGACTGATGCAACAAGGTTTTAAATTTAACCTCATGGGGCAGCCATGCCTTGAATATAAATAAGGTACATACATTTTGGTGAACATGTGGGGTCCTTTGAGAGCACTTTAGAGGAGACCAACCTGCTGTTCAGACCAGGTGTGACCTCTGCAAAAAACTTCTGAAATACTCAGAGGACTTACTGTGTGCTACTCACACACTACTTCAAAAATTTCCATCAGTGCACAACTGCTTGCAGCAGCAGAAGTGCATGAAAATCTGAAAAGCGAAAAATTCACTATGAATCTTTAGAAAGGGATCTACAGGCAAATTTGGAGGAGGTGATCAAGCTTTTATATGGCATTCATTTCTGACCCCCCCTCTGGCCTTATATACTAAAGGAAATTGAGTTTGAACAAAGGGAGTAAAATCAAGGAAAAAATGCTTTTAAAGTGAAGTGATTAACAGTAAATAAAATGAGAAAACAAATCAGAATAAAGTAAGTGCATCAAGATGATCTCAATAATCTCAACACAAAACCAGCTAATCCTTATAAGCGTTAAGAGAGGCTCTTCAGGAAGCAGCTGTCCCTGTGGTTACAAACACACTAGAGTCAATTTAGCATAGAAACTGGAGCTGCTTAAATAGTTTACTTTTGAGACATTACTATCTAATGTTCACATCACAGAGCCAGTTATACAGCTCCCGTCTTAGATTTCCGCTCTCACATAGTAGGTAACCCTTTCCTCTCCTCTGCCAGCAGATTCCAACAGAGGACAGTTTTCAACAGAACAACTCTAATAAACAGGATTTTGACATGTCTTATTAGCCAGAAACTATCTGGGGTAACAGCAAGGGCTCTTTTAGCACAAAATAATTTTTCTTTATGAGGCAACATTAAAATATTTTCCTCAGAGTACAGATTTTAGGGACAGACACATGCATGCATGCACACAGCATTGCTTTCATGGCATAGAGTGAAGTCTAAGAAAGTCCAGGCATTTCCTAGACATCAAACACAAATTGCAAACATCGATAAAGAAGCCACTCCCCAGAGGACTGAGCCTGGAGCTGCAGTTACAGACACAGCAGCAGATGTGCTCTTGGCTCAATGCTTCTCCTGCACAGACCCTGTTTGGGAGCTGGCTGGGAAGCAGAAGACAGGGACAATATAATCAGCAGAGTTTTGACAATGCCTCTTTAAAAGAACTGTATTTGGGGGGACTGGAGAGCCAGTCTTCTCTCAACAGGTTCATTGACCTTAAAGGTGAGATATCCCAGGCTGGTTGTTAAGGTTTGTGAACTTTGCTTACCTGGACTGTGACATCTCCCTCCCCAGGCTTCAAGCAAATCTTCTGCAAGGACTGATTTGGAGCTATCCCAGATTTGAACTTAGCAAGTGGCAGGTTTGGGAAAAGTCCCATTTACATCCACAGAATAAAAAGTATTTGGTGCCTTATAGAGCAGACACTGTACATCTGCAAGCATTTCCCTGAGCCTTCATTTCCCTCCCTCTCCTATGTTTTGTAAGTAAAAATAAAATTGACATGCAAGATGTTTCCTGAAGATTTTGGCATAGTCTTATCTGGATAAAAGGTCTCATAATGACTCTGTTGCCAACTTATAGAAATTTCAACACAAAACTATTCTATAAAAATAGCAGCTTGCCAGGGTTTGTTTATTTTCTTCCCAACCACTGCCTGACATTCCCTCTTGTGCAAACTCAAAAGTAAACGTGTGCAATTTATTATTTCTGTCATCATTCTTCTCCTAAAGAAGGCAACTTACAGTCAGCACTCTATTTTGGAAATAAGCTAGAAGTCAAGCAGTTTGTCTTTTGTACACTTTTAGAGTAGCAAAACTTGCTGGTTATTTCTTTGCTGACTTAGCCTCTGAGCAATGCTGGGCACGCTGCCTGAAGCTCCACAGCTGATTCCAAAGCCTGCTGTACCCCACCAGGAGCAGTACTTGCAGCAGCCTTTTGCAGAAGGAGTGACCTTGGGGCTCCCAAGGGGCTGGGATCTTACTGCCACCCCCTGAGGATGCTGGGCTGGCTGAAGGGCGAGGGGCAGGAGCAGGGGCTGAGCCCCAGAGCTTTGCTCAGGGGTGATGCTTCCTATTGCTGTGCACAGCCCTGCTGATGGCACTGGGCAGCAGGGAGGCACTGTCACCCTGTGCCCCATTTCGAGGGAAAGCAGAGAGAGAACAGACCTGTCATGTTTCCCCCTCCACAGCTGGCTGCCCTTCTTCCCCACATTTTGGAGAAGCAGTGATGGTAATACCACTCCACTACATAATAATAAAAATGTATATACTGTGGAATCCTATGTTCTTGGCCTTGCCTGGCAAGGTATAATCTTTGTCTCTCATCCAGACAGTTTGGAATCTGAGGGTGAACAATTTAGAGGGTGTAGGAAGACCCACTTTTCTATCTTCCATCACAGACTCATTTTGTGAAAAGGAAAAGTTGTCCAGAGCTACAGAGAAGTGCCTAGTTAGCTCCTCCTTTGAAAACCAGACCCTAAACCTTCTGTGCCCAACCTCTCCATCTTCATTTGGTGAAAGAAGCAGAAATGTTGAGAAATGTATTCAAAACTGAGGAGCACTTAGTGATAGGGACAGATGCTCCCAGTAACCTGGGGTTGCTGTCTTGGCATGTCTGATTGCTCTTGGTGGGTCAGGAGCACCCACACTGGTGGAAACTGAGCCCCTGTTGCCACTCTGGCTTTGGGGGGAGGCATGGGGAACCAAGGGCTTTGGCTGGGTGAAGCAAGGGGCTGGAAATGAGCTTCACCCAGGGCTCATGGCAAGGGCAGTCCCAGCAGGAGGAGGCAGGCCCATGGCTTCCTCACTCTAAAGAGGAGGGAAAGAGAAAACTGGGACCCAGTCGCCTGGTATAAACATTAAAGGGATTTTGCATGCTTTTAATTTTTTCCTCAGAGGAAAATTATGCTGCTTTGGGTTGCCATAGTTTCTGGTTTCCCTGGTTACCTCTCAGTATGGAGTAGGGGATGAGAAATGAAGGGACGGAAGGAGGAGCCAAAAAATACAGTAGCCAATTGCAAAGATCCTGAGCAAGGCAGATGACTCCAGCAGGCCTTTTTTCCCGGGAAAAAGAACAAAAAGACAGAATGGATGTTTCTTGGCAAAGACGGTGGCCCTGTTTTGTACCCTTTGATGTTTTATAATTCAAAAGGGGGAGAATATTATGCAACAAAATTAATCACCAGTGAAACCTACAGCCCAGTGTTTAATACTTCCTTAAACTTAGAAGCAAGAGGATCATTGGTGAGAGAACCACGATGCAGAAGAAACCACAGCAATGAGAGTACCTGGGACTATGTGCAGACTGGCCAGCAAGGCCAGGCTGCTGGTAATGCCTTCTGCAATGGACCATTGCAGCCAGGCAGGAGAAAAGTGTTGATGGAACTCTGTGAGGTTATGAACCTCAGGTGAACTCTGATTTCTCTCTGAAGAATTCAGAAACCCCCGACTCACTGACTCCAACAGAACTCCAGCTCCAGAGAGCTCCAGCACAGCACTCCTGGCCTGACCCATCCTGCAGAGCCTCATGCAGATCATCTCCTCACAAAAATCAACAGGAAAATGTGCTAGAAAGGCTTCCTTACACGGCCAAGTCCCCAGTACTTGGTGAAAATCCCATGCTGTTTTCAAGTGGTCAAGCTTTGAGTAAGGACTAAACCAAGCCTACGTAAACCTTCTTTATACAACCACATGTTTCAGTGGTTGCACAAGAAATCCAATCTGACCCCAGTGGCAGGGAGCCAATAATCCTCTCACCTTTCTGTTAATATCCTGTGACTCAGTGATATATGTCAGGCCATTTAAACCCCAGCAGCAGAGTTCAGGTGCTGTGCCAATTATATTGAGTGGATGGGGAGATATGCCAGTTGAACAAGAAATAGGTCAGAGGAACGATTCAGCTAATAAATTATATTAATGAAAAGTTCTTTTGGGAGCTGTTGGGTTTGTAGTTCTGCAGAGGAGACGAGGGTCAGCAGGAGCAAAGAGACCTCAGTAGAGCAATGAATGGGCAACTGAGAAGATGGGAAATTGGATGGACTGAGCACGTCTGGTCTTTGTGGCACTGACCCTGCTATAATGGCACTGAACAGTCTCCAGAGGGCACAGAGGTGCTTGGGCTACCTTGTGCTGGGGGCAAAACTGCTGCCCTAACTGAGCTTCTCTGCCCAGGTCAAAATAGAGTTTCTCATCAAGGCACTTTGCTGGGATTTGGTGTCTAACCAGCACAGCAATATCAGCCTCCAGCCCTGGCAGTGGCTCACTCAGCACTGGGCATCTTTGTACAGCATTCCATTCAACCCATAGAAATATCTACATCCCTGTCCAAAATCTGCTGATGTCAAGTCTTTCCAGTGCTGGGTTTTGAATCAAGCCCAAGTCTGGTGTCTAGATAGAGTTAGCAAAACTGAAATTGTTGCCAGGAACACACAGAATCCTTAGGTATCTTTCATTACCAGCTTACTTTGAAATGATTCCTAAGGGCTACTTTGTTGTGTTCTGATTGGTGAGGTTTGGAAGAGCAGGGGAGAGTTTCTCAGCAGAGTCTTGTGGCTGCATGTGTTCCACCTGTAGATAAAACAAGACAAAACACACCTTTCAAAGGTACTAATGGCAATCTATTGCATGCCAGGGAGAGCAGGATGTTACTGCAAGTTGGGCAAAAACTACAAAAATGAGTAAACAAGGTATCTTTGGAGTTTTGTTTCTGTTAGTAATAACAGAGATAGCTTCAAAATTATGTTGTCATCACTGTAAATGAAGGCATAGAGATTAGGTGTTTTGAAGTTAGATGACTGTTGAGGAGGGCAGCTGGGACTGCACACCTTGGAGCTGTCTCTCTCTCTCTTGTAGGATGGGATAAAGCCTCTCCTGGTGGTGCCTGTTTCGCTCCACCATTTTCAGACAAAGCCCAGCAAACTGATTTCAGTTATCGGACTGCTGAGTGCACTGTGTCAGATGTACAAGGTCCACCTGTACTTTCTGTGATGGCTGTTGACAAAGGAGCGTCCCCTGCCCGCAGAGCTCCTGCTGATTGTGCTCAGGCCTGAAACTCCTCCTGGAGCTAAGGACAAAACTGATGCTGGCTGGAGATGGGCAGGGGAAGGAACACCTCCCTACAGAGAAGACATTTTGGATTTCTGGTTTCTCATTTCTCTCTGCCATGCAGCATCCAGCCCACAGAGTTTATTGCATTTTGTTGGTGAATTTAATTTAGGGCTGATGCTGAGCAAGCCACAGAAACAGGGCGTCCATCAGAGTGCTTATTTTTGTAGTGAGATTTGAAGAAGTAGTTTGAAAAATAATCTCCAGCATTCATGAGATGTTATAAATTGGTTCTTTTATGTATTAGAGAGAGGGCAATAAATGCCAAAGAGGATTTATTGGTTATTGCTGCTCTGATAAAAGGGTCATTAAGAGTTGTAAAAGTCTAAACGATAATGGGGAGATGTTGTAAATGCTGTAAGTGAATAGAATTAAAGAACATGATATACCCATCAGCTAAGGTCACTTCCTAATAGTTTATAACCCTCTTCTGAACACTGAAGAGAAATCTGGGCTTGTCCAGCCAGGCAACTGAAAATTCCCATCAGTCACCCCAAGCTGAGCTCCTGGACCTTCCTAAGCAGTGCCTGACTGACAAGCATCCTGGAAAAGCCCAAGCCTGCAGAGTAAGACTCTACACCATGTGGGACTGTCTCTGAAAGGGCAAGCATGGGGCACAGGGGTGTGTCATATGTGGTACAGCACCAGGGGCTGTTCTGAGAAAGGCACTAAAACAGTTGTGAGAAAGAACAGACTTACATGCCCCAAATCTGCAGCTCTGATGCAGGCAACCTCATCCTCCTCTTTAATGTGAAGGGAGGTTTTTAAAATACCCCAGCAGGCCTGCCAGCTATTTGTTTTTTCTGCCCTGCACACAGCATCTAGCCAATAAGCCCCATCAAAATTTAAATGTGAAAATCATTTTAAAATGAGCACCATCAATTCCCACAGCTTGTTATTAGCAGAGCTGCTGAAAGCATCTGTTATTAAGGTCTTCAGCATGTCCCTTAGGAGCCTTGTTTTCTGTTGTTTATGATTTTGTCAAAATTGAACTGAAATTTTTCATTCTGAATTTCTGTCTCCTGCTGAATTACTGTGGAACATTTCAGGCAGAACAGTACAGCTGTGAGGCTAGAGGAAAAGACATCATTTTATCTGTGTTAAAGTAAGACACTGGTGACTTTTTCTTTGAGGAAGGCTAATTTCTCTGTACTCAGAAGTCTGTCATAACAGCATGATTCCAGTGATCTGCTTTTTTACAATTTCATGGGTAAATTAGGGGAATCTGGTAAATTATGTTCTTTGTCAGTTAAAAAAATCAACATAACCAGTCAAGATGCAGTACATGACTTCTGATTTCCTGGGTGTGCTCCAGTCCAAGGAGGCTATGACCTTACCTGCAGATAAAGGAGAGAATGTCAGTCCAGCAAGGGCTAGATGTCAGATCTAAGGGGAGATAACAATTTTAGATCCCTAATAGCAGCTGTGAATGTAGCCATAAAGAAGAAGTCACCCAGTGTGAATGCAGAGCTGTGAGAGATGTAGGGCCTGATTTATAGAATATAGGTTGGATAAGTTGTGGGAAGAGGGAGAGGAGGTTTACATCAGGGCAAGAAATTGTGGATGGAGATTATGGAGATGGAGATGATGGAGATGGAGATGGAGTCTCTGCAGGAGAGACTGGTGAGTTGGGTGGGCTTCTCTGTAGCACCTAAGGCCCTTGGTTTGTCCTCCCCACACCCTTGTGTGGGTAAAACCCCCTCTCCTACTCCTTGGGAGTGTTATTGCAATTGTCAGGTCAAACATCTGCAGATGGGAAAGGTTGAGGACTCTGCACATCTTCTATTTTGCTGAGCTACTCCAGCAATGCAATCATATGAAAAATCCTGAGTAAGAATACGTAGCTGCCTCCAGAGCAGGGTTTAAAGAGTGTACAGTAATCAAGGGCTGGGCACACTCAGCACAGAGTAAACAAACTGCACATCCTGAGCACCAGGGCAGGAGAAAACATCAGTGGGTGATCATGTGGCCAGAGATAAATGTATCATGTATCATTTGCCACCAGGAAACAAATGTCAGTTGAGTAAGCATCCTAATTCTGGCATTTCTTAGATTTTCAGTGTTTGCCTTTGCAACCTAATCATGCCTTTGGCTTCTGTGATGCACCTGATATCATGGCACACTGCAGACTGTCTCTGACCTAGTAAGTGAGGCACGTCGGATTTATTCCCGGAACAGGGCTGGAGCAGGCACACTGCAGAGCTGCTCTCTGCAGCAGATGAGCTAAGGAGCTTGGCATGTCACCTGGCCTTAATTCCCCCACACCAGGCACAGGCCAGTCAAGGCTCCTTGTGACACCTGATGGAATGCAGAACCTCTATGGAGCCCAGCTTGCTTAGTGACTTGTGTGCTCTGGGAGGCACTGTAAGCACCTTGAAATATCGATTTCACACACGTAAACTAATCTGAAGAGGATTAAAAGATTGGTTGGCATTTGAGCAAACAAGAAGGATAGTTTTTTTCCTAGGGTGTCTATGAGTCATCTTTTATTTGACAAGTCAGACAACCTTCAGATATTAAAATACATCTTGAAAATACTTTTAAACCCTTGACTTATTATAATCCAAAGAGAACTGTTGTTGACTATGCCTGGTTTTAAAACCTTTTCATGTTTTGGTCTGGAGCAAGTACAATGATTCATTTTACAGCTTCACTATAAAATATAAGGAATAAATAATTTCTGAATGTCACATGAAATGGGAAGTTATTCTTTGAATTATTTACAGAATATTCACAAATAAGGAATTTATGTAGAGAAAATAGGGACAACTATGCCTACACACTAGGGAAGAAGTTTGTCAATAAAATAGTATGAACTGTAAATTATAAAGGACTGTAAACAACACTTTTAAAACAGGTAACAGTATCAGGGGGTTCTCAGACATAGATCTTCAAGCAGTTGACTAATTATGACATTAGTCAGAAAAAATTGGACAAGTCCCAGCCCAGCAAATTATCAGCATCCTCAGAGAGGATAACCTCATTTCCAGGGCACCACTGAGAACAGACAAACAAGTTGGTTCAGTTTTCCATTTAATTTTTGTTTTCTTGTTTTGTAAATTGTATGCTGTTGTTTTGGTTTTCAGTGGTTATGGTTAAGTTACAAGCAGCATGACTGTAACTTCATCCAAGAGAATGATTGTGGATTTATTTACAAGATATTAATTTACACTTGTGTAACTGAGTAGAAAATTCTCCTCCAACCTGTATGTTCTCACCTGGCATTCTTCCTGTTTGCTTGCTTTTAATTACTTCTAATATGCATACTAATGCTCTTAATAACTTGGCTCATGCAATCTACATCTGCAGTGGGCTTTTAATTTACAGCTTGAATGGTATTGTTTTCATTTTCTCTTTCCAATAACAAAGCAGCTACTGATGCTTCAGATGTGATCAGAGGATTTAAACATTCCTTTGGTATGCAATGGGTTGCTTGTTGCTACTCCAGTACCTTTCTTGGAGCAAGCTGGGACACACACAGGACAATCCTGCACTTGCACTGGCCAGGACTTCATCCCCTGACAAGTCCTGAGCATCCTTCTGCACAAAGGAACCCTGTTCCTGTTCTCTTCACTACTTACCCCTGCATGCCTTTCCTTTTCCACATTTAAAACAATCTCACAGCCTTCACAGGAAGCCATGAGCCACTGTACCCCAAAGCCTGGCTGTGATGGCTGTTTCTCCAGGTGGCAGTCTGGCTTTCACAACTGACAGCACAGCAGGAGCCTCCCAGGCACTAACAAACCTCACATCCGGGACGGGCTTGTCATGAGTGTAAGATAATGGGGACACATTTGCTTTCGTGGTTTCAAGTCTTTTCAAGTTTCTATCTAATCATGAAGGTTGGGAATTTGTTTGCATTTTTATTTTTTTTTAAACAAAAGGCAAATCAAAAATATAACTGAGATTATTCACCAGGCACGTGGCTTCTGGAATGCGAGTGAAAAGCAAAACATAAAATGAATATAATGCTTTAGAAGTCAAGAGAGGCAGAACCACTGCAAAGAATAATTTCTGGATTACTTTCATTGTGTTACACAATAAATAATTAATAAAAGTAAATAAATTCTGAGGTCACACAGCAAATAATGATTGTGATAGATAATCTACACTAAAAAGTTGTAGGCTTGGTCCAGGTTTTTAAACATAAATTAGTTTTCTGAGAAACAATGTTTTATATACATGCACTTTAAAAGCTCTTTAACTCTGCTGTACTATATGGAGTAAATAAAAATCAACCTCTGTATTTACATACACTAAATGTGCATAGTAATGTGTTTTGAGAGTTAATAATGCATGAAGGGTGCTCAGGGTAGAGGTGGAAGCTTGGCCTCTCGTTGCTGAAAACTTCTGAGATGCAAAGGGGGTCATGCAGATTTAACTGTTACCTGAGAGCTTTTTCTGGGGTTTGTTGGTTTGTTGTTTGAAAACAATTTTTAAAAAAAGTTTTATACAAAGCAACGCAAGAGAAAGGTTTCAAGTGAAACAAATACCATCTTAAAGAAAAATTATTTTATTATTACAATTTTACAATTTTATATTTATTTTATTACAATTTTATATTTATTTACATTTTATATGAAATAAAATATATTCTAATAAAAAAAATAAAACTCTTAAACTACTGACTGGATGTTCACAGAAGCTTTGTGGAATTCTTCATCACTAACATACCAAACAATCTACACTGTGCAATCTCCTTTGTCCCCTATGTTCCCCCTATGTATCCTTGACCACCAGTCTGTGCTTCCTGGTGTTAAATCCTTTTCTCTCTTTCTAAGCCCCGCAGTTGTGCTCCTCGGGCACAATTCATGTGGTTCCTCACACCTCTCTCAGAATGGGGTGAATGGTCCCCAGGAGACCCCCCTGTCTCTCCATTTGCTCAGCTGGAGCTGGGATGATGAGCTGGAGCAGCACACAGGCACTCAGGACAGGTGAGAGGAATCCCACCTCTCTTCCCAGTAACTCTCATTTCCTGGTTTTCCCAGGATTAAATAGTGCTGAATTGCTTGGCCCCAGAGGAAAAAGGAGAAATCTGATTCCAATGGGAGCTGTTGATGAAAAGCATTTAGGCAGAGCTTTAAAAGGGAGGCAGAAATACTCACTTGTGTCTCACTTCAAGTGACACACATCAATAAAGCAGTGTAAAAACAAAGGGATCTGCTGACCTTCAGAGCAGAGCTTCCCTGGGAAACAAATCTTGTGATTTGGCTCAGGTATGTCAGGAGTCATTAAATCAGGAAATTACAAAACTGAAGGCTGGTGCTATTGGGAATCAGAAGGGAGCACAAAAATGGATGAATTCTGTACTGATCAATTTAATAAAAAATAGTGGAAGTTTGAGAGCTGACAGGTGATCAAATAAGACCAAAGTTCTCCCACAATGGCTGGCATCAGATGGGAAATGGTGTTTGCTAGGTGGGAAAGGCTGCCCTGCCCTTCTCCACCACGAGCCTGTTTGTGGACAAATACATTAATTCAAGGTCCCAAATGACTTCAGTATTTCAGGCTACTAGCCTGCTCAACTCCCATTGAAGCCTTGTTTATCAATGCTAACAGCCTATTTCGCAAGGCAGGCCTTTATTTTGGCTGACATTCTGTATTCCAAAAGGTTGATGTAACACGGGTCACAAATGTCCGGTGACAAATCTCTTCCATCCTCTCTAATTTCCATGTGAAATCAACTTGCATGTAGCCCAGATTATATACAGCCAAGCAAGGAGACGGTGTCTTGGCACAAGCACGTTTAAATCCCCCAGGTGCAAGGAAGGAGAAACAAAGATTCATTACAGTAATAAAGTTTCAGCCTTCTAGGGATGAGGTCAAATGAGAGCAGCAGAGCACTGGCTACCAGGAGAGCAGATCTTATGTCCATGGGAGCCATCAATAAACCTTCCAACACGTGTCTGTCGAGTAGGGTCCATTGAGGGAAAATATCTACCTTATCACTGAACATTTCACAGGGCAAGAAATGTTCATTGGGCAGTGTTGCACAACTAGGATTTTTTTGTTTTCTGTCTAAATTTGCTTTCCTAGCTTATTTACCTTTGAATGTGGTCATTCAAAGTAGTGAGTTCTGTCAATTTGTATGTTTAGTCCAATGGAAAAACACTGCACTATTTTGACACTTAGCAATTTTGTATTTACTGAGAATCCTTTCTTTGTAATGATGGAAATTCAGTGTTTAGGGTAGGAATTGTTCATTTGAATCAAGTCTGGAAACTGCAAGGATGCACACCAGAATGCTGCCCACTTCTTTAGAGTCAATTAAAATGTGCATTCTCCTTAATACACTACTACATATTAGTATGGTTTTTACAGACTAAAAGCTGCTGCTGAAAATGATAATGCAAACTGGAAAGTACAACTAATATCTAGGTTGCAGCATGCTGCAATTCCTGAGAAACAGGAGCCTCCTGGGAGCAGTGTAGGTGGTATTCACTCACTTTGGAGCCCCAATGTTTATACCAAATTGCATTTCCCTGCCACTGTGCATGCCAGAGCCTGCCTTAATTTAGACTCTGCCCTCATAAGACCCTGATCTCCCTCCACTGCTCCCTGCTGAGGCACGAGCAGCAGCCAGAATCTCCCAGGACAGGTCTCCAGAGCCTCTTGCCCCTCCACTCAGTTCAGCAGAATTTCATGACATATACATTAACATGGATTTAATTTGGTACTTCTCCAAATGTCAGCTGCAAAAACGGGGCTGAGGAGGAGGAGGGAAGAAAATTCCACAAGCAAGTGTGCTACCTGCAGGCCAGTAGTTCCATTAACTTTTCCAGGAAAAGGCAGGCACTCTTGTTTCTAGCAGTCTATCAGTTTTCTCCCTATATATATATGTACTCTTTGCCTAGGTCATAAAGTGTCTAAATGAAAATTTATTGCAGGGAGTGGCTATTGATTTGCAATCCTGCACATCTGGAAGACATGATCCTAAAAGAATGTCCATTCTTTGAACTAATGAAAATTTAAACTCTAGTATAAAATAAATTGTTTCAGGATAAAATTAACTGCCATTTTGAATGAACACCTTCGAGGCTTGGGTTATTTTATAGCTAAATCCTGTTTACAAAATATACCAGAGAAGTTTCAGTGATATTTGTGGGGCTGATTGAATTCAGTGAAGCCACACTGGAGATTTAGAGCAGTTAATTACACCCTCCCAAGTATATTGCAGAGAATGGTTACATGACAGCTGCTTCTCAGGCTCCCTGATGTCAATGGGATGGATTCTACAGTAGTCTCTCTTAAGATCAAGAATTTTTTCTGTGAATGAAACAAGCTAGTCTATGACCAAGCAGTTAAAGTAAACTCCCTCTCTGGGAGGGAATCCAGGTTTCTCCCTCTGTCACTTTGTGTTTCATTCAGTCATATCTCTGCCAAAACCAGGGAGTTCAAGGACTAAGCGTAAATTTCCTGTCAATTCCTGTCCAAGTCCTTGCTGCTGACATCCTGACTCACTGAAGAGGAAGATATTATCTACCTCTGTCAACAAACATTCTTCTTGCAATTCCTAGGGCAGGACTAACTCTTCACCTGTAAGGTCAGAGCTACGTAAAGTTGGGAAGGATATTTAACAAATTACTCTGACATGATGTACACAGGAAAAACAATGCAGTCAGCTAAGGCCAGCCACAAAACCTGGTTTCCTCACATTCTCCCATCACAAAAACCATATAAACATTTGGCACTTTCACTAGCACTATGCACCAACATGTTGACTCTTTGCTCATCTGAAGATAAATTACATAAATTAATTTCACCGTAAGCTTCTTAGTGATAGATCTTGTATCTACCTACCATCCAGGCTGTCTGTTTTATATGTGCAGATTGCACTTGCATTAACTCAAAACAAGCAAAGAATCTGCCTTTGTTTAGAGAGTCATAGAATACTCTGAGGTGTAATGGACTTAAGATCCAACTCTTGAGTAAATGACTCATCGGGGGGATTGAACCCACAACCTTGGTGTCATTATTGTTATTAATATTATTGTTATTATTTGTGTACTGTGCTCTAAGCAACTGAACTAATATCAGAAAGATGACTGTATTCCAACCAAATATCAAATTTAGCCACCTTTTGCTTGAGCAAAGCCATCACTTACTTTCCCTCCCTCCACCTGCCAATGCATATCTTTTCTTGTGTAAGTATTGCAATAAGGTATTACAGTAACAGTCACTATAACACTGGTAATGATATCACTAATAATAATTATCTTGAACTAATATAGTGCCTTTCTTCTGGGGATCACACTGTGCTTTAAAATCATCAATGTGTGCATTAGATTTGTTACCCCAACTTATAAAAATGCATCTGTCAAGAAGATGAAGAATCAGTCTGCAAACAAGCTAGTGATACTCTAGTAACACTATGAAACTTGACAAGTGGAGTATATTATTCCACTTCTTCAGACATCTCAGTTTTATCACTGGATCTATCTCTCATCTTCATTAATTACTATTGAAATTGCAGGCAGTAATCCATTAACCATAGAACAAGCAGGAAACAGAGTATTCAAAGGATGATGAATCAGTGCTTAACTAGCCAAAACATGACAAGCAAAGCTTGCTGCCGTCACTGGTGATTCCCCAAGAAAAGCATTTATGTAACTGTACAGTTATACATAATTACACAATGATAGGTGTCCTACTTACACACTAGGTCTGTTTGTTCCCTGCAATTTTCATAGTGCCCAATGTCTCATAAAAGCAGTTATTCAGACTGATACAGGTGACAGTAAAATTAATAATTTCAAATGGTAGGTTCAACTCAGACAACTCCAGGCTTGGAGAGCATCAGTTCTGGAAATGAACTTAAAGCCTGGCAATGCTGGCTGGGATTGAAGAAAAGCTCAGGAAACAGAACTGGCCTTCCTAGAGGAATCACACTTCTCTGTAACAAACTGCCTGGTTTATGTTTCCTCCTTGGAAAATTACAGCTGGGATTATTGGAGCTGCTTCAGAGTCAAGAATCTGTATCCCAGATGGAAGTTGCATCCTACTTCCAAGTATAGTCCCATTCACTTCTTTTCCTGCTGCCCAGGAAATCCTAGCAGACAAGCAGTAGCTTGCTAATAGCTCACCTGCCTGGTTGGAGTGAGTTTTGCCTCTGCTGGAGTCTGTTTCTGCTCACTCCAGTGAAAAGCAGCACCATCTGCAGAGGGCTGCTTCAGCCCAAGATGTTTTAATAACACTAGAGAAGGGATCTTGTGTCTGCTTAGTGTTTGGGCTATGACTTGTATTACTGATTTATAATCTTCAAGTATCAGGCCAAATTGCTTCCTGCTTAAAGTTGGAAACCCATCAAAAGCAGTGATATCTCCCTTTCTTCTGCCAGCTGTAACATGGTCAGACAAGAATGTGGGGCTAAGACTGCTGGTTGCTATGTTGGGATGGGAGATGTGCCTGACTAGCGTGCATTAAGACACACTAAAGATCACATTGCTCCACTTCTCTGAAAAAATACTTATATCAAAAATACTTATATTCCAAGAGCAATTTCCTAGATGTAATCAGTCATGCTTACTGATGTCAGTGCCAGGGATGGGGTTTCAGTGACTCCAGTCATGCTAGGCCTGCCCTTCAGGGACAACACAGTGCCTGAAAAGAGACCTGAATCCTGGTGCTTGTTTTGCACCAGCTGAAGTGTTTGCTAAGTCCACATCATCAGCACCTGTGTGATGACACCAACTCTGTCATCACTCAAGGAGTGTTACTGGGATGTCACAGGAAGCTGGGGAATGCCCTGCTCCTGGGAAAGCAGCTGATGAATGGTAAAGGTGCTACATGGGAAGGCAGGGGATGAGACTGCCTTTCCATGTTGGCAGGGCAGCTCTGTGGGGACCAGCACCTTCACCCTCAGAAATGCAGCCCAAACAGCTGGGCACCAGAGACAAAAGAGCCTCCAGACTCTGAAATCTGCAGGAGACTTTTCAAAAACCAAATGGTATCAAACCCAGGAAGAGGGAGAAAGGGGAAACACTCCTTTGACCAATCATGGAGAAAACAAGTATGGTCTGACCCAGCAGAAATGACACTGAAATCAAAGATGTGGGCTGCAAGGGTTGTCGTCATTAGCAATAAAAAAAACCAAATTGCAGTTTAGTAAGAGCTGACCAATATACTAGGTGGCAAAGTGTGAGTCAAAGCAAGTGCAGAGCTGTGAGTCATCCACCTCAAAGGGCTTTATCCTTGGATAAAAGTCAAAGAGACAGCTCAGGCAGCAAAAAGGAGTGTAGGAGAGGACAGAGACGTTAGCAGAGCAGTGGGCTTCCTCACAGAGCAGTGGAGGGCAAGGCAGCTATTGGCCAGTTATGCTCCCTTACTGTTATTTCTGGCCAGGTACACAAAACTCTGCATGTTTCACAACTACACAGGTCAGCCTCCTGCTCTGGGGAACTTCACCTGCAGCACAAACAAGAACTAGATCAAGAGCAGAAAGAGGGAAGTGGTACAGAAAGCAAGTCACATCACTAAGGGTGTGTGTTGGTGTGTGTGTATGTTGAAATGAACAAACATTTATCAAGATTTTTCTCCTGTAGTCCATTTACTGTGACTTTATTACTGATACAAGTGCAGGCACTTGAGCTGAAGGAGCAATACAGCAATTAGTCTGCTGACATGGCTTGGTCTTATGAAGTAAGATGAAAAGCAAGAAACTAACAGAGAAAATTACAGGTCAGATAAAGGCAACTTTGATAAGGATCAATGCCATTTAAGAGGGTGAAAACACAAAGAAGTTCTTTCAGGTGGGATGGAGAGAGAAAAAAAGGATAGAGAAGATGATGAGATGGTTAGAAGGCCATAGAAGAGAAAGTAGAGGATGACACACTGTTGAGCATCACACACATCTAAACACAGTGACATGAGTCAGTTCTAGATTACAGGGAAACACAAGCAGTGACAGGAAGAAGCAAAGAAAATGAATATGCAGCATCTCATGCTGCTCAAGGACAGTAAATACAAGAGGCAGGGTAGAAAGATTAGGAAAATGGCCATGGCAATCACATCTATAGTGTCTTATAGGGCGCTGCTTAAAGAAATTCCAAAGGTCTCAGGAGAAATCAAACCATAGATTTACCATCAGAGGATTGAAGCTAAGAGAGAATGGAGCCAAAGCAAGTTTCCATGTCCCCAGCTCAGCTTCAGAGTGCAAATCTAAATCAGCTCCCTTGATTTAATGTGTGTTTTCCATGTTTTACAATACAGGAGATGACAACAGAACCTGGCTCACTTATATCCTAGGCAAGGCAGGCAGGAGCTGAAGCAATTGAAACCAGTGGAAGCTGTGCTGAAATAAGATAGGAAAAGAATTAAATAGGTGGGGGAAATCCCAAAGGTTTTACATATTTTGTGCAACTTAATCTTAGGACTTCTTAGGTCCAGTTTTAAGTAGTGCTTCCATATTATCATTATCCCTCAATATCCCCCCACTTATTTCCTTGCAGTCCCCATATCAGGTGGGAGAGCACACCTTTCCAACTTTAAACATAATTTTGGTCCCACAAACACTTTTGTAGTCACTACTTTTTTACACTTTGGTAGAAGATATAGAGCTTTGGGGAAGGAATAATCTGAAATAATTAAAATAAGTAAAACCTCTGGATACTGACGATCCAGAACCATAAATTAGCAGCCTGAAAATTAACCCTACAAAAGGCTGAAATCAGGAGAACACGTGAAATATCTACAATTGTTACCTAATTTTTGAAACATTACAGATATTTTTAGGCATGGGATCTTTAACATACAAAAATATAACCTGGCTTGTTTACAAAATAAACAACTACATATTTTTAAAAATTTTGTGTAATGACAAACATGCCCAGTATTAATGCATTATAGTGACTTCTGTGTCTGTCTCCTGACAACAATCTCTAGAGGAGAGAAAGAATGATTGTTAAACTGGAAAGCATCAGTATGATGAACTTATAAACAAAAAGGAAAGTTATGTCTGCAGAGCTTAGAAACAATATGTAAACAGAAAACAAATGTCACCATGCAGATACATGATGTATGTTTGTACAGAGAAAGCTTGGAAAAAGAACACAATATCCCTGTATTTATTCATTGTAATGTATTACAGCACAATATTTAGGGCATATAATAGGCTGTCAAATGAAATAACTTTCATATAATATAAGCTACAGAAAGCATTTTAGAGATTGAAGTGCAACCATAATAACATTTTCAACATTACCTTAACAATCATTTCAGCATATTCATTCTGGGAGAAAGAAACTTGCATGAAAAATTATTTTTTATTCTCCCACCTTCAAACGTGCATTTTTTTCTTAGCAAAAATTAAAATCAAGTGAGCAGGCTGGATTTTTCACTTCTCTGCTAACTATACAGTTATCCATGTAAATAACTTGATGTACATTTATAATTTTACTGAAATCAATGTGTGGGATGATCCATCTTGGAGCATCAGTAGAAAACTGAAGTTGCACAATAAATGCAACAAAGTAGATTATAAAACAGCAGGTGCAAAAAGGCTTAAGAAAAAAGAACATCTAGAGCACAACTGAGTAATTGTTTATTTTATGTCTGTCCATGTACTGATGGTCTGAGCACAACTATTTACAAGAGCCACTGTTCTTTTTCACTGTAATAATTATTGTTGCTTATTCCAGTAACTTCAAAACCCCTAAACTAACTAACAAACAAAACCCCCAGATCAAACACGATGTATTAGAAATGCAATGGATGATTTGTGGATCATTAAAAACGCATGCAACTCCTTTCCCTATCCAATAACTCAACAACTGCAGAAGTATTTTAGATTTTATTAAAAAATCCAGGAAACTTATAAGTCTCATTTTACACTCCACCAGGACACACATATTGGTTTAGCTTTTCCTTGCAGCTGCTGGACAAGCAATCAGTTTTCCAGCAGCTGATGGGCTGCGGGTCAGGAGACATGCAGCCTCCAAGGGGCAATTCCAATCAGCCTCTTCCACAGAAGAGTTACCAGTTCTGTAACCACAGAATCATGAGGTTTGGAAAGGCCTCTGAGATCATCAATACCAATGTCTGACCCAACACCACCAGGTCAACCAGACCCGGGCACAAAGTGCCAGTTCCTTAAACACCTCCGGGGACAGTGACTCCACCACCTCCCTGGGCTGCGCATTCTAATGTCTAATCACCCTGTGAAAAAATTCCTCCTGATGTCCAACCTAAACCTTCCCTGGCACAGCTTGAGGCCGTGTCCTCTCGTCCTGCTCTGGCTGCTCGGGAAGAGAGACGGACGCTCCCCTGGCTACCAGCTCCTTTCAGGCGACCGCAGAGAGCCATAGGGTCACCCCAGTGTGCCAGCCCGATCCGGGCCCTGCCAGCGGGGCTGGCAGCGGGAGCGGCCCGGGAGCTGCGACTGGGGCGGCGGAGCGCGGGGCTGCCACACGGGAGGGAGCCCTGACTGCCCGCAGCGCCCCGGTATCCCGCTGTGCCCCGCTATCCCGCTGTGCCCCGCTATCCCGCTGTGCCCCGCTATCCCGCTGTAGCCCCGTACATACACTGCGCCCCGTACATACACTGCGCCCCGGTACTCCCGCTGTAACCCCGTACTCCCGCCGCGCCCCGGTACGCCGCCGCTGGGCTCCGGCCGCCCCCCGCGCTCCGCAGCCGCAGTTCCGGCGGCGGGAGGAAGCGCGGGGCCGCTCCGCTGCGCTCCGCTCGGCTCCGCTCGGCTCGCCGGGGGATGCGGGAGCGCTCCCGCCCCCGCGGCCGGCGGGAGGCGGGTGGCGGCGGCGGCGCGGGCGGGGCGGACGAGTCGCCCCGCGGAGAGCGGCGGGGGGACGCGGCGGCGGGCGGCGGGCACGGGCCGGCCATGGAGGAAGGTGAGGGGCGGCTCCTCAGGCCGCGGAGCCGGGGCCGGGCGGAGGGGGTCGGGCACAGGCCGCTGGTCAGGCCGGCGGTGCGGCCGCCCCCCGCGCTGTGTGCCGGGGCCGTGCCGGGGCCGCCGCGCACGGACGGAGGTGATACACCGGGTGAGGCACACGGGCGGCCTTTGGGGCCCAGCCCGCCCCGGCCGCCCCTCGGGCCCAGCCCAGCCCGTGCTTTGCAGCCCGAGCGGAGGCCGGGCCGTCTCCAGGGGACGTGGGGTCTTCTCTGCCCTCGCCTGGCATGGTGTGTGGGCAGAGCGCCCGGGGCAGCATCTGTGGGCTCCGTGCATGTCTCCGTGACTGTACTTTCTCTTTGGCATCCTTCCGTATGTTTTAGTCAGTCCTCCCTCTCGTTAAGTATTCGAGAGCATCCAAAAGAGGGCTACGAAGGTGGCCAAGGGCCTTGAGGGGAAGCTGGATGAGGAGCGGCTGAAGTCATTTGGTTTGTTCAGCCTGGAGAAGACTGACTGAGACCTTATCGGAGCCTGCAGCTTGGTCAGGAGAGGAAGAGCAGGGACAGATCCTGATCTGTTCCCGGTGGTGACCAGTGGCAGGACCTAGAGCTGTGTATGGCGGGTTAGGGTGGCATTTGGAGGAGGCTCTTCACTTAAAGGGTGGTTTGGCACTGGAACAGGCTCCCAAGGGAAGTGGATGCAGCACCGAGCCTGACAGAGTTCAAGAAGCGCTTTGACAGTGTTCTCAGGCACATGGTGTGATTATTGAGGTGTCCTGTGCAGGGCCAAGAACTGGAGTTGGATCATCCCTGTGGGTCCCTTCCAACTCAGGATATTCTGTGTTTCTGTTTCACTTTTAGCCCCTACGCAAGTGTTTTTCTCCATGTCTTTTCAGTGCAAACCCCCTTCGTAGGGAATAGGAGATGGTGTTTAGTTTTCTTGGAGAAATCAGCAGAAACAAAACTGTTAATAAGCACCCAGAAAAATACAGGAGCAAAACAAGCATATGCAAATCTGTCCCATGGCATATATTCCAGCATCCTCAGCAGGGGTACTTTCTGAGTTGCACATGGTTTCTGTATGTTTGGGAGTCTCCAGTTGATTGTCCTCCACAACTGCATCCGTCTTCTTATCAATCTGTGCAAACTCTTGGTTTACAGAACATTCTTTGGGTAGGAGTGTTCTGTGTGAAGGTGATGTGCAATGAGCTGGTTCTTTTTAGCCTGACTCACTAGGTCTGTTTGAGAACTTTTTGTATTAGAAAAGGTGAATCACTGCTCATTATTCAGTGTGGTTGTGCACTTCACTAACTAATAGACGTCTGGCATGTTTCTGTTGGTCATCCTCTTCTAGGCTGAGGCATCTTCAATTTGCTTCCCCATTCCTTGTGTGGGAGCTATGTATGACTTAAATCACCCTCATGGTCCTTCTCTGAAAGTTTCCCAGCTCTATCTTACCCTTCTTTAGATGAAAGGACTACAGACAGTGCTCAATTGATTAGGAAAGTAGATTACTATAGTGGCACAAAGTAGGAATGAGTTATGTTTTTCTCAAGCAGAAACACAAAAATAAGTGGAATGCATGTTTTCTGAAAGAGGACTTATTTCAACTGGGGTCTTACAGGGAGCTGAAAACCAGATGAAAAATTATGTGCTGGATGGAGAGACTATGTCATCAGTTCAAAATTCTAGAGAATTCTTAGTTGTTACCTTGTTTGACTTTCATTTCACTCTGTGTGAAGTATTCAGTGAAGTGAAAATAGCATTTGTTTGTAGCAGCAGCAAGAATCAGAAGTAACACACTCACATCTTTGTGTTATTGCTTTGGGGGGGAATATGTTGTGCAGTCTTCAAAACAGAGATGAAGATAATTTGCTGATTGAGATGTTTTTGTTTCAGAAGTAGAATTTTAAATTGTTAATTCTCTGGGAGCTTTCTGTAACTGCTGTTAATGCTATACTTGATAAGTTTGTTGCACTTCTGCTATGGTTCACTTCTCTGCCAGAGAAGCAAAGGCCTTTTCCTCCAGTGTTCTCAGTGCTGTTGCTTTGGTTATAACTAGAATGACAGGGGCACTCAGTTGTCCTTCCAAGCACATATGTGCCCACTTTAGTGATCTAGGGTTTTCTCCCTGTGTTTTATTTTGCATGATACAGATGATTTTTAACTGAAGTGCTTGGTGTTTGCATTGCTGATAAACTTCCCGTATACATGTCATGAAGAGATGCTGGTATGCATTTTATTTTGGATTGACATGATGATAAATGATACTGAACACTCTGTACCTTGTGTTATTTAGAATATTTACAGTTCTTTTCTTGTTTAAGAAGGTAGACATTTTCTCTTCATTCCATGAAAAATGTTACCATTGAGATCTTGGTTTGTTCAGAAAGATTTATAAATTGCTCTGTTGACACACTGGTGTCCTGGTCCAGGCAGACATTCCTTTAACCATTTTTATTTCTATCTCTAGTTTCTAATTTTTAGATCTAATAGCTGGGAATGAAAAATAGAGTTGAAGTAATATACAACCAGAGTACTTAAAAGCTTTATTGTGAGGTGTGAAGATTGACACTTCAAGTTTAAGGTTGGATGGGTTTATGAAAGAGCTGTTTTAAGTCCAGAGGAAAATTGGTGGCTGCAAAATTTCAAGCAATGTTGGACACAGGTCAAACAGAGGAGGTAAAAAATCTGGAGAGTGAATTACAGTTAAAACTTTTCATTACACTTCCAGAATGACATAAATATTGTGGGGTATCTTTAATATAGGAATTATAAGATACGTTTGCAGTGAGTCTTTTTGCATGTAGATTTGCAGTCTGTGAATTATCCTCATTGCCTTTCAGACTATAAAATAAGTGGAGCAGGACTTCAAACTGCTGCTGCACACAAAAAAACTTAACAAGAGCCCTTGTTCTTGTGATGTGATCTATGTGGCTGAGCAGACTGGGCTTTTTAATTATATATTAGGCTAAATATTGGTAAATCTGCTTAGTTCCAGTATATCCAAAAGCAGGAAAAAGTGATAGTAAATTTGCTTTATAAAAGCCTTTGCCATATAAATAATAGGCATCTCAATTTAAAAGTATTGGATTAGCCCAGCTTATGTATTGCACTGGTATAGCAGCATAAAACCAGGATGAGAGTAGAATGGAATTGGCACCAGTTTCTCCTGGTGTCTGTATCAGCTTATCTAAACTCCTGATTTCCTTCATTTGTGTTCACCAAATGGAATAAACCAGTTAGCTTCCAGTTTGGATTTGGCTTATCCCAGAGTGTGACCTCAAGAAAATACTCTTATTTTTCCTAAGGAATAACATAATAATTTATTCCTGTAGTGTTATATTGTTGTATTAGTTGAGCATATGACATACTTTAGTTAAGGCTTTGTCAAATACATCTTTCATGGGATTGAATCAGTAGCAGTAACTGGCTGCTACCTGCTGCTGGGTGGATTTCCCAGTGTGATTTTAGGTATTGTGTTGCAATAACTTAAAAAAAAATGTCTTCAGGGGCAGCTGACCTTCGACAGAGAAAGAAACAAAACTGCACAGAATCTGACAAAATGGCTCCAGAGGAGAGAAACAAAGAAAATCCAAAGCTGGGAAAGTCGCCAAAATGTAAGCTACAGAATTTTTAGCTGACTTTTGATTGTTTTTTTCATTATTCTCTTACATTTTATGGGAAGATATTTGTAGCACAGTAATTCATAACAGACTCACTTTGAATTAGGTTTTTGAATATTTCAAGAGAAAACAGGCATGCACATTAGAGTTCTTTAATAATGACATTTTATGTATTGGAGAGTGAAATGGTAGTCTTGGACTGTTTCAGGCTTGGGGAAGGGAGGTAGAGGCAGGGGAGTTAAGAAATTTACTGTTAACTATTTGCATACAAATAAATATTTTTATGGCTCCTGGAAAGATCATCTGGTTGGAAGCTGATACATATTAAGTAATGGTACTGAAACAAGAACAGACAAAAAGTCCTTACAGCTTTTCAAGAAACAGAACTAAAACTGAACTAAACAGAACTAAACTGAACAGAACTAAATTAGGTATAATTTTAGGCAAATGCTCACCAAGCTACCAAAAGATTTTATGTTAAAAGTACATACTGACTTGAGGGAGCTACAGATGAAGTAGGCATCCTTTGAGTGAGTTTGGTAAAATTCAGATTTGTTCGTTCCTATTTTCAAAAACAGAATGGAAAATAGAATGTCTCCGAAAATATGTTAGATGTGTTATGCCACCTGTCTGTTAATGTCTTTAAGAAGTTTGTGGTGTCTGGGTGGAATCTAGAGTTGCTCTGTTTATCTGGAAGAGGCCTTTTTGAAGCTTCTTGGAATTCATTTGAAAACAAAGCTTGCTGGAGTAAATTTTCAGTGTAGTGTGTGGGTATTTTGTCTCAAGGACCTGTGAAGCAATGATAACAACTGAGAAAGAAAAGTACAAGGCAGGAGTAACAAAACAGTTTTCAATGTATCTGTGCTGCTGATGGTGTGATAGTTCTCATGCCATTAAGTTTTCTTGTTGTTCACAAATAACAATCACGTGTGGGAGGTACTGTTTGTTTGTCAGTCCTCTGGACTATTTCAGTTTTTCCACTGTTCATTTTCAGATATGTTAATCCAGCGTTTTGCAAAGCTTTTCTTTGGCTGTCTGGCAGCAGTCACCAGTGGAATGATGTATGCTGTGTACCTCTCAACATATCATGAGCGGAAATTCTGGTTTTCCAGCAGGCAGGTAAAGATAAACTACTGCAACAAAAGCCAGATTGTGTCCTTGAAATCAAATCTGATCCATGTCATGTTGAAACTACTTGCAGAATCCTGTGTTCTTCTACTGAGGCCTCTGTCTTTGAAACTGCTTCTTTTTTTTTTTTTTTGTCTTCTTTCTTTTCTTTTTTTTTTTTTTTTTTTTTTTGTCCTCCTGCTAACAGTTGTCATGGCTTTTCATGCTTTGGTATGTTTTTCCATGCTACCCTGTATCTTTAAAACACCTTTGTAAAATATGAAAAAATAACTGAAGCATACTGGGATTGCAGAAGCTAATCAACAGGAATATGTGTTGGGCTTTTGGGGGTGGGTTTTTTGTGTTTATTTTGTGATTTTGGGGTCAGGTTATGTTTTTTGGTTGGTTGGTTGTTGGTTTGGTTTTGTTTTCTTAAGAACTCCATTATTAAGTGAAGTATAGAAAGTTGAATGAAATTCAGGTTTGTGAATATGAAAAGATCCTGTGGATTTTGTGCTGACTTACAATGTGGATTTGAGTTACTCTGCTTCCAAGCATGTTTGCTAAGTTACAGAGAGCCTCATGTACCTCATGGAAATGCTGTGAAGATTAATGTTTTGTGGAATATTTTGAAAATGTACAGTGAAGTCATAACCACATACCATGTTACAAAACTGGTCTATCTGAAAATATGTTGTCTTCTCTGGAAAGATATTGCAGAAGATTAATTTTTCTTTTTTTTTTTCTAGGAACTTGAACGAGAAATTACATTTCAGGGTGACAGTGCCATTTATTACTCATTCTATAAAGAACTGCTAAAGGCTCCTTCCTTTGAAAGAGGTACGAAACTAATTTGTTTTATTAACTTTGAAAAGTCCTGTTCTCTTTGGAGATAGTAAAAAACTACAGACTGGGGAGACTAATTTTATTCTCTTATGTAGGTGTATTGGCCAGATTAATCAAAAACTGAATGCTGTCCTAACTTTTCAATGCATTTTTGAAAACAGTATTTAACTATCCTGTATGCCAACAGATTGCCTTTAATCAATACTCTGGGATAGGGTAATATTACTCTTGTGATGTCCTGTATCAAAGTTATCATTGGGTTTGCCTGTGTCACAATAGTGGATCTTCTGCCATGTAAATATAATTTATGTTGAATTTGGGAATGAGGAGTGAAAATTACTGTTTTCCATCCTCTGTCAGAAGAGAGAGCAGTTTCTGTCACAAGCTGATCTGCTCTGTCCTGTCCCTGCCAGAAGTTTTTACTCTTATCAGCTGTGATGAGTAGATGCTGATGAGCACTGAGCATAGGGGACAGAAAGCAACAGGAAGGAGAACAGACTGAGTGACAATGATCTCCTTCCTTTGTGCTCCTGCTCTTTATCCAGCACTGGCTCTGGGGCTTGCTGGCCCTGGGTCCCTAAACCAAAAGGAAACTAAAGCAGTGAAAAGAAGAAGGAGCACTTCAGTGCTTGTTCAGGGAGTTCAGAAGTGTACTGCACTAGCATGGGACTGGAGCTCAGGAGAGAAGAGGATGAACTGTCCTGTCTTGCAGTGGTCAGCCACTGAATCAATTCAGTCCCTTTGTAAAACCTCACTGAAGCTAGTAGAACTAAACTTGTGGTTAGTGTTTTACTGGTTGAACAGTTTCCAGCTGAAGTGTAGCATATCAGCAATACCTGAGGTCTTTGGTACACTCAGTCCCTCGTGACCTCTGGGGATATTGTCCACGCTGTCAGTGGATGGACTGCACGCCTCATTCAGGGATACTGTCTCTGCAAACAGTAGACTTGTGTCTCCAGGGTATTACAAGGCATCCTGTCTTCAAGAGGTTATAAGTCCAGAAAGACCTGGTTTGGCCTACAGACAGCTAAAACTGCAGACCATACACCAAGATATGCTCAGAGCTGGAAACAGTTGTCTGGTTTGACAGTTGCATTGTTTTTGAGCCTTTTGTTCTCCCTCTTATTTTGTTTTGGATTGCTTTTGCTCTTCCTGCTATTGTCCTAAGTATTGACAAGTCTTTTCCTTATTTATAACGTTTTGAAATGATCTTGGAATGATCCTTCAAGTATGGCAGCTTCAATTCCATCTTAACCCCATAGAAAGGCATACTGTGTTTGGTGAATGATTCTTAGAAATATCAGAAATGCAGAGCTGATATTGATGAGGCCATCATACCTGAGGTCTTTCTGGAGACAGATTTAATACATCATGCTCATGCCTGTTAGATCTGTCTCACTCCTTAAGATTTTCCTGTGAAGGTCATCTATAGGAAGTAGTTCCAGCTCTGCAACAGTATGTTACTGAAAAGACTGTGCTTCAGATGATTTGTTTTGGGCCTTCTACTTAAAGACTAGATGAAAAAAGGGTGATAACTTTCTAGCTAGATCAGTAGGTGGAATGATATCTAATATGGAAATTTCTCCTTCCTTTAAGACTAGGTATGGTGAATCAGTCAGCAGCTTTAATAATTTCCCCCTATCTTTGATTATATTTTGGCCTCTTTTAGGCACAGGAGTAGCAAGTCATTCCAATAATAATTTTTTTTTTTGTCTGTAGGTGTTTATGAGTTGACACACAACAATAAGACAATATCACTGAAGACCATAAATGCTGTCCAGCAAATGACTTTGTACCCAGAGTTGATTGCCAGTGTTTTATATCAAGCATCTGGTAGCGAAGTATGTGCATTTCTCCTACTTTCTGCACTTTCATTGTGGTTGTTTTCTGTGTGTATGAGACTTTCTGTGATGTATCCAATGAACACATACATTTTTTGTTGAATGAGTTGAGCTAAGGCTCTCACCAGGTCCAGGTTCTCCTCAGTTCTGATCAGTCTCTGGCATAGGATTTTGGGGATTTAATGCTAACTAGTAACCTTTTCTGTTTCTCTTTACTTCTACAGATTGCTTAGAAATGTCAGGAGTATCTGTGCTATCCATTAAAAACAGGAAAGTTAACTCCTTTGGAGTGTAGAAGTCTGTTATAGTGGTGCCTGTCTACCCATTCTCATAGGGAAGAGCACTTCTGTGGATTACCCTTTTGTCAGTTTCCACTCTCCCCAGGCTTTGTTCTGCTTATGCTGCATACTTGTGTTCTCTCTCGTTGTCTTTCCTTTTTTATTGTTTACTTATTTTGGAACTATTTTTTTCACATCTTTACTTCTTCAAGTTCTTCCATTTTATAACTTCTTCTAGTAGTCCTTTGAATTTTATATCCCACTGCAGCATAGATTTATTCAACCTGACACATAGAGTGTTCAAGCTAAAGCAAACTCAAAAATCATGGCACTGGCAAGCTGAGTCCTGAGTTGTGAGCTTAATTCACACTGGTTTGTTCTTCCTGAGCCCCAAATAAAAGCATGCCCAGTACTTTTCTAGAGTAGGATTCATCTCTTACCTGTTTGTAAAGCACCTAGCACATTGTTAGCAGTAACAAATTGTAAATAGTAATAATTTCCAGCTTCAGCTCAGTTGCCACTTTGTCTCTTCGTTTTTATTTGTAATTTCAGGAAGTTATTGAACCAGTGTATTTCTACATTGGTATAGTTTTTGGACTGCAGGGAATTTATGTGACTGCATTGTTTGTAACCAGTTGGGTTATGAGTGGGACTTGGCTGGCAGGAATGCTGACTGTAGCATGGTTCATTATTAACAGGTAAGAAAAACATCTTTATACAATATAGTTTGTCAATAAGGCATTTTAAAATATTAGTGGATTGAAGTGATTTTAATTAGTGGATTGAAATGCTTTTATTAAGCTTTGTGTTCTCGCTGTGAGAGCAAAATCTTATGGTGAATAGAAAATATTTCCAAGAGATTCATTGATTCTCATGGTGATTTTTTTAATGGAAAGGCCTCCTGTTGTCCAAACCATCCACGTTACCAGTTGAACTGACCTTATGTATGTGTGCAAATACAGGAGTATTCACACACAAATTTATTTTTCAAAAATATTCCTCAGAAGGTTTGTTTTGTGCTGTTGAAGAATGAAGACTAGTGTTCAAAACAGCTGTAAAACAGAACTGCACTCTCTGACCAACTCTAAATATTGTGACAGTTGTCTGGTGGCATAGAAAGAAATGATCAAGTGCATTTTTTTAAATAAAGAATATTTGATTTTTTAATATTCTTTTTGTAGTTGGATTTTCTGCAAAGTGGAATTTTGTTAGATGACTGTAATACCAAGGTTTTTTTTTTTAAATTTTAAAACAATTCACTTGGAATTCCCCTTTCTTACAATAATAGGGAGCCTTATTTGGGCAATGAAAACCTATGTTCATGCTCTTGGTTTTGTCACTGTGGAACTCTGGGGCTTTCTGTGAACTTGAGAGCACTTGAAATAAAAGAACTATGGATCAAACTGTTAAGGATATACCTTTAAAGTTGGACTGTTGGAAAGCATCTTCTAGCAATATGAAGTCATCATGACAGAATCTGTGATTAGGAGGTGAAAATACTGTTCATCAAGCTGGTGTGAACAGTGCAAAGTAGGAAAAATGGTGAATAACTCTGTAAGACTTTTCAACAATGAATAAGATTAAACAGTGTCAACAAAATGAAAAGTTTAGTAGTTAAAAAAGCTTTGAGTATGCCTCTGTGAGAGGCTTCAGAGGGAAAAATGAAAGGTGATGCTTTTAAATACCTAAATGATAAAGGAGCTTGAGGCTCCTTTTTAAAGGCATAGTAGACACAAAGAAAACTGTGTACCTCTGAGACTTATGCCTTTGATCACATTTGAAAGCGTGGCTTGTGCTTCTGAGTCACTTTATCACTTTTAAAAACTTTCACCTACACCTCTAATTGTGTGGATACTGTCAAGTCATTCCATGAGAAAACCCTGCATGCTCCCCATCCATCTTTAATCTCTTGTTTTGCTGGGCAGAATTTTTCCCTGTAGATGAAATATTTGCTGCTTCTGCTGCTGTGGGGGAGCACCAGTTTGTATCCTAAGTATGTTGTGCTCAACTACCTAAATCACTTGTTTAAAACCTATTGTATGAGAAGTGAAAGGAATCTTTTGTGTCAGCTGTGAGCTGATTTTCATTGCAGGTGAAAAGGCTCGAGGCAGTTGCTTTTTGGCTTCAGTCCTATAAATGCCAGCTAATGTGGAAACTGCTAAATAGATGAGTAAAGATTGGGCCTTCCATGCTGTTAATAAATTGGTGAACTGTATCAGGAGCAGAATTGTGTCAGTGTTACTTTGCACCAAAATCAGGAAAAGTTTGCTTCTAAGGCCACATTTACAACTAGAAGTGACACTTAGGCTTTCCTTGATATTTCGTACCATAAATATTTTAATGTTTTTGTTTCTTTGTACTTTATTCTAGGACAGATACAACAAGAATTGATTACTCCATACCATCAAGAGAAAATTGGGCTTTGCCATATTTTGCATGTCAAGTAGCAGCTCTCACAGGCTATTTAAAAAAGAACCTGAACTGTTCTGCTGAGGTAAAGCAAAATTAGTTTCTTAATAAAGAGCTGCTGCTCTGGGTTAGTTACTTCTGCTATTGTTGCCCTTCTAGGCAGAAAACAGTAGATGTTTTGTTTCTTCTTTTCAAAAGGTCCAGTTGGATTTCACCTAGGTATGTGCAGTTTTTGCTAAGCAACTTGTGCCCTACCTTGTTGTGCCCCCAGGAGGGTTCAGAGAGAACAGTGTGGTAATAGACCATGTGCTGCTTTTTTTTTAATAAACCAAGGCAGAATTTTTCCTATGTAAACTGCTTTCCTTGAAGAAGATGGTTTTTACTTTCTTTCCCTGTCTCTCAAAAATGTTAATTTTGGTTGGCTTGAAATGTTTTTGAATATTTCAGTAATTACTTTCTTCCATCTGAAAGTTAAGCACATCTGTAGTCAGTATTTTAATTGTATCTCAGAATAATAATTAATTTCCGTAGTTTATGCTTTAATGACCTCTCAGTTACTTAGTGACAGGCATGCATGGGTACAAAATTAATGCTTTTTCTTTTCTTTTTTTCTTCTAGAAATTTTGTTATCTTTTGGTGAATGCCTCAACATATACCTTTGTGATGATGTGGGAATACAGTCATTATCTCCTGTTTGTCCAGGCTGTTTCTCTTTTCCTGCTAGACAGCTTTGCCCTGGCACAGACAGAGAAGGTATTGGAACTTTTCAGCCTACTGATACTTAGAGGCAGCCTCTGAGGTGCCTGCCATTCATACTGCCCAGAAGCTCCAGAGGGCACAAGAGACTGAGTGATGAGTGTCTTGCAGCATGGGCCCAGCTGAAGTGCATGTGATATCCATCAGAAGAATAAAATAACTTTAAACTGAGCCTCTTTTGAACTGCTGTATTTAGGATAGAAGCCAAACAAAGCTTCTGAGACCTGAAACATCCTTGGAGAGCTAAAAGACTGATGAATGATAGTCTTCCCTTTTGGCATAGCTGCCTCTTCTTTTCTTTTTTCCTATTCACAGCAGGGTGTGCAGACCAAAGAAGTGCTCTGTTGGCTCTGTGCACTTAAAGGGCTCACTTTCACCCTCAGTGGCCTGTCCTCCAGTGATTTGCCCATAAATAGACCAGACAGATATTGAAGGCCAATTGATTTTTCAATGCAAGAAAGTATTTAAATTTATTCTGCAAAATGCTTCTTAGAAATGTTGCAACAATAAGGCATTTTTGTTTTGCCTGTTGCAGTTGTTTATATGCTCCTTTGTACAAGATTGCCTTCTGGCTTTATTAGGTGTCAAACTGCATGTGATTCTACTTCTTCACCTCTTCTTTCAGTTTCTTTTTATTCTGTTCCTCAGCAGCTGGAAATGTTTGATCTATTATAATTCAAATCAGAGTGCATAAGAGAGTAAATGGGTGTTTTGGTAAAAGTCTGAAGAATCAAGCATCAAGGTTTATAAGATTTGCTTATCAAATAGTAAATAACAGCAAGTATAGATGTCTGAGTATTCATTTCTGAGACAGGTTAATGAACAAGTTATTTTGAGGGGAAGGAAGGCACCTGTTTGCAGGTGAGCTCTGTCACAAACTGTGTGTTCTCACTGGTGCTTGTAGTTACTGCTTTGTGCTGCATCACAGGGAGGTGTTACTGAATGGGGAGACCTGGTAAAATACTCCTGCTTCTGGCATTTTTACAGAATTCTTGTGAAGTAATTGCCCATTAGTTACTGGGGCTGACCAGGATCATTTTCATGTGCAGTGCTTTCCAGCTGAATGGTACCTTGCTAGACACATGAGTTGAAGGATTGAGATCTGTTAATCCCCTGATGAACAGAGGAAGTGAGCTATCTACTGCTCTAAAAAGAAGTATTTATATCCACTATAGTTTTATTTTATTGTTTCTTTTTTTCTTCAACAGGTGCACGAGGTATACAGAATCTACCTGTTTTCTCTCATTGTGGGGTACCTGCTGCAGTTTGAAAATTCAGCCTTACTAGTGTCACCATTACTGAGTCTTGTGGTAGCTTTAATGCTCTCTAAATCCCTTCAGGTAAACTAGACTTTCTTCTAACCCAGAGTGTAGTTTTAAAATTTAAACTGAACTCCAAAATGATACAACATTCTTTAAATATTTTTGCAGATGAATATGAAAAAAAGTACATTTGTGTCAAGATTGCTGAAAATAATGTATATTTATTTGGTACTTACAGTAGCAGTGACACTAAACTTCTTATTAAAGGTAAGATTCCTCTGAACATGTAATTTTAATTTCAGAATCTAAATGGAAAGTTGAAGATATATCTTGAAAGTATCTTCTGAAGCATTGCTTATCTTATTGATACAACAGTTCATGGCTTAATTCATAGTCAGTGTGAGTACTAAAAATTCCGTCATTTTGTAGCAACTCAGACAGCTTGGTCTTGTTGGGGTTTTGGTCTTCTGGGTTGAAATAGTACAGAAATACTCTTTGAAAGACATTTTATGTGTTTTATAAATATGACCTTTGTTATAACTTGAATGGCCTCTACTCTGAGTATTAAAACAATATTGTTGTGCATGGTGACACAATAGCCAGAAGCAAGTATGAGTAGTCTTAGGGAAGATACTAATTTTCAATTACATTTCAAGTAAAGCATGGCAACAGAGGCTTTCACCTCATGTAGGGGTCAGTTAGGAGTTGAGATTACACAGTGGGATTTTAGCCTGGTCTTGTATTTCAACTAGCAATTCCCTCTTGCTGGCCTTTTACACATATTTTTGTGCTTTTCTTCTATGTCTCAAACTCACCATGGTTGTGTTAATTAAAAATATTAACTGAAAAGTAGAGAAACTACTAAACTCTAGAAGGCTTGAAAGAATGCTCACATATAATTATTTCCTTGTGCCATTCAGGCTGATTAGCCTTGCTGTATCTCCAGGAAAATAAGATCTAACCTTGAAAAATATGAATTAAATTGCAGTTATGAGTAAGTTACAGAACTTTAGGCAGCTCAGACAATCTGTATGAATATTACAAATGCTGATGACTTTTATTTAGCTGCAGTCCTATTTTCTAATGGAGCCAAGCATGGCACTCTTAGGCTTGTTTGAGAGTAAGTCTGTTTCTTATGATCCTTTTTACACTGCTCAGTAGTCTTTTGACAGCTTATTGGCAGCTTTTCACTTGCCCTCCTGTTGTGGTATGGGAGTGGCATGAAGGCATTAACATTCTCAAGGAAATCCTAAATATAGATTTGTTGAAGTGAAGGTTTACAATACTATACCAGTACCTTAATAGGCACACTTAATCCATTTTGTTAGTTTTAACTAAATCTTGAATGGTTGATTGTTACCGACATTTTGTAATCTGAACAAAATTAACTGAACTATGTGAAAACTGCTTCCAGCATTTCCTATGATTTTTCTCTGCTAAATTAATTTTCAGATGTTCATTCCTCATAAAGAAAATGAGCATTTGCTGAAGTTCATTGAAGTAAAACTTGGCTTAAACACAACTAAGTAAGTTTATTTAAACTCTTTACACCTCCCAGACTTTTACACTTTCCAAACTTTTGAAACTACTCAGAGAAGTGTAACATTTCAGTGGCTTGTGAGAGTTTTGTAGTGGAGCTAGGGAAATAGTTTAGTTATTTGTTGTCTGGTTTAAGATTGATGTAAAAAAAAAAAAAAGCACATACAGAATTTACTTAGGGTATTGAGGTTTCTGAGGCACTTCAGTATTTTTCATGCCTTGGGGTGAAAGCATTTCATGGATTTTTGTTCTCTTGTGATGTTGGAAAGTGAAAACTTTCTGTATCCTGTCTAGTGTTTCTAATAAGACTTGAAAGCAAAGATAATAGGGTAAAGGTGGCAGTGCTTTTTATACCTTGGAAAACAAGGCTCTGGAAAGAGTCATGAACTGTTGATGCTATCTCAAAAGAGGCTTGGGTTGTGGGTACCCCCAATACTTCCTGTATGTTTTGGAAGAAATTAGGACAAGGAACATCTTAAAAGTCACAGGGAATTGTGATTCTAAGAAAAAGTATCTGTAAAAGAGTTGGATATTGGACTGCAAGAAGATGTCATGGCAACAGATTTTCTGGAAGACTTCCAATGGAGTGTTAGTAAGGACTGGCACAGTCCTGGACCCAAGCCAAGACTTGCAATTTTGTGCAGGATTTGGAACTCTCTCCAAAGAACTGCATGTCTCTTACAAAAAAACCACTTCACAGCCTTTCAGGAGAATAAGTGGAAAATGACATCACACCCAACTGAATCTGCTGGGGAACTTTTGAAGACAAGATGCAGTGACGTTGACTACGATGCATTGTTTAACACACACACACATACCCATTAAGTGTTTTGCAAGAAAAGAAAGGACTCCTGGTCAGGATTTCAGTTTATTCAGCTCCCAAGTATTAATGGATTTCTCTTTTGTTTTTTCCCCTGGGGCCTTACTTAACATCACTTTTCAGACTGTCAGACTCTCCAATGAAGCCAGAGATTGAGACAAACTGGATGCCTTTACGCCTGGAACACTGTGTATCTGTGTATTGGAATTATGATTTGCAGCACAAGAGCTTCAAGATCTGTCTTTTAAGGCCAGTTTGGACATGCCCAGCTGTTAATCTTTAAACTGATTCTGCCTAATTGAAAGTGGTTCTGTCCTCTAGTCTTCCTTGGGAGAAAATGAAAAGAAGGAGGAAAGCAAAACAAAAACAAGAATACATTTACAGCACCACATACTGCACCAGTTCCAGTTGAGAATGCTCACTGACAGTGCTTCTTATTATCTTCCTGCTGCTAACTGAGAGAGAAGAATGATTAAGTGGCTTCAGCTACAGAACTAGAATTTCAACATTAAGGATTTTATTCCTGGCAGAGCCTCAGGCTTCTTTGTGATCTCAGATGACCACTTTCCCTTCTTCATCTCCTTTTTAGGAATGAGGACAAGCATACCTTCTTGCATCAATATCTCTAAAATCTTAATCCACTGTGACAGGATTCTTTTGGTCCCCATTATGGAGTTATATGGGAGGTTGGGCTTTTGTGATATAAAGGACTTGTAGTCTGGTCTCTTCAGATCACAAATACTTTTTGGAAAGTTAAATTTTTGACAGTTACTTTAAAGAGTATTTGCAAAGCAGTTTCAAATAATAAAAAGATAACTTTTCAACGAATTTCAACGAATATCCTATGACATGAATAGGTTAAACTTCTATTATTTTGTGCTGGGTTGTTGGGTTTTTTAATAATCTATGGGATATTGTTACTGTTTTTAATGGAATGTTTTTGCCTTACTAGGAATTTCACAATGAATTGGCTCCTTTGTCAAGAATCTCTTCAGGCACCCTCCCAAGACTTTTTTTTGCGACTAACACAGTCATCACTGTTGCCTTTTTATATTTTAGTATTAATTATCTGCTTTTTTTCTGTAACTCAGGTCATTTTTAGAAGAATTTGGTAAGTAACTTGTTTATATGAAAACTAATTAAAAATAAGAGGCTTCTGGATACCTCAGGGAATGGTCATCATCTTTGTTGCTCAAAAGTTTGTCGTACCATTGAGCTTGTCAGGTTGTAAGCACCAGTGGGAAGGCCCACCAGAGCCTCCTAAAGAAAAGCCCTTTAATGAGGAGGCTCTTGAGCATCCCTCCTGTCAGAAAAGGGATTGTCATTGGTTTGTTTCCCTGCAGGTGCAATTCCTGCAGAGCTCTGGCTAATGTTTGCTGTTTGTGTATGATAGAGAAAGATGATATATCTGTAGTTCTCCTTCCCACAGCAAAGTTACCTGATTGTTGCTAGAATTTGTTTTTCTGTTTTGGATTTGGGGTTTTTGTTTTGTTTTGTTTTTCAAGTTTACATGTTGAGAAAGATGAGATGGGTGTAGCTGAGAGGACTTTGGATTTCTAATGATTCACTGTTGGTTTTTTAAAACACTTGTTTACTGTGATAAGGTCCACTAGCCTTTGCTGTTTGGAACAGAGCTGAAGTGAAACTGACTCAATTAGTTTTAGTTTCACAGTGATTCACAGTTCCCTTGAGAGAAGGAGTAGTGGAATTGTCTTTGTAAAAAGACTAAAAGTAACAACACTGTAGATCCTAGCATAAGTTGTCTTGGAAACTCAGTGGTTAGGAAATTATCTCTTCCTGGTAGAAGATGGATGGTGTAGCTGCTCAGATACTGGAACAAATTTCTCACTTGTCTGCAGCAAAAATCAATAGGTTTATTTCAAGGATGAAGGCTTCTAACAGATAAAGATTATGCTGCTATAAATGAAAATGTCAGGTTGGATGTGTGATAGGATATTTGGAACAATGGAGTAAACTCCTTATTGTTTGCTAGTGGTTAAAATAACTATTTATTACTTTGTAATGAGGCAGTGACTACACTATGTCCAACACCTTTTTAAAGAAAAGCTTAAAATAAACCTTCTCCTCTCTCTTTTTTTTTAAATTTTTTTAATCAGTTAATAATCCCAATTTTTTTTCTAATTTTTATAAGGAAGCTTATTATAAAGATATAACCTGAAATCACATAATGGTAGAAGGAATTGTTATGTATTATGCCTTGCTATCTTTCATTTCAAGATTTTGACAATTATTTTTATTTATAATATATTACTACAATTTATAATAATGTGACTAAAAGCTACTTTTTTAATCTTTGTTGTACTCACATTCCATACACGATTATCATCCTACAGATTCCATAATTCTTTACCAAGATAATGCTATGAAGGAACTTAAAATGCATGTTCAGCATGATTGGTCTAAATGTTTGTGCAAGAGCAAATTAGACTGGCTCTTGGTGCTGAATTACCTTAAAGTAAGATTTATGGTCATAGGCAGTGTGATCCCATTGTATTAATTTGCTCCAGAGAGGTTGAAATCTAAAACAAGGGACAGGAGTACTGATAGGTCATTCATCAAGTACAAAGAGCAAGTAAACAGTGCAATAGTATTATATGCTATCAGATGGAATGATCTCAGTGCACTGCTGACTTAAAAGTATTTTTATTGGCACCTTTTCCTGGGATAGTATCTGAATTAAGTGATGTTTCGTTTTTTCCAACTGCAGTGGTGAACCACTGAAAGAAACAGTTAAACTTGAGGATGGTCGTATTGGAGAGAGGCCAGAAATAGTTTATCATGTAATTCACACAATTTTGCTTGGCTGTCTAGCAATGTGTTTGGAAGGGTAAGTCTGATTTTGATGTATCTGTCTTGAAAGAGTTCCTTACTGGACATGATATGCTGCTTATCCCTTTGAAATTCACCTTTTCAGAAATAATTTTGGCATATAGTGATATTACTTAGGAGTAGTCAAAGGTAATTTTGGTTATAAATTGGATATGGTTATATGAACATGGTGCTTGGTCTCTTTAATGTTTTCCAAGCTTTAATGCAGCAAGATCCAAGACATTATTTGAATCACAATTTAATTACATTCCTTATGGTATTTATGTATATAACTGTGCTGTAATTATTTTTAGGAAGAGTTTATGTAGTGTTGTGATGAACAGAATACTTCTGGACTATTGGGACATGGAAGATTTCTTATCCATCTTCTTGTGTGTAGGCTACCACAAAGTGTGCCTTTGCTTGACACATTAAAGCAGTAGCAGAACTAATTTCAAAAGTACTGTGGTAGTCCTTAAAGCTAGAGAAGCTGATGTTGGGGAGACATTATTGTTCTAATCTTGTTTCTCAGCTTAATCAGCTTGAATATGTTAGGTTTGTGTTTTTATTAGGCTCCTCATCCTAAAATCTAAATTCACAAATATTGCTTAAAGTGAGCAGACTGTTGTGTTATCCTGCAGTTGCTCTAAGTTGACTAGTCTACCCTTAAGAGGCAGACAACACCAGCAAATCATAAATTGTTAATTAAATATTTTCCTTTCCTTTCTTCAGGAACTCCCTTATAGTACATTGTCTGTACAGCTTTGCTGAATAGCTGCTTTTTATCCCTTCTTGGCTGGAAAAACACAACAGCCAAGTGACTTTACTATTCTCTTTGTTTTTCTTTCATCCTCCCCTGAACTCTGTGAAGGATTTTGTCATCTTTTACCTTGGATCTTGCTCCTGTATCTGACAGCAAATACTCAGGTGCCAGCTCTTCTGCTAGAGATTTCCTTGGTTTGCCTTCTAGTACATCAAAGTTGACCTCAGATTGTTTGAACATCCAGACTATGTTTGACAAAGGAAAAAAATCTGAATGCTTTTATAAGAGTTTGAGTATAGAGGCATACACAGGGTCCCAACTAAGTTATTGCAGTGTTTTTCAGAATGAAATATCTATGGACACCTTATGTTTGCATGCTTGCTGCATTTGGTGTGTGCTCTCCTGAACTTTGGATGACGCTTTTCAAGTGGCTTCGACTGAAAGCTGTGCACCCAATACTGCTGGTGAGTTGCTATTTCAAAGTCTTGTGTATGGAAAATACAGCTAGCAAGCATATAACTTTGCAAACATGGACCCATGAAAGAACCCGTGAAAACAACAGGTTCTGTGAGCAATGGATCACATATGGTCTGTTTTTTCTGTGCTTTTATTCTTGGTATCATGTGTTCTCTGGTACCTGGCAATAAAGTTGCATCCCCACTACAACCTTTCCTCATAAAGAGCAGGGCTGTCTTCATCTTCCTTTTTTCAACTTCTTTTAAGAAATCTTTGAGACCTCAATCTCTCTGTCATATCTAGTTGGGTTTGGTCAAGGTCATGCACTTACTAGAAGGAATGCAGGATAAAAAGTACTGGTGCACAGGAAAGACATAAGCTTTGTTTCATGGGAAATGGATCTTAAAATGGTGTAGGAAGGTGTATTTAACTGCTGAGAGTAAAACTGCTTCATAAGAAATGGCAAGTTGAATTGTTTGTGTAAGATTTGTTCATGTAGGGCCATTGTAGAGAAGTGTTGTGACTCAAGATAAACTTGTGTTACAGAGCAACTCCCCTGACTTTATTATCAACATGACAAGATACTTTGTGTGATTTTTAGCAGCTTTGTGTATTGGTTTTATTAATAAAATAGAGATAGGATATTGCTTACCTTAAATTCAAGAGGTTTATAGGCATAAATATATTATATTTAGAGGTTCATTATGTCTTACTGTGAAAATACCATACACTGCTATATCAGAAACAGTGACTGTAGTCTTTCAGTTGAGGAGTAACCTTATGTTCAGGTACATGGTAAGCACATTCTTTTATATACTTCATGTTTTCTGTGATGTACAGCTGCTTTTTTACTATTAACAAGTAGATGTGTTAGTGCCTTATAATCAAAGGAATGCCTTGTGTGCATTCCTGACCAAACGTTTTTTGTACCATACAAAGCTGCTTTCTCCTTGCAAAGCAAAAATTGTATCAGCTAGAATGATGGTGTGCTGAGGGATGGGTTTCTGGGTCTTGCACATCAATAATGCTAATCTGAACAAAAGCATCAGCAAGATCAGAGGTTTGAAATGCTTGGGGTTTTTTTCCTTTTTCATAGCATTTGAATGTGAGGTGTTTACCCTCTTCTGTTCCCTGCGTCATGTGCACAAGGAATCATTGTTACTTATGTAGTAAATTTAATGTCCCTGAAATTGGTGGTAAAGTTTTTGTAAGTCAACTGAAGCCTTCCATGCTAAATTAGGCAAATTCTTGTTTAAGGAAAGTTTTTTTGCCTGGTAGAAAGCCACTAAGTTTCACCTACTGTCACTCTAAGGTTTCAGGCATGAATATTGCTCACTGTGTGAGCAGAATCAACAGACACTTCAGTGTTGGAGAATGGTACATAATACATTTTCTCTAACATGCACTTTCTAGGCTCTTATTCTGAGTATGGCAGTTCCCACTATAATTGGATTCAGCTTGTGGAAAGAGGTAAGAAAAATACCTTTGTGGAGTTTTCTTTGTATGTAGGCACAATATGAGTCAAAATGATGAGCAAAAATAATTAAATGTACTTGGTGAAATTAAATATATGTCACGAAATTGAAGCTGCCATCCATTGAAAATATGTTTAGTTTTTAAAAGAAACTTTACTTTTTTCAGTGTAAAGTATTTGACAATTTAATTTTTTAAAGATCACTTATTGTAATTGAATTTAAATGAAGACTTTATTGTATTGAGCTGTTAAGCTTTGGGTGTATAAACTGGCTCAACAAAGAAAATACTGCCAAGTGAAAACTCAGGATGTTGAAAACTATGTTACCTCAATTTTAGTTTTAGTGAAAAGAACTAAAGCTAGATGAAGTAAAATTACAGGAGGCCATATGCAAATAAGGTGTTTGAAAAGCTCCATCAAATTACAATGGAGTTAAATTCTTTGTGCAAACCATTGTGTTAAGGTGTGTACCTACTACAATACAGGGAAGAAAAGCCACAGATGTTCCATGTTTAAATGAATACTTAGTTCTTTATTTCAATCACAAATAAACTGGGGGTGGAGTATTTGGAAATTGTTTTTTAAGGTCCTGTGACTGCAAAAGGTGTGTGAAACATCTCATGAAGTGTAATCTTCTGCTATACTGGCACAGCTTTAAAATAGTTTGGGTAGTCTAAGAATTCATATATAGAAGCTGGTCTTGCCCAACAGTATTTTAACAGATTTTATAACATCTATTTTACATTGTGACCAAATTTTCTATTGTAGCCTGACTTTTTACATGTTTCTGATGGAGCAATAGATACTATCTGTAAAAAAAGCTGGAGTTGCTCAGAAGAGTTATGAAATCTATTACAATAGAGGAACCTAATTAACCAAGTAATTATTTTTCAGAATGTTTTTAATGAAAGCAGTGTCAGGGTTTGGACTCTAGAGGGCTTCATCCATTGCAGGTGCAGCTTCTGCTTTTAAGCAGTGGTGAACAGTTTGCTCTCCAGGTTCATAACTCATCCCTGAGGGTGGCAATGTTGATTAGAAGTAACAGAGCTGCAAAAATGCCTTGAGACTCCTAATCTGTTAGCATGGCTATAAAAGGCTGTGTTGTATAGCTCAGCATCTTTTTGCTTGGCTGCCTTCTGATGTGTCTGGCATAGTCCCTCTAAGCAGGTTTTTTCCAGATGCTGTGATCGATGAGTGAAGCAGGTTGTCCTTGGGGTGGCAGTAGCAGTTCCTCTTTCCATCCCTCTGTTCTGGGAGTAGTTCCAATGTGTGTGTAACAGTGGTGCTGTTTGTCCCTCACGCAAACATTTGGCAGCTGCTCATGTGCTAGTTGTAGACTGCTGTCACTTGACAGCTGAGTTTTCCAGGTAATGGGGGTGGAAACTCCTCAATTAAAAGTAGGCTTCCATTTCTAACTGCCTGTCCACTGACTGTCCCAAAGTAAGATGGCTCTTTAATCTGGCATGACCTGTAAACTTTATTCTTTTCCAAAAGAGCTGACATGCAGGCACTTTCACTTAGCATTTACAAAAGCATGTACATGTGCCTGCTGCAGCCCCTCAAGGCTGGCCAGTTTCCAGCCATGCCTTTTTCAGATAAATGCTCCAAATGGCTCAAGGACTGACAAAATCTCCTCTCTTAATGAAGAACCTCAAACCCGATAGGGTGGGGAAGTGATGATGCAGGGTTGCAATCTGGCCTGATTTGAAAGAGGTGGCATTGTCTCACTTTACAGAATCCCTCCTTTTCCCAAAATGTTTTTCAAGAGCATAAACTGAGATATCCCACTTCATACAATGTAATGTGCTTTGCTTCACTGCAGTGATTGAAGTCAGAAGCAAGTTCAGAGCACATTACCAGGGCTCTGCTAGGAAATTTCTTCCCTCCTGTCTTACTTCCATAACACTTTTCCATCAAGTCCAGTCCCTCCTGCTCAAGCAGGTTTACCATGAGGGATTTATCACCTTCTTGGTTCAGTGCCTTTGTTTGTAGACATTTGCATATAAGCACCTGAACTATGGTTTTGATGCATTTAAGGCCATTTGATGTTGATGAATGTTGTTGCTGCTATTTGTTGATTTATTTTTAAGTATTCTATACAATAGAGATGAGAACTTCTGTTTAACATACTTATTTTGGAGAGGGACTCCTGCTGTCAGGTAAGTAAATGTAAGCTGAGTTTTTTAAAATGTTCAGGCAAAATTAGCAGTTGGGGGTAAAACTGTTGAAACCCATTTCTGTTGTGTAACTTAGCCTTAATGTCATGAGAAGCTCTATAGATACTTTTTAAAACTGTAAGTAACCAGAAACATTTCCATCAGTTTTTCCCTAGAATAATGACAGAGCTTACAGAACTGCAAGAATTCTATGATCCTGATACAGTAGAACTTATGACATGGATAAAGTAAGCATGAAGTCCAACATTTCTATTTTACTGCTTTTTGTAAGGGTATTTTTATCTCAGCAGTTTGTGGAGCTACCTCTATCAAGCTGGGTTTACACTTCAGTCGTTCAGTGATGCATGGGGGAAGAAGTTTTATATTTTAAGTTTGGTATTGTTCCCTTGAAAACAAACAGGAGTTTATAATTGATTACAGAGAAGATCCTGAAACACACAAGCAAAGTCATGTTTAATGTCATTGCACATCTAGTTTCCAGCTAGAGGTAGAGATCTTAGCAAGATCTTACATCTTGCTTCTGCATGCTAACTTTTCATCAGATTATAGGATTCATGTTGATTGTAATGCCATTGGGGGACAAAAACACGGTAATGTTATGTCCCTGAGCCAATAAAATGAAATGCCTGAATGTGAGGATTTAGAGACTTTTGTCAGGATGCATGGAGGGGAACATTTGTAATTCAGATTTCCCCTTTGACCACAGCAAGTATGGAGCTATGTTTTACAGCTCATACTGAACACAGCTAATACCAAGTCAAGTCATTTTCACAGATGTATTTTTCTTACTACCAAAAGTTTCAGAATTGCATTCTGCCTCATTCAATTTAACTTCAACCTATATCATTGGGAACTACACTATCCTGAAAATTAGATCCCTTGTGTTCAGATAACTTAGCTTTAACTGTATTTTTTAGAATATTGCTTTCTGTATTTATGAAGTCTTTAATGTCAACCTGTTGATCTTCACAAAAGGCAAGACTGGTAATTAGTGTTCCAGCCAATTTCTTCTTGTTGTTGTAGTAGTGTATGTTGTTTGTCACTGCAGTAGCTCTTCAAGGCAGCAAGTGGAATAATGCCAAGTACCTAATGGTTTTTATGTTAGTCTGCATATACTTCAAGTATATAATTAATCCTGGTGAATTTCACTGAGATTCACTCATCTACAAAGCAATTTGACTACCCTTATTTGTAGCAGCTGTTCTTATTTTTAAAGAATAATTCTTATGGATATACTTAGCAATCCACATCAAAATTTTAATTCAATGTCATTCTTACATTATATTTTCTCAAAGTGGTCTCTCTAATAATACAAATTTAATTTAAATTTTCTCTACAGAAGTTGCCAAATTCTTTAATAAAGTGTGATAGTGACTTTTCTTTCACTAATACAGAAATACAAATAGTCAAATAATAATACCAAACCCAGAAACATAATTACTGTAGACATGATTCTGTATGCTGACATTATTTTCTCATAGATTATAAAATACATAATCATAGATTACATACAAAATACATAATAGAGATCAAGTTACAACGATCACAAATCTTACAAGATAACATCATGCTTCTCCTACCTGTGGTCTCTCACGAGCTTGTTTTGTCACAACTTGGTAACCATTCAGAAAAGCAATGTCTGATCCATTCCAGGACCACTCTGAATGGTGCTCAGTGGATTGCAGGGAGGGAAGAACAACCATCAGCCTTTGCCCCAGCAGGAACCCTTCCTTTCAAGCTCCATGCTGCTGTGGGTCTGTGCTTTCCCTGGCAAGGAGAGTACTGCCACAGCAACACCATCACCAATTGTAATGAGGCCCCCAATGACACCATCACTTACTCCAGTTCCTTCTGCAGCACCCTAGCAGACCCCACAGTATATAAAATTGTTTTGATGAGTGCATCCAGTGCTCAGACATGTGTGTTGGTGTTGCTTTTGCAGACGACAGGCTCCTGTGGCTGCAGTGTTTGCAGGCAGCCCACAGCTCATGGGTGTGATTAAGCTCTGTACAGGATGGATGGTGTCGAGCTTGCCTTTGTATAATGATGATGATCTTCTGAAAAGAAATGAGAATGTGAGTATCCAGTTCCATAAATGTGGCATCTCACAGGAACTGTCTTTGTCTTCACCCAAATGTAATGCAAAAAAATTAAATGTGTTAGAAGGAAGGAGGACATAGGAGTCCAGCAGACATGAGAAGAGATTATCAAGTAGATTATCAGTGTTTAACTCTGTACAGAAACAAATACCCAAATATTATTTCTGAAGACTTTTCAGGCCACTTGTAGTATATAAGATGAGAACTTGCCATCATCAGAGACAAATACTTTCCATTCAGCAGGCCCTTGCCCTCGCTGTTTTGGAGATTTCAAAACCAAACTTTTTATATCTTGATGTGTACCTATAGTTTGTTGCAGATGGGTCATTGTTGGGGAGTGTGTGTGTCCCAGTATTGAAGGTAGCACTGATTTTTGCATTGCATGAACATGTTTTTTTCATTTTTAGATTTATCAAATCTATTCAAAGAGGTCAGCAGAGGATATTTATAAGATACTCACATCTTACAAGGCCAACTTTCTGGTTATTGAAGATTCAATTTGCAATGAAGTGGGACCTGTAAGAGGATGTAGAGTTAAAGATCTGTTGGATATTGCTAATGGTCATGTAAGTATCGGTGAGAAAAAAATAAATGTTTGAATGCATGAATAATTAAGTTAAAAATAAATCTTAAAATGCTGGTCTTATTTTTCTTGTTGTAATTGACTTGTAGGCAAAGACTCAAGTTTTAAAAGTGATCAGTTAAGTTTTGGATTGTTTCTTAAACTTGTTATCTTGCCTAATACTATTAACTGCCCTAATCCCTCCTAACACATGAGTATCTAGCTGTGCTGCTTTTCTGCCAATCATGAAATATCATTTAACTATATATAAAGGTTCAAGACTGACACCTGAAGAGGTCATTACAAAAGCAGTGAAGTCCTGCCTCAGAAGGCATGCTTTACTAGCTTTGAAGTTGAAATTCTAAAATGGATAAACTCAATTCTTCTAAAACTCTCACTGGGATGAGGACCAGCCTGCCATTTAGTTTAGTACAGACTTTGGTTCTGATGAGGGTGCAAGTGTATTTAGTTCAGCCTTGCAGTGAGGTTAGCACATCAACAAATAATTTAAACCATGTCTGCTAGAAAGATTGGTTGAATAAACGGCACCATGAATGCTGCTTCAGTCATTGATGTGTTCTGTCTCTTTGGGTGTTGGTAGTGCTGCTCTTGCTGCTGAAGTAGGGAATAAGGTGTGGTTTATAAGGTCATCTCACTGCCACTTGTTCATTGGCTTCCTGGAAATCCAGCAAAAATTTTGATTTTAGAAAGGCGGGGGTGGCCTTAAACTTGCATAGAGTTTCATTGCTTATTCTCAGGTCAACAGGAAAGAGGGAATCACCAGTTACCTCTGAGCAATATAGGAGTGGTATCCTATTGGGGATTACTCTGTATTGCCCCAGGAATCTACAGCTGGTATCAGTTTCACTTCTAGGTTTCCTAACTACTTTATCCATGAGGGATATTGTCTCCATTTTTCTATTAACTTCCTTATCATTGCTGAAATCTATTTTTTCTTTTCTTATCTTGCTGCTAAAATCATGTATGCTGTGATTATTCCAGGATGTATCCAATATACAGTACCATAACTAGAGTGTGTGTGTATGTGAATAACCTCCATCATTGTTAATCTGCACGTTACCTCAGTTTCTTCTCAGATCTGTGTTTGCATGACTAAGTTCCTGTTTCGTCTTCACACTTAGGATCTCCACTGGAGCAATTAACCACAATTTCAGGATTCCATGCCCTCATACCTCTGCATCTCTCATCTCCATGCTGCATGCATGCTTCTCTCACACATAAGCCTGATAGTCCTTCTTGTGGGTTTTTTTTGGTGGTTTTTGTTGTTATTGTTGTTGTTTTGGGGGGAGTGGTTGGTTTGGGTATATTGGGTTGTTTTTTTTCAGAAAGCTGACATAGTTTGTTCTGGAAAGTTAAAAAGCATATTGTTAAAGTATATTGTCTCAGGAAGTTTTAAACAAGTCTCTCAGTTTGCTTGCTAACAAAAATTAAGTAATGTTGGAAGATTATCAAGACAGTAGTGCATACGTATTTGGAGACTGCATCTGCAGCATTTACTTATTCCCAAAGTGAGACAGTGGACAGTGTGTTGACAGGTCTATAGATGTGTTTTGAATTGCTGTGTTTAAGAAGATAAGTACTACTTTCTATCTTATGCTACATCCTGTAGTCCTAATCCAATATCTTGTTTCTGACACATGCTGAGAGCACAGGTTTACTGATAGGAAAAGACAAATGTTTTCCAGCAGTCTGTTGCTGAAGGACTGTAGCTCAGGGTAATTATCTTTGTATTTGGCAGCTACTGGTGGATTTTTCTTCATGAGTTTCTCCTACCACTTTTTTTTAAAACCTTGTAAATTTGTGCCATCAGTAGGAATAATGAAGGGATTTCTTCAGGAATATCAGACAGTAGATGCTAAAATGCAAATTTGCTTCCAAGTCAATTGGTTGGAATTTGTAGGACTATGAGTGTGTTTCTTTGGTCTTTACTAGGTATGTCAAACTTACTTGGCCTGGGAAAGGTGATTGAGATTTTCCTTTCCTTCATGCTGGTATGCCCTGTGCAGGTCAGGTTTGAGCTACTGGGTAAACAGGGCATGTGCATCATTTCCACTGCTGTTGTTCTTTATGATGTGAGTGAAGGACACCAGTTTTAATGTATCCCTTGAAAAAGGGATTAATTCACAAAGGCTATTTTAGGTGGTCAAACAAATTACAGGGGAATGTTTTCAGTTTATTGGAACTGTACAATGTGGAAATTAAATGTCTGTCATAAATGAAATGTACAGAATACAAAAGTTAATTAAATGTAGAGAATTACATTCTGTAATCACTTATCTTCAGTACAGTAATTAGGTCTTTTTCTTTCTGACAGGTGGTTTGTGAGGAAGGTGATAACTATGCCTACTCAAAATATGGACGATTTTGTCATGAAATCAAAATGAACTATTCTCCATATGTGAATTATTTCACTCGAGTATACTGGAATAGGTCCTACTTTGTATATAGAATCAACACTGTGATATCCTTCCAGTCATGAAAAGGCACGCAAGCTTCTTTCTGAGGATTGATGGTGAATGAATTTCAGTTGGAAAAGTTCCTTTTGAACAAGGAAGTCTATTTTTCCAGAGAGATGTGCACACATGCAGTATACTGACAACTTTATTCTACCAAACTGAAATTCTTTGATCTACAGATCAGCAGACACATATACCATCCTTGAAGGAAACAGGAACATTTATCAGTTTTACAGTCTCTACAGTGTGTTACTGTCTTCCATGTTTTTACATTTTTCTTCCCATTATAAATCATCTTAATCTTCATGTAAATGTGATTTCTAACTTTAGTGTTAGAAACTTCAGTAAATATAGAAATATGTGTAGACCAGTAAATACAGAAAAAATATTTTTAAGAGCTCATTTAAGTTATGTAGCTTTTAATTTTTAGCAAGAAAACAATCACTATCCCAAGTCTTTTCAAGTAAGTGTTTGGATTATTAGTTTGAGGTTTCTTTTTGTTTTGTTTTAATTCTTCTGTCTTCCATGGTAAACATTTCTTTGTTTTTCAAACACACATTTATACATCTTACGTGTAGTTATATAGTTTGTATAAATCAAATAAGGAAGATTTTACTGAAACAACACTTCCATAGGTTAAGGCACTGATTTCTACATTGTTGTCTCTGTTGTCTACAGAGACATATTGGTGGAAATGCTAGGAATTAGACCTAGCTCAGATCTTCAGTTTGGAAAGAACTTGTCTTCAGCATTTCTTCACACTTAAGTGTATATGTGTGTATGTTTAAGTGTGTCTTTCTTAGCAGCCACCAGAATGGGCCAGTATACCACAGTATGCCATGCTTGTTTTCAGGCAAGTGTAGCAGGGCAGCCAGGTTTGCTACTGAGACTTCTGCACTTCAGTTTCACCCCGTGTGTGTGTGTGTGTGGAGGGATGGGTGATAGTCATTTCATTCAACTTATTATGCAATAGCTGTATTAAGATAGTGCCATAACTGTCATTTAAAACACTATAATCACCACCATTAATAAATAATGGTACAGATGTTCACAGCTATTTTTATATCAATTATGCAAATAGACAGATCTTTGAAAATTTGGAAAAGTACTCTGCAATTTTTCTCCCTCTAAAATTTTCTCTATTATATGATCCTCTTTGCCTCTACAGCTCCTTTTCTTAACAAATTATCTTTTCATCCTGTCTGTTGATGGCTGATAGAATTTCAAGAAAATGAATGATGTTTTAATTCCAGCTCTGGGTTTAAACCTTGTGTTGAGCATGGAAACTCCAATAGAAGGTAACAGTGGCTTTGCTTAATGAAGGTGTTACTGGACAAAAAGCCATGACTAAGCTCTGCAAGAAGTTGCTCACCCTTTAGGAGTTACCTGCAGTTACAAATTAATGTAACACCTGGCCCAGAGACCAGTCTATCAGGCATGTGAGAATGATTCTTAGGAGCCCAGATGCCTTTAATCTAGCAAAATAGGATGAATAGCTGAAAAATCTGCAAACCATTCTGCAAGTAGAAGCTGCAAAACAGTCCTTATTGGAAATGGGAGATTTTAACTCTGAAATTATTAGGAACTGCAGCATGTTGTTGTATGTGCATGATTCTTCTCTGCTCTGTGCAGATACATTTGCTTACTTTACACTGACACGTAGTGCTGAGATTTTTAAAAACTTTTGGAATGATTTAAAAGAAAAAAGCTTTATTGTTTTAAAAGCCAACATGTCTGTAATCTGTTTTTTCTTTCAGTTACGTTTTTATGCCTATGAGTCTCGACAAAATGTTAAATTATGCATTTTATTTTAAACCAATGTTCAGATAAATCCATCGAGTATATGGGATGCTGTCACTGAGAGAAACATTTATCCATATAACTGAGTTACAAGTAAATATCCTTTCTGGGCATACAGGCATTGTGGTGAGGGTAGTGTGTGCCTGTGTGTCTGCTGGAGTGCAGGCTGCATTTATTTGCTTGTGCACAAGTGCTTGTTTTATTGCACTGGGCTGTTTAAGATTACTCAATTACTGTATGCAAACAGAAGCTTGTGTATTAACTTGAGTTATGGCAGGCCTTCAGGAACCCTCCCCTGTATGTGTGGATATAGATGTAAACTTGGAAGTAAGTTTAGAATTCCTTTTTCACTTTAAATTTGTTTGAATCACTGTCAAGGAGTTGCATGTCTGTGTGTCAGTCATTTCATCTCTTGAAGTTAGTAATTCATTAATATCACTTCATATCAGCAATAAGGCATTCCAGGTGCAAACTTCAGGGTTACAACTGTGCTTGGGTAGGTGAAGTTGCAGAGCTTATGGCTTCATGCCTTAGCCTGCCATGCTGAGATGCAGCATTCAGCTGTCCTTGACTGCCTGTTGTGTTTTACTGCAGTGTTGTGTGTGTTACCACACAGAATGTAGTTTGAACATCTACATGTAGAGCACACATATTAAGAAAACCACAAATGAGGCCACCCACACATCTAAAAAACTGTCTTGTGGCACGTTGGCCTTTCTACATGTTTAAATGAATGAGTTGAACTTTATTTGAACTGTGACATAGTTATTGTTGTTAGTTTTGTCATAGTTTTTAATATGTATTCTTGATACTTCAATTGATTCTGCTTTAGGAGAATCATTTAAGATTTTTAACTTGCTTTTTATATTAGAGAAAATTATATTGCAGCACCATTGGCACAGCAGCCTTAAGTAACAGAAGGAGCCTTTTATTTGGGAGAACATTATGGTTGTTCCTGTAAAAAGGCATAATTAAAACAAGTGACTGAAAGAATCATATCTTACAAAGAAAGTGAATTAATTTCTTATCCAGCTATGGACTAGCAAAATACTGTCTAATCTCCAGCTTCTGTGAAAAATAGTAAGTTCCAGTGATACCCTTCAGTGGGACAACAATAGGGCATAATTACACCAGACTTGTGCAGACAGCCTGGCTTGTTTTTCAACCAGATCACAGGTTTAACTCCCTGAAAGGGTTGTGGAAAAGTTTTACAAATCTTGATCTGCTTTGCTGTAGATGTTGCAATTCAGTTGAAATATGTGCCTTGCAAGCTTTTATTAAACAAACAAAAACCTCAATTCATGTTTCTTTTTGTGAAGATTTTTTTTTAAATTCCTGTCCCTCTGATTTCTAGAGTTTCTGTTGTGTCTTAATACACCAGCCTCCGAGGATTCTCAAGGGGTGCAGCTGGGGTGTGTGCCAGCCATCTAACAGCTGTTCACTGGGAAGAATGAGAATTTGCATTTGTGTGATTATTCTGCTGGCTTATTTCCCCCTTCACATGTCCACTTTCTTATATACTTGATTTTAGTAAATGAAAAAAAAAAAAACTACCTTGAAAGAATAAATTAGTGTAGTGTTTTCAGGCACCCAACTGTTATCCTTAGACTTGTGAATTGAAGTTTGACCAACCCACAGCTAAACTTAACATACACATTTTTTCTTAATCTTAAAATGCTCTTTCACTTCCTGAATTACCACATACTTGAACTCAGATTTGACAGGAGATGCATGAGGCTAAGGAAAGGTATTTCTGAGCATAAACTTCTATTGCTATTATTTAAAAAAACACTGATTTAATTTCTTCCAAAGTAAATGGAAATACAGTTTAATTAAACACAAATACATTTTCCATGGGGGTGGGGAGTAAGGAGAAGATAGACAGGTGTGGAAGAAAGAGGGCCAAAAGGTTTCACAGGCATTGAAAATTGTTCCAACTATTTGCTCTGGTGGCATTACTGTTTACTAAAAGGTAGAGGCTGGGGACCAACTCTTGTTCTTACCACCTTATTTTCACTAAGTCATCTTCAAGTGTCCAGGCCTTGTGGCATTCCATCAGCTTTTCCATGCAATTCACATGAAAAGGAGCTTCAAGATCAGGTTGTAGGGATTGTAAGGTATCCCTGAAATACTTCTTAAAATTCATATAACCTGTCCTTCAACCAAAAGTCCAAGAGGAGAAAGCGTAGGCTGTGCTTGTGACTGTGTGGGCGTGTGCACATATGATGTGTTTGCATTTACAGGTGTCTGTTTTACTGTTGTGTTTTGGAGATGGAATGAGGAATTTCTCTTACCACTAATAGTGATTGAATCTGTAAGTCTGGTAAATGTTGATGGGCAGATGGACTTTGGAGTACTCTGGTATTGGAGATGAAAGAGAAGCAGAACTTTATTGCAACACAAGCAATATTTCATGTGAAATAATACCTCAACATTAATCTGCATAATCATGCTTTAATACTCTTTTTAAAACTTAACTTTAGAGGGGAAAAAAGTGGGAATTCTAAGACATGCATTGTGTGTTATCTTAATCTTTTCTACTTCATCAGTACAGCTATAAAAACAAACACCATTATGTTGCTGCACTCTAACTATGCCAAATGCACAGCTAGTGATGCCTAAAGGTCTTCTGAATTGCTTTGTACCTCAACAGTGTGTTTAAGTGTAATTAATCTGGCAATGGTTTTGGTTTCAGCACAGTTAAATGTATGTATTTCTGCCTTTCAAGTGATGTTTAAGGCTACCTATTTATTCGATGGGACAGAAGGTTTAATGCCTTTCAAAATTTCAAACTTGTTTACTTCAATAATGCAGAAACATTATTGGTGGTGCTTTACTTGTTAACAGTGACATTTAGCAGTTGTGTGTATGTGCAGCTATTTAATAACAAGTCTAAGGAATACAATTCATTTTATCCTGTTTGTTGTCTTGGACAGTTTTTTATCAAAATAATGTATAAATACTAAATATTTTTTCTCTTGTAACTTTTTTCTGTGGAAAAAAAAATAAAATAAAAGCCAAGTCCAGAAAGTATGGATTGTTTGGGACACAAACCATTTTATCCTTTGAGAAGTCAAGGGGAGACTGTGCAGCATAGCTCAAATGTCTGTTCTGACAGGCAGCATAAACAGTCTTGCAACTCTTGAGGACAAGCAGCCTGCTCAGAATGGATCCATATGTTGTGCTGACTGTGACTGCCTGCTGAGACATACTGGTGTGAGGATGAGCAGCAAAATGGGAGCTGCTTCATATGGAATTGCTGAACTCTGTCACCTTCTCCCTAAAGATGTTCCTACAGCAAGCATGTCACCTGGAAATAAAGTGCTATGCAACGTCAAATGCTTACTGATTTAATTTTCTTTTTCTAATCTACTAATGTATTATCTGCCTTGTTTTTTTACAGATTGTGATTACATATTTTGGAGCCCTCTTTTGTTTTATACAGTGTTGTTAGTAGAAATATTTGAATGCAGATTACTTTGTAATAATTTAGCATGTACTGATACAAAAATCTTGATTTTTTTTTTTTTTTTAGATAAATTCCAAAGATAGAAATACCCTACAGAGCACTTCTCCAAAGACAGATCATTTAGCACCTGAAAAAAGTTACATATTTACATCTTTAATTTGTAATGATTCTGAGTTTGAGCATTTATCAGACTGCTTTGTTTTAGGCTAGTCAGGAAATGAGCTGATGTTGAAGTATCCAAGTTCAGCCATTCAAGCAACCAGGCTTTGTGGTTTCTTAGCTCAAAGGGGAATGGAGCTTCCCGCAGCATGAAGTCCATGTTGGTATCTCTGCATAAAGGCATAGAAGAGTACAAAACTGAGACTGGTTACTAGCTGTGAAAAATAAAACATTCTATTATATATAATAGAATTTATATTGATATGTGTCTATAAATAGGTGCATACATGTTTTATGTGAGTCTGTCTTTTTACAAAATATATATTCTGTTCATAATCAATGATTCAGAGGTGTTAGGTAAAAGTTACTGTTGGTTTGGATTATTTTCCACCTAAATAGTGGTTCTGGAATCTGTTTGTAGGATCTAGTTTCCCAGATTTTCCCATTTTTGCAGTGACCCAGCCTATCATACTTCCACCCCTGTATGTTTTCAGGTTGCTTAGGTAATAAATGTCATGGATGTTTTTTAATAGTGATGAGATGAAATGCATCTTGTTATGGATTAAACTGCATATATAGAATATACAAACATGAAGCAATCCTGAGTATTATGGAGCTATTCATTAGGTTGTAACACACTACCAGTACATACATTTACTTTCAAAACTTTGGGCTTTACAATGCCTTGGAATTTCCTCCTTTTCACAGTTACACTGTACTGTGTGCTGTCAAACCATAACTCCTGCTGGTGCTGTACTGACTGGTAACAGAAACACCCAAAACATGTCAAGACTGACTTTATTTTAAACTGGAATAAATACCAGAATTTTCTCTAAGGCGAGGGTGAATGTAAAGCGATGCCTTAAGCTGTTCTCCCCTCTGAAGCGAGTTGAAAAGGGATGGGTGAGAATGCAGCTCCATTCTTCACTGTCTCATGTTCCATTCTCCATGAGACTCTGAGCACAGAAGTTGTGCAGTTACCCGGAGTAACTGCTGGGTGCACCTGTGGTTTCCATGGCTGATCTGACTTCATTCTGGGCAGTAAGACAAAATCACTGCAGCAGAAGTGACTAAACCATTTATGCATTTTTAGAAAGGTACATTAAAATCAAGTCTGTTTTTTATTGCATCATGCAAACCTCTTTCTTAAACACAGTTCTGAAACACTGTCATTTTCATCTATTTCAGCATTATCACTTGAATAAATGCTGCTCCTTTTTTTTTTTTTTTCTTTTCTTTTTTAAAATTTTTCTCTCCTCCCAAACTTGGCCCATTTTATGCTAATCTGAGCTGTAGTCTGAACTGCTGGCTGCATTCCAGGGGCTTGTTCCAGCTGCAGGGGAGGGTCAGAGGAAGGCTGTTGGGCTTGCTGATGTTTTGGCCTCAGAATAGCAGTTCTTAGATTTAGTGGTTGCAGTTCACAGTCCTCATTTCACTAGATCAGCTTTGCTTAAGGAGAACCCTAAAACTAAATTTCACTGTGATTCTTTGGCAATGGAAGCTATCAGAAAAAATTAGAGCACAAAGAGCAGCCATAGCATACTCAAAGCTTGCTACAGCACATTAACCAGGCATGGATCTGGATGGTTACTTTCATGTTACTGGTAAAACATTCTGTAAAACTATTTGGTTTTACTTTTTGCCTTCCCATGTGAAATCGTGCATTGTGCCACATATTAGAAGCTAACATCCCTTCACCTAGAGGGGGTAAAAAATCAATGTAATTGTAATAATGGGATGTGATCTCTCAACAATTACCTCTCCTTAAAAGCAGTAATTCCCCGGGTGGCACAGGTGCAGATCTAGCAGCTGGTTGTCACCTTTGACTGTTGCCCGTAATATTTGACTAAAGCAGTGAAATGGGTTCTGGCTTTCTTGAGCAGAGCTTCGCTTCCAGCCTTGATATGTCATCACTGAAGTTACAACACAGCTGGCAACAAACATCTCTGCCTTCCTAACAACCTTCTGGTAAAACTAGCAAGCCTGTTCGAAGCAGGAAGAGGGAGCAGTTCTGATGGAGCAGCACCTAAAGCAGTTTGACCAGCTGGATGTGGAGACTCTGCAAAAGGCAGTTCCTGAGCTGTTACCATCACTACGTGAAGGGAGATACTTTTGTTCTTGTTTATTAACAGGCAGATACTGCTGGGAACTTGTCCTTTGAGCAATGAGAAAATGAGTACTGTTTTGTTTGACGAGCAGTGATTGACTGGAGTAGTCTGGCTTGTATTCACACTCCCACTGATCACAGACTGACCAGATTGTTTTAGGCATGTTTAGTGGGACTGATGTGTTTGCTCTGTACTTTCAGAAGGACCATTTCAGTCTCGCTCTCAACAACAGCACACACTACTCCTGTCCCAAAAATATTGCATCTTTCATGAAGAAGCAAAAACATTTCTGAGAGGCTGTGCTTCCAAAACAAAGCCAGCTTACAACAGAAGTTTGCTGGGTAACAACTACTCTTATGATTCCAGTGTCCCAAGGTCCACTCTCCTTTATGGAGACACTGTTTTTTTCCTCGATTATTTTTATGGTGCCCTTGTAGCTTGGCTGGATGAGGTTTTTTCCATATAGGCTCAAAAAAGAGGGGGAGATTGGCCATTTTCCCCCGAGTCACCACCCAGGGAAGTTTAGTTCATCTTGTGTCTGCAAGTTCTGAAGACCCGGAGGGAGCTGCTGGATGCATGTGGTGGTTTCACCCCGGCTGAATGCCAGGGACCCACCAAAGCTGCTCTACCACTCCCCTCTGCAACGGGACAGAGGAGAGAAAATACAACAAAAAGTTCGCGAGTTGAAACAGGGGCGGGGAGAGAGCACTCACCCATGACCCTCACGGGCGATGTGAAATGGGGGAAGATGAGGAATTTGCCAAGCAACATTGTGCGCTTTGCCGCGGAATAGGGGAAGACGGGGAATTTGCACCTCAGCGCTGTGCGCTTTGCCGCGGGCGGGGTCCCCGCTGGAGCAGGCGGGGCGGGCTCGCTCCGTCCCGCCCTCGGCCGTGCGGGGCCGCCGGTGCCGCTGTGCCCGCGGCGGGAGCGGCGCAGAGCCGGGCTGCGCTCCGCTCCGCTCGGCGGGATGGGCCGGGCGCGGCGCAGCGGCTGCGGGCTGCTCCCGCTCCTGCTGCTGCTGCCGCTGCTCGGCGGGGCGGCGGGGCCGGGCAGCGGCGGCTGCCCCCGCCTGCTGCGCTTCTCCGGGCGGGTGCCCGAGAACAGCCCGGCGGGGACGCGGGTGCGGGGCTTGCGGGTGCCGCTGCGGCGGCTGCTGAGCCCCGGGGAGCCGGCCGGGGAGTGGGCGCTGGAAGGCGACGGCGCCTCCCGCTTCTCCCTGCAGCGGCGGCCGGGCGGCGGCGGGGGGCTGCTGCTCCTCCGCACCGCCGAGCCCCTGGACCGGGAGACGCGGGCCGAGTACGGGCTGCGGCTGCGGCGGCGGGCGGGCCGGTCCCCCCGGGAGGCGCTGCTGCGGGTGCGGGTCCTGGACCGCAACGACCACCGGCCGCGGCTGCCGCCGGCGGGACCGCTGGAGGTGGACGAGCTGGTCCCGCTGGGCACGGAGGTGGCCCGGCTCCGCGCCTCGGACCGCGACGAGGGCGCCAACGCGCGCCTCACCTACCGCGCCTGGCCGCCGGGCGCCGGCAGCCGCCTGCTGTTCGTGGTACCCCGCAGCGGGCAGGTGCTGACCGTGGGCTCGCTGCTGGGGCTGCGGCGCCTCCGCCTGTGCGTGGCTGCCCTGGACCACGGGCGGCCGCGGGCGCTGCGCAGCCCCGCGCGGTGCCTGCGCCTGGCCGTGCGCGGCCGGGGGGCGGCGGCCCGGCCCCGGGAGCCCCGCTCGCTGCCAGAGCCCGGGGCACGGCGCTTCACCGCCCGCCTGTCCCCCGGGGCCCGCGTGGGCGACACCGTCTTCACCGTGCCCGGGAGCCGGGACCCGGCGGCGGGCGCCTGGTTCGAGCTGGCCTCGCCCGGCGCCACCCCCGTGGGGATCGACAGGACGTCGGGGCGGCTCTACCTGCGGCGGGAGCTGCGAGCGGGCGGCCGGGAGGAGGTGCTGGTCAAGGTGCACCGCGGCGGCGGAGCAGGTAGCGCTCCGGGGCCGGACCGGACGGGACGGGGAGGCTGGAATGGGTCGGTTCTCACTGAGGCGCTGCCCCGAGTGGGTCCGGATGGCCGCAGAAGGAGCGGATGGGCGTGAAGGGTTGTCCCGAGGGAGGGGATGCTGAGCAGGCACGGCATTGCCGGGCATTTGCCATTCGAGCAGATGCGGCTGCGGTGATGCTGCTCTCCGAGCGGTGCGGAGAGGCGCAGGCAGCTGCGGGAACTGCCCCCGGCTGTGGGAGCTCGGTGGGTGAAGTGGGAATGTGCCGGCTCTTCCCCGGTACCGCCCGCTGAGCTTCTGCCTCTTGCCTTTGAAGGAGCAGCTGGAAACGTAGGGAATGGTGTTTTGGTTATGTTGTCTTGTAAGGAATTCTTGTCACACTAGGTTCACTTTTGTGGGACCAGAGGTGTCTGCTCGGGGGGCCCGGTAAAGAAGGGGCCATGCCACAACAGGCAGCTTGTCTCATAGTGGGGGCAGTCACCAGGGAGCCTCTCCTGTCGCTCCGGGTCTGCTGGAAGGACCCGAGAAGGAAGAGGTGACGCTGTCCTGGTGTGGCACTGCCGCCGCTCCGGCTCCCCGCACCGCGCCGGGGGATGCTGGCACTCAGCGACAGCCCGGCAGAGCAGCACGGGAGGGAAAGGAGTCCCTGCAAAGTAGATGTCAACGAGCTAGGAGAAGAAAAAGAAAAGAAAAAAAAATCTGAATGAGGAATCCTAGGAGTTGGTGTAGAGAACTAAATGGAGATATTGGAGTTATACCTATATGTCAAGAGCTCATATACAGTTGTGTATGGTTTTCCTAATAAGATGGCAAAGAGAATGGCTGGACTTGATAAACTTCTTAAACCACATTAAGCTTGAGGTGTGTTACTGTTGCAAGAGCCGTCCTTTCCATGTATTACTTTCATCTTAGAGTAAGTTTAAGAGTGTGTTTGTAAGTGCATCTCAGGTCACTAATAACATAACTGGTTATCATTTTTTTTGGATTTGTTTTGTCTAGTTTACTTGTCTTCTTAGATTTTTTCAACTTTACTAAAGAGGGGATATTTGCCAATTCATATCAATGAATTTTACAGCCTAGTGCTCAGGAAATGTGAAACATAGAGCTGGGAGGAAAACCAATGTGCTGAAACATGCTGGGGGCTGTGATCTTTACCAGACTGCTGTGTGCAGTCTACGAGTCCAGAGCTGCCTGCCTGAGAAACTTATTCTTGCAGGAATGGGATGCGTTGTGCAAGTGACATTTACCATTAGAAGAACTCTGCACAGTATTTCGTGCTACTAACTTTAAACAAATCACCTGATGATGTTTAAAGTAGAACTTCTCATTCTAGCTAAAGATGGAGTTGGAAAGGGGACGCACAGCTTGAGTGTCTTGCTTATTTATAATTAAAACAAATAACCTTGTGAACAATGTTCAACATATGATTGTGTTGTCCTCTCCAATCTGGTGGTGGACAGCATGTTTTTATCACTGTCTGTGTGCTAATAACATATTGACAAGAGATGAGCCTCAGGGAGAAAGGAATTCGATGATCAAGTGGGACAAGGTCATTTAGATACTCCTTTAAGCTACTTTGAAAATCAAAAGTGTCTCATAACTTTGCACAGCAACAAACTTGGGATCTTTTTCTGTCTGCTTATTATACAAAAATAAGGTGAAATGGTGAGAGGATTTGAGCATCCATTTTTTTTAATCTGAAGAGACCTGATAAGCTGTCAAAAGTCAAACAGAATTAACTTTGGTCTGCTCCTCATTTCTCCTCACGTCTATTACTAAATGTAATTAACAATCATTCACAAAGCAATCAATATTATGGATCATGTAGCAAACTTTTAATCACCTCTTTAAATGAAAAACAAAGCTACCAGACCTTTATTAATTGCCATCTCTTATGTAAAATACATCAATGGACTTAGGCATTTTACAGGTGCTGCTTCTCGAGGAAAGGATGTGTCTTTGGGTTTTGGATGTGTTTGCCTTTTTTGTTCAAGAAAAGAAAAACTTTTTTAAAAAACAAGCTTTAGAAAAGTAAAACAGTAGGTCAGACAGTAACTTAGAGCACTGTTTCCTGTAATAGTAGTCCTAGGAAGACAAAGTATTCCTGTGCACAGTTGAAATACTGAAATAAACTGAGTGCAGAGTGAATAAATAAGCAAACAATAAATAGCCTTCTGAATCTTCCCAGTTGCTCAGCAGCACCCATAGCAGTGATGGGGAGGGGGCTGCCATCTGTTTTGTGGTGACCCTGTAGCAGGCACTGTGAACACACAGCTGTTCTCCCATTGAGTGTACACTTGGCACAGGGCCTGTGCATCATAAAGGTGTTTGCATAACTTCTGGGGCTGGTTTTATCTACCTACACCAAGAAGTTTACATCTGCTTTAGGAATCTGGCAATCTGTCAAAGCCTTGTTGTTCTGAGCTCTGTGCATGGAGAGTTATGGAGTGGACCTGGAGTTTAGATAAGGCTCTCATACAAAGGTATGAACTGCAGACCCAACATTTCTCATCCAGATTTTCTTTTGGGACGTTTCACATCCTGGAAACACTGGCTGCACCATCAGAGCAGTGTGGGGCTTCCATGTCTGCCTCTGTCCATGCACACCTACAAGTGCCTACATAAGTTCTCATAGTTGTTATTACACAGGGTAGGATGTGCAGTTGCTGTTTTGTCTTCTCCCCCTCAGCTGCCCTCTCAATGCTGGCATTAGGTGCTGGTGCACACTGAGTAAATATTTGACATTTAGGAGTTTGTCTATCCTGCTTCAAAAAGCAATTTCTTACCCCTGTTCTTCAACTGTAGAAGACTCTTAGCTCTCTTGGGGGTTTTGCTTTGGGGGGGGTTTTGGTGTTTTGGGGTTTTTGTTTGTTTTTTAATTTTGATTTTTGGTGGTTTTTTGTTTGTTTTGGTTGGTTTGGTTTGGGGTTTTTGTTTATATGGTTTTACTTTGGTTTTTTGTTTCTTTAAACTTAAGAGCCTGACCCAAAGGGCTTACAGAGTGCACACTGCCTTGGCTTGGAATAGTGAGACCCAGTGGGACATGCTGATGTTCCTGCACACTCACACTGCAGATACACTCCACATGCTAACTGAAAACAACTGTGTAAGAAGTCACTCTGTAATCTGAATTTTGTCAGTGGTAGGAACTCAAAAAAAACCATGGCAAGACAAATCTCTTCCCCTTTCAAGTGTCTGCAGTGCACTGAAGGGTTAAAGGGTTGATGTTAGCAGCCCTGTAACTCTGGCACACCTCAAGACCTCAACGGTGGGTGAGCACCAGCAGGTAGCTTAAACTGAAGTGAGTAAAATAGTTATAAGTATTTTCCTGGTTTTGGAGGTGAGATGGATATCTCATTCCCTGCTCTCTCTGGTGGGATAACAACTGTTTACTACTCTAAGTGAATTTCAAAGAGATAGATTTTAAAACTGACTAAGGGAGCTGTAGCGTAATGCATTTCCTTCAGTGCAGTGCCTTATGGTAGAATCTGACCAGTGTTGAACCCTTATGATTCACTGGAAGCAAAATGCATTTTAAAAAGACATCTGTCAGACAGAATTTCCTGTGAATACTACCTAGTCTGCACGTGGAAAAAATATGTGGTTTGAGTCCCTTCTACTTTCTTAAGAAACTTCCATCAGGATGCCTACTGGGAAGAGAAACCTTTCAATCCATGGAATACAGCTTTTGTAAAATTAACAAGTAATTCATGTATGTCACTGGCCATGATTTCAAATCAAGATATAGCTTAGGTTTGGGTTTGTTTTGTTTTTTTTAATTTTTCTTTGTCAGTAGAGCCAGAAATTGCCCACTGCTTCCTGGCACCCCCCAAAATATTTAGAAAATAAATCTCACTCCAGAAGCAGAAATTTGACCTGATCAGGTATTGAGGTCACATTATATGCTGCTTTTTCTTTTTTCTGGGTGTGGGTTAGGGGGGTGTTTCCTCCTGGTATCAGACTGATTAAAACCATCTGTGGATGCCATTAGTGTGCCTCCAAATTCATGTACTGACAAAAAAAGCTTGCTTCTCTTAAACCATGAAACCTCCTTAATGGCCAGGGATCATTGGATGAAAGAGCAGGCTCCAGGATGAAGGTTATTATATTACCTTGTCTGCAGTATCTTTGTAAAAACCTTGCTGTAAAAAAAAAAAAAAAAAAAAACAAAAAAAAAAACCAAAAAAAAAACCAATTAATGTAAACATACATAATGATCCAGAGGCAATAAATAAGTCATAAGAATGTCTGATAAAGTCAGACATTCTGAGAAGCCTACAAAAAGCTTAAAACTGAAGAGGTAAATGTAAAGCTTATGTTGTAAGTATTCTTGGTAAGTCGCATGAGCTATTTCAATGATGAGAAAACCTCTATCATGACAAGTCTGAGAGAAAAGCAGTGAGGGACCTTAAAAAGAGAACTTGAAATCCTTTATTCTTAAGAGTAGCATCTTGAATCCCTTTATGCAAAATATGATTCAGTATTTCTGGGTTTTCATTACATTTCAACAGCAGAAAGGCATTTAAAAATCTGGTTTTAGACCCATGTCAAAGCTGCACCATGCCTGCATGCTCCTGGTGCTGTCTCACACTCCAGGAGCACTGTGCAGTGTTTGAATTTTTGTGTGCTGGGGCTGCCTTTACACACCTGAATTGCACATGGGAGCCCCAAAATTCACATGTACCACATTTGCACAGGCAGTCTGCTCAAATTAGCTCCCCATGGCAGCTGTGCACAAAGCTTTCTCTTTAGAGACTGTGACTGCAATGTAATTGAACTTGCTCCTGCATCTCTGATGGGCTTGGAAAGCTGTGTCCTCCCCAGAGAGCAGTGCCTCACAGCTGGTGTTTTGGTGTTTTAGGGCAGGCATTAGGGGTTCCTTGCTACAGCAGCCAGACTTGGCTAGTGCAGAACTCAACAGTGCTGCAGTTTGAGCACTGAGGTTGGCTTGCTGGTGAGAGCTGCCCAAAATTTAGGAAAAAGTAAAGCAGAAAGTTTAAGAAAACCCTTTAAAAACCTGACCTGAGGAGACAGGCTGACAGAAAGGATTTGGAGTTCTGCTCCTGCCATGGGTGTTACTGATGGAATGCCCTAAAAGCAGTGCTGGATGACAACAAAGTAGGAGCCATTCGTTCCTATGGGTGGCTGAGCTTTTGCCTGAGTAAGCAAACCCTGTGTGTGGCATAGACAATGATTTGTGAGAGAGAAGTAGCAAAGTATCAAGGGCCATGTCTGTGCAAGAGGATCTGTTTAGAAATTTATATATAAGGAGAGCTGGAAGGTGATGTAGCAACTTTACATTTTCATTTCTTGGGACACAGCAGAGTAGCCAGCACACAGCTCCCTTGGAGGCTGCTCCAAGCACACCCCCAGTGCTGCTGCCCTGCCTCACCAAAGGCTCTGAGCTGCTCCTCACACTTGGGTCCAGGGATGCTGAAGTGTTAAAGTTGATATTGCTACAAAGCTTTTCGGCATCTTATTGTACATCTCAAACACATTTGCTGTCCTAAAATGATTGGATTTTGCTTTCTAAGCATTTTCAAAGAAATTAACACACTCTAAGTATGGTCATAGAAACAGCTCTTACTGCTTAAAGCCTCAGCAAGTGATTTTTTGTTTTAAAAAAGTTTGAACAACCTTTAGGTTAAAGGACAACAGATAAATGCTTGTAGTTTTTCCACAGGAAGACTGGACATCAAAGCAAAGTGATTCCTAACCACTGAAACAATCAGACTCTACTACAGCCTCTCATGAACAACATTTTTTATGTCCCACATAAACTAAACTTAATAAGTGCCCGTTTATTGAGGAGGAGCAGGTGTGTGCTGGGTAGGATGACAAGAAGACAGGATTGTTACTGTGTCTTACTGCACTTTCCTTCTTTAAAAGCTGTAAACAATCCCCCAAATGTCCTTTTTGCTGTTGACTCCTCAACTATTCTAACTACCTTGGTGTGATCTGACTTCCTCTTCAACTGATGTGCGTGCAAATAATTATTTTTTCTATTGTATTTAATAACATTTTCACTGAGGATTAGTCAGCTGTTATCATGACAAACTGTAATAGAAAACCTGTTTATGCAGAATCCTGTTCTATGGAAGCTTTTGAGATCCTGTAAATAGTTGTACCTCCACCTCCTCTGTGGTGCAGTGTTTCTGATTCTCCTGATTGTGTGGTAAGAGCAGCTGTTGGCAGATACAGTAGATTTATGGGTTGAGGCAGATATGCTATTTCTGTAATCACAGGTCTGAGGGTGCTTCAGAGCATTCCTCTGGAAAAAGACAACAAAATTAAAACAGATTTTAAAAACTACAGGAGGACACCACAGGCCAGGTGATGTGATAGGGGCGTGGATTTTGAAGTCCTGTTCCTATAACTGCCTGAAGATTTTCCTGTGGTGTACAGCCATTCCTGTGGAAATTACCTTTGCTGCATAGCAAATGCTGTGGGTCTCAGACACCCTGTGTGATGGAGGTACATGCTGTAGTTGGGGTAGGGACATGAGCATCATAGGTGCTACTAACTGGACTAGTCTTCAGGACCAAGTTAAAGCTGCTTTCTCTTCTCCTTTACCTCAGTGAATACCTTTATTTGGAGTGCTCATCTTCTGGCCAGCTGCTGATGATCAGGCTTGTAGGAATAATTTACCACCAGATTCAAAAGCCACTTGAGCAGGAGAGAGTGGCACAGTGGACAGCATGACTCTGCTAACTTGACACTGTATCACAAACAGTGTAATTAAAATGGAAAACAAATTGGGGGGGGGGGGGAAGCTTTCTAAAATTGAAATGTCTGCCACAAGAAGTTTTGGTTTAAATCTAAATATCCCTGAGTAGATTATACCCAATGTCCTGAAGATGACAAGGGGGTTTTAGCATGCTAGTAAGCATTTCTCAGGTGTAGATTTCCTGGCTGTGGTTCAATAATGAGGCAAAGCTCCTGATGTCTTGCCCTGCCACTGAGGATTGGTGGTGTGGCCTGAGAGCACAGTGAGGAGCTTTCCCACCTTGGTGTCCTATTTCAGTCTGGGTACTTCAGAAACTGCTTCACATACCACACTCTCTCTTCAATTCAAATGATTCTTTTTTTCTTGAGGGGACAGAAACAAAACATATACTGCCATTTTTGATGCACATTTTTTAGTTCTTAATTTTCCACCATTAGTCCCCTCAAAGCCACATCAGCTCTGATTCTAACTTAGGAAAAGAGATCCTCTTCTCTTACGTTTCTTCTTCTGGTAAGGGAGGAAACTAAATGATAAAAGAAGTGAAATTGATACAGGCTTGCAAGAATAGCCACTTGCAGTTTGGAAAAAATCCTTTCCAGTTCTTCCTTTGCTTTCATATTCTTGTCCAAGGAAGCTGTGGGTGTATCTGCTCTCCTCTGCTGAAGAATATTTAGCCATCTGAGACACAAATTTAACATCTCTTCATTCCCCCCCATTCTTGCACTTGCTGCATCCTAACATTTTTACTTAGGATGCTCTTAACTGGTGATTGATTGACATCCCTTTTGTTTACATGTGGTTTTTAGATGTAAGCAGGAAGTAAAGCTGAAGTCTTGGGGATACACCAGCATCTCCAGGAAAATTGCACTCCTTAAGATTCTCTTCCATATTGATCCTACCAAGACTCTTCCCAATGTGTGGTGCAGAGGCCAGACTATCCTGCTGATAGTCTGGTTTCACAGGGAATAGAGCCTGGTTTCCTGATTATTTCCTTCCTTGCAGTGGATGATTCGTATTGACAAAATGGGTGAACTGCAACATCACTGGGTGATGTTGCATTTTGATTTAATAGGATGCTCTGGTTGTGTCAGGAACAAAATAAAACACTATTGATTTCAGAGGCTTGATCTGTTAATGCCTTTGCAGCTATGACAGCTGAAAACCCAAACCATTCCTGGGGGAAACTCTACTTTGTCAAGGCTGGTTTTGTTTCACTGACTTGTTTCAAGACAATGTGGTAATTTTACACAGTATCTGATTGCCACGTGTCTGTAACACCTTAAAATCCTTGAATTTCTCACACCTAGTGTGTGTGCAGTGGGGAGTGACCAGAACAAAAGTGTCTGTACTCAGAGTGCTGCTTCTGAACAGCTCTTTCTGGATGGTAGGGGAAATCAGTGCTGTTTGACTGACCTCCTGTTAGTCTCCAGACAATGTTCAGCACTGCTTTTTTAGGGTTTTGAGCTTGAATTGATAAAATCCACTCTTTGTAACTATCTTTTCTTCCATTTATGCCTTGCTAGAATTAGAAATCTGATCTATATAGATACAACCTGTCGGCATGCTTGCAGGTTGCTTCAATTTTAATTTTGTTTGCTTGCATGGAGAAAACAGCTTCAAGTCTAAAAATCTGAAATAAATGCTGAGGGCCTGAAAAAGTGGGCCAGGTCTCAGCTGCAGAAAGACATTCCACCCTATAGCTGAAGCTGATTACCCCTGCCCTCCAAGTTTGGCTTCATCCCATGTTTTTTCTTTCATGTGTGGTACTGGATGTTTCTAGACTGCCATTCACTCCTTTTCTCACTTCTTACCCTTAAGCAAACAGCACAGATAAAACACAAAGTCCAATGAATGTTTATGTTAGAAGTTCCTTGAAGCTGCAGGGGAGTGAGTGACATGTGGACATCTATGCCTCAAAAATCAATAAAATGCAAAAGCTGAAGGGCAGGGAGATTAATGTGTGATGGAAAGGATTTAATAGTCTTGCTGGTTCCATGTCCCTGCCTAGAGGCAGGTTTTGTCACAACAAAGCAATTGCCAGCAGATATTTGTTTAGTCAGGTCTTAAAGATCTCAGTGATGGATGCTGTCTCACCTCTCTGGCCTCTGTCAAGGGCTCCATTGTCCTGATAATTAAAAACGTGCTGAGGGATCCCATGCCCAACATCTAATGCCAGTCTTTTCCTCTGGAATGAGAGTTAGTTATTCTTTGTTTTGCAGGTTATGGGGCGGCTAACTGACTTCATACCTCAGTCCTTCAACCTCTTATATCATTATTTGCATGTCTCTTGCAGTCTCCTGAAAATCTCCAGGTCTTTTCACCTCTCTTGAAGGGCAAGAGAGATCATGCTCTTGGCTTTTCCCTGGACAATTGCCAGCCAGTCCATGTATTTCTTGAAATCCAGCCCCTAGAACTATAGTTCACTGGATTGCCCAGGGAGGTTTTGGAGTATCCCTCCTTGTAGATATCCCAAAGCCTTGTGGACATTTTTCTGAGCAGGCAGCTCTTGGTAGCCTGGCTTGAGCAGAGCAGTTGGACAGATGATCTCCAGAAGTCCTGCCACGCTCACCCCTGCCATGAGTCTGTGATCTGAGGCTTGGCTGAGTGTCACAATTTTGCCAAGGTTCAGTGAGGGCTGAGTATGAGCCAGCAGTGAGCCCAGGTGGCCAGGAAGGAATCCTGGCCTGTGTCAGCAATAGTGTGGCAGCAGGAGCAGGGCAGGAATTGTCCCCTGTGCTGGGCACTGCTGAGGTCACACCTTGAGTGCTGTGTCCAGTTCTGGCCCCTCAGCTCAGGAAGGACATTGAGGAGCTGGAGAGAGTCCAGAGGAGGGAAACGGAGCTGGGGAAGGGTCTGGAGCACAGATCCTGTGAGGAGCGGCTGAGGGAGCTGGGGGTGTTCAGCCTGGAGAAAAAGAGGCTCAGAGGTGACTTTATTGCTTTCTGCAATACCTGAAAGGAGGATGGAGCCAGGAGTGGCTCAGTCTCCTCTCCCAAGTAACAGCACAAGAGGAGATGGCCCCAGGTTGTGCCAGGGGAGGGTTAAATTCGATATCAGGGGAGAAATTCTTCACAGAAAGGGTTGCAAAGCATTAGAACAGGCTGTTCAGGGAGGTGGTGGAGTCACCATCCCTGGATGTATCTAAAAGATATGTGGATGTGGCATTTAGGGATGTGGTTTCATGGAATTTTAGGATTCTTAAGGTTTGAAAAGACCTTTAAAATTATCAAGTCCAACTGTCAACCCAACACCAGCACCATGTTCACCATTGAATCATGTCCTCAAGTGCCATGTCCACTTGCTTTTTCAACATTTCCAGGGATGGTGAATCCCAACTTTAGTTGTGAAGTTGGCAGTACCAAGTTAATGGTTGGACTTGATAATCTTAGAGCCTTTTCCAACCTAAATTCTTCTATGATTCTATTTAAATACATCTTTCATAGAGAGGGAAGGTGAAATGTTTGTAAAAGTCCAGAATATTATGGTTAATTTGAACAACACATTTTCCCTGACATGCTGTCCTGAACTTGGTGATGTTTGTTTCCTTGTTTGTCTTTTGTAAAATGTGAATCTCTGTTTTACTGCTGACTTTATGTGGATTTTACAATATTTACAGCAGGATTAGGACCTCACTACTGGTTGGTGCTTAACAATTGGATCACCTACATGGTGCAATATTAAGAATAATCTATATAATTATAATTTTTAAAATTATTCTCCAGGTTTCACTAAATGGGAAAAATACTAGATATTCAGTCTCTGCAGAAATTAGAACTACCTGAATTAGACCAATAAATGAACAAAAATATCTTTAAATGCTCATGTCTACAAGTTTTTATCCCTTTACTAGCAAAATAACACTGTCTGTAACTGGCTGAATTAGGGCATGTATTTCTCAACTCTCCTTCTTGGCTATAGATAAAATAGTGACTGCTCCAGCTGCTCTTTTGAGCTACTGCCTTGTGCTGTGTGTTGTTCCTTGTCCTACACAGCAATACAGAGGGGGGAAAAAAAGTGAACCAATGTTCCAATGTTCTCCTGTATGCAGTGGTGGCACATGAGAAAATCAGAAACCATGTAATCTAAGAAAAACTAAGGAAACCATGTCTTAAATTATTTAAAATACTTTAAAACCCCACAAATCTTCAGTTAAGTTTTTTTCCTTCCTGGGAATGATTACCTCTAGGAAATTTCTCTAGCATGTATTTTTACTGCAGGGTAAGGCTGCTCATAAGTACAGGACTGGTGTGTCAGGGAATGTCTGTCTGTGGGCAGCCTTTTATTTAATATTACATTCCTGAGACATACATTTAAAATGTTTTGGAATTCTGGCTTACTTCTTGCTTTTGGTGCTGATTTGTCCACGTGCTCCTGTCTTCTTCCATCCTGAGTGAAATGATGATGAAGGCAGAGATGAAAGGTTTCCTGTATGAGACACACACACACACCTGGGTGGGTGTTTCATTTTGTAGTGGTGTAGCCCTCCACAGACCTGCAACCTCAGTGCAGTTTGTTGAAGAATGTGATCATATTTTAACAGGCAGAAAACGTGCATTTCTCCTATATACCTTTCTACATAACACCCTTTCTGCATTTAGTTTCTGTTTTTATTCAAATTTATTCTCTACATTCAATAACACATTCATTTTAATTTGAAGTCAAATCTTAAGGCCACTTTTAGAACACGAATGTGCTTAGGAAAATTTCTTCAAGAAGCCCATATATCCTTTAGCATCTATTAGTAATTTTCTGTGAATTCAAATATAGGTCTCCCTAGAGGTCAAAATACTGTGATGAGATCTGTACATGTCCTTTGCAGCGGACGCTTCCTTCTCAGTGTTTCCAGATACTAATGGATAAGGTGTTAACACTCCTGGCTGAGGTTTGTGACCCAGCTGTCTAGAACCCCTGTGCCTTTTGCAGATGATGACTGGTACCTGTGCCAGGTGACACTGGTGGCCCCGGAGGAGGAGCTGCTGTCCTGGGCCATGCACCCGTTCCCGTTCCTGGCGCGCGTCGACCCCGATGCGCGCAAGGGCACTCTGGTGTACCAGCTGGTGGCACGCTCCAGCAGCCATGGAAACACCTCTGCTGGCATCACTTACACACTCCTTGAAGGTGGGGCTGCTCTGGGAAAAGGGTAGAATTCTGTTTAGTTGCAGGTGTTTCTTACCAAGTTCCCGTTTTGTAATTTAGTTGGTAGATTTTTCCCTTGGGGAATCCTTAAAGATACAGCAAGTACAGCAAGCAGAAGCTGGAAGTGCTGTAAGTAAAAGTTATGTGGATGGGAGTCTTTCTTGTTGCCATTTTCTTTGCTTATTTTGAGATTGATGGCAGCATTACTGTTAACTGAAGGCTCCATTTCTTACTCATTGTTGTCTCTTTTGCACTGCACTGGTCAACAAAACAGTGTGAGTGAAAGACAAGGTGAACAACTGGAAAGGTGAAAAGAAGTTCATCCAAGGACGTGGGTGGATGAATTGAGGATAGCTTACCTTGAAAAGGGGAAGGTGCAAATGTTCCTGCTGTGGGCTTGTCTCAGAGCAGCTTTGTGCATATGTTGGTAGGTGGTGAGGAGCGATTCCGGGTGGATAAGGACACTGGCATCATCATGACCACTGGCTTGCCTTTGACGTGGAACAAGGAGTATGTGGTTACTGTGGAAGCCTCTGATGAGTATGGCAACAAGAGCCCCTATGCCTCCATTTCCATCCTGGCAGGCTCCCGACCTCCACAGTTCACCAACATGTCCTACAGCGTGTTTGTCCCTGAAAACACTCCAGCAGGAGAAAAGTGAGTTGTGCTTGGTTAGGTGACTCCCTCCCTGCAGTCTGAGAGGAGTTTCACAGAGCACAGTAGAGTGAAACTTTTGTGGTTTTGCTTCTCAGGGCTACACATATGCATTTGCCTATTACACTTTAAAATTAATGTTGTATTTTCTAAAAGAAATTACACCTTTTCTGATGTTTCAGAGTCTCCAGTGGGGCATGAATCATTAATTATTTTAATGCTTTTGGGGTCTTAGTGCATTGCATCATAAATTAGAACAGCCAAACTACTGGTTATGCATCTCCTGGTGATTTAAACAAATGCTTGAAAAATAATCTTTTAACTGACCAGATCTGGAGTAGTTTGTGTTCTGTTTGACTTGTATTTAAATTTCTAGGAAAACTAGTCATTGCCAGACTCTTGAGATAACAGCAGCAGTGTGGAGCACAAATAGATAAAGCTCAATCTTCAAGGGGCTCTGGTGTTACATGAAAAATAGCTAAGCCAAGTCACAGTGGGGAGATGCTCTTAAGCTGGTTCTGAGTTTATTGTCACTGTTCAGCTACTTGAGAGCAGAATGGGCTTTAAGGAGCAGGTGGAACAGTGCCATAAGGCCCCTAAGGAGCAGGAAACCTCAAAATAAACTGATGACCTAGGAAAAATTGCTGGAGATGTGCCACTAATCCTTAAGAGAGACTGAATGAGAAGGAGGAGGGAAATTTCTCTACTTCCCAGGAGCTTTTAGTGAGATGAGCTAAAAGTGTATTATGCTGGTGAAAGACTGGTGTGAGAGGTGGAGCTTCAAAACATAAGTCACAGTAGGGAGGCAAACATTCCTTTATGTCCTGCCAAGGTGAACAGCAGGATCTGGAAAGCCCTGTGCTCCATGGGTTTCTCATCCATGTCTGAGCCCTTTTCTTTTCTGAATATACAACTACAGAGAAACTCAGAAGTATAGTCGGTCAATTACTTGGGAATAACTGAGAAACTGGGGGTAAACCAATAACCACGGTCATGCATTTAAAAGGCTAAAATAGGGAAGAAAAAGACACTTTAGTGTTAGTAGGGATTGAAATGGGTTGTTATTTCAGCACTGCTATGTCAGTGAATGAGTTTGGTGAGAGAAGGTAGATGTGCTCCCTGTAGCAAAAGGGGTTTCTAGTCTGAACACAAAGCTGAGCCAAGCATTGACAGAGTGAGCGAGACACCTTTCCTCATCCTATCCTCCTCCTCCAGCTGCTGAGGGCACAGCTTTGGTTGTTACTGTTTTGAAGCAAATGTTGTTCTCTGTTCTTTGCAGAGTAGCAGTTGTTGAGGCTGTTTCCTTCCAGAGCCAGCCTCTTTCCTACAGTCTCCTGACAAACCCCTCCGGGCTGTTCCGGGTGAGGCAGGAGAGTGGGGAGCTCAGCCTGACCCACCCCGTGGACTACGAGAGCGAGCACCACCTCTACCAGCTGCTGCTGAGAGCCATGGAAGCTGAGAGCACCCTCAGCACTGTGACTGAGGTACCTGAATCTCTTCACATCCTACCCATGGTCTGCAATCCTTGCTAGGATTGCTCCAGGTTACACACATGGGTAGCCCAGTACACTGTGAGGATGCTGGGCTGGGAGGAGGACTTGTAGAACAGGCAGAAATCTGGCATCTGACCTGGGTTCACACCTAGGCTCTGCAAATACCTCTTGTTATTACATTTTGGATTTGCTCCCATCTGGGGAGTGGAGGAGAAAATACTTCTCTGTGTTACAGGGATAGTGTGAGAAAAATGGCATCAGGGGTGTAAGGGTGGGACAGCAGCAAAAGCACTGAGTGCCACTGCAGTGTCCCAAAGGAGGTGCTCTTTTAGCAGTGTTGAAGCTAAAATCCATTCTCAGTGTGTCCTTTCTCCTCAGGTCATGGTCCATATCACTGATGAAAATGACTGTTCTCCCGAATTCCAGCGCTCCATCTACAGCAGAGACAACGTTCCCGAAACCATTCCTGTTGGGACATCTCTTCTGCAAGGTGGGGACCATCCAAGGATTCCTTTCAGTTCTGCCACAGGCCTGCTAGTTTGTTACTTTCCATGTTCTGGCCATGAGGAAATGCTCTCTTCCACAGATGTGGATGCAGCTTTCCTGGCAGTCTGTGGATGACTTTTAGGTTTCCTGGAAGCAGAGTTGTGAGTGTCTCCACATGAGGATCACTGTATTGTGCTCAAGGAGAGATCCTGTGGTGTCCAAGGACAGTTAAAGAAGCTGATGGGAAGTGGCTTAGTTTCCTTTAAATGTTGTAGCTGTCTTTTAGTTCATCTTGGGAATCTTTTTGTATCCCAGAAGCAGCTGCAATTAGTTTTTCTCTTCTTAAGGTCTTTTTAAAATGGGCAGCAAGTTTTGTCAAATAGCATTATATATGCATATTATCTATACACATATACATATATATGTATTATATACAGCATTAATGCTATATAACTGACTTGCAAAGTGTTAAAGGAAAAATCTTTTGAAAGCATGTGAATTTACATTTATGACTGTGGCCAAACATCCCATGTTTGTTGTTTTTAACATGGCCATGTGTCACTTGTGTGCACCCTGAGTGCACAGATGACATTTTTAGAGGCTAAAACAGTATCCTGATAAAATTATTTAGGGGATATGAGCCTTGAGAAGTATTTGCCAAAGCAAGACTTGCAAAAAGACAAGCAAAAAGATAAAAATGTAAATTTCCCAAAGCTGGAGCTGAACTCTGCAGGTTGCAGAGGTGATAAGAAGCTTAACTTCCCTGTGTAAGGAGGGCCTGCTTTCTCTAAACATTTGCTAAGAGAGTTCAGAGCTTGTCATACTTAATTTTAGATTTAATTGCTTTTGGGAAGAAAGAAATTGGTCAGAATAACCAAATCCTAAAATTCCTAAGCATGTGATTTTCCTTAAAGAGATCACTGTTCTTCTGTCCAGAGGACTTTGTAAAGCTTGTCAAAATTCTACTTGTGGGGGAAAAAATGAATACCCCATGTCCAAAGCAGGCAGAATGTCAAAGCTGTGCAATTGCATCCCATGTTGTTTCTTGCCACATGGGGTACATTTCAAGAGAAAGAGGCATCTTAGAAAAGAAAGTGTGAGTTGGAAGTATAGTGACAGTCAGTGGAAATGAGTGGAAAATACTCACCTGCTGGGGAAGGGCTGAGCAGGGTTGTTAGTGGCTGCAAAGAAGCTGCACCTTGTGCAGAATGGGACCTGTGCTACTAACTCTGGCTGCCAAAGCAAGAATCTCAGAAAAAAAAAAAAGACAAACAGCTCTTACCCTCATTGTAGTTCCTCAAGGGGTGGGATATTGCAGCCTCAGAATGACCCACAGACAAAAATAAATGCAAATAAGAGACAGCTTTTGCCATTCTGGGTATGCCTGTAGCTGCTGGTGACAGTGCAAAAGGTAGTGTGATATATGCTTTTGTTAAAACTGTGGATGATGCAGATGTAGGTTTCAGTTATCAGCTGCTTTTATTTTAGCACAGTCGAAGTCTGAAGCACAGAGGGTGCTCTCAAAGGGCTCTCAGCCTTCAGCTGCCTCACTGTGCCAGCAGAGGAAGGCTTGGAGCTGTGGCTGGCAGCTCAGTCAGCTTTTGAACCAGAATTAGGTTGAATAAGCTAGTTCAGAACACGTGCAAAGCCCGCACAGAGCTGCTTGTTTGGCATATGATCCTTAAAATATCCTTTGCAATGCACATCACTTTCCAGGATGGAATGAAATGGAGAAGAATAGAATTCTCAGTTGCTATTGGGAAGTAAGGCATGTTTCTGTCATGTACATGTGAGAGCCACATTCCTTATTTGCCAGAAAACATCTGGGGGAAAGAAGTGTATCGTTAAGCATAGAATGTGTTTTTGTGAGTGGTTACAAGGGCTCACTAATGACTGTAGATTAAATCAGGATTTTTCCAATCAAATAAGTTTTTGACATCCTGCATTTCTAAAAACAATATTTAACCACTATATTTGACAGATTTAAATCACTGTCATTTTAGTCTTTCTTGAGTTTTTAATATATTTTGTCTGTTAGTGCAGCAAGAGAGTGATTAACTCTAAAACCCTTGATTTTGTAGTTTGTAACATACACAAATGTCTAGTCACAGCAGGATTTGGAGAGATTTTAAACAAAATGTTCAGCCAGTCTAAATATCCTTGTAAACAAAGATGAGTAACTTTACACAGGCAGCTGTAGTTGAAATTTTTTGCAACTAAGTAGAACAGCTCTTCAGTGTGCATTTGAAATCATTCTCTGCTCCTTTCCTGTTTTGAGTTAATATTCTGATAGAGGTGGGTTGGTTCTGCCACCCCTCTGTGGATGATGCAGCAGCTTGCTGGGATGTCCATGCACTGCAGTCACTGCTCTGCCTACAGAAGGCTGTGTGCTCCCACAGTGGCTGCATCTGGATCCCATTGGTAGAATAAGGAGTTTGTTCATTACCAGTGTGGGTATGATGTGAAACCTCATTGTTAGGCGAGAAAAATTGCAAGGTAATTGGAGAGGTGAGCTTCTGCTCTTAAAAATCACTTTTGATGCTGTGCTGTGGGCTCTAGGTCTTTGTTGTGCCAGTTTGCTGCTTCTGAGCAGATGGGACACTCAGCACACTCAATAAACACTTACTAGGGAGGAATGTTTAATCACTCTTCATACCTTGAAGCACCAGGTAATTAAACAGTATATAACTAGCTGGGAGCTAATTAAATTTGAACATAGCATTCCTGGAAAGAGCGAGGAACCCATTTATGACTGATAATGTTCAACCAATGTGTATACTGATTGTGTGCTAATTACCAGTGCTGATTGCTATTTGTACAAAGCATTTTGTGCAGTTCTGGGGTCACAGCTCTCTTGCAAATTCACCTGGCGGCGATCAGGTTGGAGCAGAGGGAAGCATTCTTTTGATTTCTCACTCCCGGCATCCTGCTAAGTTCCCAGACTCCAACCACCAAAAAAAAAAAAAAAAGAAAAAGAAAAAGAAAAAAAAAAAACTTTTGTGGATGAAACAGCCTGTTCTCAAAAGCTAGCAAAAAAGCAGAGTTGGCTTGGTGGGAAACAGCATAACCAAGCCTCCTTTGCAGTATGACTGTTGTGTTAAATGTGTTCTCTAACAGTGCTCGCAACAGACTGCGACTCCGGCTCCAACGCTGAGATCTCTTACTTCATCCAGAGCACTGATTTTTCCATCACACGTCACGGGGTCATCAATTCTAACCAGAGGCTGAACTTTGAGCGGGCGAACCACATGTACGAGTTTGTGGTGATAGCTGTGGACAAAGGACATCCCCCTCGGACGGGGACGGCGTCCGTGCGCATCCGAGTGGCCAACGTCAACGACGAGGCTCCTGTCTTCTCCCAGCCCGTGTAAGGCACCTTGGGCACCTGCCTTGGCTTTAAAATAGGCTGCTCATACATGTAACCTTAGCAGCACTTGGCTAAATGGTCACTTGTTTGGTGCACCAGTGAAATTGAAGGGTAATTTCTATATACAAAGGCTTTAGGACTTGGACTTTCATTTCTAGGTCATGTATTAAAAAAATACATCATTTGTGATACCAGAATATTGACTTTATAGAGAGAGAACAGAATGAATCAAAGACCTATCTATACAGGGAATGATTTTGGCTGCGTTGACTCCTCGGTCTCACAGAGATTTTCCATGTATAAATAGGTGACAAATAAATATGGTAGTTTGCAAACACTAAAACCTAAATTTAGCATCAACAGATTGTATTGAAAGCTAATTTCATGAGCCCTTGCTTGGTTAAGACACCTTTTTCTTTCCTGTCCCTTGTCAATACAATTTCTATTCTTTGCACAATTTTGAAGTATGAACATGTTTTAAATACAAAACATACATATATTTATTTACAAGGTTAAGTACTTCATTGCACTCATCTCTGTAGTATCTGATTTGTAGTATCCATTAATATACAGGGACACAAGAAACACTGCAAGGCAGATGCTAGTCCTTTTTCTCAACTTTAGGAGATATATGATCCTGGTTTACAGTACAGTGTATTATGGTGCATATTGTTATCTTCCAATGGATCCTTCAAAATTACATCTATCAAAAGTACAGGATTACAATCCTAAAATAAGTACCCTATGTTGAACAAATAAGATCTAAGTCATATCTTAAACTAATTTAAGATTCCATGGTTGCATGCCCAAAGCTTTAAAAGACCATTCATAATGAATTGATAATCTTGCTGATGGTTAACATGGTTATTCTGCTGCCATTGCTCCCTTATGTCATCAGTTACAGGACTTTCCTTTCGGAGGATGCTGGTCCTGGCACCCTGGTGGCCACTGTTCGGGCAGAGGACCCTGATGGGGATGGGCTCCTTTATCTCATTACAGGAGGCAATGAGGAGGGCAACTTTGAGCTGGATAGCCAGAAAGGTAAGGAAAGAGGGTTAAGAACACAGTTATTTGCTGTCTAATCTCTATTGACTCTGCTCCACCTGTATGTCAAAAACTGTAAGAAATACCAAATTTACATAATCCACAAATGGGAATGTTTTGTATCAGTGAGGAGTATTTCCTTGATGTCATGGTTGCTCTTCAACTATCAGCCAAAACTTGGGATCCTGGTCCAAGGTTGTGCAGAGTAAGATGACAGGTTCCTGTGCTTTGCAACCAAAATACAAACTGAGCCAGCAATACAGTGACAGAGAAATGTGATGCTCACTTGATTTTGTGTGTTTACACAGTAAATTAACATGACACTTAATTCTTCCAAATTCAGGTATCATTAAACTCCGGAGAAACCCACCACCCAGTCTGAAAGGGCCACAGTACACCCTGAATGTCACTGCCATAGATGACAATGCCTCGGGGGGACCCACTCCTCTCAGCAGTTTTGCTGAGGTTGTTGTAGGAGTTAATGACATTAATAACAACAAGCCTGTCTTTAGAGAGGTAAGATGTCTTTCTGCAGAGATTCTTTTCCCATCTAAGCTATAACTGGGGTAATAGTCTCCATAGCTATGGTGGGCTGAAGGGTCTGTGTGTATAGAGCAGAATGAACTTGTAAGTGAACAGCAGTCAGCTCTCTTCATAGAGGAAGTGTAAAGTCTTCATTCTCCTTTTTCCTTCCTTTCCCTTAAGGGTTGATTTCTTTGTGTGCATAAGTAATAGTAGTGATTTTCTTTGAAGTTTTTCTCAAACCTGCTGGAAAAAGTATTGACACTGTGCAGCCAATTCACGTGCCTCTGTGTAATATTTAGGGTCGGATGTTTGGGTGTATTTTTAGTGCGCTTACTACAGTGACAGCACCTGGGTTCTGGAGAATCAGCCTCCAGGCACGCATGTGCTGCAGGTGGAAGCCTATGATGCAGACCTTGGCATCAATGGAGAGGTGAAGTATGGGCTCATGCACCGAGATGGAGCTTCCCTGGGCTTCAGCATTGACCCCGACACAGGTCAGTGGCTTCAGGTTACTGAGGAAAAGTGAAAATGAAATGGTGTTGTAATGAAAATGCTGCTCTATCCCTATGTCCATGTGGGCTTGTGCTAACCATGTAACTGCAGGGTTAGGTGTGACAGTTTATAACATAAACACTGGAAAATGCTCAGGGGATGTAAATAGCCATGCAGATTAGATTAGATTAGATTAGATTAGATGACAGTTGTAGTGATTCAAATCATAGTAGCATAGAATGGTTTGGGTTGGAAGAGACCTGAAATATCGTTGATTTCCAACACCTCTGCTGTGGGCAGGGACACCTTCCACTAGACCAGGCTGCCCAATGCCCCATCCAACCTGGCCTTGAACACTTCCAGAAATGAGGCTTCCACAGCTTCCCTGGACAACCTGTGTTGGGCAGTCTCACCTGTAAAGAATCTCTTCCTGATCTAAACCTGTTCTCCCTCAGTTTAAAGCCTTTACCCCTTGTCCTATCACTGCATGCCCATAGACCCTCTCCAGCTCTTGTGTAGGCCACCTTTAGGTACTGGAAGGTGGTGAAAGGTCTCCCTGGAACCTTCTTTTCTCCAGGCTGAAAAATCCCAACTCAGTCTGTCTTCACAGGAAAGGTGTTCCAACCCTCTGATCATCTTCATGTCTCTCCTCTGGATCCACTCCAACAGATCCACATTCTTCTTATATTATCTACAAATGAAATAGAGAAACAAGCCCCAGTTGAATAAGAAGATAAAAATGTGTTCAGTATCATGTACCTTCCTTTTTGGATCAAGGGTAGCTATAAAAATGCAGAGCAGAAAGTGTGAATTTTACAGATTAAGTTTATTCTTCCCAATAATGTGGCCACAATTTATTTCTCATCTCATGCACAAATAGGAGATCCAGTGCACTGCTGGCAAAACCCTTCTACCAGAACAGGGTAGAACAATGTCTTAATATATTATTTATTTCAAATGAAGATGCTATATAGTTGTTGATGTTTCTATAGTAAAAATAGGAAAATGGGAAATTGTTATGTCTAGGTCCGTGCAGGAGACTGGAAGGGACTACAACAGAGCTGAAGAACTCTGAGTAAGAGAACTATGTCTAGAAGTGGCCTCAAGAAGACCAGTTTGAAATCTGATAAGAATAAAATAGATGAGGTAGGGAGAGACATGATTAGTAGGGAGGAAAACCTGAAGATTTGGAGAAAATGGTTTGATTTATCCACTATATACTTGGACTGGAGTAAACCTAGGGAGGCCCTTCAATGAGAAGGAGAAAGTTCTGTGTTCCATGAGCCATGAGATAGCAAGATACTCAGACTAAGCTTCTTATCAGGGCAGCAGGGAAAAGGTGACATGTGAGGAGAGGAGAGACAGGAGCTGGAGTTGGTCTGGTCCAAGACATGCATTACAGGGTTGGCGAGGATCGAGCTTCATGGTTGTGTTGCATGCAGTCAAAGCTTCCTTTTGCACAGGAGAGTGCAGATTCCTGTCTGTGAATCCATGCTGGTCTGTGGCAGGAGGTGACACGCAGGACAGGGGGTGTCTGTGTTTGCAGGGGCCATCAGCACCACGCGGAGTTTCGACCGGGAGGAGCAGCGGGAGCACACTCTGTGTGTCACTGCCACGGACCGGGCGCGGGAGCCGCTGATCGGCGTGTGCCAGCTCACCGTGCTCATCGCCGACCTCAACGACAACGACCCCACCTTTGAGAACAGCCGCTACCAGTGTGAGTGCTGCTTACCACCACTGCCCCCTCAATCCTGATAGAAGGTTATTCCTCATAACAGTGGTCAGCCTGTTGGGTGACCAATCTTCCTTTGTTCCTTCCTTCATTTACCAGTGCCCTGGTTTGAAGGACAGGTGTCTGCCGATAAAGGCAGAAGCTTCTCTTTGAAATGGAGAATGTAAACCTCCTCTCTCCAAATTATTACAATTTTGAAATTAAGGGGCTCTCCGGCAAAGATATGGGAATTATGAATAACAGTTCTTTACTAGGAAAATTAAAATAGAAATGCAATATTACAAAGAACAATCCCAACCCTGACAGAGTCAGAATCCAACCTGACATCCTGTCAGTCAGTCAGGGTGTTGGTAGCAGTCCCAATAAATGGTGGCTACAGTCCTCCTGCAGTGGCAGATGTGGTTCAGCTGAAGCAGTGCTCCTGTAGAAGGTGCAGTTTTTCCTCTGAAGGTCCAGGGATGATGTGGAAAAGGTCCAGCTTTCCTTTGGAGTCCGGTGGAAAGAAGGTAACTTGCTGTCCAAAATCTCCATTTTTATCTAGGTAGAAAAGCTTGGCTCCTCCCCCTGCCTGGAGCATCTCTCAGTGGGATGATGTAATTTTATCAGTCATACAGTGGGACTCAATGGCTCAGCAGCAGAGGATATCTTCAGGGAGGAAGGATAGGTTGTGGTAAAGATAAAGATGATTACCCCAACTGGTTTTAAAAATGGCCCATTAGCAGATGGTATGTGCCACAGAGATAAGGAAATCACTGTCCCACCTGGCTTCAACAGATGGTGGTAGAATACACATTTCTGGCCACATCCTATATTGCAACCCAAGACAACCAGTTATTGTTTAACCCAACATCAGTGGAAATGTACAGAATTAGCCAGTCCTCTTTAGGTATTGCAGTTCTCTTAAAAACATGGACATACTTCAGTCCTGCAGATGAGACAGATCTAATCCCTTCTCTTTGCAGCCTTTTCCTGTCCAGCTCTTTGCCACACTGAATTTTTATTTGGTGTCCCAAAACAAAACATGACATCCTAGTTGGGAAATCATCAAACCTGACTCGAAGTACCATTGTCATCCGTGTCTCTGTAGCACAGCACCTCTGTTTGAATAGACTGAAGTGGCATTTATGTTATGTCAAACAGCACAAAATCCTTGGTTTCTAGGCTGCCTTTGGCGGGGAGCCAATGCCTGCTGTATCTGTCCTGCTGAGCTAGATTTTCCCATTTGCCCTGGTGACATTCCCTTTTTCATCCCCACATGATATGCTTTACATCAGTCTTTTGTTTAATTTGACTCGATGCTTCTCCACTAGAATCCTGCATTTCATTACACTTGGACTCTCTACATTTACTGTCATCCACAAGTCATGAGCATAATCTCTAGTTGTTGGACTGGAACAGGTCCTTCCTTGCATAATTACTTGAAAATGAAAAAAAAATGTTGTATCTGCCAACAACTTCATTTTGGAGGGTTTTTTTGTCACTTGTGTAAAAATGTCATGGAGGGCAAAGCAGTGACCAATGCCTTATTAAAATGAAGATGGCTTATAGAGAAATATTTTTGAGCACAGCAGACAACTCCCTGAAGTAATGGTTGTGCAAAGATGAACTTTTCTATTCTACCATCACACATGCCCTTCAGGTGAAACTGCCCATGATTTAAAGCTGTGAAGCTGAGAAGTTTCATTTGTAATTATGGTGGCTTCAGCACTTCTGAGGAACAGGCAGATTTTTTTTCTTTAGTCATGAGCAGAGGGTACCAGCAAAGGTTCTGAAGCAAAGGCAGGTTTTTGAGATGGCAAAACTGCAGATAACAAGGCCATGTTATGCCTAGCACTTTCCCAGCATCTCTACATAAGTAATCAATGCTTGAACGTCACAGAATTAAAAATAGCTTCTCCCCTAACCAGATCAAATGCCATTAGTCATAGGTTTCTATTCATCCTGGAAACTGCTGGTTCTTTACTCTCAGCACTAGGATGTTGGTCAAATTCCTGATTTAGCCATGCATCTTATCATCTGTCTGCAAAATAGACATTAAAGAAATGCTTAACTGTAGTAGGGATGGTACAGTAAACATTAAAGTTGTGTCAGCAACAAGCAAAGCACATGAAATGAGAGAGTACCACCCTTCCAAGTAACTTTGTTTATTTTCTTACAATGCAATTTAACAGAGTTTGACTGTTAAAGATAGCATAAACACAGGCACAGACACACCCACATAAAAAAGCATAAACACAAAAAAGGAGTATTTTACAATTATTTTTGGAAGTTAATTCAATTTTCATTGATCTGTCTTAGTGCTGGTCAATCTCTTGTGAGATAAGCTTTGTCTGTTACTGACATACCAAAGACAAGAATCTCAGGACAATTAAATGACACAGGGATGAGTGAAGCCAATTAAATCTCAAATTATTGTTCATGGAGCAAGTGGTTGCTGTTGTTTAAAGTTGTACTACTCTACTACTACAGACTGTAGACATTTAAGGAGAAAACCAAAACAGAAAACATGAACACTCTATAAGTAGCATGCAGTTCTGATTATCCCACCTCAAAAATACTACAGGAGACACATATAAGGGACATCAAAGGTATGAAATAGTTTCTGAGCAAGACACAAATTAACAGACTGACTAGGTAGCCTAAACCCAACTGCAGCAGCCTTCCCACTGTCAGTTTTTATACACTGAGCTGATGGAGCCTTAGTACAAGGAAACAGCTCAAAAACACAATCAGGCAAGCACACATAGCTATTTGAAGGAGGAATTGGGACTGGATGGCTGAGGACAGAGGGAAGAGCTGGACCAAAAATCAGCGTAATATGAAGATGACGGTGGAAGAAAGACAGCTGGCAGGGGTGTGATAACTTCATATAAAACTGTGCCTCGCAGAGTGGAGGGGCGCAGGAAATGACTGCTCATGATTTCCCATCATTTGGTTGGTGTCCCTTCCAGAAATCAGGCTTTAGGAAGACAGAATTAATTTCTGTGCAGTGGAGTCTTCAAATGTGTGACTTTGCCACCTGATTTTTAGATGACAATTAGATGATAATTCAGATGACAATTTCAAAGAAGGATTGGTGTCTCTAGAACTGTGGGCAGAAGGACACAATCTCTGACACAGGTGGATTTCTGGGAACAGGGAATCAAAACCTAAGGAAAAGGACACACATACAATGATCATTGCCTTTGCCCTGGGCAGCTTCTCCAAAACACTGAGGGTTTGGAGGCATCTTTGCTTTGACCCGAGTCTTTGTGCTTTGCAATTACCTAGTGCCTCCCACTGGCAGCGCTGCCAGCACCACTCATATTCAAGATTAATTCAATTCACACAGAATTCCCTTTGGTGCCAACTGCTTTTATCATCAGCTGAGCCCAGCAGGCTGGGCTGTGATCTGAAGCAGTGGATGTGCAAGCTGCTGTGGAGAGGCACAAGTGCTGGCAGCAGCAGTGTCAGTAAATCTGCAGCACCTGCAGCTCACTAACAGCCCAGCATGGCAGGGGACAGGTAAGAGGAGCTAAAAGGGACTATAGACACTGCTGGTGGCAATACTTTATAACCTGCCTCAGCACAGAAATGTTTAATCTCCCATGAAGGCAACAATGGTGTTTTACAGGGGTATTTCTTTACAAATACAGCCTGATAAAGCAGAACAGACCTGTTCACAACGCCTTTGTCTTTTCAAAGACTTCCTCAGCGAAGACACTCCAGTGGGGATGAGTTTCCTCCGAGTTGCAGCTCACGACAGTGACCAGGGTGTGAATGCTGCTGTCACATACTCGATGTTAGAGCATCAGCTGGAATACTTCCAGATCAACCCCAGCACAGGCTGGGTGTATGTGAATTGCCCGCTACCCCAGGTAATGTGAGACTCCAACTCCTCAAATCCATTGCAGAGGGTTAATTGCGATCTCTTGGCTTGCACAAAAGGGTTTTTGAGTATCCTCTGCTTTGTTTGGCAGCCAACGCGCATCAGCCGCTATATTGTAGCGACAGACGGGGGGAACAGGAGCAGCACGGTGGAGCTGACGGTGACAGTCACCAGTGCACTGAGCCAGCCACCCCGCTGGGAGCAGGGCACATACTGGGTAACCATCCCCGAAAACACCATTCGTGACACCAGCATTGTGGTATGTTAAAAGCCTGATTACTCCTCTCCCTCTTCATTTCCACTTCTTCCTCTGCTGTGCTCCAAGTGGATGCTCACTCTGCAGCCTCACTGCCCTGCACTGTTCCCTTGTGAGCCTTCACTACTGCATACCCATTAAAGTTTGTCACAGAATAGGCTGGCATTTCAGCTGGCAGCAGTTTTCCCAGTGAATTCTTGCCCAAATGGCCCTCAAGGTGTACTTCTACAGGAGCAAAAGTTGTGCATTGCCAGCAAAGGAAATCCTTGAGTGTTCCTGCCAAGGGCCAGCTCCTCACTCCTCCATCCTCAGTGGGCTGTGCTATCTGCTTGTCTTTCCTAAAGCTTTTCTCAGTTTAGCACGAGAGCATGGAGTGACACAGTTTGCTTCAGACTCTTCTAACTCAAATTCCTTTTTAACCCATAGAGACTTAGTCTTTAAGGACATTGCCTTCTGTATTTTCATTCTTGCTTTCCTCCTCCTGTACGAATATTCAAGCTCTTGCAAAAAATTTAGGGGATGGGGATTTTTCTTCTGTAACTTGCTGGGTAAAATGTACAACTCATTGGAGAAATGGTCTCCTTATGGATCGGCTTTGCTTTGGAAGGAGGAGAGAGGAGGGATTTCCTTCAGCTGTGCTTGGCACATTTACAGGTAGATAAATTTCCTGTTGATTAAACCTGCATCAAACCTAGATACTGTAAAATAAGACTCAGCTCTGTAAATGTTTCTGTTTTGTCTGTCACCCGAGTCATACAGGCATGTGTGTTCTTGGAGAACATACACGTATGTATGCTTCTGCCATCAAACTCAACACCTAACTCTTGCAACCCTGTGCTTCATGAATGTATGTGGTGGCTCTTTTCTTCTTCAGACCATCAAAGCCACATCCCCTCTTGGTGATCCCAGGGTTACGTATAATCTGGAGGAGGGTCAAGTTCCAGAGACTAACATGCCAGTTCGTTTCTATCTGAAGCCAAACAGAGCTGATGGATCTGCTTCTCTTCTAGTCGCTGAGCCACTTGACTTTGAGACAACTAAGTTTTTCACCCTGACAGTCCGGGCACAAAATGTAGCAATGACTCCTTTAGCTTCCTTTGCCACTGTTTGTGTGAATATAACAGGTAAGCTTTGCTGCTGTTCAGAACAATATTCTTATTATTTTTAGCATAATGCCACAAATTAAGGTAATACCATGAGATGCCAGGCTGCCTCAGAATGCTTTTTACATTTCTGTGCTGTAAAAAGTTCTGCAGTCTTTAAAAAGATCTGTGTGAGAAAACTCCTAGGTACAACTATCAAATGCAGAGATGTGATAGTGCAAAAATATGCTGTCTGAATGTTTAGGCAGCACTAGTGCCTGGTTCTGTAAAGGTAATTAGAAAGATTTTCTTTCAAAAGGAGCAGAAACCAAGTACTTGTTCCAAAGCTATTGAAAGGAGATGAGTATTACTGGAAATAGTCTGTGCTATAGAAAGAGAAACAGCCCAGCTAGGCTGGGTTTGTGTTGGATATCTGTTTAGGGGTTTTTGCTGCATTCAGAATTTTCCATTGCATACTGAGATTACAACTACAGAAGCAAAATTGCAAAGATCCTTATGATAAGTGCAATTTTTCAAAAATTTGATCCAAACCTCCTTATAGCAGGATCTTTTCGTAAGGCTCTGTTTAGGTAGATCCACATAAAGCTGTAAATCTGATATTAATCCCTGCTTTTTGCAGGATTAGTGGAGTTATTACTTAGAGGCAGACATTCAGTGAAAATATGAATAAATGAAGTCTCCAGCAAAACATTTGTCTTTCCCACCACCGTGGAAATGAGAATTGGGGTAGTAATTTGAAAGGGAATCCAACTTTCCTGCTTCACTTTATTGTGACGTTGTCCTGTCCACAATCCACCAATGCAAAACCCCTCCAGACTGTAGAGCAGAGTCTGAGCCTCATTGTAGGTTATGGACTCTATCCCAGAAGGTTTTTCCTGTAGTGCAGTTATTGGTACCAAAATTTTGCCAAAACTTCATTCTGCTCACAGGAAAGAAAACTTTTCAGTAACTTAGCTGTGGATGAAAGCTCTCTTGGTCCTGATATTCATGGACTTAGTTTATCTCTGGTCAAATCATTAGGCAGTATCTCAGCTGGGATTAGGCCACTATCTCCCAGAAACTGCCCAGTGTCTGTAAAATGCCTCCTGACTGCTGCCACGAGAATGGGAAAACCCAGAGCAAGATTGCTTATTACAATAAACAATGTAAATTTTTTCCTCCAAGCAAAATACAACTGCAGGGGAAAAAAACCAAAACACAGTAAACTAAAATGCCTTCAAATATTTTCTTACCATGATCCTCATCACCTCCCTTTTCAGATGTCAATGATAATGTTCCATTCTTCATGTCCTCAAACTACGAGGTGTCTGTGCCAGAAGGAGCTGATGTTGGCACATCCGTGGTTCAGGTGTTGGCTATGGACTTGGACTCTGGCCTTCATGGAGAGGTTTGACCTTAATCCAGTTCTTTTCCTCACAATACCTGAGTGGTAGTATTGTAATTAATGAGATTATGCTGTCAGCAGCTGGCAGGATAATGAGCCACCAGCACTTCTTACAGCACTTGTCAAGCAATTGTCTTTCTTGTGGCTGATGTGCATCACATGGGATACAGGCAGAGAAGATGCTGTTGGTGATCTCAGGGTCCTGCAGCTTGGCAGCTCATCCTGATCCAGCAATGACAAAGCACTGCAGGATTCTCAGGGCTGCTCCCATGACAAGACAAGTGGATGTGGCTGCAGGATGTTTCCAAACTCTCGCCTCTTTAGCTCATTTTTTAATTGACCATTAGTGATTATTGTTGGCTAAATACCATCATTGGTCAAATCATCATTTGGCCATCATGGTATTAATGACCCAACCCTAGGAAAAAGCAGAATTCTGAAGGGAATTGCTCATTTTCTTTGCATTTTCCTGAGCGATTTCTAAAAATCCAACTAGCTCTGTTGGATGTTCTGAAACTGTCATTTTGCAACTTTTGAAGAGCAGCCTGTGTGGTAGAACAGGCTGGTGCTGCTCTGGGCATGACTTGGAGGGAAGATGGAAATGGTGTTTTTTCAGAGAATGACCTTTATTAAAGGGAAAAATGTGAATCTTCCATTGGTGGAGGTTTTCATTTATGCAGTCTTGTTGAACAGGACCCAAATTTTTATCTGCTTTTTTTTTTTTTTTTTTTTTTTTTTTTGAGATCAGAAGCACAGTGGATTACTTGAAGCTGAGGAGACACCAGGGAAAATGCCAGTCCATACATTCTCTCTCCTTTTGTCATTCATGATCATTATTAACTGCTCCTACTGGCCACTGTTGGAGATTAGATACTGGGCTTGATGGGCCTTGATATCACTGGTACAGATGTTCTTCTGTTTGAGAATTCTGCACTTTTTGCATCCAAATGAACAAAATCTTAGAGAAATTATGTTCAGATGATCTGTCTTTCCCCAGGGTGTTGCTACTTTGCAGATAGAACTAGGAGGCTACTGAGGAAGTGGGAGGTCACAGCACTTGGACATACAAATCAAAATTGAAAATGTAACCTCTTTTAACTATTTCTTTTTAGGTTCACTACTTAATATTAAAAGATGCTAATGAGGATTATCAGTTCTTCACCATTGAACCTGAGACAGGAATTATTTCCACCCAGGCATCTTTTGACAGAGAGAAAAGAGCCTCTTACTTGATTGAAGTTCAGTCTCAGGACTTATCAGAATCTGCTAGACCTGGTGTTCACGGGCAGCCCAACACAGGTAAAACTAAGAACAAATTCTATATGGGACTTTTTAACTTTCATAAGCTTGGCAGGTATGTCCACCTCTGCCATTTCTACTCTGTGTGTTCCTCTTGCATCTCCTTCTTAGACACAGCCTACGTGAGGATTTTTGTCAGCGATGTGAATGACAACGCTCCGGCATTTCCTCGGTCGGTGTATGAGGTCAGCGTAGATGAGGACAGAGATGTTGGAACTCCTGTTGTGACAGCAACAGCAAATGATCAAGATGAGGGTGAGTGGATCCTGAATGTCTTTTTAAATCCTTTCAGTGTTACCATGTGTTTGTGTGTAAGGATGCTTTTTTTTACAGACAAGCAGTTGTCTGCATTCAGTACACAATTCCACATTTCAAACATTTGTAAAAGTGGGGAGAGAAGTTCTGGGCACATGGAAGCATTTCTTTGATTAGGTGCTCAGGTTTGTAGTGCAGGGGTTAAGTTAGCTGGCAGTGTCTTTGGGGCAGAATGAAATCACCTGGAATCACAACACTGCTGTAACTTTACACTCGCTCTTTCTGGAGTACATGCTTGCTTTTTGCTGACTCCTGTACTTTCAAGATTTCCCTAGGAGCTAGTTGTATTTACCACTATTGTAGAATATCAAATGTGTGCTTTGTGGTGAGTTAGTGGGTTAAATATGCTTGTGGAAGAATCTGAGAAACAGTGGAAAATGTGGGATGACATGGCCAGAAATGAAGTCAAGAAGAAAGGGAATGTCAGACGTTCCATTTGGGCTCACATTGACATCAGCTCTGATGGTGTGAAGCTGCCCCTACAGTGTGGTGAGACCAGATGGGCAGAGCCAGTCCAACAGCCTGTACCACTAGTCAGTCCCTGCCTTTGCATTTTGCTTACTTTTGTGAGCTGGTCCAACTCAACTTGCCTAAGAGAAACAAATCTATTGATTAAAAGAAGGCCAGCTGGTGCCAGAGCCCAAATGAGAACCAAAGGTGAGAGCTGGCCATTCCTTCCTGTGGCAGTGCTGCAATGCCTGTGCCTCTTAGTGCCCATGCTGCTGCACCTGGGAGAATTTAACTAAAGCTGCTACCAAGTGATGCTCAAACTCTTGCTGCAAAGGTAGCAAGCACTAATGCTGAGCACAGCCTTTTCACTTGCTACCCATCTGTACTCTTCTAGTCTTCTCATCCACAGCTGACTCACAACTTAAAAAGCTGAATATTCTTTTTGTTCCTAGCAGCTCACCTATTTAATTTAGGAATGGAATACTATGTATTTTTTACTTTTCCAAATAAGTAAATGAGAAGCACTAAACAATTTGTTGTTCCTCCTAAAAGTTTTGTTGTTGTTCCTAAAAGTTTTGCAGCAATCAAACAACTGCTGTTGTAGAGGTGGAATGCTCTAAGATGAATTCTTGCTTAAAATGGAGGACTTCTGTTATATTTTAGCACCACCCAGTGGTTTAAAAAAAAGTTAAGGAATACTGGCATTTGAAATGAGAAGCTCAGAAAATATTGAATAAAAATAGCTTCTTGTATTTTCATAGTATGTTACTTTATTATTGGCAAATGAATGCACAGTAATTTAGAGGTACACAATTTCTCCATTATCAATCAACAAGTGCTTGTCTGTGTCTGTAAATGATACTTGTAAATACAAGTGCAAACCTAGCCTCCCATCTACCACATACAAAACCTTCAAATTACATACACAGATCATTCTGTGTATGCTTTTATATTTTATCTCTCACATACACACCAGAACAATCTGGGCAAGTAAAGTTTCTCTTGGCTACATGTGCTTTGTGCATAGCTGGATTGAGCATTCATAAAGTGAACAGGGAGCAATTGTTTCTTTCTCTTATAGGTGCAAATGCCAAACTAAGGTATCAGATCACTTCAGGAAATGTGAAAGGGGTTTTTGATGTGGAACCTGAGATTGGAACAGTCTTCATTGCTCAGCCTCTGGATTATGAACAAGAACAACATTATGAGATCCGGCTTGTAGCTTCTGATGGAAAATGGGAAAACCACACTCTTATCATCATCAATGTTGTCAATAAGAATGATGAAGCACCAGTCTTCACTCAGAATGAATACCAGGGCAGTGTCTTGGAGGAGCTCACAGATCTGCCTGTACTTGTCCTAAAGGTAAAGCAGTTTCCACGATGCAGAGCAAAACCTGGCTTTGTGTTCAGCTCAATCCTATCCATTCACACAAATCCAAAGAGATAGTTAATTTAGAGTGGGTGAGGCCTGGTATTAAGAATTAGCTAGCAACTTTCTGTAAAGAATAGAATAAAATAAGCCTGGTAATTTTGCGTGGTGGACTTGCTCTCTTGACCAACATAAATAGTGCTTGGTTTTGATCTTAAGGGTCATTTCCAAACTGATTCTAAAATTATGTATTCTAAGTGTTGAAAAATGTGACAACTGTCCTTTACAAAGAAGATTTGGTACATTTTGAGTTATTGTATAAGCACAGAATGGTTGGCATGTATACCTCATGCATGTAATGGTTAAATTTATGCTACCAAATAAATGTTACCAGGGATTGTTCTTTGACTCCAGCTCAATCATCTTCATTATTTTGTTGTTAGAGCAGTTCTTGGTAGGCCCAGCTAAAAATCTCCCAAACAATCCCTGGATGCAAATCAGGAGCTGGGAGTACTCCCTGGCCTGGGCTGATTATCAGCTTGGAGATATGGGCTGTTTTCACAGCAGTCTGTTCACTCAGACAGAATCAGCCTCTGCTTGCCTTTGTATTGCAGCACCAAAGAATTTCACAAGAAATATTTGCTCAGCAGAACTGTTATTATTTTCACTTGATTCTTCCTACAGTTTTTTCTCTTTCCAAAATATACTGGGGAGTAGAATGTATTAGTCGGTCAAAACGTCCTCTTCATGTTTCTCTAGGCTGTGCATGATGTTTATTGAAAGAGTACTTGAATGACTCAAACCAATAGATGCTTGCTGTTAAAATGCACACTACTCATTTAGCCTGCTGCCATCCACAAGAGAGCTGTGATTTCCCCTTATTTTTGAACATAAACACTTGCCTGCTGTGGCTTGTTCCAGGTTTCTGCGACAGATCCCGACCAGGCAGCAGATCAAAATGCCATTAACTATTCCCTGCACGGACAGGGAGCCAGCAGCGAATTCAGCATCAATGAGAGCACAGGTGAGATCAGTGCACACAAAAGGCTGGACCGAGAGAAGCGATCGACCTGGCGCTTCCTCGTTCTTGCCACGGATGAGGGCGGAGAGGGACTGACTGGCTTTGCAGACGTGATCATAGAAGTGGGGGACGTGAACGACAACGCGCCCCTTTTCCTCTGCGTGTCCGATGGCTGCTTCATGGGCCGCATCCCTGAGGACTCTCCGGCTGACACTCCTGTCATGGAAATGACAGCGGTGGACCTCGATGACCCCAAGGCTGGTGTAAATGCTGTGCTGACATACAGTATCATTCAGAATGTCAAAAACGAAATTAATTTGAACTTGTTCTCAATTGATCCAGTCAGTGGCACCATCTCTACAGTGCTCGGGGCCCTGGACCGCGAGAAGGAAGACAGGTACCTAGTGGTGGTTGAGGCCAGAGATGGAGGAGGGCTCACTGGGACAGGCACCGCCACTATTTTGGTGACTGACGTAAATGATCATGCTCCAGTCTTCCTGCAAAGGATTTACACAGCATTTGTCTCTGAGAATGCAAGTATTAACACTGAGGTGGTGGTGGTGTCTGCTGTGGACAGAGATGAGGGAGAAAATGCCATGGTGACATTCAGCATTGTCGATGGGGACAATGACCGCAAGTTCTCCATAGAGACAGATGAAGTCAACAACTGTGGATTTATCCGACTACGCAAACAGATTGACTTTGAGAAGCCTCATGAGAGGGTGTTCAATTTGACTGTGAAAGCAGAGGACATGGATTTCTTCAGCATTGCTTACTGTGTGATCTATGTGGAGGATGCGAATGATCACGCTCCTGTCTTCTATCCCCAGTTCTATGAAGTGGCTGCGCTTGGGGAAGATGTACCAGTTGGTACCAAAGTTATTCAGGTTTCTGCTGTGGACTTGGATTCTGGCCTGAATGGGAGGTTTTTTTTCCACCTGATAAACAAGTCTGATCCTGGTGGCCAGTTCTCTTTGGACAGTGATGGGTGGCTGATGGTTGCAGGATTGCTGGATCATGAGACAGTGGCTCAGTACCAACTCATTGTGATTGCCACTGATATGGGACAGCCCCCTCTGACTGGCAGTGCCACCGTTTTAGTGACTCTGCAGGATGTAAATGACAATGGGCCAGAATTCGAGGCCCATTATAACCCAGTGGTCTGGGAAAACACAGCTTCTCCACAGGTTGTCCAGATGAACGAGACCTGCAGGCTGCTGTACGCCAAGGACAGAGACACTGCTGCGAACGGAGCGCCCTTCTCCTTTCGCCTTCTCGGGGATCTCGACAGCCTGACCAGCTTCAGCCTGCAGGACTTCCACAATGGCAGTGCCATGCTCACTGCCCTGCGCACCTTTGACAGGGAGGTGCACAAGGCCTTCTACCTGCCCATCCTGATCACAGACAGTGGGATGCCGCCCATGAGCTCCACCAACACCCTGACCGTGAACATCGGGGACCAGAATGACCACCCGCATTCTGCTGGCTACATGGAATGCCTCATTTACAGCTATGATGGTAAATCACTCCCTGATCTTTGATTCCCAGTGTGACATAAGGTCAAAAGAGGCAGCTTTAAGTTTTACAGGAGGACTCTGTCCTGTTCCACATAAGCTGATAGTAGAGTTGCTACTGAAGTTTGCTTAAACCCCAATAGAGAGCAGCAGGCATGTGGGGCACAGGACTCTGTGCCACTTGATTTGTGGAAGAAAGTGAGCCTTGAAGAAGAAGCATAACAGGCTGCTTTTCTTGGCACCTTTCTGTCAAACTTGAGTAATGGTCTCTTGGTTTCAGATACAGTTTTTGAGCAGCATTAACATATCAGGGGAGAAAAAATTACCAAAGTTCATAGTATAGCTGAAAAATGATGAGTCTAAATGCTGAGACCCTTCTGTCTCCTCCTTAAACCTTTTTCCTTCTCCAGAATGAATTGAATTTTAGTGAATACACCTAAACTGAACTAATATGTAAACTGCTGAAACATTCTCCAAAGTCTTCAGCTGAAAAGTGCTTTTATGGGGGAATTTTCTGTGAATGCTACCTGCATGCAGTAAGAGAAACTGTCTTTCCTTTCTTGCTTAGGCAATTAGGCAGCAGTATCCTTGTGATCTGGTGCCCTCATAATAAGCCCATTAGGAAGATAAACCACACAGGTAAACATATTCTGGGATGCTTGATCCATGTTAGCTCAGGGCATTCCCTCTTCTTCTACTCTGCTCTGTATCCTATGATTTGATAGCACATTAAATAGATTGTCTGTTGTGGCACACTAGGAACTACTGAATAGATGCTGAGCAGATTCACATTTATTTATACTGAAACATTGTACTGCCTGTTGCATGATTACCCAAGTTCAGCTTATTGTTAAATTGAAACCAAGTCTGTTTCTATTTGCTGAGAAACTCCACCTGTAGCTTAAATACCAAACATTTTCATTAAGCCTGAATTCCATTTTAGTTGTTTCTTTAAAATCATCTGTACGTCAGTTAATTTCTGGGAGGGACAATTCATGACCTCAGATCTTTGATTAAATAAAATATAAAGGAGAGACAGAATCAAAAGGATCAAAAAGAGACAGAATCATTGTATATTACATTCATCTGCTGTGGGAATTAAACACCAGGGCATCCTGTGTATTGTCTCCTGCAAAATATCCAGTGAATGTCGCCACAGTTGCCATAGAGGTAGTTTTCTCTCCTTGCATTCAGTTCTTTGGTTGTCCATGTTTGTGCTGTTCCTTGTCACAAGGTGAAGTCCTGCATTTATCCTCTTTGTGTATCCTTGATTCTTTTACTCAGCAGGTTTGTGAATTCAGATTACTATGGCCTTTGCTTCAGAAGTAAGTTTTTGTAAGTAAGTTCCAGAAAACACAATTTTGTCAGTTTTGCTGAAAGGATGCAAAACCAGCAGAATACATGCTGTTTTCCATCTCACCCCAGTCCCACCATTTACTCAAAATAAGCCTGGTCTCTGTTTTGGACATCCTCTCTATCTTGCTGTAATTTCTATCTTGCTGTGATTGCTATTGTTTTTTGCTCTTTATAATCCAGTCTGAATTTTGGTTTTTCATCTGCCAAACACCAATGCCTGTCTAAACCACTTTGTAAATTGGCTGGATAATGCACATAAAATAGTGAAAATTCTCAGAGATTGCTTTTCTTTATTCCTTTCCATTGCTTTTCATTGCAGTAACTTGTAGAATTAAATCTGTTACACAGCAAACATGTGATAAGCAGGGCACCATGTGGCATTTGCAAACTGGTGTACATCTCTCAAGAACTCCCACAACTATGTTTGTAAAGATCTTAAGCTTACAACACGTGTGCTTAGACCATGTTTGTGTGCATGTGAGAGGTCTGACTGTGCCACTTGTGTGCTGTGTTGTTCCAGGTATTCTCCCCACCACTGTACTGGGCCAGGTCAGTGCCCCTGATGCCGATGACTGGGATCGCAAAATCTACCAGTTTGAAGGGAAAGCATCAAGGTATTTGGAAAGAAAAATGGGAGTTGTGTAAATTCTATGGGAAAGTCGAGCACACACAAAATCATAGCAAGTATTTACACTGACCTTTTTTTTTTGAAAACAAGAGCACAAAAGCATTTTGCTGGTCAGAAGTTTCTGTGTGTAGATGTCCAAAAGCCTTCTGGATGTGAGGCTGAGGTAAATAATCCTGCATGTTGACCCAGTCTGCTGCCCATTGCCTCATGGGCCAGAATTCTGAATTCCTGTTCACAGCCATATCCACAATCTGTATCAGTGAGCCACTGCAGGAAACATACCTACTAACTTCTAAATTCCTCCATCCAAGCTCCTGGTGTTTCCACTGTTTTAATACCTTATTTATTTTAGATGTACAGACTTGGGAGTGTCTGGATTGTGACTGGGGCTCTGATGTACATGTGCCACTCAGAGGTTTTGACAGAGGTGTCACTCTCAGTGAATGTGTCTACACTAGGACTTTGCACTGTTCTCAAAGTTATGGATGTTGCATATTTAGTCTTCCTATATAGTTGATACAGCATAGCAGCAGGAAGAAACCTTCATGATACACTGGTGAAGAGTCATTAGGAGCCAACAGGAGACAATGTAAAAAAATTCTGTTCTGCTCTGTCCCTTCACAAGGGAACACATCTGCTTTCTTTGCTAAATAGAAAGTTGTTCAGAAAAACCATCAGTGATGATAATTAGTACTTAGCTTTTGAACTTCTCATAGCTTGTTCCTTGGCTTAACTCTTATTACAGGTACTTTATCCTTAATGATAACTCAGGTTTGCTGACTATTAAAGAAGGAACTCCACCAGGAACATACAACATAAGAGTTAGAGTCATTGATGGAGTCTGGCCAGATGTTATCTCCACTGTAAAGGTTATAGTGAAGGAAATCAAAGATGATGCCCTCCAAAATGCTGGTTCTGTACGAATAAAAGGTAAGCAATGTGCTCAAGTACAGTCTATGTCTTTAATGTTACTGCTGTGATACTTAGAATTCTGCTTAGAAAGCTCTTAGACGTGGGATGAGGATTAATAATTTTCTGGGTAAGGGTTTGAAAATGCATCTTTGCATGGTCCTCTGATGCTGCATGCGAAGGAACATCTATGGAGAAAAAAGACAGCAAGGGAATGTTCTGATTTCTACACCAACTTTTAAAAAAACCCAGCAACTTATATTTCAGAAGAAAAACTTTATTTGAACAGGTGCTTGCCTGAAATTCACCAAATTCTTTCAATCTTTGTGGAAAAGTAAAATCTTCTTAAACATGTTTCTGATTTTAAAAAATAGTTTTAAAGAACTGGAAATCAATAAAAGTTTTAGAACACAGAGGTTTAGCAGAAGCAAGCACAAAAAATTTCAGAACCTAAAAATGAAAATACTCCTAAATTGGCAGTTGAGTCCATTTTCTGCAACTTTATAATTTATTCTGTGATGCTCCTCTCTTCTATTGCTACAGCAGTTGCAAGAAACGTGTGTCAGGTTTTCAACTTCTGTTACAGGTATCACACCAGAGGAGTTCATATCCCAGTCCCCTGAAAAACAAAGTAAATACTACCAGATGAGGAAGCTGCTTTCAGAAATTCTCTCAGTTCAACTGGAAAATGTTCACATTTTCAGTGTACTGAACAGCCCAAGTCCAATCCGAGGGGTTGATGTTTGGTTTGCAGTTTATGGTCCACCTTATTATAAAGCAGAAAAACTTAATGGCAATGTAGCAGCTTCCAGAGCCTGGGTAAGTATCCATCCTGTGTTTGAAACCACATCATCTTCTCATGGTGTCTGTTCAGGTAATGCCCATTGCCTAGTGAATGGGGACAATTTGAATGTTCAGGGAGTAATGTGTGAGAAAAATAGATAGTTTTTATCAATAAAATCAAACAATCCTTTTTGCACTTATTCTAAAAGTTTCAAATATGAATGTTTGAAAGCCAGACCCTAAATATATATTGTCACCTAAACACAATATGCTTTTAGGACTGTTTTTAGGACACGTTTTTCCTATTGATAGGACTGTAAAACACTGTATGAAGAATGTATTTGGCTCTTGCCTTTCTACATGATGCCTTAATGTTTTAACTTTTTGTTCTCTAGTTGAACCAGTCAAATGTTTCAAGTTTCTAGACTTAAGAGAGCAAAGTAGTAAAAGAGCCACTCTCCAGGACAAAACCAACTTGGAAATACGTGTTTAAAATTTAGCAAAGCTCTTTCCCTTTAGCAAAAAAAAAAAAAACAAACTCAAACAAAACAAAAACAAATCTCAAAAAAAAACATATTGAAAAGAGTTAAATTATTTGCTGTCTTGGAAACATGTTGGTGCAGAGCTGTACCAACTCATTCTCTAATAAATATTGACAGTATTTTTTGCCCTCAAAATGCTTATTCATACTGTAATTGACTTACACCAAGGCTTTGCCTTAACAGATGCCAGACTGAGCTGCCTTTGGCTGTATAGGGTGAGGGAGACATTGGAAGGAATTGGCATAGCAACCACTTTTGAAGATAAATAAGACTTGGGCTTTTCATTGCTGTCATTGGTGAACTTAGTGCAAAAGTCTGAATGCAACTAATTGTTGTTGTTGTTTTTCAGCTGGAAAGCATTCTGCACATAAATATCACCCAGGCTGGCATTGATGAATGTGTGACTGCAGACTGCACTCACAGCAGCGGATGCATCAGTAAGCATGAGCAGACCCATGTACCAACCATAACCACAGCTGGCAGCATTTCCCTGGTGTCTGTGACAGTCCTGAGCCAGGCTGTGTGTGGCTGTGCTGCTCGGGAGAATCCTCATCTTTCCTGCTCCTCCTACCAGACAAACCCTTGTCTCAACGGTGGCACATGTGTGGATACTGTCTTGGGCTACAGGTTGGTAAAGCTTCAGGAGGTGTGCAAGCAAAATGCACATAGTGTAGACTGTAAGAGGATGAGTTGAAGCTTTAGGAACTTCTTCCCACTGTGGCAGATCTAAGTTTTCTTGTATTTAACACACTGGTCTCGCAGAAGAACCTCTATTTTCAGGTTCATGTATTTAATGTTGAATATAGTCTCTAGGAAAAGCTTGGGAATATTCCAGGCTGCACCAGTTCCATTAATGCCACCCTTCAAAATGCTCTTAGTTTGTGCAGCCTGCCTTAAACATTTTAATGCTGTTAAATGTTTTAATCCCATCTCTTATGTCACTTAATAACCTCTTTCCCCCATTTCTTGCTTCACTTGTTTCTCCAAAAATGATAGATAATATAGTATAAAGATGAAGAAAATTATTGGACTAGCTTGAATTAGCCTGATCCCCTTCCAGAATGTGGCTTCCAGCATGTTTGCTTAAAAATAATCATGCCAATATAGGAAAGCAGAAACACTGGCCAGTGTATGTAGCATCCTTGGTAAGGGTGACATGACCCAGACTGAAGTTGCAAAAGCTCTTGTCATGCTAAAGTTCTCATTGCTGCTCAGGTATAATCAGGCAGGGAAATTTTGCTGCCCAGAAACTCTAGGTAGGCTCTGTCACCTGTCATTTGTTCAGTTCTGAGGTTTCTTTGCTTCTTCTCCATTTTCAGTAGTGTTGTATGTCATCTTTTTCTGCATCCTATCCCCATCATTCTGCTCTCAAAGGTACTAGCAATCTATGAGAAACAGAAACTAAGGAATAGAAGCCCAGCTGATCTCCCTTCCTGTCCCTCTGCCCATTTCTGTTGTTCCTTTGGTTTCCCACTTACAGGTTCTGTTACTGTCATACTGTGGCTACATTTTTCTACAGAGTATTAAGGAAAGGACTCCAAGCCTCTCTTGTTTGATAATATAAAAGAAATAAACTAGCAGGTATCTTGCAATAAGAGTGAAAACACCGAGACCTATGCCTGCCACATCCCACTTTTTCTGGGTGATATTACCTTCCCACACCTTTCCTGTGGACACTCTGATTGGACACAAGCAGAATTTTTTCCCAGTGAAAATAATCAACCACTGTATTAATCTCCCCAGGGAGGTGGTGGTTTGTCCAACAGTGGACACTTCTGAGATTTGATTACCAGGATGCTAGGTCATCTTGTCTAGATCACTCTTTTGTCAAGAAAAGTTGGGCCAAATTATGCTTGAGGCCCTTTCAGCCTGGCATTCTATGATTCTGTGATTCCTTTGCTTTTCCTGTCAGCATTATAAAGTCTTCAGACAAGCTGATAACTAAGCTTAGTGGAAAGCATGAGGTTTTTTTATGCTGACGAGGTAATATGTTTTCATGGGCTTTATATATTACAACAGGGCCATCATTTACTCACAGGTTATCCCTGCACATATATACTATAATTTAGACTAAATTTATATTGCGTTTGTACAAACAAGTCAAAACTTTTTGATAGAAGTTTTGCTTGTACTTTACCTGTACTACGAAGTCCTGTGTTTAAAGTGAAGAATCCTGTTACCAGAAGAGACCTTTGCATCTTTTGTTTGAATGCTGGATATTTGCTTTTATTTTTTTATTAAACAGATGCAAATGTGCTGCCAATTTTCACGGACCAGACTGCCAGCAGACAAAACACAGCTTCAGAGGCCACGGTTATGCCTGGTTCCCTCCTCTTCAGCCTTGCTTTGAGAGCCGCATCTCCCTAGAGTTTGTCACTGAGGCTGTGGATGGCCTTCTGCTGTACCATGGACCAGCAGCACAGGGGCAGCCTGGGGAACGGGAACATTTCCTTGCTTTAGGTTAGCACCTTATAAAGTATTTGTGTTGGTGTCAAGGTGAGATTCCACTTAGCCCATAGGTTTGGGGGTTTTATTTTTAAAAAGGCTCAGAAAGTTACTTTTGGATAAGAAGGAGAATGCACAGTGGTTTGCCAGTATGCCTAATTCATATCATTGTGTCCCTGTTAGAAGCTGGACTTCTTTTAAGATCTCCAACTAAGGTCTAGCTGCAACAGTCATTTCAACTTCATTGGAATGGGAACATGGTTACTGCATATCCAATGAGAGTCTTTCCTTTGCAGGACTCTCTGGTGGTGTCCCGTCGCTGACCGTGAGCCACAGCTCTGGTGAGCTTTTCCTGCAGCTGTCACAAAAAGTTAATGTTGCAGATCGTCGCTGGCACAATATTAAAATTATAAATGATGGAAAGGCAAGTGTAAATATGGGCAGTCCTGTGTAAGCATTAGTTCATGTACCTAGTTACTCCTTCCAAATCCTTCCTCCCTTCTGTAGAACTTTTATCAATCAATCAATCAATTTTCCATAATCTCTGAAACAGCAGGGATAGAAGTTTGTTAGTTTGGACATCCTCTTAGTCTTGAAGCAATGAAACAGAACAAGGCCTGGAGAAGTCTGATCCAGTTATGAACCTGGCTATGCTATTCCCTTTGTTTAGTTATCCTGCCTGCTCTTAGGCAACAGAGTTATGAATTCCAGGGGCTAAATGCTTCCTGATGTGATTGAGTGAAATACTCGTGCTTTATCTGAGTGAGAAGCCCTGCCCCACCAAGAGACTTTAGATGTGGAGCACAAGGGAGGTAGATGCACTTCTGTGTACAGGGAATATATTGCTGCTATAACACTGCTGAAGGCATCTGCTCAGCTCCCCCTTCTCCCCAACATAAGACAAGCTGAAGGGCAGGTCAGGATCTGGGATGCAGCCTGACCGTCCTTCTGCCCTGCTAGGTTATCTCTCTGTGTTCTGATCTTGCAGAAAACTCCAAATGTCCTATGCTCCCTCTACTATATCAATGACTTGGCATGGTCATGGCAGTCAGATCTTTCTTTTGTGTGGCTCTTTAGTTACATGTCATGTGCAATAATTTTCCAGATTAATATGTAGAGTATTTTATTGTTTTAACAAAGTTTCCTACATTGTAATTGCTAGTTACTATTCTACATTCTGCTAAGTGAAAGAAAATGTCACTAAAATATATGCATGTCTCTGGATATAATTGTTTTAAATAATGCCTTTTTCTAGGAAGTGAAGTTGATTCTTGATAACTGCATGAATGTCTCAGTTAGAGACAATGGCAGTGTGACTAAGAAGATTTCCCAAATGGATCTCTCTGTCTGTGAAGCCTCTGGAGAGATTGTGGGATCTCAAAGGTAAAAAAAAAAAGAAAAAACTACCAAATGAACAACAAAAACCAATCAATAAAAAGCAAACAAAAAAGGAAACACAACTACTCAAAAGAGCTACAGAATAAGGCAGGGTGGGATGATGAAATCAAGCCAAGCTGTTGTATTTTGTGCGCCACTGATTCTTTCTTTCCCTCCCTCCTGTTCAGCCTGGGTAAGCTCTTCAGTGGCCATCAGCCCCTGCAGCTGGGTGGAGTTAAGAAGACCTTGCCTTCCCACAGCTCACAAAGGCACTTCAGAGGGTTTGTGGGCTGCATACGCAATGTCATCGTTGATAGTAAGGTAGGGCCACAAAGATCAGTCTGGATTTACTGCTGATAATTGTAGGTACCTGCTGTGATGGTTTTCTTTGACCTTTTCCAGGTCTATGATTTAGAGCACCCTGCAGAGTCCCTGAACAGTGCTCCTGGCTGTGTCCTTGTGGATGGGATGTGTCAGAGTGGCGGGGTGGCCTCCTGTGGCACCCATGGCAAGTGTGTTGGTGGCTGGGATTTCTTTCACTGTGACTGCTCCCCAGGATATGCTGGATTAGCATGTGAAAAAGGTACTGCAAGTTCTGGGGAGAAAATAGTGGTGAGGATCTGTGGGAACAGCATCAGACACGTTGTTCCAATGTTCAAAGTTATACTGCCGTGACTTTGAACTGAATAGAATAATAACACCATGCTCTACTCTGGGAATCATTTAGATCTTCAAGATGTCAAGATTCTGCTAACTCTTGTTAAATAAATATAGTGCCACAGATGAGGGTTATGTTAAGAGCTGTTTTATTTTGCAGGGTAGAGAAGTGGTCAGGCAGGTTGTTTTGTCCTTTATATCACCATCTTATTTTTAAGTGGTGAAAGGGGAAATATTCTGCATTGTGCCTTTTTCCTCTGCTCATGCTGATCACAAAATGAAGTTTAATGAACATATGGGCATAACCCTCTTGTTATCTTCAGGCCCCATTTCCCATTTATAAAATGGTGATAATTGCATTTGCATCTGTCATTAGGATGAATTGCAAGTTGAGCAATGCCCCTAGACCACTGCAGTGGGTGTACTTGGGGGCATAATATCAGGCTGGCTGCAACAAATGTGTTATGCTGTACAAAATCAGCATGAAATATGTATCAGAGAACAAAAGCTTCCCATGGTGGATAATGAAAACCTCAGAGATGTTCTAAGAAAGTGGAAAATTTTAGCACAATTAAAAAACTTAGGAAATATATTATTTAACTCCTAGTAGTCTACACCCATATACATTTGAAGGGGATATACACTTGAAGTTGGCTCTGTCCCCTCTGTCTTAAAACTTTCATCAGCCAAGCAGGAATCAGAAGTGAGTGACAGGTGTTTATTGGGACTTTACCTGCCTGTATGTACAAGGTATAAATTATGTGATTGATCATAACGGTCTGTAAAGAGCACCAGTGCCCCATAACTCTGGAGGCTTTGTTGGAAAATTATCCCCTCATTCCTGTAGTTTGAGTGAGCTACAGGTGAGGATGAGTTGCAGTGAGCAGCTGGAAAGGAGTGCTTGCATTGGTAGTGTTGGATCAGTATGTTGGAATTAATGAGCAGGACAACGGTGCATTACACATATCCTTTCAGCTCAATGCACCAGATTTTCCTTCTTGTATACAGAACAATAATACCCTATGCAGGCAGCCAGACCCTCTCTTCTTTCTTCATCTGCCACACAAGACTTAAAAAGTGTAATACTAAATTACTCCAATGAGGGAGAAGACTGGAATTGTAACAGGCATGATCCAGACCTGGAGTATTCACTGTTTAAGGTGTTCATAATGACCACAAAATTGGTTAATATGGTTAAGCTTTTTGTATTCCAGACAGATGATACTGGTTTATAAGCATTTGCCTGGATTCAAATCCTACTGTTTTGCATTACTTTGCTTCACAAGCCCAGCTGCTGTATTGGTTCTACCCTTAATTAATGGGGGACAAACCAAGGGCTCAGAGAGTAATTGTTCAAAATCTGTAAGTCATATCCTGATGCAAGAGAAGAACTTTGATTGGCACCAGCTTCTTCTAATATATTGGGCTGCAAAATGCTGGTATGCAGCTGGTGCTTTATGAATGACTGTGAATGAATGCTGACAGCAAGGAGCAGACAGTTGAGGACAGGAGTCACTGGAGCATTCCAAGAAAACCCATGCCTGCTCATCAGCTAGAGCCTGTAGCTGCAGTGACAGTGAACAAGAGAGAACTGGGTTAGGAACAATATTGTTGGAGAGAAAACATGCTTTAGGAAAGGAAAGAGAGAAGGCAAACAGTGAAAAGAAAAGTGCAGAAATTAAATCTCTTAGTCATTTAATATTTCATGTCCTGGGAACAAAGTGAAATGCCTCAGGATGAGCTGGGTACTCTTTGGATTTCTACTTGCATGAGACTGATGTCTGATGAGCCGTTGGTCACCCAGACTATTAACTAACTTGAACTATCTCTTTATTTGGTGAAAAGAAATTTCTTTTTTTTTCAATTAAGGCCCAAAACAGATCTAGAATTGCTGTCAGCTAATGGCACTGAAATAGGTGCCTTCTTTGCCAGAGCATCACCTGTGTAGTTTAGTGGTGTTTCATTTCCACAAAAGTATGCAGTGCAACTGCATCAAACTGTGTGCTGGACCCTGGGTTCCTCAGAGGGATAGGGAAACAAATAATTCCAGTGCATTTTCCCTAGTTAAAATAGTAAACATTAACTTAATTTCCCTTTGTAATTAAAAAAGCCCTGTGCTTTCCCTGAGGCTTTCTCTTGTGCCAATTGGAATGGGAAGTAAAGTGCATATTTGCTAACAGTGGGAGTTTTAACCATGGGACTAAACTATTGAAAGAAACATTTAATTCTTTTCTTTGGTGGTTTTTTTGGGGGTTGTTTTTCTATTTTCAGATCAACATGAACTACTTTACTGAAAAGTATGCTTCAGATTGAAAAAAAAAGGTTATTTGTGCAAGTGTAAGCGGGATTGGGTAGAACATACAGCTTGTAACAGGCAGATTGCAAGAGACAGTATTTAATTGTCCTTTTCCTGCCTGAATTCTGAATCCTGGATTTATTTTCTCTTAATTCCCTTTGAAGTGGGACAGAGGTTGCTTTCCATGATGCTTCACTGTACTGCCAAAATTCCTTAAGAACTAAAACTCTGACACTCGGAGCTAGTAAATTTTCAAAGAGCAGAAATCTGAGGGAGCAGCCACTTCTGAGATTTTTCCCTTTGTTTTTTTGTGCTGTGCTCAGTTCTTCCAGAATGGGCTTTTGGAAGGGACAGCTGGATCCATTTGGAGCCCAGGAGCACGCTCAGCCCCCGAAGCACTCGGATCCAGCTGCTGGTGCGCACGCGGCTGTCGCACAGCACGCTGCTCAGCCTGGCCTCTGCAGATGGCAGCGGGCACATCCAACTGCAGGTGAGCACAGCTGCTCTGCTGGAGTGCTCCTGAATTGCCATGGAGTAACACAGTGACAGAAAAAGATGCAGTTTCTGATTAAAGACGCCTATTCTGTAATATAACTACGGTCATTTGTGTTGTCCTTCTCAGTATTACTCTTTCATGGCATAAATTCTAGTTTGCACTGCCTGTAAAACATCCATGTGATGCATGTGAATGGAGAAGATTGTTCTGCTTGTCCTACTTGCTTTTTTTCTTGGCTTCTATCTCTCTCAGTCTGTAAAACTTGCCTCTACATTTTTGTTGCTGTTGAAAAAAGCTGTCTGGACTATAGTAGAGAGAGTTAATTATCTAATTGAAACAGGAGTGTCAGCTGGGAAGATTCAGAGGTAGATATCAGAAGGGAGAAGACTGATTAAAGAATTCATGTGAGTTAGAAGAGTGGCCTGCAAAAAAAGAGTTGATAATTCCTGCACCTGCAGTTTTCTTGTGGTAACTTTTATCTGGGAATAAAGCACTTAAAAACAAGAGTGCAATTTGCATTTTATAAACTCACATCCATTTCTTGAGGCAGGACTGTGTAATAACATTTAGAATTGCATTTCTGTTATTAAAGTTCTTTATCATCTTCTTCTAGGTGGTTGAGGGTTTCTTTAGTGTTAACTTCAGTTTGGGGGACAAAAATCACTCTTTGAGAATGAGAACATTACGTATAAACAATGGCCAGTGGGTTCTTCTGACCATGGAGCGCTACAACAATGAATTTACCCTACGTGTTAACAGTGGTGGAGGTGATCAAGAAGTCACCTCTGTCTTGGGTGTGAATAGATGGTTTGAAATGGATTGGGCAAGCATTGTGCTAGGAAACCACCTTCCCAGTCATTCAGAGAGTGATTTCCAAGGTAAGTGATATGATGGATTCCTAATAGGGGGGGGAATTAAAGTCTGAAAGTGTCATCTTGGAGTGTATTGGATAGTCTAAAACCCAGATAATAATTCCCAATATGGACTGCTATGCCCTTCCTTTCCTGGGGAATTCGGTGTTCAACCCTATGTGCCATTGTATCTGGTTCTAGTGAAGACGTGAGATTTCCTGTAAATATTAAAAAATAGCACTTCAGTTTTTGTTTCAGAGAATCATGGAATGGGTTGGAAGAGGTCTTAAAGATCATTTCACTCCAAACCCTCTGTCAGGGGCAGGGACACTTCCACTGGATCAGGGTTTCCCATGCCTCAAGCAGTGTACTCATGGTGTCATCCTCAGTCCTGTTTTTGCCTTGGAAGGATTTAAGGAACAGGGGGAACAGCTCTTGGCAGGAGGAGAAGGAATTGCACGGCAATTTGTGGTGCTCTCTCCATTTCCTGGGGTTGAGTGCTGAGACTTTGAGATTGTTGTTCAACAAGAAGACAGCTTTTTCCATTCTGTTGATTTTTATTCAGCCCCACTTTTGAGATTATATCTTAAATCTAATTTAATTTACTGGAGCTGTTCTGATTCATAGCAGCGTTCTGCTGAACTGTGGTCTTGGTACAGTGCAGATCTCCTGGAGAAGTATTGTCCATCTATAGATTGACCAGAGCAAAACAGACACATGTTCTTTAGCTCTCCTAAAATAAAACTGAGGAGTATAAGGATGTTTTTAAACAATGTTTTAAGTTTTCTGCACAGCTCTAAGATCTCCTGCTTATGTGCTGGGGGCAAGGCTTGAGGTGGAGAAACAGCTAATGTAACGTCCTTCTGTGCATGTTGCTCTGCTTTGTTGCAGGTTGTATGCGTGATGTCCAGCTGGATGGTCATCCACTCCTCGTGGAAGGCAGAAGCACAGAGTTTGGGTTAATTTTGAGGAGGCAAGGGGTCACCATGGGATGCCATTCCAGTGCCTGCAGCAGCCAGCCCTGTTACAGCCCCTTCCTTTGTGTAGACCTTTGGAGAAAATATGAATGCCGGTACATGAAGCTTTTGTTTTCATCCAGGGATGGCTGGGAAGCTTTTGTTCCACCTCTGACCAGACTGTTTGCTTCTAACAGTGAAATTCACTGTGGCTGCTGGCCAGAGAGAGCCATTCTGAGAACAAATCCTCTCCATCTCATCTCCCTATCATGGACTATACTTGCCTTTTTCTGCAAGTCTGGTGTGGAGCCTAATTACTCCACCTTTTATTCCATGGTGAGAAGTTCACCAGAAGGCCAGTGAGAAAATGAAATGTCCTTTGATAAAAGGTGGATTGCAAAAGCTTTGTTCTGTCCTCTGTATGAAAATACTAATGTAGTGTATATATACACTTACAGTGTATATAGACAGTGTGTGTGTATACACACCAATATATATGTATATATAATATATATTTCTTTATAATGATATGTAAGTATATTGCAAATAGAATACATATTTACATATATTTCCTTTAAAGAAGTAGAAATTAATCATAATTTGTATGAAACAATGAGAGTTGCAAAATTTGATTGTCACAAAGCTTGATTCTAAAACAGGTTTCCCAGGGCCAGCTGGGAAAGCCAAAGCCCGGCAGCTGTTATCCTACACTTAGTTTCTTTGAGAAGATCACTATTTAAAGGAAAATTTAAAAATATTAATTAAAATATGCAAATCAAAATACAGGCATTTCTGTTTGAAAAACCCAAACATAAATACATGCAGGACTGAAAGGAAGAGTCACTTGAATTCTTGGAATTCAGGCAAAATTTGGCACTTGGGAAGTCTGGTGTTTGTTTGCTAGAAGAGGCTGTGAGATGGTTTTAACTGTACCTGGGGCACTCCATTCTTGAGACTGCTTCTGAAAGAAGAATATGAAGTCTTTGCCATTTTTTCAGTAGAATTTCTTCTTTGGATTGCAGAAAGAAAGTCTGAGGCCTCACACTATACCTCCAGGGCCTCTCCAATTACACACAAGAAGAAATCAATCATAAAAGACAAGTCATTTTGAGGAGGTCAATGACATTTCTCCCCAGGGTCCAAAGGAACATTGCTAAACTTATACCACATGCTTGCTAGCTCTTTTCCTAGTGATCTCAGCTGTCCATTTTCTTTTAGGGGCTTTGATTACAACACAGATGTAGAAAAAGGGTTAGTCAGAAAGTGATGGCTCCCCCTTTAAAGGAAAGAGTGAAACTCTTCTGCATATCTTCTGAATCAGGAAACCAGAATATGTGTTCATGTTTTCATAAGTCTGCTAGCTCACTAAGTTAGATTTTTCACATATTTCAAACTGTCAGTGTATATTTGTGGTTTGCTTGAAAATAATTGAACTTTACTTTAAATAAATAGTAACAAACTTTGCACAAAACAACATACAGCTCCAGATGCTTTGCTTGACTATAAGATATCATGTGCTTTGGTTGTTCAGGTGCCCAGCTGGGAAAGTAGAAGTGACTGATGCCCTTACAGGGCTCAGACACTGTACTTCATCCCCTTGTGGACACTGGACCTGTAGGAATGGGGGTACCTGTGTGGCTCAATCCCCAGACAAGACTGTCTGCCAGTGCCCTGAAGGTTACAAGGGAAGATGGTGTGAAATTAGCCAGGTGAAGGCTGGAAGACCTGTTGGACTAAGCTCTGGCTCTATTCTGGCAATCAGCATGTGCCTCCTTGTCTTCCTAGGTAGGAGATCCTTTTTCCTTATTTTTAATCTTGTACCTTGTTCCACTGAATTAAGTCTGCTTCACCTTTGAGTGTTGTGATCAGCATTTTGCCTTTTCTGGAGATGGCTATTTGAGGATGCTAAGAGACAGATAACAGCACATAGTTACAGTTTACTTGGTTTGAAGACAGTTCAAGCAAAGTTAGGACTTCTCTCTTCCAGAGTCACTTACATTCAATCCTTCTTAAGTAAGAGCTTTACATCTTTGTGTGCAACTCTGTGTGCATCCACATCCATTTGAAACTCCCACCTGTCCTGAGCCCTTGCATTTGTAGCAGATAGGACCTACAGCTACATATGCTCTTCACATATTAGGAAGAAAGAGTTCTTCTAGAAAGTTTATGGTCTTAAAAGGAAGCCTCATTAAAAGTGTGGGCAGAGAGAGATGTTCACGGTGTGTCCTTTTTCAGCTGCACTTTGGCTGAAAAAATAGTAACATCATAAAACTGTGTTCATGTTAATAAACTGCATACACATCTCATAATAGCAAAGATTCCATGATTATATTACACTTGTAACCTTCATTAAAACAGTGGTTTACTTACTTTGGGTATCTTATTTACTCAGGATTGATGAAAGGCCAGAGAATGGCCAAAATGCCTTCTATTTAAATGGATTCCTTTAGGTAAGTAAAATACCCTTTTAATGAAGTTTATGATGTAATATACATAGATTATTCTTTACATTTGTGAATTTAAGTTGTTTATATATTAACAATATTCTTTTCTTACCTGCAAATTTAGTTGTCAAAATAAGAGTTGATTTAATATCTCAGGAATCATATAATTACTTGTTTATCATGCAACATAACTTCATTATACATCATATAACAAATATGTGTCTTTATTTCTTCCAGCACTTTTGGTTTCCTACACAGTGTGGAGTCAGTGGGGAAGTTCAGGGTTTCGGAAAGGAGGAATTTACCACATTCCTGAAGAGCGTGAAAGCTGGGAGGATGTAAGAGAAAATGTCTTCAATTATAATGAAGAAGGAGGTGGAGAGCGTGACCAGGTATGATGCAGCTTCAATCCAGCTTTGCAAATCCAACCTCTCCTCACTTTCCTTTCCCAGACCTTTTAGTTAACTTATTAGTAAATTGGCTTTTTTCTTCTTTTTTTAACCTGAAGTCCTCTTAAGTGGGAGGCTTCTATTTCAACCCAGTCTGTACCTTCAATGGTTCTGGTCATGTGTGCCCACTTTCAAGGGAGCTGCTGTGGACACATCATTGTTGCTTTAGCTGACTCTCCTCTTCAGCTTGTAAAAAACCCACAGAACTCAGTCTTGTGTTGCCTTGTGTTGTAAAACATTTTTTTAATCTATTTCCTTTTGAGTTGTTTCTCTCTGATCATTGCATTCTCTTTGTTTCCAGAATGCTTATGATATAGATGAACTGAAGAAACCTCTCCACAAAATTCCCCGCTCCTCCTCACGAGCAGCTGCTCCACGCTCCAGGACAAAAACTGTCCCAAAAAGAGACTCAATCCCAAAACATGCACATCAAAAGCAATCAATATCAGCTGCTACCAGCATCCCAGACTTCAAGGAATATGTTTCTCAAATCATACGGGATGCAGACAATGATCTAAAGAGTCTGCCAGCTGACACTATTCATTTTTACTGCTTGGAAGGGCAATGCTCTCTAGCAGGGAGCCTTAGCTCATTAGATTCCATCAGTGGGGATGAAGATATAAATTACGATTGCCTCCAAGAGTGGGGGTCAAAGTTTGACAAGCTTAAAGAACTCTATGTGGTCTCAGATGAAAATTTGTAACCAGAGTTAAAGGAACTTGACACATTGTCATGACATATGGACACTACTTTTAAAAATGCCCTTTTTTATATATGTTACATCAAGTAACTTACATGATGCAAGTTTTTAGTTACAATAGCGTGATAGACTCACTTTTCCCAGGAGTAATAATCTGAATAATTTTTTTATATGCACTGTACAAAGTTATTTCATTATGTAAGTGCAAAGACTTTTAAATCATTAATTTTCTTGAAATGTAGGATATTTTGAAACTTTGGAATGTAGGATATCTGTAGAATAGAATAGTATTATAATATCCTTTTTTATTTGTGTAGACCACAGTGACTTACTAGAATTATCCTGGATGCAAGAACTTGAATTATTTTCTCCCTAGTGTTAATATGAAACCTACCATGTGGGTAACAATGCATAGAGCATTCTTTTTTAAAACGGAATTAATTTTAGACTGTGAAATAATTATTACCAATGTTAAATATAAAACATTTACAATTTCTGGTTTCTTGTCAGCTTTTGTTGTATCCTCCTAAACTCTGCTCTTCCATGACATGACACAAACCACCTCACTCACAGGTTACCCAACTCTGTGGGACGTTTTCTCTCTGACCATTTTTCCTGTACTAAGGGGAAAAGAGTAGCAAGATCCCATCTGTGAACATGACTTTGTCACAGTTTTAAAGGCAGTTGTGGAACATGGAAAAAGGTTTGCTCAGTAAACTTTTGAGTCCAGCTTTGCTTTTCACATGGAACCCTTCTTCAGAGAGTGCAGCTGGAGAACAGAAGAGCTGATAGCAGGTGTGAAGACAAGCTAGAAGGGCATCCAGGCAAAAGTTGGAACTGAATTCTTTCAATCAAGACAGCCATTGTAAAAATTGGGATCCTCAAAACAGAAAGCATGGAAAACCTAGCCTCTACTCCTTTGCCTCCTCCTGCTCTCCAAAAAATGACTGGTTTTAGTATGGAAAAATGGGAATCAGAAGCTTCTGCAATCTGACATTCACTTGAAAACTCAACTCTTTGCCCATGGGTAAATCACCTTGTTCTTTCCCTTTCTCTCAACCTCTCTGAAGGGGTGATGTGTGAATGTTACAGAGTGCTTGTAAGCTCTGAAGCACCAAGGGTCTTTTAACTGGTTTCATCTCAGTGGGATTTTTTAATTACCATGATACTCAACATTTGTTTTTTATTAAAATCTTGATGCTTGATTTGATTTACAATTAATGTTTTGAAATTAGATCTTTCATCATGTTTCATCATTTTACTTGGCATAAAGAATGCAAATGTAAATTAGTTTTGTACCTAGAAGGAAGATTTTAATACTATTGGAACAAATAGTTTCCATCAAAAATTGATTGAACAAAAGTACCATGGGAACTGAATAAAGAAAATTCCATTCATTTCACATAATTATTTGTATTAATGATGCTAAATTAGGAATATTTATTAGAAAAATTTGGAGAACAAGTAAACATGAACCACTCCTTCATGCCAAAACCTCACATGGCTAGGTATTGATTGTTCTTACAAAGAGATAAAAAAAATATGGTGGATATATTAACATACAGCCACATCTTATTTAATGTAAATTTTTCCTCCTTTCTAAAGATGTATGTGTAGAAACTAGAACATTTCTGACACCAAGGGATACTACATATGTTATTGCTGGAAATAAAAATTGCTGAGGCACAGAATTTCAGTAAGGTGACTCTTCCAAGTGTTGAATTCTTACATTTTAATGAAGCAGATATACATTTTTATTGCTCTTTATTATGTTGCCTTTTCTGAACTCGGTATCAAGTAAAGCTTAGCATAATTATTGGTAAACTGTCTCTTCCAAAAGAGACTAATTTCAATGATGTGCTACAAATCGTACTAACAGACTATGATCTCCTTGAGGGTTATTTTGTAATTCATATTCTGAAACTGAATATTTTACATATGGATGCATTAAACAATAACTCAGGAAAGCTGAAGCAGTAGCTAATTTTTTCCCTTCAAATAGCTCAACACACAAAGTAATACGCATGACAGAAGATAAATTGCATTGAACTTGGGACATGTAATAGACTTCTGTCCTCATGGCAGATGAGAAAGAAGAGCTTTCCTCTATCTCCTTGGGTCACTTATAGAAAAATGCAGAATGCTTATAGCTGAGAGCTGCATGTGACAGCCCCAGGAGCCACACCATTTGCCTGAACATGGTCCAAACACTTCTTGAACTGTCAGGCTTGGTGCTGGAGCCACTTCCCTGGGTAGCCTGTTCCACTGCCCAACCACCCCCTGGGTGAAAAACTTTTCTAGTACTGTAATATTGTATGTAATCATAAATCTATCTTGCAAACCTCCTATGCAGCCTTTGTGAACTATTCTCTTGGTAAAATATTAGAAAAACTCAGCCAAATTACTGAAAGAGATAAAAGCTTCTGGTAGTCATCCTGCTTCTCCCCAGGACATATATATATTCTAAGAACAGAGATACCTGAAAAGTTTCAGAACCAGATCCTGGCTAGTTGCAGTTGACAGAATGGCACAGCTGGACATAGACTATGCAAATACTGATACCTTAATAACTTTGGAAGGTGTTACTGCTGAAAGAGTAGCTCTTCTGCCACTTCATTCATAAGATGGACATGGAGTTGGAGCAATTCCAGAGGAGGGCCATGAAGTTGATAAGAGGACAGAAGCATCCCCACTATGAAGAGGCTGAGAAAGTTGGAGCTGCTCAGTCTGGAGAAGAGAAGGTCATGTGGAAACCTCATAGCAGCCTTTCAGTATCTAAAGCAAGCCTACAGGAAAGCTGGAGAGGGATTCTTTGTCAGGAACTGTAGTGAGAGTGATGCCTTGGGTTTTAGCTTTTATATTTTTCAGAATCTCTGCTGCTTAGTGTGTAACTCTGAAACTTCATGTTGGGTGTTGATAAGTTCTCTTCACAGGGTAGTTAGAGAAAACAATCCCTTTCTAGCTAGAGAATCAAGGACAATTGGTTCTCAAAAAGCACAAACAACGGCAAGGGAAAGGGGGCAAACCAGAAGACTGATATTTCACAGCCTGGGGCTGTGGTTGGACAATTGACCCCAATATGTAGATGAGCCTAAACTTATAAAAGTGTAAAGACTGGTGACCAGGAGTCATCTTGGATTTGATTTGGGTGTATCCCCAGCCAGGCTCTTGCACTGCCCAAAGTGTATCCTTTCGATAAATACCTATTTCATCCCTTCTGCTCTGTCTAGTCTCTGTTCCAGGTCAGCCTTTCCAGGCACCAGCTCTGACACCCCAGAAGGGACGTCAAGGCATCTGGGAAACCCCTGGACTGGGGGAACACCCATCTCCTGATCCACCCCCAACCCTGGCACAGGAGGAGTGGGTACAAATGGAAAGAGGGGAAATGTAGGTTAAAAAAAAAAATAAAAAAAATTTAGGAAATAATTCTTAACTGTGTACATAAAAGCCATGCTATGAAAAGCCAATGTCCATAAAGGAGACAGAGGAGTCCTGCGATTTTATTCTAATAAGGGGAGAGTCCACTAGGCCAATCCCCCATGGAGTTTCTCTTGAGGTTTTGGAGGATGCAGCTTCCTTTTATCCTAAACTCCAGCCACATGTTGCCCTCTTCATTTCCCCATCGGCTGAGATACTGGGAAGGTACAGCCTTCCCAAACCACCTTCTACATATTCCCCCATAAACATATATAATCATTTTCCCCTAAAGTCTGGAAGTTCAGACTGTCTGGCTTCTGTGGATCCACCAAAAGTTCAGACCGTTTGGATTCTGCAACAAAGTTTGCACAGACCCATTTCTCCTAATACCCTGAAGTTCAGGAATTGAAAATGCCTGGTCAAAACGCCTGGGTTCTGTCACAAACCTGTGCAGCTTGAGAACCATTTCAAAGAGAGTAACACCCATTTCTCCTAAACCTCCTCATGGAATCATTTGTAAAGACATTAGCACCCATCTTCCCATCAGGAAAAGGTGGTGAAACACTGGCAGGGTAGCCCAGGGAGCTGTGGCTGTGCCAGCCCTGGCAGTGTCCATCCCGGCAGGCTGGATGGGGCTCTGAGCCCGGTCCGGTGGCAGCTGTCTGCTCACGGCAGGAGGGGTTGGGTCTGGATGAGCCTTAAGGTCCACTCCAAACCCTTAACATTCTATGATTCCATTTTTTAAATCTGTCTACATGAATCAAGGTCCTAATTTCTTTCCTCATTCGGGAGGCATTAGGGTGCGCACGGGCAGGAGCACGGAGGGAGCGATTTAACGGCCTGAATGCTCACAGGAGGCGCCCTGCAGTGACGGGACAGCCGTGGACACAAAGGCAGAGGGACGGCTGCGGGGCGTGGCGGGGGATGTGCATCGAACAAGTAATTTCTGAAATAAATCCACCAATTCCATAAGAGAGCCGGGCTGCTCCGCCGCCAGGCCCGCCTGGCCGTGCGGGCGGCGCCCAGCCCCGAACCCGCGGCCCCCGGGCAGCCCTGCCGCACCGGCGGGCGGGGCCCTGCGCGGGCCGCCTCACAGGGCCGGGCCCGGCCGCCATCTTGTGCGGCGGCGGTGCTGCGGTGCCGAGCGCCCTGTGCGGGGCCCTGCGAGCGGCCGGCATGAGCGCCGAGGCGGCCGACCGGGAAGCCGCCACCTCCAGCCGGCCATGCACGCCGCCGCAGACGTCGTGGTTCGAGTTCGTGCTGGAGGAGGCGCTGCTGGAGCAGCACCTGCAGAAGCCCTCTCCCGGTGCGTGCCCTGCTGGCCGCCGCCTCCCCGCGGCCTCGGTTCGGGCCGGCCCCGCTGCCCGGCCCCTCCTGGGGCACGATCGTTCCGGGGCTGCGAGGCCTCGCTGCGGGGTAGAGAGAGCAGAGGGAGCCGGGCACTGCCCGCGGCCGTGCTGCGGCATTTCTACCGCCGTTTTTCTCATTTCACATTATCTTTCCTATTTCATAACTTCATTTCTCTGTCTTTCTTGTCGGGTAGATCGCTTTTCCTTTCGCATGTGTGGGTGTTGTGTGCGGAAGTGCCGTAGCTGGTTTGTTCGGTGGGAGGTGCTGCTCGTGAACATCATTGCGGTTCGCAGCTGGTTTGGTTTTCTCCCATTGGAGTCTTGTTAGGGGCCGAGCTGAAGCCCTTCGAAAGGTTCAGTGATGAAATTGCTCTCTGGACCTGGAATAAATAGAAATCTCATGTGGTGTACATTATAAGAAAGTGACCGTATTTAAAAGCAGCTGGTCATTTGACAGTCGTAAATGGTAATCATCTGTTTCAGTACCCGAATTCTGCGAGGAGGTGGAGGAAACAGGAAAACCGGGGCCAGCGTTGCCTCTACAAAAAGTCAATTTAAGCATAGTCTATCTTAGATCTTATGCTTAGATTTTATACTCTGTTTTGTAATTGATTAAGTAAATTGGTAATACTTGTTTTATGTTTCACGAAGTTCAGTGTGAGTATAAAAGTTATGGTTTGGCCTCTTTTTTCAAAAGAGCTCAAAGGTATTGGTTATTTTTTGTAAGGGAGACATTTGGGTGCTTTTTTGATGTTGGTTTTTAACCGATCTGAAAATATTTTCTGAATGTATTCTGAAGTAGCAACAATTGCTGATAAATATACTTTATGTCCAGGCAGTAGATTATAGTTTTTATAACAGTTCACTTGTGATTTCATTAGGCAGCATTTATTTTCAGTAGATTCAAAGTGTTGAAGCATAATTAATATAATATAGTGAAAATAAATAAAAGTGTGAGAGTAGAGTTGCCATGGTCAAGTGAGCTTTAATGTTAAGCAAAGCTATGTTAATAGTCTGATTTGAGTCAGCGTGTGCAGGACACCATTTGGGATTAACATCTACCAGGTAACAATGTCAACTATAACTATAGTATAACTCTTAACTATAAACACCAAGGATAAAGAACTGTGTTCATAACTGGGGAAAAAAAAATAATCCCTGGTCTTACAAAGAATTTGAGGAGTGGCTGTGTTTTTTTGCAGATCCACCACCTGTGCAACTGATTGTTCAGTTCTTGGAACAAGCTTCAAAACCCTCAGTGAATGAACAGAACCAAGTCCAGCCACCACCTGATAACAAAAGAAACCGCATTCTGAAACTTCTTGCTCTCAAAGTTGCTGCTCATCTGAAGTGGGATTTGGATGTACTAGAGAAAAGGTACAGTCTGTACATCTTCATGCTAAGTTTACTAAATTGAAGTGGCTTGAGATATTTATTTTAAAAAATTGAAATCTGTCTTGCTCCCTTTTGGGTGTGACAGTTGAAATCAAGTTTTATTTTAGCTGTAAGTTAGAGAACAGTTTGATAAAAGCAGTGTGTCTGAACAAATCAACAGTATTACAGAGGAAAAATAGCATGTCTTAGATATTAAGGTATGTACATGTAAGCTTCATAAAGATGAATTGGAGGTTATGCTTTCTTCAGTGACAAAACTGAAGATCCCTCATTCTGACAAGGTTAAAGTTGGAGGTCTTGCTCCCGTTTTGTTGATGTGAAGAACTCCATATATGTGTGAACTAGGTCACTGAAATTACTGTGGTTGAAATAGACAAACCCCAACTTTGCATCTTTCCTTTAGAAATTTCAGCTGAGGAATGGTCTGATGAGCTAGAACAGTTGGGAACTACTTCATTTTGGCAGTGCACATTAGGAAGCTGCACTTCACAGAATCACAGGATGGGTGTGGTTGGAAAGAACCACAGTGAATCATCTGTTCCAATCTCCCTGCTCAAGCAGGGTCATCCCAGAGCACATGGCACAGGATTGTGTCCAGGCAATCCTTTACACTTGGCTTCTTGTTTACACTTAGGTAATGGCAGGAGTTCCTTATTCATTCACACCAGTCTCTCTCCCCTTTTATCTGTAATTTAATGTAAAATCTTAAAGGAGCAATTATTGCCCTGGTTCTAGCTTGCATGGAATTGTAGAATCATTTTGGCTGGAAAGGAGCTTTAAGATCATCCAGGCCAACTGTTAATCTGACACTGCCAAGTCCACCACTAAACCATGTCCCTAAGTGCCACATCTGCATATAATTTAAATACCTTCAGGGTATGATGGTGATTCAACCACTACCTGAGCAGTCTGTTCCAATGCCTGATCACCCATTTGGTGAAAAACCTTTCCTAAAATTCAATCTGAACCTCCTCTGGCACAACTTGAGGCCATTTTCTCTCCTGCTGTCACTTGCCTGGGAGAAGAGACTGACCACTCACATGCTACAGCCTCCTTTTGGGGAGTTGCAGAGAGTGATAAGGGCCCCTCAGAGCCTTTTCTTCTGGCTAAACACCCCCAACTCCCTCAGCCTCTCCTTGTAGAACACTTCTGATAGAACACAAGATCTAAAACTTGTTAAATAGAAATCCTGGCTTTAGTTGCTAAAAGTGTAGTTTCACTGGTTGTTTTCAATACTGCTTGCAAAGAGTTCAAATTTTTCACAAGATCAAAGGTACTTTGGTAGTAGCTGATGTAATTTCAAATACTGTCTGAATTAGTAATAGTATTTTAGTTGTGTTAAATTATACCACAAAAGCTAGGAGGAGTGCAGTCCAGCCTGCATGTCTTATTTTATTGAAGAGTTCTGTCCCAGCTAACATATATTTTACTTATCTTAAAGTTCCTAGCCTCAGCTTCACTGTTCAGTTTATGTGAGTGAAATTTCATTTGTGATGAAAATGGGATTGTTTGCCTTCAGGGAGCATGATCTGGGGCTGCTTTGAAAGAATTTATTATTAGCTGGGTTGTGCTGTTACTGGTGGCTGGATTATTCTGGTAAGGTGCCTGTGTGGGCTAATGCAGTGGAACAGAGTAGTAGTTCAGCTGTCAGGGCAGCTGAAGTATTACTTGGGCCCATCCACTTGGGCTTAATTTATGCAGCTAATACTGGTAACTGCTTTATATACCTGATCACAAATGCTGAATAAACATCCATGTGATGTTAAGTAATAACCCACTACTGAATAGTAGTGTATATTGTTTAATATTCCATAAGTACATTTACTCTATGAAGTATCTGATTCTCTCTCTCTTATTTTTTCATAGCTTGTCTGTTCCTGTATTGAACATGTTACTGAATGAACTTCTGTGTATCAGCAAAGTTCCCCCAGGAACTAAACATGTGGATGTAGATCTGTCCAGCTTACCCCCAACCACTGCAATGGCAATACTGCTCTACAACAGATGGTAAAGTACTACAAGGCAACATATATATAACATATATAATATTATATATATATATATATAAAATATATAACAGTGTTTTCTTTTATCTGTATAATTGTATGTAGAGGGAGAAAAATCCTAAAGTACTAATAAATATTGTGATCTGTTGCTAGGTTATAGTGAAGGAGCTGGGTCTGAAAAGCTATTCTAGAGCTGGTTTTCTTCTCTAAAAATAGTCAAGATAGTGATTTGAAATCTCTCCTTATATATATAAAAAAATCTTCATCTTTCAGCTTTTTATGGACATAAGAGCATTTCTTAGCTGCTAGATGTACTCTTCAGTGAAAGATGTATTCTAATGGTGTAATGTTTCTGAAATGGTAAACTGCTATTACCAAGAGGCCTGTAATCTGCTTACTACACTTCTGAGGCTAATACCATTCTTTGCTTAATTTTTCCCCTATGTAGGGCCATAAGGACCATCGTTCAAAGTAGTTTTCCTGTAAAGCAAGTGAAGCCTGGTCCACCTCAGTTAAATGTGTAAGTTAAAGATATAATTCATTTGGATTTCATGGGTATTTTATGGTCAGGGATGTAATTTCTAAGTGGATTAAATCATGTTAATAATGTACAGTTGCTTAAAATGTCTAGTTGTGATATGGAAAACTTATTTCAAGTATATTCTCACTTTCTTGTCAGACACATTTGATACATATACTTGTCTGTTGCTCTACTCTATCAATGTTATAATCTCTATGACTTTGTCACGGCATGAAAAATCACAGGAGGAATGGAGATAGCAATTTGTCTTGGAAGAATGCTTATGCTCTAGTTTAGATAGGGTACATTTCTTGCATTCTTTTGCATCCCTGACTTAGAGTATCTTGTGTAATATGGTTTTTTTATTACACCCGTTTGAAGCATTGTGTATGATAACCTAAGAAATAATGAAGTATTTTCATTTGCTTTATTAGACAGTAATTTGTAATTTAAAATCAGTTTTGCATTTTGCCTTCTAAAGGCTGGGAGTCTTTAGTAACAACATGTTCATTACTTTTATGTTATAGATTTTTCCAAAAGTTGGAAGTATCTCTGAGTGGTCCTTTTCATATGTTTTATGTTAATTTTATACTTAAGCATTAGACCATACTTGTTTCAGAGAGTCTGTTAAATATGTTGATTAAACATACTCCTCTTCCTCCTCCTTATTTCACTATAAATCTTATATTGTCCTATATATATCAGTCTGATTCTGAATTTAAAAAAAAGAAAAAATCTGTGTGGGAAAATAATTTTAAAATACTTCTAATTTTTTACATAAACATGTGAACACTCTTCTGTCCCTGACATGTTTGAGAAGATTTAAATGTCGAAGCTTCATGAGACTTGAGGCTGTGGAAGCTTTCTTCATTATTGTTTTGATATTGAATTGGTATTAGCAGTCTGATTTTAAAAAAGGCAATGATAACTTTGCAGCTTCTTGTTTTATTGAACCACATTCTGATACAAAATTATCTTTTCATTTTATAGTTCTGTATTTCAGATATAGATAGATAAGAGCAGTCAGTGGTTCTGCATAATGATGTTCAAAATATAGTTAAGCAAAACCAAGCTATTGAATGAATGAACTATTTGTGATCCAGAACATGAAATAAAATAATATGCAGATCTGCCTAATAACTGAACTCTTTACCTCTGTGTCTAACTTGCAGTATGAATCATATTCAGCAAGAAAAGGAGCTAACTGAAAATATTTTGAAAGTGGTGAGACTCTTTTTCCCTTATTTTTGCCTCTTTTACATGTAAATATGAATTTCTTTGTTGTACAAGAAATACAAAAGCAAATTCTACATGGCATCAAAAGTTGCGTAAGAACTTTTTTTAAATCCTTTTACTGAACAGTTAAAATTGTAGCGTTAACTTAGAGTTAAACTCAAACCCAAGTGATTAATTCTTTTAATGTATTTAAACTATTACAGTTGAAGGAGCAGGCTGCTGATTCCATCTTGGTCCTAGAAGGAGCACTTAAATTAAACAAAGATCTTTATGTCCATACTATAAGAACTCTGGATTTATTGGCCATGGAACCTGGTATGGTGAATGGAGAAACAGAGAGTTCCACAGCTGGACTGAAAATCAGTGCAGAGGAGATACAGTGCCAGGTAACTCACATTGTGTACTAAAGTTTAGAGTTTATATCTGTTTCTTCAGAAAAAGTGTTAAGTAATAATTTTGAGATAAATTGCAGTATTTTTTCTGTCAGTGTTCCCTTTGTTGTTCTGGGGTTTGGGTTTTTTTTGTTTGTTTGTTTTTGTAATGCAATGAAATAATACCAGCTTCATTTTTACATTAATAGAACTTTTTAAAATAATTGTAAATATTGTGGCTTCCCACCAACCTCACTTTAGCCCCCTCAATCCCCTGAAATAACCCATTATGTGACAAGGACAGCTTATTGCATTGTTTTCAGTGATTATGGGAAAATAATTCTTTAATTTTGTAATGCTTGTGCAGAATTACTCAGACTGAGATTGCAGTTAAAGAGGAAGCAATTGAAGTATGCAGGGTAAGGTGTGCAGTGTATGTTGGTGAATTAGATAAAAATAGGAATAGTTTAAAGTACATACAACATTTGAGCTGAAATACTTAATCTTGACTTAAAACATGATGTACAAGATGGTGTGTTTGACTTCAGTGCTGTTTGCAGGTTTGCTATGATTTGGGTGCCATCTATTTCCAACAAGGATCTACAAATACAGCTGTTCATGAAAAGGCTAAGGAAAAGTTTTTTAAAACAAAGGAGTTGATTGCAAAGGTAACAAGTGTTCTTTTAACATGTGTATTCAACTCTTCTGTAAAAAAACCCTTGTATAAATTATTGCTTCCTTTAGCAGTTTAATAGCTCTTAATGGTACACAGAGTTTTTTAAGAAACTTCCTGAAGTTTTGACCAGAATTTTTTTTTCACGTTGTGTCTGGTTTGAAATGATATTAATTGATTGCAGTATATTGCTGCTTTGTTCTACATTTTGTAATGAATAGTCTTTTACACAAATTGTATTGATGCAAAAAATGCAGAAATAACATCTCCAGTGCTAATAGTAACTCAACTGAACAATACATCCTGTGTCCATGGTGATGATGATGTGCTTTTGAGGAAGGTAACCATGCAACACTTCCTTTTTTTTATTTTTTATTTAAATCTAACTTTCCCTTGGAAATCAGATTGTCTGTGTTCTAACTGTTTGAAAAAGTACATCTGAAATTATGAGTCAGGTATGCTTCCTTTTTATTTCGCTTCATATTCATATTTGCAAAACTACAAACTCCAATTTTTATTTAAATAAAGCATGTACATGCACATTCTTTTGTTCTACTGTTATTTGGGGAAATTGTAAATTAAACAAATGTTTCATAATACTTCAGCTATTAAGATCTGATGTAACTCTTACTTTTCAGAATGGCTCATCATCACTTCATTTTACCATAGATGAGGAACGGTTAGCTGGGTATTGTCAAGCTTGTGAGGTTCTTACTTCATCTTGTGATGATGCATCTCAACAGGCAACTCCTTATAGTAAAATCCACAGCTGTATGAAATCTGGCAAATATCAGGTAGGATGCCTAAATAAACCCACCTATGTTTGAGGGGTTTTCTTATCATTCTGTGTGAATGATTCAATTTGAACTGGTGTGGATTTAAAGAAATTTTAAATGTTAATTTAACCATTACTGTACTGTTTTAAATCCTGTGTGTTTAGGAATATAACATAATCTGGTACATGTTAGATTAAAATATCTTGGAGTCCAGACAATGGTAAATAATTCCTGCCAGCTGAGATAAGGAATTTTCAGGTAGATTCTAATTTTTTGGGTTTCAGGGAATGTTGCTACTTAGATGTGCAAGTTTGTTTTGGTTTTTTTGTGGGTTTTTCTTTGTTTTTTTTCTGATTATATAGAATTTTTTTTTGTTATTTGGTTCATTTTTAGTTGTTCAGTGAATTTTAGTATTAGATATGGATGTGAACTGCTTCTCTTAGTTTGATCATTTTTACCAGATAATTTTCTGTCTGTTTCTTTTGGGTTATGCATTGACTATTCCAACTGTGGTTTTGTTGCAGGACTTAGTGAAGATATTCCTTGAAGATAACATAACCCTCAGTTTACCTGAACAATTCAGACAGTCAGTGCTGAGAGAACTCTTCCAAAAAGCTCAGCAAGGGTGAGACATTAAATAATGATCAATGTTCAGTGGTGATGAAGGGCAATTTTCTTTAGTCATATCTTTTGTGGAAAGTATGTAAAATCTTTTGTCTGCAGAATACTTACATTCAAGAAACTTGAGCCTTCATTTCTGTTAGCAGTAGTCTAACCTACATTTTACATCACACCACAGCTCCTTGGTTGGATCTCATTGTGGCTGTATATGGAGAAAACATAATTAACAGTTAATTTTATCACTTTACTGATTTTTTTTTTTTTTTAATTTCCACCTGCTGTGATGATACCACTCTTTGTTTGTCAGAGCTGTCCTGTAATCTTCAGTTTTGTGTTCATGCAGGAATGATGCTCTGGATGAAGTTTGTTTCAAAGTCTGTGTGTGCAACACGGTCTGTGATGTATTACAAGGTCGAATAATTGATATTCAGTTTTGTCAACTGTTCCTGAAACCCAGCAAAGAGAAAATAGACTTCCTTCTTGAGGTAAAACCATCTAAAATTAGAAGTGAAAATGGTATTTATTGAGTGATTTCTTTCTCTGCATAACTATTGTTATTGCAACTGATGCTCAAATTTCTGAAGCAGAGAAAGGTGAATTCTCAAACATTATTCAACTTGCAGTTAGTACAATTCCACGCAGTGATCAATTCTGCATCCGTTGTTAGTACAGTTCCACTCAGTGATCACTTCTGCACCTGTTGTTCATAGCTCTGTTTCCATTTCTCGGGGAGGATCCAGTGGTGGCTGTTGCTTCAGCTTGTATCTGAAATTGCTGCTATTCCTGACATTGTTAATTTATATAGAGATATTGGTGAATATTTTTGTGGAACAAAGAGTCAAATTGTCCAAGACAGAGAGAATGAGTAGAAAAGGTGCCTGTGGAAGAGGAGCACTTTTCCCTTACCAGCTTTGTTGTAGAAGTTAGCATGTGGTAAAGTGATCCTGAGTTACTGTTACGTGTGAGACCTGCACTGTTACTCTTAGTGAAGGTTTTTAGGAAATTGGTATTGCTTAAACTAAACTTAATCCTTTTGTTGCTTTGATATTATTTTAATGTCTTTTATTAATTTGAGCCTAAGTTCTTTTGCTTGTCTCTTCAAGCATGTGGCAGAAAATTAACTGACAGTACTCTATGCTGTATATCAAGTAAATGCTTACATCAACTGCTCATATTGGGACTGAAACATACTTCTAAAAAAAATTCTTGCAAGCTGGCAATTAACTTCAACTATCTAGTGATCTGCTGGCTTGAAAAAAGTCCCAGTGAATCTTAGCATTTTGCACTTAGAAATATTTCATTTTTAAACTCATGTGCTAAATGATCTTGTGAGGCTGACTGATAGTGTGGCACTCAGCACTAGTGCTTCTGTGTACCAGAGGAACAGGAAAAAAGAATGTGGATTATGTCTGATAATCACAGTTGTCTGAAACATCCTGTCTTGTGTACAGGTTGAAGGAAACTGATCCATACATGATGGCAGTAGCTTTTATCAGGTTTACTTCAGAGACAGTCTTATTTCACACAGTTGTACTGAGATTTCTTTATCAAACTTTGTCAGTTAGATCTTATCTTACTTTCTTTGGCTTACAAGAAACACTTGAGAACTGGTCTCATCTCTACAATTAGAGTAACAGAATGACAGAGTTACACAGGGCAAAACAAATACTGCTTTAATTCCAGATGAATTAAAGCAACCACCCAGAAATACTGCACTTAGTTCCACCCAACAGCACTTGAACAGATTTAAAAATTGCTCTACAAAGTAAAAACAATAGGCAGGCCAAAAGAGTTTGGGTTGTTGAGCCTGGAGAAGCAAAGGCTCCAAGGGAATTTTGGAGCACCTTCAGGTACCTAGAGAGGACTAGAAAAAAGCTGGAGAGGGATTTTTGCATTTTGCTGTGGAACAGGGGAAGGGCAATAGGTTCAAACTGAAGGTGGCAGGTTTAGATTAAATATTAGGAAGAAATCCTTTACAGTTAGGGTAGTGAGGCACTGGAACAGATTGCCCAGAAAAGCTGTGGATTCCCCATGCCTGGAAGTGTTCAAGACCAGGCTGGATGGGGCCTTGAGCAATCTGGTCTAGTGAAAGGTGTCCCTGCCCATGGCAGAGCTTTTAGAGCTGGATATCCTTTAAGGTCTGTTCCAAGCCAGACTATTCCATGATTCTATAACTTCATTGCCTCACTTGAAATTAGAGGTTTACTGGCTGTTACTACTTGTGAGACTGAAAACTGGTCAGTAACACTGTCTGTAACTAAATATTATAAATGTTCCAGGTTTGTTCAGGGTCAATAAACTTGGAAAATGCTTCTGAAGAATTGAAGAGAAGAATGGCAGCATTTCTCAAGTACGTACCCCATAAGACAAAAACATGAATTTGCACTTTGTAAGCAATGTAATACAGCATAATAGATATTTCAAGGAATTGTAACTGGAAAATAAGCACTTCTTTCCTGTTTATGTACTAACATTTTTATTTGTTTAGAAACTTGTGTTTGGGCATGGAAGATCTCCAGTTTGTCTTCATGATTTCATCTCATGACCTTTTCATAAAACTGCTGAAAGATGATGAGCGGAAGCTGCTCATTGACCAAATGCGGAAGAGATCTCCTCGAATCAATCTGTGCACAAAACCTGTGACTTCTTTTTATGATATCCCAGGTAATATTCACAGCATTTTCATTAACTTGGGAGCAGACAGTGCTCTCTTCTAATGATGAAAACCTTGAGCTTACAAAGTGCAGGTCTGTTCTCAAATACATTTAGAATGTTTTTAGAGAGAATACTTCCTGTTAGTTGGTGCATGTCCTGTTTGTTCAAGAAAAGGTGGCTGTTACTTGCTTGTATCTCAAGTGAGTGTAATAGGTAAGCTCAAATGAATGTGTCCTGTGTGGCAGAGTGAGAGAGTATGGCATTGGTTTGAACAAAATGTGGCTGTGGCAGCTGTTCCCAGAAAGGAAATCTTGCCTCTAGACTTACATACACTAATGATGATGTGACTGTGTGGTAAGCTGGACCAGGAGTGCCATTTGAATGAAATTTTAAACCTACCAAAGTAAAATGCAGATCTTTTCAACCTGTAATTTCCCTGATACAGATGGCTGGCTGTGCAGCTGCACAAGTCAAGGCTAACAAGAGGTGCCAGATGGATCTGGAAAGGACTTACCTTTTCAGCTCTAATGCAGTCTTGAAGTAACTTGAGCCAGTTAAGATGTGTATTTTCACTAGAGCAGTATAGGAACATACTTTCAATGCAGATCTTGAATCTCTTGTTTTGCAATAGCAAGAGTACTCAGAGCTGCTGGAGTGAGGAAAGGGGCTTGCCTCAGCCCTGTAGGTCAGGGTGAAGGTAGCACAAGGAATTCGTGGAAGGGCACAAAAGGATGCCTGGACCATGCTGACCATGGAAGCATGATGTGTCTGCTGTTCTTACTGTGTCCTGATTGAAGTGTTATATACTGAAGAATTCTAAGTGTCTACATCGAGAAGAAATGTGCTGAAGACCTGGTTGGTTTTCTTTTAGCTTCTGCAAGTGTCAATATTGGCCAGCTTGAGCATCAGCTCATACTGTCAGTGGATCCTTGGAGGATTCGGCAGATCTTAATTGAGTTGCATGGTATGACCTCAGAACGCCAATTCTGGATGATTTCTAATAAGGTAACTTAGTTCTTGTGGTCAGGAGAGACTATAATTCAAGGACTGGTTTTCTCATAGATCCTCGGGGTGACTTATCTTTTCAAACCTCTTTGCATAGTGGTGGTTTAATAAGAATGATGATACATATCAAAATTCACATTCTATGTGGAAAGGATTATAATAAAACCTGTAGCCTTTGTTTTAAGGAATTACTGGCTGTATCACAAGCTTTCCTTATGAGAAAAGATGTTTTCATAGCTTTTGCTTTTAGTGTTCTGACTAGACAGAAATATTGTTTTAGCTTAAATGTCTGTCATTAGAAGATGGGAGCAGGAGAGAAGGAAGACTTTTTTTTGTTTAAGTAAAGATTTCTTCTTTTTTCTTTATTTTTTTTTTTTTGTTTCTCCCTTAATTATTGAATATTCAGGGTGTAAACAAAGGGTAGTTGGGCATTTTTATTGTATTTCCAAATGAGCCATACATTACTTGTGATGAGATGTAAAGACAAGAGCTGGCAGTCATTTTCAGTATTTGGGGTTTGTTTATGGTGTTTGAAGCAGTGATGTGAATTCTAAAACTTGTTTCTGTGCAAATGTCCTATGCGTTTCTCTCCCAGTGGGAAGTACCAAATGTTTACGGCAATGTTATTTTAGGAATCAAAGACAGTCTGACTAGGGATTTGGTCTACATCCTGATGGCGAAGGGATTGCACTGCTGTGCCATTAAGGTGAGCAAGCCATCTGAGCTTACTGGTTGGTTTGGACAATTGGATCGTAATGAAATGGCAAAACTGAAGGCACTTTTTATAGAAAAAGAACTGAAAACTTGGGAGGCGAGGGAGGTGTTGTAACAAGCTCCATGTGTTGTATAATGGTTAAGTATTTCTGTCTCTCAGAGTTCCATCAGCAGAGCAAACATAATGGCTTTCCAGTGAGTTGGGCCTGGAGATAATTTCATTCATTGAAAGTGTTGATTATATTGTTCTAAATCATGTGGTATCTGAATCCAGTGGTGATTTGATTTACTGATACAAAATGCTGTTATTTTGAAGAATTATTTTACATAAGGAATTTATTGGAATGTTGTTCTGTTTTCCTTGAAATTAACAAATTTGCTGAACTGCAGCTAAAACAAAATTGTACCAAACATACCAGCAGTTGCATGTTTTTGCATAAATTTCTTGTTTTGATTTCAAAAGATCTGGAACTCTTAAGCTTAATAGGACTTAAAAAGGACTCATAAGTAGACACTGTGAGAAATGCTTGAGCAATTCTGATGCTAATGGATGCTGAGACTTGTTCAGCCAGGTTGGAGCTGAATGCACTTTAGCTTGTAGTATTTCCTCTTATGAATTCATTAGGAATCATTAATGCATCTAATTTTTATTGCAGGATTTTGTCCATGCAAAACAGCTTTTTGCTGCTTGCTTGGAGCTTGTTACAGAGTTTTCTCCAAAGCTCCGTCAGGTCATGCTGAATGAAATGCTGCTTTTGGACATTTACACTCATGAAGCTGGAGCTGGTGCTTCTGGAGAACGTCCTCCTTCTGATCTTATAAGCAGAGTCCGAGGATATTTGGAAATGAGAGTACCTGGTAAGTACATTCCTGTCTTTCCTAGGATGCAGTAAAGCATAAACCTTCAGAGAATGGGAAAAAAAACCACAGTGAAATAAAACAACTTTGTATTGCAGACTAACCACTTAGGTGTATAAGTGGAAAAACAACAGTGACTTGGATGCTGGTTTTAGTAAGTCTTTAGAAGTTTCATTGATTTTTAGAAGCTTGAAATGAGCATGATGCCTAACAATGCTAAACATTGACAGTTTCTGTTAATGGCACTTAAAGGACTTGAACGTCTGCACTTTTACCTGAAAGGTTTTGCTAGTTGTTAAAGCTTTCTCCTGGTTTCACAATAAGAGAGTAACATTGTACTGTTGTGATTAGATGAAGCCCTTGTTGCTACTGATTTCCAGAGGTGAGGTCTCTTGTAGGGCTAAGCCTCATACTTTGCTGTGATAGCTGTGGAACAAAAACAGCTGGTCAGTGGGTATGGGATTTGCTTGTTTCCATACAACACCATTTTACAACACTGTTTCTCAAAAATTAAGTTAAACAAATAATCCCTTTCCTTTTAGATATTCCTCTTCGACAAGTTATAGCTGAAGAATGTGTTGCCTTCCTGTTAAACTGGTGTGAGAATGAGTATTTGACTATGCAAGTTCCATTACCTCTGGTTCAAACTAATCCTTATGTGAAGGTAACAAGTGCTCAATCTCAAAGCTTTCTCAAACTGTAATTGCCTTGTTTCTTTTGAAGTATTTTGCACTTTTCAGAGCAAGTACCCTTCTGCTCGAGAGTGTGGGGCTTTATGGCTGTAATGAATTAAGTATGGGGTAGAACATAGTAGGGCTGAGCAGCAAGCATGTTTATCATTTGACAAAAAACATGGAAGCTGTGAAATCTTTGCCCTTGTTGGCTGCCAGCTAAGGTTGGTTCCATCAGATGTGTGTGGTTATGATCCATGATTAGGAAAGTGCTACAGCATTTCAGAGGACTCTCAGCTGGAATTCAGCCTAGATTTATGCAGGAGGTATGAGAAGTGTACAGATTTCTGGTTTTATGTCTGGCTTCTTTTCTGTTCCTAAGATACTTGTGTTCCAAATACACTGTAAGTGTTCTGTTCTTTTACTCAGAATAAGTGCTGTATTTTTGGAGGCATTCAAGCCCTTCCTTATTTGAAACTATGTTTTCAAAATTGTTTCACAGCAATGTTTCAACTTCTCAAGCCTGGAGCAGAAGGCAGGTCATATTACAGGACAGGTTCATTTTTACCCTGCTCTGCTTACCTATGATACTTCCTAATTTTTGTTTTGAGGTTCAGTTTTTTTAGTATAACATTGTCCCAGTTTCAGTTGAGATTAATTACTATATGGAAGTTAAGTGAGTTCTAAAGAACAGTCTTTGTAAAACAGTATTTATGGAGTTACAGTTTTATGCAGTATGTAAGTTCATTATCTTGGGCTTGTAATAATGAAATATACACCAAGGAAACTAATAAATGGAAAAATGCTCTGTTTAATTCCTGTTTTCCAGCTTCTTCATCACTGTTCTCTGCTGCAAAATTTAGTCACATTGCTTTGTAGCTTGTCATTTAGAGTCACTTGCTTACCATTTTAAATGCCAGTAATTCCTTTGCTGTAGATGATATGCAGAGAAGCCTTAGTTCCTGTATTTCTTCTGTTGCATTGCATAGCTGGGCCAGTTGCTGGCTGCTACATGCAAGGAACTGCCAGGTCCCAAAGAAAGCAGACGCACAGCTAAAGATCTCTGGGAAGTGGTTGTACAAATCTGCAGTGTATCCAACCAGCACAAACGTGGCAATGATGGAAGAGTGAGTTTGATTAAACACAGGGAGTCTACACTGGGCATTATGTACAGGTATGTTTTCTAAAATTATTTTTGAAGATGGCTTGATTGGTTAGTTTGATCCCATGTTCTCATCAGAAATTGTCTGGATTCTGCTGTCAGAATGGTGGCAGCAGCTAAAGGTCTGAGTAAAAATGCTGTCCACTATGGGAGTTGGGTATTAGCAGGGATGTGATGACTTTCCTTTTCAGAGGCAGAAAAGAGTGTGTGGGAGGCACCTGTCCAAGCTGAAACTGAAGCATATATATGGCTGTGCTCCCATTTTAACCAGTGCAGATCTTCTAGTAAAGTCAATGGCATCTAGAGGGCAGTTTAGATGATGGGCTGGAGGTGTCTGCTTTGCAGCAAATAGAATTATTCTGTATCAGTTTTATGCTTTCATAGCTGTATCAAACACATAGCTCACAGTATGGCTATCTATACTTAGCTTTGTTTCTGAGTGTAAAGCTGAATGTTACTCAGTCTTGGAATGAAATTCTAGTTCAGTTAAGCTCTGCAAAACGTAAGAAAATCCAATTAATCAGGTCAAGAGTTTTCTCTGTCAAACACCTTGGCAGCCTTAGCTTCAAATGACTGATTCAGGACTCTGAGTTATCCAGTGTCCGGTGATTTGGCCTGTTCTGGAGACTAAGCCTAAACACAAGTTGTCTAATATGGTACAATTTGGCATGTGTGAAGAGTTTCCACATAGGAGCCTTGGGAAAGGTGTCTCTGTCACACCTTGTGTGTGTGTCTTTGCCTCCCTTGAGCTGATCAGGTTCACGTGTGCTGAAGGCCAGCTGCGTTTGCTTGTGCTGCTGTGGGGCAGTTGCAGGAGGGTAGGACGTGCTGTAGCTTCCACTTGTGTACTCTGGCAAGGAAAAGGAGTACAGGTGTACTCCAGGTTACTGAACCTTTCCTGACCCCTCTGATTCAAACACTAAAGGACAGTGACCCTGTTGTTATTATGGAAAAGAAGTAGTGAAACCTTTTACAAAGCCTTTTACAAAGGCTCTCCTTGTCTGGATTGTCTTATGGTGACAATTTCTGATGTTCATCACAAGGAAATCAAAGTGCATTATAAATGATCACTGTGTACCCTCTTCTGTAAGTGTGTAGGTCATTGTTGCAAACCTTGCTTGGGGAATTGCAGAGCAGTTCAGCTGGTTTCCCTTTTAGGTTGGCTTCTGTGATTTTCATGCCTTTTATAGCTTGATAGAAGAACATACTTCTTACTACTGTTTGTAGTGTAAAATTTGCTAGTTACTGCATTAAAAGTGAATGGTCTGCTGAGCATTTTCATTTGCATGCCCTGCATTTGTAAACTTAGAGGTGAAGGGGTATTTTAGCAGGCAAAGAATTTGCTCTACTGACTTGTTTTAAGTGTGCATATATTCTTTATTGTGGATGATTACTTATGTGGGTATTTTTGTCCCTAATTTAGGAGTGAACTGTTGTCCTTCATCAAAAAACTTAGGGTAAGTCACAGTAGTGTTGAAAATGCGTTTGCAACCAAAACTTCCTTTTGCTGTAGCATTTTTCTGGGCTTTTAGATTTTCTGGAATTTAACACAGTTATATGGGTGTTTTGTATGGCTGAAAAAAGTCTGAATTTGCTATATCTGGCATACAGCAGTATGGAATAGCTTGTGAAAAAAAATACCCTGAATTCTAATGGAGATCTGTTTACATTGGGAGTGTACTTTATTGCAGCTGTCACGAAGCAAAGCATTGCTTTTGGAGGGAGACAGAAGCTGCTACATGCATCATACTAAGCAGCAGAAGTAAGAAGGAGGGAAATTGTTTATAGCTTCTGGGTTTGTAAATGCATAGAAAGTTGTAGTAAACCTAGCTTAAGTTTGAGGTTAGGTAGTAATCACAGAAACAACGTAAACAAAAGTAAAGTTTATCTCCAAGCAGTTATTCAGGAAAATCTGAAGTAATAAAAAACTTTCTACAGAAACATTATTGAAGTATCTTTGTGTTGCAGGTCTCTTAACTAAATATTGTCCTATTTCAATAGGAAATTGTAGTGATGGCAGAACTTCTTACATAGTTTGGAAGCTTAGGGAAGGAAATGGAGTTTCATCAGTTCATGGGAATATTTTTTTCCCCCTACAGGAGCCATTGGTTCTAACTACAATACTGTCCCTGTTTGTCAAGCTTCATAATGTTCGGGTTAGTATATATCTTCAAAGTCTTTCTTGGTTTTCTTTAAATGCTTTTTGTTATGATTTCTGATACCCTCTTTCTCCTCTTAGGAAGACATTGTGAATGATATTGCAGCAGAACACATTTCTATCTGGCCCTCATCCATCCCCAAGTAAGATGATGACGAAAAACACTTTTTTCAAAATACTGTGTGATGTGTTTTGTCCCAGTTACTGTTAGTGTGATTTCTCCATGTGAAGGCATCACTGCTCCCATTCTATCTCTGGGAGGATTGGTTTGAGTGCATGGAGAGTTTTATTCATAGTTTGATGGTCTTGATAGAGATGCAAGAAAGAAGAAAAAATGCTCTTTTTTTTAAACTGTGTGCTTTATTGAACTATATGTAACTATGTGAACTATATAATACTTTAATATGAAATCACTAATAATTTTTGAGGTGTGTGTGAATAAAAGTCAAAATAGAAAGTTGACAGATGATATGTACAGATTTATTCTGGCTGAGTTGAATTGTATTTCTGCACTGAAATTTAGAGGCTCTGTGGGGTGGGATCTCAGAATCTGGTTTAGTTCTGGCTTTTTGTTCAAGACTGTGCAGGCTGTATTTGTTCAATCAGATTTACTGTATTGTAATAACAGTAGTCTTAGCACAAAGTCTTTTCTGGAGGTATTTATGCTTCACACTTAATGCAAGATGCTTTGGACTTGAACTAGATGGGAAATCAAATTAGTGGTTAAAAAAAAGCAGTAAGTTAGGAATTATTTTTCTTTTTTTTTTTTTCCTTTAGTCTTCAATCAGTGGACTTTGAAGCTGTAGCCATTACAGTGAAAGAGCTGGTCAGCTATGCTTTGACTATCAATGCAAACAACCACTTCTGGTTAATTATTCAGGCAGATATTTATTTTGGTAAGTGAAACCAATCTCTGTTTAACATGTGTGTAGAGGTACCTTGCTGCTCTGAGATTTGTTTGGTATAACCCTCCTTTTATTCCCTTTTATGAAAAGAAGTTTAAGTGATACATGAGGTTAAAATCTTCAGAGACAGTGGTGTAGGTGGATTTGTCTGGGAAAGTGTCTAAGCCCACAACTAGACTGAGCTTCTGAGGGGTCATGTAGACTTGCTTTTTGGGTAAGGGCAACTAACAGCTACCCTTTATTTCACTTTTCTACTGCAGTTGGTCCTTGAGTGGTGTAATTGTGCAAACCCATGGCACTTGAGTGTTTTATAAGTGAATGGAAAGTTGAATAGTGGTTGCTTTTAAATGTAGAGATCAGCTTCAGTGGAGCACAAGATGAGCAGAGTAGAGAGGACCTGTATTTTATATAGGGAAGTATCAAGGGTTTGTAAATGAGGAAGCATGAGGAAGGATTTGTAAATGAGGAATAGCTACACTTTATAACCCTTGGGATGAGAGGAGAGCCCTTAATCCAGCGTTCAGTGCTGTCACATTACATGTGGGAGAGTGATTCAGGGTTATAAACCTGTTTTTCTGTGTTTATTGCCTGTACAAAGTACAGCAGCATCCCAGAAGGAGGACATTTATGTAGGGAAGCTGGTACCTGAAGGAGCAGTGGTTGAAGCAGTGGCAGGGGTCTGTATTTCAGCAGCCCTGGGCGAGCAGGCTGCTCCTGCTGCAGAGCCCTGGGAGGCTGCTGCCTTCTCCACAGCTTAGGAGGGGCTTACTGAGGGAGTGCTGGGCCATGAGGGGGCTGTTCTCTCACTCACACCAGCTAAACTCTTTCACTGCCCCATGTGTGCTGAGCTCACTGAAGACAAACTTCCACTCTAGGATTGATAGATTCAACTGTCTGAAAAAAAAAAAAAAAAATCCCCAAAAGACAAAATTTTGCTGTGGTGCTGGTTTCCCCAATTGTGTAGTTTTTCCATTACTACTGTGTAACCACTTTCTGTGTGTCCATGCTTTTTTTAAAACATGAAACAGGAGTCATTTTCCCAGTAGAACTGAGCTGTGAGATATGCATCTGAATAATTCTATAAACAAGTGAGCTGAGTATTAAATAACTGCTGTATTTACTTTTGAGACCTTGTTTTGTTTTTTTCCCTTGGCAGCAACTAATCAGTATTCAGCAGCCCTTCACTATTACCTACAGGCAGGAGCTGTGTGCTCAGACTTCTTTAATAAGATGGTGCCACCAGATGTGTACACAGACCAGGTGAGCTAAAGTGGGATTTACAAAAATCTCTTTAGATTCAGTCAGCATCCTGATTCTATGTAGAGCCAAAACTGTCCAGCACACACACATTCCTGTAGCATGTGAGGTGTTGTATCTTGATGCATTTAGGAATGCGTGTCCTCATCAGTCCTTTTTCATTTTTGGCTTGTTGATTAAAAGCTGTAGATCTGAGGCTTGTCCTGTGCTGAATCTGTTAGTTCATAGAGGCTGCAGAGCTGTGTGCTGGGGAAGCACCATGGGGCACCACAAATGAAAAGCCCAGAGCACAGTCACTGTGTGGTGTGCCCATCCCCAGCTGCTCCCTGCAGAGCCACACCGGGCTGGGGGCCAGCCCCACTCGGGACAGTGCAGCTGCCCTGCCTCACCAGCAGTGCTCACCTGAGCTCCAGCTGCTCAAAACATCTGGCTCCTGCTGTGCTGGCAATCTCTACAGTGGTGAAGGCTCAGTTCAGCAGTGGGTGTGCTAAAGCCTGGGAGTTTTTAGGGGGTAGAAGGATGTGGTAGCTATTTAGCTGGTCCCTTGAATTAAAAAAGAAAACAATAATATAAATTGTGGTTTATGTTCCAAAACAAGCATTTCAGAACACATTTTGTTTTTAACCTTTCTGTAGGTGATAAAAAGAATGATCAAGTGTTGCTCTTTACTCAATTGTCACACCCAGGTAAGAGGTAAAACATGGCATTAACTAAAGCATTTGTTTAGAAATATTTATATAGGAGATAACTTTAAAAAGACTGAATTCAACTTCCCTTGGAAATGCAATGTGTAGTAGAGTGGGTTTTATTACCTTTGCTTCTAGGACAGTTATAGGAGCAAAATTAATGAGTAAATAAGCACTTAAGTAGAAATGTAAAAAGTAGTAGTCTGGGTGTTTTGTCCTATATTTCTCTGATAATATAATTTTAAATTTTTTTAAGAAAGAAAGTATCTGTAGGGTAGTGGGAACCTGGCCACGTTTTTCTTAACTGCAGGTGCTCTTGCTGTTCTGTAGGGTCAGTCATTCTCCAGCTAAGAAAACTTGTTTTGGGCTCTGCTTTAAATGCTCTTCAATGCAATTGGAAACCTGGAAGCAAAGTCAGTCCCCTTCTGATCTGACTAAATCCCTTTTTATTTTAGCTGTTGCTGTTGTCAATGTCAGAATGGTCTTGAGTATAGCTGCTTAGAACTTGCTTGCCCTGGAAACAAGGTCTAGATTAGGTCTAGAAAAGAGGTGGAATGAACAAGGCATTGTTGGAAGGTTTGTAGGGGATTAAGGCTGGCAGAATCATTCTGAGTCTTTTCTTACAGGTAGCTATTTTGTGCCAGTTCCTCAGAGAAGTAGACTATAAAACTGCTTTTAAGGCACTGCAGGAACAGAACAGGTAAGTGTTACAACAAAAATGCGAGATGCTTAAACACAGGATGTGACTGTGTCAGTTAACCTGCCTTGTCTTTCAGTCATGATGCCATGGATTCTTACTATGAATACATCTGGGATGTCACCATCTTGGAGTACTTGACATGTATCCTTTTGCTGGATATGTGGATTCCCCACATACTGGATGTTCACAGCTGGGAAAAGTCCATTACCTACCTAAGTGACTTTTCTTGACTCATCCTCAGATCTCCACCACAAGAGAGGCGAGACAGACAAGCGGCAGATAGCAGTAAGTTCACTCGGGGTGCTGGGATTTCTTTAGTCCTTTTCCCCCTGAAATTGCCTCTGAAAAGGTGGTTTCAATTCCAGTTTTAATTTTGTCACACAGTTGTTTTAGAATCTGGGTGCTTACGTAAAGGTGCAGCTGTAGGGGTGGGGTGGTAGGGCATGTTACAGAAATAAGTCACCTATGAACTAGTGCTGAAAATGCCTCAAAGTGAAACAGCTCTACTGGAAGGCCTCATGCTGGTTGTGTCTCCTTTTTTGTTTCAAGATAAAAGCCATTGGCCAGACAGAGCTGAATGCCAGCAATCCTGAGGAAGTCCTACAGCTTGCTGCACAGAGAAGGAAAAAGAAGTTTCTTCAAGCAATGGCAAAACTTTACTTTTAGGCTAATGTGGGAAGACTATTACAAAATGTGCAAAAGTGAAAAAAATCTTTCAAGACTTTATTATTTTTTAAAATTCATTTAAATTTTTGTACAACATTTACAGTCTAATATCTTTCTTCTTAGAAATAGATGAAATCTTATAATAAACCCCTTATTTTTACAAACTGTACAGAAGGCTGGAAGCAACTGCAGCTAGTTCCACAATGGCTTGTTTGAAGAAGACATGAATTCAAGTTTGCCAAGTTGTTGTGAGTGTAATGTGGATGTGGGTGGCACTTGATGCTCTAGTGCAGCGTTGTGGGCTGCTCAGTGTCGTGTCACACTTGTCCCTGGATGTGTGGCACACATAGGAGCATCATGAAAGAGGGAGGAGGACTGATGCCCTTCCTTCCCAGTACTGCCCTTTATCACAGAAGTGACTCAGAGGTAGTGAATATTCCAAGGAAAACACAGTAGTTAATGCTGTTTGTAAACACTGATAACATACAGCTCCACAGTTCAAAATACTGTTCCTATGCTGAGTGGTTGTAGAGTACCTACAGCTCCCTTTGTTCCATACCTTCTCCAGTTCTCATGCTGTTCTTTCTTGTTGCAAGTGGGTGGCTGGGGACTGTACTCCTTCCAGTTAGGGTTACTGCAGCAGCAGGTTCTTTGCTGGTACTCTTACCTGAGGTCAGTGATACACTAAAACTGAAGCTTGTGGCAGGCCTAAAGGGCTTTAAATTAATCAGCCTCCTGTGGCACTGGGATTTGATGCAAGGCTGGCTGCACTGTCCTGCATGCACAGAGTGGTTTCAGAGATGTGAACTGCTTAACCACAGGGCTCTGTAATACTGCACCTGAGCTGGGGGGACTAACTGACACGAGTGAGCTCTGACCTTACCAGGGAAAGAAAAAGGGTTAAGAAGAGGTAAAACATACAAGCTGTCAATATTCTCCTGCTCATCTAACCCACATTAAAGCAAGTCTGCCATGTAAGCTGAGTGGACAAATCTTGCCACCCAGCCCTATTAAGAACGTTCTTGAAAGTCATAAGTTAAGAAGTCAGTTCTCACCAGTAAGTCACATCAGAATGGACCAAAGTGGTCCAGGCTCTTGTGACAGCAAGGGTGCAGTGCTCAGCTGAGCTCTTTTAGTCAAGTCTGTAGGAGGATGCTGGTCTCCGTTTCCATCTGCTGTGTCTTTTACTGGTCAAGTCTTGAACAGCAATAAGGAACATGGGTCACCTTTAGTGTGGTCTTGTTTTGAAGCACCAAGTCCTGTTTCTGAATCTGTTCATGACAATTGACTGTATTCATTTCTTCTCTGTGCTTTTAGGAGGGGTTATTATTCCTCCTGTTGACACAGGTGATAACTGCCCTGGGGCAGTAGACACTACTCCACTGTTCACTTCTTCCTGTGTATTGGGGAAAGAAGACAACAGTTAATAGCTATGACAAGATCTCTCTTTTGTGGCAGTAGGAGGCAGCAGTGCTTCCTCACACCACTCATACAATTCAAGCACTCCAGAGTCAGGAGACTGAGAAAACCACAGTGACATTGTGTAACTAAGTGAAGATTATTCTCTTATAAACAGCTCTCCAATATTAGTACTGCAAGTGTTTGCTTATGGCCTGGGAGTGTTAGGTAAATCATGTGCTGTTTATAGCATCACTGGTGGTTGGGCACTCACTGAGGTGAGCCAGGCCAGGTGCGAGCAGGGAGGTGCTTTGGCCACTCACAGCTGCCTCAGGACAAGGGATGTGTAATGAACTCTCAGCTGCCCAAACTGCACAAGCTGCTCCACAAACTACTTACCAGCATGTCCAGATAATTTGTGTGGGTCTGGATATTGTGTCGATCTTCAGCTGCAACCTTCTTAAAGTTCTTCAGCTTCACAGGGAACTTTTTTGCCACATTCACGAAAGGAACCATCCACTGTACACACTCTGAAATACTGTCCCAGTCTAAGCCTAAAGGGTAGAACACAGGAATATATTTAGTAATCATGGGGGAGTTGCACCATGTTGCAAGATGGCCATGAGTTAAAAATCACAATAAATACTGCAGATAAAAACTCAGAAACATCCTCCCAGAAACAGCCAACATTTTCTTGTGCTTGTTACTTAAAAGGGTGGTGGCTGTGGAGGGTGAAAGGAGGTCAGGGTTGTTGTTGCTTTCCAGGAGAGGCTGAAGTGACTTGTGGCTTGAACACAAGATTGTGGGTCATTCTATAAAAACATACACTGAGTGCTGCTGACAGACATGCACGACTGCTTGAGAACTACAATTCAGGAGAAAAAGTGGCCAAATACATAGCTAATGATCTCCTAAACACATGAAGTCAGATCAAATATTAGCCAAAAGCAAGAAAAAATAAATGTTTCAATTCCTTAGCAAAAGCTGCACTGCTGAAGGTGTTTCCTTCTTTGTCACATCTGAAATAGAGGTAGGAAGTGAAATTAGAAGGAAAATAAACCCACAGAACAAATACTAGTGTCCATGTAGGATTTTGGTCTGGCAGCTTGGTAAATCAGTATCCTCTTAAGCAGATTTGGGCCTGTGACAGCTTCCAGAATTCCCTGCCTAACAAGGCCAAGCTTTACAGAGGCATCTTACCTGAAGCTTTCTTAACTATTTCGATTGAGGTATAGTGGCAGAGTGCTGCAGCAGCTAGCGTTCTGTACTGGAAGTCCAAAGAATTCACATCCAGAATACACAGGTCTAAAAGCTGAGGGAAGAAGAGTAACAAATTTTAACAAGCTGATACTTGAGCATGTTCCTGTCTCAGAGAGGGCTATGCACACAGCAGTCCTACAGCCTCTGCCCCAGAACAGGGCTGAGCTCCAGGAAGGTGCCGTCTTAAATTTAAATACTACCTAGTGCAGGATTTACACCACTGAGCTACCCAGCCTCAGTAAGCCTCTCTGAGGCTGGGCTCAACACATGCCCATACAAATGGAACCACAGCCCTTCCAAAATAGTCAAAACACTCCCCAGGCTCCCTTCTTGGCAATTACACAGGAACACTGTTAAGGGCAACACAGGTACAAACAGCCTAAAGCCAAAATTACCCACCTTCTCTCAGAGCTTACACTGCTCTTTACAGAATGCTGGAGTGCACAGTGATTAAAGAAATAAAATGGATTTTTTATTTTTCCAGCATACAGCAAAGTCTTAAAAGTATGTAAAAGCAGGGAGACATGAAACACAGGGGTATTCATCCTCAAAACTGAGTTTCTTTGGTGGAGTCAAACTTGCATGTTCCTTAACAAAGTAACAGGCGAGGGGAAACAAGGGAACACTTGGAACAAAGTGGCTTTACAGTTTACTACCTACCTGGGCTATTTGAATGAATTTTTCCTGAGAATACTGAGGTAGCAGCACTTTTGGAACATCCTTCAGAGCATCCACTTGAAGATAGAGGTTCAGCCAAGAGACAATTGTCACTGGACAGAGTTCCCATTTTAAAGCCTGAAAATATTTAACGAACAGGTAAGTGCTTTAAACCACTCGGTTTTATGCTCTGATTTCTCCTTATACCTCTGCTGAGATTATTGCACATACCCTTAAAAGACACTAAAAATTATTTATAATTTCAAGTGCAAATATTCTTTTTTTAGGTTGCATTCTCACTGCTTTTTGAGAAGGCTCAAGGATCAGCACAAATCTGTGTCCTTTTACCTGTGCAGTTGGATTTTATATGTCTTCTCCATTCAGAAGCTAGGAAATTTGTATTATTTCCTCAAGCTTTTGGGCTAGCTGTGTGAACCTGCAGCTCATAGCTATTAAAGAAGAATAAATGTATAGAGTCCTGTGCTGGTAATGATGGATCCTTTCCAACATGAGGAGCACCAAGCAATGTGAGGTCTGCCTGTCTCTCCAAAAGCCCCTGTTCCTGGACAGCAAGGGATGTTGGGAAGCACAGTACACTACAGTGACAGTCTTCCAGCCTGCCTGTGGCTGGCTGCACTGCTAAGAGCTTTTACATTCACACAAGCATGAGAAACTTGCCCTTTTCTACCAGTCAGGGGCTGCATCCCAGTCAGGGTGTCAGAGGGCCACTGCACACACAACAAAGGCTTCTGTATTGTGCAGAAACAGGGACAAGTTCCTTTTTCTAAGCAACTAAATGACATTAGAACAGAAAGCTCAGCTGCAGAGTCTTTCATCCAACATTTACAGCAAATCCTTACCTTTAACATAATAAGTTCCATTCTTACAATATCATCTTCACTGCAAGCACCATCAGTGACATAAGCGAATTCCTGTATTTTAGGAGCGTAGATTTCCTTTAAAGGGAGAGAAAATGAAGAGGAGTCTATGTCACTGTTCTGAGAAAGGTTGAAAAGATACTGGGAAATACTATCCATATTAACCTTTCTGATGCTACAAGTGTTTTTTCATTATATGAACTGACATGAAACTTACAGGATAAGCAGATAACACATAGCCTACTTGGGCTTTAGTATCTGTTGTAAAATGCAATGAACTTATTGCAACTCTTTGATCTTCTGGACTGCTGACCAAGCAATTAGAACATCCTTTCATTCAGAGATCTTTCTACTCAGCCATTCAATGCTGTAAAAACATATATCATCCTGATTGTCCTACAGATGGCTGGCTGGTACAGGTTACCTGCAATGTCAGTACTGATGTAATCACATAAAAAAAGAGGGGGAAAAAAAAAAAAAAATCCCACAGTAACTGCCAAAAATCAATGGTGAAGAGATGGTTAAGGAAATTTTCTAAGCCAGTCATGCCAGCCCCAAGCATGGTTTGGTGTGTAAGAAGACAGTTTGCCAGCAAAACTGCTTCCTTACAGCTGGCCCTGTGACCACCATGGCCTCTGCACTTTCTTAGGACAGGTGACTGTTCATAGGACACAACCTTGCTTTGGGAATCACAGCGAGATCTGGGGGCTCCAAGGTAACAACTTAATCCAATGTTTTCCTGTCAGTCTAATCCATTATGCATTATCCAAAAGTATGCTCTTGGCCCATGGATGCAGCACACAATGTAAGGTATCACCATTGCTGCACTTAAGACTCACACTCCACTAAATGGAGGATATCATAAGGGTATCAGCCTGATGTACAGGCAGTTCGAGACTTAGCCTTGGTTTTGTTCAAGTCCCACACCCATTCCTGAGATTGTTTGCCAACTGCTGTATATTTGGAAAAAGACAAGACAAAACAAAACTACTTCTAGCACATTTACATTCCTTTTAAGTTTATGTGGTCTCCTTCCCTGCTGCTGTAGAAAGAGGACAAAAGCTACTCTCCAAGAGACTGACATATGCACAACTGAAGGAAGAGAAAAAATTTCCCCTTCTGACCTTCAGTGTTGTACATACATCATCAAGTTCAAAACATTCAGACAAGAAATAATTGTTATCATTATCTTTTTAGTTACTCCAAATTCAATATCCTCCTCCTGTAACAGAGCTTCTTACCTCAAGTTTGGAGGCAATAAATAATGAGGTAATTCCTATGAGCTGAAGCATGCTCTTGTTAATGTTCTTCTGTGTCAACATGAATCTATCAAAGAAGTCTTGAGCTAGGTAGAAGGTTTCCCGGTGGAGTGCATACACCTCACACACCTACAGCAGGGAAAAAAAAAACAACTCAGTTTTCTGTTTTAAAACTGTGTATACACATTGGAGTATTCAAGCTTTAACAGCAAAATGCAGGTTCACCTTTTGCACACATAAAGCTTCACATACCAAGGTATGGTAGGATGTAGTGGATAGCATGGGATTGGAAAAGCTGCTTCCCATGCTCCCACCTAAATGGGAATTTCCTATGGTGTACTAACAGACTTACAAAAAATACTTTTTCCAAATCAAATAGCAAACATTTTTCCACTGAAAGAAGAAAGGCTGTTGAGGGGAAAAAACCCAACCAAACACCTACACATACACACACTAATTACTTTGATTAAGAATACTTCAGCCTCAAGCTGAAATCAAATCCTCACTGAATTCCCAGTAGGTCTGTCCCAGGGTAGAACCACTGAAAAAATCAGTCTTTAGCTGTACAGCAAAGAAGCCTGGAAGCTCCTGCTGGAGGGGGCTGTGCTGGCAGGCCAGGAGCACTGCCTGCAGCCCCTCAGGCACACGGCAGCCTCACAAACAAAACTGCAGCAGCCGCCATCTGCTCCATCCCATTGCGGGTTTCCCTGGCAGGGAGAACTTTAAATACTCGCATTGTATCGAAGTGTTTCAAATGCCAGTTCAACAAAAAAAGAAAGGAGAGTGCCCAGACCTGGAAATCTTAGGGAGAGCCCTAGTTTTTCATCTAATCTCTAATTGAACTGGGAGGGGTTACCACATATCCAGCTCATCTGCAACTCCATAACTCTTCCACAACTAGAAAGCAGTTACATATCTATTAATTACTTACAATCTACATGCAGTAAAGAACAAAAATAGAAAAGAATATCCAAGAAGTAGATCCTAGCTGCTTCATTATTTTACTTGGATACAAAGTCAGAATAAAATCTCACTACTACAAGCTATTTACCAAGATAAGGTTGGATGCTCATTTGCAAATTAAAGCCCTTCCTGACCACCAAAAATACAACTGATTGGCAGAAATAGCACTCTTTGAGACCTGATATATTTGCCTGATAATTGATGTGTTACTCTGATACTATTAATGACCGTTCCAAAGAAGATTCAGAACTAAAACTCTATAGATGAGACACACCCATAAATAAATGGCAGCTTCTATAGAATTGTATTCCCAAACATAATAACACTTGCTCATGTTAAGCAGTATCTGTTATAATGTTACAGAAGAGTGTTACGAATTACTGAAGAGGTCTCCAACTTGCTGGGATTTAAATTCACTACAGCATATAGAACCAATGACCTGGACAAATGCAATGCCCTTGTTGTTATTTTTGTTTGGAAATTGGATGATTTCCTAATTCAAGATTAAGAAAAAAAGCAACAAATTAATTGAATGGTACTATGCAAATTCCACATTAGAGGAACTAGTGAAGCACACAATCTGAGTATGTTTTTAAACAGAGTGCATTAAAAAATACTTTCATTTTTCTTGAAATTCCCTGATAATATGATTTATTTGTAACCTTTTCACAGAAGAAGCTGTCTATATCTAGAGCCTTTACCTGTCAGCCATTAATATATTCTATGGTCTCCACATTATAAAGTTGAAAATTCACTATGAAATTAAAAAACAGCATCATGGGCTGATACTCAAGAGCTCTTGACATGGTCAGGGTCATAAATCCTCAATACAGATGCAGTTGTCTCGTGGCTATTTAGATACAGTGTACTCCATAAGTTAGAGATCCATTAACTGGTCTGTGTACAGCAATTTCAATACAAGTGTGTCAAAACTAGATTTCTCTCCCTTTCAGGATGTAGGGTGTCATGAGCAGAAGTTAAACACTTTTGCTCACTGTCCTGGGGGGAAAATTCAGTGCCTTCTGCCTGGGAAGGCCTAGATGTAGCTCACCAAGAGGATCAAAAGCAGTCACTTGTTCTGCTGCAAAACAGTTTTGTCATGTTTTTTTATAACTGCACATGTTACTACGACATCTTTCTGTAAAAGCTGTGCTTTTCCATGCCTACTTCACAGGCACAACATATGCAAAGTAACCAAACATACACACCTCTAAGAGCCAGTCTAGCAGTATTGATCTCATGTGAGGTTGCAAACTAGAATGTAGTGATGTGAAGTGTTTGCAGTGAGCATATCTGTTCTCCTTCGTCAGGATATTGAGCCAGACATCTTTGGAATTTCCCCAGCTATGGAATAAAATTGCACAAAATATTATTAAGTATATATACAATTCACAAAAGAGAAACCAAAACATTATTTATCATTTACAGACATTCAGAAACAAAAAGGAAAATTCCACATACTATAAGATCCCTATGGTAATTGGAAAATTGCAGGAATACTTGGAACATTTTACATTACCACAACAGCAGCTTGCCAAGATCACCAGCAAGCCCAGTTCTATAGAGCAGGTAGTAAACCTGAGCATGTGCCTCTCAAAGCTGCACTTGCAACCAGAGTTTCCTATTTTGTCTAGTTTGCTGGCTGTTCAGAGAACAAGATAAAAATCAAAACCTCCTTCCAGAAAAGGACAATATACCCCTCCTCAGGAACACAAAGCCAATATAAGTTGTCCAGTTTAGCTTGAGAAAAACTGAAGATAGTGTTTAAAAGTCACTCATCCATCCCTTTATTTTCTAGCTTACTTCAAGGCTCAGAAGCAAGCTATTTAGAGAAAAATTGAGTTCTTCTTTATTACTAACTTAACATTTATTAGCACTCCAGTCTGTTTGGGAAGAAGATGCCTATATCATCAATATGACTTGATTTGTAATTGTTATTATGAATCAATATGGGCTTATTCTTAGATGGACTTCTCATCCTGTAGATACTAAGAGGAAAAGCATGTTAACCAATGAAATTACTATTTCCTACTGAAATTTTTGGAGTTGTGTATTTACCTTCTCCCAAGCAGAGAGAGCTGATCACTGGTATTGCCTACAAATTTTAACCCAGGTCAGTTTTGTTCTGTTGCCCTCTAAGTCAAAAGCTAGGGAGATATTTGCTAGTTTATTGCAGTAAATTTACCACCTCTTTCATTAAACCCCAGGCTGATACAAACAGCAACTGGGTACTTATCTAACACGCCTGAATATCTAGGAAATTCTGAAATTGAAAACTACATTTAAATCAGCTAAGCTATCTCTCTGCAGAAGGGCAAGTATCTAGAACTGTGACTGCACCAAGCACATTGCATTAGCAAGCTAACTGCACAGTGATATTGCCACAAGTTCTTTAGGAAAATTTTGTTAAGTATTTTTGGCCACTAGTTCCAATAGCACTGAAAGAAGTTTAGTTTTACCATTGTGTGCCTCTTAATCATTTAGAGTGTCCAGTGTTAAGTTATTAAAGGACAGCTCTGAAAATGAAATCTATGTCTGGTATGTTTATAATATCAGAGCAAAACCAGCCAAACAACAAAACCCAAGAACTTCTGCCTTTTGCTTTTACACCAAATCTTTTGTAGGATAAGGAGACAAATAGAAGTGTGTATTATATAAGCACAATACAAGATATTTTATTAGAGTAGTTCAGACATTAACAATTACTGCATCTATTAAACTCACTTGAGTTCTGGCAAAGGTGATGGATTTATGAAGAGGTTCCTGAATCTGTATTTTTTGAATCTTGAGAAGTCAGTGGTTACTGGTTCTTTGTGAGGTGTTTCAATAATTATGCAAGGTGAGATGCCTCCTGTTATCGTGGGGGGCCAACAACTCTGCAAAATAAACATGTCTTTTAAATGCTGAGTTTACAATGAAGGCAAGAAAGGAAAGGAGTAGATTACAGTAGCAGCAATAATATATGTAATGTACACTAGTCCTTCTGGATCTCAGCATTGATCCAAGTACTGAAACCAAGAAAGATGAAAATTAAATGCCAATAAAACCTTCCATAGTCAAGATGGAATGTGTACAAATAAATTGGATGCATTTGGGAACTCAGCTTTGAGGAATATGACCATCTGTAGTCTATGAACTCACAAGTAACCTATCTCTTGTTTGAAAAGCTCAGTTAAAGTAAAAAAGGCTAAGATACTAATTGCTACTAAAACACCAAGACGTGAGGTTGCTAGTCCTATCTACTTATCTATTCAGAGGGAAAAGAAAAGAGGGGGTGGAGGTTCTACTGTCTCAGTGGAAATTTAGCAACTTGTTATCTTCCACTTTAGTGCTCCAGAGAGGAGCCACCCATCTCAGCTCCAGAGCTAGATACCCACTTGAGGAAGCAGCAGCTGTGAACTCCCTCAGCTTGCCAATGCCAAATATGGGATGCAATGACTCAAAAGAAGAAGAGTGCAAAGGTATTCATGCAGAAAGCCTTAGAGAAGGAATTCTAGATTACTGTAGTTAACCATAACTCATTTCACTCATGCTTGTTCGGTTGTATGTAACCAATTCAAGTAAGGAGGTATCAAATCCCTGGAGCACATGCAATGCTGTAATGGCTGACAGCCTTCAAAATGGTGACACAGAACTTCAATTCTGCTCTGAGGAGTTGAAAGGGAATTCCATTCACAAAGAATGGCAACACCTGTCCCTGAACACAGAAGCTTTTCCTATACTCTCAATATAAGCTACACAGGACTCCTTAGTATATCTCAACTTATTTGTAGCCAGACTGAAGTATCCCAAGAGTGAAGTTACATGTTCCAGCAGAATTGACCTTAACGCATGCAGCCAACAGAAAAGGGAGGTCCTACTCCTTCTCTCCTGTGATCCTCACTGCCCAAGTTCCTCCCCAATGTTTGTCAGACCCTCTCCTGAGTTAACTCACTAACCTGGCAGAACTTTAACTCTTGCCAAATTAGCAAGATGAACCTGCATACTGCTTCATTCAAAGACAGGAGCAAGGCAGGGGATGGAGTACATGACCAGGTAAGTTGTGACACTTAAGTTTCACCTCAGGTAGAGCTGATGTACTTTTGCAGCATTTTTCCTACTCAAGATTAACAAAGACAACTTCACAATCACAAGAGTTTTGCTTCACCATAACTGTTAGTCTCATTCACTTTACAAACAGAATAACTACAAACAATATTGTTTGCAAGAAAAAGTTATGTTTTACTAATCTGCTTTAAAATAGAAAGCCATAAGACCTCTCAGTTTTAAGAATTTTCTGTGTTAGTGAAACCACACTCCTAAATTGATTTAGATAATCAAAAAACTGTTAAATAAAAGTAAAGATGGCCTGCATGGTTATGAATTTTAACTAAGTGGCCATGAAACTACACCTAAAGTTAAAACAAGTGTAGTGATCTTGTTCAGACTTGCCTTTAGGCCTTACCTGCTCAGTACATGGAATTGTTCAGAAATATCTGAGGTTATTACTTTTTTCACCTAACCTTACTCTGCAGTGGGTTTTACATTGAGGGACCTTTTATCTGCAACCAAGTCGCATGTAAAAAGCCAAAAGAGATAAAAAGGTGCTAAGCTTCCATAGTTTTTAGTATCTGAGAATACAAACTTCCCCTATTCACTACTTTCTGGTGTGGAATGCTTGATTTCACACCCACCAGCAAACCAGACAGACTCCCTTACCTAGTTTGAAATGGTATTCAGGACTGAATTACCTTAATTTCATATTGATGTTTTTTAGCAATTTTCCCATCTTCTCTTTTCTTAATCTCCTGCTGAAAAGAGAGACACACATGAATACATCAACAGCGGCCATCACACCCTCCTAAAGCTCGGGCAAACTCTTGCTACCCCTGCCCCACTTTTTAACTTGTCAAAGTAAAGACTGTCCCATCCAAATGCACTGGAGAGCTTTCAGTATCCTTCAGCTTTCCCAGTTGCTCAAATTGCTCACCTCTGCTGTTCTCCTTTTTCTGGTCTGGAGATAATCTAGTGCTTGCAGTTCTTGTGAAGCCTCTTCTGGACAGGACAGTGGCTGCTGCTGTTTGGCTTGCAAACGGCTACTGCAAAGAGCAAAAAGACATTAGACATTAGAAGAGCAGCAGTTGTTAGATTAGTACAGATACTCTTAGCACAATGCTAGCAGCAGCTTACCTGCGCCTTGACATCTTCTTTGGGCTATAAGATCTCTACCTGGAGCAAAGTAAGAGGATAAGCTCAGTTAGTGCATCCTCACGAAATTAGAAACAAGTTCCCTACTTTGTGTCATGAACTCATCACAAAGAGCAGCATGGTTCACACAGCTCAAACAGAAGGGCACAAGTGCTCCACTAGCCTGAGGAATGCCCAAGCAGAGCAAGACTGTGGGATATAAGCACATGCAGCTCCATGTCCTGCTGCAGGGTGCCCAGGTATGCCAGCAGTTTAGCTCAGCCTGGCGGTGGGGGAAGGGAAGTTATAAAGGGACACTTCCCACACAAGAGGATATGGGGAGTGCCTGGGGCTGTGACCCCACTAGTCCCCCCACACCCTCCATCCCAGGCACCCACAGACACACACTCTGACGCTGCTGCTCCCTGCGGGGCGATGCCCCCCACACCTGCCGGGATGGCCGGGCCGCGATGGGCCGGGCCGGGCGCCGCCGCCCGCGCTCCCGCCGCGCCGGTTCCGCGCCAATTTCAGCGAGCGGGGAGGCGGCGGCGGCCTGTGCCGGGGTCAGGCTGGGCTGGGGGCACCGCCGGCGCCCGCGCTGCCTCCCCAAGGGCCGATCCGACGCCCACCCGCTCCCGAGGGCGCTGAGGGGACGCGGGAGGGGCGGCACCGCCGCCCCGCCCCCCCGCGCTCCCGCCTGGCTGAGAGCGCGGCTCCCTCCAAAACCTGAGGGGAAGGAAGGGGCTGCCGGGACGGCGCCTCACACGCGGGGACACCCACCCCCCGCCGGGACACCCCTCAGCGGGACCCCCGGGCGCCGGGACCGGGGCCCTGAGGGGTGTCCCCACAGGCACCCCGCTCCCAGAGCCGGGCGGGGGAGCCGGGTCCCGCCGGGTGCGGCGCAGGCGGGCGGTCGGGGTCAGCCCGCCAAGCCGCTCGGCCGGCATCCCCGCCCCCAGCGCGCCGGGCTCCCTCCAAAAGCGGGCAGCCCGCCCCCCGCGGGGCTCTCCGCGCTGGGTGGGGGGCGGCCGATGGCGGGATCCCGCCGGCACCCCGGCCCACCGCGCTGCCCCCTCCGGCGGTGCCCACCCGGGCCATCGCCACTCTCCGCTCCCTGCGGATGGGGCCGCCCGCGGGGACATCTCCCCCCAGCTCTCCTCAGCCACTCTCCCTCCAAAACGCAGCCCGGGCGGGCGGGCAGCCCGCCTCACCGCTCCCGGTCACCGCTCCCGCCTCACCGCTACCAGCCATCGCTGCCAGTGCCCCCCTCCAACCCCTCATCACCGGCACCGTGTCTACCGGTACCGGTGCCGCCACCACCAGTACTGCTATCATCACCACCATCCTCAACACCACCACCGCCGCTACCATCATCACTAAAGTCATCATTGACATCATCATCACCATCATCAATATTATTAGTAGTATTATTGCTATCATCAGCATTATCACCGCCATCGCCCAGCCAGCCCCCGCGCTCACCGGCGGGACCCCCGCTCACCTCCGCCGCTGCCGCCCGGGCCGCGCTGCTCAGCTGGCGCCGGCGCCAACCCGCTATATAGCGCGGCCGGGCCCGCGCTGCGCATGTGCGAGGGCGGCAGGCGGCTCCCCCGCCCGTCCGCAGCCCGCGCCCCGCTCGCCCCAGCGCCGCCCCTGTGCCGCGGGGCCGCGCCGACCCCCGCGCCCCGGGACACCCCGCGCTCCGGCTCGGCTGCCGCGGCTCCGCCGGCGGAGGCGTCCGGGGGAGCGCCAGGCAGCACCAGGAGGAGCGCTGCCATCGCTGCCGTCTCTGCCGCCGCCCGCTGCCCCGGCACCTCTCCGCCGCCCGGCCCCGCTGGCGGGGGGCACCCCCGGCACCATCACCCCGCTCCGGTCCGCTCCACCGGGCCCCGTGCCCCGCCGGGACAGCGGCGGCTCGGCCGGCGGTCCCGCGCGCCCAGCGGGGCTCAGCCCGCCCGCCCCGGGGCGGGGCCGCCGGCCGAGCCGCCAATGGCAGCGCGCGGAGCCGCGGCAGCGTGCGGCGGCCCGGGATGTAAACACGGCCCCGCCCGCCGGCCCGCCGCCTGTCAGCGCCCGCCGCGGCACCGGCCGCTCGGCCCGCCGAGCCCGCCGGCACCTCACACCGTGCCCCCCGCGGCACCGGCCGCTCGGCCCGCCGAGCCCGCCGGCACCTCACACCGTGCCCCCCGCGGCACCGGCCGCTCGGCCCGCCGAGCCCGCCGGCACCTCACACCGTGCACCGCGCGGCACCGGCCGCTCGGCCCGCCGTGCCCGCCGGCACCTCACACCGTGCTCGGAGCTGTCACACATCCCACTGCATGGCGGCAGGGTGGAGAGGAGGCTCAGGAATGGCCTTACCGCTCTCTACAACCACCTGGAAGGAGTTTGTAGCCAGGTAGGGTTTATCCTCTTCTCCCAGGTAACAAGTGACAGGACAAGAGGACAGAGCCTTGGCTGCACAGGGCAGGTTGGGGATGGATATTACAGAGTTTCTTCACAGAAGAGGTGTTTGGATATTGGAATGGACTGTCCAGGGTGGTGGTGGAGTCACCATCCCTGGAGGTGTTTAAGCAAAGATTGGATGTGGCACTTTGTGCCATGGTCTGGTTGACATGGAGGTGTTCTTTCAGAGGTTGGACTCAATGGTCCCAGAGGTCTTTTCCAACATAATTATTTCTGTGATTCTGTGCCAGCTGAAGACAGGCCTCCCCCAGCACAAACTCCATGACATCCTATGGACAAGCCCTATCCCTACAGAGCAGCTTTCCACACCTGCCAGCCAGGCCCACCACTGCCCCTCAGGGTCCCACCATGTCCAAGGGCAGCAGGGCCTGCAGGATCACCCACCCTGCAATCCCCTTCTCTGGCTTACCCTCAGTGCCAGCACACCTCCTGTCAGCATCACTCAATGGTTGCATAGAGTTTTCTTAATATACATTCCAAAAACCCAAAAATAAAATCCACATTACCCCAAAAGCAACCAAATCCTACAGCACCACATACTAGCAGTGCTGTAAGCAGACACTTTTCTTTAAAACCTCCAGTGCAGGTCCCCTACAGCCAGTTTGCTGATGAGGAACAACTGGCACTTTCTTACAGTGCTGAGCACATGTACTGCAAAACAGCACAAAGAGAAGCCACAGCTGCCTTCAAGCAAATCCTTGGTTTTTTTCATTTATTTATAATTTCCCAAGTGTAACATTATTAAAGAATAAACATAGGCTTTGCCTCCAAGTATGCATGATAGTAATTAAACACAATAATCAGGTGCTTACCCTCTGGTAGCTTTGCCATTTTGAAGGGCAAGAGAAAAAGCAGTACAGCTCACCAAGGCACAGATGTCACAGTAGAGCTGCACACAGCAGTTTAACAGGTCCAAATTTTGGGTACTGAGGACCATCACTCAGCTCTGTGTCCTTACAGCACCTCATGAAGTGGGGACAACAATTCCTGAAAACTTCAATTAAAGCACTGACTTGCGCAAGATGGACATTGCAGCCAGCCAGCCACCTCAGCTCTGCAAAATGTCTGTTCCAGACCTTGCCATGAAGAAAATCTGCTAGCTGTGGTTCAAAGGGAATGTAAAAAAGCCCAAAATTCTGTGTCATTTAAACAATCTGTTGTCAAGAGTATATACTGCATCAGCTCATCGCAAGAAATCTAACCCATGTCATAGTTCAGGATGCCTGCAGTGGACGTGCAGGTGTCTCTTCTAGTTGACTTCCACCAAAATCCACCAGCAAGATTCATCCTGCTGTCTGGAAGTTCATTTCCTGCTCCACTGACTACAAAGAAAAGGTGGTCCCCTCAGTTTGGGCAAGGTTGATCTAACTGACCTCCTGCCTTTAGCTGACTTGCTGAAATTGAAATACTACCATAGCTAATTTGTTAAAAACAACTGAAAATTCAGCTAGCAAGAGAAGAGACAAATTATCTTTTTTCCCTAAAAAAACCTCTACCCTTCAGAGATGCCCAATTAGGGATTGTTGGCAAAGAGGCTCCATACAGCAAATTGGGTGTGGTACATTAGGAACAACTTCCATGGCACACTGTGGAAGAAGAGCACTGTAAAGGGAATGGTAGCTAAAAATTGAATGGGTCAGGTTGGCCATGAATAGGTGTCAGCATAAAGACTGTAATCTGCTCATTTTTCTAGACCTTTTGATGTGAGCTGCTGCAGATCACCTGTCACATTTTTGTGGTTTTGATTCAGTAGTGGAAAATGCACCAGGTCCCATGAGCACTCCCCCTCCTGCCAGCATAAATTATCATCAGTAAAAAAATCCCACAAAACAACCAAACCAAACCCCCAGAAGCCAATGTGCAAACAAGTCCTGCAGCAGACAACAAAATTATGATTTTAATGCAAACTAACACAATGACCTTTTGATGTGGCAATAAAACTGAAGTGAGTTAGTTCATGCTGGGACATTTCCAAGTGGATTGACACATAGTACATCCTCTTTCACTGTGTGGATGCCTTCTTAGGGAAGATGAATGTAAAAGATTTTTTAAGCTACTAGAAATATACTACTGCTGAGCAATATTTGTTCTGGGATCTGTGAAGTTCCTTGAGATTAGTCTAGTGGTTTTCTTTTTTTTTTTTTTTTTTTTTAATTGCCACTTGTAGGTATGTTCTAGAGAAGGTGTTAAGGCCTTCCTTACAAACTTATACACCTGAGGTTTTTTTCCTGGTTATCCTCTTATGATCTATTTGAAGGAACCTGGAATCTACCAAGGATCTACAGCTATGAAGATCAATCCAGTTACTGTGTGCTCTATACTGCATCTCTCTCAGGGAGTTTCTGAATCCATTTGCTTGTTCCCAAGGAAAGAAGCAGAATTTCATTAGAACATTCTCACACAGCTCCTCTGTGATCTGGGCACAAAAATAGCATGGAATATCATGTCCCATATTCCTCCTACCTTGCAGTAAGTATATTGCTACAGTCATCTTCTTGTGCTGTCAGGCTTTGTCCTTTACAGTCACAGCCATTTTGTCAAAGCTGTTTGCCTTGGTTTGAAAGACAGGTGCCTGCTAAAAAAGGCAGGAGCCTCTCTTGAAATGGAAAATGTAAAAACACCCTCCCTCCTAATATAATAATTTTGAAATTAAGGAGCTCTCGGGCAAAGATATGGAAAATAGCATTAGCAGTTCTTTACTAGGAAAATAAAAATAAAATAATACAAAAACCAAAACTCTGACAGAGTCAGAATCCAACCTGACACCCTGTCAGTCAGTCAGTGTGTTGGTAGCAGTCCCATTAAACGGTGGCTGCATCCTCCTGCAGTGGCAGATGTGGTTCAGCTGGAGCAGTGCTCCTGTAGAAGGATGCATTTGGAAAGGTCCAGTTTTCCTCTGGAATCCAGTGGAAGAAGGCTGTTCTGATGTTCCAAATCTCAGTTTATCTAGGTAGGAAAGGCTTGGCTCCTCCCCCTGGCTGGAGCATCTGACAATGGGATGATGTAATTTTATCAGTCATGCAGTGGGACTCAATGGCCAACGACCACTTAACAGAAGATATCTCCACGGAGATAAGGATCACTGCCCCACCTGGTTCCAACAGATGGTGATACAATACATACCTTTGGGTACATCCTGCATTGCAACCCAAGGTAGTTAAGGGAAAGGCCTGCTCTTGTGTGGATGAACTTCACCATTTTCAAGAGAAGTTTTAAGGTTATTTATGGCTCCTACATAGCCTAAAACGAAGCACAATTAAAGCTTTATACCTCCTAAAGAGAAATACTTTACCAGGAAGTTGCACCCTTCCATAAAGGTATTTTTTTCTGTTGAAGAGCATGAGACAGCTTGAAACCCTGATGTTTAGAAAACTCTTGTTTTCTATTACAATTTACTTTCCTGTTTTTTTCATTCAGAGGCCTTGTCACAGAATCACAGAATGGGTAAGGTTGGAAGGGGGCACAGTGGGTGATCTGTCCCAACCTCCCTGCTCGAGCAGGGCCATCCAGAGCACATGGACTGGCTTGCATCCAGACAGTCCTTGAATATCTCCAGTGAGGGAGATTCCTCAAGCTCTTTATTTTTTAACAAGGCATGATTCAGTTTAATATGCATTAAGGTGTATTTTTAACATCTTAAAAGATTGATTTGTTTTGTGGTTTGTTTGGTTGTTTTGTTGGGTTTTTTTCTTTTTTTTCTGATTTGGTAGGGAGAGAGCTTGTATTACAGCTATTTAGAGCCTGTTAGCTAAAATATAGCAGAGTAAACCTTCAGTCATAAGCAAATGAATACATATTTCAATAAGATAATAACTGAGAATTATTTTAATAATAGAGGAAGAAACTCAAGAAGAGATCAAGAATAAGTGACTAGTTCCTTTACAATTTACAGTGTCAAACCTTGAACGGTATAGCATGATACAAAGATTTCCTCTTTGAATTAAGTTTTTGAAAGCACACTTTTAAAGGAGGTGGGGAGTCAGTCATCAGCCTTCTAAACTCACATTCAGGAGTAGATGCTGTCACTTCACCTGTAACTAACAGCCAAGCATTGAGTTTATCTTCACCTACCTCTGTGTTGAATCTTTTATCTGAAGCACAAAGAAATAACAAGACACACCTCCCTCATATTTTCCAGTACCGCCTAACCACTGGTCTGCAAGTGTGACACCTTTTGGACCAGGACATAAGTGCAAGGGAAAATAAGAATATAGAGAATAAAGAATACAGAGTCACATAAAATAGCCATTTAGAAGACAAGTAGGACAATAATGCAGTATTTTTAAAAATGGAACCAGTTTAATTTATCCTAGGGTAAGCTCCTAGGCATGTAAAGAGACACTCCTTTGCCCTGCTGCCAGGAGAAGCAGATGGCTGGCTACAGGGGAAGGCCTCCTTCTCCCTGGCTCTGCCTGTGACCTGGGAGTGTGTGTTGTTCTTCATTCAGACAGCTCACTTCACCTCATCAAACCTACAGCTGCTCAGCCCTGGGCTCAGGACTTTCCTTCAAGCCTGCAAGGTGAAGGGTGTTTGCTGCTGATGCTCCACCTTCCAAGTACCATAGCTAACATCTTTTCAACACCTACTGAATAAGACTTATGATTCCCCATAGCCTCAGGCTGAGTCATGTTTAGGGGACACCAAGAATCTCTCCACAGGCAAAGGTGATAGGCAGGAGATGATAACTCCACCCCAAATTGCCTACCAGTAATAAAACATGTGTACTAATTCAGCTGTTTGGCAGTGTGTCACCAGTCATGGAAGCCATGTCATGTTGTTCTCCCCATTTAATACAAGACACATTTGTAGAATTATAGAATCATTAAGGTTGGAAAAGACCTCCAAGAACATTAAGCCCAACCTTTGACTGAACATCACTTTGTGAACCAAACCATAGCACTAAGTGACACATCAGCCATTTTCTTGAACACCTCCTGGAATGGTGACTCAACCAACTGCCTTGACTTCTGACACTGGGGAATTGCTGCTCCTGTGCCCATAGGAGGTGACGTTTAAAAAGTGACCAGCACTGACAGGCCCCAGCACTACTGAAACATTTCCCTGAGGACTTTTCTAACTAATTCCCTGAGCAGCCTGAGGTCTGCTCTCTTTGTGTCCAGAGTTGAGGTTTTGCTGCACTTTTACTCCTGTCAACATGGATTTTAAACTCCATCACTTCATGGTTGCTGTGGCCAAGACAGCACCAGTCACTCATGAGTCCACTCTGCTGACAAGCAGCAGATCAAGGAGGGAGCCTGAGTCAGTACCCTGAGGACCTGTTCCATAAAATTGTTGTCCAGGTCTTTTAGGAATTTTCTGGCCCAGGTTGTACCAGCTGTGTGAAGCTCCCAGTTAATTTCTGGTAGGTTGAAGTTCCCCATAAGGATACAAGTGTGGAAGTGTCCCTTAGTTCTTCAAAGAATAATTTGCTGATGTCATCGTTCTGTCTGGCAGGTCTGTAATAGACTATGATGACATCCACATTGTTTGTTTGCTCCTTGATTCTTATGCAAAGTCTGCCTATGTCAGTCCTCCCTTTCTTAATTAAGATCTCATCCTCTTTGTTTACCTTGCAAAAATTGACAGATCTTGGCCAACAACCACATATATCCCAAAAGCCTCCCTTTTAATTTCCAGCTCTCTCTGCTGCTGATTCTCTGTAGAGCCCCATTTCAGGGACTCTACAATTCTTTTAGCACTCTGATAGTTTTTTTTTTTTTGTGCATAATGTTATTTTTTTATTATACTGCCTAAGTTGCCTTGCTTAGACACAAAAATTTGAAGTCTGTAGAGGAAAAAGTTAGACCTGTGGCACAGCCCATGTCTGCAAGCTGAGATCTGAAGCCTGCTCCTGGACACTAGCCTAGTTTTGTTACTCTTATCTATTTGGAGTTTGGGGGTTTTTTTGTTGTTATTCTTTTTCCTTAGCTCACTCATTAAATGACAATAGTTATTTCCCTTATTAAGGTATTTGAGTGTTCATCTATCAGTCTGCCCACAGAACTTTTGAATAAATCAAGAGACTTCTGAAGTATTAGTTATACAGCAGTAACTCCAGAACATTATTTTCATCAAGAAAAAGCTGGCTGCAAAACACATCCTGTTAAGTCTCACTTACTCTAAGACTGATAGATCATGATCACACCATGGGAACAAGTGCTACAGCAGCATTAGAATATTCTTTTGATGAATCATTCCTACATGTTCCAAAAAGCCCGAACCTTCCTTGCAAGTATCACTCAGTAATAGTCACAACATTTTGTGGCTATAAACATGCACCAGAAGTCAATGAGACAAAGAAAGCAGATACTGAATGATTTGATGAGGAAACATAGTAATTATGGTTCTATCTGACATTTAACACTGATGAAGGCACTCTATCAGAGACATACAAGGATTTACATAGACAAAAATCAGAATGCGAAGTGAGAACTATAGCCAATACTTACATTGATACAACCCTTCATACAAACATTTTTGCTTCAGCACAGAGAAGTTTCAAAAAACACTAGTTCATGGGAGTTTTGGAGACTGTCCAAGCTAAATTTTAAAAGTTGCATCAGGTCTGAAATAAGCACCCCCAAAAGGAACATTATGTGCTTATCTATGTTAGGTTATCTGTGTGGATAGAAAAACACAAGCATAATGATCAAACTTTCTGCTGAAGAATACTGTACAGCTTTCAGCATAGACTTGCTGCTTTGATAAACATACAGGACAAAATCTACATTTCAAAGGGAAAGCTTTTACTCAGTTCTTGCTCTGGGAAGATGGATGCTTTGTCGCACAAATACCTTTTCACTGCTGTCAGTTAAATAGATCATTTTGTCACCCTGCTTGTTTGGTGGGTGAGAGTTAAATCAGAAACTACTTGTAACAGCTCAGCCCATACAAATCCATGGAAGTCTGTATCAAATGTGCTGAGAGAGCTGGCTGATGTCATTTCACAGCCATTCTCCATGATCTTTGGAAAGCCACAGAGATCAAGGATCTCCAATGGCTGGGGGCAAAAAAACCCACTCAGTCATACAATTTCAGAAAAAGCCAAACTAACATCATGGAGAAGATCACTGAGCCCATTTCTTACATCCAAGGATTTCCTGTATTTCAGCTTGCACACTCTGCCTTCTGTCCTTTCATTAGGCACCACCAGAGAAGAGTCTGGCTCTGTTGTCTTTATTGCCCCCTTCAGCTGTTTATACACCTTGACAAGATCTCCCCAGACTTTTCTGCCCCAGCCTAGACAATCCCAGCTCTCATCCTCTCCTATTATTTCCATTTTCAATCCTATTATTCCCTGGCCTCTTACTGGATACCCTCTAGTACATCCACATCCTCTCATCCTGGGAGCTCAGCACTGGACATGCCATTCAGATGTGTCTCACTGGCCCAGGGTGGAGGGGCAAGATCACCTCCCCCCCCTTGCTGTCAACACCCTGCCCAAATGCAGCCCAGGAGTCTCTGAGTTGTGGAGGCCACGAGGGTGCACTGCTGGCTTATGCTCAACTTCATGTCCACCAAGACTCCAGGGCCCTTTCTGTCACAATGATTTCCAGTCAGTTGGCCTGGTGGCTGGGTTTTTTTATTCTTCCAGGTACAAGACTTTGTATTTCCCCACACTGAATTCCATGAGGTTCCTGTTAGCCCTTTTGTCTGTGTTAAGGTCCTTCTGAATAGCAGCACAGCCCTCTGGTGCATAAACAACTCTGCCCTGTGACCCAGGTCATGAATGAAGGTTTCCAACAGTGTCAGGATCCTGCATTGATAGGGTGCACTAGTGAAAACAAGCTTTCAGCTTGGCTTCATGCCACTGATCACAGGGTTCAGCCAGCTCTCCACACACCTGCTCACCATGTGCTTCACACAGTCCATAATTCACTGCTTTGGGAAGATGTTATGGAGGTCAGTGTCAAAAGCCTTGATAAGGGCAGATTAACAACATCCACCACTCTTCCCTCATCCACTAAGCCAGTTATCTAAGGCTCAGTACTGTAAAAGGCTATCTGCTTGTTAGGCATGCTTTTCCTTTCATAAGTCCATTCTGACTACTACTAATCACTTTCTTGTTCAATTTGGAAATGGTTTCCAGGACTGTTTGCTCCATTACCTTTACAGACATCAAGGGGAATGGTCTTGCTCCCCTGTATCTTCTTGTCTGCCTCGAGGATAGGAAGGACACTTGCTTTTCTCCAGCCCATTGCCAAATCCTTTCAGACAATTAAGAACAGCTTCACAAAGCCATCACCCAGCTCCTTCACCAGCCATGGGTGCATCCCCTAAAACTGTATATGGTGCATTTCTTATCTTGAGACTTCTCATCCAAGGGCTGATCTTCATTGCTTTTGCACTTCCCACAGGCATAAAGAACCTGCAGTCCCAAAGGGTGGTCTTCCCAGTAGACACCAAGGCAAAGATATGAGTACATCAGCCTTCTCCATGCCCTTGTCACATAGATTGTAGTCCCACTTAGAAGCAGCCCCACACTTCCTCTGATCCTCCTTTTGCAGCTGGTGTACCTGTGGAAGGCCTGTTGTCCTTCACATCCCTTGTCAAGTTCAGCTGTAGGTGGCTTTGCTTTGCCTTTCCTAACCCCATCCTCAGGCATCTGCACATCTCTGCCCCCTCACAGAATACCTGTACCAGCAGCTGTCAATGCAGTTATGGTAGTTCATGGCAGGAAGATGATAGACAGTGGGGCATGAGTTGAAACAAGAGAGGTTCAACCAAGATACAGAAAAAATTCCCCCCACCCCATGCACACTTCATGTGTTTTTTATCTCTGTCCTGTTCACTCACAGAGTTCCTGCATGTTGATCAGGAAAGGCAGCAGTCAGCAGAGATGTGCAACACTGCTCAGATGTTCATTATCACCTGATCAGCAATGCAAACCAAGTCCCAGGGCAACTGCTGTATTACAGCAAGCACTGAGACCCCCAGTACTTGTACCTGCCACCTGAACAAAATGCTCAGGCATCTGGACTTTCACTAACCTGTAACATTAAAGAACACACTGACAATTTTTAATAGGCCATTTTTTTATTGAGAGTTAAGATCATGTTTCCCCACAGTGTGCAGAATGCACTATGAAAACAAAATACAGAAGATCACTTTAGTGAATACACACTGGTTAAGCAATGCTACTTTTTTTTGGCAAAGTGCTGTATTTTGTCTGTTTTCAGCTTGTGTTAAGCTATTAAAAATAAGAGCCACAGATTCTTCCATATCAAAAGGACTGCTACAAATAGAGAAGTGGCTCTGGAGAAAAGCTGCCATATATGCATAGACTGATGTACAGTATTAATCCCAACTGAAATGTCCCTTTTGAATCTTCAAGTTTGCTGTGTAGAAGGCACAGTTTAAAATGCAAATCTGTCCATTGACCAATACATATGAAAATACAATTTCTGCAAGATTCATGAATATCAATCAGTATGAGACAGTGCAAGGCCTCCACTTTTACAAGAAAAAACACACACTTTAATACAATTCAAAAAACCATATAAAAAGCCACACAGCTTACTATTAAAACAGAAAACCAAAACAAATCTAATTGCCCAATAGCTCCAGGCACAAAACAGGGCTGGACCAACATAAATATGTAAAACAAATTAACAAAAAGCCATTGATGCAGTACTATCTCACACAATAATATGGTTTCCAATATTACAAATTGAGAAGCACAGCTTTGTGCAACAAAATAGTTTATATCCTGAAAGATATAGGTTTTCATCACCAGAAAGTCATCTAGTAATGCAGTATAAAAAGATCAGTATCTCCCAATTCTAGGAGCAGTCTAAAGTTGCATTTACTTGCCTACTGAGAAGAACAGACCAAGGCTCTCATTTTAATGCCTGGGAGCCTTATGCTCTCAGCTCCATCTCCCCTTTAGGAGTTAAGGGATTACTTACTCCTTCCAACACAGGGAGGTGGAGACTCCATCTTCCTTCATTGCACTTTAAGAAAATTAAAGCTGAAGGAAAGTAGTTACTTTTATATAAAGAAATTAATACAGGAAAGCAAAGAATTTTCCTGAGCTAGAAAGTTGGCAGCAAGGATAAGGAAGTTTAAGCTAGACAAAAAGTTGGAGTGATAAAGGTAGATAATCTGAGGCAAGTAAGAGTACTTGTGAACAAGTAAGAGACTGGTGAAACTACAGCTATTTGCAGATAAACCAAAGTATTTGGACCACATGAGAATTGTTGCATGGACATGGGCACATACTGCTAAAACAGCAGTAACAAAATATCTCTTTTGGAAACTCATGATGTGACCAATTTTGTTTTCCTTCAGTGACCATGTGAATTCAATTTGTCAACGACCCCCCTAAAAAAAAAACAAACAAAAACAACCAAAAAAACAACTAATGCATCCAGGAAAGCACCTCTTGCTTTTGTACATTAAATTATTTTCAACATCCCTTTGTGATATTAATTGCAGTGAAGCAGCATATCTGCAGTGAAACAAGTTATAAATGCTGTTCCCTGTATGCAAAGTAGGTTCCACAACAATTCCAGCTGCAGAACATGCAACAGTACCACTACATCAAGGTCAATCTGAATTGTTGGGGTTTTGCCTCAGTGAAATTGAAGCATGAGTTTATATACTTCATAGGTCTGGAACAATTCACATTATTGATCTTGCCTAATTTCAAAGGCTCCTCACATGACTCCTTATACCATCTTCTGTGTAAGGACTACTGGAAGACACTGCTGAGTGTAATGTTAACACTGTATTGCCCTAGGCACTAAATACAAGGGAAAACAGCAAGTCACATTAAGCACTGGCAAAAAGGAAGATAAACTTACTTTTACTTCCCCCTCTTGTTTCAGTGCAGATTTCTGCTTCCTTACTTCCATATCCATTTAATCTGCTTCCCAGATTGATTTATCAGGGTTCAGCATACCACTGGCTGCTGTGTAACACAGCTTTTGTTAACAGGTGAACTTTACCTGTAGTTGTACTTGGCAGTGCCTGCCAACTTCCAGAACACCTTGCATAGTGTTCTTAAGAGAACTACTTGATAGTTTTGAATGGCTTTTCTTTCCTGTTGGTCCATAGAATTGCTACCCAGTCCTCCTGCCTCCAGTGGGCGAGGAGAACAACCATGGCTGATCAACCAATTTTTATACACTGTTATTGCTGTGTTTAGCTCAGCATCCACTTCTTCCTGCCTCACACTGCCCTTCATTTCCAGTCCCCATTAACTTGGATTTCATTTTCATAGAGAGAGAAAATTAGGAGAACTTCAAATAAAAGCTTCCTTCTAGCTACTTCTGAGCTACTTTCAATCTGTAAATATGAGACAATCTAAAAGCAATTTGTAGCTCAAATAGCTGTCCATCAGCGTGACTTCTTTGAAGAGCAGTCAGCTACTGATAGGATAAAAAGAGCAGTCAATCCACCATCTTTTTTCTTTAACTAGACTAAAGATTAAATGAGATAGGGTGGGGGAAATACATGCTTCAAAGACAGAAATAGTTAGAGAAACTCAAACTTTACCTAGTAAAACCCAGTTCAGGTCTCTGTCTAATGTGCAGATGCACAACAAAGGTTCTTTTCTTCCCACTCCACTGTAAGGTACTACATTGGTAACACCAGTGCCATATTGTACTGTAACAACGTTGGTGGGACATTTATCTCTTTCAATATCCATATTGAGTACCCAGCTCAGCTACACAGACCCCACTAACACAAGTAAGTTCTAGGAATTTAGATGAGATGTCCTTCTTGAAACAGCTCAACGCAGCTATGTAATATCCACTGGCAGCTATAGTATTTCCTTGTTAGAAAATAATCATATATGCTGAATACAGACAGATACACAAGCTGTCAAGTACTGGTCATTAAAGCACATGTCTAACCTCAAATTTTCTAAATCCATTTTGATTAATGTAAAATGTAACTGATTTCCATCTCAGTTAAGTGTCTTTAAAATACCAACTAAGAACCCATCTATACATCATAGTTTATAAAATAGCACACAAACTATCATACTGATAGGCTTCCAAGACACTGATATTTAACATCAACATTTAGAACTTGATGCAAGATGTTTGGAGATTTATGTGTCTTTTGAAAATAATGCAACACTAGTTACGATTGTGTTCGAGGGATTGACGATCAGCTTCAGATTGACCACACTTACCTACACATGAAAACAAGAGCAACCTAAGGAACAATTAGACCATAGATTAAAAGCACGAGGACCATCAGTAATTGAACTGACGCTGGCAAGGCTGGTGAACAAACAGTCCGTTGTGCTTGATTTGCCGAGAGTGGCAATCCCGGCTGAGGTTCTGGCGACGGAGACTGTTTCTGTTGAGATAGTGTCTTTCATTATGTTCTTTTATCCAGTGGGTAGGACGAAAGCTCTTGTTTTTTTCCAGAAAAGTTGAACTAGTAGCAAGAGCCGTGACATAGCAGTGAACACGCTGTCCTGTTTCATTTCGGGCCTCCAGTCTAGAAATGTAACAAGCAGGTATCAGTCACCACTGAGGCACTTTGGAAAAACAAGCAAAATAAAGGCTAGAACATGGACATCGACATCCAGCATTTCAAATGGGTACCTTTATTCTACTGGACAAAGATTTGGGCTGAGGTGAGGTCAAGCCACTTACCACACTGGTAAGTAATGTGTAGTGCTGCCAAATTACTTTCTGTGTGAGGGCCCCACAACAGCCTTAGGGCTTTTGCTGTCTTACTCTACTGTGCTCTTTCTCCCCCACACCACCTCCCTAAGCCCAAGATGCAACACAAATCAGAAATATAAGGCAATGTGTGTCACACTGCTCCAGCTTTAGGAGACTTGAGAGTAATCCACTAGGCAAAGTTTAGTTAAAATCATCTTGAACATAGATGATGAACATAGATGGTTCAGCCTGAAAACAGAAGCACACTGACAAAAGTGCATTTCAATTATCAGCCACACAAGTAAATCCAAACAATGTCCATGCAGAGGAATGGAAAGGTAGACCAGTTGTGACACACATGAGAAATAACTTAGAAGGATTGTTCCTCAACCGGCCCCCTGCATTTCATGAGCAGTGAGTCAGCAGTTTTGGCAAACCCTTGCTTCATCATGCACTAGTGGAAAACAAACCAGCAGCCTATGCAAGCAGTGACTGACATATTGAAAAAGGACTTCCCCACTTGACAGAACAATCACTGGCATTTCCTGAAACTTCCAAAGTGAAGTTAAAAATAGTCTAGCCATTTTAAAAGCAACAAAAACCCCTAATCTGAGTGCTAGAGCTGGTGTGAGACCTGTGGCAGCAGAGTTTCTTGCCTTCTCTCTCCCCACTCAACTGTCAACTGATCAGTGGTGCCCAGGAAAGAAGTTTGCAAGATCAGGAGCTTGCCCAGGCATGAGCAAGAGGTCTCTTGGGAAGTCTGTCTTTCAACACTAGCATGACTTTATGATAAAGTCTCTTCTGGAAGAGCTTAACTTGCAATTATTGTATGACATCTCTGTAGGCATAAGTCAGGTCTGCCATGGCACACCCTTTGTAGCCTTATTTTGGGAAGCTGCAGGTGCCTGACATGAAGAAAGCTCTTCTGCCTCCTCCCACTCCACACTGGAGAGAAATACTTCCCCCCTTCTACTTGTTTTTCTTATTTTAAATATCCTTATCCTACTTTTAGATCCTTGAGTGGCTTGATATGACTGACTGAAGACTAGAGACTGCAGAACAGTCATATGTGACATGCTGGCCTTCCCCTGTTTATTCACTGGGTATTGTCCTAAACCTAGCACTTGAAATATGAAGCAAAAAAAGTAAGTAACAAGCACAAATCAATTCACAGTGCCTTGTAAATACATTCTTTGCAGACTACACCAGTTTAATTTACATGATGGTACCTGCAAATATGTGACTACTCTTTTCTATGTGGAGTGATCCCTTAGTACATCCAACAGTGCTGGAGGTGGAACTGCAAGTGAAACCTTTCTGGGGAAAGCTATTAAGTAGCCAGGAAGCCACACCACAGTTATTGCAACCTGTATTTCCTAAGTATACCCTTAGCTAACATAGGGCAGCAACTGTTAATAACAAACTTGTGGTTTTGTTATGGAAAAATATGACTAATCTGACAAATAGGGAAGTTTATACAATATCCTTTTGCTTTGAAAGGAATTTAAAATTAAAAAAGATTTCCTCCACAAAAGGAGAAGTACTGGTTTAAACTTGCTGGCTGAAGATACTCAAGCTTTTCCTCCTCTGCTCTCAAATACCCTTCCAGCAATGCTTTACAAACCAACACTCTTCTATTTGTATTCATAAAGTGACACTGGGATAGCAGAGATGGCTTGAATTAGCCAAACAGCCACATGCTCTTCCAAAATGCAGCATTTTGTTACCTTATGTGCATTTGGTATGCTAGCACTAACAAGCTCCATGCACTGAGAGTACAGGTTGATGAGTCTCTATTATATTGTCAAAATGGAATTTCAGAGGGGCTGTGTCTTAAGCCAACCATCACTACATACATTCTCTGCTGTGCTTCCAGTGTCTATTTTGCTAGAAAGCAGAAGTGTCCTGCTCATTGTGCTACAGAACCACACCTCAGAAGAAACATTAAAGGCTTCAGACCCACAACCCAATTATTTCAGTAATTTTTCTGCACTTAGCATTTTGGCTTGTTAAAGCAGATGTAGTTAGGCTTGATCAAGTAATCATTTGGCACAAAGGTTAGTCCTAAAACCAGTATTGCTTTGGCAGACAAGGCTCTAGAGGAAGCAGTGTTGCTAGCAGACTGATCAAACAAAAAGCACTGTTCCAAAACAATAGTACTTACTGTGCCAGTGTGCCTTAAGCAGCTTTTCTTGGCCCTACAACATTAAATGGCCAACCATTAAACCACTAGAGACTTCATAACAGCTTTTGAAACTTACTGCAATATCAGTGTAACCAGTGCTCCCACAATCTGCATTCTACCTCAGCTTTAGATTTAAATCTCATCTCAGCTGTCACATAAAATACCCTGTACAAGAGTCTAGATCCTCTGAAAAAGCAACAGCACACAGTTCAGGGTGAAGAAAATGACACACCAGCTGAAGAGCACACCTCTAGCTTCCCCACACATTAAAGCAGCTTAACTGCAGCACAAGACAGGATTCTTCTCTGGAGAAATTTACACCAGTATCCCCAGTTCCTGAAAAGTCAGTATCAAACTTTTGAGTGTTACTGTTCACTGCAAATTGGTATTCTAGATCAAGTGTCTTTACTATCTTTTTCTAGGTCATGCCTTGCAGCCTACAGTACTCTTACACATTCCTTCAGACTTTCATTTTAAAGGTGCTGTCTGCTCATAGCTTCCCCCAATTTAACTTAACCTAGACCCTGATGCTTAACATCATAATCTGTCCTCCCCAAATAATTATAAAAATCCCACACCAAGATCAATAGTACCAGCACTATACTCCAACATTATAGAGCAGCATTGCATCTCAAAGTCACCTGTTTCTTTGAAGTTTTGAAAAAACCTAAATATGACAAGGGACTCATCAGACAAGTCAATACCTACAGCAACTCAACCCCTATACTCATTTCTTCCTGTATATCAAAGCTTAGAATACTGTGATATTTTTCTTTAGTATTATTGTTTCTAAACTTAAGAATGAGATGGTATGAAAAGTCAGTGTTTGTTATTAACCAGGTTTCACCCAACACCCAATTATTTCAATACCAATGAACACATGGACAAGTGTGGGGTCATGATGGCACAGAAATACTCTATTTGCATACAGCCATGTATACTGTACTGGTGTAACTGCATACAGCAACACCAAAGAATGGCAGTGCATGGCAAATATGCCTCTACAATAAACCCACACAGACAGATTTTTAGGACCCAAAACCAAAAAGCACTCCTTACTTTGCTAAAAGTAGAAGTTTGCAGCACATATTTTCACACTGTGGGGACTAAGTTTTGTAGAATCTTTCAGTTTGCTTTTGCTTCACAAGCCACTTGTGGGTAAACTTAATCCTGTCCTTATCTATCACTAGGTTGAGGAATGAAATAAAACCTAAGAAGCCTCCCACCTAAACCCAAGCCAATTCCCTGCCAGGATCATGAAAGTTCTATGTTTCACCTCACAAGGTGAAACTCACTGAAAGGGTACTGACTAGCAGTTATGAAAAACACACAAAGCTGTGAAGGGGGCAAAGTGCTCTCATATCTATGTTACTGGCTATACAGTTAACTGCCACCAGTCTACACAGGACTGGAACATACTCTGCAAGGGAGGAATAAGGCTCCATAAATACACACATACCAAACTGTTTGCCAACATGGCCATCTTGTATAACATTTTTCTGAGCAGGAAGGCACTTGACTACTCTACACAACTTATGTGGTATTCATGCTTTGTTCACCTACCCTGAAAGAAGCTGGAAAATTCAGTATTAAGTGTCTAAGCTGATCAAGAAGAAACCAGATATTTTCAGCACCAGAGCTCCTTGAGAAGAGAATTCAGACATACCTGGGACTACCTGGGTTGTGAAACTCCTCATCCCCACATCCAGTCTCATTAAGGCTGTGGCAGGTGTTGTGGACAGCATACACAGACATGCTGGGATGCTCTATTAAAAGGTTCTCCATGGGACTGGTCTCCACTTTGATAGTGGTTAATCCACCTGCAGTAAAACATGGGGGAGGGGTAATAAACCAGCTCTCCTCCATAGGACATGACTCAAACTGGATGAAGCAAGACTCGCTGGCCTCTGGCAAGTGTTCCAGGGGAGAGGATAAGCAGGAGAAGACAGGCGAGCTGTCGGTGGCCGATGCTTCAACGATGTCTGCTTCCTCCACGGAGCAATTAGTGCAAGTGTCTGCTGTAGGGGACCATTCATCAGTGCAGAGGAACCCATGGAGGTTGATGATTGCAGCAGGTCAAAAACATCACAGAGACAGAAATGGCATATGAAAAAATAATTTAAAAAGAAAAAAAAAGAAAAAAAAAAAGCCCTGTTAGCACATACACAAGTCTTTACTTTTTAAAAGGCAGAGAAGGGGAAAAAGGAGCTTCCAGACAAGCCATGTTAGTCATGTGAACCGTTATCAGTAAAGCTATATAATTGCAAAACAAGTCAAATATATTTTATTTGTACAAGTGGTTCTGCTGAAGCCTGTGTCAGGCTTATAAACCTGACATCATTTTTCTCATCAATTTACACAACATGCAACATTTGTTTAGATGACACCCTACACACTAATCCCACACTGGTTTTGCAAAGATAAAAGTTTCTCCAAGCTACTGGTTTATTCACATGGAAGTAAGACAAGCAAGAACCAGAGCAAGACAAAGGCAGAACTTATGTCTGACAGACATCTTACCTATAAAGTCAACCAGAATCCATTCGTCATCTTCTTTCTCACTGAACTCTGGCTTTTGGCTGGACAAGCTATCAATCTCTCCCATGAGCATGTTATTTAACCTCTGGAACATTACTAAGGCAGGAACAAGACTTTGGCTGGTAAGTCTTTATATCCAAGGTTCAAGGCACAGCTCACACTACTAGCAGAGTGGCACAGACTTGAGATTAAAGTGCATAGATGCTTTATCAGCTTAGGTACAGGACATGCAAAAGCATGACTTGTAAACAGTTTACGTGAAACCTGTAAAAAATGATGACAAGGATCTTAATGACAAAACCACAGGTAGCATCCCTAGGGAAACAAATTAAAAGCCCCTTGTTAATGCAGTCTAAGGTGAACATTTTTCCCTGAACAGGAGAGACAGCTTCACTGACATTTGCCCTCCCCTCCCAGCTAGATACATACAGAAAACCCAGTCCTAAGGCTCTCCTGGGTGCTGCTTGCCTTGGTTTCAGACCTCCTCCCCAGGAAAAGGTCTGTTCAGCTGTCAGTCCCATTTTCTGCTAAGGAAGGAGAAGATTCTTGTACAGGACTCTTGTGTCTACACTCCCCCAGCTCCCTCCTTGTCTTCCTCCATGTCAGAGAGACACCAAGGGCAAGGGTACATTTTTTACTCCAGACAGCTCATCTCCTGTGTTGATACAGAGGAGCCCCTTTGAGAGCTCCCAGGGAAGCCCAAAGCAGTGTTTCTTCTCTGTTCCATCACACACATCTCAGGGCTGCTGACTACAAGTTAACACAGTAGCAAGGCACATCCTGTCTTCAGGTTCAAAGTACACCACAGAGTTACCAGTGAGGTCATTCTCACAGCAACCACCCAGCTAATAATGTATCCTAAATCTAAGGAACATGGAAAAGTATGGGATATGTTTTAACTAAACCCAGTGCTTACTTCTCAATTCACTCCCTTAAATCTACACGTAATTGTTCACTATAAGCCTGGCCCTCTGCATTGGGCAGCTAACATGAAAAATTCTATTAGTACCAAGAAGCTGAATGTTTAAACATCTCAAATCAGCACACTTACAGCCTTTGATATTTATGTATAAGCCAATAAATAGAACCCATTAAAGCAGGTGAAAAAGTAAAAACTATGGGGAAAACATTCCCCAACTTAACTACAAGTTATTTTTGCCCATAGCAATATTTGAATCATCACAGCAGGTCAGAATTACTACATATTAAATATATTTGATAATTAAACACAAAAGAATATATCCATGTAAGACAGTATGAGTGCCTGCATTCAGAAAGAGAGCAAGACACCTGACAGAGAAAAACACAGGTATTAAAAGATACAACCCATAAAGAATATTGCTTCTATATAGGCCAGTTTACCCTGCTTCACCCTACAACTGTCAGGTCACACTGAAGAGTCATTTGGGCCTCCTGTGTCATCTTATCCCAGGAAACCAGACCTCATCACCCACTTGTTCAAGGTAAGAACAAGCACTTGCTCCATGCAGCACTACTCCTGCACACATTTATGCAGCTTCCTCCTTATTCTGACAGCACAGAAGGATAGGAGCAGAATTTGAAGTAGTCTTCAGGAGCAATATGAAAAAGTACAGTGAAACTCAAGAAGTTATGCACTCTATTTCCTCAAGAGAAAACACTGACTGCAGGAAAACACAAGATTAGAAACAACAGGCTCAGCTGCAATAGTCATACAGGTCTATTTTTAAGGACCACACTTGAAAATGAAACATTAGGTCTCTCCTAAAGAGAGCTACAAAAATGGTCAGAGGTCGAAAGAAAAATCAATTTCAAAAATTGAAAAGCTTAATAGAGGGAAGAAAAAAAATTGCAATAGTAGTCAATTTTGTGAAGAAAGAGGCAAACATTTATTGCCTTCTTTTATTCCCAGAGCAAGCAGAAGTGGCATTAAACAGCAGCAAAGTTCAACTTGCAATGGTTATTAGCAGGAAACACTTTTAACCATTAAGGTTGCTAAGCCCTGGATGGGTTACCTAAGGAAATGACAAATGCCCACAGTGTTCCTAAGTACCTTCTCGAGAAGGTTTGAGTGCTTCAGTTATAGGCAGAGCTTACTACGAATAAGGAAATAAACTCTAAGTAAAAGCCTCAAGTCTGTAGTTTTCCAGTTACCTTCCACATCCTTCCCTAACTGTCTCCTGGCACCAGGCCTATGAAAAAATGAGTTTGTTTTTTTCTTTAGGCTAACTAGTAAGCCATTGCATGGCTCTCCCTGTACTCCCACACACGTGTGTTGCCTCCTTCCTAGAACAAGCCTGGAGGTACCTTCAGGCAGAGGCTGGCTTTTTGTTCCGTGCACAGAGTGGAGCAAGATGAGAGCTCACACTCCCCTAGAAAGGCTCCCAAGGCATCACAGCAACATAAAATAATTAACCTCTACAAATAAGAGAGAGATCACTGTTCCCAAGACTGTGAGTGAAACAAACCTCAGCTTTTGACCCACAAATTACTCTCTGTAGATCAAAAGCAGTTTGTTCCATTTTTCCCTTCCCCCACCCCAAGGAAGATCCAAAATAACATCTGAATCATTTTGTCCTGGTTTCATCTCCAGCTGGGCTTAAAACCACGGCACATTTAGAAAGCGGTTGATGCTTTGACATCCTTTCGGACAAGCGTCTTTAAAAAAGCCACCACGTTTGTGTGCTATTGTGCAAGTCAAGACAGCAAAAGAGAAGTTCGGCTGTTATCAAGGGCCATCGTCCGGGGAGAAAAGCAGGACAGAGAGCGAGAGAGGCTCTTAGACAGGAACTGTCAGCTGCAGGAAAACACAAGCCTGGAAACAACTGACTCAGCTACAGTAATGATTCAGAGGCTGTTACAGATAACACATCCAACCAATGTCAACAATACAGTATCGCTGCAACTAAAAACGTATTTTTGTCTCTAACCTAGCAAAAAGGATGAGGTACGTGCTAAGCAAGAATAAAACAGAACCAAAAAGAGACGCCTCCCAGTCAATCCCCGTTAGAGCCGAGCCGCCACCCCGCGCCCCCAGCCCGGGCCGCCGCCAGGAGGCTCCACACGGCCGCGGCCAGCCACCGGCACGGCCGCAGCAGCTGCGCACCTTCCCGGCTGCGCTCCGGGCTGCCGGGGCGGACGGACGAGAACACCGGCTGCCCACAGCCGGGAAAACGCCAGGAGCCCCCGGCCTCGGCGCCTTCCCGGCGGCGAGAAGCCGGGATGGGCGCAAAGGAAAACGGGAGCTCCGCCGCTGCTGCTTTCCACCGCGCCGACCGCGGGAGACCACCGCGCCCGGTACACCGACAGCGCGCCCAGTGCCCGCAGCTCCCCGCCGAGCGCACTCACCCAGACCGCGGCCAGCCCAGACCCGCGCCCGGCCGCCTCCGCGGAGCCCTTTGTTGTCAGGGCCCGGCGCAGCTGACGGACCGGCCGCCGGCCACGCCCCCCGCCGCTCCGCCAATGGGCGCCGCCGCCGCCTGTCGCTAACGCACGTGACGGGCGGGCGGGGAGCGCGGGGGGCGGGGCCAAATGTCTCCGCCCCGCCCCTCGCCCCGCCCCCGCGGCGGGCTGGGCTGGCGGGGAGCGGGGCTGTGGTGGGGTCCCAAAACTGTGCCGCGGTGGGGTCCCGAATCCCTGCATGGACAGGGACATCTCCGCCAGACTAGGCTGCTCACAGCCCCGACCTTGGGCACTTCCCGGGATGGAGCAGCCACAGCTTCGCTGGGGAATCTGTTCCAGTGCCTCACCACCCTCACTGTGAAAAGCTCTATGGTCTCCCTGGATACTTCCCCTGGCTAAACAATCCCAACTCTCTCGGTCTTTCTCCGCAGGAGAGGTGCTCCATGCCTCCAATCATCTTGGTGTTACTCCTCTGAACTTGCCCCAACAGGTCACAGAATCACAGAACAGGTGGTGTTGGAAGGGACCGCACTGGGTCACCTGGTCCAAGTTCTCTGCTCAAGCAGGGCCATCCCAGAGCACATGGACAAGATTGTGTCCAGATGGTTCTTAATATTTCCAGTGAGGGAGACTCCACAGCATCACTGGGCAGCTCAGTCACTCAAAGAATTACGAAGTTTTTCCTGGTGTTCAGGTGGAACTACCTGTGCATCAGTTTCTGCCATTGCCTCTTGTCCTATTGCCCGGGACCACTGAGCAGAGCCTGGCTCCATCCTCTTGACTCCCTCCCTTCAGAGGCTGATAGACACGGGTGAGGGCCCCTCTCAAGTGCCTCCTCTTGAGGCTGAACAGAACTCTCTCAGCCTTTCTTAATAAGAGAGGTGATCCAGACCCTTGACCAACTTTGTAGCTGTCTGCTAGACCTGCTCCAGGTGCTTCACACCTCTCCTGTACTGAGGTCCATGTCCTTCCTGTGCTGAGGATTAGATGCAGGACTCCAAGCGGGGTCTTATGGGAGCAGAGTATTGGAGAAGAATCACATTTCTCAACATTTATTAGGCTGAGCACCTTAGCTGGGCTGTAAAGTTACCTAGTCACAGATGTAAACCGTAGAAAACTCATGCATTAGATCACTTACCCCATCTTTTTAGGGAAAAAAAAAAAAGGCAATGAATGTAAATGCAGCACTTTTTCAGCTGCTCATGTCTCAGAAAGGAATTTCCAGACAGCGAAGTTACAGTCAAGGAGAGCTGGTGTGGCTGTGCTGCACACCTTCAGTCACTTAATATAACTGAGAATATCAGAAATTTAATAGTCACTTCAGACTGCAGTGAGTGCTGGATGGGCAAAGATGTGTCCTTCAGAAGATGCTGAAATGAATCAGTGATATGTAGCCAAACAGCATTTTACATGCAACATGTCCTACCAATTTAGGATTTTTCATAGTTTCAGTTGTGCTGTGCAACTTGGTTTATTACAAAATAATAACATTTTGTAATAAAATAGTCTGTGTGCAGCATAAGTGTCTTGGTTGATAGAGTCCAGATAAACTTGGTCTTTTAACCTCCATGTTTAATGATATCTTTCTTGTCTACTTTTTTGCTTTCTCTTTCTTTTTTCCCCCCTTCATTTTCTTGCAAGGACAAAGCTTCTCTATGTGAAACAAGACAGAGAAAGAAGATTTTGGAAAAAAGATGCAAAGTGCCTTCCTGTGGCTGGGAATAGGCTGTGTGAGTTGACCAAGAGACTGCACAATCTTCAATATTTTTGCAAAAGCTTCAATTAGCTGGCATTTGATGATACTTTTCTATGCAGAACTAGCAGTTCCTGAATTAAAATATCAACTTTATTTTTATAACATCAGTGCTGTTAAGGGACATAAACAAATAGTATATTTGATTGAACTTTCAGTTTATAAGCTGAAGCTAGAAATGAGAATGCCTACAAAGTTTCTTCAATTTTCAATGCTAGTGGCTTCAGGATAGAAGGGGGAGGGGAGAAGCAGCAAATATATCTGCAAATTCAAGATAGGCGAGACAGAAAATTAAATGTACAGAATGAATGCCCCAAAGGACTAATCTGTATTGCAAAATTACATAGTGTTAGAACACGTTAATTAAGGTGATACAAACCACTTAGTGTAGACAAGAACTGTCATGTTTGGCAGCTGGGTTACCTTGGGTCAACAACAACAAAAAATGTCAAAGCCTTAGTCTTTGTTTATACTGATTATTACATGTTAATCAATTAACATAATGTATTTTTCTAGTGTAGGCAAGCCCTAGGAGAGCTTGGGTTGTAATTGAGACACAGACTCCTAATGAAGATAAAAAGTCATTGTTTATATTTTTTAAAGTCCCCTGAGAAGTAATTGAAGGAATAGAAGCTCTCTTCTTTCTATATTGTTGCTCTCAAATTCTTCCATTTTCTTTCATTTATTTCTTAATTCTCTATTGTAACAAAACGGTGGAAACAATGAACTTGCTTATTCTTTCTCTCAAATATCATTGCTGTTGGCAGGAGAAAGGCAGTTCTGAAAGCTACTCTCTTTCTCAGCCTGGCAACCATCACACTTTTGTTTCAAATCTGACAAGTACTTAGGCATATGAATGGTTTATAATGAAATTAATTATATGTGTGGACTCAAATACCTGCTGCACAAGAGTGCAGGTATTTCATCCTGCACTCACTGAGGTCAATGATAAATATTCTGGTGATTGCAGTAGAACAGATGTGGCCTTGGATGCTTTTTTCCAAAGCCTTTCAAATCAGTTAGTCTTTCCATTGATTCTAATGGTTTTTAGAGCAGGCCCTCAGCAGAAGAGATACAGTTGCTTAGGTCTGGGGCTTCTGGACACAAAAATTGACTCAGAAACTGGCCTTCCTTTGAGGACTTTGGTGTTTGTATTTCAGAAAATATTTTGAAGAGATAGCTGGAGCAAGGAAACCATTTAAAGTTCCAATAATATGCGCCCATGCATGATTCTGGATTTATTGGTATGAGTTAGCAGAGAGCACTTTCTTTGTACACATTGTACTTTCTGTGTGCTCAGTGGCAGCTTAATGGCACAGCCATTGCTACTCTGTGTGTCCTGGGAATAGTAAACAACTGGGCAGCAGTCCCCTGTTATTTGAATTGTATTGATTTTTCAAGATCCTACACATTAATGCAAGGCATGACCTATTGTCTGGGTTCCCACTGCGATGAAATAGTACAGCAGTATTGAGCAGGCACAATACGTGTCTAGCCATGGAGTAGAGAGTGACCTTCCTACCACAAGACCTGCGAGTTACAATGAGAGCATTGAGCTTACAACAAAGCACTGCCATGTGCTGTGCCTCTTGGAGAGGCCCTACTCACAGTCCTGCCTGTTTCAAGGGTAGGTGAGAATACAGATCTGTCTCTATTAGAAATACTGAGTAGCGGGAGGGAGAATCACGCCAGACAAAGCTTGCACGTACTAAAAAAATAATCTCTAGACTTTGGACAAGATATATGCTCCAGACAAAGATAAATAAGAATCCTTTCCAAACAATGTGTAAAAGCCAGCTTGATACCACTCTGGGCGATTTGCATAAGCACACCCATGGTTCCCACACAGAAAGAATCTGGTGTATCAGTACAGGAAGCTCCACACCAGTCACCTTTGCTGATGTGTGCCATTGTTTTAAGGTCAGTCTAGCACAGCTACTAAAATGGAAGTTTCAGTTTCATGGTAAGTTAGAAACCGATGCTCTGAACTTAACCATAGTAAAGAAGAAGTCTGAAACCCTCTGCCCTACAGCTTCCATCTGGCTGTGGTAGAAAGTCCTGTGCTGTGTGGGAAGAGATTCTATGTGACACTGCAAAATCACAGCTGTCAGATAGATCCTTGTCTGTCCTATTGAATGCATTTTGCAGAAACAGCCAGGGCTTCTAATTTTAAAAATATCTCAAGTTTATGATTAACCACAATGAAAGCTGGTTTGGACTTTTTGTTTCTTTTTCCTATGGAAAAGATACTAACTGCTGTTCCAAAGAGCCCAAACTTTTCTGTCCAAATTTAGGTACAAACACTTCAAACCTGCTGTTTAAAGCGTGAACAGTCCAAGAAAGATCCAAGCCTAAAAAAGCACAGTCTGACATTTGTGTGCTTGTACAAATGTCAATCCCATTTTTGAAGTGGACTTCTAGATTTAAACACCAGTCTCAACTAAAACGGGCTCTTACTTTTCTGTTCTTTTCCCTGACTTTATTTAGTGCAAAGATTCCTGCCACATTGGTTTCAAGATGATGGATTGATTGTTTCTGCTATAAGTCACAAGTTTCTAATGTTATTTTCCCAAACAGCAAATTACAATTTGAGTAAGAGCAGGCCTTTCCAGACTTTTATGCAAAACAGGTGTTAGAGACCTGTTACTGTATTTCTGCAGCATGAATTCAGCAAATTCAAGAATCCAATTTTGACATGACTAGAACCCTCATGATTTGGCTGACAAAGATCCAAGGAGCCAGAAATTACTGGATATGATCCTTTAAGACAGACTGAAAAAGTTGAGGGATTCCATTTTCAGAAGAGCTATTATCTTAAAGCATCCAATCTGTTGCCCTTTTCAGCACAGTGCATTTAAGAAAAAAACTAATTTTCCTTCAAAACTGTCAAAACACAAATCCTGCTTTTTGTATTGTTTGAGAGAAAAACCAGGTATAACTCTGCCTTCAAATTGCCATTGGCAGGAAGCCATTATAAATCATAGCCAGATTGAAAAAATAATGGTAAGCTTTAGCTGCACTTTTCTTCTTGTCAAAATAATAATCTTCTCAGAACTCATACAGATTTCAGTGGTCTGAATAACTCTGCTTTTTTCTAGAGCACCTTCAGTGGTAGCATTTGAATTGTTAGCTTGGACTGAAGCATGTTGGGCATCACAGCAGCTTGTGCTGACTGCAGTGCCAGCCAGAAAAGAGCCAGAGACAGATGCCTCTTCTTGTCATTATAGGAATGATTTTTCTCCTGAGCCCAGAGGCATTCATCAAATATTTTCCATTGGGATTGTCTGTCCTTTCTCATATTTGTCTCTTGTACTAGAAGAAGTCCAGTGCATTTCACTATTCTTGCCTGAACCTGTCCTCTCCTTCAGCACTCAGTAATAAAAGACCCTATTGTACCTCTGGGTACAGCCAGGAATACTCTTCTACTGTTCTCTTCTTTGCCATGTGATTAGAGAGCCTTTCCAGAAGCAAACCTCCCACCTAACACAGCCAAGCAATGTGTTCTTAACATCCAAAGGGGAAATGACCCGTGAATTTTTGACTATGGCATTGAACATGCAGTTGTTACATTTATTAAATTCTTGCAGGCTTCAGATGTTGATGTGTTATTATCATGGTTATTAACCTTTCATTTTTTTGTTCTTCATTTCAGTGATGTTAAGATGATCAGCACCATAGTCAATGTATAGGCAAGTCTGCTTGATCAGTTAATACAGGTTGTCTAGGAGGAACTTGCCTTGATCATATAATTTATTTTCCTCTGCTGGATTTGCATTTTAAAGATTGTCAGATAATATTCAGTGAGAGAATAAGCAGTGTCTGTCTGTATAACATATCTTAGTTTTAAATCACATAGGAAGGACAGACAGTGTGCAAGATCACTTCCTCCTTAAATTGTCAAAATGTTTTTGTGTGGCTAGCCATGCTTAAACCCTTCCTCGATTTTTTTCTGCACAACCTCAGAGTCAGCAGACACACTGCTCACATCTCTGAGGCATTTTTAGTCTCACCAGTGATCCATTTGTTTCCTTTTGGCTCTCCCACTGACTCATATGCTTCCTAAATTAGAACCCACTATCTTTGTTCTGTTGTGGCAAGTTACAAAAGAATTAGCAACATTAATTTCACACCAAATAATATGAATCATATCATATGCTTCGATGTACTTGGATTTCAACTGTAAGATTCCATCTAATTGTAAATTACCATTATTTTGAAAAATTTCTTAGTCTTTTCAGGGTACAAAGCCACACACCATAATTCTGCACTGTTATTCTTTTCAGCCATGGATGCTTCTTACAAATACTGAGCTCAATGTTCCTCACTGTAACTCAGACCAGTCCCTGTTAAAAAAAAAAAAAAAGGCCAAATGCTTCTGAGAGAAGAACAAATAATGTCTATTGCAATGGAGGCTGAGATGATCATGGTGGATAAAAGACATGCCCTTTCCTGCACCCAGGTCTCAGGCACTGCATTTTGTAACAAAACAGTCAATACTTCACAGTATCCTTAGCATATTCCAACCCCATTTTAACATGGAATACATACAAATATATATGTGTGTGTTTGTGCATTTCATAATTTATTTTTGCAGTGCATTACAGCATGCATGCACTTTTATGTAGCTCACAGACATGAACACCAGCATTCTGTGCCAGCTGAATGTGGCTGAATGAATGAATAGTGTGGGAGGTCTTGTCTGTGGGGTTAAGCATCTCATGTGAGCCAGGTGCGAGTGCCATCCTTGCATACTCAATCTCTGCAGTTCAGGAATTGGTATTACATCTGTTTTTTCAGAAAGCATTTCAATCTGGTCCTGAACAATAATGAACTTGTGAGGTCTCAGTCTCTTCAAGATTTGTGCTAATGAAGTCTTCAGGCAAGGGACGGATTGTCCTTTCCACATGCCCTTCTAGTTTGGAAAAGTTAGTGTTCACAGAAAGGTTTAGCTTCCCTGCACCACAACATAACTCCCCAGATGACAGCAAAGGTTTTAGCAGAACTTGCTAGCAAGGTCATGTTGTCCAGCCATTACAGCAAGAGACCTGTAGCTTCAGATTTAGTTGTTAACCAGTTGCCTGGCTTTGGGCAGACTACGTAATTCTGCCTGAGTTCCTCATACCTAGGATGTGGTCAGGCAGCCAGGCACTCCACTGGGATGATGCAATAGAGGTGTTTGCACTTAACCCTTTTTACTCTAGGCTGCCCAGGAACTTTTCAAATGGCTGTAAGTTGCTGGAAAGGTTTTTGGGTAAGGTGAAGTAGAGATGCTCCTGGGATATTCTTCCAGCTGATAATTCAGCAGGTATGAGGTCTAAAACACAGAGAAAGTAAGTCAGTATGCTTCAATTCTTAAACTAATAGACCAAAACAGCTCATTCTTAGCCATGAGTGACAGCATGACAGAATGTGACAACTTGAGAATGATGCCCTCTTAGCACCTGGTATTTCCCAGGTCTCAGCCCCAACAGTTGATATGCTATGAACCATCTGTCTCACTGTGCCAGTGTTTCAAGGCATGCTACCCAATGTATTTTAAAGGTACATCTTTCATCCTGCTGTAGTCAATGTGCTGAAGTATAAGAAATAGTTTTTTATGAAAAAATTTCTGGCTGAAGCAGGGCCTTACAGTGTCTTCCAGGGTTTTTGGAAAAACACGAGTGGTTGTGACAGAGTGTGGAATGTATTGTGAGAAAACAGGCAGTTCAAGAGAACAGATAAATAAAAGACTCTGAAGTTGAAAGAACCCTTTTTTCTGTGCTTGAATTTTGGACATAATATCACTCAAATGTCAGTGTTTGAGTTATTAAAATGATGTAATGAGATGTAATAGCCAGAGCTGCAAGGACAGTAAACATAACTGCACTATTATCAGGACAAGCTGAACTTCCAATGGTGCAACAGGTCAAACAGCTATAACCATAACACCGTACCTGGAACAGTGTAAGTGGAGGGGCCACATCCAGGCTGCCCATGAACATAATGTACCTGGGCTCTGGGGCTATAATTAGAGCAAAGCTGAAGGTTTATAGATCCCAGGCATAAGCCAGCATGATAAAGTTTTTAAAAAATTGAAAGAAAGATGAAAGAAATATAAGCTTAGCATTCACTAAGAAATTTCACACCAGTTAACTCCATAGTTGGATTGTTAGTGAAAAAATAAGAGGCTGTTTAAGAACAGGAAATCCAATATTTTATGTCTGGTCAAGACTAATCCACTGCAAAAAAAAAAAAAAAACAACCAGACTAAGGAGCAAATTTGTAGGGAGCAACCTGAAGAAATATTCTGGATGTTGCATACTCTTTCAAAAAAAGCAAACTACTGAGAAGTACAAATATAAATAGAGGCAATAAAATACATGAAGTGATTCTTCCACATTCCTTAGTAATGGCAAAGATCAGTGGGAACTCAGCAAGCCTAGCTTGGGCCACCATGCTTGGAAGAGATAAAACATTCATCAAGCTACAGAGGAGAGCAATGTGTATGATCAGAGTTCTGGAAAAACACAGATTACATGGGAAGACTGGACAAACAGGGGTGCTTGCTCTAGTGAAGAAAAACCTAAAAGAAATGTGAGAGCAGTCTTCAAAAATAAAGATATTGCAGATTAATAAGACATTCCATTGCAGCAGAAATAGGGCTTTGGTTAGACATTAGGAAAACTTTCTAAAAATAAGGCTAGTGATGCATTAGGCAAGATTGCCTGGGGATTGTAAATCTTTTTAAAAGAGATCAGATAAAAACTTAGTCAGTAATGACAGAGATAAAATTTATCCGCCTGTAAAGAGTGGGATGGTAAAGATAACTTCTTGAGATACCTTTTCATCTCTATTTTCTATGTTCATCCACAAGATAAGTGTTTGGTTTTTTTTCAGACTTGTTTGTTTATTCATGCTAGTTGCTTTCTTCTTCATCTTAGAAATGGAAATCCCATTATTCAGTTCCAGTCAGGGCTGAGTTCAGGTTTTTCTTGTACTCCATAGCAACACAATGTGACTGTTCAAGGTGCAAAGACATAAAGACAAAATTTAAAACTGTGTTAAATTAATAACTATGAGCAAACAATCATACCAGACTTATCATTGGCTTAAAATCAAAAGAGTTCATGAAAACAAGTCCTAAGTCATGAGTCTTGGATAATTCACATGGTCCCTTTGACACTTCAAAGAGATTGTGATGCTTGGATGAGATGTTCAGTTTTACTGGGACTGGCAAGACAGAGTCAGGAACAAACCATTTGGATCCACTCTGCAAAGCAGCTGTTCCCACTCTTTCCACATGGGAAGCAGGAGATCTGTGCTGCCAGCACCATTGACACTTCTATACATATCCACATCCACTGCCAGCAGCATGGAGTCCCTCCCACACAAAGGAGGTGGCAGGTGGATTTCAAGTCTGCCAAGAGTGCTCCCACTGAATTACTGGGGTCTTCAGCAGGAAGACTTGAGATGAGGTCAGCAACACAGGCCTCTTCTTGCTGCCATGGATGCCTTTGGTGGATTTTCTCCTCCAGTGCTTCTACAGCAGTGGAATCAAAGCATGGAACAGCTAAGCCTTCTGCCTGTATTCTGGAAGATTTGGTCAACATTTGACTATGTTTCTGTCTCAATGTAATTTTGGGTACTACTGAGAGAATTTTACCTTGGCATCAAATTATTTAAACTCCATTACAGTGATCCTTGTTATGACATGTTAAGGCATTTACCTCCTGAGAAGTGCCTTACAAAAAGGATAATGTGCATCTATCTATTATGATTAATATTATTTTTCTAAATATGGAGGGCACTTTGGCTGCCCTCCCCCTAGGTTGCTATAGCAACACACATCTGCAAGGAGCCATTCTTCTAATTGTGCCAGTTAGGCTTATATAAGGGTATTTCAGTGATCCAAATGCTGTGGAAAGCACAGTCTGAGGTCTGGCTGAAGACAAACCTCATGCTCCAAATGCTAGCAAAATTATTTTAAACTTCCTTCTGGTGTAACTGTATTAGTCACAGTGAGCAAGTGGTAGTGCAGTAGCTCTGTGAGCGGGGCAGGTTCCTTTACTCTCTGAGGGAAGGAAGCACAACAGGAGACTTCTGAAATGAATCTCTGAACCAGAAAAAAGTGAGCTTGCATTTTGTTTGCAAACATTATTTTGCTATCAAGGAAAGGAAATGAGAATGCAAATCTAGTATGTAAAGGGTTAATGAGATAAATGATTAATACTTTACATCTAAATGGTGCCAGATTAATGACTAATACTTTACAGCTCTACATAACTTTTTGAACAAAGCCAATCTATGAAATACTTAGAGGTGCACAGGTCAGCAACAGTGAAAGTGCAGCAACTGTCTGATTGACACCTTTGACTGGAGCAATGTGAAAGCTCCAGAGCCATGTAGAAACTTGGCAGGCAACAGCAGAGTCTTTCTCATCCAAGAAAACTGCTGTTTTCCACACAATAAAATTAAGTTAAGGAGTTTGTATTAACCAGCTGCTTATTTTATTAGCTTTATCCTCCAAGGGTGTTTTTGCAACCCATATCATTATGTGTGAATAAGAACCACTTTGTAAAAACCTGGACTACTTGAGACTTGTCATTAAAACATTAGCAAAAGACACTGATTTGCTGTTCCATGATATTATGACACCACACTTGACATGTTTTGTGACTCATCATAGGAGTTTCCTTGAGACTGGCTATTGGAACACCATCCAATTGTAATAATTGCTGTCTAAAACCTCCTGAAACAAAGCAAATGATATCTTTAAAGTGAGACAACTATGTCTAATTACAGCCTGTGATGGTCATAAAATAACTGTCCAAACATAACAGTACAATTGTTCAAGTATGTAATTATGTTAATCCAAAAGAAATCTGAAAGTTTGAAAAATCAACATGCTGATTCTTTCCAATTCTCATCTTGGGTTGCAGTGGACTTACTGGTCAGGCTGAATACTATTTATTGTGTAGAATATGAAGATATAATCTTTGCAGACAATGTTTTCAGATTATACAGCCACAGAATCATAGATCAGCTTGGGCTGGAACACACCTTAAACATTATCTAGTTCCACTCCCCTGCCATGGGCAGGAACAACTTTCTGTAGGAAAGTACAATAAGGTCACTGTGAATAAAAGTTTACTCTCGCTTTGTTTTTCATGCAGTTACTAGAGGCAACAAAGTAACTCACAAATGCGTATTTGTATAAGATGGATCTTGAAACGCCTTTATGTTAAAAGGTGATAATAGCTTTTATAGGGTAAAAGATGACAAAAAGACCCCTTATACTCACAGATGCCAAATCTCAATGAATGCTGCCTACATTTAAGAACTTCCTCACTCTAGGCTAAAGTATGAATCATCATGTTGGAGCAATTTATTTTACCCTTGCATCAGGCTGCCTAGTGCTGCAGCCTTTGGTAAGGACTTGGATTGTGGAGCTGAATGTGAAATGGCACCATCAAAAATGCACTGGCTTCCCTTTGTCAAAGAGGGGGTGGGGAGGAGGTAACACGGTGTAAGAAAGCAACCAGAGAGGTTCCCCAGCTTAGCATTTCCAGAGCCAGCACTGACCTACCTTGACCTGCCTCCCAGAACCGAAGCTTTGCCATGCTGGTGCTGAAAGGATTACTTCCCCGTGGTTTTCAGTCGTCAATCTTCCAACCTAAAGCTCCTTTCTCCTTAAGATTCTCAATAATTGTTCTGCTTCAGCAACCAGAGAATCACCATAAATCACCTTTCTACAGTACTTTTTCCCCTTCTGTGCTCTCTCAGGGTGTTTTGTCATTGATCTTGTCTGCCCTGCAACTCTTTTCATTATTTTAGCTGCATTTAATTAGCATGACCATTTATAATGCTCAGAACTGGAGTGTTTGCGGATTTGTAAAGAGTTGATATCTAAAAGGTGTTTTAGAAATGCTTTGAGATTCCATGTCACCAGAAAAATGTGGGGAAGTGAAAAGCAGGGCAGTAGCTAGGCATCTCATTCTTTCCAGCAAATGCTGTACTCTGCTAGTTATTATGGTTGGCTGATAAGGAACACTTTTGAGAGTGATTGTTTCTACTTACCACTGCAAATTTCAGTATCAAAATTCCCATGTATGTTTGTGCCCTGAAGCCCTCTGCAGAAGATCCTCCTGGCTTCTGCCCAAGTGTGTCCCCTCTCCTAGGCCCCCTGGATCTGACAAATTACTTTGTCCAAGCAGAACTGGGAGTGATTCTCTTTGGGGAGTAAGAACACCACCTGTAAGAATGCTCATATGGATGGTTGAAAGAGTAGGATCCCACTGTGAGATGGAGCAGAACAATGTGACAGGGTGAAAGCACTCTGTGTGACCTCTGAGGAACCAGGCTGAGTTTCAGGAGGGGACATAGTTACCTGAAATAAAGACTAGGCAGAAAGCAGTTTGACTGGGCAGTCAGACCCAGGTTGTTGATCTGAGGAGCTGGAAGTGCCCAAGTTTTTGTCATAAAAAATGCTTAAGACAGCAAGATCCTGTTTCTGCACGTGGCATTATCCAGTAAAGCTGGCTACCACAGGACCTTTGGCACATCAGCATCCCTTACCTCAGGAACCAATCCCATGAAACCTCATATTCCCTCAGCAACCATTTTAAAATGAATACAAGCAGAACAAACAGTGCATAGGCTCAGGAGCCTGGGCAGGTGTCTCTACATTGTATTCTACATTGTCCCTACAATTGTTCCTTATGGCCTACACAGTATAAAATTTTCAGATCCTTTAACAGTATTTTAGTTGGGTTGGCAACCATGCAGCCTTGCACAATGGGTTTCAAAAAGAAACTTGTTTCAAAAAGAAGCTTGCAGGATTTGGGGTGGTCTCCTGCTAAGCAGCTGACTCTACAGCCTCTTCTCTCTGGGCCTGCTCACACCTGCCATGAGGATCTAGGATGTAGGAAGGAGAAAGGAGGAGAGGTTAGCTTCATATCACAAGGAGGGAAGGAGACTGCCACTGGGACACAGGGAGCAAAATTCAAGATGCAATGAATCTGTCTGTGTCCTTGGAACTCTATAAGTTTTGAACATGTTGCTGCCAGTCATTGGTTACAGGTGAGCTTCCCAAAGCATTGTCTCATGCCTGGCAACTGGCACACTGCCTGGTCTGCAACATCCTAGGAGTGTCTGTTCTGCACAGAAAGTTTTCTCTGAGCCCTTTTACAAGCTGCTACAAGGGCCTTGGAGGCAGCAAGGGTGCATGGGTTGCTGTAGCACTGCCAGCAAACCTGTAATGTTTTGCCCAGCTGCCTGGCAGCACACCCAACCCTGCAAGAGTTTGGAGCCTGGTTAAAGTTCTTGGACTGGTCAGGGGTTAGGCTGAACTGACCATAATAAAAAGGGATCCCCTCAGGCCACCAGTTTTATAAACAGCAGAAGACATCAGAAGTTCCTGGCTTGTGTCTGGTGGAATTTATCCAAATGCCAAAACATGCCATCATCTTGAACCCTGCCAGGGTAACCATTTATGAATTATCCTTGCTGACTGACAAGGCTCAGGCAGATCAGGTGAGGGATCCTTCCTAGCTCTTGCAGACACAGACCCCCATATGACAAACAGCCAAAGGAATGTGGGTCCTAATTCTGTCTCTTCTTTTGGTGAAATGGCATTAGCTAACTTCTCTTGCAGGTCACCCCTGATGCCAAGTTCTACCCTTTACCTCATTCTAACACATAAATGTAACAAGCCCCAACATGCCAGCACAGGGAGCACAAGGCAGAGGAAGAACAGTAGAAGAGGAAGCTGTCTGTGTCCAGCCACAGCAAGCGCTGCTGATCTCATCTTTTCTGCCTCAGTTAGAAAAACTGGACACAGGCCTGGGAATCTTTCCCAAACGGGATAGTTCTCATACCACCCTGTATCCCCATTAATATGCAGTAGTGATGTGCCCTGTGCACCAAAAAGGCCTTTAGATGTGAACACTAAAGATGCAAGTCAGTTAAGATGACCTGGCCCAGGACCATGAAGTGCAAGCCTCTCTCAGAGGTGACCATTGCAGACAGTATGTGTTGTCACAGGGACTCAATGACACGACTTCAGAAGCCCAGCTGCCAACTCTGTGCTTTAATAACTCAATAATGGTCCCTCCTGTATGTTCCTAAAAAAGAAAACATAGGGAAGTGGGGAAACACCAGTAGAACATGATAAAGTTCTGGAACAAGTTGTTCTCTCTACTGTTGTTGCCTCTTTGCTCACATGCCCGAGGCCTCTCTCACCATCTGTATCTGCTATCACTTCTTTCCAGGCCTGTCAGGGACAAGTCATAGTGATGCAGTTTCTCATTACCCACCTTCCCTCCTGAGTGCTTTTGCAGGAGTTCAAACAAAGAGATGTAAACAAAAGCAGTGTACACAACAAATTCACCTACCTTCAACACAGCAGACATGACATTTAGATCAATTTAGATTCTGGTGAAGAAACAGTCACTTGGTGAATTCCACTGAAATAATTTATGTATTTGCAGTTGTCTTCATCTGCATGCTCCAAACAAGTTTGCACACCCTCAGCTTCCTCTCTTTTTCATCTCTCTACCAACAACTTCACAAGAATTTCAAATAAAAGGTTGGCAACTTGTTGAAAGAAAACAAAGACCCTGACCTTACTAGGCAGAGAGAAAGTGCTGGTACCTGTCTGTCAAGAACTTGTGGCTTTTCAGTTTGCATATTTCTTGCTAACACTGTTTATCCAGGTAGCACAGATGGGGCGTATCATTTGGCAAGCTTACCCCTAAGCTTTTTACAAGAAGGATGATAACAGGTGCAAGATAAGGGATACAGACAAAACCAGGATTTCATTACAAATACATTTGCATCCAAAGAAGCAGTAGAAGGACTTGGCTTTACTTTATCTTTAAAACACACACTTTGTGAATTCCATTCAAATATTCACCGTATTTGCATTTTATACTGTGCACACATTTGATACTGTGCATTTGTAACTGTGTCACACCAGACAACCACATGGAACCAAACTGTATTTGTGTGGGTTTACACTCCTGTGCAAGGGTAGCCAAGTAAGTAATCTCTTCTCATAGCAGTATGGAAGTTTTACAATGGATGCTGAAAAACCAGGGACAAAATTCTGAGCAGAGTACATTGTCCCATAGAGAACAGGATTTTTGAAGGAATTTCTTAGATTAATAGCAAAGGCTTCCGAAGTCTGAAGGTCTTATTTTGATCCCAAAGTTGAAGCTGGGCAGTTATGATGCACTAAACACTTTGACCCCAGTTCTGCATCCACGTGTTTGTGTATTCAAAGAATGTGGCATAGCTGTGGAGTGGTTTCTGATCAGAAGCAGTAAGGAGAGGGACTAAGTTGATCAGCTGAAGCTGTTCCTTACTCTGAACTACTCTCTGTAGAAGTCCAATTTTAATTGGTTGTCTGAAAAGAGATTAGAGTAACCTAATAAAAGATAAGTATCAAAAAGTTGCATGACACTGTTTCACTCACAAGTCTGCATGCAGTCTGAATCAGAAGTAATTAGAATTTGGTAATATCTGGCCTTTACTTGATGGTGTATGTAAAGTATGTAGATAGATCCATCTGTTTGGGAGTATACCTAAATCCCAGGTAAAACCCTAGGAGGCTTGGGATATCAGATGAACAGCCATTCCTATTGAGTGCAGGGGTGTATGCCCATGGCTGGCAAAGGTGCCAGTGGATAAGGAAAAATTGCTCTTTCCTTCCCCTCTGCAGGACAGTTGCTACAGCCCAGTTCTGCAGCACAAAGCCAAGGAAGTTTGCAGTGGTTCTCACTCTCTGGAAACCACCAAGACCTTTGAATCCCACTGCTTTTAGCACACCACCTTGTACAATCTCATTTGTACTTGAAACTGGGAAGTGAAAGAGCACAATAATAACAAGAAATAAACAAAGGCTTATCAGCAATTTATCTACAGAGAGACATATAAAAAAAATGCAGCAGCAAATGAAGATGAAATCCCTTCACTGCAATGCCCTTTGGGACAAGTTTTCATCTACTTCATAATTAAAGATTGATATGTCTAAAGCATGAAAAATGGGGAAAATGTGATTTAAAGTGGCCCAGTATTTATTAGCACACACATTAATGTGTTATTCTTTGGCCACGACTGAAATGACTGCCATTACACTAATTTTCTTAGTGTTCTCCTTAAACAAAGATTTTTGGTTGAATACTTCTGGTGGTTCAGGTAAAAATAACTGCATACGCCTGTTCACTGTGGCATGGAACTCGACAGGAAACACTATTGTTAGTACACATAGATTTTCCCTTAACTCTGATATTGGAATTAATCCAGGATTATTCAGAAAAGGAAAATGAGAGAGTGGGAGAATACATCCTTAGCCATGGGAGTGCAGAGAACACACCTGTCAGATCCCTGTTTGCACTTCTGCTCTTGTCGCTAGAGATGAGGGATCTAGTGACTGTCCCCCATATCCCAGTTAACACCCCAGCTCCCAGTCACTGGATATTCTGTGGGAGATCTCTCTCTTCCCTGCTCCATTCTTCTCTGCATGAAGACTTTTGTGTCTACATGAGTGTATGTAGACTTCCTAAACTTCAGCTTCTGTTTTGCCAATGCGATGGCTGAGGGGCTTTTTCTCATTTCTGTCGACAAATTGTATCTGGATGTTCTTATAACAAGGGTGGGTTATAACTGATCAGTATTTCCTTGACACAGAATTTGGTTTTTTTTTCCAGAAAAGCCAGGTTAGAGCAATAACTGAACTATCTCTGGCTAAACTAGCTATTGCTGTCACTAGCACTGCTGCACAAGGAATTCAGAGTTTTGTCTGAGGAGTTAGTGGAATAAAACATTCAGTAAGAATTACACATCAGAGAGGTGGTCACCTTTCAGCTTCTGAGAGCATTATTGAAAAAGGTGATGGAACATGCTTTTTAACACAGTGAGATAATGAAAAATAAGTTTGTGGCTGACTCTTACAAAGCTTCAATTTCCATATACAGTGTTAAAAACTTGCTAAAACATTAAGCTATTACTCCCACTGAGCTGGCAGCTAACTTTCTAGAATCTATAGTCTTGAAGAAGCTTTTCAATAATTACACATGACACTTGGAATATTTGTTTAAAGAAAAAAGAAGTGCTTTAATAAGAACAGTAAAGGTACAGGACAATAAGAAACAAATGTCAGTACACTGAGAACAAGGTCAGGATTAATATTTTATATAAACAACCAGTTTATTCTTTTCTTACTATGAGTTTAAATCAGTTTAGCACCCTTTTTGTTCAGAAATGAAAAAAAGTTAGTGTTTTACAAGATTTATTTATAATACTCTTGAGGTTTAGAGTATGTTTATGTAACCCTTCTGCCAGGAATTGGCAGCAGCTGAAAGAGCTGGATTCGTTTATCTAGGGGTTCTCTCTGAAAACTTAAACAACAGCAGTTTCAGCCTCCGCCCAAAGCTAAATGACCTTCTTTGGGTGCCCTGACAAACAATAAATCCTGCTCAAGGCATAGCAAGGGTTTAAAACAAGGTTTAGACTTTCAAGACAGAGAGAAGTTTAGCCATGAGAAAAAGGGAAGAAGAAAGGCTCAGAGTAAACCCACAAGGGCCACTAATCAATAAAACAAGTAATGTTTAAGCATGATCCCTAACATCCTTCTCCTCCTCTGTAACACAAAATACAGGCTTGCTCTCATTTCCAAGTGGATGCCTTATCCCTTGCATATCATTGCCCACTCAAAACTCTCCCTGTATTTGCTGCATGGCTTCATTTTGCAGCTAAGCTCATGAATATACTACTGCCCACAAACAAGGAGAGCCCACCCTCTCACCAGCCCACAGCCCCTTGCTCAGCTGCCTATGCAATGCACTAATTCAAGGCACCAAACTGGCAGAAAAGGAACTCATGAAACAGAAAAGTGAGCAGTGGATGGGTCTCTGCTGGTTTAACTCCCTGTACTATAAGATGAAGATCAAAGTTGGCACTGAGGAAGAGGATGGCACAGCTGGGGATAGAAAGAAGAGCCAGACTGCTGTTGTGCCTCTTCTCACAAGAGCTAAGTTGGGCTAGTTACTAATAGGTTGGGCTGGTGTAGTTTTAAGATGAAACTGCTTTTAAGCACAGTTTTGTATGAATCTGTTATCTTATCCTCTATAGGCCAAATTTTGAGGAAGCTGTTCTGTCCATGACCACGAGGCTAACAGAGCCATTCTGTCTCTAGATAAAGTTCAGCCAGCTTGTACACTGAGAAACGCCTCTGCCAGCTAAAAGGAGGAAATAGGGCTTCTGCTGCAAATCTTAAACACAATTTACCAAGGATGGAACCCTGGGGCTAGTTTTGCTGTCTAGGCAGAACTGCTCTGCCTTTCTCCCTCACAGTACACCAGTCTGAGGCTTTTCCCAGTACCACAGCCAGTCCTATGCCACACTGCCCAAAACAGGGAGGCTTTTACAATACAGCTTCCTTGAGTTTTCCTGGGCACCAGGTTTAAAAACTTAATCACAGAATCAATTACTTTGGAAAAGAGCTCTGAGATCATTGAGCCCAATCTGACCCAGCACCGTATCAACTAGATCAAGGCACTGAGTGCCATGTCCAGTCTTTCCTTAAGTATCTCCATGGACAGCGTTTCCACCACTTCTCTGGGCATCCCATTCCAATGTCTAATCACCCTTTCTGTGAGGAAATTCTTCCTAGTGTCCAGCCTAAACTTCCTCTGTCGCAGCTTATACCAATTTTCTCTTATTGTATCACCTGTTACATGGGAGGCCAACCTCCGCCTGGCTACAGCCTCCTCTGAGGCACTTGTATGGAGCATTAGGGTCCCCAGAGCTTCATTTTCTCCAAGCTAAACACCTCCAGATCCCTGCTCCTCATCAGACCTTTCATCAGCTCCATCGCCCTTGTCTGGACACCACCAGCACCTCAGTATCTTTCTTGTAGCGAGGGGCCCAGAACTGGATAAAGTACCTGAGGTATGGCTTTACCATTGCCGAATACTCTCACTGCCCCGGTCCTGCCGGCTACACTATTGCTGATAAAGACCAGGATGTCACTGGCCTTCTTGGCCACCTGGGCTCATCGCTGGCTCACGTTCAGCCAGCTGCCGACCAGCGCCCCGAGGTCCTTTTCCGCAGTGCCGGAGGAACGGAGGGATTGGCCTCGGGAGGCGCTGCAGGCTGAGGGCCCTGCGGGCCGAGGGTTCGCTCCGCGCCGAGGGTTCGCTCCGCGCCGAGGGTTCGCTCCGTGCCGAGGGTTCGCTCCGTGCCTAGGGGTTCGCTCCGCGCCGAGGGTTCGCTCCGTGCCGAGGGTTCGCTCCGTGCCGAGGGTTCGCTCCGTGCCGGGCGCCATCCGCAGGCACAAAGCGCCGCGCGCCCCCTGCCGGCGGCCCGGGCGCGGGGCGGGGCGGCGGAGGGCGGCCATGGCGGGCAGCATGGCGGGCAGCATGGCGCGGGCAGCGCTGCGGCGCGGAGGTGTCGGCCAGCGCCTGGCGCGGCCGCCGGCGCTCGGCGGGAGGGCGGCGGCGGCGGGCTGGAGCGGCCCGGCGGCCGGAGCAGCGGTGCAGTACTGCGCCGAGCTGGTGCGGTGAGTGCCCGCCGCGGGGGCTGCGGGCGCGGGGTTCGCTGAGTCCGGCCTGGGTGAGCTCGGCAGCGCTTCCCACCCGACGGGAACGCTGAGGAGTTCCCGGAAAGGATGATTGGGATTGCTCAGGCCGCCCTCGGGCTCTCATGGCCCCGAAAGCGGCTCGTGTGGGACCGCGCCGTGTCGGGAGCATGGAAACCCGGCGCGTGTTTAGGCCGCGCGGATGATTCACTGCATCCAGAATCCGTGATTAGTTTGTGTTGAAGGGACCTCTGGACATAGCCAGTCCCACCCCCGGCCAGGCAGGGTCACCTAGAGCAGGTTCCACAGGAATGTTTCCAGGTGAGCGTGGAATGTGGCCGGAGAGGGACAATCCATCACCTTCCACGGCAATTCCCTCCCCTCCTCCCGCCCCTTCATGGCTGCAAGAAGTACCGAACCTTCCCTTGTATCGGTGTTCTGGAGAGCGAAATCACCGAAGTGGGTATTTAGAAACACGGGGTGTTTTCAGGTCTTGGCTGCTGAGAAATACCATGCTGAGTGCTCTTTGGAAAAACGGACCGAAGCAGAGGAATGTGACAGCTGGAGCAGCTCAGAACCTTCTCTATCCTAAACGCAAGAGGAGGGCTATGTTTCCAAAACATCCTTTTTTTTTTTTTGTCAAACCCAAAATGGTCCAAGAGGAGCAGGAGCGCAGTCAGACACTTTGAGGTCAGGCCACTTTTCCTTCTTGGATTCTGGTCCATAAACAACGTGTAGGGCTCCTTAACTGCTTCCACAAATTAAATTTTTGTAAAGTAAGATGTTGAACAAGTCTCTTAGTAAAGACCTAGATAATTTCCTGTGTATACAATAGTATTTGAACAATACTGTTGTTCCAGATGATTGACAAAAGCTGGAAGAAAGGTTCCATGTGCGTATAGAAAGAGTGGAACAGGATTATCTTCTCCAAACTGGTGCTTGTAAAAGTGGAAAGGTGTCTGTGGTCTGCAGTAATGTCTGAGGTAGGAAAACTAAGGGAAAGTAATGGGACAATCTTAAATGTTCAGTGCAGCACCAAGAAACTGACTTGTACAGATGCAGGAGTGCACAGTCACATTGCATTTTTCATGGTTATCAGAATACAGCTTTCTTTTTCTAGTTATTCTACCCAGGTTTAGTTTCTCTCATACTCAGGAGACCAGGGGCTGAGTGTACAGGCATTATACAGGTAAAGTTAACATCTGCAAGTGAAATATTTCCAGTAACAAGCAACTGTGGACAGAGGAGTTAGGTTCCAACGAGATGGTTGAATTAAAACTATTTAATATGCATTTTTGTTAAATGATAAAAGGACTAATTAGAAAAATACTCAAGCATTCAAAATAATAAAATAAAAGGTAGTTATGCTTTTGGCAGAATTTAATTGAAGCTGCTGTTCCCAGTAGCTCAAATATTGCATAGAAATAATAATTATAAAAAATAAGTGGAAGGAATTATTATTCAAACAGAAATAAAATACTTGGGGCTATGCAAGTGTCAGCAACTCCCTAGTTCTGGATTTGAGTCTCCAACACATTAGGAAGTACAACTGAGTTATGCTTTAATAATGTATGTTTGTTTTTGCAATATGGAAGATGCCCTTTCTCTTGGATCTTCCTTTTTCTGTTAAACAACTAAATTCACTTCAAGTTGTTTGACTAAAAATATGTTTATGTTATGGGTATGTTTTACGTCTCTGACTGTCTATGATGCCTGCTGTCAAAGACAAGCTTGTGGATTGATAGCTTTATTATAAATTCATTATAGAGAAAGTCCAGTTATGACCATTACTAATTTTTCTTCTGTCTGTGGGCTCATATGTAAGCTTATATTTATTTGAAAACTATGAAAACACTCAATACCTAACTTAAGGTCATTCCCTCCCTTCTTCATTCCTTACACTGATACATGAAAAAAGTTGGGGTGGAATGTGATTTATAGCAATATCAATTTTATTTTACTGAGGCTTAATGGATTTGCTACACTAAATTTTTAAGTGTGGAATAATTGAAAAAAACGAAACCCTCACCATATACCATTACCACAGGGATCTGTATTGTGTTAGTGTGTACTTTGTGTAACATATTTGTTTCCTTTCTGAAAGTGGAGGTGGTTGTGTGTTGTGTGAACAACACAGATTGGAACTGGGAAAATGTGGCAGTAAACCAGGCAGCTCTGTCTAGAGTGAGCAACACTGGGTATTTCTACAATTAATCTTGAAAAAATAAAAGGTTTTGAGCTGATAATACTTTTCAGAAAGTGTCTTAACTGTAGGAGGTTTAATGCATCTGTTCTGTAATATGAAGGGGCCCTTTAAAGCCTACTACAACTCAAAAATGTAATTTTTTTGGTTGATATTTCTGGATTTGCATCAAGCTCTAAAAGAGTTTGACAACAGTTGTGGAAACTAAGCATTTCCCAATTTTCAGCTGCCGTGTTGTAGGGTGAAGCATCTCTGTTAAACTTCACTTTTTGTTTGATGCTAAAAGTAGCAACCCTAATAACCCTTGGGTTTAGTTTGGCTTTCTATTATAAGATCATATTCAAAAGAAATTTGAGTACATACAAGAACAGCAAACTTAATGAAAATGAGTACATGTGTTTTCCTTGACAACCTGCTTCTCCATTCTCCAGGCCAAATATGGGAGTTCATCTTGTTCTAAGGAAGAATCAGGTTTCAGGCTTATCAGAAAGTACACAAAAATGTTGTTCAAAACAAGCAGTTTAGCTTTTCAGGGGTGGTCAGGTGTTTTTGTTAGCTGGAACAATTTAGTAGTCTATGATTCTGTGCACTGTGTTTTTAATTTCATGGCACACCCACGTGGCCAAACAAAGGCACACCACTCCGGGTTGGCAGCAAGTTACCTGCAGCAAAACTGCCAACTCCTGGAGCTTTTATGCTTTGAATATAGTTACCAGTAAACAAAAACTTAATGGTTAAACAAGCACTCTACTGCCAGGCTCCAAAGCACAGTCTTGTGAAGAAATGTGGTTTCATGTTTGGAACAGAAATCTGCAAGTGGGACAATCTGGATTCTCTTTGCAGTTCTGCCACAGCCTTGCTTCATGGCTTCAGCCAGATATTTTGGGATGTGGATTTCAGAGGTGCACCGAGAGTTCAGACAGCCTGCCCTCTCTCTTGGAGTTGGTCTTATTTTAAAACAAGCCTAAAAGCTGCTACTTTTGCAAAGTCAGAGTTTTGAGCTGTAATTTTCTGCTACTCTTTCAGGAGTTCAGTGCTAAGGAATAGCACACCTAATTGACTCAGAGCTGTAAGTGACAAATGTGCATTTTGATTCTTTTATAGGAAACGTGACTATGAAGGGTTTCTGTGTTCTCTGCTGTTGCCTGCAGAATCTCGAACCTCTGCTTTTGCCTTGAGAGCCTTCAATGTGGAACTGGCTCAGGCAGGTATTAAAATACATTTGTGAACTCTGGAAATTTAAAATAACAATTTTGATATTCTAAATTATGCTTGTAAGAAAGTAAGTGTTCTCTTTCTGTAGTAAGTGGTGTTTTGCCAAGATTAACTTTTGTACTGTCGAGGGCAATGAATAAATAGTGCAGTATAAACCTCCAGTTTTGAATAGCACATGGAAGATACCCAGCCTGCCGTATTATTTTGTTTATGTGTATAATTTTTATGACCTTTTTTCTTTATGCATTTTAAAATTGAATTATAACAAGCAGTGATTCTTGATACCATTAAATGATTGCATCTAAATCCTGACTTCATGTGCAGTTAATGGGTAAAGTGCAGTTAAATCCCAACTGCAGAAGGTCGGTCAAAAAATGGGATGCTATAATCAGGACCAAGTCTTTGTTGGCAGAAGTGAGGTGATGAAAAGGCTGCAGGAGGGAAGTTTGTTTTTAGAGAGTTGTGGGAGAGGAGTGGCTGGAGTCTCTCCCCTTTGCTAAGTGGCCAGAAACTGCCAGTGCAACCAGGAAAGTTGGCAGTGCTTGCCAGAAAGGAGTGATCCAGGAAATGAGCTGACCAGGCAGAACCCCTGGCCAGCTTCTGTAGGCTGTGCTTCTGGCATCCTGTGGTGTGCCCTCCCTTGCTGCTGTCACCATTGTTTTTTTTCCTTCAGGGAAGAAAGCTAAGGTTAGGGTTGCCCAGCACTTAATTTTAAAACCCACAGAGATTAAGTTGTGGTGAAGATTTCACATTTACTCTATGTGGTGTTCCTAAGCTTTATAAGGAATAAAATTCAAGTCAGAACTGAGCCCTTTCCCTGCTGAGTTTGACTATGTCCTGTGTCTGTCTTTTCAGCATAGATAGACCAAGAGTCTTAGAGACACTGAATTTCACTCCAGATGTATCCTTTCCAGATCAAAGACTCCATAACTCAGAAGACTACAGGTTTGATGCGGATGCAGTTCTGGAGGGATGCTGTGGAGGGCATATATGGTGATAACCCACCACATCAGCCTGTTGCTACAGAATTGTGGAAGGTAAAATACACCTTTCTTGTCCTAAAATTTGCTTTAATATTACTTTGGGAAGTAATGTCAGTGGGTTTTGTGTGTTGTGGTGCATCTGTTCTGACCAACAACACTGTTTCCAGCACAAATCCAGAACACAGCCCCATAAAAGTGCTGTGAAGAAAATTAACTCTCTCCCAGCCAAAACCAGTACAGGATTCAGATATAAGCAATTCAGATTCTGTGATACCAGTTGTAACTCTCTCCAGTAGCTAAAGACTGCCAGTCAAACTCCTTTCTTACAAAACAGGAAATTGGTTTTTGAAGTGGAAGAAGAATGGTCTCGGTGAGATTTCACTTCATGTATGATTCCTGTAAAGGAAGACCAATATAATACAATCCAAGAACTGCTTGCAAAATAAGATTATGAAAAATAATTCAGAAAAATATTTTTAGGAGCTCTGATAGCTCTGAGCACTGCAGAGCACTGGAGTGAACTAACAATTCAATGTGACTTTATGACTTTTGCAGTCAAGATGGGATTTTATTTTCATATTTCAGCAAATAACCCAAGGACCTATTTGAAGCCCATGACTTCACAAATGTCCAAGCATGTCACTGAAATTCTTAGAAAAAAGGATTTGGAAAGACACCTGAACTCACAAGTATTGCAGAGCTGTTAATAGAATTAATGTGTCTTTGCACAGTATATTTTATGGATATTCTTTGTTGCTGTTGAGTTAACATGAGATATGTGATTTTCCAGAATAAGTTTAATTTATGATATTTAAATGTGTTCCTGAAGTTTTGTATATCCCAGAATACTTGCATTTGGGTTCCAAATTTTTATCTAGTAAATAAATAAATAGCCTTTAATAGTATTTCTAGTACTATTAATAGCTCAGCTCTTGGTGACTTTAATATAAACTTACACAACAACTGTATGATGCATAATCTTACTTTTCTGTCTGTTTTGAATGTATGAAAAGTGAGGCCTAATTCTCTGTTCATTGTGTGGAAGAAGCTAATTTTTCAAACTTTAAAGAAGTTAGGATCCATGTGTTTGAATGAAGGTAACTCAACATGGATGTAATATATAAACTGGGTAATTTAGCAGAGCTGGGTTTGGTCCTTTAAGTCTTGACTTGTTAGTATTTCAAGGATTTAATTTACGAAATGATATTTGGGGTGAAAAAGACTCAAAACTGACATTTGTAGTTATAACTTAAAATTTGCCTTTTCATAAACCAAGTATTGTCTCAAGCAGAATTATGGAATTAACAAGATCTGGTCTTGTCAAACCTTGAAAAATACTTACTAATATGATGGATGTAAGGAAGAAGTTGAAAGGGAACGATAAGGACTAAATTTTGAGAAATCTGCTCTGTAAATTTTGTTTATAGATGTCTTTATGTGTGATTGTAGCCTTTCTGGCAAGGTGGTCTGAAAAATTCAAAGTGTGGAATTAAGAGGATTGAAGATAAGCTGATAGAATGAAGTGGCATGGGAAGGAAGTCAAATATAAGACAAGAACCAAAAGAAAAATGCATAAATATGAGATTTTTTTTTTTAAACAAACACCTAGTATTAATTGCATTGCTTTGTTAGCATTCTGTCTTTACAGTATGTTGTACTGTCATTTTCTTGAGAATTTGCAGGGGAAATATTTTTATTGCTGGACTCTGGAGGAAACTCTGTTCTTTTTGGAAAGTGAACATAGTTATCTGCAAATATTTTGTGGGAATATGTGACTCCAAGAATAAATTAATTTCAAAACAATTTTTAAAGAAATGCTTTTAGTTAGATGGCTTGATGTCTGGTATTTCATTTTCTGTGTGCAGCAACTTGCAGTAAATGCCAGTTGAAAATTTTTGTATTTGAAGAATATTCTCATTTTCCACTGACATGCTACTTTAAATACAATTCTTGTATTCATTACCTGAAATGTATTTCAGCCTTCAGAATGCAGTACTACCATCACTTTGTGTACATTAACATGGAGGTTTTATTTGATAATTTTCAGGCTGTCAAGAGGCATAACTTGACTAAAATGTGGTTCATGAAGATCATAGATGAAAGAGTAAGTATTTACTCTTCAGAGTCTGATTCTGGCTTTAGTTATATTTATTTTTCCTTATTTTTATATGTTTATTTATAAAACAAAAGCTTATGTAATTTTCCAGATAGCCGTATTTCTCTTTAAAAATGATACTGCTACATTTTTAAAAATTCTTTCTTGATGCTACTCTTCACAGTTTCTGTTCTTTCTGCCAAAAAGGCTAATAGAATCCTGTTTTTTTTTGTCTTAAATTGATATAGTTTGTGAGTTCACGTGGATATAAAATCTCAAAAATTAAATGACCTATCTGAACCCTTCTGCCATGCTTTCATGCTACTCCTTATCATGGCTGTGGAGTTTTCTCTAAGCAGTGGTGTAAACTGGAGCATTCAAATCACATGAAGTTTAAAATAGTCACCTTTTTCCTGGGAAAAAACAAGATTGAGAATATCGCTGGTACAGTGATGGTACAAACTCTGACACAAGGACAAGAATGAAAAGCAGGAATCTCCTAAGCTGATTTTGCTGCTAAAGTAGTGTCTCATGAAGCTATAAATTGAGCAAATTGATGATCAGCTACTTGCAGAGGGTCATTGCTATGAAAGACTTCATATTTTCTTAGTGTTAAGACTGTTTTTTAGTCTTAAGAGTGATGTGTTTCAGCCACAGAAACCCCTAGCCCAGGAAGAATGCTGGAGGATGTTATAGTTTTGGTTGTATTTTATTATTTTGGATATATTATTTATTAGCACCACTAAGTTGTTCAGAGGGCTGGAGGACCTCTCCTGTGAAGACAGGCTGAGAGATTTGGGGCTGTTGATTGTGGAGATGAGAAGGCTCTGGGGAGCACCTTGTAGTACCTAGGAGGAGCTTACAAGAGCTGGAGAGAGACTTATAATAAGGGCATGGAGTGATAGGACAAGGGGGAATGGCCTTGAGGTAGAGAAGGGCAGGTTTAGATTAAATCTGAGAAAGAAGTTGTTTACTGTGGGGATGGTGAGGCACTGGAACAGGTTGCCCAGAGGGGTTGTGGGTGCTCTGTGAGGTCCAGAGGTTGGGTGGGCCTCTGAGTAGCCTGGTCTGGTAGAAGGTTTCCATGTCCATGGAAGGGAACTTGGAGCTAGATGGTCTTTGAAATCCCTTCCAATGCAAACCACTCTATGATTTTATGAATCTGTGTTTTTTTGCATGACTTTAACATTTGTGTGCATTTCATAAATTCATTTTGGGTGTTCAAGAAATACATTCCTATTTATCTAATTTTCTGTCTGCTTCAGGTGCAAATTAAATAATAAAATTGACAACCCTATAATGTAAGAATACCATGTGATGTTTTGTTTTGGCTGATTCTGGTTTTTTTTAATGGAGAATTCTGATTCCATATTATTACAGAAAGTTGTATTTGCTCCTATAAGAAAATGTATAAGCTCCTATAACTGCAGTTTAGCAGTTGTTTGTTAGGCTTGCTGTAAGCTTTAATGACTGCCTCTATCTGAGTTTATACTGTCTCACTCTGTCTGTCAGTTTTGTCCTTTTTTTGGTTTTGGTGGTGCATTGGGTTGACATGACTGTAGTGATAAGCCTGTATGAGCAGCAGTTATGTTTGTGTTCTGCTGAAGCTCTGTGTTTATATTCCAGGAGAAGAATTTGGATGATAGGGCGTACCGGAATATCCAGGAGCTCGAGACGTACGCTGAGAACACTCAGAGTGCTCTCCTGTACCTCACCCTGGAAACACTGGGTAGGTGTTTTCCCCTTTCTAGGTTTTGCTGATGACTCATTAGTGCAAGTACAGTATTTACTGATATTTCAAAAAGCCCTCTCTTTTTAACTGGAGTTTAATTTCAGGAAAAGTTGTCCTGGGTAGAACTTCAGATATCTTTTGAATGCTGAACCATAAATGTGGAATTGTACTGTAGCTGTCGTAGAACCCTGTGCTTTCCGTGCAGAAAAGCTGCTCAGTGCAGATCTCATTGAAGTGCAGTTTCCTACTGTTCTTTGTTGCTTTATTGTCTCAGTTCTTGCTCCTCTTATAGGATGTGGTAAATTCAGCTCTTCAGTGTAATTGGATTGTCCTACTTGTCAGAAGTGCTGTAGGTATCCTGCAGCATTCTATACTGCAGTGATGGACACTGGTTATCTTGAAGCAGCCACTTCCCAACTTATAAACTTCCTTTGGTGATGTTATAAATTTGGGTCTGAATCCTCTCCTTTTCCTAGAAGTAGGTTAATTATCAATAACTTAAGAGCTAGAAAAAAATGCAACAAAGATGATCCCTGTGATCAAGAGCTACTATCTGTGTCATGTCTAATGTAAGAACCACAGACTGGGAAATGATTGTTCATTTGTAGAGAAGAAAAGGGTAATTTTCATTTAAGTGTCTGTTGCATTATGTAAGTATTCCCAATATGAGCTCGGATGTAAAAAAAAAAGATTATTATTATTTAGTGTTTAGTATTGTAGTGGCAATATTTTCCTCTTATCAGACTAATCTGATGAAAGGCAAATACTGGTATCCAAACAGTTAAAAAATATAGAAAAAAGAGAAGTAAAAACAGAGATGTGAGTATGTTCTTCTTTGAAAAATCAAGGAACTTATTTCTTAACATCTGAATTTTGCTTCCTCAGGAGGAAATCAGTGAAATGTTGCAAGCATCTTTCTGAACCTCTTATTGAAGAAATGTAGGAATATGAGAAATGCCAGTGTCTTCCATTCTGAGAAATCCTGAATAAATTCAGTCATGCTTGGATGACTCAGTCCTTGTACAAATCAGATAAAACTGTTTTTTAAAATCTGTATGGAGACTCTGGATATTCTAAGTGTACTATTGTCATATTTAACTTCTCTTAAATATACAAATGTAACAAATGTAAACAAATGTAACAAAAGCAAAAGTTTCCTTCATTGCATATTAAACAGTTAACTTCTGTGATTTCCCCATAAACAGAGCAACAAATCAAATACAGCCCCTTTCTTGGTGTTGCTGATCAGCAGTGTTTTCTAAATTAGGTGGACCTAGTTTCATTCAGTCATGTTTACTAAATTTCCTTTGCTTTTTAGACTCTATTCCTGACCAGTCTCCAGTTAATGTATATCTCTCTCTCAGCACTAGTGCTGTTTTATTCTTGCCGATTTTTTTTGTCAAGCACATTTGGACTGGTAATTTTGTCACCTGGAGTCCTGGTACTTCCTCTCAACTACCATCCTTTAAAAATACTGATACTTGTGCTCTCTAACCAATTAGCCAAGTAGTTAGTAAATAATATCCATTGATTCCTCCAAGCCACACTTTGCTTTCTGCTGCCATTGCCAAAATCAGTCCCTGTAGTCTGGGTATAGTCACTCTTTCACAGAGGATTCTGAGACTGACTGAAGACCATGGCAAGCTTCTGCAGTGAATTTGGTACCCCCAGTGTTATTTCCAGATAGGAGTCAGTTAGGCTTATCAATCTGTAATTGCTGTATCCTCAATTCTTTCTTTGTAGAATACTGCTTCTGTTAGAGTTTTTATAAATTTTAATTTAAATATTCATTTTATCCCAGCTCAGCTTAATAGTCAAAGCCAAGCTTGTATTGTCTTGCTGTGAAGAGCAATGGTGCTGCTCTGCCACACTCATCTCCCTCTTTCAGTTCTCACAGTTGTGTGACTGTGCAGTAACTAACATTAGTTTTCCATTGTTTTGGTGATCTGGTTCAGTTTGCCTCATTGCTTCTGACAGCACAAGGAATGGGGCAGAAATATGGATTTGGGGGGTGAAGCATAGGAACATTCTCTTTGACTTCACTACACTGATTAATCAGCTGCAGCTAATCATGAAACCACCTGTAAGCATTATTGCTTGTCAGGAATCTCACACTTGAGTGACTTTCTGGCAGGACAAGCAGTTCTTGGAGTACTGTTATCCTGGGAGAGGACATGCCAATGAAAATGAGTTTGTATAAGAGTGTGTTATATCTGCATAGGTGCTGCTCTGCTAAGTATACCATTTGCAGATACAGCCAACAAGAGGCATCTTGCTCCTGGATGTGGAAATCAATGAATTTTCCTGCTGTTTTGCACCTCTCAGATGAGATCTCAAGGCAGTTTATGCACATGGGCAGTTCTGTCATGGATCAATGCACGTAGCTTTCCTAAAGTATGGCTGTGATATGCATCAGAGAAGACCATGGCCCTCAAAAGGCCTGACTGTGTTTCTAAACATATTGTTTCTGCAATTTTAGGTGTGAGGGACATCCATGCTGACCATGCAGCCAGTCACATTGGGAAAGCACAAGGCATAGTTACCTGTTTAAGGGCAACTCCGTATCATTGTACAAGACAAAAGGTCTTTCTCCCCATGGACATTTGTATGTTGGTAAGATAAGCAAATAATCTGGAATTGAACTGTGTAGTTTTTCTAACTGTGTTTCTCAAAGCTAGATATGAGATCATAATTTATTATGCCAGAAAGAAATGCTGTATTTTTTATTCAATTTGACTCATTTTGCTGTAGCCTGCAATATGCCATTGTCATAGTTTTATATCTTTTGGGACGTGAGAGGAGTGATCTTCAAGAAACTCAAGATTTCTCTTTGGGTTTTATTTGTTCCTTGTTATTAAATGTAGTAATATTTTAGGTTTCAGGAATTTTTCCAATAGTGTATAAAAGTGTATGTATGAAATGGGGCCTGGAGTTCTGTATTTTGGGGTTGGGTGTGGTTCTTTTCTTTTTTTTTTCTCTTCCTATCACTATAAAGGAAACACTGTGAAAAATTTTTCTTTTGAACAATCTTGTGCTTGTCTTTATTACCTTTTCATAATGTGCTGGTGGTTTGTGGGGGTTTTTTCTGTTCCATATTTGACAGTTATAGGCCTATATTGTGTATATTTCTGTAGGAGATGGTATAGTCCTCTAGTTTAAACTGTACATCAAATTGGCATTGAAATTTAAAAGATCTTGCATTTTAAAATGGGATTAAATCTCAGTATTTTTCATTAATGTTCCATGGGTTAATCTGTAGGCATCTCACTTGTTAGTCTTCTATTTCCTGTCTTTATATTCAGAAAATACTAACACAACCACCTTAGGCATCACCATAATTGCATAAATTTTGTTTAAGTTGAAAAAGAACCGTATTAACATTTTTAAATTATTTCAATACAATTAAAAGTTTGGATTTTAAGTTTAATGTAGGTAGCTGCAAAAAAAAAGTGGGTATTAATGTAGGTCAGGGTTGTAAGACTGCAGAAAGGAATTGCACTCTCCTTTCAGCCCTTCTGGGACTGCATGTTATGGGAGGCCTTCCAAGTTTTCAGCTTTTCAAACACAGCCTGAAAATTCAGTCATTCCTTGCCATGGAAGGTGTTCTGCAGTGAAGCTGTCAGAACAGCTTGTGTCCCTTCTGTGCAGACAGTCATGTAAGCATTTCAGCTGCTGGCAAGAACTGTGGAGTTCTCCTGAGTCTACCTCCTGTGAAGCCTTTCTGCCCACCTTCATACAGCTCTCACATGCCTCAGTGTTGTTGAGAGGAGTGGGCAATTGGTGCAGTTCTGAGTATGTCATATTCTGTCTTAACATTGGTCATTACAGTCAAAGAATGAGTTTGGAGTTGGCTTTTTGGGGTTTGGAAGGATTATTTTCTGGTGGTTCTGGGTTTTATTGGTTGGTTGATTTTTGAATATGGCTTTGTTTGATGTTTTGTGGGTTGGGGGTTAGTTGGTTGGTTTTTTTGCAAGCTTGGGATATGCACACCAATCCCAAGATTCAAAAGCCAACATGGCTTCTGTGGTAGCTGTTACTAGCATTCTTCTGCTTAATATTGATTCTTGGATTTTAGTTCAAAAATTAGGTATCTAAACTGATCTAAATCCCCCAAGCTTTAAAATCTGACTGTTGTCTTACTGACCACAGAATTTTAGGAAACAAATTTGTGCAGAGAGTCTGTACCAACGGTTGTCTTCGTCCTCTTTATTTTTTTTCCAAGTGACTGACCAAAAGAAAGGGAATTAAAAAATGAGAGAGCAGTGATATGACATTTATGCTGTTTCAGTCTTTAATCCTTGGCTTCATTGCTGGGGCAGGTTTTTGAGAAGCAGAAATGGAAACTTGACATTTATAGAGGGTTTTTTTTCTCTTTTTTGATTTTGGTTTTCCTTCCTATGTCTAGCATGGAGTTTCACAAGAGGATTTCATAAGAGGCAAGCAAGAGAAAAATGTGAGAGATGTAATATATGACATCGCCAGCCAGGCCCATATTCATCTAGAACATGTGAGATTCCTTTCTTTTTATTTATCTAAATCAACTTAACTGATGCTAGTCTTCACAAAGCATTTGTTGTTAGAAGACTTAAAGCTGCATGCTTAATTTCAAATATTTTGCCTTTTATTATTTTGAGAGTTTGCATTAAAAAAATCCCACACACTGCTTCTGTATAAATATTATCTTTGTATATAGGACACCAATTTACTCACATCCAGGTCCAATTTCTTATATATAAATGCTGTCTGAAAGAATTATTACTTGAAAAAGTAGAGGAAAGAAACTTTATGTACCAGCATGGGATGAGCACCATAGAAAGCACATCTGCATATGGTATTTCACAGCACAGTGGAGTGGCTGCCAGGAAAACAGAGCATGTTGCCTTTAACTGCTGGTTGGTGTGTGTGTGGGAGGGGGGATTCATTCCCTAACATGACCAGCCATGCCCAAAACTATGTTCGGAAAGGTGCTTTCTGTTTATTTCTTTTCTGGCATGCAGCCAAGTCAATTAGGAGAGTCTGCTTGGAACAGTGGATGATGGGCCCTGAAGAACTGCAGAGTCTTATTCTATTTTTCTTTCATGCTTTTATTCTAGCTACATTCTGAGATGCTTGCTAGTGCACAGCACAAAAGCAGAAGAATGTTTTATTGGCAATACTTTGCCTCTAGCTGGAAAACAAAGAGCTGAAAAGAGTTTCTTACTCTGCAAGTGCATGTACACTTTGAATATTACACCCAGTGTAAAACAAGGTAGTCTGGAAGGATACTAATTCAGAGTAAAGAAATGCCAGATTTATCTCTGCATTTGCACCATTAGTATAATCCTCAAATACAGTATTATGTGTGATCACACTATCTTATGCAACTGAAATAGGAGAGCCCTTCATCTTTTTTCAGCAGGTCAAATGTAGAATCTCTAGTTTGTTCAGCCAGTGCCTACTGAGCTGAATGTTTTTATTTTATGTTAATAATGTGTATATGTTAGCCTCCAGTACCTAAAGGGGTTCTACAAGAAAACCAGAGAGGGGCTTTTTACAAGGGCATTAAGGACAAGGGAAAATGGCTTTAAACTGGAAGAGAGCAGGTTTAGATTAGATGTTAGAAGAAATTCTTTACTGTGAGGGTGTGGGGCACTGGCACAGGCTGCCCAGAGAAGCTGTGGATGTCCTATCCTGGAAGTGTTCAATGGCAGGTTGGGTGGGGCTCTGAGCAACCAGGGAATTGTCCCTCTCTGTGGCAGGAGGGTTGGAACCAGATGATCCCTTCCAACCCAAACCATTCTGTGATTCTGTGTACCCTTCAGCTTTGTTTTTCATACACTAATTTAAATTTGCATTTAAGGCATTCCTGTTCATGTTGTTTAACCTGATGTCTCAGTTTTTGTGGTCGCATGCCCAAGAAAACTGTTTGTTCCATTTAGGAGCAGGGAACAGAGACAAAGTACAATATCAGAACTGTCAATTACCTTTGTTCAAGCTGAAATATTTTGATTCTTTTTCTTTTTTTTTTTTTATTCTCCACCCTTCAACCCATAATGTCCAGTGTATAAAACCCATTGCCTTTAGTTGCAATTCTAGCTTAGAAAAATGCCAAGTGCATGGCCTGAAATGCCTCATATGAGGGATGGGAGGTGTGGAAAGTGAGTAATGTGTATTTATGGTCAGCATATTTAAAATTTGGTTGCTGGTATTGTATGGAAATTTTGGGACAGAAGCAGGAAGAGAATTTGATTCTTCAGAGCCTTTAGATAATTTGGTAATTCACAGTGCATTGGTCCCCTGGCTCCCAACATGAGCCTGCCAACTTAAGAGAACAGGCCTCCTTTCTTCCCACTTCATTCCTAGAGCCCTGCCCATGCTATGCACTGGGAGAGTCGGGTGGAAGATATGCAATGTGATCATGTAATTGGAGACTAAAGAGAAAAGTATAAATACAAAGAAACCAGATTATGACAGCATCAGCATTTTACTCAACTGAATGTTGATCCTGGCACTCCTCCCATTTTCTCTCCCCTTTGTATATTTTTTAATAGATGGGTTATATCATCTTAATTACAATTTTTTAGAAAACCCTCTCTGAGTACTTGCTTCTAGTCTTCCATCATCAGTGAGTAGTTGACAGTGCAGGAACTCTAGAGTGTTCAAACCACCTGGGCTGGCCATCACTGGCAGCAGTAACAGTATTGGCCTCCATAATCAGATGGTCTTTGTTAATGCAAGGACAAGGATACTTTCTGCCTAATGGATGAAATGGACTTTTGCTGGTAGCATTTGCTGAGTATTTCAGGACTTTAAGTAAATCTAATGGGCTGATGCCTTGAAATGCATCTGTTCTACTGTATAAAGTAACCATTTTGTTTTGCCTGAGGGTCTTCACAGCTTCTTACCCTTTGTTTTATTTGGGATTACAGGGTAGGGTAAAGTTCAGACGTGCAGAGAGATTTCAGCTATCTCAGCATTTGTTGCACAGGCCAGGTATTTTAGAGGATGAGGGTAACAATTACTACCCCCATTTCATAGCTAGGAGACAGACAGATAAATCTGAAATGCTGGATGGAGTCTCAGCCATTTTACATGATGCATATTGTAGTCCTGTGGCCCTTAATCTTGAAAAAAAAAAGCTTCTGGAATATGATCAGCTCTTCCTGACACTGCAACTGCTGACCAGCAGGTGGCAAAATATGATAATGAAGATTGCAGTTTTCCTTAGGAATTGTGTGTTTTATCATCATAAAAGCATATAACATAATGTTCTGTCAGTCCCTCAAAGTGTTCCCTTTGAAAGCCTACAAATACATTTACACATTCTCCCTTTTTCTCTTCAGCACCCCTTTCCTGATTCCTCTTGTGAAAAAGGGTCTCCTTTTTGGCTGTTTGCCTTTGTCTCAGTTACATCACTATGAGACTCACTTTACCAAGGGAGATAAAATGTTTTCTGAATTATATGTGACCCATTCTGGGTTGAGAAGGTCAAGCAAGACTACTTTATTTTTCATTTTGCAATTAATAATAGAAGGGCAGAGCATTAGATCAGGGAAGAGCATTTTTCTATTTAAGAAATAGATATAAACACACACACAGGTATTATTATATCACAAAATTTTAAAATAATTTGTCTTCTGAAAAGATTGATCATTTTTTCCTCCTAAAGTTTCAGGCTCATTTTCTCAGTTGTCTGGAAAGGTCCATGAAAAATTAAACAAACTCACACATCCTTATCAGTATTTATAGAGAGGTAGGTTGTTTTAGCCAGTAAGAAAAGGCAAAACAGGGAGGGATTTTGTTTTTATAGATAGGCATTACAGAAAGACTTGTTCAGCTTTGTTAAATATACTGAGTTGAATATGAGTTTAAATTGCAGATTTGATGCAGCTGTGCTTTTAGATTTTTGTATATAGATACTGAAGAACTGAGATAATTTTGGTGTCTCAGAAATGTAACCAAAGCATTTACAACTGGACTCCTGGGATAGGTGGCAACATTGAACAAAAAAAGGTGCACTCAGAAAATGCATTTCTGGTCTTCCATAATTTCTGTCTTTTTGTGGGGGGGGAAAAACGGTTAAACTGTTTACCAAACCAGATGCAACTTGGGACTTAGTTGGACCAGGGCATGCTAATTTTCCTTGGTTTATAGTATGTAGCCTTGAGGTCTGTAAAATCATGTAAGTATTTTAGCAAACCTCTCCCAGTATTACAAACAGTTGTGCAACTACTTTTGTACACAGCTTTCATGGCATTGAATGTTACAGTTTCAGGATGTCAAAAGGGCTAACGCTGGTAATACAGTTTATTGCCTCTAAGCATGATATATAGTACTTGATGTTTCATTGGAAATGTTAAATTCTCTGATAAGTCCTTTTTTTGTGTTTTGTTTTTCTCTCCCACCTTACCCCATTTACTTTTAGGCTAGATCTTTCAGTAAGAAAGTTCCTGTGAAGGCGTATCCTGCTTTTTTCTGTACGGTGGGTGTGATATATGCACTCTTTAAGTGATGGGTTTATTACTGTGCTGATAATTTGTGAAGAGTATCAAATTAAGCATGGTTAACTGCTACTTCACATGTCTATTTTGGGAGGATGTAGTACCTAAAATTCATAGAAACCATAATGTGTGACTGACTGTGGAATCTTACAGTTTTGATCGACACTTCTAGTCCTTCTCTTTTAACTACATCATTCCACCCAAGATGCCTGTTTATTCATAAACTACTGTTTTGATGCAAGAGCCCCAAATCCTAATAATTTAATAATTTGGTGTTTGGTTTACTAAAAGATAACACTTCACAAAACTTGACTCTTTTATATACTTGGAATGGGATGATTACACTACCATTTAATAGCACAGGCAAACTGTCAAGCCTTTTTTTCAGTTTCTCGTTCAGTTTCTTCTATTGCATTTTAAATTTAATGCCTAATTACTTGGTGCACTGTGTGTATTAAGCTTTTTTCTTCTTTTCTAGGTTGCTTTAGATGATTATTTATATAACATGCGAAAAGTGGACTTCAATATATTTCATCCAAGCTTACAAAAGAAGAGTACATTATTACCATTGTATTTGTATATTAGATCTTGGAAAAAAAAGTATTAAAGTTTGGTTATTTTAATATGGATTCAGAGTGCCGAGTTTTTTTCTTCAGTGTCTTAACTTGCTAGAATTGTGAAGTGTCTGACTTCACACTTCTGCAAAATGCAGTTCCAGGGAAACAGCAGATGCACATGAACTGTAGCTGTCAGCTAGCTGGCAGTAGCGAAGTTTCTTCTTGGAATATTAGGCTGATATCTCTTTTTCACTTGTCTGCCAAGTCATATGTCCTCGTCTGAAATTGCTTTTCTTGTCTTTCCTGTAATAACAGCAGTATGACAGAATACTTGGACTAACACTTTGCTAATGGATACATCTGACAGTTCTGATTCTTTGCTGAGAAAAGGAAAAAGAAAAGACTGCTTTGTTTGTCCCCAAAAACAGTTACAGTAAATGCCCTGTAAATCAGCTAAGTAGTTCTATTTAGTGCAAGGAGAAGGCTTCCTGCAAATAGTGATGATGCTTCAAAGTTGGAAGAATGAGCATGTGTGTTTGAATGCAAGAAAGCTGACAGGAAAAGCTTTGGCAGAAATTATTTAGCTGCATGTTGAGATTGAGCATTGAAGTGACTATAGGTAGTGGGAGGATAGCTTTGCAACCAAGGAAGAGAGCCCATACATTAATATGTATGGATTAGCACGGATAGAACAAAATACATTTTTATCTCTGGCATTTTCATTCTGCTCTTGGTTTGACTGTATCTTCTTCCTGGCCTTGTCTGTGTTGTTGCCCACAGCTGTCACTGCAGTGTGGGTTTGATTGCTCCTTTGATTATTCAGCATGTCTCTCAGGACACACTCCTGCGTGGCTTCCCTGAATTCCTTTCCTTTGGTACTGTGAAAACATATTCCTGAATGTTTCAGGTAATTTTAGTTCTCTCTCTCTCCCTCTCTTCCTCTCTCTCTCTCTCTCACTCTCTCTCTCTCTAAAGATACTGGTCTGGTTTTTTTTTGTGGGAAATTACTAATAGCTTTATACTTGGCATCTCTTAGGATCAAGATAATTATTTCTGTTTGATTTGTTATTTGTTATTTGATGTTGTTCCTAACATTTATCTTGATTCAATTGCACAAATTGGTAGTTTGTTCTGCTCTCATCCTTGTTCTAGTAAATAGCTGCTTTTCCTTGAGATTTTTTTTCTTAAATCTGGGCTAATCACCCCAGAGACCTGGCTGTATAACAGTATCCTGTACGTTTGTGTTAAATGCTACATAATGAATTTCTGCAAACAAGATTTATGGCTTTTTTTATCACAAACTGTCAGCATGGCAGAAATCTTAGGAACCCGACACTAAGTTCTTAGTTTGGTGATTTTGCTTTACATGTTTGAAGTTGGTTTGTGATCTTGGTAAATCTGCAGTTTTTTATTCCTGAGTAAGACATTTGTCTTTGAATTTGTTCAGTTCAGGATCCTGGTTTCTGTATTACTAGAGGTGGAATAATCAAGATGATACCAAGAAGAATCAGTATGTACTAAATTGGGAGCATACTGGCTGTTTTCTTAATGTAAAATATTTACAGGCTCTGTCCACTTTTCACATCAGCTGCAGAATCATATCACTGGTGTTTCTGAATGTGGCAAAGAGGTCTGGTGAAAAGAAAGTGTTTCATTCCTATGCAGGCACTGCAGCTCTTCCTGCCAAATGAAGAGCAAAGGCTTAGGCTCTGTTCCTGCTACCAGGGCAGCTGCACATTCACTCTGTTTATTTTGTGATCTGGAGCAAGCATTACAAACGCCTCTTTCTGCACTTAGTCATGTTTTGTTCCAAATGTGCTGAGTCAGGCCAGTTGAGGCAGACCTGTCTGTGCTCTCAGAAGGAATCACTCTCCTGTGAAGTCTTCTCCCAGGCAGCTAGCACAAGGTAAGAGGACACAGCCTCAGGCTGTGCCAGGGGAGATTAGGCTGGACATGGGGAGGAATTTCTTTGTGGAAAGGGTTGTTAAGCATTGGAATGGGCTGCCCAGGGAGGTGGTGGCATCACCATCCCTGGAAGTGTTCAAGAAACAACTGGATGTGGCACTTAGTGCTATGGCTTAGTTTACAAAATGGAGATCAGCAAAGGTCTGACTCAGTCTCAGGTCTTTTCCAACCTGAAGGATTCTCTAATGCTGTAATACTTCCTTTCTCATCATGGCAGGTAAACAGCACCCTCGTCCAGCTTTTCAACCGAGCAATTTCCCAAATTTTCCTCATAGCAATATCCTCTGAAGGGCACATCCTTCTCCAACCTTTTCCAATCCATGCAAAGCTGTAGCTAGGCCCATTCCTGACCTTTTCCTCAACTGTAGCCTAGGATGGCAGCTTCTCTCCTACAATGGACCAGGATAACCTTATAACAATGCAACTCTATGTATGCACAATTCTAACACTGGATTTTGAAAGAATTTGAGAAAAGTAAGTATTAGTATTTTGTCCAGGATGAACTTCAGGTCACTAAACTTCAGGTTTAAAGTCATCACTGCTTAAAATTGGTCCTTTTCTGGTTCCTATTAAATAAAAACATGCAAACAACAAACCAATACAACCCCACCCCAATCCATCATAAATACTGCTAAGACAATAACTAACATTACTAGGAGATCATCAGTGGCCTATTTGGAAATGTAAATAGCCATTTTTACATTAAAAATTTTGAAGAGAAACCAGTCTCCTAAAATTTAGTTCACTAAAAGCAAGAGGAGCAGTCTATACCAGCTGTGGAAACAAGTCATAGTCCAGTACCGGTTGAATTATTTCACAAGGTAAATATCCCTCCCATAATTGTCTGAATTAGCATTGGTTAACAACCAACTGAATTTGCAATTGTACAAGTATCAAGAAAATGTCCCACTTTAGTGTTAACAAAATTGAAATCAGACTTACTCTGAGCTCAGGGTAATCAAAAAATGCTTCCCATGTGTAAATTTTCTTGCTTTCCCATCACATACTTGTGATTCTCCATCTACCTGAGAATATCTTGCATGAACCATAAGATGTACCCACAGATCTGCAGCGACGCAAATTTAACCCGGATTTCTCTGTATTTGGAATACAGTAGCTGAAATATCCCATACCTGAAATAGGTATTTCTGCAGTAACAGAGAAGACTGTTACAATTTTTTCACTAGGAAATGCTTGACTTTTACTTTCTGGCTAAAATCACAGCTCTATAAAAATAAGAAACTTGGATACAAAAAAAAAAGAGAAAACATCATGTTGCAATTACAGCACTGTTGCAATTACAGCACTGTACAGTAGAACTCCAAGTAATTTAGATTAGGAAAAACATCTTGCTTTGCAAACTTTAGGACATAATTATTCTATTTCACATGTAAGTCTGGGTCCACACTGCTTGAAGTTCAGCTTTTTTTACCCTACATTGTTTATTACTGGGACACTACTAATAGAAGGAATGAAACTCAAGAGAGTATTTTTTAGTTATGTACCACTTGAAAGCCAAACTACAGAATCAAAGAAACAGCAGGTGCTGAAAAACACAAGCATGGTCGGCATAACTAGAGGGGCAGCAGCATTGTGCAAGAAACTCTGCTGATTTGGGATAGACACAACAGAAGTAACAATGGATTCAAGAAAGCTAAAACCTAATAATTACTGTAACTGTCTTTGGGAAGAAAAAAGGAGCTAAAGATCCAAGTTTGACTTTCACTTGCTATTTGAAACTGTATCTTCAGAAGTTTGAGCTCTTTGACAATCTGACATTTCACTCTCCTTGCTTAGGTGTGAGTGTTTAGGAAATGTGATACTCTTACTTAGGAAGGAGACAGCCACAAGGATCACTCTCATTTTTTGACCCATTTTTCAGTTGTCTTTGACATTTTGATGTTCTTCCGCAGGAATATACTGGGAGGATGCAAACGGAACTTTCCTGGGAAAGGAAGGCGGAACACAGTTACCTGAACCACTTATATTGAGCTAAGAAGGAAGTTATGACTTGCTGAGGCAAGTTTACTTTAATTTTCCTGACTCAGCTAACAGCAGGTAATGAACCACTTCTGCACCAAGAAGTAGCTCTCAGGAAAAAAAAAAAAAAAGAAAAAACAACAAACCTGCTTTTACAGCTAAAGGTCCCCTCCCACACTCTTATCTTTTGGACAACTTGAGCTCAATGGGCTTTGAAAAAATTATTGCACCAAAGCCTTTCATAAAAACTTTGTGTTTAATGAAAAAAAACAAACAACAAACACTAAAACCCTTAATTTCAAAATTACTTCAGTGACCAGCCTCCAAAAGCCCATCTCTAACATGTGATGAGGAAAAAGCAGAGGTACTTAATGCCACACAGTCTTTTAACAGTTAAGACCAGCAGCCCTCAGGGTACTCAGTTTACTAAGCTGGAAGAAGGGAACTATGTTCTTCCTTCTTTTCCAAGGAGTTTTCCTCTGCAACATATAGTGTTTCACTGGACACTGTCTAAGATGAGAAAGAAGACTGAATGTTTATTACAGGTACTGTGAAATAGTTTAATGTATCTTGATCGTGCGATACCTCACACAGGTATTTTAGGAATCTATTGAGAATCATCACTCTCTGTCAACTTCCCAGTATTCCTGAAGGCCCCAGGTCGTATTTGACACCTGAGGTGCAGAGCAACTTGCAATGGAGTGTGCAGGAAGTGGAGTGGTTGATGATTAAACTGTTTTTACATGCATTTGAGCATGTACTGCAGTCAGCTTTTATTTCTCACAGGCAGTTGCCATCCACTTGCATTCATAATGTGCAACAGTGCTGCCTGTTGCTGCAGAAAATAGTCTTCTAGAATTGTTTCCATGGATGATTCCATCATGGGAGTTGGTACCTGACTTTGGTATAGGCAAGGTAAGGTATGTCTAAGGAAAAGAGGAGAAAAATTAAATTATGTCATTAAATTGTGAATGTGACTGTTACCAGGGCTTTGAGATAGTTGCACAAGACCTTTCTGGACTCACGCCCTTGTGATTTTCCTGGGATAGAAACCTCATTAAACTGTGTAAAATAATAAGAAAATCTTTGAAAGCAATTCTTCTGTTCCTTCTCATGCCACCCATATCAAAGCACAGACATCTCTTCTGCCTCTTTTCCTCCCTCATTTATTTACTTTCTTTTCCTTAGCCTCTGGCATTTCTCTCCTCCAAAGACTCATTGAGGGCCGGTGTTAACCTGGGCCTGTAGTCTTTCAGCTTAGATCTGCATTTCTGGCACAGTAACATAAAATATTTGTACTGGTTCACTCTAGAGAAAAAAAACCCACATCCATCCTCTCTCTTCCTTTTTGCCCAATGCTGATTTTGCTCATGTTTTCCAAGGGCTTCTTTCCAAGAAACTCACCAACTGCCCCATGTCAGACACTCATCTCCTCCTATTCAATAATGATATTCTTCTGACTAAGTTCTAAATGCCTTTCAGGAAATTTGGCATCCAAATAGAAATGGTGTTGATGTCTGGCAAGATCTGACAAGGTCTTGGCACACTTGGCTCTCTGCTATCAGCAGACTGTAAAATCATGGTGAAGGATGGGACAAAGTAATGAAAAAACCCACGTTGTTTGGTTACACATAATATTTGATGGACTATTTTCCTGCACTTGGCTAAGACATAACAGAAACACAGTGACAGTTCTGTTCATTTGAAGTTCAGAATCTCAGTTTTACACGTATATCCTAGAAATAAAGTAATTGGAAACAATTGGCCTCAGACCTGAGAACAGTGTATCCTTTTGGACTTGCTAAACAGGAATTTTAGGGGGTTTTGGTGGTTTGTCTTTGCAGGCAGACTAGCTTGACTTGTTCCTGAAAGCATTTTTGGCCTCTGATCATAAACTGAATTGATATAATTTCTTGCATTAATAGCAAACAAAACAAAGTATCCTGTTAGAAAGCCAGTGCAATTCAGGGCAGACCAAAACATCAGAAAAAAATAATACAAAAAACCAAAACTAATACACCTTTAAGTCACAAACCCTTGCTTTTAGCATGCTGTGGTCTTTCCAAAGTTTGCAAATGGCTGCATGTAAAGAAAGGTTTGAGATATTTATGCTTCCTTTCCTCACCTGAACTGCTAACTTTGTCCTTTCTTTTACAGTAACTGCTTTTATTACTTAAAACACAGAAACTTGTCTATTTGTTTTTCATGTTTAGTTTAGCTAATTCTGTATGCTTTGTATTGTTTTACATTGTAGGGTCTACCTACTAGGCAAAAATCACAAGAGTAGTAAAAATCCCATTTTTGTTTCACGTTATTTCCTTCATGGAAATATTCTTTGGGATGCTCTTTGCTTTTTTATTATTATTTTTTACTAAAAGCTGGTTGTTTGATGACTAGAACTGGTGCCCTTACGTGAAACTAGGCTGTATAAATGATGATGCTTTGAGAATGCATGTGCTGTGATATCTTGAGAACCTTGCATGCTGCAAGAGTTGTGGTGTTCAGTATGACAGTGCACACATGTGGCCAGAAAAACAGGTCAGTTCTTGTCTCCCTGACACCTTTATATGACTGCAGTTGTCTGGAGGAATTGATAATTAAAAACATCCAATGTTCATTGAGCTGAATGAAGTATTAAACACCATTTGAAGAGCTTTCCTCTCAAAATACATATTTTTCTCACTTTCTCCCAAATCAGAGAGAATTAATTTAACTTAAATGAATTTACTTATCAGTTATTTACAGATTGAATATATGATAATTTAAACATTATTAATGTATTTTATATAACCATAGGACTTATTTGTGTACTCAGTTTCATTGGCTGGTAACTGATTAACTGAGGAAAAAAGACTGCATGTTTCTGTTGGCTTATATAATAATGGTACAACAGTTCTACAGTGAATTTTTTTGCTTGGAGTGATGGTCTTTATTTCCAATCTTTAGCTGTATCAGATATATTAGCTGAAAAGTTACTTTACATTTTCTGTCCAGGCCCCTTCAGTTGCTGGTTTCTGCTGAGTCTGCTGTGTCAGACTTGTAGTTACCAACACAGAAAAAGGACTTTTTTTTCCTGGTTCTGAGTCCTGATGGGTTTCCCCCCCCCACCCCCCAAATATGTAGATGGCTGGATAAATGGTCCTAACATGATTGAGGGAGGTGGTGGGTTCCTAGAGCCTTTGAGGCATAGGAGCCAGCCCTGCCTGTAACCTCTATGACAATGACACTTTGCCAGGACTGTAAACTTAATGCAAGTAAAATTAATGATAACTTCATTTTTTAAATGCCTGCAGTTTTAGCAAGTAATAAATACATCCCATCTCCCACCCTTTCACAGTAGTCCCCTCTTGATGAACCATTTTATGCCATGGGATGTCAGTGCTATGGGCCTGAATTCCTGACTTCTCTCTGGGTGAAATTACTGGCTAGGAGAGGTTAGTGCCTGAGGTAGTGTGATAGAAAATATGAGCCCATTGGACTTGGACCATTTCTTTAGGCAAAGGTGTTCTGAAGACAGGCAGGGGAGGGTTAGAAATCTAAAAAGCCTCCATTTAAATGGCAGTATATGAGGTGTTTGAGCTGCAGAGGTGAGGCAGGGATGCCACTGTCAGCTATCTCTGTGATTTTCCAAGGATCCTCAACCAACAACCTTCTGAGGTGTTGTAAGCACACAATATTGTCCAGCAATTGAACCTGTAGGTTTAGGCCAACAACAGTAACAGCAAGGAAAATTCATTTCTAGCTGTCAAAAAATTATTTTTTCTAGTCTGACCTATTTTCTTCATTCATCTAGTGACAATCTGCATAAGGAAAATTGTTACCTCCTCCTTCTGGTGGTGTGGCTATAGAGATTTAGCCTTCAAAAATGTCAGTATTTAGTTTAATTTGGAGTGCTTTGAAATGTGGCTTATTTATTAACCTGGAGATTGGTGACTCTTCACTGTTCTAGATAGTGGAAAAAAGATTGGTTGAAACATCAGACCCAGCCAGCTCAACATCTTCAAAGGTTACACTAGTGAAATCCCCAAACTAGAGAGTTGCTGTGTACCAGAAATTTCTGGCACTATTGAACATCAATAGCTCCATACTCTCAATTCCAGATTATATTCACCCATTAACTATAGATAAGGGTTTATAGTGAATCGTAACCCCCCAAACTTCCTTAGTTTGGCGAAAAAGTAATTCATCAACAATGATTCTAATTATTGACAAGTATTGGAACAGTGTTCCTCCAATCCAAGGAACATCTCTCTGCTGAAAAGACAAAGGGACCTTTTCAGTGAGTAAATCTGCAGATTGGGAATATAAAAGACACACAAATGCTGAAGTTAAAGTCTTCTTCTTGAGGTTCTGTAACATTTCTATTGTCAATATTCTGATCAGCCAGAGTCATCCTCAGTAACACAAAGTGCTGCGAGTGAGCACGCAGATTTGGACAATAAATATTAAAAATGGGTATCATGTACCAGTAGATGCCAGTATACACCAGTTGAAATCCATCAATAGGTCTGGTAGATCAGGGACTAGAAGGGAGGGAAAGCAGACTGACCCTTCTGGTGTGTTCTAGACTCACAAAGCAGCAGCTGTCCTGCCTTCAAGCAGAACCTCTCACGTGTTGTCAGGCCTTATGTCAGCAGCTGAAAGAAGTTTTGGTGTAAGCATATGCAGAGGGAAAAAAAGAACCCAGACCAAATTTGGGAGGAAAAAACCTGGGGAGAGGGTGACTGTTTGAATTAATGTAATTTATTTTGTGTGTGTGGATAAGTGTAGCCTCAGGTCTTTGGAGAGTCAAGCTGGAAGGCAGAGTAGCAGTGCCAGCTCTGGAGAATCAAGGCAACAAGAAAAAGAGAAAGAAAAGGAGCAGCAGCAGCACAGGAAGCAACACACTGGAAATGGAAGAGAACTGGAAAAGAGCCATAACCACAAACATGGGGAAAAAACAAAAGAAGAGCAAAGAGAAAGATGATCAACAGGTGAAATCTTGTCACTTTACAGAATGACAGAGGATAAAAAATTTACTTAATTTCTTATTCATACGTGCTTCCATCCCTGGAGATGTGTGCTAATTTTGGACATGCAGATCCATAGGATATACAAACCCATCAAGAACACACCCATGGGTGTGTTCTGACTGGACTTGACACCAAGGGACACATAACCAGTGCATGGGGACACCCAGGGAACACACAACCCTCTGGCATCAGTCCAGCATCTACTGATTAAGGCAGGGACACGCTGGAACAGTGCTGGTTGAGTGGGGGGTCTCAGGAATGCTGGCTCAGCAGGCACAGGGTGCTGGGATGAGCTTGCCAGGGTATGGTCCCCAAAAGGGTGTGTACATGGGGGGATGGCAGTAGGTTGGAATGTAGCATGGGATTCCAGGTATGGGCTATTGGTGTCCCTGGGATTGAGGTCACCCTGATGCTGGGGCCCCTGGGTTGGAATCAATATCCTTAGAGAAGCTTTTTGTCACCTTGTGTTTCCATGGTTGCCTTCAGTCCCTCCCAGTCACTCCAGGACTATTCCATAGTGACTTTTTAATGCCATGCACTGTCTCTTCTTGTGGACAGGGAGGACAGGAATTGTCCCTCTCCAGGGACAGCTGGGGCTGGAGCACCTTGATCTAATTCCCAGCTCCTAGTGCTGGTTTCAGTCTTTGCTGTGTCCTCTCATGTGCTGCCTGAACATGACAGGATGGGACTGGGGCCACAAGGAGGCTGCAGGGACACCCCTGGCTCAGACCACCCTTGTTACTCCAGGTTTGTCCCCTGGAGCAGATGCTGAGTCCCAGGAGACACAGAGTGCTGGTGTGGGAAATCTGGGTTGAGTGCAGATCTTTATGGAACATACTGTGGGAATGAGAAATCCAGAAGTTGAATAAAATTTGCAGGCGAGCTCCTGGGAGACACAAAGATGGGGCTTGGCAGGAAGTCCTGTGTGGCACCACTGCAGGAATGGGGTGTACAGCAAGAGGCACTGAGGAGTGTGGGACAATTTAATTGCTTCTGATTTCTGCAGAGTTTGAGCATGCAAGAAATAATGGACCCAAAACCAAGGCATTGCAACCACTGCAATGGTGGTGCTCCTCCATGGGTGTCATTTAAATGTGGGAATGTTTGGTTTTTGCGTTTTTTTCTTCCTTGAAAGTTTTTGTTAACCATGTATTTCACCAAGACAGTTATTTATAGCACAGCCAGCTATTCAAGAAAGTTGTCCAATGGCTTCAGGGTCCAGCCTCATGTGTGACTTGTGAAAATCCCTTTTTTTTGCCTGAAAACGAAATGGTTGCACTTAAGTTTGCCCTAAGTTTTATCTTAAAAAACCACAATTGCCTCCTGCGAAGGCCCTCACCCCAACACAATTACTTTCCTTATCTCCTATACTTTTAAGCCTTTTAAAGGTCTGTTATTAATACACTCTGAATCTTCAAATAGGAAAGTTAATAATTCTCAACTTGTTGAATTAAACACTTGCTACGAGTTGCAGTGAAATAAAAGGCATGTACACCTTCCATGAAAAGTGAGTTTTCTTAAGTGTGAGATCTCATCAGATCTCATGAGGAAAAATTTGTAAAAACCTTATCTAAAAACTTAGATTTTTCATCAAATTCTCTGCAATTTAGCAAAATTTCATGGTGACAGTCTCAGTTCCATAAATTTGCTTTTCTGCCAGTTCTAGCTGGAAAACAGTCCTAGCACTCCATTTCAAATTGCTACAGTTACTACCAAGAAGAGTATGTATAACTCAAATTACTGTCACTCATTCAGAAAATGTCAAATGTCACTCATCTCTGATCTTTGCAAGACTTTCTTTGAAGTATTTCCTGATTAATTATGACAGATTTTTAGAATTCTTCCACAGTAGGGAATCATGTATTAGATCTGTTTCATGGCACCTCATCTTCTGTTCCTGGAAGCAAATAAAAACTGGGGACAAATGCTTGTGTTAAATGTGTTGTTTAGTGCATTTTTACTAGCCTTCAATCTAAGAAGCCTTTTATATATATATATTTTGTTTTTTTCAAAAAGTGCTAAAAAGTATCAGTGATAGCCAGAGAAAAAACACAAAACCAGGGTTCCAATTTTGCACACTGTCCCCCACACACCATCTCCATGCCAAAACTTTTTGCTTGCTACATACCCATTTTTTGCTTAGCAAAACAATGTGCTAGAATGTTCCCAAGCCTTGCACCTGTGAATGTGCTTTATATCTTAGTCCAAGTCTCTGTTAATAAGTACAAGTAAGAATATTAGATCCCAAGACACTTAATTTGCTCCAGCACCAGCCTTGATCAAACCTTTTGTTACCAAAACAGAAATTCTTGTGTGCACACCGTTTCTTTTTGCCTTCAAGATGCTATACCCATACTTTATGATTAATTCAGGAACTCATTCTTTTTTAAACATTCTGGTGTCTGGTAGCATCCCATTTCCATCACTGGTCAGAGTGAAACCAAAAATGATCAGAGAATTAACTGGCTGTTGAGATCATCTTCAGACATATCCAGTAGCAGGCCTGGTCTCCACAGTAAATGCAGTCTCCAGACAGCTCTCTGGGTCCAAGCTGGACATTGCTGATGGAGACTTGCACTGCTCTGCAATGCTGCCTTATTACAGGGGCTTGTTATACAGGTGGACTTTGCCTCATAAGCACTAAGGCTGAGTTGAAGTTCTGACCTCTTTGTTTGGCAAGCTGAAGTGGAATTCTTGCACAAAATGTCCAGGTCTTTGTAAATCAGGATCCACAGGTTCCAGTCTGCTGATGGCACTGATTACCACAACCTTTCTGCCAGTGAAGCCATCCATTAGTGCCAGAAGTGTTCCTACAACAGAGCTAACAGAAAAATACAATTTTCATTCACTGGTTTAGTAAATTTTCTTCAGTTCCACATTACTGTCTCCACTGATCCCTCAAAAAGGACAAGCTTTTAATGAGAGATGAGATGCTGATTTGCAGAAGACTCCTTTTAAGACATTAGATGTAGATAACACAGACCTTGGGCTGATTTCAAGCTTATTGAATTGTTTTCATTTCTCATTTAAAATCATCTGAAATTCACTAGCACTGAATTACTATTTTTCAGGTTAAATGAAGATGTCACATCAAGTTAAATAGGTTGCAGTCTTCACAAATATCAAGCACCTTCTATACAAGAAGCAAGACATGTCCTACCTATTAACCTGGTCTTGTTCACTGGCACATATGGGAGCAAGAGCATCAAACTCATCCAGGAAAATAACTGAAGGTTGCATCTGCCTACAAAGAAAACACAGGAACACTGGCATCAAGAAAACAGCACTATTTGAAAGAGAAAATACATGAAAAACATGGTTACAAGAGTGCTGGAACTGGCTAGTTTGGGAGGTTTTTTTGAGGGGGATGGTGGTGCTTTAAAATTTTTTCTTGTTAGCATTATTAATATTTCCCAATACATCCCAAGATTTCCAGCCCCCCAAAACCCCACTGGAAAAGGAAACACTGACAGTGCCATTTCAGTGGAAGGATCTGACAAAACATACAAAATAATTTCTTCTCAACCGCAGAAAATTAGTTACAACTCAGATAGAACATGTGGCACATTTCAATCTTACCTGCTCAAATATTAAACAAGACTGTCATTCATATTCTCCTACCCATTCACTCAGGCATTTGTCACCATTTCTCATAAAAAATATTACTCCCCCATCACCCTGGCTGCATTCATTAGCAAGTGCACAAGCTACCAGTGTCTTTCCAGTCCCTGGGGTGCCATAGAATAGAAAACCTCTGCAATTAAAAAAAAAACCACATAAGAAAAAAACCATAATGGAAAAGTGTCTGTTACGACCCCCATGTGTAAAACACACAGCTCTACTCTGCTCAGCAAAACACTTCATGGATAAGACAACAGTAAAAGCTAAAGTGTGAGAAAAGTCAAAAGGGTTCCTACACAATTCAACAAGGCAGAAAATTAAATGAGTAAAGAGGATAATGTATATGTACAAAACATTGAGAAAAGATAGTAACATCCCAGAAGAACACATCCAAAACTCTGACAAACCAGTAGGGGTGGTTACAACACAGTGGAGCCAAATAAGCTTCCAGTGCAGAAGCTGAGATCAGGATAGCTTAGAAATCACCAGTTATGCATATTCACTCTCATTTTCACAAAAGGTAAGATTTGAGAGTAAAGCATTTAATTGCCCCTTAAATAGCTTTAAGTTTCTGGGTCTCCCTTTGTAGGTGATGCAGAAGAAGTTATCTAAAGCTGGGAAGGTATTCTGCATTTCTGCATTTCCATCAGCTAGAAAAGCCAAGATGCTGCTACTTCAAAATGTATTTCATTTAATAAAGAAGCAAAAGACAAAGATTTTATTTTCAAACAATTTTCATAATTTGTAATACTTTTTAAAGTTACTGAAAGCAAAGTCCCATTTCCATATACGATGATTGAATTTTGGTGACCAAGAATATATGTTAATAATTAAATCTCTAATAATTTCATTTTGTAACACAGAAGTCAGCTGTGCAAGTGGACAGATTCCTATTTTAGTCCAAGCATAACAAAACATTGCAGGATTCTGGTTGCAGGTTCTGACAATTGTAAAACTGATGCTTGAGCATTTGAAAAAAAAAACAGAGTTTCTGGGAGAGACAAGTGGACTTCCATGAAGCAAACTACAGTTGACTACCAACAGGTAATTCATTGTATGTGGAACTCTAAAGGAAAAAATCTCCCACTCCAGCTTTTAAAGGCAAAACATCTTTAAAGGATAATCTCTCCTAGAGATTAATTCAATATCTGAACCTACATACATGCTGTTTTTTATAAAACTAGTTTTTACTACTGCTACTTCCTTCCCACCCCCCATTAAACAGTGCTGAAAATTTTGGAGAACTTTTATATGTAAAAGAAAGCCACAGCCTCAATAAAGTTCCATTAGAAATTTGATGTTAACACAAAGGAAAGGTTTACAGCAATTTTCAAATTGCTTGAGAGAAACCTGCAAGCCAAGGGAGTTGTGGAGAGCCCATTACTGGAAGCTTTCATAAATAGTGCAAATGTCTCAGTGACATGATGAAGTAAAAATCCTTACTGAAACAACTATTTGCATTGGCTCGACACCAGACAGATTTGCTTCAATTTTCATGTGATCCCTGTGAAGACCTGAAGTGAAAATGCAAGCCCTGAAACAGCTGTGTGTAAAAAATCATAAGGCAATTCAGGAAGCACAGTATAAGATACAATACAGATATTGTGTTGCAGCATATCACTGTTACTTCATATTTTCTGAAGAAGATATTTCCTCCACTCTTAAAGCACAGGTCTTGCATAACTGACAGTAAGATTATAATTAGAAAGCAAAAATAAATATTACTTTAGACTACACTATGCTTTGGAGGAAGAAGTTTTTTTAAACTAAATTAAAAATAAATAATCACTCTATGTGAAATAGTAAAATAAATTAGTGTCTACTTTTTCCAGTAGAACACCCCATGATCTCCATTCCTTTGCCTTCTATCATCTCTGTACAGCCAGTTTTTTGCAAGATTGCTTCTGCTAAGATACAAAGCTGACATGTAAGAGAAAAGAGAGAAAAATACAAAAAACCCATTGAAACTGGCACACATGATCAGTATGACATTTTGATATAGTGAACACAAAGTAAGAATCTCTGGCATTTAGTCAAGTTGTTCAACAGTACTTGAAAATTAGGTCAAATGTTTACTTTTTTAATAGACTTAGGAACAAGTGTTTGAGGATTTGCAAACAGACCATTTTCAGGTTAATTTCTCCTCTTGCTGAACAGAGTAAAAAAATCCCATTCAGTAGAAAAAAAATAATTCTGAAGATATAGAAAAATAACAGAAAAAATTATGGCAGGCTTTCATAGCACTAAAGTTCCTTTGCATGATAACATTAAGTCATTTTTAGTTCCCAGCCTTCCTCAGACAACAATTACTTATTCTTCTCTTAACCAGAATTAAGGTCTCGTGCTGATTTTTCATTACTACATATGGTAGAAAAAGGATTTTTGCCTGTGTCCAACTTTCTACTGCATCTTAACTCAGCTGGGTGTTATAAAATTATTAGTAAGCATGAAAGAAAATTTGGTTAACCATGAAGCTGCTTCTGATGCCAAGAAAAAATATTTAGAGGACAAGTTAAATCTACAGAAGGGCTCTTTTTGGTTTATAAGAACCAGCCCAGCCCATACATAAAAGATGCTCTGATGTGAAGATCTCTCTGCAACTGGCACTCACAGAATGAAGACACCTGTGGCCAATTTAAATATTGGCTGTGCCTGAATTCTTTACACACGAAGCACCTGCCAAATACACCCTGCTGCACACGCTCTCAGATTTGTGGCTTAAACAGCCCAAACCACCTGTTTCCAAAAAACTCATGTTAAACAGCTTGTCCCACACCTTATATAAATCAGTGCTTTAAGGATAATTACATGGTGGCTCAGGCTGACACACTGGATGGATTTTAGGGAGAAGTGGAAGACCAGGTTGTCATGCTCAGACCTCCATGTCCTGCTGCCTTTCCTGTGTCTCTCTTCCACAGCAGGAGAAACCCAGCTCAGTGATTTGGTTCTTGCCTATCTGTGTCTGAGCTGGGATAAAAAACTGTTGAAAGTCAGAAAGCTCAGCAGGTTCATGATTACTACTGGAAAGCCCCTATTTTTAAACCCCAGAATAGCAAACCACATTATTGCTCAATAATGTGAAATTTGAAAAATGAAACTGCTATATTACATACAAGCGAAATTTTCTTGGGGTACAAAAAGGGGAAAAAAAAAAAAAAAAATAAAAAGAAAGAAAAAAAAAAGTCGCCCATTAAGCCATTTTCCAGCGCAGACTTTGGCATCAGAGCAACACCACAGAAGTTAATGGTGCCGTACCCTCTTACCCCCCTTGCTCCACAGCTCTTCAAAACCTTCCCAGCCACCCTTCCCCTCTGACTGCATCCACCTACGGCTGGAAACCCTAGAGGATCAGATTTGGAAAATACTGGATCGAGTTCTGGGTGGTTCGATATGTACATAAAAAAATTCTGACGCAGAAGGTGGAAGGGGCTCCTTGTGTTGAGAGTGGTTCTGGTTGGAGCCCTTCTAGCAGACCTGACATAGTTTCTCCAGGCTGACCAGCAACTCTCCAGACTGAAATATGTTACCTATTCCTTTCCATGTGCTGCGTAGAGAGGTGGTTAAAAACGTGCCCATCCTGAATTACGTCAGGGCGAGCATACTCGTAAGAGCTACAGGCGCGAGCACAAACTCGCGATCGTCCATAAAGAATGGAACACTCAGTCTCTTTAAACACCCCACGAGGCAGGTCCCGTGCCCGGAGCATCCCTCTTCCACGAGGTGCCACTCATGGGCCGGGATCGCCCTCGGCCCGTCCCCGCTGAGGGCGGCTGAGGCGCCGCTCCTTCCCGCCCAAGATGGCGGCGGCCCCGCCCCGCCGGGCGGTGTCCCGGAGCCCGTCCCCCGGCGCGGGGTGTATGACCGCGGCCGTGCGGCGAGCGAGGCAGGCGGCGGCCGGAGCGGGGCGTATCGGGTGAGCAGCGCTGTTCGGCCGCGTTCCGGGCGGCCGGGGATCCGCTCGGTTCGGGTCAGGGCCGGCCGGAGAGCGAGAGGGAAACTTTCTTCGCGGAGCCCTTCTCCGCCGGGACTCCGGCCGCTCTCCCGCGGCCATGTTGGGAGCCGGGGGCTGCCTGCGGGGGAAGGAGCTCCCCGGCGGGAGGCGGCGCTGGGCTCCGCTGTCCCGCCGCGGGGCTGGGGCAGCGCCGCGTCCCGCCGGCAGGGAGGGAGGCGGCGGGGCGGACAGGAGCTGGGAAGGAAGCGGCGGCGGCGGCCGCTGGCTTGTCCCACGGCGCTGAGGGAATTGGGGGGTCTCGGAAACGAGTTCTTCGGGAAAGGGGAGAGACAACAACAACAGCGGCGGCCCCGCGGCGTTACGTAAGTGCCGAAACTCCTGGACTCGTGACTCCGCGGGACGGGACGGGCGGGCGGGCGGAGGGCGCTTCCTGCCCGGCGGGCGGCGGGGCCGCGCTCCCCCGACCCTTCTGTGAAACTCCGTGTCGTTCTCGGAGCGAGTCGCCTGAAAAGTGTTGACCCTGTGGTGAAAGCCAGCGGAACCGCGAGTCGTGTGGCTGCGAGCATAAGGTGTCTTTATATATATATATATATATTTTTTTTTTTTAATGAAATTCGCCTAGTTTGAGGGGAATGTAACTGATGTGCCAGAGATACGTATGGCTCATAAGCTGTTTTCCGAAAGTAGCTCGAGAAAAGACAGCCGCGTGTTTTTCCTCTCGCCTCATTCGAAATACTTCTGTTCATCGGCACCGATGTTTATAAATGGCAAAACTGCTCATCGTGGCAAGAAAGCGGTGGGTGAGTCTGCTGAGCAGCACGTCCTGGCATCGGCTTTGTCCCTACTAAGGGAAAGAGCTTTAACTCGGGTTTTGACGTGAAGCATCAGTACAATGCTTGTTGATAACCGAAAGGACCTTTTATATCCTTAACCAGACATCACGGATTGTCTTTTGGCTGAATGGATGTGAATGGTTTCAGAAGCATCATTAAGTTCTAATTCAGGCTGTGCTAAGTGTTGCTGAAAGGGTTGATGCTGTATCTGAAGCTTCGATGTGCCTAACAGCATAAGGTCAGATGAGGTTAATACAGTTGGCAGAGTGACTCTAAAACCAGACCCACAGCACAGGAATACGTTTCAGAACCGAGACTGCAAATTCCTCTTTCTCTCCTGAAATAAGGAGAACTTAAATATTCAGATCTTAAGTTCTGATACTTGTATATTGAATTATTTTAGGGATGCCTGTCTGAAAGAAGGGAAGTATTTAAAGACAGCAGTGTAATCGGTGCTGAGATCGTGCAGATTAATTGCTTTGTGTGCAGTCATCAGCATGCAGAATGGAATCGGTTCTTTAGCTCAGAAGGCAGTGCTCTTGCTTTCAGCCTCTAATCTAAATACTGTTGACTAATTCCAATGGGTAATAGGAATCCCAGTGTTGCTAAATGTCTTTTGTATCAGCTCAGTTTCTAAATAATACTTTGCCAAGAATTTTAGTGCCACCGATTTTGGTGAAAACAACAGTGAAAGTGAAGTTTTGTGTGCCTGAGTCCCAAATTCTTGCTTCTGAATGCAGATAGGCTATGTGCTGTTTGTTGTGCCTGAGTTTTGCTCTGCATAGAAGCTCACACAGAGGAAGTCTCTCAAATGCTAAATGAAAACTGGTGTGTAGTAATTTTTAGCTGGAGAAGCTGGTTCGGTTTCCTCTGTTGTATTCTGTAGAAAGAGAGTAGCATCTTCTCACCTAAAAGCAAATTTTCATGAGACGCAGGGGTGAAATAACTTTTCAGCTAGACCTTTGCTCTGTTTCCCTTAAATCTAGGGCTGAGCTTTAACTGTAGTAATTAGACATGTGCCCAGAGTGACAGAAGGATCTATCCTTAGTATCCTAAAGCCCTTTAGTTTGCAAAAATGATCATTGGCAAAATGTTTGCTGTATTCAAAAGATGTATTGGCTTTTAAGTTTCACTGTTGTGGTTAATGGATGCAGGACAGTTTCAGAGCAGTAAAGATATGGAACTGCAGTTTCAGGTGAGGCATGATATGACAGAGCCAAAAGCCCCATGAGAGCAATTATGGCAGAGTACAAACACTGGTTTCATACACTTACAGCATTTATAGTGGCTTGTCTTCACCAAAGAGGGACAGAGGTGTTTAAGTGAAACCTTAAGGTCAAGGCATGCCACATAGATAAGGCAAAGTTGAATTTTTTAGTACTTGCAGATCTGATTTTCTGCAAGTGTAGTTAGATAAAATGTGGAAGTGGTGTCCTAGCAAACAAATAGCATGCCTGTTTTTGTTCTTAAAGTGCACTTATTAATGGATGATGTCAAAAAAGGAAATCCCAGTGTTAACAACTGATATAATTGTTAGATGATGATAGGTAAGGAATTTATAATCTTGATTTTGTATTAGGAAATGAAACCTTATTCTTTACAGCTTCAAATTGTAAAGGTATGGTTGTGACTTCTTTCAAGGTCTGTTAATATTCAAGCTTACTTTTCCATTTAATTTTTGTTTTGTTTTTTTTTTTAGGTTATACATCATGCTTATATATATATATATATAATTTTCCTGCTTTCATTAATTCACTCAGTATTTGAATGAAAATGTCATCATCTGGAGATTGTTCCAAAAGAGAATACATGCAGTGTATTTAAAACTTCCTCCCTAATGCAGCAAGTGCCAAGTTTGCTGTTGTAGGATAACTTTTTGTCTCCATGATTCATTGGAGGACTGGTTTTTATAGTTGAGGGAGGTGAAAAACTACTCTATAGATAGGCATGGTACAATTTGTTTACTAAAGATAATTTTATTGTTGTCATGAACAGTAAAATATGATGACGTTAGCAAGTCCTGCAAATTCAAGGCTGCAAGAGTAGTCTGGTTGAAATAAATGCTGTACATATGAGAAGTGGCTTGATTGAGAGTGATTCTCCTTTTATTAAGATATTAGTTATTGAACAGAAGAGTACTATGTGTTTTTCATCCTGCCACTTTAATGCTACACAGTCAAAAGTGCACACCTGTTAACTTTAGTTACATAAATAGGTAAGAGTACTGCTTCTTTGGACATAATCATGTTTCGATTTTTTTTGTTGGTTGGTTTTGTTGTGGTTTTTTAGCTTATTAGTGATTCTAAAGAATTTAAGGATTTTAAAAATGAAGTGGGAGTGACTTTCTATTTTTTCTCTTTGCATTATTTTATGGTAAAACAGTGTTGAACATACTGTATGTGTAATGTAGCAGGATTTTGGTATTTATCAGACTGTAAAAGAAGAAAAAAAAACAGTTGAAAGTTAAGGTTTTAAATTAAGGAATGTTCTTGCTGCATCATCCTGCCCTCTGACTCCAATGTAATGGGGGTTGTAAGAATGTGGGTGAATATAATAAGAGGACATGCAAGCAGTTAGTTGCTGTGTTGAGAGGCAATCTCTTCAGAAATTTTACTGATTCAAACAGGCACAGGGAGCTGCTAAATAGTGATAAATATGATCTTTGTATCAACACTTTAGCTTTCTTAAAATGCTTCTTGTGCCTCCAGCATATCATCTAGAGGTAACTGTTTTGCTTTTAAGTACTTAGTATGCCTTCTGAAATAGTAAAAGTTACAGCATGTTCTTTAACATCTGCATTTCTAAAGTGTACCCATAATTTGCTAACCAAATTAGCAGTCTGTCGTACATGCAGCCGTGCAGGTTGTCACCATCTTCCTTGTGCAGAGTAACTTCAGTGCAAGCCTTTGTGCTGTTTTCCAATTGTCCTCTCGCTACTCTGTACTCCAGTTGCTTTCCCTGTAACTAAAATAAATCAAGCACATCTGACAAGCAGTGAAAGGGAAAAGGGCCAGTGAATGCATTTCCTACAAAGGCAATCACCTACAGTAAACTGCTGTGATTAAGGGTTTTTTTTCAGGAAATAACTCCTTGTTTTTACACTTCTCCTTCTGCTTTAAATTTCTCCTGCCTTAGCTGTCAATACTTGGCAATGTGAAACTTCTGAGAGTGATATTCAGTGTTCTATAAACTGTGTGTGACAGTGATTAGTTCCCCCTCCACCCCTCTCTCTGATCTGGGTTAACACCATCGAGGTAAGTGAACTGCCCTTTTAACACACAGGTTAAGTTTGAAAGGCTGGTTACATTGATAAGTTTTATTTGTGGTATCATTGTTATAGCTTTTCTTCTGGCTTTTATTAATAGCTGTCAGATGCCACTTTTCACCATTCATCCATGTGTAACCAGGTAGCATTTGATGTAGAAAAGATCTTATGTCCCTTGTTCAGAAAGAGAATTCAACCTTTGGCATGTTGGCTTGTGTGCTTTTAAATAGTGCTGGATAAATATATTTTAAATATTACTGGGGATCAGCAGTGACAGGTCCATGATTGCAGCACTTCAGTATTGTCAAGCTTCCTGAAAATCACCTGTACTTTGATTCTAAGCCCTAAGCTGTGTTTTGGCTTCCTGTGCCTCTGGGATCTCCCAGTGCCAGCCCTTCACATGGTTATTGGGGCGTGAGCCATTTTTGGTACCAATTTGGGCAACTTCTTTAAGTGGTTTTAAATAGTAGAAGGAGGATTCCCTGCAACCAGTCGTACTTGTCCTTAGTCCATTCTTGCTGGTGAACTAGTGGCAGAAGTTACTTGGAGGTTTTTTTTTTTTTTTTTTAATGAAGGGGTAAAGGATTTGAAAGAATTCTGCTTTTCCTCCTATAATACTGAAAATGTGCTCCATTTTGTCTGATCCTGTTAGGTAGTGATGATCACTGCCTGGCCACCTGAAAGTATTTGTACAGGATAATATATTATGAGGGTTACCTCTTGAAGTAGAAATTTCTTAGCTTAGGTGGGTCAGGAGTAGGAGAAAGTTGAGGTTATTGCAGCTGCTCAGAGAAGAAGGTTGAGTGTTATTTGGTTTGTGTCTTGTTTAGTTTTGTGGGGATGCTTAAAATTACTGAGCTGGTAAAAGAAACCTCTTTGGTATACAGCTTCTTTTCCAGGATTCAAAGACCACAGCAGGTGAAAAGAACTGATAAAATAAAAATGAAATAGTAATGATATTATGTTGCTGTGCTTGTAAATTGTGAGACTCCATGGGAACACTTTGCTTTCTTTTTGAACACGGTTTGCTAAAAGTGAAAGTCCTTTTGTGTTGTAGTACTTTGTAGAAAATTAATGACTCTCATCAGGCTCTGAATGCTTGGTAACTCTCACTAGTTTGTTTATGCTGTGAATTATTACCTGTCCTGTAGTCCTTGTTAGACTGTAAGTGAAGTCAGTAACTTCTCTCATAATGGTAATAGAAGTGAACTGAAGAAAACTTAGAAGGCTTATTTATTTATGTATTTATTTTAAAAAACACTGTCTTGTTTAAGTAACTGTGTATAATAAAAGTTCACAAACCAGTGAACAGGCTGGTATGTCACAGGTTTGCATTTGTGGAAAGAAAAAAAGAAAAATAAATTCCATGAACTTGATGAAGCTCTTTGGAGCATGTAGCCGTTCTGGTTGCTCTCAAGTGCTAAAATGAGCAGGTGCCATGAGATCCAGGAGGTGCTGTTTTTAATGTATACTTGTGTCTTAGAGATGCATAGAGATCTTTCTGTAAATGTTCTGTACTTGTCAGTTAAAGTTGCTGCAAGAAGCATGCTGAAAAATAGAATTTATTTCAGTCACTGGAAACCAAATCCTCTTTTTCTCATTGACTGAGAGATGGTCTGGGTAGCCATTTACAAGTTGCCTCCATGTGTGCTGTAATAATCCATAATAACAACAAACCACACAGCCAATCTGGTTTTGGAAAATTGCATGCAAGATGGATTTGGCAATAGCTCTTGTAGAACAGCTGCATCTGGATCTGTGTTTTTCTATATTAATGATGCTGTGTCCCCTCCTCAAAAGAATTTAAATAGGTCTTTTCTAAATTTAAAATGTTGATGCAGTGGGTTCTCTTTGTCATGCTGGGTTGACAAAGCTGAAGCAGGATCTAGCTTGCTCAGAAATTGGTCGTGTCCTTTTGACTGATTTTGTTTTGTTGTTCTATTTTTCCTGTCTCACATGCAATATCCATTTAGTGTTAAGTATGTGTATCTGTCAAGTAATTTGCTATCCCAGCTGTCCCGATGAGTGGCCCGGTGCAGGGCTGTCACCAGTCCTGGAAAAGCAGTGTATGGGATGGGAGGGGAGCAGCAGGCGCCTGGCCAGGCCTGGGAGGGAGGGGTGAGTCCCTGCTGCCAAACTGGAGAGAAGGCTTTGCTGGGAGAGACTCTCCCAACAGCTAAACAGTTGAAGTAGGGAAACATTAAATTGTAAACAGAAAAATGCATCCCAGTGTTTGATATTGCTGCCTGGTCAAGTGATCTTTTAGGCAGTGACCGAGCAGATAGGGTTTGAGTCTCCTGGAGCTGCTTCAGGCACATTTTGAAGGTGTTGGTCTGTTGTCTGTGTTTCTTCTGATGTCTTTTATCTACTCAGAATTGTGGAAAGCTTCAGAAGGAACTTGAGCTTTTTTGTACTTAAAATCTGTGGAAATTGATTTTGAAACTATGCTCTGGTGTATGTCCCAGTGCTTTAGTTAAGATGCAGTTTGCTAGCACCAGAAGTTAAGCTAAACCACTGATATTGTTCATAAATACATGCAAATGGCAAGTCAAAATACTAAGGTGATTTCCCATGACAACAAAAATTTGATTTGAATAAAGGGCTTTTTTTTTTTTTTTTTGTCAGTTGTTTGTTAATTAATTTTAAGGGGCACACTTGTGTTCTGTAGCTTATGAATACATTATTTTTGGATATATAAAATATCAGCCTTTTTACTTACCCCTGTATAATATGCTGACAGCTGCAAGTATTTGCTGTGCCTTTGCTTTCTGTGCTTTGAGAGATGAGTTTGTCCAAGTTGAGCACTATTCATGGTGGATCAGGCCTGCCTGTTTGTTCATCTCTGCAGAATCCAAGCTTTCAGGGATTTTGGCTGTGTGCTGTGGGTTTTTTTTTTTTTTTTCTATGTTTTTTTTGTTTGGTTGCTTCTTAATAATTCCTTCAATTCTAGCCATTCCACACACTCATGCTGGCAGCCTCCTCTTTCACATCTTGAAAAGTGTTAAGAATTGGCAGATCTAAATGTGGCAGCACCTCAGCTCCTGAAGTGCTGTCCAAAGCCTGTGTAGGTGCTTGGGAAATGCTCAGCTTAATGAGAGATGAATAAGGACACAGAAGACAGTGTAGATAGTTGCTCTTTTTGCTCCAACCCCTGACTGCCAGGTGGGGGATGGAGAATTGTGTTTCTTCCCAGCAGCAGCAGCTCTGTCATGCCAGAAGACAAAAGCAGTACCAGCTACTATGGTTTATTGTAAATAGAATTCTGACAGTGGTAATAAGCAGCTGACTTTGTTAAAAAATTGGACCTCTTACAAGAATGTTCCTCCTGCATTCCTGCAGTGAGGTATCTTCTCCCCTAAGAGGCATTCAGGGGTGATTTCCAGTGCAGCAGGGGGCAGAAGGGAAATGCAACCCCTTCCAATTGGTGTAGGAGTGCATTGAGGCCTCCTGATAATGTATTTCCCTGTGGTACAAACCCTTTAGTACTGCTTGCATTTCCATCTTCCATGTTTTATCCAAGCAGGAGAAGATAGTGGGGGCAGCTTTGAACTGAGCAATTCTGGATTTCTGTCTCTTTGATGGGTGCCACATGTTTCTTGCTTGGAGCAAGGGTGCTACCATTCCTGCACGTGGCCTTATGGCCAAGGTGGTTCCTCTCATCCTTCATGCAGGGCAGGTTTAAAACAGGCCAGACATGTCTGGTGGGACAGCCCTCTTCTGCATGCCTTTATTTTCTTTGTCTCCTCTATCATTACTTAGCATTGTAACTCTTCTGGATGTGGGAGGTGGCCTTTCTGTTTACAAGCAGGTTAAGTTGGTGTTTTATTTCCGGCTGAGGTTTATGGTGTTAAATACCAAACCTTGTGAGCAGCTAATGTGCAGAACTTAGATGGTTTTGCCTCCATACAGCCACTCAGGGAGTGAGGTAATTGTTTAGCAGAGTAGCCTGCATAGCAAAACAGCATTGCTCTGCTCTTGCTGTGCTAATATATATGCTGTTTGGCAAAATAAATAGTCTTTTGTTAGAAATAGGTTTCTGTACTCAAATGAATTTCTGAGTGGGGTAGGGAATATAAGGTCATACAAATTGAAAGATCTACCTAGAAATTATCTCCATCCTGAAGATAGAATTGGCCTTTCTAGGCAATCTTACTCAGGAATTCCTAACTCATATGGATAATGCAAACTTGAAAAGTAATGCACTTGCCATGCAGGTTTGATAATAAAGTGAGGTTTTTTGTTGTTGTTGTGCATTTAGAATTATTTACATTGTATGAGCAATTATTACACAGCTGGTCAACTAAAGTAAAAGAGCAATCCTTGCTTGTAAGATAGAAATTAGGTTATACAAAATTTACTGTAATTTATAGAAAGAATTACTAAGCTATAAGATGTCAGCCAGTTAAAACAATAATTTCTATGCTGTACTTTCAAGAAGAATTTTAGTGGGATTTGACTTCTGACAGTCACTTGCAAGAGTTAAAAACAGAACAGTTCATTATAGTTTGTATGAACTATCATATAGTTCATTATAGTAATTGAAGGTTTATGATGACATCCAACCAGACAAATTTGCTTTCATGACTTTCATGATGTAGTTGGACATGACTATATGCTGGATTCAGAAATAATTTGAGGGTTTCTAAAATTTTGTCAAGGCAGAGTATTCAAAGGCTGCACAGCATGAAGTAATGTGATTGTTGTTAACATATTTCCAGCATGGTTTCTGTGGTTGATGTCACAGCATTGGCCAAAGGTTGAGACAAATGAAGGGTTAAGAGTGCTGGGTCATACTGGATGTACCAGTAAAGGGGTGAATTAGCTAATCTGTTTTTCCCCTCACTGTAGCCATTGCTCCACAGGCTTGCACAATGCAGGAAGATGTGTCTTCATGGGGAGGGGAAAGAAAAAAGAAAAAAATGCACTTAGATGATTCTCATGATTTTTAGGATTTTCTGTAAAATAAGACTTGGGAGAGGTCTACAGCAACACCCTCTTTCCTGCCAGTGTGCTACTGATTGCTGCTTACACTGTTGGTTTATAGTGTTCAGATGAAAATGTTGCAAACATCTTTGCATCTGGAATCTGAAGCAGCCTTGATGTTGCCATCATCTTTTCTATTATTTTATCTTGCAGCTTTTCTGATCTTATTAAATGCTTATTAAGGGTGTAGGAAATGGTTTGAAGTTCAACAGCTTACATTGGCCTAAGGAAAAGTTGTTTGGGCTTTTTTTTTGTCTGTAAATCAAGCCAAAGTTTCTGTGCCACTATCTGTACCTTTCTGAACACTGCAGACATTAACCAGGTTAGTCAGAAGGGATTATCTGGATAAAGACTATGCTGAAGTTCAGAGAGATCTCATTGCCTCATTTCCTGCTATTATCTCTACCTGGATAAAGTCTCTTTAACATCTCAGCTCTTCTTTCTTTTCAGTATTGGGGTAAAGCCTTTTGTTGTACTTTATACATCTGATGTATTATCAGGGTTATCCTCTGTATCCTTACCAGCTGGTTATGATAGTGATAGCAAGACAATTTGTTAAGTTTGGGGAATACTTTTTTGAAGAGAATCATTAAGAGAACTGCTTGTTAGAAGGCTGTATTTCCCTTTAAGTGACAGTTGTTGTCTCATGTTTTAAATAGCATCCAGCTAGCTCCAGCACAGGACAGGCATTTAGTTGTTGCTGTCATGTCAGCTTTTAGCAGTGCTAAAGACCTTTAGAAAACATTTGTCCTACCTGTATCTCCTATCAATGTAATATTATTGTCAGTGAGTTTTTTTTTATTTCACTTAACTTTATGCTCAAATTGGTGTTTTTACTATTTAATAAACAGCAACTGATGAATAATGCAAATATATAATTAACACTAAAAAAGCTATCAGTTAATTATTGCCTATGTTTTTAAGTAACTGCAGACAATTTAACAAAATACTGATAGATTAAAAATAAGTTTGATACTTAACACTTAATTTTCTGCAGTATTTTATTTTATGTGCTGAACTATAAATTTTAATTAAATGCCTCTTTCAGTATTATGTTTAATCCAGCTACTGTTATTGGGACTACCTGTCAAGAACCACCAAGGTGGCTTGTACACAAATGCTTGGATTCTCATTACAGCTGATGAGATCTAAGTCCATAGAAAATGTAATTTTGCCACCCAGGATAAGCTTCAGTATCATCCTTCTCTGGATGTACTGAAGGATGCAGGGTAGGAGGTGTAACTAGAGAGGCTGAAGTAAAGTTTAAAACTTGCTGATTTGTCTTCTCACTTGGATCAGATCTGCAGTGCATGTTTTTAGTTCAGCAATTTTCCACACTAAAGCTATTCTCAGTGCATTAATTCCTTAAACAGGTTGCACTTCAGGAACTTATACCTGTGTTTTACTTGGCAGTAGTGCAAAATGTAAAATGTTGCTCTTAGGAACAATGTATGTAATACTGATAGAGGGTACCATACTGTATTACAGTACTGAGATGCCCTTATAGCTGGAAGTTTGTCCATGAAATGTAGTGATATTGCTGTTTCAGACCGAGCATTAAGTAAGGGATGTATTAGGGTGTTGGGTAACTTTATTGTTGGTGTTTATGCAACTGTAATTCAAATTAAGCTGTCTACTTTGCACAGATAAAGTGCAAGAAGAAAGCTGTATAAATCTGATGTGATAATATAATATATAACAATTATTTTAAACCTGTTACTAAAAAACTCGCACGTAACTAAATTACTGATTCTGCCTGATGAGCTCCTTTTAGTGAGAGTGTGATATTTTCCTCTGTGGATCCAAATAATGAATCATCTTACAAACCACTCATTTAATGCACAATAGATATCTGGTCTGCAGATAATTGTCTGTCTTTGGCTTACAATTTACTTGTTTCCATCTTGCAATTTTTAAAAAAATCTTCTGTACCTTTCATATATGTTTAATTTCTGTAATTTAAGTATAATGGAGCAAAATTAATTTGTTTGAAATTTCTGTTTTATTTAGAACCTTCAAGTTGTGAAGTCAAGCATGATAAAACCTATAACTTTTGCCTGCTATTAAGTGACTCTAACTAGAAACTTTTATCCACTTTTATGTATGATACCTTTAGGTAAGAAGGAAAATTGATTAATTTGAATGCATGGGGTAAAGTGTAGTTGCTGGCATTATATGTGCAGATGTTAGAACAAGGGCTCTCTATGACAACTGGATAATTATTTAGAAGTTTATTTGGGTGGTAAAGTAAAAAGTGCTTTGATTTAGATCTGCTGTTTCTGCCTTTTCTGTCTTTATTCCTTTTTTTTACTCTTCCATTTCTGGCTCTTTTCTATTCCCTCCATTTACTTCAGTGCACCAGTATCTCACTTTGTCCATTCTGGTGGTGTGGTTATCCTGCTGCAGGTTTAGGACTGGATGGGCCTCTTTGTGATTAGTTCTGAGCTCTTGTGCTTTTTGCAGCAGCTTAAATATGCTTTTTTTTCTTTAAAGCTGTCACCTTAACTATGAATATCCATAGGAATGGATAAACTGCTTGTGTCCTGATACATTGGCTCTGAGAAATGCAGACTGCCTAGTTTGTATTAATGCAATGTGTTAAATGCAGTTGTTAACAGCCTAATAGCTAATTGCAAAGATGATGATAGATGAACTGACAATTATAACAAGGTCAGTAATATTTTGTCCCTTGAAGGAGCGTTGAAGATAGATAATATAAAAGTTACATGCTTATTCATTAACATTTGTTAGCAGGGGCTGTACACTGGTCTTGATTTGTCCTTGCCCAAGCCAGAAGTAGTGGACCACTGCCACTTCTGCTATTTTGCTGAAGAAACTTGGGAATTTGTGTTGTCCCCCTCTCCTGCACACCCTTTGTGCCTGTCCTGCAGCCTGAAGGAAGTGCTGCTTGTGATGGTAGTATGCACTGAGCTAGGGTGAGGAAATGTTTTTGTGCTGAGCTGTCTGCATAGTGTGACTGCATAATCTGCATCACTGTGCCATTACAGCTTTTTAAGTCTCATTTCTCCCCTCCAGCACCTTTGTTATTTGAGGTTCTGCTTATGGTGCTAATGCTAACTGCTACAGTGCTAATGTAGTAGTAGAAAAGTTTTCTGTCAGTATTGAATTGGGTGTAACTATGTCAGTCAGGGTTGCATTCTTTTTAGTTGACTCCTCAGCTGCAGCAATTCTGTGCAGTGTAGTCTGGCCATTATCACAAGCAGAGCTAGCATATGAAGTAAACATTCTATTTTAAATAAGACCTGTAGAAGTGTTGAGTCCTGGGAGATCATTGGTTTGGTCTCCCGGATACAGTGGCAGAAAAAAAAAATTATGTGGAAAGTGACTTGTCAGTGCATAGCAACCCTAATAGAATTATTTTCCTGCTGCAGTAGTTTGGAATGTTAATAACTGTAGTAAGTGCCCGACTTCCTCAACATGGATTGTGTTTTAGGTATGTGGATAACTTGTTAGTTCTTCAAAAGTTTCAGTGGTTTCTATGTTTGATCACATTGAAGATGGTTGTTTTCACCAACAGGCTACAAGTGTAAAACTGGACTGAAATAGGGGACCAAGAAGATCTTGATAATTTGATAAGAGAATTGTTATTTCTCTAGGAACTTCTTGTGAATAAAAGTGGAAATAACCTAGTGTGAAAGATGGTTCTTTTTATTGTAGAAGAGTTGGGGCTTTCTGTGTGATAAAATATTTTGTCACCTTTAAATAGCATATTATGGCATAGAAATGAAAGCCTTTGGCCCAGACTTTTCATCATGAAAGGTACTAAGAGTGTGTGTGAGAGGCAGAAACTGAAAGTATTGCAGCATTTTGAGAGTTGAGATTTATGTTTTTGGAAAGGCTGCTAAACTCTGCTTATAAAGTAGCTCTTTGTAGCTACATTTCTTACAAAGTGATGTATTTGTGTTGTTTTGGTTTGTTGGGTGGGGGGTGTGATGTTTTGACTGGAATCCTGCTGCATCTGGACAGGGCAGATGAATCTGAGGTCTTTGAGGACCATCAGTCCATCACAAATGGAGTCTCCTTTGCATAAGAGTCTCAGGACTTGTAGGAGTTTGTATGCCAGAGGTGTGAAATTTGTCACATACAACACAAGTCAATAATAGTCTGAGGTTTTTGATTTCACAGCATACATAAACTGAGACTCTGTATTAAAACACTCTCCCCTTAAGTGGAGCTTTCTAACCTTTATTTCAAAGCCTGTAGTTCTGGTTTATTCCTCACTTGCTTGGGGAAGGATTGGGGCATGCTTTCAGCAATTTGCCATCAGTCAGGAATTGCTTTGTTTGATCAGGTCTTGGGATCTTGCATCTTCAGGGCAGTAATCCAGTATCTACTTCTCATGGTGGCCATCTGTAGAAACTTCAGAATAAAGTTTAGCTGGAAGAGAGGAAGATATTGCCACCCAGTTCCAGGGTATGATGATCTGCAATCTCTTACAATAGATCTGAATATGCTTTAATGCAAGATTGTAATTTTTAAAGACTGGTGATTGACAACTTTGCTTTTGGACTGTGACCTCTTGGGGTTAAAAGTTCATTTGTGTGTCCAGACAATATTTTCATTTGAATCTTCTTGGTCAGTGTGCTTATGAGAGGAAGAGGTGCACTTCTCATAACTTTGGCTCCTGTCAGTTAGGGATGTCTTCTCTTGTATTGCTGGTCTATTTTTGTCATGTTTTAGGATTATTTGTAATCAGGATGTATTTTGGCTAGTTTCCTGTCTATTTTTGAGATTACTTCCTTTCTCAGAAAAGGTTAGTGAAGGTGTAAGAGCAATAATGTGCATAGGATTTCAGATGGATTTTTAATTTTCAGTTCTTTAAAAACTCATGAGAAAAATATCTGAGTTCTTATTCTAAAAAGTCCAGTCTGTTAGTGTGGGAAAATAGAATTAATGCCTTGGAAAGGTGGAATTGGTGGCAGCAGTCTCTGGTATTTACAGCCTTGAGGCTGACAGGTGGAAATGTTATTACAGAAAAAAGTTTGTCTAGAAGAGATGTGATTTATCTAAGGACTTTATAGTCCTTAACTTTATAGTCCTTAACTAACTGCTTAAGGTCCAGTTAGCAATTATTTTCACAAACAGCTCAAAATAGTCTTCAGCACAAGTTCTAGAGTTGTCTGTCTTGGTTTCAAGCCATGATGATTATTAAATGATCCCTACTAGAGTTGTTTCCTCTTAAATTGTCCTAAGGAACAGTTAATTAAAACCTTCAGCTTTTTCTTCCCTTGTTTTCATCTCCCAGTGACTTGTATTTTGAAAGTTTTTGCAGTGGCCTTGAGCTGAGTTTGCAGTTTATTGGCAGGGAGTGCAGTGGCTGAGCTGGAGCTGTGGAGCAGTGATTTCTTCCTACAGGTGGCTGTGACTTGACTGAAACCCATCAATATGGTTGTGTCTGTGGGGGTGAGGTGGAGTAGTGTTCCTCATGTGGACTGCCAAAAGCATTTAACTCACTGTAATTTGTAGAGAATTTGTGCAAAAGTGTAGATTCATAAATAGTGCATGTTGATTTGTACCTGCAGAAAAGTGTATTTTCTGAGCTGTCCCCTTTGCATTCTGATGACTGATGTCCTTTTCCACTTCATGGAGAGCATGGGATTGCAGAATAACTTTAGACTGACCCTGTGACTGAGGCCTTGCTTTTTAAGCTTGAAGGGCTGTTGGTTCAGTTTTGATGCTTGTTTATTTCTCATATGTTGTTAAATGGGAATAGTTATTTGGCAATTAATGGCAATTAACTGTTATTCTAGATCCTTTAGCAGTCAGGCAGCTGAGTTTGATTTTGGAACCTAGGACAACAGCAAGTACACATAAAAAAGATCCTAGTTTCTTTTCCATTCCCTTCTTACTACTTTTTACTTGGCAGTTTATATTTTATCTTCACCTTCTACAGATCAAAATTGTTTTGGTGGCTTTGTAATTCTCCTAACCATAAAACTGGTTAATACAATACTCATATATTGTAACTTATGCTGTGGGGCTTGTAAAGAAAATTCAAAAGCAGTGCTGAGAAATAACTTTTGGAGGCTCTTCTGTCTTGAGTATCAGACTTTGATACAATGTAATGTGTGCAGAGTTTTAAAAAGGTAGTTATATCTGTGCAAGCTTACTTATCAAACTATTTTAGTGTGAAAATAATTATACTTTCAAAGTAGTAATTTACAATAATAATACTTAACATTGGGCATGTGGATGTGTGTAATCACAGGTAACATACTTATTTAGATGAGGCTTGATGAGAGGTTTCATCCCTATGTTGTAAGGAAGTATCTGTGCTTTGATTCATAGGAGGAAGATTTCTTTGATCAGGTTGTAGCAGAGTGATGGAGTCTGAGCAACATCAAGTCTGAGCCTTGTTTCAGCTCAGTTTCCTCTGGCTATGGGCTGATACTGTATTGATGGCAGGCAGTGCAGATTAAAGAAAAAGTAAGTAATGCAGAGGATTTCCCAGCCTGTCACAAAGCACAGATAGAAGGCACTGGAGTATTTGCTGCTCTGCTTTTTTCACCATTCGAAGCCATGGCTTTAGCAAAGGGTGTTGTGAGCATCAGCCCTGAGTGAAGCCTGGGGCAACGAATGTCTTCTGCATGCTGAGAAAAAGTTTGTCCATAGCACTTGCCTCTGCCAGATGACTGTCTGCTCCATCAAGCACAACAGTTCAGGTTCATGGCTGTACTCACAAGGGGTTTGAAGGGAGCAGATCTGGATCAGACTGGCAGGATTTGCCTTTGCCAGACTTCTCCCTGGGAAACTCTAGGGCAAAAGAGGCTTAAGAGTGGTTTGCCAAGGTATGAATCACTGTAGTGACTTCTTAATTTTAGTTCCCTGTTGGATGCCTTAGCTATCTCATGCAAGAAAAAACCCTTTTTTGCTATTTGGGGAACAACAAAGTGGGGCTTTAATCTGTAATTGGAGCATACAGTTCATTAGCACTTCCTGAAATAGAAAGTAGTCTTTTATAAACTTTGAGCTGGTGCAAGTCATTTAGTTTTTCTCAGGAGCAGTTGTGAGCTGTGTGGCTTGTCCTCTGTGCAGCTCTGTTAGTGTAGGTCACCTGAATGTGATGGATGCAGATGTGGTTAGTGTAGGTGAGGGGGAGGGACTGTGGGACTCCTGCAAAATGAAGGCAGCAGCAAACGGGTGGTGAGCCACCAGCTGTGACTCACTGCCTGTTCCTGGCTCAAGAGTTTGCCATAGAAGCAGATGTAATGGAGGGTGCAAGCTGTGGCCTGTACAAAATGTTTCTAGCAGGTAGATTCATGGTTTTGGCCTATGATTTGAGGTTTACATACTGGAAAAAAAGAGCAGTAGTGAGCTAGCTCAGGGAGTGTGGTTTCCTATGTGAACAGCAATTATATAATTTGTTTGTTGTGTTAAAACTAATGTGGGTCTCCAGGCTGCTCAGTTAAGTTGGTGTTTTTGTAGCATTAGAATTTGAAATGATGGATGATACTTCCTGTTGCTATCTGGAGTACGTCAGGGGGATATACAGGGAAATATGAACATTAAACCAGGATGCAGTAGCCTTACTGGAGAGGAACTAGTTGGTGCCTGAGGCTCTCAAATGCAGTGCTGTAGATGCTCTCTGGGTGATAAAGATAGCTATCAGCTGCACAGAACATTTTTGCTTTTGGAAAAAAGACTAATCGGTTGCTAAAAATTCTGAGGTGTTAATACTTATTTAAATCTAGCCCAAGTCAGCCAGCAGGTCCTGTTAGATATTTTAAGAAATGCGGGGTTGGTACCTTCCTTGGGGAAGGCTGCTTGCTGTTGAATCAGTCCTGTTCTAATAACAAACGTTTTTTCTAATTTTAGGATACTCGTGAAAGATGGTGGATCGCTTGGCAAACAGTGAGGCAAATACTAGAAGAATAAGTATAGTGGAAAACTGCTTTGGAGCAGCTGGTCAGCCCCTGACTATTCCTGGCCGTGTCCTGATTGGAGAGGGAGTCCTAACAAAACTGTGTAGGAAGAAGCCCAAAGCAAGGCAGTTCTTCCTGTTCAATGACATTCTTGTTTATGGTAACATTGTCATCCAGAAGAAGAAATACAATAAACAGCACATAATCCCACTGGAAAACGTCACCATTGATTCCATCCAGGATGAGGGAGACTTACGGAACGGGTGGCTTATCAAGACACCCACAAAGTCTTTTGCGGTTTATGCTGCCACCGCCACAGAGAAGTCGGAGTGGATGAACCACATCAATAAGTGTGTCTCCGATCTGCTGTCCAAAAGCGGGAAGACCCCCAGCAATGAGCACGCAGCTGTGTGGGTCCCGGACTCGGAAGCCGCGGTGTGCATGCGCTGTCAGAAAGCCAAGTTCACGCCCGTCAACCGCCGCCACCACTGCCGCAAGTGCGGCTTCGTCGTCTGCGGGCCCTGCTCCGAAAAGAGGTTCCTGCTGCCCAGCCAGTCCTCCAAGCCAGTGAGGATCTGCGACTTCTGCTACCACCTCCTTTCCACGGGGGAGATGACTGCTTGTCAGTCCGCTAGGTCAGACTCCTACAGCCAGTCACCCAAGCCATCTTTAAATGATGTGTCTGATGATGATGATGATGAAGACAGTAGCGATTAAGGAACAAACGTTTATTCCGTGTGTTGAGAGTTGTGTTTCAAACCATATGGAGCTGCTTTTGGGGAAGTCTGTAGTGAGGTTCCTCAGAGAAATCCTGTTCTAGCCATGAAATATGCCTGAGTATCTTCAACTGCAATGTGCCTCAATCTATGAATTCTCTAGACAATAGCTGAGTTCTTTTTCTCCTCTGCAGGGATAGACTGGTGCACGTTATCAGAATATTTTCCAACTTCATTTACTTGAGTTGTGTCTAGGTTAGACTTTTGTGGAAGATTGGAGGATGGAATGTATTTTCTTAATTTAACAACCCATGCTTTCTAATGTTTCACATTGGTATGTTATGTGGGGTTTTTTTCAGATCTAGGGAAGAAAACTGTGAGCACACATGGGATGGTGGTGTTTTTGTTAATCCTGTAGACTATCTTATTTTTCTAGCCATGGTATATAATTAATTACAAGGTCATCCAATGTACAAACCTAAATGTCACAAAACTTGGAAGCTCTTGTTCTGCTGTTACTTATGACTTCCTATGCCAAGCAGTGCCTTGTACCAATTGTGCTGATTCAGGAAGAAACAAACCTATTTTATGTCTGTATTTGCCTAAATGCTGGTATCTGAGAGATTGTTGGTGCTATTAAAAAAACCTGCTGTGTTCAAAGTGGAGCTTTGACAAGGTCATAACTGCACCCCATGGTGGTTGTTGGAGACCCAAATGGCACATCCTCACCTGTGCAGCTTTCTCCTTGCAGAGAAGCTGTGTTGTGGGTTGGGATCTTGGGATGGGAAGCTTAGGGAGATTCTTCATGGGGATTTATATACTTTCCTTTTAGAGCAGTTTCTAAGTTTCAAATTTGGCAAATTTTCGTTGGGTTATACAGCATTTGGGTATGCTAGCCTGCATATTTTTGGAAGTAATTCCCAAAAGTGTCACGAATTTTTTTCTTAAAACACTAGTGAGAGTATTGGGTTTTTTCTTCCCCCCCGGAATTTTATTGGCTTGTTTAAAAATAACCTCATATTTTGAAGAAGAAACCTGCAAGTATCCTTACAAAACTTTCCTTTTTACACAGCTGACCTCAGGATAAATGTGAGATGCAAGTTACTTCATTTTAAATGTATACCTAGGACCAAGAAAGATGTATTTAAGGACTGTCATGAAATTGTCAGTGCAGAAAATGTCTCTATCATAGTGTTCATTTTAATTTCTTGAATACAGAAGTGTCATGTTCCCATATAAATGCAAAAATTACACTTGCAAAGACATGTTAAACCCCCAAATATATGTTTCTGTATTTTTATAATGATAACCTCAATTTTGAAGCAGAAAAACCTCTTTGAAATAGCTGTATGAATAGCAACTGACTTTATACAAAAAAAAAAGTTAAACTTTGTATCTCTATATGACAATTTCTGCACTGTTTGCCTTGGTTGGCAATAATTGGATTAAATATTTATTGAATAAACAATCAATGCTGCATGTTGCACTAGTCTCCCATTCTGTATGCTGAAAGTGTCAGTCATATTTTTTTATAAAAATTGGCAGAGTACTTCAGAGCTGTATCCCTCCATGAGAGTTCTGGTAGCTGAAGATGCACTTAGCATCTATATAGAGGCACTCTGCATTCATACTTTGCAAAACATTGCTTCAGGTGAAAGCTGCATCAGTATTTTTAGCTTAGAAAATTTCTAAAAATAAGGCTTTCTTTAGAAGCACTGAGGAGTATTTGTTCTACTTGGAAATAAATACACAAAGGGAAAAATACTCTGATGCAGACTTGGGACCAGGAAGATTCTGTAAAATTGCCAGATTGTATGTATTGAAAAATTAGTGGGAATAAATAGTTGCATATACTTTTTCCTTGAAAGATGAGGGAGTGGTGACCCTGCAGCAGGGATAATGGGCTGTTTTGAGAAGGCACTTTGAGTTAATAGTGCTTACTTTATGTACCTCTTGGTATTTCTATTTCAGGAGTGGAGACTTGCTAGTTTCAGTTTTTCTGTAGAATCAAAGTGCAAACCTCCTTTGTACATACCTTTCAGTGACTAACAATTGTTTTCTTCCTTATCCAGTTGTTTCTTCTTTCTTAAAAGAAGGTCTGATTTCTGTCAAATACTAACTTGTCTTATTAAAGAGTCTGTTTCCTTGTGTACTTTCCCCTTGGTTTCCATAGGTTTTGCTTTTCAGCACCTTTTGGTGGTGGGGAGAGAGTTTCTGACAGTTAGATCACATCCTGTATTTTGGGAATGTACCTACTTCATATATCTTTTTATCTGTGAATGAAACTTGCACTGTGCTGCACTGACCCCTGAAGCTGTAACCAAACCAGTGTGTGTGTGGAATTTTTCATCTGAAATTGTTGTATATGGTCCAAGCTTTTTTAAAAAGCATTAAAAATGTATTTTATGGAAATATTCCTATTCCTCAGCGGTATTTGTTTAGAACTTTATAAAATGGACTGAACATTGACTTCTCTTGTAGTTAAAACTTCCTGAAAGGGCTCATTTTGTACTTTGTAATCTTGTTCTATCAAGTTACTTTATTTACAAATACATGGTATAGCTTCAAGCCTGTGTTTAATTTTCTTTAACTGTGGGCCTTCAAAGGTGTGAGGAAACAGGGCAGCTGTTTTTTATATTGACAGATAGTTTAGCAGTAGGTTTTTTCACTTTCAGGAGATACTAATAGACTGGGAGCATAAACCTGCAAAAGGAGTTTTAAGACTAATTTTGAAATAGATGTGGCTATGGATTAAAAGCCACTAAAGGAGTGGTTTAAAATAACTATGACCAAGCAAAGTTTGGGTTTTGTTGGATTGGGGTTGGTTGCTGGAACTGACAGTTTCAGTCACTGGAAGAGGCTGGAGGCTGCATTTGGAGTGGCCCAGCTCCAATGCTACAGGTCTCTGTTCTTGGTCCTGTCAGACCACCCCTGGAGACAAGACTTCTTGGGGTATCAAACAGGAGAGGAACTTGGTACTCTTCCCAAAACTTCTGCACTCTCCAGATCATAAAATAGTCATTATGTATAGGCAGTCTTTGTATTTTTTGTACTTTTTGTTCGTGATAGTTTTAACCTCTTTTTTTCTTTTCAAATTCAATGAAATAAAAGCAACAGTGTGCTTGTCTCCCACAAGGCTCTGCAGTCAGTTTCTGCTTTCTTGAAGATTCTTTATGGGAAAAATAAGTACGTGTTTTAACTACCATTAAGATAAATTCAGCTGTTCTCCTTTCAGATTTGATGCAGCTGAATTTGCTGTAGCTGTAATCTGAGGGTCAAGCACTGCTACTCAGTTGAAACAAAGTTTAACAAAATGGGGGAGTGGATTAATGAGTGCTGAATTTGCAGTGGGGCTTTTAAGATCCTGTCTCTAACAGGCAGATTATGAAAATCACAGTCAGAAACCTGGTATTTATGTGAGGCTTTCCCCCCCGGGGGATATGCTAATCTCTTAATGCAAATGAAACGGTGCTTGTCGTAGTTGCTGGTTAATGTTTGTGTGGAAGCAGATTATGGATTGTATTGTGGTTTTTGTATTTTCCTGTAAGCCCTGAACGGAGAGAAGCATGCCTGGTTCTGTTAGTAGCTACAATCAGAAAAGAGTTAGAGTATTGATGTGCCTCCCCCCTTTCCCCTCCAATAGCAAATTATTGTAGTAAATATTAGAAAGTCTTTTGGCTGTGTGCTGCATTTCATTTGATGAAATCTGAGCTACTTGTTTGTGCCTGCAGCCGGTCTCTTGCCAGAGCTGGCTCCTGTGACTCATCGGGTCTGTCCTGGCTCCCTGGGAAGAATCTCTGCTCTGTTCCCTTGCTGATGGAGCTGGGAGCTGCTCGGGAGCACAGCACAGTGACCATGGTCTGCTGTGCCTGGGGGACAGCTCTGCTCTGCTGCAGGGACCTGAACACTCTCTGAAACTCATTCATGAGGAAGAAATTTGAACCTCAGTCTTTGGAATAGAGATTAATTGCTGTGTAAATTTTTAATTGTCTGTGAAATACTACATGTGCCCAGAGTCAACATCAAAATGCTTCAACTGTACTTGGCTACATTTAGGATAAAAACTAACAGAGTGAATCAGTTGAGTTGACAGTGAAATAATATGCTAAGGAGCAGAAGGCTGAGTCACTTAGTGCATCTAACTGGTCAAATCTGTCCCTTGAGATGAGAAGTTTTGCATTTATGAAACTCGCAGTTACTTGTACCAAGTATTTCTAAAAAAACTCCCTCTCAGGCTAATTTCTGTAAGCATAGAAGGCTGACATGTAACAGCAACAGCAGCAAGGTGATGCCCAGAGGCCTGATTGCACTCCCAGCCTCCCCCTGCCCTGTTCAGGGTCATTCTCACTTACACAGAAGGTAACTGGATTAAATAGTAAGAACTTCTCTAAAAGAAACCTCCTTTACAAATCCTTTTAGACAAGATGATACCCCCAGACTAAATAAGTGTTCAGGCAGAAAGCAAGAGCTGACTTTATTCAGATATTCTGAGACATAATGCTAATGAGTTCAAGGGCTTAAATCTTTCAGCAGTCAGACCTTCAAGAGCATCTCTTGACCTTTCTTAGGTAGTCTTTTTTGCTGATGAAAAGTAGATGTGGTCAGCTCTATTACAGGTGTAGATGTCTTACTGATTCATTTTAGCATCTGGCTGCTAGACTTACTATTTAGATTTTTGTTTTCAAAAGCTGTTGCCTTTATGCAAATTTAATCATAGGCTGGATTTTAATAAGAGTTAGGGCTTGCTGGCTATTTTATTTATAGAGCCTGGTGCTGCTGGTGCACTTCTAACCTCTGGGCTTGTGTGAGGTTTGCATAACATCAGCAGTCTCTGGGAAATGTGTCCAGCAGCAAAGGAAGGGGATGTGCTTTGTTGAAATAGCAGTCAGTTCCTTCTGGTACCTATTTGCCCCACTCCAGGCTTGTGCTCTCCAGAATGACAACTCCAAAATGAGTTGGGCTATCTGCTTCCATCTGTGTAAATATATAGATAATTTCCTTCCTTCCCCACGTGGCTTGCTGCATACTTGCTTTATCTGGGTATTACCCTAGAAGATAAATAACTGAGGGCTGAGCCTGCCTCTCTGGCGTGACCAGGACAATGTGAGCACTGCTGTAGTGTTACAGCAGGCTGTGGGATGTGTACACTGTGCTGGGAATGAGGAAGACAACAGAGCTGAGTGCTACACTGAGAAAACAAACACTGCCTGTAAGGAAAGACCTGGCCTCTCAGGCTACTGAGAGCATGCAAAATGCTGTGGTGCTTACTGCCAGATGCAGAAAGAAAGGCAGCCAGCTTCAGTGGGAGCAGGCTTTGGAGGATCTGCAGCCTGGAAGCTAAATTTACTATTAAAAGTAAAAAGAAGTCTGTAATAGGTCTGTGAAAGTATTACTCATGTACATCTGACCTGAAAGTTACTTATAATAACCTGACTTTTTGAACAGCTGGGGTAAAAGTTGGAAAGATCAATCTGGCTTTTAAACAAACACATTGTGTAATGTTATTTACAGTGTTGAAACAAGAGCATATGAGAGGAGGAGCACATGAAAAAGACTATTTTGAATATTATTCTCTTTGGCTTTTAGTGATGCATATAGTTTGTCTCACGTGACACAACTGGAAGCAGAGGAAACTTACCTTCTGTTGAGGTACTTCCTAGTTCACGTGATAAAAGGGATTGTTACTTCCCTTTATGGAAGTTAAATGTGGTAAGTTCAAGAAAATCTCATCTTTCTGTGAATAAACTAATGTATCTGACCTGCAGGAAATATTTGATGCAAATCAAATGAACACAGTGCAGTTCTGCTCATGCCTAAAACAAAGTCTTGATGTGCTGCATACTGGTGGGTTCAGGTTTACAGGTGATGAGAGCAGGTCTTGAGCAGCACATGAGTACAGTGCTAACATGGACCCTCTCTCACCCTTTTCCAAGGAACAGGAACAATTTGGGAAGGAAGAAGTTATTGCTGTTGCTGGTCAGCATGTAGAGATTAATTCTGGCAAGTTTGGTGTGTGATTCTTAGTGGCTGCAAATGCCTGAGGATCTTCTGATGTAGTTTTGGAGACAAGTAACTTCCTGCCATGCTGTCTCAAAACCGCACATGGGGAAGGAACGTGCCTCATCTGAAGTGCCCTGTGCCTGTCCTGGAAGAGGGTGCCCAGCACTGTTGGGTGCTCCACAGCAGCTCTCCAAAAATGCTGTGAACTCTTGCTGCCAGCTGTGCCCCTGCAGTCCTCACCTGAGTGGCTGGGTGACTCAGAGCTGGTTAGGGGTGTGGGGAGGATCACCCCAGCATGCAGATGGGTTTGGTGGAGTTTGCAGCTGGTAGCAGAGCGAGTGCAGAGACTGCAGTTGTAGCACAAGCGTCAGCATGTCTTGTGCTGTCGCTTGGCTCTGTCAGGTAGGTGGGGCTCAGCAGTGAATACCTGGCACTGGAGCTGCTGGCTGAGAAGCTTTATCTGCAGTTTCTGTCTTGGATCTGGTGTTCTTTGCTGGTACCCGTGTTAGGAGGCTGTTTTGGTTGTCAGAGGAGTGTCAGGCATGCAGGCAGTTCAGTTGTCCCGGTTGTGCAAGCGTCAGTGCCGGTGTACAGGTGACTAATGCCTGGGGCCACTTCTGCCCCTGCCGTGTTTCTGCTGCTGCTGTTCAACCTAAGTGGGGTTAAAAGGAACCTTGTTGATCTACAGAATGAAAACAACACAATTGCTGGCAGGAGCAAGGGGCCAACAGTGCCATGCAAGGTTCCTTCTGCTCCTCTGTGGTGTCAGACCAGTGATGTGAGGCTGGGTAGTGCCAAGTGACTCCTTGGCTGAACAAAAATCTGTGACCTGTTCTCTTGATCTTGTACCTGTGTAAACTGGGAGGAGAAGGAAAATGGTGTGTGTCTGCTGCTTCCTCTGGGAAGTCATGGGACAGCTGAGGCTGGTAGCACCTCTGGAGGTTGTCTGAAGCTGGTTACCCCGGAATGTGTCCAGGTGGCTTTTTCATATCAGCAAGGATGGAGACTACACCATCTTTCTGGGCAATGTATTCCAGTGCTCAGTTGCCTGCATGGTGAAAATGTTTCCTGACATTTGGAAAGAACCTCCTGTGTTCCAGGGTGTGCCCATTGCCCCTGGTCCTGTCACTGGGCACCACTGGGAAGAGCCTGGATCCCTCCTCATTGTACCCTCCCTTCAGGTGTTTATACACATTGACAAGGTTCTCCTTGAGCCTGCTCTTCTCCAGACTGAACTTTTCCAGCTCACTCAGCCTTTCTTCATAGGAGAGATGCTCCAGTCTCTTAATGATCCTTGTGTCCCTTCATTGGATTCTCTCTGGTATGTCCATGTCTCTTTGTTGCTAGAGAGCCCACAGCTGGACTGGATTCTGGTATGGCCTCACTAGTGCCATATAGAGGGGAGAAATCACCTCTCTCTGTTTCCTGGCAATTTTTCCCTCGTGCAGCTGAAGATACTGTTTGCTGCTTTGTTGCAAGGGCATATTTTGCCTTGTATAAATTGGATCATAAAGTGCTGGGCACATCTATAAATTTCTGCTAACTTGATTTTTTATTTCAGGTTTGTTGGTCTTACCTGTGTAGTTGTGTTCCTTCTTCCCCCTCCTCCCCCTCCAAAAGAGTTATACTTTTATGTTTTGAAAGAAGAAGGGATTTTAAAAGTTGCTGGTATTTTCTTTATTTGTACCCAGATTTTTCACACCACGATGTTTACCCTGTTGCCATCCCTTTGCTCTGCCATGCATTCTCACTCACACTGTGTTCCTTTCTAGGTGAGAGAACTATTACCCAACCTCTTAAATACTTCTCTGTTTTCTAGCAGAAGAGCTGACAGTGTTTTGATTTGTCCTTCCCAACATAGTGTGAGGATTTGATTTGCTCCAGCCAGGAGTTCCCATGCCGGAAATCTTGGCTGTGTCTGGGATGGTTACATCCCAGATGACACACGGCTGCTACCACACCTGTGGGCCTGCCTGAGACTAAAATAGCACATCTGAGGGTGTTGGTTCCACCAAAGCCTGTGGTAGTGGGAGCAGGACTTCCCTCATTTCAGTGGGTTTATCCTCAATGCCCAAAGCAGCTTAGTGCAGGCAGAAGTGTGGCCGCTGCACTTCCAGCCACGCAGAAGGGGAGGGGATGTGGTGCTCAGAGCATCACCGAGCAGAGTGGGATGGGCATTGGCCTTGGCATTGAGCACTCGTGCCTGCCCGGAGAAGAAGCGTGTCCTGGTGCTCCTGTGCCTCTGGAGGCAATGCCCCACCCGGCTGTTACAGAAACTGCCCTGCATCCCTGCTGAGATAAGGGCTCCTTTATTGCTTCACTTCCTAGGAATGCCTAAACCTGCCTTCTCTAACAAGTTTGGAAGAAAAAAGGGCAGATAAAGGAGAAGAGGAATATGAGTCACAGAGAAACAACTGGTTCAGGGCAATTCGAGAGAAGCTCAGGGCAGGGTTTGGAGACTGCTGGGCTGCTTTCCTCTTGACTCACTTTCTCTGCTGTGTGCAGTTTTTTCTCCTCTTCGATCAGAGGTTTGGTAATCAAGCCTGGCCTCACATTTCCCACTGAAGCAGCACTCTCAGCTCTCTCAAGGGGAGGCAGGACAGTGCTGGGAGTCTAGGTGGGAATCCATCTCACCCACAGCATGCTTGTGCACTGGGAGCACCCCCAACACTGCTGTGGCTCCAGGAAGGTTGCACCAGACTCCTCTTTGCCCCGGTCCTTCAGTGTACAAAGTGCCTGACCCATACAATGGTACTATCTGGATGTTAAGAGCTGTGTTTGGGATGTGAGGAGGAGGGAGTTAGTTACTTGTTAGTGAGCAAGCAACCAGGGCTGTCTTTACACATGGGAAAGTCAAAGCAGAACTACAGGCAACTTTTTCCTGTAAGGGCAGGAGGGGAGCTGAACCAAGGTTAAATAATAAAGTAATGCTGCAGATGGGATTTTCCTCTTAAAATTTGTGCAATTGCTTGTGCTGGGAATTGCAGAGGCCATGGTGGGAAAGAGAGGGTTTCCCATGCTGTGCCTGCCTTGCAGCTGGTGGCTGCCAGGGCTGTTTTAGCAGCTCCAGATGGCACCTGCAGGATCCAGCCGTGCCAGGCAGGGCATGGCCATTGCCAGTGGTGTGGCTGGGATCAGTGGAGCCCAGCTCACAGAGCAGTGTGCAATGCAGCCTCCAAGGAATCTACTCAGGGCCTTCAGAAAGCTTGCCCCAAATCTCTGAGTCCCCTGCTTGGCTCAGATTCATTCATCTGGCCAAGATCTGTTCATCTCCCTTTCCCTTTGCACACTCCGCGTTCCCTGTGCCTTTGCTCGGCGCTGTCAGTAACTTGAGCTGTGCTTGGGAGCTTTCCAGTGCAGCTTGATTTAAGAGCAAGGTGGGGTAATGAGTGCTGCCAGAGCTGCTCTGGTGAGCCCCTGTGAAGGGGGAGCTCTCTGGAGATGGCCACAGCCATCTCCTGTCCTTTCCTGTGTGGAGGCAGGGGCTGTGCTGAAGTGCTCCACTGAGGAGAAGGCATGAAACTCCTTGGGACTGTGAGGGTGGGAAAGTCTTCCAGTCACAGATAAGGGAGCATTTGAATCTGATCCAAACATGGGGGGGTTCACAGTGGAGCACCTATGAAAGAAATCTGTCCTCTCTTCCCTCTCCCTGGCATGCTGTGATGGAAAGCAGGAAAGGTATGGAGGGGAAGGGAAAGGTAGCCAGTTTCTGCTATTTGTCTATAACTGAGGACAAAGAGGAAAGATTCAGTTTTTAGGTGTTGCTAATTGTTTTTTCAACACAATTCTTAGTACAAGTAAAAATCAAAGCCCTTTTAGGGACATGTTATCCTTGTGGGTCCAACAGCAAACCAATGTGAACACAGAGGCACAATTCACTGGGAATCTTAGAGGTCTTTACGACTTTAATGATGCTGTGGAACTCATGAATATGAGCTCCCACCTGATAAATGCTTAGGGTGAATGACTATGAGTTGTTATCTGTCCCATGGGGAAGTTGTTTGGTGTCCTGGTGTTCCCAGGGGAGATGCCAAGCTGTCAGTGAGACCCAGCTCTGGGCTGTGTTTCTCCACCAGAGTAGTGACCACTGTGGTCACTAATACTTGGTGGGCAGCCAAGCCTGTGCTTAAGCAGCATATGGTTACTTTTTGGCTTTTGTCTTTCAAGTTTCAACTCTTCACAGACAAGAAGCAGTAAGATGTAATTGGTGTTTTGGATTTGCTGCTTGCAACAAAGGACTGCTCCAAACAGAGCAGTGGTGCTCAGCCCAAACCTGTGCCATTCACAGGTCTGGGTTTCTCACTCTTATAAGTAGAAGCTTTCATACCTGGAGAAAAGTCAGGTAACTGTCCAGCAGTCCCAAAGCACTTTGCAGAGTGTGCTGGGTGTTGTTTTGCTCAGGATGGGGATATCAATGAAGTTACGACTTGTTGAATGTCAGGCTGAGGGTTGGACACAAACCTTTTTCTGCTATTTTGCATGCAGATGTTTTAGATGATGGACTGTGTCCTTCCTTTGGTGAAATGATGCCAGCAGTGGGGGGAAGAAGAGTTGGCCTCCCCTTTCCAAGAGCCACTGCCTTTCCCTGCAGAAGGGGTTCCCAGCAAACCCATGGTGGCATGCAGAAACAGTTAGACATTGGCTTCTGGTTGGTCCTCACAGTGACATCCCACCCTGGGGCTGGCACTCATTTCTGCAGAATCCACAATCTTTGCAGGATCCATAACCAGGAAAGAGGAGGTATCCCATATTCCTTTTTTCCTCTCTCTATTTTACAGCCACGGTCTCTCTAGAGATTTTCTTTAGTTTGAGTCTGAATGAATGTGGCCCTTCCACTTAGTGGGGAAGGACAGGAGATGGCATCCACCTCCCCTGCTGGCCAGAGACAGCTCAGGCAGCCCATGCTGCCATGCCAGTGAGCTGGGCTGGAGGGCAGAACTAAAGAGAAGTGCAGAAGAGGAGCCAGACCTCAGCAGGCATCTGGCTCTTTCCCAGCACATTACCATGGTATGCAGTGGCACAGCTGCCTCGCCCATATTTTGTAAAGTGCAAAACTGATAGCTGCTTATTTATCTCATGAGCTGAGGGAAGTGCTAAGAGAGCAATCTTCTCCCCTGCAGGCTGCATGTGTGGGTTTTTGCTTTTAACAGGGAGAAAAGAAAGATTTAAAGATATTTGACCTGCAATCTAGCTCTGAGTTGGTTGAATATTTACTTTATTGTACGTGCAGTTAGTTATTGAAAGTCTTATCGTGGAAGCAAATCAGAGAGGAGGCTCATGGTTCAAGCCCAGGAGGCACCCAGACATGGAGAACGTCACGAGGAGTCCATGCCACACAGAGAAGCCTGCTGCTTGCCATGAGCTCATCCACACCAGCCTTTCCATGGTGCAAAGGGCAGATCATGGTGCAGTCACTGTCTCCTGCAGGGCCTTTCTGCATGGAACCCTCCAGCCTGTGGGTGCTGGGAGCAGCAGTGTGCTGCCAGAGCCTGTTTGCTGTGTGAAGCTGCTGCCACACAGGACAGAGAAATGTTGTGTGTGTTTCTGAAATGCTGTAACTGCCCAGAGTAGGAGTTTTACAGAAGCCCTGTGGACAGGCAGCTGTGGGAGCCAGGAAGAGATGGAGTTCTGTTGTGGGGATTCCTGCTGCAAGCTGGCTCCCTTTGTCAGCCTATTCTGCCATGAGGGTGAGGGCAAGATTTCTGTTTACTATTTCTACCATCATAAGACTTCTGCAGGCCTCAAGTCTTCTAATTTTTTTTCCTTATTGTGTTAAAATATGGAGGGAAGATTCAAAACCTGTTTAAGCATGTTAAACAGGAGAGAAGGATTGCTTTCCTCAGAAGACCTGGCTAAAGTCATAGCTCTAAGTCTTGTAACACAAACTGGATAAGAAACCAAGAATGAGCAGAGCTCTTGGAGAAGGGAAGAATTTGGCTGGAAGCTATGCATGGGGAGACCCCCAAGAGCAGTGTGAATTCATTTTTGGGTACCAATACCGTGCTGTTTACGTGACACAGAGCAGGGCTGGATGCCTGTCTGCAGGTGGGCAGACAGGGCTGTATTTACCCAGGGTGAGAGCAGTGTGCTGCTTCAGCAGTGCCTCCCAAAAAGCAGTGGGGAGTGAATGACATGATAGTTATTAATTTTCTTCTCAACCAGATTCTGCCCCTCTCATGTTTTGCTGTCATTTTTTGGGGGTTGGTAAGACTACACAGTGTTCCTCTTCAGCAGAGAAGTCAGGATGGTCAATTTGCTCTGGCAGCCACAGAAGAGGAACCCTTTTGCTGGCTATTAGAATGGTAGCTGGCTGCAGAGGGCATGAAAAAGGTGCTGCTGGCTCTTGATGTATTTGATGTTTTACATAAAGCTCCACCTTCCAGAATAATAAGAAGTACATCAAAATGTCAGGTTTCATTATGCACTTAGTGGTTTGGGAGGAAAACTGAAACACAACCCTAAAGGCTCCCAATTTGAAGGAGAAGCCAAGTGCATTATATGTAAATTCTTGCTTTTTAATCACTGCATTCTGACCTTTACATGCTTGAGAGTTGGCAACTCTGTGCAAAGTGCTACACTGCTCCTGCTTTTTATCTTCTGTTTGGCTGCTTTGGTTTGTTTCCTGGTTAAGCCATGGTGTGGTGGCTCAGGGGCTTTGATGTGCTTTCCAAGCCTGATGCTGCTGCCTTAAGTGCATCTCCACTCTCTACCCCTTGGTTCTCCCTGGATCAACTCAGCCTTGGCCTTCATAGCAAATAGTAAAATGGCCTAAAAGTACGAACCCTTTAAGCAAGGTAGCCCCCTCTTATCATTATTTTAGGAGGATCTTTAAGTGCCAAAGCTCTGTCAGTGAGGAGCTGGGGTTAGCCTGGGCAAACCCAGTGTCTCCCTTCCAGGTGGCTGCTGGTGTGATTGCTGCTGGAGGCACTGCCTGGGCTCCTGCCAAGGTCCAGAAAGTGTCAACTGCTGTCTGCTTGGATGGAAACAGGGAAGAGGATGAGCCTGTGAGGCACCTGAGCCTGCAAGGCAAGAGTCACAGGAGAGCTCACAGGGCTGTCATCTGCGTTCTGAGTACTGGCAGCCATGTCTGGGGGTGATGGTTTACCCTGAAATGCTGCAGGAAGGGAGGGGAAGACAGCTAGGGAAGGGGCTGCAAAGAAAAAGCAGGGAGAAAAAAGCCTGGAAGTGAAACAGGAAAGAAGAGAGAAAGATAGATCAGAAAACAAGGAAGTAAAATGGATTAGAAAATGAAGAAGCAGGATTTGGGATGTGGTCAGGCTGGTCTGGGATGACTCTTGTCCTTCTGGACATTTCTTTTTGTGGGGTACATGCCACTGTCTGGCCAGCCTTGGGCCAGGAGCTGCTGCTTGCACCAAGCCCTTTGCTGGTGAGGTGATGACAGAGAGGGGGTGGTTTGGGATGGGTCTGGAGTGGACATGGATTCACTGATGGGCACAGCCCAGGCCCTGGCCATGAACGGTGCAGGAGAGGGGAGAAAGCACTGCCACCCTTTAGAGAGGCCAAGATTGCCTCCATGCCATTATCATCTGGGGGACAAAGTGCCAATGAGTCCTTTGGCCAAGCAAGTGGCCATGCAGTTGTGAGGCTTTTTAAGTTCTGCATCCACGGCTGGACACCCACAAATTGCACTACACAGGTTCATCATCAGCAGTGAGCAAAAGCAGATGGACCAGGACTTGCTTCTCTCTTAGGACATCCAGAAGCACTTGACCATGATGAGACTGTCCCAGTGGGGAAGGAAAGCAGCCCCAGCCCAAGGACCTTGCAATGGCTCCTGCTCCTGGCTGGGCTTGTTTCCCCCTGCCTGGTAACTCGATATCAAGGGATGAAGTGCACTGGCTGCTGAGAGAGGAGGGGTGGGACAAGGATGCTCCAGCAGCTGGTGGGGTAGGGACAGTGCTGCCATGCAGTGACACAGGCATGGGATGCTACTAGCAACCCCATGATATTGCTGGCTTGGGGGCTACAAGGGGCCAGGTCTTCTTATGGCCATGACCGGGACCCCAAAACCCAGATCTCTTTCTTTTCTTGTAGCTATTAGCTATTATTAACTGATGGGTTTAGCAGAAGCTTAGCATCTTTAGCCATATGGAGGTACTTGGCAAGCTCTTCCACATCCCCTAAGGGCAAGTGCCTTCTGTCCTTGCCCTCACTGGGATAAACACTTTCAAATTAGAGGGGCTTATTAACAAACAAATTCCCTCCCTGTTCCTGTAAGCAGTTTCCACTTGGTCACTGGACGAGTGTGTTGCCTTACAGGATTTGGGTGTGCTGGCAAAAGTGGGATGGAAATCTCAGCCGTGGCTTCCTCTCCCATTTCTCTGGCTAACAAGGCAAGCCCCCTCCTCTGACATCCTGGTGTGAGTCAGCAGAGCCCACACAGCCTTCATAAACCAGGTTTTAACTTCATTCCTGCCTTGCTGAGAGGGAATAAGCACAGAGCTCAGCTGTCAGTGTTCTCTGACCTGGGGATCCTGCCAACTTCTTGCAGCCCTTTTCCTCAGCTTCCCCTTTTGAAATCGACTCCAGGGTCTGAGTCCTTGGTGCTGCAGGGCCAGTCCCTGCTGCAGGTCTGGCCCCAGAAGCAGGGGCTCCCTGTGTGGGCAGGAACAGCTCTAAGCATGATGCATAATCACGGTGTAATTTGGTTTCCTGAGCCTGCACTGTGTTTTAGGGCAAGGCCTATGAACACATCCCTGAGCTTCAGGTGCTGTACAATGCACCTGAGCTGCACAGCATTCAGAAGATGCTTGCTCCATCTGGTTTTCCTTTGATGAAACAAAAGGACTGTTTGTGGTGATTAGGTCTGAGTCATAACCAGCCTGGCCTATTTGTAAATTGTCATGTCTGTAACCAGAAGCCTGTGCCAAGAGAAGCAGATGCTCATGGCTGCTGTGCTGGAAAGGTGACTGGAGCTGCAGGACACCTGGTAGGGCAGCAATAAACCACCTTTTATTAGCTGCTGTGAAAACAGGTTCTCCCTTCTGAATCCTGGCCAGATTACAAGCAGCATGATGAATTAGTACCAGTTTATGTGCTCATCACAGCTACTTCAAGGGAAATTACTAGGAATCACAAATGCACTGTTCATTTAAATATTATTCATTTATTTTAACTTGCTGCAAGTGGGCAGGTGGGAAGGAATGCAGGGAGTAAACAGTGATTAGCTGTAATTGTCAAGGCTCCATATCTTCATGCAGGGGATGCCCCTGGATGTCAGGGCATGTCCTGTGGTCTCAGCATGAAGGAAGTGCAGATTTTAAATATCACCAGCCAGAGCTGGAGCTGCCTGGGCAGTTGCATGGTGCCAGAGGCTAAGCACTCTGAGGTGAGAAATCCCCTTTAATGATCCCCTTTAATAAGGTCCCCCATCTTGGGCAGTATGGATGCTCAGGCCTCTCTGGGCTGAATTTACTTTGAACAAATGTGGAAGGCTCATCTAATTTTATCTTTGTTTCCAACCATTCAGACTTTCCTCCTCAGTGTTAGTCCTTCCAAGTCACATTAGAACAACAACAATCAGTTCTGCAGCTCTCAAAGGGCAGCTCACCCGTGGCAGCACTGCTCTACAGATGCTCTGCAGAACTTCTGAGCAAGCCAAAGTGCTTTTAATGTTTACACTGGCAATGCCCCACTCCAGCAAGGGCATGAGCCTTATAAATGTGTTGGAGCAGTGGCTCAGAGGTGAGTGGGCACTGGTGGGGATGAAGGGCAGGTCCTGCAAGCTCAGAGGAATGTCCCCTGTTCACCAGGTCTTTACTTACCCAGCAAATGGGAATCCAAACACAGCCCCTGGCATTCCTCTTGCACCCAACCCCACCCTGCCACGTGCCTGTGGCTCAAGGAAAACACTGCAGAAGTTGAGGCCAAAAGAGACCTCAGATGGCTTTGAGGCTGAAGCCACAGAAATGGTGCATTTTGAAACTCTTCCTGAGAGAGGAAAACCAAATAAATACTAATTTTATTTTTTTTAATTTTTTTTTTTTTTGCTACAGCTATTTCCCCAATGAATAAAAGCAATGCTTGTGTCTCTGTGTAGAGCAGCCAAAATGCCAAGGCCTGTCACAGTCAGTACCCATGGGGCTAAACCTGCTTCAAAACCACTTTAAAGCATGTTGATTTGGGTAAAAATGTGGGTCCTCCTTCTGTAGGCTGCACAGGGGGAAGCTGCCAAGCTGGAGGCACCCACAGAGGCACAGGAATGACATCTGGAACCCTGGGATATGAAAATAGGCTGGGAATGTGGGGATGTTTGCTCAGGTGTCTCCTGCTAAACTTGCCACTCTGAATGAGGCATTGATGAGCAGCCCCAGCCACAAAGTGGAGCCTGATCCAGCCCAGTAGGTGGTTTTCCCCAGTTCCATGACACCTCATCCACTGTGGATTTTGGTCTGGCAAGGCAGGCAGCATCTACCAGAGAGGGGCACTTCAGGCTCCACAGTGTCATTTTACAGCCACCTGCCTGCTTGTGAACACTCTGTGGGACTTCAGGGTGTTTTTTTTAGCAGGCTGATGTCTCAGAACAGAGCTTAGTTTTTGAATAAATGAAAAGAAAAAGGTAAAAGAAAAGTTTTTAACCCAGAGGGTCACTGAGCACTGGAACAGCTCCCCAGAGAAGTGATCACAGCACCAGCCTGGCAGAGTTCCAGAAGTGTTTGGACAATGGTCTCAGGCACATGGTGTGACTCTTGGAGTGTCCTGTGCATGGCCAGGAATTGAACTTGATGATCCTTGTGGGTCCCTTCTAACTCAGCATATTCTATGAGTCTATTATCCACAGCTTCTCATTTTTGGCTTTTCTCATTTCTTCAGTACCTGAGCTCTTCTTCTGCAAGCTGAGCATTCCTAGTGGGAATCAGAAACAGCTCAAAGCTGTCCATAATTCATCTAGCATCTTTGTAAAGCTTCTGTTTCCAAAATTACTGCAGTGTCCACATCTAAACAAGCAGTGGTGGACAGAACATTCCATGGGCCACACATCCTGCTGTGCCCTAAAGAACCTTTCAGCTCTGAGTCCTTCTTTGCTTACTGTAAAATTTACTAAGGGCCTCCCTGTGCAGGCCATGTGGCTTCAGGGTTCATGGAAGATTCACTGCTTGGAAACAGCCTTTGAGCCAAGGACCAAGAGCAGGAGAGGTACATACAGGTGCCAAGAGGAACAGCATCACTTCTGGGCTCACAGAGAGGAGAAAAGAACAGCTGGCATTCATCATAGGCAGGAAAAATGCATCCTCCTTACTTTTTTCACAAGGAAAGGAAACTTACACAAAACTGTGGTGTTTAAAAGTATCTTTATTACCCTGTTTGGTGGGACAGAAAGAGCCTTTCTCCCTTTCTTCAGCTCCACAAGCAACTGGAGCTAGCTGAATCCTCTTGGTGTCTGGGATATGGAAGGGAGGCACCTCTGGGCTTGTGCTCTGGTACAGCATAACCCTGCCTATGCTGGGGTAATGCTCTTTGCTTGCAGTGTGTTTCCAGCTGCTGGAATGAGGAAAGGGAGTGCCAAGGAGGACAGTGGAAACAGGTTCCTTATTTTGCTTAATTTCCTTTGCTGTACCTAAGTTCTTTCAGGGAGCTGGAGAACAGCAGCCATGCAGTTAGCTGCCTATGCCCCTTCTCAGTTTCTGATAACCACTGAGAGAGAAATATACAACTAATGCAGGAGGAAACAGCATGAACTTTGTCTCTTCCCTCCTGACTGGGGGCTGGATAATCCTCCAGATCTTACTGTCAATGTGTGGCAGTTGAAAAATGTCAGGAAGGGGAATAAGAGGCTCAAAGCCTGTCCCTACAAATGGAGAGCCCTGCCTGGGATGGGAGGAGGGCTGAGAGACCTCAGTGTGCTGAGGAGGTGCTGTGGGGCAGGCAGCCCCTGCTCACCCCAAGCCCTTCAGTGTTCCACGTGCCTCTCCCAGTTACATTAAACCTCCCACTGAGTGCTCACTGCTAGCCATGCCCTGTGGTCCTCACTGTCACCTTTCCCCATCACCTTTCCTCATCACAGCATCTCTTCATTCACCCCACCAAGTGCCTCTGGTTGGAAGGGGAGTGGCAGTGTCAGCACACCTTCTGACAGGTTATTTCTGTGTTGAATAAGCAGTCTCTCATCTGCCTCAATGCCAGTCTACTCTGACAACAAGAAAAAGGTTTGTGAGCTTCAGGCACTCTCAGTGCTCTGAGGAAACATCTGCACACTGATAACTGCTATTACAGAGGTGATCCTCTTCCAGTGCATGATACTTTAAATTAAGGTAAAAAAACTGCAGGAATACCTGAGCTCCTTGCTCCAGGTTCTATCCTTTATGAGATAGCTAAATACTGGTTTGATAAAAGGACATACATGTACACAAGCATTCCAAAGGTTCTCTTTCTTGATAGATTTTTCTGTGTAAATTTCCTATATATATATATATATATTTCCTGTATATTTCCAAAGCACATCGATTGATTCAGTTCTAACTGAGGTATTTGCAGTGATGATTGCTTAACATGTTGTTCGATCACTAATTTAAAATCAGGTAAAGACAATGGAATTGCACTTGATGCTACTTTCTTACTTCTGCAAAACCAGTTCTTTAAAAAAAAGCCAAATTGAAAAAGTGGTGAGTGTACAGGAAATGAATGAACATTTCAGTGGGCAAAAGTTATCTAAAAGAAATATATTTACATTAAAAGGTTGAACACTTTAAGGAGGACAACTGTGGGGAATGGTTCTCCCAGCCTGGAATATGATCAGATACTGTGATTACTATAATTTAAAAATGTGGTTTAAAGGATGAAAAGGGGTGAAACCTCTGTGAGCCTTTCTCCTTCCCACCATGTGTCACTACCCTAACATTTGCTTCAGAGGGGATCTGAAGCATACATTTTTATACAATAATAATAATTTTATAAAATAATCAGTTTAATTTAGTGTGGATGCACATTTTAAACCCTTCAGCCTCAATGCTTTGTATTTTAGCTGTGGGAACTGCTGAACTAGAAATTGCACAGGCAAAATTTTCCCTGAGGAGCCAGCTTGGTTCAACTCCCACCTGCCAGCAAGGCTGAGGGCTCTTTGTAAAGCCAAACCTCAGCCATGTAGGGACATCCCTGTGGGTAGGAGCACATCTGTTGACAGGGGACAGAGGGAGGGGCAGTGCCTTGGGTGCCTTGTGTGTGCTGGGGCTGGTCACCCAGTTTGCAGCTGGACAGTGATTCTCTGGAAATCGCAGCAGACCTGAGCACTGGGTTTGGCAGAGGTGAGGTGGTGACAGGCTGTGATTTTCTTTACTTTTGAAGCCCATAGCATGGAGAAAATAAGTGGTGGGATGGGATCCCACTGTGCAGCTACACCCCTGAGTATGCCCTGCCATGGCACCTCTGCCCCATGCTGCAGGACAGTCAGGCAGGTCACTGCCAAGACACAGGGTAGGTGGGTTTCAGCCCCAGGCTTCAGCTATATGCTTATTTAGCTCACTGAAGAAGCTGGTAGGTTTTTTATCTTTTAAAATTTGTCATCTGCCCAGTCACTTTCCAGTGCTTATTCAAGAGGAATTCAAACCTGTCACCAAACTGCCTTCCTCAGCTGTTTTTTGTGATGTGTATGAACCACAGAGGAAGCACACACCAAAAATCACTGGGACAAGCAATGGTGGAGACAGATATGAAAGACTTGGTTAAAATGCAAATGTACAGTGTTTTGCAAAAGCTTCAATTAGTTTAATTGTTCCTGTTGAATTAATGCAATCCTACATTTAGATAAGCTCCAGAGGAATGACTCTTAAATACTTTTCTTAGGAGAGTGTCAAAGTCTGGCTGACTGTTCTTTCTGGCTAACTCCAGACAGTGCTGAAAGGAATGATGCAAAATCATCTCAGTTTTGAGATGTGGTTTGATGTAATCACGACAGTCTAAACCAAGCAAGCACTGTCAACTTGTTCCCCAGCAGATGTTAAAGCAGTCTTAGTGGGAAGTTGTCCTGGAGCTAGCTTGCCTAGCCTAGTTATAGTATGTTTTAGTACTCAGACATATGATCAGTTTAGGGGAACAAGTCAGCCAAGCATCTTCATGTTGCCTTTAATCAGTGGCAAAGGAAGACTTTTCTGGTGTGCAATTTGACTCAGATCTTACTCTGTTGCAATTCTGGGAGCTAGTTTTGAGAGAAGAAGCCCCCAGAAGTGAGCACCAGTGATGGCTGAGGGAATATGTATGTACCAAGCCTGCTCATCCCATCAAAGTGTTATAAGTGTGAAAATCACTGCAACAAAACCATGGAGCTGCATTAATGCCAGCAGCAGGGGAAAGCTGGCAGTGCAGTAAGGGAAAAAGAGTGTGCCAACATTTGGAAACCTCAAAATCTTCATCTAGTGGGGGAGACCTTTGAGCATCATTCCTGTTTTGAGAATATAACACACGGGGACCAGTCTTCCCTTCACTGAAGGCTAATACTAGCCCAGTGGGCTTCCCCTGCAGAAAACCTATCTAGTGTGCTATCACAGAGATGGTTAAGCTTGTCTTGTGTGCCATATACAAGGCAGCTCTGCCAGGGCACAGTGCACTACAGGCCCTATGGCAGCAGCATCTTAAAATCCATTCTCAGGTTGTGAAGCACACAGAGAGATTCCTTTGAGGTACCTCTCAAACCGAAACAAAACCAGTGGATTTAGTTCAAACAAATGGCATTTGTGCATGTGCTGTTGCCTAAATCCAGACTCAAGATCCCCAAGGAAACCTGGAATAATCCAGCTGAAGGGCTGTATTTGAAGTGGAGCCTCCTGGTGCATGGCCTTGCCTGTGCTGTCACAGGAAGGGATGAATGAATGAAAGCTCCAGCGGGATGAACCGGCTGTGCCGGGCATCGCCCTGCATGACACGGCCTGACCCCAGCTGCACACCAGGCTCTACGTGACTTGGGGACACACCAGGGGCTTTTCCATGGCACAGCAGCAACTGCTGTGTGCTGTACTTGGAGGAGTGAGTTGAAAGGATCGCTGTCAACAAGCAGCATTGCGTGGGGAGCATTCCCCTACTGTGATGCGCAGGGATTTAGGTACGCAACTCCTGACGCATAATAGACACAATAAACTGGTTTTGCATCAGTCTTTAATACTTTTCCCATCTGCCTCCCCTGGAAAGCAATGCTCAGCTCTGTGAAGAGCCACTGCAAGCTGTGGGGTGAGCAGGGTTGGCACATACATACCCCTGAACCCCTTCTTGAATGCCTTCCTCCACAGCCACGGCTGCCCCGGGAGCCAGCCTGGTCCTTTTAAGAAAACTGCTGCTCTCCTCAGTGGGAGTTTCTGTATTTAAATGCCATCTTGCAATTTCTCTAATCCTTCTGTCAAGGCCTCAGCAGTGACCAGGGGTGTGCTTGATCCCTGCCCAGCCACCCAGTCGTTTCATCCTTTAATTCAGGTTAATGCTCCAAAGAAGTACTGTACTTATCCCCATTACACAACCACAGTCTGGAGGCATTTCAGGGCTGGCATACCTTATTTTAGCATCCACTCCTCTTAAAACTATTAAGTTCCTGATGCTGTTTGCATCATGTTGATTTATTTTATGAATCAAAGGAAGATAATTTCTCAAGGCTGTAAGGCATAAAACTCTGTGTCATAAGACTGTGGCTATAGCTTATTCCCTTACTTTTTTTGCTTTCCTTGCTAAAATGTGAATTTAAAAAGAAATGACTAGCAGTTTATAGAGAGATTTTAAAAAGTAGGTGATGTATGTCAGTACTCATTGTCTGGGCTCCCCAAACTTCTAAAAAAAGCGCAGTTTGCCTCCTCCATCTCATCTTCCTCTGCTTTCTGACTCCTGACAAGCCTCCCTCAAGCACAGTGCACTTGTGGCTTCACAGACGCCTTCTTCTTTCATGGTAGAGCCCCAGATCCCTACTAGCAGTGTGTGATTTAGGAGAGGAGGAGGTGTGGAAGGGCCTTCATCTCACAGGAAGCATTCTCCATCTCCTCCCCTTTTCAAACTCACTTCTACTCTTTTTTGGCAGCAACCACTGAGGAGGTCCTGCTGGGAGCTCATTCCTTTGCATTTAAGATGCATGGAAGCAAAATGGAGCCTCTTGGTTGGCGGGGTGGGTTGGTGCCATATCTTAAAACTTCCTCTAGAGTATAATTAGGAGACCAAGGGGAGCCCTCAGGTGTGCCTTTCCAGTGAGCAGGCTCCTCAGTGCTCACTCACACCTACCTGCATGGCAGCAATTTACTTGATGATGCTTGTACACAAATATGTTAATGGTCTATAGTTTACACACAAGTGCTGAATCAGAATATGCCTAACAGTGGAAACATTTTCCTGAAAACATCTTTGCATGATGTTTCTGTTTAGAAACACAACAGATGTGGCTACCTCACTTGTGGCTGTGCTCTCAGACCTTTCAATCTGCAAACCCACACTTTTTCCTCAGCAGCAGAGTTTCCAGCACAGAAAATTTAAGGCTGCTGAAAAAAGAATTGCTTTTCTTAGTTACCCTTCTTGGACTATTAGATGTGGCCTGTGACCTCCTAGGGCCAAGGATCTACATCTCTAGACAGCATGCCCCAGAGAAGAACTCAGTCTCCACCAAAATTTAGAAGGATTGCTGTCAAATGCAGCAGCTGAATTGGCTAGATTTATTGAGAAACTCAATTTACTTCCTCAAAGTTTGCATTGCAAGCATGCCCTGAGCCTTTCCCAGGCCATTCAGACAGAGATAAGGATTTTTCTAGAGGATGAATAAGCATAGTTTCAAGTCCATAAAGAAAACAACAGCCATCAGGAGCCGAAAAAAAGTGTGGGAAGCAATGTTTTATTTTAAAATGTATGAAGCATGAATGTGCTCATTTAAAGTAAGACTGTCAAAAATACCAGCAAGTGCCTAAAGCCCGCTGTACTGTTAGCTTATTGCAACTCCCCCGTGTTCTCCCGTGTTCTCCCACGTTTTTCTGCTCTCGGCTCAGCCACAGCCCAACCCATCAGCCTGCAGGGAGAGAAGGGTGTTCCTCCCCTTCCTGCTGGGACTCACTGGGCAGCTGGCATGGAACACGTGCTGTCCCTTTCTTTGATGTGTTCCCAGTCTCCCTGCAGGTGGGAGGGGCGTTTCTGCGGGCAACCTGCTCCTGGGTTAATCCTGAGCCTCCTGCAGGGTACTCCTGTCTCAAGCAGAAGGCAATGCCTCCCAGCCCCATGTTACTATCATCCATTTGAGCATGGCTGTAGAAAAAGGAAAATATTTAATTCCACACAAGTTAATGAACTCTCATTTTCAGCCTTTAGTCCTTTAAATAGCAGGACAGGAAATATGAGTAACTTGCAACATCTGACAGAAAAGGAAAGTAGCTGCTTCATTCTTTTATGGCCTGTTACCCTATTGAACAATGACGTGAGAATGTGTTGGGACAAACATGATGAGGTGCTCTCTGCCACGAGGTGCCCATTAGGCTGTTTGTTTTTCCCCTGTTTAAAGGTGTCATTTGCTTTATGCTGGATCCTGAAAATACCCAAGGTAACCACATGCTCAGCACTGGCTGAGAACACGGAGTAGAGAATTGTTATTGCAAGGTCTGCCAAATGATTTGACATCTGGAAATTATCCAGTTTACAAACATACACTTTATAAAGAAGTAATGTTCTCCAGGTTTTAGAAAGGATTTGCAATATGCCACAGAGGAAAAAGTCTCTTGCAAAACTAGAATGATTAAAGATTTTAGCTTACCATAGCAACCCTGGTGTGGAGCACCTGGCTGGATACTCTGGTGCTAAGACTGCTGACAGCTGTGTCACCATGTCCTGTGCTCAGAAGATGTGATACCCACGTTCAGTGAGCAGAACAGATGGAACCCAACATCCTCTTGACTTGAATTATTTTAGCCATTCAAATCCAAAATGTTGTCTTTGCAATGAACCAGATTGCTCTATTGCTGTTCAGGACATGGGTAGACTCTTTTATACCACTCTCCTTTTTCATAGTTTGTTTGTAGCCTTCCTCACTGGAATGGAACTAAATATAAATCTAGCATGGAGGATGGGGAATGGGGAAAGGGAAAGGGGAATGGGGAAAGAGGAAAGGAAAAGGAAAGATGCTTCAGAAATATGTGTGAAGATGCAACTAAAAGACTGCTTTAAACTGCCTCCAGGTGACAATTTTAGCCAAAATAATTTCTCAGTGTTCTGTGGGGAAGACATGAGAAATGAGAGTCATCATTCATAGAAAAATCAATGTGGAGGAGCCTAGCACTTTGTGTCACTTCAGCCACTGAGCAGCACATATTGATGGAATGGTGCTTTGCTGTGCTGTAGACTCAGAGCAGATGGATTTCCCAAAATATACACACACTTAAATCAAAAGGAAAATGACATTGTTAATGAGCAACTGATTACACTTCAAATAAATGTTTTGAAGCCATGTATCTGCCACTTGTAAGCAAGACATGTCACTGATCCAAAGCACATAAGACAATGCAGCAACAGCTTTTATCTCTGAAGAGGTGGAAGCAGAGCTGTGCCAGCACTGATTTAAAATTGGTAATCTAAAAATTAAACCAGGTATTGCAGTGAGTATTTGGATTCAGGAAAGGCTTATATTCCTTTATGGCTAGTAAGACTAATAATAACTCTTACTATGGCAAAGTTTTTGTTTTTAAAGACACACATCCTCCTACTTCAGCATGCAGATTAATCTCTTCCTGCAAGTGCCAGTAACCCAGACTGAATGAGACTGCAATACACAAAGCATTATTTTGGATAAGTGGTCCCCAGATATAATCCCTTCCTAAACCCATCTGCACGTGTAAGATTGTACTCTGATTACACTGATGAGAATAGTCTTCCCAGGAAAGGCCAGGCAGCTCTCACAGCCTGCTGCAGCAATTTATACACTTTTCCTTATCAGCATCCTGAGCAGCCCGCTCTGCCTAGATAAGGAGTTTGATGCTAAATTCAACCTTCCTGTCTCTGGCTTCCCCCTTCCTGTGACTGCTGTTTACATCAGGGCAGTCAGCACACGGAATTCCGAGCACACTCAGACTGCTGACTACCCCAAAGCTCCTAGCTGGAAGATGTATGCTCACTATCACATCACTGCAATGTCTTAGAGTAAGGCCATGTGGTTTGCCTTTAAATAGAGATTGAAAAATTATGTGGATACTTTATAAATATCACCTCTCACCGTTCAAGAGTGAACATTTTTTCCCCTCTGCAGGCAATCACATTTTGTAAGCAGAGAAATTTAAGGTACTAAGGAGACAGAATATTATGCACTGGTTTGGCCATGGTGAAAATGCCTTTTCTCCTCTTTGCCTCCCAGTTCTTCAGCAAAAAAGTTGTGAAGCTGCAAGGGTTTCAGTTTTACTAAACTCTTTAAAGACTTCCAATATCTTCTGCTAATATTTGAGTAACAGTTATAAACCACTGTCTAAGAGGGTTTTAAAAGCCCTGAATATCTTAGCTCTTATATCTAAATAAAATATCTATGTTAGCTATTATCTCTAATACCTATCAACAGGAAACAGGTTTCAAAGTACTACAGGAAACCCTGAAAAGGGAATGGGGGGATGGATTCACTCCCATCTTCTGGGCGAGCCTGTGAAATTGCAGTCATAAAAGATTCCTAGAAAGGACACCTCCCACGTGGAGTTCTGTCCTTGCTTTTGGCAAATGGTGGACTTTTGAACTTCAGCCTGCAGCATGGTATTTTTATTTCTTTCACTTACATGTATCTTTAGTTTAGAAGCAAACAACAACCAGGCTAATTTCTTATCTGAAAAAATATTTTATCAAACTTCTCACAAAACACTACTCAGCCTTGCTTGTTCCTTTCCACTCTATTAAACTTTTAATTAAATTATTTACCCTATTAGAAGAAATCAAGTAAGCAAATAATGAAGTGTTATACAACTCACTCACCTATGGTGTAACTAGGCTAAATTTATAAATACTCCCTGTTTTATGAGTAAAATAAGCAAACTTTAGTTTCATGGTTTAGATACCTTTGTGCTTCTTGTCACTTCTGCAGAAACAGGCACCACTTCTCTGGTTATTGGAAATAATATTTACTTCCATCCACTTTAAAACTGCTTTGTTCAGTGAAACTTTTTGGATTCCCAAAGAACCAGGAGAGAGTTTAGAGAGTGAGACTTCACTAACCTCAGCAGTGGCTCATGGATGATGGACTGCAGGATGCAGGTCTCATGATTCTCATGCTGTGTCTCAGACTGCTCTGCAGCATCTCTGGTCTACATTGCTTTCCTAGATAGATAGGAACAGCTTTTTTTCCCCCAATTACTAAATTCTGGACTTCTACTACTTTATTTTAAAGAGCTGCCACCTTAGGTGATGTATTATCTAAATTTTCCATTGAACATTAGAAGATCCTAACCTATCCTAATCCTAATCCAACCTCTACTTGCCAAAATTATTAAACATTTTCAGGGAAAATTAATTTGGGCAGGGTGAAACAAATTGTAGGGCAATTCAAGTTTTCTACTGATGTTATTAGAGCACAAATATACATAAGTATGGACATACTGAGAGTTTTTTATGCTGCTTTACATGACAGTTAAATTTTTAATCTCCTTCAGTATTGGTCAAGGACCACTTGATGACCATTTGGATGAATTCATACAAAAATAAATTGAATTGCTACAGATCTTGCTACCCCACTGATAATGACACTAATAAGAGACAAATGCAAGAAGCCTTGGTGTGTTGAATGCAAACCACTATTACAGAAAAAAATAGGAGTATGAGGATTTTTATAAGTGAATCAGAAGCCTGAACTGTACCTCTCAGTGGTGCTGCTCTGCCCTCTGCAGACCAGATTGTACAATCACAGTCACCCTGATCATGTACTTCTAAAGCACATCTAATTCAACAGAGAAATAAGTTATCAGAGTGAAACACACATGAACATCACTGTGATACTGCAAGTCCTAAACAACTCAGGAGTACTGCTGAGGCAGTGGCTGGTTTCTGAGTATCCTCACTGTGTCCACACTGCCAATTAAGTTGGGGAAATAATTATTGCCTGAATAGCACCAATGCCTGGAATCTGAAATCAGGATGAGGTACAGGAAGTATTTATGTTTGTTACTCTAATATAAGTCACAAGGCATTTCTTGATGGCAAAAAAACTAGTTGCAAATCCCATATGCAGAGCAACTCCTCCCTGGCGCTGTAAACAGTTTTTACAGCAAGATTCAGGGCAAGTGGACCACAGAAAATGCTTGACTGATACACCAGGCTGCCAGCACCCCACTCTGCAAGTTGTTTAGCTATATGCCACCCTGCACAGCCCCTGCCTCCACCTTTTATCCTTGTAAACATCCAAAAATTCTGGCAAATGCATCCACCTTTATGAGGTCTCTATAATTTCATGTGCTCTCCTCATGTTAGCTGGTAAAGAATGTTAAAATTTATTTAATTCTCTATGTGTTACATCCTCACTGATGTGAGAAAACACATACAATAATATTACTGCTTCTTATGAGCTTTTGAACTAAGGACATGTCATAACCCTTCAGACAGAAAATATCATCTTTATAAGGCTTCTCTTGCATAGGAAGAATACAATAGAATTCATACAAAACATGATTGAGATTACTTTCAACTTTTCATTTTATTAAGTGCTGACATTTGAAAAACTTTCTCAAAGCACACATGCCAAACCTCAGCCATCAGATGTGGCCTTAACAATGAGCAGCACCTGATGCTCCTTGACTCCACCTGCTGCAGTCATCAGGTGTCACACCACAGAGAGAATGTCAGATCTTCCCTGGCAGGAAGAGAAATTTGGGTATGCAGCTCCCAACATAGCACTTCTTGTATTGTGTGACTACCACATGTGCTGGTTACATGACCCAAAGACTCACATGCCAGGAAACAAGAGAAGTGGCAGTCTTTCAGCAAGTGGCAGCATTTGCAGAATATCTTCAGCACAAAACTAAAATAGATGTTTGGAAAAAAAAATTAAAATCTTTATTTGATATAATACAGTGCAGAGCTTGCTACATGTAATGTTATTATGCTTCTGTAAGTTAACTTTAATGGCAGATCAATTCTTAATAATGACTCTTCTGAACTATATTCAGCCTCCATAGTTTGCAGGTAAAACAAGTGAAAGATACGTCAGAGCAGCATATTAAAATATGATGGAATCTCATTTTGTCATCCTTCATTGCTTCTGTTTTTTTGAGGGATCTGCTGCAGACTAATAGGACAGGCTAGAAAATTTCCAAGCATATCAGTAGGCAAAACAAAAGTCTTGAATTTTCACCTTGCCCATTTCACAAATGGAAATAGTATTATTATTCCAAAAAAATGGAGGGAAACAATGACCACGTTTATATTTAGCAACACTATTCTCCAGTACTCCACTGGATAACAGCTGAATTGCATTCTTAAACAGAATTCTTTACATATTCTTAAATAGAATTCTCTACATAATCCCTGCTATCTCAGATAACCAACCCAGAAATACCACTTAGGGTCTGGGCTACATCTGGAAAACCTTGTACAATCTGACAATACCTTCATCAAATGAACATTCACGCTCTATTTTACCTTTATTTACATTCCTTTCATCCAAGGACTTTGGAGGGGTTTGTAACATGTAACTGAAGAAAGCAAAGGAAAGGAAATCAAATCTTAATACTGCTCCTCCTTCCAACAAAGTAACTGTACCTAATGACGTAGCAATTATTCTCTAATCTAGAAATATAATAAATTCTAAAAACCTGTACAAGAAGCACTATTTCTGTACTTGTTTAAAACTTCCCTTGGACAAAAAGCTGTCATATCCCACCACTCTGCCCAAGGCCAGAAACAAGTTAACTACACTTGAATAAACCTGATTATTTCAGGGGAATTTTCAAGGTGCAGGAGACATGCTCCCTTTCCAAGTCACATAAGACTTGGTCTCATGAACTGAGATGGGAATTAGGATTTTCCCCATTTCCTGCTTACAGGTTGCAAGCCCAGCTTGTTTCTAATTCTAGCCAAAAGACACCTTGTGGAACTACTTGGTCATGAGTTCCAAATAGTCTTGAACAGAAAAGCCAAGGCAACTCAGCACTCTTTAGAATGGAAAGCAGGTTTCTTCCCCAGACCTTGTTACCTACTGCTGAGTTCTTCTCTTATTCTTAGCACTGATGCTCTCTAGGCATGAAAGTTGCTTGGGCCCACCTGAAGAACACCCAGGAACACTCACTGTGTACAGCCCAGACCACAAAGGACAGAAGGGCAAGCAGAGCTCTTCTAGGAGCTGGCTGAGCATTAGTCAACTGGTCTCTGGTCCTGAACCTGCAGTTTTGGGCTCTAGCAGTTGAAACTTCAGCCTGAAATACTAAATTCTCTGAATATGATACATGACCCTAAATATGTCTATGCATCATGCCAAGTAGTACCTCTCCAAAGCCAACTCACCTCTGACTCTACAGCAAGGCTGCATGGCACTGGAAGGTGCAGTCTGGAGCACTGAAGAAGCACTGCCAGACTTCCCAGGCACACTGCAGGTTCCAAAACAAGCACTCATGGAAGGACAAGGTAGGCAGGGTGCAGAGTGCATGATGCCTCTGATCACTGTTGGGATCTGCTCTTTCAGAGGGCAACAGACACAAGAATCACCTCTGTTAGACCATGCAATTGTCTTGGAAAAGCTCAGAAACAGAACAAATGTACAGACTGGAACCACAAGCAAAACTTCAGAGAAAGGGAAATGGCTCTGTATATCTAGAATTGGCCAAAGTAATTCTGAATTTGTCTGTACAGCTACACATACTGCACAGCAAAACCACTGACAGACTTCCCATAAAACTATAGTGGGATAAGCAACTCACCAACTAACAATGTTATTGAGGGAAAGGAGTGTGTTGAAACAGGACAGATACTTTCTGAATACAATTTTTCTCAAAGAAAAGCTGAAGTGAAAGCTAAGTGAAACTGAAAAAAGAATCTGAATTTGAACATCAGTGGGGATATACATTTTCTCACTCTTAAAAGCCTGAGCCTTTCTCCCTTGAAAATACTGATAAAAGAGTAACATACCCTTCAGAATCTCTTTAAAATTGCATATTTAATAACTACACAATAACTTGTTAATCTCTTGTGCAGTGAGGGCTGAAGAGAAGTTGAAGAAATTCATTGTGGTAGAAGTCCTTAGTCAGCAGAAAGTGCTCTGAAGAAAGCAGTAGGAACTGGAAGAAAATTTTCAGCACCTGCAGTTTTGGCTGGTGGGTAACAGGGAGTAAAGCTCTGGGGTGTGCTGAAACCTTTATGATGAAAGCTGATCTCACAGTAATTTTTAGGAGATAAACAACCACTTGTTCATTAACAACTAGGAACAAAACAGAAGAGCAGGATTCATGTCTGTGCAGAAATTCATATGCTTGTGATGAAAACCACCATTTTGAGTCCAGGATTCTGCAGCCATGGGAAATAAGGCTCTCTGGTAGATGTGAGGAACAGTCTCAAGGAGCTTTGCCCATGCCCAAGTGTGTTATTTCCTCTTCTTTTCTTTAACACTACTGAGTGTGAATTTAACCTCATTTAGCTTCCAGAAAGCCTCCAAGTTGGTTATTTCTCCTAATAATTCAACTCCCCACACTGCTTGCAAGACAGGTTGAAATCTGGGTATTATAATCTATTTCCAAATCTAAGTATTTAATTTTCCATCTGTTCTCAGAAAACTGGGAAGGAAACAAATTCATTTTAAGAGGCATTTCCACACAAGTAGGTATCCCACACAAGGAGACTTCATTCTCCATGTTTGCCACAAACCCACCGAAGCTGTGGCTGTGTTTGGAGGTCAGTTAATTCTTCAATGGATCTCCAGCTGCACTGACAAGCATATGCACGTGCTCCTTTCTTCTTTATCATCTTTGCTCTTAGTTTACTGAGCTCAGGCATGTTATTCCTGCCAAAGAAGTGAATTCATCTTAGGATCATGCTGGGTTGTTTTAGGTTTTTTTAAAGAAAAAATATTCATGAGGCCATTTCAAATCAGAAGACATCTTAAGGACAATTCTGAGTACCACTGTCATGGATGAATTTAGGGTTATATTTGAATTCTGTTTTGAACACAATCCTTTCTGGAGAGCAGTCTCAGTGTGTAGTTTCTGTGTTCTCAGATCAACTACAGACTGATGTTTTTGTAAATAATGTTATCTGTTGGGTTTAGAGACTTCCAGAGAAAGTCTCCAGAGAAAGAACTGGGAAGAAAACCACGCAGAACTAATTATTGTCTTAAAAAATTCCCCAAAAATGTATTTATCTTCTCAAATTTGCTGTAAAAATTGCTATGCATAATGGGTACAATTAAAGAGTTAAACTTTTCATCAGGAACTGCTACTCAAGGTGATTGTTAAAGTGACTGAAATGAAATGGCCATAAGAGGGTAGACTTACATCAAACCAGAAACAATTCCTGTGTAGCCATTAACCATAACAAATGAAAAATCAGCATGTTATGACAAAAACTAGTTGTTAAAAAAAAAAAAAAAAAACACAAGTGAAAATGTAGCATTTTAGTTATCTCTGCTCTTATTACCTCCTCCTGGCCACTGGCCACTGAATTGCTCAAAAACATTAACAAGCCAAATTAAAGAAAACCCAAAACAAGTATAAAAGAAAGATTTTTCAGAAAAATAGATCACATATCCATTGCTGGAAGGAAAATGTTTTATCTTTAAGTTTACTTTCTAAAATTCAGGTTTGTCAAAATAAACAGCTAAATATCTTGCTAAAGATTACAGATTTTAATCAATGTTACAAGTATCTGATGCTAATGCCACTCATGTTTTTTTTTTTCTTTCATTTCATTTATTAATTTCAAAAACTGAGAAGCAAACAATTTTGACTTTGGGTAAATAAAAGAATCCCACTTTTGTTTAAACATTTTCCACTGCCAAACTAATCTTAGGTGAATTTAGTAGCTTGATATTTTAAAAGCTGCTTTAAATAATGGGAAAAATAATGGTATTCAATAAGAAAAACAAATTTTGAAACTGGAAAAAAATACAGGAATAACTGAAGATGTAATACAGGAAAAATTATGGAAAATGAGCTGATATCTCCATTAATGTTCTTCTCTGACAGTAACATCACTGTCCAAGCATATACTTTGAACACATCCACCTCTTCCATCAGTTAACAGGCACACACAGAGATTGTACTAAAATAAGAGGAATCCAAATTTGATGACTATTAGGAACATGCCTACTACACTACCTTTCACTAGGTCTTGGCATTAGCTTTAGAGAGACTGGAAATAAGAACTCCTTACTTTTAAGTCTCCAAAAACTATTCAAAGAATTTAAAACATCACAATATAAGCAGAAAACAAAAATGCCACCTCTCCATTTAACCAAACCTTGCTTCAAGAAAGAAATCTGTTAAGAAATAAAACTATTTGATTTTCACTGAACATGACAGCACACCTGATAGTGGAATAAAGAACATCTGACTTGAAACCATCACAGTCCCTATGACTGAAGGTGGGGTACAAAGCACATGCTGAAAAGTCTGCATTCATGTTGTTGACATTGTAGATACCCTGCAGTGGTTGACAGAGTCCAACTCATCCCATGGATTAGCTGCTTATTTCAGCAATAAGCTGGCCTTTTGATACATGAAACTTGAATTCTTTTTAAAAGCAGATGGAGAGACATAGGAGAAGAGATAGAAAAGGATGAAAACAAATTTTGGGAGATTTTCTTCCCCCTCCCCACAGACTGTCCCACCTGATCTGAAGCACCATGCATGCTTCTTTTAGGTGACACAGCAGTGCTAAGAGCTTTTCATCTTTCCTGTTCTTACTGAGCCTCAAAGCATTAGTGTCACAACAGTAATACCCACCCCAGACACACCTGAAAAAAAGATAATCACAGGACTGATCCCAGATGTAGTCATTGAAAAGTGACACACGGAAGTCACAAGCAGTACAACGCAGCTGATCGCACGCTCTGGACAAAGAAGAACAATCCATCAGAGAAGCTGACTGACACAATATACATCCATCATAAATGGGCCAAAGTACAGCACTCACTCAGAAATACTAGAAGCAATGTCAGCTAATCTTATGCTTTTACATCTCTGGCATGTTCAGAATTACAATATGTGATTTAATTATATATTCAGGTATTATTTTTACAGATTCCTATCCACACTGAACACATAAACTGATATTCACTTGATATATTCTCTTTAGTCTTCCTCACTGGTAGAGCACCTGGGCAGCACCCAAATATGTGCTGAGTACACAATTACTGCAAAAATTGCCACATGGAAATGCAGTAATGTTCTATAGGATATTGTGGATAAACCACCAAAGTACCTCTTCTGCTAAATTCAGCTGCAACACTCTAACCATTTTCAGTTCAGGTTCTGGGAGGACTTCAACCAGCCCACTGATTTAAGTCACACACTTGGCATCACATAGAAAGATGAAGAGAGGCAGGGAAAAATAACAATACAGCAGCAATTTCCTTAACTACTTACTACTGATTTTTGGTTTCATGTCTCATTTGCAAGCATCTTTCAACACCTCAAACAAACAAAAGGTCAAGTGGTCAACAACAGAGGACTGGAAGGGACCAGCTGATTTCAACTGCAAGTTACAGGCAGCCACTTCTTTAGATGACTGTAAGGCTGTCCTGCCAGTTCAAATGCAGAATTTTGTACCACTACAGAAAATACAGCTGTGAATAAAAATAATGCTAGAGCAAGTAGCACATATTTTTTCAGGTTTCCTACCTTTTTGAAATATTTGTTCCTATCCCAGATGGTGAAAGGCTTCCACCCAGGTACACTGGACAGCATCTGTGTGGATTCATTAAAAAATATTAAATTATAGCAAGAGGTTGGAGAAAGCAGTACAACATTTCTCCTAGTTTAACAGCATGGTATTTATAAAAAACCCAAATTTAAATACAGGCAAAGCATCCAAATCTTTGTAAACTACATAATTTCAAAATTTTCATTATCAAAGTGTTCAAAGAAAAACTCTATGAAAATCACTCTCTATACCAAATATACAAAGGTGTACATATTGCAGAATTGATAAATGTGTATGTCCATAAGGCAAAGAAAGATGTTGTTGAATAGCTTAAATAATAAATTTATAATTTATTTTGACCACACAAAAACACATTAACAATTCTTTGAAATTACCTGTTTATCTTTGTTTTTCTGTAAAAAGACTGTCTCTCCTCTCAGTATCCTTCTTAAGAAATGTCAACACAGATTAAACAGCAGCAGTATTATTAGATTGGTAAGAAGTTATAATCAAGCAATGTCCAACAAGTCTGAACATTTTTCACCTACCTTTTCCCATGTGCCTGTACACCAACACCATTTCTTTCAGGTGTGAGACTTGCAGAATTAGACTTCAATTTCTGTTTAAAAACAACCAAAGAATAAAATGCAGCATTACAGCAAAGTCACAATATTTTGTTTTACTTAATAAACAGGAGTGAGAAAATCTCAGTCATGGAAGAAAGGGACTAAGGCTTGGGAATTTTCTTAAGTTTGTGAGGCTCTGAACTACACAGGTAAGCAAAGAATAAGGCTTCTCTTCCCACACTGAATTTCCAGCTCTGGCTGAAGGAATTTCACACCACATGATCACATAAGACTTTACAATCAAGACTTAATATTTCATGGCCTCCTTTTAATAATTTTGCTTTTAAAACCAGTTATTATTTGGAACCCTCTCCCTTAATGTTTTTAGCTTTTATTTTATTAAAACCCATCAATAACTGAGATTATTCAAAAAGATAGAGTCTTTGAAAGGTGCACACAGAAGAGTTTATTTAAATTCTAGAATATGAGAACTCTAGATCCTAAATGGGAAGTTCTAGGGATATAAAATGACAAAATTATATGAATTTACTGGCATAATTCTCTCTTCCTCACATGTAAAGAAGTATTTTTTGATGGTGGAGATTTAGCCACTCTGTAAAAAATCAAAGACAAACAAAACAAAAACAATGTCACTTGTGAAAATAAGGGAATCTGCGGGAGGTTATGAAGTGTAAGTAACACCATTTTCTGCTGCTGATACCCAAATGAAGATCTATTTTTAATGCCTTCTATCATTGTAATTGTTTTAAGAATTGAGTTTCATCTCCATCTCCTGCTGTGAAATGAGAAGACATTTGCAGAGGATACAAAACGGGGAGCAGTGGTTGGTGCATCAGATGACTGAGCTGCCATTAAGAGGGAACTCAAATGACTTCCAGAAATGGAGTGAGAAGAATCTCTTCAAGTTCAGCTAAGGTGAAATGCAAACTCCTGCCCCAGGGGAGGAATAATCCTTATGCACAGAACACCATGTGGGCTGACCAGCCAGAAAGCAGCTTTGCAGAGCAGGCTGTGGGAAATTCAGTCGATAACAAGTTGACTGAGAGCCAGCAGTGTGCCCTTGCAGCCCAGAGGGCCAACAGTATCTAGGGATAAACTAGGAGGGATGTTGCCAGGATGATCCCTCCTCTCTCCTCAGCACTGATGAGACAGAATCAAAGAATCATTTCAGCTGAAAGGGACCTTCCCCTGCTCAAAACAGGGTCAGCTTCAGCAGCTCGCCAAGGACTGTGTCCAGCTGCATTTTGAAAACCTCCACAGACTGAGACTCCATAACCTCTTTGTGAAGATTGTCCCTGTGTCTGACCACTCTCACAGCAAGAGAAGTGTTGTCTTGTGTGCAGATGGTATTTTGTGTGTTTCAGTGTATGCCCATTGCCTCTTGTCCTGTCACTGTCACTCTATGGAGGAGAGTCTGGCCCCTTCTTTTCTACCCTCACAGCTGTTTACACACATTGATAAGATGCCCCTTGAGCCTTCCCTTCTCCAGACTGAACAGTGCCAGCTCTCAGCTGCTCCTCATGACAGGCATTTCAGTCTCTTAGCTGTCCCCATGGGCCTTTGCTGGAGGTTCTCCAGTGGCTCCATCTCTCTCTTGTATTTGAGAGACCAGAATGGGTCACATTGCTCCAGATACAACCTCACAGACATGTCTGGAGCACTATGTCCAGTACAAAGGAGGCATGGACATAATGGAGTGGGCCCAGGAAAGGACCAGGAAGGTCATTAAGGATTTAGACCATCTGACATCCAAGTATAAGCTAAGAGAGTTGGAATTGTGGAGCCTGGAGAAAACACTGATCAGGAAAACCTTATGAAGGTATGTCAGGGAAAAATAAAGTAGCCAGATTCTTCTCAGTGTGGATCACTGACAGGAGAGGCAATGGGTGCAAACTGAAGTACAAGAATTTCCACTCAAACACACAAAAAAATCTTTACAACTTGTGAGGGTGGTCAAACACTGGAACAGTCTACTTAGGGAGGACCATTTGGACACAGTCCTGGGCAACTGGCTCTAGGCAGTCCTGCTTGAGCAGGGGACTGGACCAGATGCTCTCCAGAGGTCCCTCTTCCAACTGTAACCATTCTGTGATTCTCAGCATTGACACTATGCTCTATTTTAAACTAGCATTTCCTTTAATTGCCTGTTATTGCCTAGGTAAGAACATCTCTTTACACCTCTCCTGTTGCTTACTACAGGATTACTGCATTTTTCTTTCTGCTTTATTTTCCAAGTTTATTCTACAGCTTGTTTTCATTCATGTTTTGCTTTAAAAGTTTTAGCTTATGGTACTTTTACTTCCATAGTTGAACCTGACTTGTCCTAAATCTCTCCAAACTTCTACTCACCGGAGGTGTTTTGGTAAAGCTGCTGTCATTACAGATTTCATCAATAATGTCATCTAGATCTTCTTCGCTGCTGCCAGCCCTCATTAACACTTTAGCTGATCTGAAAAATAAAGAAATCAGCTTTCATTTTTGTAGCAAGACTACAGCAATTCTAAGAGCAGTAAGTTAAAAAATATAAACAGTTACAGCCTTTTTCCCTTAATATTTTTATAGTATCTCAGGTAGGCCATCCAAATCATGACTGAACAGATGTAAACTGCAGGATAACACCTTTCAGTTGTCCCATCATAGGTCTTATTTTTGCTTGCTTTTTTTACTTCCAACAACTCCCAACTGTGAATAAAACTATGACAGTATAACCCCTGCTACACTTACTGGGCAATTAATTGGATTACCCTGATTTTTCACCTTTAGCTTCAGCAGCAGGAATATAATAAGGTCAGAGGAAGGTCTCTACTCAAGCTACACA